>NC_135232.1:596182234-597498989 GCF_051348905.1 Ranitomeya variabilis | reverse complement strand
AGGCCTCCACTCTTTTTGAGTCAACTACCCATGTTACTATCCTTAGGTTTTTCTGGCAATAATAGTCTATGAAACTGTTATTTGTGCCACCTGAGTGTGGCTGAGCACCGAAGCAAGTTGAGCTGTTGCATGTGGTATCATGGCTCTAAGCACAGCAGGCCTATACTGATCCCCCACCCACCTCGTCTTAATTTGAAGTTCAATTCAAAGCTGTAAATGCTGGCCCAGACCCATATGCCTCATGCATGGCTGATTGCTGCCGTGCCATTCTAAAACTTGTACTGGGGCTGAATTGAGGCATCTTCCTGGTGTCTGACCCTAATCTGATGTGTTTTGTCATCTTTTGGGAATGTTTGAAGGTATTTTGCATGCGTTTGTTTTTGACTCCCATTGACTCCAATGGCGTTCAGCTATGTTATGCGAATGTTTGACTAATAAATTGGCAAATATTTCAAATTTGGAGATCTGCAAATTGCCTCTTCAGAGAGGAAGAGGACTAGAACTCTAATGCCACCTATTGGAAGCAGCGAAATTTTGAGATTGTAATCTGAACTCAACATTGAAATATTCGCTCATCTCTAGTCTTGTATTCAAATCCCACTAAGGATAACATCTGAAAGGAGTTTGTATGTACTCCCCGTGTTTGTGTGGGTTTCCTGCGGGATACCCAGTTTCCTCCCACATTCAAAAGACATACTGATAGGGAATTTAGATTCTGACTGAGCCCCATTGGGGACAGTGATGATAATGTATGTTGAGTGCTGCGGAATATGATATCACTATATAAGCAAAGCATAATAAATAAATAAATATGTAATGTGAACAAACATGCTGATGTTTATGCAATTAATGTAAAATATCTGTGTAACCAGAACTGCTACTTAAAGGGATTGGAACAAAAGTCTGAAATCACTTAGTGACTGCAGACTGCTGAATGATGACATAACTTGGTGCGCACCCTGTTGTGAGGCCCTGGTATTCCTGGTGCAAGTGGGTGGTCACATGCTGACTGGACTCCTGTGTTTTTCTCAAAAGAAATCAGAGAATTGAGAGAAGCAGAAGAGACTCTAGTCTGCATGTGACTATATGTATTCAAATCACATATTGCCAATTCACACTTGTAATACTGGTGAAAAGTGGCAGCGTGCACGCCACATACTGTCATAATTCAAAAGCCTGCAATTACATAGTGACTGCAAACTTTCATTCCAAAAAGCAGAAGAAAAAATTGCGTCACTCACCATGTAGAGATAGATTTCAAAGTTCTTTTATTTCATCTGTGCGATAAAAACTTTGATTAGGATGTGCAGGCTAAGGAGGCATGCGGGCAGTGCAGGACGACGGCCGTTTCGCATTTGATCGCTTCAACGGGTCCAGGTGAGTGAGGGAGTGAAGTCATTTCCTTTTTAAAGGCTTAGACAAATGTTTAACATGTGAATTTTATCCATAGTAATAAAAATACCTAACATATACTCACTAATCACATTTAAATACAGATCTGCATTGAACCAATTCAATATTTCTTTACATTTCTTCTTTCTTTACAAAAAGACAGATAGATCTATTCTGTCATTTAAACCTAATGGACCCTGCGCATTAGTTTTCAGGATCCAACTGGGCTCAGAATTTTATTATGATTTCCACCCTGAGGTGGATATTTTACTACTTCCAGACCTGCAAATCGTAATAATTCAAGATTCGCATTACGTTTTTCCTTCATATGATGTCTAAGGTGTTGACGGTCTTTCCCTGACGGGTTCAAGAGAGGCCCGGATGTCTTCCTGGAGTGTAACAATATTGTATCTTACAGTTATTAGGTTCTTTAGAAGGACGTAGATCTGGGGATTTATTCTGACGGAATATAGGCTGAACTGGATGGACAAATGTCTTTTTTCGGCCTTGCTAACTATGTTACTATGTTACTATGATATGGATAAAATTCACATGTTAAACATTTCTATGCCTTTAAAAAGGAAATGACTTCACTCCCTCACTCACCTGGACCCCTTGAAGCGATCAAATGCGAAAGGGCCATTGTCCTGCACTCCCCGCATTCCTCCTTAGTCTGCACATAATCAAAGTTTTATCCACAGATGAAATAAAAGAACTTTGAAATTTATCTCTACATGGTGAGTGCCACATTTTTTTTTCTTATTACTTAATTTTGGATTTTTTTTTCATTGCTGAGCACTGGACACCAAATGAGTATGCTGTATATATTCAGTTTAAATAAGGATCCTTCATCTAAATACTAGTGTGTTTAATACCGCTCTGGTGCAGTTCACTTTGCTTCTATTTTTTAAACTTTTATTACAAGCCTGGACAGCACCTTTAAGAATGTCTCTAGCACTATTTGGCTTACTTGAAAAAGGGTTATTGTCAGAAATTGTATACTTTGCTTGAAATAAATACCATTTTCACCTTTTTTAATGGGAGTGATGCCATTTTTGTTATAGATATACTCCTTAACATTGAAATCACAACACCAAAAAGGAAAAGTCATGGAATTCTGGAAATCACAGAATGGATAGACATGTAACTGATGTAATGTAATTATGGTAGAAATGGAAATAACATTTTCAAAACTTCTTGAGTTATGCGATATGGATTCTGCGCACCACATTCATCAATCCTCGCACTTACACGTGATTGATGCTATAAATGAGTAATGTTCTGCCGCACTGAATGCACTTGGGCAAATCATTAAGATCCACTGCGACAGTCTTTTACAATTGTCGACCATTGTTGTCCCAGATGTGCTTGAAGGGAGCCAAGTCCAGAGACGCTGCAGGCCATGCTAGCAGGTTTATGTCATGCAGGCAGCTCACTTTAGCACAAGCAACATGCGACCTGAGGTTGTGTTGAAAAATGGCTCCTGTGACAATTTGCACCACTAGTTCCACAATTAAATCAATTTAACACAGAGCTCTTATTGACCTGAAATGAGGAGTAGTGAGGACCAACTAGAGTATATTATCCACCCAACACCGTTATCCCGGGAGTTGGACCCTATGAAGTTCCTTTGTGTTAAGAGTTATGCATTCTCAATAAATCTCACCCATATGTTCTCAGTTAAACCATTATACAGCCAAAAATAGAAAATGCAGCGAAGATGCTAAAGAGGGTGTACAGTGCAAGGTACTTAAACTCGCAGCATAAAATCACATACTTGTACATAATTATGGGGGTATCCAAGTGTGGAGGGGAATCAGGAACTAAGCTCTTTTCAAACACAATAGATACTGACTATATTATTATTATTTATTTATATAGCACCATTAATTCCATGGTGCTGTACATGAGAAAGGGGTTACATACAGGGTTATAGATATCGTTTATAGTAAACAAGTTTACAGTGACAGACTGGTACTGTATATTACATGCACACTGCTACTGTTAGCCATTTATAGACTTCTGTCAATCTCTGGCAGTCAAATGGAATGTGCTCTGGTGTTGGCCTTCACTAGCTCCAAATTGGTCTCTGTGAAGGATGACACCAAAGAGATCGCACAGAAACCCTCCACTGACACCATATGTGAAGGATTCGTACCTCGCCACCCCGCTTGTTGTTAATATAACGTCAGCGGGATCACGTGGTAAGGTCTCACCACTTTTACCAACCTGATGTTCCGCACCCCCTGGGGACACATATGATCATTTTAGCACAGTTTTACACAGACATCTCCCCTGTCCACATGGGCCCAGGGAGGCATGGGGAGTTTGAGGATGTGGCCCACACTTTCACTTACCACAACCCTGACAGACCCCTTTCACTAGCACCAGTGAAACAGCACCTGGTCAGCCCGGTAGAACTGCCACCAGTTCCTCGTTTGCTATACATCTGGTCCTTTAACAGTGTTAAATCTGGCCAGAAACCAACCTCGGTAGCATGGAACATTACACAGAGAAATTGATGTGTAGATTCGTGGAGCGAGATAAAAGAGCAGACCAAGGTTAAATAACATATTTAATCACCTTAAGGGCACACTAGACAGTACACTATATACAAAACAGTTACACATGCATAATGATGAGATATGCAAATACAATAGTGGTAGGACAAATTCTATAAGCAGAATATATGGGTCAATTACCAGTAGATGAAAGGCCTGGCTTGCAGGGGAGGGGCTGACACATGGGAGGCTTGTGGTCTTCTCTGTTCCTGGACTTCTTCTCACACAATATGTTGTTACAACCTCTCCAGAGAAAAAGAAATAGGCCAAGCTCTGCAGGACCAATTAACCCCTCTGGGTCACTCCCTTCCCCTTGCCTCTGCAGCTGCTAAACTCCAAAACCTATGAAAGATCATAACTCCTTTCTGGACAGTTCTATGGAGGTGGATCGGGTCGGGCTCCTGCTACACATTAAGACCAGACACAGTTTGCGTTCTGTTTCTTACTGAATGTTTTAGGTATCTCCTTACCAAGTGAGGTTAGGATGGTTCAAGACCGGATGGTCGCCTGTCATGTTCTGGGGATCTACGAAATGTAATCACTGTGTGGCAAAGATATACAATAAGCCCATATTCTCCTTATGAAAATCTAGCTGACTTAAGAAAGCAATTTTAGCATCTTGGTCTGCAAGCCTTTTGTTCTGCTCTGAGCTGGGCAAGGTGTCAATTCTGTCACTCACAGCCCTTTGATTTTCGACCCCCCTGCTACTTCTTGGTGTTTGGTTACAATTGCACACTGAAGGGGTTTTTATAATCCCATGCCAAATACAAATGATTGGCATGGAATTATGTCTCTAATATTTTTCCCAGTCCCCCAATAGAATACCATGGCAGTTAGGTGCTTGTTTAAGGAACTTGTTGCTGCAATCTTGGTACTTCTGCAAAGCTCAGCCACAGGAAGAGGTTCATGACTGACTGAAATTTTCATTGCATACCGCAATACTTTGAATTGTTGTATATTGTATAAGTGATAGGATGATCAAAGGTTCAAGTTCCTTAATGTGACTAGTAATTGTGAAAAATAGAAAAAGAATGGTAACAAAATGTAAACATTTTTAGAAAAATCAAAAAAATTGAATCAAGTACTATTTCTGGCATTAAAATTAAGTAAATTAAAAATGTACCATATTGGGTATCACTGCATCTGTAAGAGTTTGTGCTATCAAAATATAAAATTAATTGGTCCAAATGGTATGGTAAAAGTTTTAGCAAGAAGAGAAATCAATACAGTACAATTTCTAGTTTTTGGTCACCTCACCAATTCTTCTCTAAAAAATGCAATTATAAGTGGTAAATTATCATTTAGAACTTAAATTGGTATCAATATAACCTTCTGCTTGCCACTCTGAAAAAAATCACCCAGCTAAACATAAAAAAATTATAAATGTTATCATTCTCAAATGTTGACACAAAACCAATTTTTTTTATTTTGCAAACTTATGAAATTTTTATCTACTTAAATAAAAAAAATATGCATGCTTACTATCACTGTAAATCTAAGAATCATATTTCCGGGTAATTTTTAGCATAGAATGAATGCCATAGAAATAAAAAAAAACATAAAGGAATTGCATTTTTCTTCAAAATTTCAGTGAAATTGAATTTTGTTTCTTGTCTTCCAGTACATGGAATGTTAAAATAAATGGTTTAATTCAAAACTAGATCTTGTCCAGCAAATAAAATAAGCTCTCACATGGTTATGTCAACAAAAATATAAAAAAATAAAGCTTTTGGTAGAAAAAGAGGAAATAAATCATATGTAAAAAAAAAAATAGCAGTTGTAGAGATTCCTGTTCCTTAAAAAATGCATAAAATAGCATTATCATAATACAGATCTAGCAAAGGTTACCTTGACACAGATAGCAAAGTGGCATAATGACACCAAAAAGTTTTATTCCACCTACTGTGACTTCAGTTAATGGTGCAATATTAGTTTTCTTTATCAAGTGACAAGTTAACAAGATGCTGCATTGTGTGGTAATCTATGCCACATATGGAATTTTTTAAGTTTGGACTACTAGGACAAAAGGAACATTGAAAAAAATATTGGAGAATATTTGTGGCACCCCACGAATTCGGTTGCCACTGTGGCATTGCCTCCCTCACAGGGAGTAATGTCATGCCTGGAAGCAAGGAGGGGTCCCCTTACCAGGTGTCAGTAGGAGAGAAGTAGAGCAGAACCAGGGGAGTGGAGCTGTGATTAAACTCACCCCAGAGCTGAGCACTAGGAACCGGATACCGGTGTCCGTGGTTGCGTGGGGACTGAAGTCCCATCAGCTAAATCCCAAAGGGCAGGGGACTGCAGGTCTCCTGGCCCGATCTAATACCTGGCGCAGAGCAGCATACCAGAGACTGGAGATGACACAATGGAGTGGTACCTGTGATAGGCTCGAGGTGCCTGCCATGCGGGCAATGGTTAGTTTTTAAAAACAGAGATTGTTAGCAGCAGGAAGGTGAGCAGTAAGGAAAAAGGGAGGACAACGCAGAAGGAAGGCCTCCATACCTAACTGGCTAGATGTGTCCAAAAATTGCTTCCAGGCTGCCCAGCTCTCCATTACGATCTGTTACCAGTACCCCAGTCTGTACTATCAACCATCAAGTAAAGAAAATGAAAACTACAGCCCTTGTGTCATTCAGTGATCTCTTGCGCCCTGATTCCTGCATCACAAGGTACAAGAAGACTGACATAAATGGGACCAATAGCCCTGGGGCCCCACTCCACCTGTGGGGAGCAGAACCATCCCAGCTGTGGCACCATCAGCCCCAGCGGTCTCCTTTAGCAGCGTCCACCATCCATTGCCAAACACCACAGGTGGCATCACATTAAATCCCATATACATATTCCCCATTTTACGGCACAGCCAGGGCCACGGAGTCGGATCACGACAACGTGACTTCCCCAAAGAACTGTCCGATCCGATTCCGAGTACCCCACGGCCCCTGTGGGCGTGTCATATTGCTCATACTCTATACTGTTTAGTTGCTGCCACTTCCATTACTATTACCAAAAGACAGCAACACATCTCCTGCTTGCCCACTTTGTTCTGTAGCTCAACTGTACTGCTGTTGGAATCCTACCCTTTATAAGGTAAATTGACCTGAAACTGCTCCCAAAACAGGATTTTTTTTTGCATGGCTTCAAAAAAAGTGATTGCTTCTTCATTTCCCAAACAACAAACCTGTTGTTGATCCCATAAAAAGGGATAATTTTTGGACCGCTTGTTAAAAAGCCATTACTCTTTCTTTTCTCAAATAGCAAACCTGTTGTTCATCAAAGCATAGTGATAATATTAAGAAAGTTTGTTACAAAATTCCATTGCTTCTTCTCTTTCCAAACAGCCAACCTGTTAATTTTTACATAATAGGATAATGTTTTGGAAGGCTTGTAAATAAAACCTTTATCTTATTGATTTAACAAATAGCAAACCTGGTGATACTCCCCAAAAAAGGATAATTTTTATCACCGTTTATCAGAAAACCATGGGTTCTCACCACTTATGCATAAACACAGGCACTGTAGTTATCTGTCCCCAAAAAAGTTAAAATTTTTAAACTGTTTTTAATTTTAAAAGTCATAACAATTCCAATATTGCAATATGTTATTAAACAGGCTTTTATTTATAACCAGTTACCATCTGTTTACCAATAGTTATTTATTGTATGTTGAAAAAACTAAAAAACTGAAAGAGCTTTGCCTTTGAAAGCACAGCCAATGGGGAAGAGCTGTAACAAACAAAATTGCATAGCCTATTTAAAAATGCATTTTTTATTGAAACCGTCAAAAAAATTACTTGAATTTTTTATTTTATCAAGTTTTCAGATGAGATCTAGAAGAATTTCAGATTGTTTATTGTGACTGTTTTTTGTAGATCGGTCAATCCCGTTGGAACATACATTACTTAGAGTCACAACTTGGCATGGGTTGCTGAATGAAACGAAAGATAATTCATGTGGATAGCAGTGATAGTAATTTCATGTTTTGGTCAGAAATTATGTATTCTGTGATAATCTGTTACAAATTTGGCATGAATGAAGCTTTAAGAGCTCCAGGTCTTCGGGTCAAGTACAAATTGGCACTGAGCTTGGGGTAGAGAAGGGACAAGGAGGTTTTACACTACAAAAATCCAATGTTTTTCTATGTTTACCAGTAATATCGTTACGCTTTTAATAAAAATAAATTTAAACGAAGAACATCTTGGATTGGATTTTTTCTAATAGTGTCTTTGACATCTTTATTTCTAACACTGTAAATGATAGGGTTTAGCATGGGCGTCACAGCTGAGTAGATTATAGAGACAGACTTATCCATGTTTACAGAACGAGAAGGTGGCCTTAAATATAGAAGCATAATGGTCCCATAGTAGAAAGTCACCACAATAATGTGGGAGACACATGTAGACAGAGCTTTATATCTCCCATCAGATGAATTGATCTTCATGATTGTGGACACAATATGGATATAGGAAATCAGGATCAAGAGGAAAGATAAACTAACTATGATCCCTGCCGAAATGTACATTGCTAACTCATGGAAAAAAGTGTCACTGCAAGACATTTGTAAAAATGGAGGAACCTCGCAAAAGAAGTGGTTTACATGATTGGAACGGCAGAAGGACATCTGAAAGGTGTAGATCACTTCCATAAATGAGTGGATGAAGTTTGAGGTCCATGACGCAGCGGCCAGACTGATACACATCTTCCTGCTCATGATGATGTTGTAATGCAGTGGCTTACAGATAGCAACAAATCTATCATAAGCCATTACAGCAAGTATGAAACACTCTGTAGACCCAAAAGCCAAGTGAAAATGCATTTGGATGGCACATTCCAGTAGAGAGACGCTCTTGTCTGCAGATAATGTGTTCTTTATTATTTTAGGCACCACAGTGGTAGAGAAGCAAATGTCAACGAAGGAAAGATTTGTTAGAAAAAAGTACATGGGAGTGTGGAGCTTTGGATTGATAGTTACCACTATGATCAGTAGAAAGTTTGCTAACAATGTTATCAAATAAATAACCAAGAATGAAAGGACACCAATAACCTTCAAGTGCGGAACATCAGACAAACCGAGGAGAATAAATCTGGTCGCAGAGGATTGGTTGAATGGGTCCATAACACATAAATAGGCACCTGGCATGAATAAAAATATGAATATGAATAACAATATCTGAATATTGTATTGTCTTGTCTTAATCATTACATCAGTAGTAGGGTTGAGCGACTTTCATTTTTTTAAGATCGAGTCGGGTTTTGTGAAACCCGACTTTGTCCAGAGTCGAGTCGAGTGCAGTCGGCCGATTATCGCTAAAAGTCGGGGATCGACCGAAACACGAAACCCAATGCAAGTCAATGGGGAAGCATAGTCGGCAGTGAGTGGAGGCCAGGAAAACACCTACAGTGCCCATTTTAATGCCAAAAACATCCATTCTTGTTTCTGAAGCTTGTCAATCTTAATTAACTTTATAATAATAGTTGTTCAATGGAACTTGGGGGTCATTTGGCAAATTTGTGGGGGGTAGGGCTGGTTCAAGGTTTTAGTGGGCCCAGGAATCGTGGACTACGTCACGGCGGTGGAGCAGGGAGAGGAAAGTATTTCAACGTGGCAAGTGCTGTGATCCTGAGCAAGCAGGGGGGCACACTTGTTCGCATTGGCACTGGCACAGGGCCCTCAAAGTACAGCGGTGTGTTTGCACGGCGGGGGCGCCTCCCACCAGCAGCGACACTTTTTCGTACTCTTAGGGGCCCTGTGCCAGTGACGTCGCCAACGAGTATGCCCCCCCACCTGATGAAGGAACCTGCACTTTCATCTGCACCTTCCTCTTTGTCCCTGTGTAAGGTGGTATAACATGCGGGAAGGGGAACCTTACTTTCAGCAGGGTCAGATTCTGGCTGTGTAGAGTGCAAGGGGAATGTAGTGGTCTAGGTCAATGTACCAGCAGACTCATCTAGCAGTGGCTGGGCAATGGGCAGGATGAGGAGGAAACAGATATAGGGCCAAAGAATAAAGTAGGCTAAATGCAGTTCAAAATTGGTAACAGGACAGGACTAAACAGGCGGCATTGCTTTGTTCAGTGGAGTAGCAAACCCAGGAACAGCAGACACTGTTTTAAGGGCCCAACCACACTAGTAGGCCAAATGCAGTTTAATATCTGATACTATAGGCCCAAAGCCAGAAGGTTGAAGCTCAGCTTTATTCAGTTGAGGGCAAACACCAGGGAGGGGCAGACACCGTTAGTAGGCCCTAACCACCAATTTTTAAAAACACAGCACTTAATGAGAGCCAGAAGGTTGAAGCTCAGCTTTATTCAGTTGAGGAAAAACACCAGGGAGGGGCAGACACCGTTAGTAGGCCCTAACCACCAATTTTTAAAAACACAGCACTTAATGAGAGCCAGAAGGATGAAGCTCAGCTTTATTCAGTTGAGGACAAACACCAGGCAGGGGCAGACACCGTTAGTAGGCCGTAACCAAAGTTGAAGGCCAAATGCAGTTTAATATCTGATACTATAGGCCGAAAGCCAGAAGGTTGAAGCTCAGCTTTATTCAGTTGAGGAAAAACACCAGGGAGGGGCAGACACCGTTAGTAGGCCCTAACCACCAATTTTTAAAAACACAGCACTTAATGAGAGCCAGAAGGATGAAGCTCAGCTTTATTCAGTTGAGGACAAACACCAGGCAGGGGCAGACACCGTTAGTAGGCCGTAACCAAAGTTGAAGGCCAAATGCAGTTTAATTTCTGATACTATAGGCCGAAAGCCAGAAGGTGGAAGCTCCGATTTAGACAGTGGAGGACAATTTGAATTAGGGACTGCAGACAGACTTAGTAGGCTGTCCCCTGTGGACCATGCATCCAACACATTAACCCATTGCGCCGTAATGGACACGTAATCTTCCGTGGCCATGCCTACAGGTCCATGCGTCTGTTGTCAGGTGCACCTTTGTACTCACAGATTGCCAGAGTGCATGGACAATGCGGTCTTCTACATGCTGGTGGAGGGTTGGGATGGCTTTTCTCGCAAAAGAAGTGTTGACTGGTTAGCTTGTAGCGTGGTACAGCGTAGTCCATCATGGCCTTATTAATAGTAAATAAAATATATAACTAGGCTCTATGAACTTTTAAATAGGTTCCAGGGGTACACGGGCAGCATTGGTGTGGTCAGTGGAGGAGTATTGCAAGTAGGGGCCGCAGACAGGCTCACAAAGGCCTAAATTAACAAACAGTAGGCAGTCATGGCAGTTTGAAATCGGTTACATGGATACACAGGCAGGCACTGCAGGCAGCATTGTGGTCAGTGGAGGAGTATTGCAAGTAGGGGCCGCAGACAGGCTCACAAAGGCCTAACATAACAAACAGTAGGCAGTCATGGCAGTTTGAAATCGGTTACATGGATACACAGGCAAGCACTCCAGGCAGCATTGTGGTCAGTGGAGGAGTATTGCAAGTAGGGGCCGCAGACAGGCTCACAAAGGCCTAAAATAACAAACAGTAGGCAGTCATGGCAGTTTTACATCGGTTACATGGATACACAGGCAGGCAGCATTGTGGTCAGTGGAGGAGTAATGCAAGTAGGGACGGCAGACAGGCTATCAAAGGCCTAAAATAACCAACAATAGGCTCATGGCAGTTTTACATCGGTTACATGGATACACAGGCAGGCAGCATTGTGGTCAGTGGAGGAGTATTGCAAGGAGTGTCTGACACAGTTAGTACTCCAAAAAAATAAATAGATGTGAATGTCTCGCAAAACAACTATAAGTAAAAAAAGGGTGGCATGCTTAGGTACAGGGGTGGGCTCATCTGCAGAGTTTATGACAAAGTAATTTGGCAGTAAATTAGTATTTACTGGTGTCAATATAGGACACTGACCCAGACTACTTTAACTTACATCATAGATGCAAACAAATTGGTATTGTTTGTCATTGCCAGGCATTGAATGATGTCAGTGCATAGACTAAACATTGGTGGAGCTGTGTGAGATAATTTTGCACGTGGTACAGCACAGTTTGAGCTGGGGGGGGGGGAACTCTCTTGTGGCCGGCGGTACCGCCCCAGGGCCCCTCATGTTACAACGGTGTGTCTGACGTTGGGTGCACACCACCACCGCCAGAGACACTACATTGTACTATGAGGGACCCAGTGGCAATGCCGTCGACCAAAAGCGGGCACACCCGCCTCTTCAGACAATCAGCACTGTAACGGGTGCTTGCGCCAAGTGGCGAGACAACGGCCCCGTGGGGTGATTTTTCCCATTGGGGGAGGTGTAAACATGTCGTATGCTGGACAAACAGCTGCTGCAAATTAACAGATTGGAACACTCAGTAAGACCAGTCCACAAGCAAGACCTTTTTATAGGAAAGCTAGGTGTCAGCCGGGAAAGGTGGGGCAAAATAATTTGAAATCCAGGAGTGGTTCATTTTAATGAAGGTGAGATCATCCACATTTTGGGTAGCCAGACGAGTCCTTTTTTCGGTTAATATTGAACCAGCAGCACTGAATGCTCTTTCTGATAGCACACTAGCTGCTGGGCAAGCAAGCTCCTGCAACGCATATTCTGCCAATTCAGGCCAGGTGTCTAATTTTGATGCCCAGTAATCAAATGGGAATGACGGTTGAGGGAGAACATCGATAAGGGAAGAAAAATAGTTAGTAACCATACTGGACAAATGTTGTCTCCTGTCACTTTGAATAGATGCTGCAGTACCTGTCCTGTCTGCGGTCATTGCGAAATCACTCCACAACCTGGTCAGAAAACCCCTCTGTCCAACGCCACTTCTGATCTGTGCACCCCTAACACCTCTGCCATGTAGCCCCCTGCAGCTTGTGTGAGAACCATCACGGGCGCTGTGTGCTGGGAATGCCTGAATCAAACGGTCTACAAGAGTAGCTTGTTTGGTTGCTAAGATTTGTTCGAGGTTCTCATGTGAGATAATATTTTGCAATTTGCCTTTATAGTGAGGGTCAAGGATGCAGGCCAAACAGTAATCGTCATCGCTCATCATTTTAGTAATGCGTGGGTCCTTTTTGAGGATACGTAAGGCATAATCCGCCATGTGGGCCAAAGTTCCTGTTGGCAAATCTGCGGTTGTGCTGGTTTGAGGGGCAGTTACAGGCAAATCTACGTCACTTGTCTCCCTTAAAAAAACAGAACACGGCCTTGCAACGCCACTAATTTCTGTTGGCCCAGGAGAAGCTTCCTCATTAAAAAAGTGTTCATCCCCATCATCCTCCTCGTCCTCCTCCTCCTCTTCGCCCGCTACCGCGTCCTCTACACGGCCCTGACCAGACAATGGCTGACTGTCATCAAGGCTTTCCTCTTCCTCGGCTGCAGACGCCTGCTCCTTTATGTGCGTCAAACTTTGCATCAGCAGACGCATTAGGGGGATGCTCATGCTTATTATGGTGTTGTCTGCACTAACCAGCCGTGTGCATTCCTCAAAACACTGAAGGACTTGACACAGGTCTTGTAGCTTCGACCACTGCACACCTGACAACTCCATGTCTGCCATCCAACTGCCTGCCCGTGTATGTGTATCCTCCCACAAAAACATAACAGCACGCCTCTGTTCGCACAGTCTCTGAAGCATGTGCAGTGTGGAGTTCCACCTTGTTGAAATGTCGATGATTAGACGATGCTGGGGAAGGTTCAAAGACCGCTGATAGTTCTGCATACGGCTGGAGTGTACGGGCGAACGGTGGATATGCGAGCAAAGTCTGCGCACTTTGAGGAGCAGGTCGGGTAACCCCGGATAACTTTTCAGGAAGCACTGCACCACCAGGTTTAAGGTGTGAGCCAGGCAAGGAATGTGTTTCAGTTGGGAAAGGGCTATGGCAGCCATGAAATTCCTTCCGTTATCACTCACAACCTTGCCTGCCTCAAGATGTACAGTGCCCAGCCATGACTGAGTTTCATTCTGCAAGAACTCGGACAGAACTTCCGCGGTGTGTCTGTTGTCGCCCAAAGACTTCATTGCCAATACAGCCTGCTGACGCTTGCCACTAGCTGTCCCATAATGGCACACCTGGTGTGCAACAGTGGCAGCTGCGGATGGAGTGGATGTGCGACTGGGGTGTGTGGACGAGCTCTTGCTTCTGCATGAGGAGGAGGAAGAGGAGTAGGGGGGGCGAACGCCTACAGCCAACTCTATTCTTGACCGTGGACTAGGCAAAACTGTCCCAATATTGCTGTCCCCTGTGGACCCTGCATCCACCACATTCACCCAGTGTGCCGTGATGGACACGTAACGTCCCTGGCCATGCCTACTGGTCCATGCATCTGTTGTCAGGTGCACCTTTGTAGTCACAGACTGCCTGAGTGCATGGACAATGCGGTCTTTAACATGCTGTTGGAGGGCTGGGATGGCTTTTCTAGAAAAGAAGTGCCGACTGGGTAGCTCTTAGTGTGGTACAGCGTAGTCCATCAGCGCTTTGAAAGCTTCACTTTCAACTAACCGGTAGGGCATCATCTCTAATGAGATTAGTCTAGCAATGTGGGCGTTCAAACCCTGTGTACGCGGATGCGAGGATGAGTACTTCCTTTTCCTAACAAGAGTCTCATGTAGGGTGAGCTGGACTGGAGAGCTGGAGATCATGGAACTAGCGGTGGTGCCGGTGGACATGGGTGACTGAGAGAGGGTTGGAGATGGTATTCTTGCCGGTGCCCTACATGCAGTGTTTCCTACTACTAACCTGGTGATTCCCTGACTGCTTTGGCCTGGCGACGAAAGCTGCACAGATACTGCAGGTGGTGTGGGAAATGGTCGGCTTACAGGGAGGGAAGGTGTTGTGGATTCTGTTTGCGGGCTCCCTCTGGTGGTTACTGCTGGTACTGGGTGACTTTGGTGGGTTGCGGCCTTTGGTTTCCATCTGTCCATCAGAGGCTGGGTGTTTCCTATTTTACCTGGCCTCTCTGTCATTTCCCTTGCCGGCTATCAATGTGTTCAGATGTGCTCTGTTTGGTTCCTGCCTACCTGCTCCCAGATCTTTCAGGATAAGCTAAGTGCTGATTTTCAGTTGTTCGTTTTTTTTTTTGTCCAGCTTGCTTAGAATGTCTCTTTGTTAGCTGGTTGCTCTAGTGGACTGAGGTTCCCCCCATGTGCCATGAGTTGGCACATGGGTTCTTGTAATCTCAGGATGGTTTTTTTGATTAGGATTTTTTGCTGACCGCTCAGTCCCCTTTTGTGTCATTCTGCTTTCTAGTTTTCAGCGGGCCTCTATTTGCTAAAGCTATATACATCATCTCTATGTGTGTGCCTTCCTCTCATTTCACCGTCAATACATGTGGGGGGCAACTATATCTTTGGGGTTAATTCCTCTGGAGGCAAGTGAGGTCTTTGTTTTCTCTGCAGTACTAGTTAGCTCTTAGGCTGGTGCGTGGCGTCTAGAACCAACGTAGGCACGCTCCCTGGCTATCTCTAGTTGCGTTTGTCAGGCGTAGGGCAGCGGTCAGCCCAGGTTCCATCACCCTAGAGCTCGTCCGATATTTATTATACTTTGCTTATCCGGTGCTATCCCTAGCCATTGGGGATTCATGACAGTATAGCCGGCCCACAAAGTGTTAATTGTTTGGGCTGAAGCAGGAGAAAAAGAAGTGTTCAAGGAAAATTTTTTTTTTTTTTTTTTTCCTTCAGAGTTTTGCTGCCTAGCCCTTAATTGCTGTCTAGCTGCTTCTTACCTCCTCTTAACCCTTGAATGGCTCTGATCTTAGCTGTTTATCATGGATGTCCAGAGTTTGGCTTCCAGCCTGAGTAATCTCGCGGCAAAGGTTCAAAACATACAGGATTTCGTTGTTCACACTCCCATGTCTGAACCTAGAATTCCTATTCCAGAGTTTTTTTCTGGAGATAGATCTACCTTCCTGAATTTCAGGAACAATTGTAAATTGTTTCTCTCTTTGAAATCTCGCTCCTCTGGAGACCCTGCTCAACAGGTCAAGATTGTTATATCGTTCCTACGGGGCGACCCTCAGAATTGGGCATTTGCATTGGCACCAGGGGATCCTGCATTGCTCAGTGTGGATGCGTTTTTTCTGGCATTGGGATTGCTCTATGAGGAACCTAACCTAGAGATTCAGGCTGAAAAGGCTTTATTAGCCCTCTCTCAGGGGCAGGATGAAGCGGAAATATATTGTCAGAAATTTCGGAAATGGTCGGTGCTTACTCAGTGGAAGGAGTGAACGGCAAAATTATAGGCGGAAAAATGGTTTGTGTTTTTATTGTGGTGATTCAGCTCATGTTATATCAGCATGCTCTAAACGCACAAAAAGGGTTGATAAATCTTTTGCCATTGATACTCTGCAGTCTAAGTTCATTTTGTCTGTGACTCTGATTTTTTCACTGTCTTCCATTTCCGTCGATGCCTATGTGGATTCAGGCGCTGCCCTGAGTCTTATGGATTGGTCATTTGCTAAACGCTGCGGTTTTAGTCTAGAGCCTCTGGAAGTTCCTATTCCTCTGAAAGGAATTGATTCTACACCATTGGCTATGAATAAACCGCAGTATTGGACACAAGTGACCATGCGCATGACTCCCGTTCATCAGGAGGTGATTCGCTTCCTTGTACTGTATAATTTACATGATGTACTAGTGCTTGGTCTGCCATGGTTACAAACTCATAATCCTGTCCTGGACTGGAAAACAATGTCTGTGCTAAGCTGGGGATGTCACGGGGTTCATGATGATGCACCTCCGATTTCTATAGCTTCATCTACTCCTTCGGAGATCCCTGCATTTTTGTCGGATTATAGGGATGTTTTTGAGGAGCCTAAGCTCAATTCGCTCCCTCCCCATAGAGAGTGTGACTGTGCTATAGAATTGATTCCTAGCAGTAAGTTCCCTAAGGGTCGTTTATTTAATCTGTCACTGCCAGAGCATACTGCTATGCGGAATTATATTAAGGAGTCCTTGGAAAAGGGACATATTTGTCCATCTTCGTCCCCTCTGGGAGCAGGTTTTTTTTTCGTGGCAAAAAAAGATGGTTCCCTGAGGCCTTGTATAGATTATCGCCTTCTGAATAAGATTACAGTCAAATACCAGTATCCATTGCCATTATTTACTGATTTGTTTGCTCGCATTAAGGGGGCTAGGTGGTTCACTAAAATAGATCTTCGTGGTGCGTATAATCTGGTGCGGATAAAACAGGGTGATGAGTGGAAAACCGCATTTAATACGCCTGAGGGCCATTTTGAGTATTTGGTAATGCCTTTTGGACTCTCCAATGCTCCGTCAGTCTTTCAGTCCTTTATGCACAATATTTTCCGTGAATATCTGGATAAGTTTATGATTGTGTATTTGGATGATATTTTGGTGTTTTCTGATGACTGGGAGTCTCATGTTCTACAGGTCAGGAAGGTGTTTCAAGTTTTGCGGGCCAATTCTCTGTTTGTGAAGGGCTCAAAGTGTCTCTTCGGAGTCCAGAAGATTTCTTTTTTGGGGTACATTTTTTCTCCTTCTACTATTGAGATGGATCCCGTTAAGGTTCAGGCTATTTGTGACTGGACACAACCTACATCTGTTAAGAGCCTTCAGAAGTTCTTGGGGTTTGCTAATTTTTATCGTTGGTTCATTGCTAATTTTTCCAGTATTGTTAAACCTTTGACTGATTTGACTAAAAAGGGTGCTGATGTTGCTGATTGGTCTCCTGCGGCCGTGGAGGCCTTTCGGGAACTTAAGCGCCGGTTTTCTTCTGCTCCTGTGTTGTGTCAACCAGATGTTTCACTTCCTTTCCAGGTGGAGGTTGATGCTTCCGAGATTGGAGCGGGGGCGGTTTTGTCACAGAGAAGTTCTAATGGCTCGGTGATGAAGCCATGTGCTTTCTTCTCTAGAAAATTCTCGCCCGCCGAGCGCAATTATGATGTGGGTAATCGGGAGCTTTTGGCCATGAAGTGGGCATTTGAGGAGTGGCGTCATTGGCTTGAGGGTGCTAAACATCGCGTGGTGGTCTTGACTGATCACAGGAATCTCATTTACCTTGAGTCTGCCAGGCGTTTGAATCCTAGACAGGCTCGTTGGTCGTTACTTTTTTCTCGTTTCAATTTCGTGGTTTCATACCTGCCAGGTTCAAAGAATGTGAAGGCAGATGCTCTTTCCAGGAGTTTTGTGCCTTACTCTCCTGGAGACACTGGGCCTGCTGGTATCCTTAGGGATGGGGTAATATTGTCCGCCGTATCCCCAGACTTGCGACGCGCATTGCAGGAGTTTCAGGTGGATAAACCGGATCGATGTCCACCAGAAAGACTGTTTGTTCCGGATGATTGGACCAGTAGAGTCATCTCCGAGGTCCATTCTTCTGTGTTGGCTGGTCATCCTGGAATATTTGGTACAAGAGACTTGGTGGCCAGGTCTTTTTGGTGGCCTTCCTTGTCTAGGGATGTGCGTACCTTTGTGCAGTCTTGTGAAGTGTGTGCTCGAGCTAAGCCTTGCTGTTCACGGGCTAGTGGGTTGTTGTTATCCTTGCCCATCCCGAAGAGGCCTTGGACGCACATTTCCATGGATTTTATTTCTGATCTCCCGGTTTCACAGAAAATGTCCGTTATCTGGGTTGTGTGTGACCGCTTTTCTAAGATGGTTCATTTGGTGCCCTTGCCTAAGTTGCCCTCCTCCTTTGAGTTGGTTCCTTTGTTTTTTCAGAATGTGGTTCGTTTGCATGGGATTCCGGAGAATATCGTTTCTGACAGGGGATCCCAGTTTGTGTCTAGATTTTGGCGGACGTTTTGTGCCAAGATGGGCATTGATTTGTCTTTCTCGTCTGCATTCCATCCTCAGACGAATGGCCAGACGGAGCGAACTAATCAGACCTTGGAAACTTATTTGAGGTGTTTTGTTTCTGCTGATCAGGACGACTGGGTTGCTTTTTTGCTACTGGCCGAATTTGCTCTTAATAATCGGGCTAGTTCGGCCACGTTGGTCTCTCCTTTTTTTGTAATTCGGGGTTTCATCCTCGTTTTTCCTCTGGTCAGGTGGAGTCTTCGGATTGTCCTGGAGTGGACGTGGTGGTGGACAGGCTACATCACATTTGGAATCAGGTGGTGGACAATTTGAAGTTGTCTCAGGAGAAGACTCAGCAGTTTGCTAATCGCCGTCGCCGCGTGGGTCCCCGACTTCTTGTTGGGGACTTGGTGTGGTTGTCTTCTCGTTTTGTCCCTATGAAGGTCTCTTCTCCTAAGTTCAAGCCTCGGTTCATCGGTCCTTATAGGATCTCGGAGATTCTTAACCCTGTGTCTTTCCGTTTGGATCTCCCAGCATCGTTCGCTATTCATAATGTGTTCCATCGGTCGTTGTTGCGGAGGTATGAGGTGCCTGTTGTTCCTTCGGTCGAGCTTCCTGCTCCGGTGCTGGTGGAGGGAGAATTGGAGTATGTTGTTGAAAAGATCTTGGATTCTCGTGTTTCCAGACGCAAACTCCAGTATTTGGTTAAGTGGAAGGGTTATGGTCAGGAGGACAATTCCTGGGTGGTCGCCTCCGATGTTCATGCGACTGATTTGGTCCGCGCCTTCCATAGAGCTCACCCTGATCGCCCTGGGGGTTCTCGTGAGGGTTCGGTGACCCCTCCTCAAGGGGGGGTACTGTTGTGGATTCTGTTTGCGGGCTCCCTCTGGTGGTTACTGCTGGTACTGGGTGACTTTGGTGGGTTGCGGCCTTTGGTTTCCATCTGTCCATCAGAGGCTGGGTGTTTCCTATTTTACCTGGCCTCTCTGTCATTTCCCTTGCCGGCTATCAATGTGTTCAGATGTGCTCTGTTTGGTTCCTGCCTACCTGCTCCCAGATCTTTCAGGATAAGCTAAGTGCTGATTTTCAGTTGTTTGGTTTTTTTTTTGTCCAGCTTGCTTAGAATGTCTCTTTGTTAGCTGGTTGCTCTAGTGGACTGAGGTTCTCCCCATGTGCCATGAGTTGGCACATGGGTTCTTGTAATCTCAGGATGGTTTTTTTGATTAGGGTTTTTTGCTGACCGCTCAGTCCCCTTTTGTGTCATTCTGCTTTCTAGTTTTCAGCGGGCCTCTATTTGCTAAAGCTATATACATCATCTCTATGTGTGTGCCTTCCTCTCATTTCACCGTCAATACATGTGGGGGGCAACTATATCTTTGGGGTTAATTCCTCTGGAGGCAAGTGAGGTCTTTGTTTTCTCTGCAGTACTAGTTAGCTCTTAGGCTGGTGCGTGGTATCTAGAACCAACGTAGGCACGCTCCCTGGCTATCTCTAGTTGCGTTTGTCAGGCGTAGGGCAGCGGTCAGCCCAGGTTCCATCACCCTAGAGCTCGTCCGATATTTATTATACTTTGCTTATCCGGTGCTATCCCTAGCCATTGGGGATTCATGACAGGAAGGGATGTATCGTTGCTGACTAGCTTCATTGGCCGAGGGTGCTGCAACCTTTAGGGACGTTTGGTAGTTAGTCCAGGCTTGCAAATGCATGGTGGATAAATGTCTATGCATGCAACTTGTATTTAGACTTTTAAGATTCTGACCTCTGCTTAAGGTAGTTGAACATTTTTGACAGATGACTTTGCGCTGATCATTTGGATGTTGTTTAAAAAAATGCCAGACTGCACTCTTTCTACTATCGGATACCTTTTCAGGCATTGCAGACTGAGCTTCTTTAACCGGATGGCCACGCTGTCCTCCAACTGGTTTTGGTTTTGCCACGCGTTTTTGGCCAGATACGGGCCCGGTAGATGGAACCTGTTGTGATGTTGATGCCTGCTGCGGCTCCTCCTCCTCCGCTTCAGAACTACTGCCACCTGCACCCTGTTCCCCCAATGGCTGCCAATCAGGGTCCACAACTGGGTCATCTATGACCTCCTCTTCTATGTCGTGTGCGATTTCGTCTGTGTCACCGTGTAAGCCGGTGGTATAGCGTCCGTGACGGGGCACCATAGTCTCCGCTGGGTTTGATTCTGCCTCAGTACACTGCGAGGGCAATGTTCTGGTCTGAGTCAAAGGAACAGCATAGTAATCTGGCTGTGGCTGTGCATCTGTGCACTCCATGTCCGATTCAAATTCTAATGGACATGGCCTGTTAACTGTTTCACTGTCTAACCCAGGAACGGTATGTGTAAAGAGCTCCATGGAGTTGTGTCTCCTGACGCATCCTTCTCTCTTGTTCTGGGTAACGAAGACAAGGAAGCGACTTGTCCCTGACCGGGAGCATCCACTGACGATGCACTGCTCTGATATTAGGCACTTTCCGAGGAGGAGGTGAAAGAGCTAGAGGCAGAGTCAGCAATGAAAGCCAATACTTGTTCCTGCTGCTCCGGCTTCAAAAGTGGTTTTCCTACTCCCAGAAAAGAGAGCGTTCGAGGCCTTGTGCAGCCAGACAAGGAACCTGGCTCAACAACTCGAGACTTAGGTGTTGTACTGCTTTTACCACGACCACCTGATGCTCCACCACCACTACCATCATTACCAGCTGACAATTACCGCCCACGGCCACGACCTCTTCCACTAGACTTCCTCATTGCTTGCAAAACGTAACCAAAGTAACACTATTTGTTACTGTAAAACAACTTATAAGGTGAACTCAAACTTCTGTAGGATTTATATATACCTTTATAGGTGCCTGACACTGAAAGGAAAATCAGGCCCAATGTTACACACTAGGTTTTCTGTGCCCCAATAATTTGAGACAGATGGCACACACAGGCCCAGCACTCAAGCAGAAATGCCAATCTTAATCCCCCACTATTTTTTTTTTTTCTGGGAGAATTTACCCCCCCCCAAAAAAAAGGCCCAGTATTACACAGTGTTTTTGGTGCCACACAATGAGAGAGAGATGCCACACAGCAATGGCACGGAGGCAGACTTGACAATATTTATCTCCCACTAATTTTTTTTTTGGAAAAGGGAGAATTTAGAAAAAAAAAAAAAAAGGACAAGTATTACACAGTGTTTTCGGTGCCACACAATGAGAGAGAGATGCCACACACAGCAATGGCACGGAGACAGACTTGACAATATTTATCTCCCACTAATTTTTTTTTTGGAAAAGGGAGAATTTAGAAAAAAAAAAAAAAAGGACAAGTATTACACAGTGTTTTCGGTGCCACACAATGAGAGAGAGATGCCACACACCGCAATGGCACGGAGACAGACTTGACAATATTTATCTCCCACTAATTTTTTTTTTGGAAAAGGGAGAATTTAGAAAAAAAAAAAGGACAAGTATTACACAGTGTTTTCAGTGCCACAGAATGAGAGAGAGATGCAACACACAGCAATGGCACGGAGGCAGACTTGACAATATTTATCTCCCACTAATTTTTTTTTGGGAAAAGGGAGAATTTAGGAAAAAAAAAAAGGACAAGTATTACACAGTGTTTTCGGTGCCACACAATGAGAGAGAGAGATGCCACACACAGCAATGGCACGGAGTCAGACTTGACAATATTTATCTCCCACTAATTTTTTTTTTTTTTGGAAAAGGGAGAATTTAGAAAAAAAAAAAAAAAAGGACAAGTATTACACAGTGTTTTCAGTGCCACACAATGAGAGAGAGATGCCACACACAGCAATGACACGGAGGCAGACTTGACAATATTTATCTCCCACTAATTTTTTTTTTGGAAAAGGGAGAATTTAGGAAAAAAAAAAAAAGGACAAGTATTACACAGTGTTTTCAGTGCCACACAATGAGAGAGAGATGCCACACACAGCAATGGCACGGAGGCAGACTTGACAATATTTATCTCCCACTAATTTTTTTGGGGGAAAAGGGAGAATTTAGAAAAAAAAAAAAAAAAAGGACAAGTATTACACAGTGTTTTCAGTGCCACAGAATGAGAGAGAGATGCCACACACAGCAATGGCACGGAGGCAGACTTGACAATATTTATCTCCCACTAATTTTTTTTTGGGAAAAGGGAGAATTTAGTAAAAAAAAAAAAAAAAAGGACAAGTATTACACAGTGTTTTCGGTGCCACACAATGAGAGAGAGATGCCACACACAGCAATGGCACGGAGGCAGACTTGCCAATATTTATCTCCCAATAATTTTTTTTTTTTTTAAAAGGGAGAATGTACCCCCCCAAAAAAAATGGCCAAGTATTACACAGTGTTTTCAGTGGCACACAATGAGAGAGAGATGCCACACACAGCAATGGCACGGAGTCAGACTTGACAATATTTATCTCCCACTAATTTTTTTTTTTGGAAAAGGGAGAATTTAGAAAAAAAAAAAAAGGACAAGTATTACACAGTGTTTTCAGTGCCACACAATGAGAGAGAGATGCCACACACAGCAATGGCACGGAGGCAGACTTGACAATATTTATCTCCCACTAATTTTTTTTGGGGAAAAGGGAGAATTTAGAAAAAAAAAAAAAAAAGGACAAGTATTACACAGTGTTTTCGGTGCCACACAATGAGAGAGAGATGCCACACACAGCAATGGCACGGAGTCAGACTTGACAATATTTATCTCCCACTAATTTTTTTTTTGGAAAAGGGAGAATTTAGGGAAAAAAAAAAAAGGACAAGTATTACACAGTGTTTTCAGTGCCACACAATGAGAGAGAGATGCCACACACAGCAATGGCACGGAGGCAGACTTGACAATATTTATCTCCCACTAATTTTTTTTTTGGAAAAGGGAGAATTTAGAAAAAAAAAAAAAAAAAGGACAAGTATTGCACAGTGTTTTCGGTGCCACACAATGAGAGAGAGATGCCACACACAGCAATGGCACGGAGGCAGACTTGACAATATTTATCTCCCACTAAGTTTTTTTTGGAAAAGGGAGAATTTAGAAAAAAAAAAAAAAAAAGGACAAGTATTACACAGTGTTTTCGGTGCCACACAATGAGAGAGAGATGCCACCCACAGCAATGGCACGGAGGCAGACTTGCCAATATTTATCTCCCTGCAGTTATCTCAGAAAAGTATGGCAGGCAGCTGTAAAAGGACTGCTGCACACAAAAGTGTGGACAAACACACAAGATAGCTGTGCAGAAAGGAAGGAGAAACAGGATTTGTGCTTTGAAAAAAGCAGTTGGTTTACACAGCGGGGTACACACAAAGCAACGCAGCTATCAGGGAGCCTTCTAGGGCAGCCCAATGAGCTACAGCGCTGAGAAAAAAAAATGTAGCTTCCACTGTCCTGCAAACAAAAGGTGGTATTGGACAGTGGAAATCGCTACAGCACAAGCGGTTTGTGGCTTTATGTACCCTGCCTATCACTATCCCTGCTTCCGAAGAAGCTGCAGCAACCTCTCCCTACGCTCAGATCAGCAGCAGTAAGATGGCGGTCGGCGGCAACGCCCCTTTATAGCCCCTGTGACGCCGCAGAAAGCAAGCCAATCACTGCAATGCCCTTCTCTAAGATGGAGGGGACTGAGATCTATGTCATCACGCTGCCCACACTCTGCGTCCACCTTCATTGGCTGAGAAATGGCGCTTTTAGCGTCATTGAAATGCGACTTTGGCGTGAAAGTCGTGTACCGCATGGCAGACCCCACACAGGGATCGGCTCGGTTTCATGAGACGCCGACTTTGCCAAAAGTCGGCGACTTATGAAAATGAACGATCCGTTTCGCTCAACCCTAATCAGTAGAAATATTTGAAATGTTCTTGGGACTTTCATTTTTTTCCCATTAGATTTTTCATAAAACTTGTAGATGAACTATACCAATAAAGGTTTTTTTGGTTTAAACGAGAAGCCTGAACAAAAAAAAAAACACTACACTACACTATAGCATAAAACCTTGTACCATCTGTGAAAAACAGTGATAGTATCATGTTTTGGGTCTGATTTGATGCATATGGGCCAGGACGGCTGCCATCATTCATAGAAAAAAAAGTTCTGAATCATACCAGTACATTCTAAAGGAAAATGCCTGCACATCTTCTATGAACTGAATCTCAAGAGACCATGGGTCAAGCAGCCAGACGGAAACCCAATTTGTTCTACAAAATAAAGGTTAAAGAAAAAATAGTTGCAAAAGTTGGAATGGCAAAGTCAAAATCCTGAAGTTAAAGAAGATTGTCCATTACTCGAACAACCCCTTCTCAATCTCGGTTTCACCTTTGTCAAATTATAACACCTATATTTATATCTTGTGCTGGTGTCAATCCAGTGGTGTTGGCATTGGCACTCACGGGGATCGTGTGACATTGTTATATTGTCTATGCAACTTGGTCTTTATAATTCTTTTGGTGAATTTTATGAATATTGTGTTAATTTATTTACTTGTAAATATTTTTAGGCCACGATCAAGGTCTGCGGACTGAAAAGTTGGCCTTTCTACTTGTACAGAATTAATGATGCACCCTTTTCAAATAAATCTCACATTGATTGATTTGAGTGTTGAGGTATTTTACTATTTGTGTTATTGTTACATGTCATGTGATCCCTGCGTCTAATCAATGCTGGCCTTCCTTCAGACAAATCATATACTTCCAGAGGAAGTAAGAGCTAAGGGCAGGGAGAGTGAAGAACAGGCTGCTAATTGGCCACAGGGATGGCTTGACATAACAATGTTATGCAAACCCCGGGCGAGAGGTGACTATATGTGTTATTATTTTACAAGGGGCAACATAGTGATTGAGAACTGTTTGCCTGAGTAGTGGATAAACTCTTTTCATGTTATAAAAATGTTGTGGAAGGAAACAAGCAGTTCATGGTTATGGGAGAAAATGCTTCAACATAAAAGAGTTGAAGCTGCTTTGCAGGGAGGAATGGACTAAACTTCTGCCAAGTCGATATGCATTACTATTAAACAATTACTGGAAACAGTTAGATCTAGCTATTGCTGCACAATGTGGTCACATTTGGTACTAGATCTAACTGTTTCCAGTAATTGTTTTAGTCCTGCATTTCAACTAGGAGGAATTTTAGTTAATTCCTCCCTACAAAACAGCTTCAACTCTTTTATGTTGAAGCATAACTAATCATATGTTAAATATTTGCAAGTCAAATTTGTGTATGAGATAGCCAAGATGATTGTCTATAAAATAATTGTAGTCTCACGCTCAAAGCAGTAATAAATGGTCACATATAGAGCTTGTTACTGTAGATTATATTTATGCAGAACTTTGAGCAAAGCTCCTATAATACTACTTAAACATTTCAATGCAAATGAAGAAGCCCGAATTTTCCACCACTTGTTGGAGGAACACCCATGCTTACACGCATAATTTACATTTGCCAGAATTCTATTTTTTGGGGGGGAGTTCATTTACAGATATATTGCCACTAGTTTGCCTACTTTCTGCTGGATTCAATTGGGTCAAGAAGAATTTTAAAAGTGTTAAACAGTAATACTCTCCTGGCTCTCGTGTATATTTTTTAGTCCTGTCACCCATGTGATCTTAACTTGGTCATCTTTAGTTGCCCCTGCCATTCAACATCTATGGTGTCTCTTGAGCTTACTAGTTCACAAAGGTTTCAGGTGGCAAAGATAACAAGTACTAGACTATACCAAAGATGGTCCAGTGAAAGTGACCAACTTTCAGGAGATTCCTAACTCTAAGGCCACATTCACACATTTAGTATTTGGTCAGTATTTTACATCAGGAGTGGAACAATTAGAGTAAAAGTACACTATTATTATTATTATTATTATTTATTATAGTGCCATTTAATCCATGGCGCTTTACATGTGAGGAGGGGTATACATAATAAAACAAGTACAATAATCTTGAGCAATACAAGTCACAACTGGTACAGGAGGAGAGAGGACCCTGCCCGCGAAGACTCACAATCTACAAGGGATGGGTGAGAATACAGTAGGCGAGAACACCAGAACACCACTTCTGCTTTTATCTCCCACTCCTGGGTTTGGCTTACAAGTTTCTGATGTAAGATAGTGGCCAAATGCAGAACATGTGAACGTGGCCTTAAGGCAATTGCAATATCTACACTATAGAGCGTTATAACAAGATAGATAAAAAAAACTAGTCTAAAATGGAATATAATATAACTTTAAGTGTAAAAGATAACATTCTTAATTTTAACTTTCAATTAATTGCGGCATAGTCTATAAATCACTCAATTTAAATAATATTTTGAACAAACATTTGAAGAATTTTACTCACAGCAGTTTAGTATCGTAACAGAGTGGCCCCCATAGAGATGGAGCAGAAGCTAGGTTTACATAATGTGGTTTATATAGCATTTGGTGAACAGTAGTTATTGGGCTGAGTTATCCTAGCACAAAATATACTAATCCCTTGCTTACAAAGTATTTAATTCTCTTGGGACTAAAGTGTACTTTTTCACTGGTGAGGCTAGTAAAAGATAAATTAGTCCCTATATTAATAGAGAAATAGATAGTTCCGCTAGGAAATTTTAGATTCACTTTCCTTAAGAAAAAAAATAAAGGAGAAAAGTATTACTTTTTGTCTGTCAAACTCAGGAGAAGCTTTTCCTTTAAATTCGTAGTCCTTTAAACATTTTTGAATGATTTTAGGCTAAATTAAAATTTCTATATACAGTACTTCGGGAGTAGAATTTCTTAAGGTATACAAATATATCTATGGAGAGTAGTTATCGAGGATTCATATGTCATTCACGGTCAAGTCTCATAGGGAATGAAGTTACTAATGCCATCATCCATGAGACATCATCGGGAGTGACCTATGGAATCTCATTCTCAGAATGATGCTCCATGGGTCGCACTAGGGAATTGCTGGATGTTGTGGCATCTCAATGGATTATGTCAGAGCCACAGAGAATTTATATATATATATATATATATATATATATATATATATATATATATATGTGTGATTGAGGGATTGTTTCTTGTTTTTATTTCTTTACCTCTCTCTTTTGATGTTTTTTCAGGTCCCCATTTTTGGACTACTTCGCATTCGAGGGGTTACGTTGGATCTTCATTTTTTTATTAAGTTGGTGAGCAAGGCGTGGTGGAGTGTTTTAAAAATAAATCATTTTTTTGTGTGTTAGTGTATTTACATTTGATTGCTGGGTTAGCAACCCCTGAACTTGATGACAGCTGACATTACAATGTAGAATTCATCTCAAAAGCTATAGCCCTAATTGCCACGATACCAGGGCAATCGGAAAAAGCTGAGGCTAAGGGCTATCATTGGTGTATCTAATGGATGCGCCATTTTGGGGGCGGCTGAGGGCTGATCATATTAGGCTGCTAAGGGAACAATATCCATGGACCTTTCCAGCTACTGTATTAATATCAGTCCCCAGCTTTCTGTATTGTCTTAGCTGGTTATTAAAAATAGAGGGGACCCCACATCACTTTTTTTTTTTATTCCCTCCATTTTTAATAACTAGCAAAGGCAAAGCTGGGGGCTGATATTAAAAGACTGAGAAGGTCCTTTCCCTGAATAATAAGACTAGCTCACAGCAGTCTTCTTTCCATTGGCAGGTTATTAAAAATAGGGGAGACCCAGGTCCTTTTTTAGGGTCCATCGAACATTTTAATATCAGCTCTGTGCTGATATTAATAGACTATTATTGCATAGCTCCCAACCATCCCTCATACTGCGGGAATGTCCCAATTTTGAGGCTGTACCCCACAGTCCCACACGGGACTCTATTTCTCCTGCACAGCCAGCAGGAGAAGCAGCCGACACGCCCCTTGAATTAGACCATACCCCCTCCATATCTTGTTCCGGGGCAGTGGTTCAGAGAGGGAGAGAGGTCATTCTGAGGTACGTGTGTGTGTGTGTTGCACACATGCATGCAGCTGGTCCTGGGGTGCTTACAGTACAAGGCATTATAACGAGGAGTAGTGGCAGCAGTTAGAGCAATCCAGTGCAGCCTGTTAGTCATAGGCACAGTATATATATATGTATATATATATATATATATATATATCCTTTATATACTACAGCAGTTATGGAGTGGAGCTAGTAGATAATGGTGTTGTCTGAGTGCATGCAGAGTTCGCAGAGCTGGGCTACATTGCAATGTGTAGGATCTGTGAGTCAGCAATGTGAGCAGCGACAGGTGGTGAAATCTTTGTAAGCAAAGCTGCTGGGACACATCTACAGCCCCAACTGTACACTGGCATCATCATGTGGGGCCATTATATTGTATGCAGCATCATGTGGGGTCATTATACAGTATGGAGCTTCATGTGGGGACACTCTACCGTATGGAGTATCATGTGCAGCCATTATACAGTATTGAGAATCATGTGTGGCTATTATACAGTATTGAGCATCATTTGGGGCCATTATACTGTATGGAACAACATGTGGGGCCACTACACTGTATGGAGCACAATGTGGGGTTATTATACAGTATGGAGCATCATGTTTGGCCATTATACAGTATGGAGCATCATGTGTGGCCATTATACAGTATTGAGCAACATGTGGGGTCATTATACCGTATTGAGCATCATGTGTGGCCATTACACTGTATGGAGCATCATGTGTGGAAATTTCACAGTAAGTAGCATCATGTGGGGTCATTATACAGTATGAAGCATCATGTGTAACCATTATAAAGTATAAAGCATCGTGTGGGGCCATTATATAATATGGAGCATCATTTGGGGCCATTATACAGTATGGAGTACCATGTGTGGCCATTATACAGTATGGAGCGTCATGTGTGGCCATTATACAGTATTGAGCATCATGTGTGGCCATTTTACAGTATGGAGCATCATGTGTGGCTATTATACAGTATGAAGCATCGTTTAAGGCCATTATAAAGTATGGAGCATCATGTGTGGCCATTATACAGTATGGAGCATCATGTGAGGCCATTATACAGTATGGAATATCATGTGTGGACATTATACAGTATTAAGCATCATATGTGGCTATTATGCAGTATGAAGTATCATTTGGGGCCATTATACAGTACTGAATATCATGTGTGGCAATTATACAGTATGAAGCATCATGTGGGGCCATTCTACAGTATTGAGCATCATATTTGGCCATTATACAGTATGGAGCATCATGTGTGGCAATTATACAGTATGGAGCATCATGTGTGGCCATTATAGAGTAGAGAGCATAATGTGTGGGCATTTTACAGTAATGAGCATCATATGGGGCCATTATAAAGTATTGAGCATCGTGTGGGGCCATTATAGAGTACAGAGCATAATCTGTGGCCATTATACAGTATTGAGCATCATGTGAGGCCATTATACTGTATTGAGCATCATGTGGGGCCATTATACAGAATGGGACATCATGTTTGGCCATTATACAGTATTGAGCATCATGTGGGGCAATTATACAGTATGGAGCAACATGCGGGGCCATTATACTGTATGGAGCACTATGTGGGGTTATTAAACAGTATGTAGCATCATATGTGGCCATTATATAGTATGGAGCATCATATGTGGCCATTAGACAGTATGAAGCATCATGTGTGCCCATTATGCAGTATGGAGCATCGTTTAGGGCCATTATATAGTATGGAGCATCATGTGTGGCCATTATACAGTATGGAGCATAATTAGTGGCCATTATACAGTATTGAACATCATGTGGGGACAACATACAGTATTGAGCATCATGAGTGGCCATTATACAGTATATAGCATCATGTGGGGCCATTATACAGTATGGAATATCATGTGTGGCCATTATACAGTATGGAGTATCATGTGTGGAAATTATACAGTATGGAGCATCATGTGTGGCCATTATAGATAACAGAGCATAATGTGTGGCCTTTATACAGTATTGAGCATCATGTGGGGCCATTATAGACTACAGAGCATAATGAGTGGCCATTATATAGTATAGAGCATCATGTGTGGCAATTATACAGTATGGAGCAACATGTGTGGCAATTATAGAATAGAGAGCATATTGTGTGGCCATTTCACAGTAATGAGCATCATATGGGGCCATTATACAGTATTGAGCATCGTGTGGGGTCATTATAGAGTACAAAGCATAATGTGTGGCCATTATACAGTATTGAGCATCATGTGGGGCCATTATACAGAATGGGACATCATGTTTGGCCATTATACAGTATGGAGCAACATGCAGGGCCATTATACTGTATGGAGCACTACGTGGGGTTATTAAACAGTATGGAGCATCATGTGTGGCCATTATGTAGTATGGAGCATCATATGTGGCCATTATACAGTATGGAGCATCATGTGTGCCCATTATACAGTATGGAGCATCGTTTAGGGCCATTATATAGTATCAAGCATCATGTGTGGCGATTATACAGTATTGAGCGTCTTGTATGGCCATTATACCATATTGAGCATCATGCTGGGCCATTATACACTATGGAACATTATGTGGAGCCATTATACAGTAAGGAGCATCAAGTGTGGCTATTATACAGTATGGAGCATCATGTGTCCATTATACAGTATGGAGCATCATGTGTGTCCATTATACAGTATGGAGCACTGTGCGTCCATTATACAGTACGTAGCATCATGTGTGACAATTACACTGTACGCACCACCATGTGGGGCCATTATACAGTATGGAGCACTGTGTGGCCATTTTACTGTATGGAGCTTCATGTGTGGCCATTATACAGAATGGAGCACTGTGCGTCCATTATAAAGTATGTAGCATCATGTGTGACCATTATACTGTACACAGCATCATGTGGGGCCATTATACAGTATGGAGCACTGTGTGGCCATTTTACAGTATGGAGCTTCATGTGTGGCCATTATTCAGAATGGAGCACTGTGTGGCCATTATACAGTATGGAGCATCATGTGTGCCCATTATACAGTATGGAGCATCGTTTAGGGCCATTATATAGTATCGAGCATCATGTGTGGCCATTATACTGTATGGAGCACTATGTGGGGCCATTATACAGTATGGAGCATCATGAGTGGCCATTATACAGTATGGAGCATCTTGTGTGGCCATTATACCATATTGAGCATCATGCAAAGCCATTATACATTATGGAACATTATGTGGAGCCATTATACAGTATGGAGCATCAAGTGTGGCCATTACACAGTATGGAGCTTCATGTGTCCATTATACAGTATGGAGCATCATGTGTGGCCATTATACAGTATGGAGCACTGTGCGTCCATTATACAGTACGAAGCATCATGTGTGACCATTATACTGTACGCAGCATCATGTGGGGCCATTAAACAGTATGCAGCACTGTGTGGCCATTTTACAGTATGGAGCTTCATGTGTGGGATTATAAAGAATGGAGCACTGTCTGGCCATTATACAGTATGGAGCATCATGTATGGCCATTATACTGTACGCAGCATCATGTGGGGCCATTGTACAGTATGGAGCAGTGTGTGGCCATTTTACATTGTTGAGCAATACGTGTGGCCATTATACAGTATGAAGCTTCATGTGTGGCCATTATGCAGTATTGAGCATCATGTGTGGACATTATACAGTATGGAGCACTGTGTGGCCATTATACAGTATGGAACATCATGTGGGGCCATTATACAGCATGGATCACAGTGTGGCCATTTTACAGTGTTGAGCATCATGTGTGGCCATTATACAGAATGGAGCATCATGTGTGGACATTATACAGTATGGAGCACTGTGTGGCCATTATACAGTATTGAGCATAATGTGTGGCCATTATACAGTATGGAGCACTGTGTGGCCATTATACAGTATAGAGCATCATGTGGGGCCATTATACAGTATGGAGCATCAAGTGTGGCCATTATACAGTATAGAGCTTCATGTGTCCATTATACAGTATGGAGCGTCATGTGTGGCCATTATACTGTACGCAGCAGCATTTGGGGCCATTATACAGTATGGAGCACTGTGTGGCCATTTTACAGTATGGAGCTTCATGTGTGGCCATTATACAGAATGGAGCACTGTGTGGCCATTGTACAGTATGGAGCATCATGTATGGCCATTATACTGTATGCAGCATCATGTGGGGCCATTATACAGTATGAAGCAGTGTGTGGCCATTTTACAGCATTGAGCATTATGTGTGGCCATTATACAGCATGGAGCTTCATGTGTGGCCATTATACAGTATGGAGCATCATGTGGGTCCATTATACATCATGGATCACTGTGTGGCCATTTTACAGTTTGCAGCATCATGTGTGGCAATTATACATTATGGAGCACTGTGTGGCCATTATACAGTATTGAGCATAATGTGTGGCCATTATACAGTAAGGAGCACTGTGTGACCATTATACAGCATTGAGCATTATGTGGGGCCATTATACAATATTGAGCATCATGCATGGCCGTTTTACAGTATGGAGCACTGTGTGGCCATTATACAGTATAGAGCATCATGTGGGGCCATTATACAGTATGGAGCACTGTGTGGCCATTATGCAGTATTGAGCATCATGTGTGGCCATTATACAGTATGGAGCACTGTGTGGCCATTATACAGTATGGAGCATCATGTGGGGCCATTAAACAGCATGGATCACTGTGTGGCCATTTTACAGTGTTGATCATCATGTGTGGCCATTATACAGTATGGAGCATCATATGTGGCCATTATACAGTATGGAGCACTGTGTGGCCATTATACAGTATTGAGCATAATGTGTGTCCATTATACAGTATGGAGCACTGTGCGACCATTATAGAGTGTTGAGCATTATGTGGGGCCATTATACAATATTGAGCATCATGCATGACCGGGATCATAGTCATCTTGACTGGAGCGGGTAAAGAACCTGAAGTTCTGCGGTCGAAGACCTGTGTTTCAATAATTGGCATGGTAGCAGAAGAGGAGGAAGAAGCAGCAGATGCGATAGATAGGGCAGCTGATAGTTTTTGAGGTCTGCTGGTCACCATTTTTGCACTGTGGGATACCCAGAGTTGCGCATGTTGATTGCACATGTGGAGGTTCATATATTTAGTAGTCAAATTATTGCACTTTTTACTTCCAATCGATTTTTTTTTGCGAAAATGGCAGATTACGTGAGTTGGCTCATCCTTTGCAGTGTCAAAAAGGCCCAGGCTAGGTAACCCTTGCCACCCCTGCAAGCTGCAGACCCGTGGATGCTGCTCTTCACAGCCACAGTTGTGGCTGAGGATGCATTGCTCATCGTGGATGCAACACTAGGTGTCTGCAACATATGATGCAACATAACCTCCTTGTCTTCCTCCTCAAATGACCTACTCAGCTGTGTGCCTCTATGTTCACGCCAACTGGGATCTAACACCTCATCTTCATCATCCTCTGTGTTATCACATTCCTCACCCTTGGAGTCGCCCTCCTCCTCTTCCTACCCTGACAGCACAGTATAGTCTGCCTGAGCCTCAGATAGCTGAGTCTCATCATGATCACTTCCCCCAGGGGTTAATGTCTGATGACGAGGGCCAGGATGCTGCTCTGGCCCTACTTACTCCTGCCCTGGATCCAAGCTAAAAAAAAATTGGGCATTGGTGCAGATTTCTTCCTTTTGGCTCTGTGAAGCTTTTGAGTATACTTCTGATGACCATGGCATAAAATGTGTGAACAGCTCTTCAGACACACCCATCTTTTATCCATACAGTCAGTTTTAGGGTTGGAGAGTTGTGACGCTGTGGAAAGCAAGGGGAATTTGGGCGCCACCTCTGTGAACTGTACTAGGTGTTATGTTGTGGTGGAGAAAGAGTCGGAGAGGCCATTTGAAGCTGTGCTTGCCATCCACTTGAGCGCATGCTCTTTCTGGGCTTCATCAAGGCGTACCGCTGTGCATCTTCCAAAAGAAGGTAGTGGAGTTATTCCATCCAGTAACAGAAGTTGTCAGATGTCTTTGCATAGGATGTGATGTTGTTTGTTCACTAGTGCTTTCACTAACCTTACCACTTACCTCATGTACACATTGAAAACCAAGCCTAATTCCCTTTCCACCATGGCCTTGCTTTTTCCCAGGCATGTTGTTCAGATAGTGTGGAAGGAATACAGTATTAGCAGCAAAAAAATTGATTTTAAACTCTGCGCTACCTCTGCAAACAGCTGAATTTGAGAGGCAGTAAATTACAAGGTAAAATATGGTGTGCGGTGTTGCTTTAAACACAGAAGAAAGAATTGTTTGAGTGGAGGAGGCCTGTATGACAAACAAAATATACTACAAACAATTTGAAAGATTAAACAATGAATCTGAAGGGAAAAAACCCAAATATAGTAGACAAAATGCTAACCAGCAATGGGAGTATTAGGGGTGAGAGTGGAAAAAATGGAAACAGTCACTACCACATGTGTGTCTATAGGATAGATAAAGACCCATCGGTGAAGCTATAAATATATAAAAAGGACACAAACAGAATGCAAGATTCAATAGTATAAAAAGGTATATCTTTATTAATAGTAAAACAATGAATCACAATGGCGCTACTCCTTTTGTACCTAAAAATTAAGCTGCAGGCAATCTGGCACATGTAGTGTGCAAGTCTGCCCAAAGACTGTAAATGATTCACATAAAAAGGGGAATGCTGCACTTAGAATGAGTTGCAGTGCAATAGCTGCAATGAGTCTGTGGAATTTAAGACCCTTTGAGGATAATATGCCCACAGTAGTGCTTACTTGACTGGTACTTAACAGTACTATACTGCACAGATAAACGCACACTTTGAGTGGTTCCTGGTTGGGGCACTTACTTGTTGGCTGGCTGGGAAGCGTGCGATATAGTTCTGTGAGGAGTGGTGAGACTCGGGTGAACTCTTGCAGCTGATTGTCAGATGCTGGGGAGCGTCCTCCCACTGCAAAAGACCCCCGTTGTAGCGCTGAGTTCAGCGGTAATCCTCGGCCGATGGCGCCACTGTGAATGCGGGTGGTGAGCGGGGGGTGTGGCTAAAAAGTGCCATCTCCGGTGTCAGTGTGTAACGGACACATGCAGGGGCCATCCCGACGCGTTTCGAGGGAATCGTCGTTTCTCAAGGTATCTGTGCAGTATAGTACTGTTAAGTACCAGTCAAGTAAGCACTACTGTGGGCATATTATCCTCAAAGGGTCTCAAATTCCACAGACTCATTGCAGCGATTGCGCTGCAACTCATTCTAAGTGCAGCATTCCCCTTTTTATGTGAATCATTTATATCTTTATTATTAACATGAAAATTAAAAATGGTTAAAATTTGGAAGGGGTGGGAATGAATGACCAGGTGGAAAGCGGACGTGATGACCAGGGACAATTACATAGTATAATATAAATAAATATGCATAGAGTTGATAAAAAATTCAAATTTCATAAGACTATAGTCAGAACAATACTGTATAATGCAATATATAAGCATAAAGTGCATAGGTGTATAATACTGACAAGTTGGTTTAAATGTATGGATAGAAAAATGAAGGCTAGTGATTTTGCAAGGTTTGCAGGTTATAAACAGGTAAGTGGAGGTAAAAGTAAGGTAAAACGCTTGTGCATAAAGCAGGTAATAGGTAATAAGATCTTTCTTAATGTATATATGCGGTGGATAAGTCTAATTCTCACCATGTGGTGTGGGGAAACCACATATAAACATTTACATTACCTGGGTCTCAGTCTGAGTAGAGTGTCCCTGGATAAGTCCACCCTGACGCGCATTTCGGCGTCTGCCTTCGTCAGGGGTGCAAACAATTTGAAAGTCAGATGTCCCCTACTATATGTAGTTAGGAGCACAATTAATTTTTAATCTTCTATAAAACACTAGATGCTACAAACTATTTAAATGTGAGATGTCCCCTACTGCATGTCACTAGGAACAGAAGAATTTTAGGTGGCCTCTGTATCAGACCTCAATACCATGATGCTACAAACTTTTTTAACCCCTCAGTGACAGAGCCAATTTGGTACTCAATGACCAAGCCAGTTTTTACAATTCTGACCATTGTCACTTTATGAGGTTACAGCTCTGGAACGCATCAACGTATCACACTGATTCTGAGAATGTTTTTAGTGACACATTGTACTTCATGATAGTCGTAAAATTTCTTCGATATAACTTGTGTTTTTTCATGAAAAAAGCCAAAATTTGGCAAAAATTTTGCAATTTAATTTTTGTACCCTTAAATCAGAAAGTGGTGTCACACAAAATAGTTAATAAATAATATTTTCCACATGTCAACTTTACATCAGCACAATTTTGGAAACATAATTTTTTTTGTTAGGACGTTATAATGGTTAAACGCTGACCAGTGATTTCTCATTTTTCCAACAAAATTTACAAAACCATTTTTTTTAGGGACCACCTCATATTTGAAGTGAGTTTGCAGGTCAATATGACAAACAATACCCAAAAGTGACACCATTCTAAAAACTGCACCCCTCAAGGTGTGCAAATCCACATTCAAGAAGTTTATTTACCCTTCAGGTGCTTAACGAGAACTAAAGCAATGTGGAAGGAAAAAATGAACATTTTACTTTTTCACAAAAAAATTACTTTGGAACCAATTTTTTTTTATTTTCACGAGGGTATTAGGAGAAAATGAACCACAAAATTTGTTATGCAATTTCTCCTGAGTATGCCGATACCCCGTATGTGGGGTAAAGCCACTATTTGGGCACATGGCAGGGCTCAGAAGAGAGGGAGCACTGTTTGACTTTTTCAACGCAAAAGTGGCTGGAATCAATGAAGGGCGCCATGTTGCGTTTGAAGTCCCCCTGATGTACCTAAACAGTGGAAACCACCCATTCTAACACCAACCCTAACCCCAACACACCCTTGACCCTAATCTCAACCCTAACCATAACTCCAAACATAACCCTAACCCCCATCATGCCCCTAATCCAAGTCCCAAACCTAACCCTAGCCCAACCCTAACTCTAGTACCAACCCTAACCCTAGCCCAACCCTAACCCTAGCCCCAAGTTTAACCTTAGCCTCAACCCTAACCCTAGCCCAAGCCTAACCCTAGCCCAACCCTAACCTACATTTTTGAATTATTTTTAATTTAATTAATTTTATCTAACTAAGGGGGTGATAAAGAAGGGTTTGATTTATAATTTTTTTTATTTGGTTGCTGTGATAGTGTCTATCACAGTGATGAAAATGAATCAATAGGAAAAATTCCTATTGTTGTCGGGTGCTGGATGGCAGATCTCGGCAAGCGCATTGCTCATGCACCTGCCATTTTCTTCCCGAAAGAAGACGCCGGCAGCCAGAGGACATCACCGGGGGATGCAGAAGGGTTCAGGGACACCAGAGATACCATGGGGACTCAGAGGACCCCATTTCTCTCTTCTCTGATGTGCTAGATCACATCAGATATAACTACCGCCGAAAAAGATGATACAAGGGTCAATATATAGAAAAAATCAATATAAACTTTATTGACACTCCATTAAAATACTATCGTATATGTGGGACACAATTAGTTTTGTGTGAGCATATTTTAACATTGTTTTTATATTTGTTCTTAGTTACGAGTATTTGTGGAGACATCGTGGATTCTACGGACGGGTATACCAAATGATGGCTGTACTGATATACATCTATCATGGCGAATTGTTCATATGTGTAAGGAATGAATAACATCGGATGCCTACCATCTTTGGATACCATGTTATATATATATTTGCACCTTTTATTTTGTTGCCCTTGTCTGTTATATGCAACACTGTCCCTGAGTAATTGATTCATAAATATGATGGGATTTTTTTTGTGTATTATTGTTTATGGTATAAATCATTGTGCTGTGAAGTGTTATAGGGTGCAGATGTTATCATAATTAGCTTAGATATTGGGTATTTTGTTTCCTATATATCTAGATACATCCTATTCGGGTGGGATATCCTACATTGTATAATGTCCATTTTGACCTTATATCCGGTGGATTGATCCATTGTATAATGTCCATTTTTGCCCTCATATTCTTTATATGGATCCACTGTATTGTCTCTATATAATGTATTGCGGTGCTCATTTTATATGTGCAGATTGGGTACTTATTGTATATAGCAGTGAGATTGCTATCCCCGCCCTGCTTGCGCTCGCCGCCTGGGCGCCGTGGTTACTGCTGGTATCGGCGTCTTTACGTGGAGGATGGGTCGTGTACCTTTCCTCTATGTGACACTGGTGCCTGGTGTTGCTGCGGTTGCCTCGGCGACGGGGCGCGTCACTTCCGGGTCGGGAGCGTCACCATGTTTGTTGATGGGACACTATTTAAGACGGGCCACGAGCAGTATAACTAGGCCCCTTGAAAAAGGAATAAAGGTCCGAAACATACGTCGGGGCAGACCCTCTCGCCCGGACTGCAGCCTCACTCCGGTACCCGCGCCATACAGGTAACATCATTGATCTATTTAACGGTCTTTTTCTGGGAATTACCAGTTAGGATAAGCGGGTATATCTATTCTATTGTATCCGAGAAGCAGCGTCAGGAAGTAGTACATTATGGAATAATTGTGAAGCATGTAGTGGTTATAGCTGGCGGTGGTTCATAGATCTACTAAATATGTATATAGATACCATGGAGTCTGGTTTTGGTGCTGGGTGATTGTGTCGGTCACCTATGCTTCACACAGAGCGCATTTTTTGTTCCACTTTTTCACCCTCTGTCCCAATTTGGAGTGATGTTGTATTTTAATGGAGTGTCAATAAAGTTTATATTGATTTTTTCTATATATTGACCCTTGTTGTTGTGAATTCTGTTCTCGAACTCCCCCCTGTGGTTGTGAATGGTACTTTGGCGAGTTCTGTCCATGGACTCCCTCTGGTGGCTGTGAGTGGAGCTGCTGGTTCTGAGGTTCCTTCCCCAGCTGACATCGTTTAGGCCTTGGCTGGCTGCTCTATTTAACTCCACTCAGATCGTTACCTGATGCCAGCTGTCAATGTCCTAGTACTGGTTCAGTTCTCTTGGATCTTTAAGATGACCTGTCTATTTCAGCAAAAGCTAAGTCCCTGCTAGCTTATTTGTTACTAATGTTTTTTTGTCCAGCTTGCTATCATGATTTTTTAGCTGGAAGCTCTGGGATGCAGAGTGGCACCACCGCGCCGTGAGTCGGTGCGGTGGTTTCTTTTGCACACTCTGCGTGTTTTTTTTGTTAGTTTTTATGCTGACCGCAAAGAAACCTTTTCTATCCTCAGTCTGTTTAGTTAAGCCTGGCCCCCTTTGCTGAAACCTATTTCATTCCTGTGTTTGTGACTTCCATCTTAACTCACAGTCAATATATGTGGGGGGCTGCCTATTTCTTTGGGGAATTTCTCTGAGGCAAGGTAGGCTGTATTTTCTATCTTTAGGGGTAGTTAGCTCTTAGGCTGTGAAGAGGCGTCTAGACAGAGTCAGGAACGCTCCACGGCTATTTCTAGTTGTTGTGATAGGATTAGGGGTTGCAGTCAGCAGAGCTCCCACTTCCCAGAGCTCATCCTGTATTGCTAGTTTGCTCATCTGGTCATTTCTAGTGCTCCTAACCACTAGCTCATCATAACAGTACAGCTGGCCTGTAAAGTGTTAATGCATCTCAATAGAGGGATAAGAGAAGTTCTGAGACCATTTTTTTTTCTCTGCAGCGTGTTTTGTTTTTCTTTTCCCCTAAATCTCTGGGTGGTTCAGGACACAGGTGTAGATATGGACATTCAAGGTCTGTCCTCTTGTGTGGATCAACTCACTGCAAGGGTACAAAGTATTCAAGATTATGTAGTTCAGAACCCGATGTTAGAACCCAGAATTCCAATTCCTGATTTGTTTTCTGGGGATAGATCTAAGTTCCTGAATTTAAAAAATAATTGTAGACTGTTTTTTGCTTTGAAACCCCGCTCCTCTGGTGACCCCATTCAGCAAGTAAAAATCATTATTTCTTTGCTGCGTGGCGACCCTCAAGACTGGGCATTTTCCCTTGCGCCAGGAGATCCTGCATTGCGTAATGTAGATGCGTTTTTTCTGGCGCTTGGATTGCTTTATGATGAACCAGATTCAGTGGATCAGGCAGAGAAAATTTTGCTGGCTTTGTGTCAGGGTCAGGATGAAGCGGAGGTATATTGTCAGAAGTTTAGAAAGTGGTCTGTGCTTACTCAGTGGAATGAGAGTGCCCTGGCTGCAATTTTCAGAAAGGGTCTTTCTGAAGCCCTTAAGGATTTTATGGTGGGATTCCCCACGCCTGCTGGTCTGAATGAGTCGATGTCCTTGGCCATTCAGATCGATCGACGCTTACGTGAGCACAAAAATGTGCACCATTTGGCGGTGTTTTCTGAGCAGAGGCCTGAGCCTATTCAATGTGACAGGACCTTGACCAGAGCTGAACGGCAAGAGTACAGACGTCAGAATGGGCTGTGTTTTTACTGTGGTGACTCCACTCATGCTATTTCTGATTGTCCTAAGTGCACTAAACGGTTCGCTAGGTTTGTCACCATTGGTACGGTACAGCCAAAATGTCTTTTGTCTGTTACTCTGATTTGCTCTTTGTCGTCCTATTCTGTTATGGCATTTGTGGATTCAGGCGCTGCCCTGAATTTGATGGACTTGGAGTTTGCCAGGCGCTGTGGTTTTTTCTTGGAGCCCTTACAGTATCCTATTCCATTGAGAGGAATTGATGCTACACCTTTGGCCAAGAATAAGCCTCAGTACTGGACTCAATTGACCATGTGCATGGCTTCTGCACATCAGGAGGATATTCGCTTTTTGGTGTTGCATAATCTGCATGATGTGGTCGTTTTGGGTTTGCCATGGCTACAGGTCCATAATCCAGTATTGGATTGGAAATCAATGTCTGTATCCAGTTGGGGTTGTCAAGGGGTACATGGGGATGTCCCATTGTTGTCTATTTCGTCTTCTCAATCTTCTGAAGTCCCTGAGTTCTTGTCAGATTACCGGGATGTATTTGATGAGCCCAAATCCAGTGCCCTACCTCCTCATAGGGATTGCGATTGTGCTATTAATTTGATTCCTGGTAGTAAGTTTCCGAAGGGCCGACTGTTCAATTTATCTGTGCCAGAACACGCTGCAATGCGGAGTTATATAAAGGAGTCCTTGGAGAAAGGGCATATTCGCCCGTCGTCGTCACCGTTGGGAGCAGGGTTCTTTTTTGTGGCCAAGAAGGATGGTTCTCTGAGACCTTGTATAGATTACCGCCTTCTCAATAAAATCACCGTCAAATTTCAGTACCCTTTGCCGCTACTGTCTGACTTGTTTGCTCGGATTAAGGGGGCTTGCTGGTTTACCAAGATAGATCTTCGAGGGGCGTATAATCTTGTGCGTATTAAACTGGGCGACGAATGGAAAACAGCATTTAATACGCCCAAGGGCCATTTTGAGTACTTGGTGATGCCATTCGGGCTTTCTAATGCTCCATCTGTGTTTCAGTCCTTTATGCATGACATCTTCCGAAAGTACCTGGATAGATTCATGATTGTATATTTGGATGATATTTTGGTCTTTTCGGACGATTGGGAGTCTCATGTGAAGCAGGTCAGAATGGTGTTCCAGGTCCTTCGTGCTAATTCCTTGTTTGTGAAGGGGTCTAAATGTCTCTTTGGAGTTCAGAAGGTTTCATTTTTGGGTTTCATTTTTTCCCCTTCTACTATTGAGATGGACCCTGTTAAAGTTCAGGCCATTTATGATTGGACTCAGCCTACTTCTGTGAAGAGCCTTCAGAAATTCCTGGGTTTTGCTAATTTTTACCGTCGCTTCATCGCTAATTTTTCTAGTGTTGTTAAACCATTGACTGATTTAACCAAGAAACGTGCGGATGTGGTCAATTGGTCCTCTGCGGCCATTGAGGCTTTTCAGGAGCTGAAGCGTCTTTTTTCTTCTGCCCCTGTGTTGTGTCAGCCAGATGTTTCGCTCCCATTTCAGGTCGAGGTGGATGCTTCCGAGATTGGAGCAGGGGCTGTTTTGTCTCGAAGAGGTTCTGATGGCTCTGTGATGAAACCATGTGCTTTCTTCTCTAGAAAGTTTTCGCCTGCTGAGCGCAATTATGATGTGGGCAATCGAGAGTTGTTGGCTATGAAGTGGGTGTTTGAGGAGTGGCGACATTGGCTTGAAGGAGCCAAGCATCGCGTGGTGGTCTTGACGGATCACAAGAATCTGACTTATCTCGAATCGGCTAAGCGGTTGAATCCTAGACAGGCTCGATGGTCGCTGTTTTTCTCCCGCTTCAATTTTGTGGTTTTGTACCTTCCGGGTTCTAAGAATGTGAAGGCTGATGCCCTTTCAAGGAGTTTTGTGCCTGATTCTCTGGGAGTTCCTGAGCCGGCTGGTATTCTCAAAGAGGGGGTAATTTTGTCTGCCATCTCCCCTGATTTGCGGCGGGTGCTTCAGGAGTTTCAGGCTGATAGACCTGACCGTTGCCCAGTGGAGAAGCTGTTTGTCCCTGATAGATGGACTAGTAGAGTTATCTCTGAGGTTCATTGTTCGGTGTTGGCTGGTCATCCTGGAATCTTTGGTACCAGAGATTTGGTGGCTAGATCCTTTTGGTGGCCTTCCTTGTCACGAGATGTGCGTTCTTTTGTGCAGTCCTGTGGGACTTGTGCTCGGGCTAAGCCATGCTGTTCTCGTGCCAGTGGTTTGCTTTTGCCCTTGCCGGTCCCGAAAAGGCCCTGGACGCATATTTCCATGGATTTTATTTCAGATCTCCCTGTCTCTCAGAGGATGTCAGTTATCTGGGTGGTTTGTGATCGCTTCTCTAAGATGGTCCATTTGGTATCTTTGCCTAAATTGCCTTCCTCCTCTGATTTGGTTCCATTGTTTTTCCAGCATGTGGTTCGTTTACATGGCATTCCGGAGAACATCGTGTCGGACAGAGGTTCCCAGTTTGTTTCAAGATTTTGGCGGTCCTTTTGTGCTAAGATGGGCATTGATTTGTCTTTTTCTTCAGCTTTCCATCCTCAGACAAATGGCCAAACCGAACGAACCAATCAGACTTTGGAAACATATCTGAGATGCTTTGTTTCTGCTGATCAGGATGATTGGGTGTCCTTCTTGCCTTTGGCTGAGTTCGCCCTTAATAATCGGGCCAGCTCGGCCACTTTGGTTTTGCCTTTTTTCTGTAATTCTGGTTTCCACCCTCGTTTTTCTTCAGGGCAGGTTGAGCATTCAGACTGTCCTGGTGTGGATTCTGTGGTGGACAGGTTGCAGCAAATTTGGACTCATGTAGTGGACAATTTGACACTGTCCCAGGAGAAGGCTCAACATTTCGCTAACCGCCGTCGCTGTGTTGGTCCCCGACTTCATGTTGGGGATTTGGTTTGGTTGTCGTCTCGTTATTTTCCTATGAAGGTTTTGTCTCCTAAGTTTAAGCCTCGTTTCATTGGTCCTTATAAGATTTCTGAAATTCTTAATCCTGTGTCATTTCGTTTGGACCTTCCAGCTTCTTTCGCCATCCATAATGTGTTCCATAGGTCGTTGTTGTGGAGATATGTGGCTCCTATGGTTCCCTCCGTTGATCCTCCTGGCTTGGTGTTGGTTGAGGGGGAGTTGGAGTATGTGGTGGAAAAGATTTTGGATTCTCGAATTTCGAGATGGAAACTTCAGTACCTAGTCAAGTGGAAAGGTTGTGGTCAGGAGGATAATTCCTGGGTGGTTGCCTCTGATGTTCATGCTGCCGATCTTGTTCGTGCCTTTCATTTGGCTCGTCTGGATCGGCCTGGAGGCTCTGGTGAGGGTTCGGTGACCCCTCCCCAAGGGGGGGGTACTGTTGTGAATTCTGTTCTCGAACTCCCCCCTGTGGTTGTGAATGGTACTTCGGTGAGTTCTGTCCATGGACTCCCTCTGGTGGCTGTGAGTGGAGCTGCTGGTTCTGAGGTTCCTTCCCCAGCTGACATCGTTTAGGCCTTGGCTGGCTGCTCTATTTAACTCCACTCAGATCGTTACCTGATGCCAGCTGTCAATGTCCTAGTACTGGTTCAGTTCTCTTGGATCTTTCAGATGACCTGTCTATTTCAGAAAAGCTAAGTCCCTGCTAGCTTATTTGTTACTACTGTTTTTTTTGTCCAGCTTGCTATCATGATTTTTTCGCTGGAAGCTCTGGGATGCAGAGTGGCACCACTGTTATGACCCCAATGGCAGAGGGTCTCTGCAATAAATACCAAGTCTGCAAACACAAAAAAACAGCTCATAGGGCAGTGGTAACTGGGATGACCGTATAGCTAATCCTAGCACCACAAATAGCAGCAGCCGGGGAACGTGCCTACGTTGGTTCTAGACGTCTCGCGCCAGCCGGAGAACTAACTAACCCTAGAAGGGAAAAGATAGACCTTTCTTGCCTCCAGAGAAAAGACCCCAAAAGTTGGATACAAGCCCCCAACAAATAATAACGGTGAGGTAAGAAGAAAAGACAAACGTAAGAATGAACTAGGTATTTAGCAAAGAGAGGCCCACTGACTAATAGCATAATATAGTAAGATGACTTATACGGTCAGCAAAAACCCTATCAAAAATATCCACGCTGGATATTCAAGAACCCCCGAACCATCTAACGGCCCGGGGGGAGAATACCAGCCCCCTAGAGCTTCCAGCAAAATCAGGAATCACATTTAGTACAAGCTGGACAAAAATAAGAGCAATACAAATAACCAAAAAACAAGGAAGCAGGACTTAGCTTAATTTTGCATGAACCAGGACCAGCAGACAGGAGCAAACAGAAAGGACTGATTACAACGATGCCAGGCACCAGACTAAGCATTCAGGAAGTTCATATAGCAACACCCCTGGACTAACGACCCAGGTGGGTGCCAAACTAGGGAAAGACAATCTCAGAGTCATACCACTAGTGACCACAAGAGGGAGCCAAAAAAGTCTAATTCACAACACACCACCGCGCCGTGAGTCGGTGCGGTGGTTTCTTTTGCACACTCTGCGTGGGTTTTTTGTTAGTTTTTATGCTGACCGCAAAGATACCTTTTCTATCCTCAGTCTGTTTAGTTAAGCCTGGCCTCCTTTGCTGAAACCTATTTCATTCCTGTGTTTGCAACTTCCATCTTAACTCACAGTCAATATATGTGGGGGCTGCCTATTTCTTTGGGGAATGTCTCTGAGGCAAGGTAGGCTGTATTTTCTATCTTTAGGGGTAGTTAGCTCTTAGGCTGTGAAGAGGCGTCTAGGCAGAGTCAGGAACGCTCCACGGCTATTTCTAGTTGTTGTGATAGGATTAGGGGTTGCGGTCAGCAGAGCTCCCACTTCCCAGAGCTCGTCCTGTATTGCTAGTTTGCTCATCTGGTCATTTCTAGTGCTCCTAACCACTAGCTCATCATAACACCTTGTATCATCTTTTTCGGCGGTAGTTATATATAGTGTATGATGATGGGTTTGGTAGTCCTAGCAGACACATGATGTGGGCAAATATATGGCAGGTAATTTGGATCATGTGTCTGTGTCATTTTTGCTTTATATAGATCACATCAGAGGAGAGAGAAATTAAATGGGAAATCAGCCTTTTTTTGCGGTTGCCGTTATTCTGTGAATAATGGCAATCAAAACATTCGGGTTGGTAAAAACCGACCCAAATCATGTTCTCCAACATCTCAGCTGCCCCGGGTGCCGAGACCCCAAAGAATCTCTGACGCTGGGGGCGCTATACACTTATTTCCCAGTGCCATTAAAAAGCAGCACTGAGGAATAAGTACCCTTAACTGCCGACATTAAAAGGCAAAGCCACTAGAGACTCAAGGTCTACAAAAATTCAATTTTCAAAAGCAGAAAAAAAGGCAGCAACACTTACCTGCCGAAATCTTGGACCAAATGCACTGCAGGGTGCAGCCAGCCCATAAAGCAAGATGTTAGCAACACAGGTGCAAAATACCAGATCAACAGCCACTCACCGCATACCCACTCCTGGAGGGGGTGACTGCCCAGTATACAAGTGCACAATAAAGGCCCACATAGGGCGTTGTTCACACAATGGTACTGCATAGTGTCTGGTTCACAGCCTATTAGTCACGCCCCTACTTTTCGATTAGGCGGGCTGGCCAGCACACTCTCATTGCATCCCAGTGTGAACACCGCTCATGCAAGACCGAACGTGTTTGGGCTTGGCTGCACCCAAAAAAATGTAGGAACAGAACATTTTTTTGTGGCCTCTGGATCAGGCCTCTATGACACACTAGATGCTTCAAACTATTCTAAAGTCAGGTCCCCTACTGTATGACACTAGGAACAGAGAAACATTTGTGGCCTCTGGATCAGGCCTCTATGACACACTAGATGCTACAAACTATTTTAAAGTCAGGTCCCCTACTTTATGACTTTTAGCAACAGAAACAAATTTTTGTTGGCCTCTAAATCGGGCCTCTATAACACACTAGATGCTACAAACTATTTGAATGTGAGATGTTCCCTACTGTATGACACTAGGAACAGAAGAATTTTTTGTGGCCTCTGTATAAGGCCTCTATAACACAATAGATGCAACAAACTATTTTAAAGTCAGTGTAAAAGTCAGCGTAAAAATCAGACAGCACTCATATGGTGTGAGTGCTGTGCGATTTTTTTCTCGCACCCATTGACTTACATTGGCAAGTCTCGTCCGAGAATCACAGCAATATGCACCATGCTTCGATTTCTTTCTCAGTCCGATTTCGGCTGAGAAAAAACTAAAAAATGAGATGACACCTATTGAATAACACTGGTCCGAGTGCAATCCGATTTTTTATCGGATTGCACTTGTCCGAATTCTCGCACAAATGAGTATGAGGCTGTAGACTGGAGCACAAGGAGTAGTAATGGAACTGTGGGCACAAATGCCCAATTATGCATACAGGTCCTTCTCAAAAAATTAGCATATAGTGTTAAATTTCATTATTTACCATAATGTAATGATTACAATTAAACTTTCATATATTATAGATTCATTATCCACCAACTGAAATTTGTCAGGTCTTTTATTGTTTTAATACTGATGATTTTGGCGTACAACTCCTGATAACCCAAAAAACCTGTCTCAATAAATTAGCATATTTCACCCGACCAATCAAATAAAAGTGTTTTTTAATACCAAACAAAAAAACCATCAAATAATAATGTTCAGTTATGCACTCAATACTTGGTCGGGAATCCTTTGGCAGAAATGACTGCTTCAATGCGGCGTGGCATGGAGGCAATCAGCCTGTGACACTGCTGAGATGTTATGGAGGCCCAGGATGCTTCAATAGCGGCCTTAAGCTCATCCAGAGTGTTGGGTCTTGCGTCTCTCAACTTTCTCTTCACAATATCCCACAGATTCTCTATGGGGTTCAGGTCAGGAGAGTTGGCAGGCCAATTGAGCACAGTAATACCATGGTCAGTAAACCATTTACCAGTGGTTTTGGCACTGTGAGCAGGTGCCAGGTCGTGCTGAAAAATGAAATCTTCATCTCCATAAAGCATTTCAGCCGATGGAAGCATGAAGTGCTCCAAAATCTCCTGATAGCTAGTTGCATTGACCCTGCCCTTGATGAAACACAGTGGACCAACACCAGCAGCTGACATGGCACCCCACACCATCACTGACTGTGGGTACTTGACACTGGACTTCAGGCATTTTGGCATTTCCTTCTCCCCAGTCTTCCTCCAGACTCTGGCACCTTGATTTCCGAATGACATGCAAAATTTGCTTTCATCAGAAAAAAGTACTTGGGACCACTTAGCAACAGTCCAGTGCTGCTTCTCTGTAGCCCAGGTCAGGCGCTTCTGCCGCTGTTTATGGTTCAAAAGTGGCTTTACCTGGGGAATGCGGCACCTGTAGCCCATTTCCTGCACACGCCTGTGCACGGTGGCTCTGGATGTTTCCACACCAGACTCAGTCCACTGCTTCCTCAGGTTCCCCAAGCGTTTTCTGCCACATTGTTTCCTTCCAACAGACTTACCATTGAGGTGCCTTGATACAGCACTCTGGGAACAGCCTATTTGTTGAGAAATTTCTTTCTGGGTCTTACCCTCTTGCTTGAGGGTGTCAATGATGGCCTTCTTGACATCTGTCAAGTCGCTAGTCTTACCCATGATGGGGGTTTTGAGTAATGAACCAGGCAGGGAGTTTTTAAAAGCCTCAGGTATCTTTTGCATGTGTTTAGAGTTTAATTATTTGATTCAGAAGATTAGGGTAATAGGTCGTTTAGAGAACCTTTTCTTGATATGCTAATTTATTGAGACAGGTTTTTTGGGTTATCAGGAGTTGTATGCCAAAATCATCAGTATTAAAACAATAAAAGACCTGACAAATTTCAGTTGGTGGATAATGAATCTATAATATATGAAAGTTTAATTGTAATCATTACATTATGGTAAATAATGAAATTTAACACTATATGCTAATTTTTTGAGAAGGACCTGTATTTCACACCAACAAGGTGACTTTGAAAGTGGTCAGCCCAGTCCTCCACTACTGTAATGGCTGATTTCCATAGTGGTCTTTCTATTCCATAATCTCTCCTGACTGACAACTAATGAATGGCCTTCTTTTCTCCTAACAGACATCACCCCAGGTGGTGATGGTCATGGCATTGGCAGCCATCATACATGGGACCTTGGTAGCTGTATGAGTAGAGGCAGTAAAAGCCATGTTAGTAGTGGCATTTGATGAAATTCTAGAAGTAAAAATCATAAGGTGCTCAAAATGAAGGTGCTCATTGTCTTTCACTGCCTGAAGAATGCGACAGAGATTATGATGACAATGATTGTGTGCTGAACAGAATCTGGAAATCAAAACATGGGAGCAAGAATATGATGATGTCGGCAGAAGAGAAGAATGGTGGCAATGGTCCTAAAGAGCGGAGTTGATTTACTAAAAAATCTAAATCTTCCAAAACAAATCTGACTCTGCTGTGGTGAGTAATAAAGTAGGTGATGCTGCAGCTCCTGTTGAAGTATGATCAAAACTTGTCAGTACTAGGGTAGAAATGTAATGGTACAAATGAACTGAACTCTAACCCCCCGGTGCTTATTTGTCAGGCCATGTTGGGCTCTGAGATTGCTGTGGCCTGTGCCTTACCCTCCACAGCATCCGCTGGACTCCAAGTCCCGCAGGAGGCATCAGAGACTCATTGCTGTTCGGAGGACTCAGCTCATCGTTGTCTTCAAGACTACACCGAATTTATCCTGCGCTAACCGTTGTTAGCGCCAATGTCTGTTTCGTGGACTCTGCAGTCGGGAAGTCGTCGGATTGGATAACTCCCACTGTAAGAACTGATGTTGATGTCCCCTGTATTTTCCCCATAACCCATTACCCCTATTACCTGCATCATCCCTGTTTAACTCTTTATCTCCCAGCATGGAGTATCCACTTGTTAAAGTAAAATTTGTTAACCCTTGCTCTGTCTCCTGTCCATCATTGCATACTGCAACCTGCTCACACTTGGCATAGTTGGTAGGATGCGGTCCACCGGTGCAGAAGTGACAGACCAAGTGGTTGGGGGTGTCCCGAGACCAGCATATCCCTGGGGGCGATGTTGAGCAACCTCCTCAAATTTACAGGGAATAACACCTTGGTATTGGACTGAATGGAGCGGGTAAGTGGAATGTTGAGAATGCACCCCAGGACCCCTGCAATGGAGGTGGAGGTTGCCCTGATGGCACTGGACAGGGAGGCGAGGAGCTCCGTCATGCTCCGAACCTCCTGTAAATGAGACACTTTTGACAAAGCGCTGCAAATTCTGGAGGAAATGCATGCGGTCCCCACGGATGTTGAAGAATTGCGCATGCGGTTGTTTGGCCGTGTTCAAAGTGAGGGGGAAACTGTGACTCACTACATGAACGCGCTGCAGGAGATCCACGCTGTGATTGCTAAGTGAGATGGCATAGGTGTAGGCTATCCTGATATAGTGCTGCGGGACCTGTTAGTGGCAGGCCTTAGTGATCCACTGCTGAAACTGGCCTTGCACGAGCGATTGCGGGTAAATCCACTCATGACTTTGGAGGCGAAGCGAGTGCATGCGAGCAAGAGCAGGGGGTGACAGTACCGACGGGGAAGGTCCGGAGTGGGGAGGTATCTATGCCACCGAACATTGAACCAAGATGGATGAGAGAGCTGCAGAAACCGATCCAGGACATGCGAGAGAAATGGTCTGACTTGAGGAAGAAAACTTCAGCACCACCGAACCCCTCTGAGGGCAGAAATGGTCCCGAAACCCATCGGGAGATAAGAACGCCTCACATGGAAGAACAATCCACCTGTTACAACTGTGAGGAAATTGGATATTTTGCTAGGCGATGTGCCCGGCAGGGAATATCCCTTCAACGCCGTCCGTTAAACTAGGAGGCTCTATGGCTGAGGGATGCAGCCAGGAGACTGAGCAGTCAAGGAGGAGCGCAAGGAGTCCCACAAGTTTAGCTTCTCTGAGTCCTCTTGTTTGGGCTAAAATGGATGGTCAGGCCATTCGCTGTTTGGTTGACACTGGCTCTCAAGTAAAGACGATGCATGAGACATGCTTCAGGCTTCACTTCTCCGAGACGATACTGCCCAAATGGGGTCCAATGATCAGGTTGACTGCTGCTAATCAGTTATTCAGTTATTCATCCCTGTCTCAGGGGTGGTCTGGATGCAAATCACCGTGTGTTGCAAAAATGTAGGCCGGAAGGGAGTGGTGCTTACTAGTGATGAGAGAACATGCTTGCCACTACTCGTTACTCGCCCGAGTATCAGTGTACTTGGTGTACTCAGCGAGCACCGAGCATTTCCGGGATTATTCGGCGGTAACTGGTGTCTCCACCCAGCATTTGTGGTGGACTTTAGAGACCCAATCACGCAGCAGGGATTGTCTGCCAGGCCATGAAACGCCGCAGCCATCTTTGTTGTGGTTGTGCAGTGATTGGCTTGGCCGCACAGCATCATCCTGAGTATAAGAGACCTCTCGCCGCATTCATCTCCGGATTCAGCGAGAGTAGGGAGAGCTGCTGCCGAGATAGGGTCAGAATCGTGGTTTTAATAGTTAGTGTAGGTCTGCAACTATTAATTCCACAACTCCTCAGAAACCAACAGTCCTTTTTAGGGCTAATTCGTGGGTCCCGAGATTGCAGCTCTAGGTAGGCAGGGCACGGCATATCAACATCATTGCAAAGCCTGCAGGCACTGTATGTGCGTACATAGGTCCCACAGAATCCCTCCCAAAGCTCCATAACTGTGTGCTGCTTATCCAATATATAAAGCTGAATGTGTGTATGTGTGTATGTATGTATGTATGTGTGTATGTCCGGGATTGGCATCTGAACCGTCGCAGCTACAGCCACAAAATTTTGCACAGTCACACGTCTGGACCCCGAGAGCGTCATAGGCTATGTTGTGAGGTGAAATTTTAACCCCGCGCTTTCCAATTCACCAAACAATTTTGCCCCTATCTACATAATGGGGAAAAAATGAAAGGAAAAGTGTTGGAGGCAAATTAACAGCTGCCAGATGTGAACAAGGGGGACTTAAAGAATGAGAGCGATGGCGCCAAAGAGTATATACTGTACAGTTGCTAAGGTGGGGCCCCGACATGGGATAATCACCACACCACCACGGGGATATGAACACACACACACAAAATGCGCCACACACTACCACGTGCTCGAACACATATACCACCCTCAGCGCACATTTCACCACACATACACCAACCTCGCCACATAAAAGTCGAAACACAAAAGTCGAAACACAAAAGTCACCGCTCAAAACTCGCCACGCACAAAACTCTCCACATGCAAAACTCGCCACACGTGCAAAACTCACCTCATGGAAAACTCGCCACACGCAAAACTTGCATACGCGGAAAAATTGCCACATGCACAAAAGTTGCAACACATGCTAAAGTTGCCTCACACAAAACTTGCACATACTCAAAAGGCACCACACATAAAACTCGCCACGCGCAAAACTCGCCATGCGCAAAACTTGCTGCACACAACTTGCTACACTAACCTGTCACATGCAACTCGACACACAAAAAGTTGCTACACGCATGTCGCCACACAAAACTCATCTCACAAAAGTCGCTACATGCATGTCGCCACACGCAACTCAACACACACAACTTGACACACGAAACTCGCCCTAAAACACACACAAGTCTGGTATTTTCCTTCAAAAATAAAAATCTCATTAATAAGCAGACAAACTACAAGAGCAACAAATGTACCATATAGGAATCCGGCAGCTGTCAGTCACATGACCAGTCTATTATGTGTATGTGTGAGCTAATATATACTGCCAGGGGGTGAGCTTACTGTTGGCAGGGGATTTATCAGGCTGCCAATTTAGCTTACAAATACTAAGGTAAAAATACTGACCAAATAACGTGTGAACGAGGTCTAATACAGAAGGAGATGACATACAGATATATACTATATACAGGAGGAGATGACACACAGGTATATACTATTTACAGGGGAGATGACACACAGGTATATACTATATACAGGAGGAGATGACACAGATATATACTATATACAGGAGAGATGACACACAGGTATATACTACATAGAGGAGGAGATGACATACAGGTACATACTACATACAGCAGGAGATGACATACAGGTATATACTATATACAGGAGCAGATTACCTACAGGTATATACTATATACAGGGGAGATGACATACAGGTATATACTATATACAGGAGATGACATACAGGTGTATACTATATATAAGGGAGATGACAAACATGTATATACTGAGGTGAAAATGAGAGGTGTGAGGTGAAAATTAAAAGGTGTGAGTGCAAAATGAGAGGAGTGAGGGAAAATAGTGGAGTGATCGGAAAATGACAGATGTGAGGTCGATATGACAAGTGTTAGGGGGGAATGAGAGGAGTGAGGGGAAAATAAGAGGAGTGAGGGGGAAAATGAGAGGTGTGAGGGAGAAAATGAGAGATGTGAGGGGGAAAATGAAAGATGTGATGGGGAAAATGAGAGGCGTGATGGGAAAATAAGAGAAGTGAGGTGCTATAACTAACCACAGATATTTACTATGCCCAGGCAACGCCGGGCTCTTCAGCTAGTTTACTATATATCTAGTTGCAGTTTTTATTTATATTATTTTTTTCAAAAAATTTACCCCCAAAAAAAATATACAGTCTGTTCTGTCAGACTGATGCCTGTTTAAAAATTATAGTTTGTCAGTCATAGGTAGCATAGTTGTGTGGGCTAGCCTTGTGCCACTGTTTTTTTTTTTTTAATTCATCCAAAAGCCCCCCCAAAATTAATACAGTCAGGCTGAGTCCTGGTGTATCTGTTTTTGAAAACCCGTATTTCCACAGGCATACGTAGCATAGTTCTGTGTGCTAGCCTTGGTCAAATTTATTTTGTTTACATTCACCAAAAAGCAAAAACACATTAATACAGTCTATTAACCCCTTAACGACCGCCGATACGCCTTTTAACGGCGGCCGCTAAGGGTACTTAAACCACAGCGCCGTTAATTAACGGCAGAGTCGGATTTTCTCTGGGGTCTCGGTTATCGGGGGTAGCCGAGACCCCAGAGAACATGATTCGGGGGTTTTTTACCGACCCCCGAGTTGCGATCGCCGGTAATTAACCGTTTACCGGCGATCGCAAAAAAAAAACAAAACGCGATTTCCCATTTAATTTCTCTGTCCTCCGATGTGATCGCACATCGGAGGACAGAGAAATGGGGTCCCCGGTCGCCCCCGATGCCCCCCCGATACTCACCTGTCTCCCCCAGTGCTCCTCGTGGCTCCCCATGGGCGCTGCCATCTTAAAAATGGCGGACACACGCGCAGTGCGCCCGCCGGCCGACACCTGGGAGATCTTTGGGGTCTGGGCTGCTGGAGGTAGCCGAGACCCCAAAGAAAATGATCAGGGTCGGTTTTTACCGACCCCTGTTTTGCGATCGCCGGTAATTAACTGTTTACCGGCGACCGCAAAAAAAAAAAAAAAAAAGTGATGTGTAATTCTCTGTCCTCTGATGTGATCGCAAATCAGAGGACAGAGAAATAGGGGGATTCGGGGACCCTATCATACTTACCGGTGTCCCTGGGTCCTCCTGTGTCTTCTCCTGGCCGCCGGCTTCTTCCTATGAAAAGAAAATGGCGGGCGCATGCGCAGTGCGCCCGCTCTCTGCTGCCATCTGCCGGCCGGCAGGAGAGAAGAGTTGGGGCTAAAATTAGGGTTAGGGTTAGGGCTAGGGTTAGGGTTAGGGTTAGGGTTAGGGCTAGGGTTAGGGTTAGGGTTAGGGTTAGGACTAGGGTTAGGGTTAGGGCTAGGGTTAGGGTTAGGGCTAGGGTTAGGTTTAGGGTTAGGGCTAGGGTTGTGGCTAAATTTAGGGTTATGGTTGGAGCTAAATTTAGGGTTATTTTGGGGCTAAATTTAGGGTTAGGGCTGGGGCTAAATTTAGGGTTAGGGTTAGGGTTGGGGCTAAAGTTAGGGCTATAGTTAGAGTTGGGGCTAAAGTTAGGACTAGGGTTGCGGCTAAAGTTAGGGTTAGGGTTGGGATTAGGGTTTGGATTAGGGTTGGCATTAGGGTTACATTTGGGATTACGGTTAGGTTTGGGATTAGGGTTAAGGGTAGGGTTGGGATTAGGGGTGTATTGGGATTAGGGTTAGGTTTGAGGTTAGGGTTGAGGTTAGGATTAGGGGTGTGTTGGATTTAGGGTTCTGATTAGGGTTATGGTTGTTTTGAGGTTAGGGTTGCGATTATCCTTAGGGTTGTGATTAGGATTATGGATCGGGTTGGCATTAGGGTTAGGCCTCTTTCACACTTCAGTCTTTTGGCGTCAGTCTGAAACCGCCATTTTCATCAAATAGCGGATCCGCCATTTTTTTGGCGGTTCCGCTATTTCCCATAGACATGCATTAGCGACGGATTGTGGCGGATGGTCGTCCGTTCCATCCGCCATGTGACGGATCCGTCGAGATTTGGCGGACGTCATCTAGACATTGACGGCCATTGTAACGTTTTTTGTCTGCGCCGAAATGGCGGTTCACGACGGATCCGTCGCGTTCGTCATTCCATAGAATGGCCGCTGTTGTGAATTCTGTTTGTGGGCTCCCCCGGTGGTGTTTTATGGTATTGCCACTTATTTGCCTTCTTCTATCCTTGATCACCTGTTGACACCCATTAGGGGAGTTTCCTATTTAAGGCTGCTTGGCTGCTGGTCCGATGCCGGCCAACAATGTATCAGTAGCATTCTGTTGCATTCTCCTGCCTCAAGATCCTGTTCAGCTAAGTTGAATTTTGTTTCTAGTTAATGCTATTTTTGTCCAGCTATTTGCAATGTGACTCTCTGTAGCTGGAAGCTCTCGTGGACTGAAATTGCCACTCCAGTGGCATGAGTTGTCACTGAAGTTTTAAAGTAATTTCAGGATGGTGTTTTTGAGTAGTGTTTTGAAGTTGACCGTGAAGTGACTCTTTCCTGTACTTCTGCTATCTAGTAAGCGGACCTCACTGTGCTAAATCTGCTGTTCATCCTACGTATGTCTTTTCCTCTTGACTCACCGTCAATATCTGTGGGGGGCTGCTATCTCCTTTTGGGGTTCATCTCTGGAGGTAAGGCAGGCCTGGATATTCCTCTGATAGGGGTAGTTAGATCTCCGGCTGGCGCGTGGTGTCTAGGGCATCGTAGGAAACACTCCCCGGCTACTTCCAGTGTCGTGTCAGGTTCAGGTCACGGTCACTTTAGTTCCCATCACCCGAGAGCTAGTCCGTTGTTATTTTGATTTCCCTGCCATTGGGAAAATCATAACAGTTTGGCCGGCCCACATGTGTTAAAACTATGCACTAAAGCAGGAAAGGATATAAAAGGTTTTTTTTTTTCCTTCTGTGTTTGGAAAGTGCACCTTAGTGCTTATTTGTACTCCTTGCTTAAACTGCAGTCTTCAGCCTTTTTTTTTTTTCTCCTCTCCTCTTAATCTCTGAATGGCTTTGGTTACACCTGTTTGAATCATGGATCCACAGAGTTTGGTTGCAGGTCTGAATAACCTGGCTTCAAAGGTCCAGAACTTACAAGATTTTGTTATACGTGCTCCAATGTCTGAACCTAAGATCCCTATGCCTGAATTTTTTACCGGAGACAGATCCCGTTTTTTGAATTTCAGAGAGAATTGTAAATTGTTTTTGTCTCTGAAATCTCACTCTGCTGGTGATCCTGCGCAACAGGTTAAAATTGTTATTTCTCTATTGCGGGGTGACCCACAAAGTTGGGCATTTGCATTGTCGCCAGGGGATCCTGCGTTATTAAATGTAGATGCGTTTTTTCTGGCTTTGGGGTTGCTTTATGAAGAACCTAATTTAGAGATTTTGGCTGAGAAAGCCTTGATAGCTCTTTCCCAAGGGCAAAATGAAGCTGAGATATACTGCCAGAAATTTCGTAAATGGTCGGTGCTTACTAAATGGAATGAGTGCGCTCTAGCAGCTAATTTCAGAGAAGGTCTCTCTGATGCCGTGAAGGATGTCATGGTGGGGTTCCCTGTGCCTACAGGTCTGAATGATGCCATGAAATTGGCTATCCAGATTGATCGGCGTTTACGGGAGCGCAAGTCTGTGCACCATATGGCGGTATCTTCTGAGCAAAAATCTGTGCACCATATGGCGGTATCTTTTGAGCAAAAACCTGTGCACCATATGGCGGTATCTTCTGAGCAAAAACCTGTGCACCATATGGCGGTATCTTCTGAGCAAAAACCTGTGCATCATTTGGCGGTGACCTCTGAAAAGGCACCAGAGCATATGCAATGCGATAGTGTATTGTCTAGAGGCGAACGACAGAATTACAGGCGCAAAAATGGGTTGTGCTTCTATTGTGGAGATCCAGCTCATGTTATATCAGCATGCTCTAAACGCATAAAGAAGGTTGATAAAAAGGTTGATAAATCTTTTTCTATGGGTACCTTGCAGTCTAAATTTCTTTTGTCCGTGACATTGATTTGTACTTTATCATCTGTTACTGTGGATGCTTATGTGGATTCTGGCGCCGCTCTGAGTCTCATGGATTGGTCCTTTGCCAAGCGTTGTGGGTTTGATTTAGAGCCTCTGGAGGTTTCTATTCCCTTAAAGGGTATTGATTCTACACCTTTGGCTAGCAATAAACCACAATATTGGACACAAGTGACTATGCATCTTTCCCCAGACCATCAGGAGATTATTCGTTTCCTTGTGTTATATAATCTACATGACGTATTAGTACTTGGATTACCATGGTTACAGATTCATAATCCAGTCTTGGACTGGAGATTAATGTCTGTGCTGAGCTGGGGATGTCGGGGGATTCATGGGGATGCACCTTTGGTTCCCATTTCTTCATCTACTCCCTCTGAGATCCCAGCATTTCTGTCAGATTTTTATGATGTCTTTCAGGAGCCCAAAACTGATTCTCTCCCCCCTCACAGAGAGTGTGACTGCGCTATTGAGTTGATTCCCGGTAGTAAATTTCCTAAGGGTCGCTTGTTTAATTTGTCTGTACCTGAACATACTGCTATGCGGGAGTATATCAGAGAATCTTTGGAAAAGGGTCATATTCGCCCCTCTTTGTCTCCATTGGGGGCAGGGTTTTTCTTTGTGGGTAAAAAGGATGGTTCATTGAGACCTTGTATCGACTATCGACTTCTGAATAAGATTACAGTTAAATACCAGTACCCGTTACCTTTACTGACTGATCTTTTTGCTCGCATAAAGGGGGCTAAGTGGTTCACTAAGATCGATCTTCGTGGTGCGTATAATTTGGTGCGGATTAAGCAGGGGGATGAGTGGAAGACCGCATTTAATACGCCTGAAGGCCATTTTGAGTATTTGGTAATGCCTTTCGGTCTCGCGAATGCCCCTTCCGTTTTTCAGTCCTTTATGCACGATATTTTCCGTGAATATCTGGATAAATTTATGATTGTGTATTTGGATGATATTTTGATTTTTTCGGAGGACTGGGAATCTCATGTTCAACAGGTCAGGAGAGTTTTTCAGGTTTTACGAGCTAATTCTCTATTTGTGAAGGGCTCAAAGTGTATTTTTGGGGTTCAGAGAATTTCCTTTCTGGGATATATTTTTTCCCCTTCATCTATGGAGATGGACCCTGTTAAGGTTCAGGCTATTTGTGATTGGATACAACCTACTTCTCTAAAGAGTCTTCAGAAATTCTTGGGATTTGCTAATTTCTATCGCCGATTCATAGCGGGTTTTTCTGCCATTGCTAAACCTTTGACTGATTTGACCAAGAAGGGTGCTGATGTTGCTAATTGGTCCTCTGCGGCTGTGGAGGCCTTTCGGGAGCTTAAGCGCCGCTTTTTTTCCGCTCCTGTGTTGCGCCAGCCTGATGTTTCGCTCCCGTTCCAGGTTGAAGTAGATGCTTCTGAGATCGGAGCAGGTGCAGTTTTGTCGCAGAAAGGTCCTGACTGCTCAGTGATGAGACCATGTGCGTTTTTCTCTCGAAAGTTTTCGCCCGCTGAGCGGAATTATGATGTTGGAAATCGGGAGCTCTTGGCCATGAAGTGGGCATTTGAGGAGTGGCGTCATTGGCTTGAGGGTGCTAGACACCAGGTGGTGGTCTTGACTGACCACAAAAATCTAATTTATCTTGAGTCAGCCAGGCGTCTGAATCCTAGACAGGCGCGCTGGTCGTTGTTTTTCTCTCGATTTAACTTTGTGGTCTCATATCTGCCTGGGTCTAAGAATGTGAGGGCGGATGCCCTCTCTAGGAGTTTTGAGCCTGATTCGCCTGGTGATTCCGAACCTACTGGCATCCTGAAGGATGGGGTGATATTGTCAGCTGTCTCCCCAGACCTGCGGCGCTCTTTGCAGGAGTTTCAGGTGGATAGGCCTGATCGCTGTCCGCCTGGTAGACTGTTTGTCCCTGATGACTGGACCAGTAGAGTTATTTCGGAGGTTCACTCTTCCGCGTTGGCAGGTCATCCTGGAATTTTTGGCACCAGGGATCTGGTGTCTAGGTCCTTCTGGTGGCCTTCCTTGTCTCGAGATGTACGTATTTTTGTGCAGTCTTGTGATGTTTGTGCTTGGGCTAAGCCCTGCTGTTCCCGGGCCAGCGGGTTGTTGTTGCCCTTGCCTATTCCTAAGAGGCCTTGGACGCACATCTCTATGGACTTTATTTCTGACCTTCCTGTTTCTCGTAGGATGTCCGTCATCTGGGTGGTGTGTGACCGTTTTTCCAAGATGGTTCACTTGGTACCTTTGCCCAAATTGCCCTCCTCCTCTGAGCTGGTCCCTCTATTTTTTCAGAATGTTGTGCGTTTGCATGGTATTCCTGAGAATATAGTGTCTGACAGGGGTACTCAGTTTGTGTCTAGATTTTGGCGGGCGTTCTGTGCCAGGATGGGCATCGACTTGTCTTTTTCGTCTGCATTCCATCCTCAGACTAATGGCCAGACTGAGCGTACTAATCAGACCTTGGAGACTTACTTGAGGTGTTTTGTGTCCGCTGATCAGGACGGTTGGCTTGATTTTTTGCCATTGGCAGAGTTTGCCCTTAACAATCGGGCCAGTTCTGCCACTTTGGTTTCTCCATTTTTTTGTAATTCAGGGTTTCACCCTCGCTTTTCGTCCGGTCAATTGGAGTCTTCGGATTGTCCTGGAGTAGATGCTGTGGTTGATAGAATGCATCAGATTTGGGGACAGGTTGTGGACAATCTGAAGTTGTCCCAGGAGAAGACTCAACAGTTCACTAATCGTCATCGGCGTGTTGGTCCTCGTCTTTGTGTTGGGGACCTGGTTTGGTTGTCTTCTCGATTTGTTCCTATGAAGGTCTCGTCTCCTAAGTTTAAGCCTCGGTTTATCGGCCCTTATAGGATTCTGGAGGTTCTCAATCCTGTGTCCTTTCGTTTGGACCTCCCAGCATCTTTTACTATTCATAATGTTTTTCATCGGTCATTATTGCGGAGGTATGAGGTGCCGGTTGTTCCGTCTGCTGATCCTCCTGCTCCTGTGCTGGTTGAGGGTGAGTTGGAGTATGTGGTGGAAAAGATCTTGGACTCCCGTGTTTCCAGACGGAAACTTCAGTATCTGGTTAAGTGGAAAGGCTATGGTCAGGAGGATAATTCTTGGGTGACAGCATCTGATGTTCATGCTCCTGATTTGGTTCGTGCATTCCATAGTGCTCATCCAGATCGCCCTGGTGGTTCTGGTGAGGGTTTGGTGCCCCCTCCTTAAGGGGGGGGTACTGTTGTGAATTCTGTTTGTGGGCTCCCCCGGTGGTGTTTTATGGTATTGCCACTTATTTGCCTTCTTCTATCCTTGATCACCTGTTGACACCCATTAGGGGAGTTTCCTATTTAAGGCTGCTTGGCTGCTGGTCCGATGCCGGCCAACAATGTATCAGTAGCATTCTGTTGCATTCTCCTGCCTCAAGATCCTGTTCAGCTAAGTTGAATTTTGTTTCTAGTTAATGCTATTTTTGTCCAGCTATTTGCAATGTGACTCTCTGTAGCTGGAAGCTCTCGTGGACTGAAATTGCCACTCCAGTGGCATGAGTTGTCACTGGAGTTTTAAAGTAATTTCAGGATGGTGTTTTTGAGTAGTGTTTTGAAGTTGACCGTGAAGTGACTCTTTCCTGTACTTCTGCTATCTAGTAAGCGGACCTCACTGTGCTAAATCTGCTGTTCATCCTACGTATGTCTTTTCCTCTTGACTCACCGTCAATATCTGTGGGGGGCTGCTATCTCCTTTTGGGGTTCATCTCTGGAGGTAAGGCAGGCCTGTATATTCCTCTGATAGGGGTAGTTAGATCTCCGGCTGGCGCGTGGTGTCTAGGGCATCGTAGGAAACACTCCCCGGCTACTTCCAGTGTCGTGTCAGGTTCAGGTCACGGTCACTTTAGTTCCCATCACCCGAGAGCTAGTCCGTTGTTATTTTGATTTCCCTGCCATTGGGAAAATCATAACAGGCCGCCTATGGGCGACGGATCCGTCGTTACCGTCATTTCGGCGGATCCGTCGCCCCAATCCGCTTTTTCAATTGTGCATGCTCCAAAAAGTAGATACTTTTCCCAGACAACCCCCAAGTAACGGATCCGTCAAAAAAACGGATCCGTTAGAACCGTTTTCTCAACAATTGTGACGGATCCGTCACTATGTCGGAGCTGACTGATGCCAAACAACTGAAGTGTGAAAGAAGCCTTAGGGGTGTGTTGGGGTTAGGGTTGGAGTTAGATTTGGGGGGTTTCCACTGTTTAGGTACATTAGGGGGTCTCTAAACGCCACAGCCAATTTTGCGCTCAAAAAGTCAAATGGTGCTCTCTCCCTTCCGAGCTCTGCTGTGCACCCAAACAGTGGTTTACCCCCACATATCGGGCATCAGCGTACTCGGGATAAATTGGACAACAACTTTTGGGGTCCAATTTCTCCTGTTACCCTTGTGAAAATAAAAACTTGGGGGCTAAAAAATCTTTTTTGTGGAAAAAAAAATATATATATTTTCACAACTCTGCATTATAAACGTCTGTGAAGCACTTGGGCATTCAAAGTTCTCACCACACATCTAGATAAGTTCCTTGGGGCTCTAGTTTCCAAAATGGGGTCACTTGTGGGGGGTTTCTACTGTTTAGGTACATCAGGGTCTCTGCAAACGCAACATAATGCCCGCAGACCATTCTATCAAAGTCTGCATTCCAAAACGGCGCTCCTTCCCTTCCGAGCTCTGCCGTGCACCCAAACAGTGGTCCCCCCCCACACATGGGGTATCAGTGTACTTAGGACAATTTGGACAACAACTGTTGGGGTCTAATTTCTCTTGTTCCCTTGTGAAAATAAAAACTTGGGGGCTAAAAATTCTTTTTTGTGGAAAAAAAAAATATTTTTTATTTTCACGACTCTGCATTATAAACTTCTGTGAAGCAGTTGGGCATTCAAAGTTCTCACCACACATCTAGATAAGTTCCTTGGGGGGTCTAGTTTCCAAAATGGGGTCACTTGTGGGGGGTTTCTACTGTTTAGGTACATCAAGGGCTCTGCAAACGCAACATAACGCCCGCAGACCATTCTATCAAAGTCTGCATTCCAAAACGGCGCTCCTTCCCTTCCGAGCTCTGCCATGCGCCCAAACAGTGGTTTTCCCCAACATATGGGGTATCAGCCTACTCAGCATAAACTGCACAATAAATTTTGGGGTCCAATTTCTCCTGTTACCCTTGAGAAAATAAAAAATTTCAGGCTAAAAAATCATTTTTGAGGAAAAAAAAAAGGATTTTTTATTTTCACGGCTCTACTTTATAAATTTCTGTGAAGAACTTGGGGGTTTAAAGTGCTCACCACACATCTAGATAAGTTCCTTAAGTGGTCTAGTTTCCAAAATATGGTCACCTGTGGGGGGTTTCTACTGTTTAGGCACATCAGGGGCTCTCCAAACGCGACATGGTGTCCGATCTCAATTCCAGCCAATTCTACATTGAAAAAGTAAAACGGCACTCCTTCTCTTCCAAGCTCTGCGGTGCGCCCAAACAGTGGTTTACCCCCACATTTGGGGTATCGCCATACTCAGGAGAAATTGCACAACAAATTTTGTGGTCTAATTTCTCCTGTTACCCTTGTCAAAATAAAAATTTTGGGGCAAAAAGATCATTTTTGAAAAAAAAATGCGACTTTTTATTTTCACGGCTCTACGCTATAACCTTCCGTGAAGCACCTGGGGGTTTAAAGTGCTCACCACACATCTATATAAGTTCCTTAAGGGGTCTAGTTTCCAAAATGGTGTCACTTGTGGGGGGTTTCCACTGTTTAGGCACATCAGGGGCTCTCCAAACGCGACATGGCGTCCGATCTCAATTCCAGCCAATTCTACATCGAAAAAGTAAAACGGCACTCCTTCTCTTCCAAGCTCTGCAGTGTGCCCAAACAGTGGTTTACCCCCACATATGGGGTATCGATGTACTCAGGAGAAATTGCACAACAACTTTTGTGGTCTAATTTCTCCTGTTACCCTTGTGAAAATAAAAATTTGGGGGCAAAAAGATCATTTTTGTAGAAAAAATGCGATTTTTTATTTTCACGGCTCTACGTTATAAACTTCTGAGAAGCACCTGGGGGTTTAAAGTGCTCACCACACATCTAGTTAAGTTCCTTAAGGGGTCTAGTTTCCAAAATGGGGTTACTTGTGGGGGGCTTCTACTGTTTGGACACATCAGGGGCTCTCTAAACGTGACATGGCATCCGATCTCAATTCCAGCCAATTCTGCATTGAAAAAGTCAAACGGCACTCCTTCTCTTCCAAGCTCTGCTGTGCGCCCAAACAGTGGTTTACCCCCACATATGGGGTATCGGCGTATTCAGGAGAAATTGCACAACAACATTTATGGTTAAATTTCTGTTTTTACACTTGTAAAAATAAAAAAAAATGGTTCTGAAGCAAAATGTTTGCAAAAAAAAGTTAAATGTTCATTTTTGCCTTCCACATTGTTTCAGTTCCTGTGAAGCACGTAAAGGGTTAATAAACTTCTTCAATGTGGTTTTGAGCACCTTGAGGGGTACCGTTTTTAGAATGGTATCACACTTGGTTATTTTCTATCATATTGACCCCTCAAAATGACTTCAAATGTGATGTGGTCCCTAAAAAAAAAATGGTGTTGTAAAAATGAGAAATTGCTGGTCAACTTTTAACCCTTATAACTCCCTAACAAAAAAAAAATTTGGTTCCAAAATTGTGCTGATGTAAAGTAGACATGTGGGAAATGTTATTTATTAACTATTTTTTGTGACATATCTCTCTGATTTAAGGGCATAAAAATCCAAAGTTTGAAAATTGCTAAATTTTAATTTTTTTTGCCATATTTCCATTTTTTTCATAAATAATCGCAAGTAATATGTTACCACTAACATGAAGTACAATATGTCACGAAAAAACAATCTCAGAATCAGCAGGATCCGTTGAAGGCTGCCGGAAAGAAGCAGGGCACATCCGAGGGTGAGTATATACCTAATAGGAATATACTCACCCTCGGCTTCTTTCCGGCAGCCTTCCTTCTTAAGAATGAGCGCGTGAAGAACCTTTCGATGACGTCACGGCTTGTGATTGGTCGCGGCCGCCCACGTGACCGCTCAGCGACCAATCACAAGCCGTGACGTAATTCTCATGTCCTAAATTCCTAGAATGAGGAATTTAAGGACCTGAGAATTACGTCACGGCTTGTGATTGGTCGCTGAGCGGTCACGTGGGCCGCCGCGACCAATCACAAGCCGTGACGTCATCGAAAGGTCTTTCAAGCGCCATTCTTAGGAACGGAAGATGCCAATTACTACCAGGGCGCGTCAGAGGGTGAGTATATCAATATTTTTTATTTTAATTCTTTATTTTACACTTAAATATGGATCCCAGGGCCTGAAGGAGAGTTTCCTCTCCTTCAGACCCTGGGAACCATAGTATCCCATTGCACTGCATTGGGTTTCGTGTTTTGGCCGACCCCGACCCCGACTTTTTTATAGGATCGGCCGATTTCACTCGACCCGACTTTTGAGAAAGTCGGGTTTCGTGAAACCCGACTCGATCCTATAAAAATAAAAGTCGCTCAACCCTATTATAGGGCAGTGAATTTTGGACAGAGGGGCTGTGATTGCACTATTTTAGTTATTAAAAAAAGGACCCCCATTGGGGAATTGTTTGTCAGCTCATGCCCTCCATTACAAGTTTCAGAGACCCACACCCCTACATTGGGCTTACTTCTTAACGCTGTCTCCTGCAATGTCTCTTCTTTAACTGCAACTAGATGACCAGGGTGAACATGCTCTGTACTGTTATAGGCCGGTGAATTTTGGGCAAGGGGGTTGTGATGGCACTATTTTATTTACTAAAAAAAGGACCCCTCATTGGGGAATTGTTTGTCAGCTCATGCCCTCCATTACAAGTCTCAGAGACCCACACCCCTACATTGGGCCTACTTCTTAACTCTGTCTCCTTCAATGACTCTTCCTTATCTGCCACTAGATCACCAGGGTTAACGTGATCTGTACTGTTATAGGCCACTGAATTTTTGGGCAAGGGAGAGTAAAGATTATAGGGGATAGCTCAGGAGACTCTTTGCGTGGAACAAAACAACTACAGGACACAGTTTTATAAGTGGTAAGTCTATATTATCACACAGTGATTCAAACAGGTGCAGAGAGAAACTCAAGTCCACAACACTTGATGTAAATATTAAACGCAGCTTGGCAGCCTATAGGGAACTTCAGAGGAAAAAGCAATCAAGCAGAAAAGTCTATGAAGCACAGTTATTCTTGAGGATACTTGACACAAATAAGACCTTTTCTAGTCCAAACACAGATAGATATGCTTATAAGGCAGTTCAAGCAATGTCTTATCTCAACCTGGAAGGCCTGAGTGATACTTTCAGATTTAAGCAGAGCAGCAACAGCTTACGTGTCCAGCAAATGCAGATACAAGTAAACAAAAGTAGCCAGATGAAGGAGGATTACTGGAAACTGGTGAATGCTGCAGGAACTCAGAGCAGAGTAGCAGGATCACCACACAGGTTCACAGGAGCAGGTACAAAGCCAGGAAGCCACCAGGGTCAGAAGCTGGATGCAAGGCAGAATACTCTATCACAGACTAAAGGCTGGGGTGGAGTTATATAGCAGGAAGACAGAGTGCACATGAGACCAAAGACGCCATCTTGGAAAAGAGCAGTAATTCACAAAAGGTAATCAAAAAATGTTCAGAGTCCTGACATTACTCCCTCCTAGAAGCGGCATCAGGACGATCCTGGACCTTGTTTCTCAGGGAATCTCTGATGAAAACGAGAAATCTTCTGTTGGGCATTGATGTTTTCCACAGGTTCCCAAGAGTCTTCCTCAGGGGGATATCCCTGCCATCTTATCAGATATTGGAGCCGATTCCTGCGAATCCTGGAATCAATAATTTCCTCCACCACAAATTGTTCTTGCCCATCAACTACCACAGGCTGCGGAGGTGACACAACACGTCCCTGGAAGATATTAGGAGATGCAGGCTTTAGTAAGGATACATGAAAAACTAGGTGTACCTTCATAGTCCTAGGCAGCTTCAGACGGCAGGCCACAGAGCTCACAATACTATTGATCTTGAAAGGGCCAATGAATTTCTGTCCAAGTTTTTGTGAAGGAATGTTTAACTTCAGATTCTTAGTTGCTAACCACAAGGAATCTCCTACCTTGAACATGGGTGCAGGTTTACGGAATCTGTCAGCCAATCTCTTATAAGGTTCTTGAGCTGTGGTCAGGGATTCCTTCAGAACCTCCAGATTCAGCCTTTCCTCCACTGCCGGAACCGGAGAATTAATCGGAGACCTAGGTAAGATACACGGATGATAGCCCAGATTGGCAAAGAAAGGTGTAAATTTAGTGGAGGCTCTCTGAGAATTGTTATATGAAAATTCGGCTAACGGCAGCAACTCCAACCCATCATCCTGGAGATGGCTGACATAGCATCTTAGATATTGTTCCAGCATCTGTTGGTACGCTCAGTCTGACCATTTGTCTGGGGAAGGTAAGCAGAAGAGAGACAGACATTAATATTGAGTGCAGAGCAAAACCCCTTCCAGAATCTTGAAGTGAACCGTACTCCTCGGTCAGAGATGATCTCATCCGGGACCCCATGCAACCGAAAGACATTCTGTATAACCAAGTTCACTGTATCTTTAGCTGAGGGGAGGCCAGTGCAGGAAACAAAATGAGCGGCTTTAGTCAGGCGATCAACTACCACCATGATTGTATTCATGCCCCCCGATGTAGGCAGCTCCATAATAAAGTCCATTGATATAGAACCCCAAGGGCGGGACAGAACAGGTAATGGTTGCAGAAGACCTGTAGGTGCCACATGAGGAGTCTTGTAACAAGCACATACCTCGCAAGAGAGAACATAGTCCTTGCTATCCTTCAGGCAAATTGGCCACCAGAAAAATCAGCTCAGGAACTCTTGTGTCTTCTGTACCCCCTGTGACCAGCCAACTGGGAGTCATGTACCAACTTGAGGATCTGCACACGGACGACCTCAGGGACGTAGATACGTCGATCTCTGAACCACATGCCACCCTTAGACATGATTAATATCCACAGGTGGGTTGGCCAGAAATACATCACCGTCATAAGCCTCCCTGCGCTCCTTCCACAAGTCCTGATCATGGATAACTCAGATGAAATTGACATCAGATAAAATGGTCTTGGACAGGGCTCCAGGTACGGAATCCGCAGCATGGATTCGGGATAAAGCATCAGCCTTCCCATTACAAGAACCTGGACGGTACGAGATAACAAAATTAAATTGATTTAAAAATAAGTTCCAACGAGCCTGACGAGGAGAAAGACATCTAGCGGATCTAAGGAACTCTAAATTGTGATGGTCAGTTAGCACTATGATCTGTTGCGCAGCTCCTTGCAGATGATGCCTCCATTCTTTGAAAGCCGCAATAATAGCCAGCAATTCCTTGTCTCCCACGTCGTAATTCTTCTCTGCTGAGGTTAGTCTACGGGAAAAGAAAGCACAAGGATGTAGCAGACCCTTCTCTCCAGTTCTTTGGGAGAGAATAGCCCCCAAAGCATTATCAGAAGCGTCCACCTCCACAATGAAAGAAAGTGTTGGATCTGGGTGTATGATCAGCTTTACTGAGGTGAAACAGATCTTAAGCCGATCAAAAAGTTTTTTGAGCCTGTGATGACCACTTAAACGGCTTCTCCTTCTTTGTCAAAGAAGTAATAAGACGGACAATATCAGAAAAATTTCGAATAAAGCGTCTGTAGAAATTTGCAAAACCAATAAAACGTTGGACCTCCTTAACGTTCTTGGGTACCGGCCAGTCAAGGATAGCCTGAATCTTACCAGATTCCATGTTCAGCCCCTGGGGAGAGATGATATAACCTGTTATGACCCCAATGGCGAGGGTCTCAGAGAAGTAGGTAAGTCTGCGAAGTACAAAAATCCAGCTCATAGGGCAGTGGTAACTGGGTTGACCATATATCTACTCCTAACGCCAACACTAGAAGTAGCCGGGGAACATGCCTACGTTGGTCGCTAGATGTCTCGCGCCAGCCGGAGAACTAACTACCCCTAGAAGAGGAAAACAAAGACCTCTCTTGCCTCCAGAGTAAGGACCCCAAAAGTAGGATACAAGCCCCCCACAAATAATAACGGTGAGGTAAGAGGAAATGACAAACATAGAAATGAACTAGGTTTAGCAAAGAGAGGCCCGCTTACTAATAGCAGAATGTAGTAAGATAACTTATATGGTCAACAAAAACACTATCAAACATCCACGCTGGAAATTCAAGAACCCCCGAACCGTCTAACGGCCCGGGGGGAGAACACCAGCTCCCTAGAGCTTCCAGCAAGGACAGGATACAGATTAAGTACAAGCTGGACAAAAATGCAAACAAAAACAAATAACAAAAAGCAAGAAAGCAGACTTAGCTTAATCAAGCAGGAACCAGGATCAGTAGACAAGAGCACAACAGATTAGCTCTGATTACAATGTTGCCAGGCATTGAACTGAAGGTCCAGGGAGCTTATATAGCAACACCCCTGAACTAATGGCCCAGGTGAGCATACAAGGGATGACTGACATATCCAGAGTCAAATCACTAGTAACCACTAGAGGGAGCCAAAAAGCAAATTCACAACAGTACCCCCTCCTTAGTGAGGGGTCACCGAACCCTCACCAAGACCACCAGGGCGATCAGGATGAGCGGCGTAAAAGGCCCGAACTAAATCAGCCGCATGCACATCAGAGGCGACCACCCAGGAATTATCCTCCTGACCATAGCCCTTCCACTTGACCAGGTACTGAAGCCTCCGCCTGGAGAGACGAGAATCTAAGATCTTCTCCACCACGTACTCCAACTCGCCCTCAACCAACACCGGAGCAGGAGGCTCAGCAGAAGGAACCACAGGCACAACGTACCGCCGCAACAAGGACCTATGAAATACGTTGTGAATGGCAAACGACACCGGAAGATCCAGGCGAAAGGACACAGGATTAAGGATTTCCAATATCTTGTACGGACCAATGAAGCGAGGCTTAAATTTGGGAGAGGAGACCTTCATAGGAACAAATCGAGAAGACAGGCATACCAAATCCCCAACACGAAGTCGGGGACCCACACCGCGGCGGCGGTTGGCAAAACGCTGAGCCTTCTCCTGTGACAACTTCAAGTTGTCCACCACATGATTCCAGATCTGCTGCAACCTATCTACCACAGAATCCACCCCAGGACAGTCAGAAGGCTCCACATGTCCCGAGGAAAAACGAGGATGGAAACCAGAGTTGCAGAAAAATGGCGAAACCAAGGTGGCGGAACTAGCCCGATTATTAAGGGCAAATTCAGCAAGAAGGTCACCCAATCATCCTGATCAGAAGAGACAAAACACCTCAAATAAGCCTCCAGATTCTGATTAGTTCGCTCCGTTTGTCCATTAGTCTGTGGATGAAAAGCGGACGAAAACGACAAATCAATGCCCATCCTACCACAAAAGGATCGCCAGAACCTGGAAACAAACTGGGATCCTCTGTCCGACACAATATTCTCAGGAATGCCGTGTAAACGGACCACGTTCTGGAAGAACACAGGAACCAGATCGGAAGAGGAAGGCAGCTTAGGCAAGGGAACCAAATGGACCATCTTGGAGAAACGATCACATATCACCCAGATGACAGACATGCCCCGAGACACCGGAAGATCAGAAATGAAATCCATAGAGATGTGTGTCCAAGGTCTCTTCGGGACAGGCAAGGGCAAGAGCAACCCGCTGGCACGAGAACAGCAAGGCTTAGCTCGAGCACAAGTCCCACAGGACTGCACAAAAGACCGCACATCCCTAGACAAGGACGGCCACCAAAAGGACCTGGCTACCAGATCCCTGGTGCCAAAAATTCCCGGGTGCCCTGCCAACACCGAGGAATGAACCTCGGAAATGACTCTACTAGTCCACCTAGCAGGCACAAACAATCTGTCAGGTCGACAAGAGTCAGGCCTACCAGCCTGAAATCTCTGCAACACACGTCGCAGATCCGGAGAAATAGCTGACAAGATAACTCCTTCCTTAAGAATACCCACAGGTTCAGCGACTCCAGGAGCATCAGGCACAAAGCTCCTAGACAGAGCATCGGCCTTCACATTCTTCGAACCTGGTAAATACGAGACCACAAAGTCAAAACGGGAGAAAAACAATGACCAGCGGGCCTGTCTAGGATTCAGGCGTTTAGCAGACTCGAGATACATCAGATTTTTGTGATCAGTCAAAACCACCACACGATGCTTAGCACCCTCGAGCCAATGACGCCACTCCTCAAATGCCCACTTCATGGCCAACAACTCCCGATTGCCCACATCATAATTTCGCTCTGCAGGCGAAAACTTCCTAGAGAAAAAGGCACAAGGTCTCATAGTAGAGCAACCAGTACCTCTCTGAGACAAAACGGCCCCTGCCCCAATCTCCGAAGCATCCACCTCAACCTGAAAGGGCAGTGAGACATCAGGCTGGCACAAAACAGGCGCCGAAGTAAACCGGCGTTTCAACTCCTGGAAAGCCTCCACGGCAGCAGGAGCCCAGTTAGCCACATCAGAGCCTTTCTTGGTCATATCCGTCAAAGGTTTAACAACGCTAGAAAAATTAGCGATAAAACGACGGTAAAAGTTAGCAAAACCCAAGAACTTCTGAAGACTCTTAACTGACGAGGGCTGAGTCCAATCATGAATAGCTCGGACCTTGACTGGGTCCATCTCCACAGCAGAAGGGGAAAAAATGAACCCTAAAAAGGGAACCTTCTGTACACCAAAGAGACACTTTGAGCCTTTAACAAACAAAGAATTTTCACGCAAAATCTTGAAAACCATCCTGACCTGTTCTACATGCGAGTCCCAATCATCAGAAAAAAACAGAATATCGTCCAGATAAACGATCAAAAATTTATCCAGATACTTCCGGAAAATGTCATGCATAAAGGACTGAAAAACTGAAGGCGCATTAGAGAGCCCAAAAGGCATCACCAAGTACTCAAAATGACCTTCGGGCGTATTGAATGCGGTTTTCCATTCATCTCCTTGCTTAATGCGCACAAGGTTGTACGCACCACGAAGATCTATCTTGGTGAACCACTTGGCACCTTTAATCCGGGCAAACAAGTCTGACAACAGCGGCAAAGGATACTGAAATTTGACAGTGATCTTATTTAAGAGCCGATAGTCAATACAAGGCCTCAAAGATCCGTCCTTTTTGGCCACAAAAAAGAATCCCGCACCAAGAGGGGAAGAAGAAGGACGGATATGCCCCTTCTCCAGAGACTCTCTAATATATGAACGCATAGCGGTATGTTCAGGTACCGACAGGTTAAATAATCTTCCCTTAGGAAACTTACTGCCTGGAATCAACTCTATTGCGCAGTCACACTCCCTATGAGGAGGCAGTGCACTGGACCTGGACTCGCTGAAAACATCCTGATAATCAGACAAATACTCCGGAACTTCCGAAGGCGTAGAAGAAGCAATAAACACGGGCAGGGAATCCCCATGATTTCCACGGCATCCCCAACTTGACACTGACATGGCCTTCCAATCCAAGACTGGATTATGGGTCTGCAACCATGGCAACCCCAAAACAACCAAATCATGCATTTTATGCAAAACAAGAAAACGTATAACCTCCCAATGTTCAGGAGTCATACACATGGTAACCTGTGTCCAAAACTGCGGTTTATTTTCTGCCAACGGCGTAGCATCAATACCCCTAAGAGGGATTGGATTTTCTAATGGCTCAAGAACAAAACCACAGCGCTTGGCAAATGACAGATCCATAAGACTCAGGGCAGCACCTGAATCTACAAACGCCATGGCAGGATAAGATGACAGTGAACAAATCAAAGTTACAGATAGAATAAATTTAGGTTGCAAATTACCAACGGTGACAGGACTAACAACCTTAGTTAGACGTTTAGAGCATGCTGAGATAACATGTGTAGAATCACCACAGTAGTAACACAAGCCATTCTGGCGTCTATGAATTTTCCGCTCATTTCTAGTCAGGATTCTATCACATTGCATTAAATCAGGTGTTTGTTCAGACAGCACCATAGGTGAATTTGAGGTTTTTCTATCACATTGCCTTAAATCAGGTGCCTGTTCAGACAACACCATAAGGGAATTTGTGGTTTTGCGCTCCCGCAACCGCCGGTCAATTCATTTAGACCTGTGGGAATAGGGAAACCCACCATCACATTCTTAATGGCTTCAGAAAGGCCATTTCTAAAATTTGCGGCCAGTGCACACTCGTTCCACTGAGTCAGCACGGACCATTTCCGAAATTTTTGGCAATACACTTCAGCCTCGTCCTGGCCCTGAGACATAGCCAGCAAGGCATTTTCTGCCTGAATCTCAAGATTGGGTTCCTCATAAAGTAAACCGAGCGCCAGAAAAAACGCATCAATATCCGCCAATGCCGGATCTCCTGGCGCCAGCGAGAAGGCCCAATCCTGAGGGTCGCCCCGTAAAAAAGACATAACAATTTTCACTTGCTGAGCGGAGTCTCCAGATGAACAGGGTCTCAGGGACAAAAATAATTTACAATTATTCCTGAAATTTCTAAACTTAAATCGGTCTCCGAAAAACAATTCAGGAATCGGTATCTTAGGTTCTGACATAGGATTTCTGGTAACATAATCTTGTATGCCCTGCACACGAGCAGCAAGCTGGTCCACACTTGTAATCAAGGTCTGGACATTCATGTCTGCAGCAAGCTTGAGCCACTCAGAGGTAAAGGGGAAAAGAAAAAAAAATGAGAGAGAGAAAAAAAAAAAAAAAAACTCAGAATTTTCTTTCTTATAATCCCGCTTCTGCAATGCATTTAACATTTAATACTGGCCTGGCAAACTGTTATGACCCCAATGGCGAGGGTCTCAGAGAAGTAGGTAAGTCTGCGAAGTACAAAAATCCAGCTCATAGGGCAGTGGTAACTGGGTTGACCATATATCTACTCCTAACACCAACACTAGAAGTAGCCGGGGAACATGCCTACGTTGGTCGCTAGATGTCTCGCGCCAGCCGGAGAACTAACTACCCCTAGAAGAGGAAAACAACGACCTCTCTTGCCTCCAGAGAAAGGACCCCAAAAGTAGGATACAAGCCCCCCACAAATAATAACGGTGAGGTAAGAGGAAATGACAAACATAGAAATGAACTAGGTTTAGCAAAGAGAGGCCCGCTTACTAATAGCAGAATGTAGTAAGATAACTTATATGGTCAACAAAAACCCTATCAAACATCCACGCTGGAAATTCAAGAACCCCCGAACCGTCTAACGGCCCGGGGGGAGAACACCAGCTCCCTAGAGCTTCCAGCAAGGACAGGATACAGATTAAGTACAAGCTGGACAAAAATGCAAACAAAAACAAATAACAAAAAGCAAGAAAGCAGACTTAGCTTAATCAAGCAGGAACCAGGATCAGTAGACAAGAGCACAACAGATTAGCTCTGATTACAACGTTGCCAGGCATTGAACTGAAGGTCCAGGGAGCTTATATAGCAACACCCCTGAACTAACGGCCCAGGTGAGCATACAAGGGATGACTGACATATCCAGAGTCAAATCACTAGTAACCACTAGAGGGAGCCAAAAAGCAAATTCACAACAATAACCTAAGAACTGTATCTCAGAACGATGGAACTCGCATTTCTCCGGCTTAAAATACAGATGGTTCTCTTTCAGACATCTTAAAACAGTTTTGACATGTTCTTCATGTTCCTGTAGAGAGTCAGAAAAGATTAATATATCGCCCAAATAGATCACCACAAACCGGTCCAACAAATCTCTGAAAATGTCATTAACAAGGTGTTGAAACATTGCAGGGGCGATACAAAGCCTGAAGGGCATCGCAAGATATTCAAAGTGTCCATACCGGCATCTGAATGCTGTCTTCCACTCATCCCCTGGACGAATATGCACCAAATTATAAACCCCACGAAGATCCAGTTTAGAGAACACCTTAGCATGGCAGACTCTTTCCAGTAATTCGGGAATCAGTGGCAAAGGGTAACGGTTTCATATGGTTACCTTATTGAGTTCCTGATAGTCAACAAAGGGTCTCAGGGTCCCATCCTTCTTTTTTACAAAAAATATAGGTGCCCCTGCTGGTGAGGAAGAAGGACGTATGAAGCCTTTGGCCAGATTTTCATCAATATACTCCTTTAAGGCTTGAAGCTCAGGTGCTGCCAAAGGGTATACTGTCATGTTCTCAATGGCAAGAGAACATAGCATCAGCATATATAGGAACTAGCTCTTGGAAGATGGGAACTGAGCTGACCATGAACTAAACCTAACGCACAACTAGCAGTGGCCGGGTAGCATGCCTACGTTGATTCTAGATGCCCAGCACCAGCCGGAGGACTAAATAATGCTAGCAGAGGAAAATATTAGTCCTAGCTCACCTCTAGAGAAATACCCCGAAAGGAGACAGAGGCCCCCCACATGTATTGGCGGTGAATTAAGATGAAATAACAAACGTAGTATGAAAATAGGTTTAGCAAATTTGAGGTCCACTTACTACATAGCAGAAGACAGAAAGAACACTTTCATGGTCAGCTGAAAACCCTATCAAAACACCATCCAGAAATTACTTTAAAACTCTGGCATTAACTCATAACACCAGAGTGGCAATTCCTGTTCACAAGAGCTTTCCAGACACAGTAACGAAACTACAGCTGTGAACTGGAACAAAAATGCAAAAACAAACATGGACAAGAGTCCAACTTATCTAGTAGTTGTCTAGGAGCAGGAACAAGCACAGAGAGGCTTCTGATAACATTGTTGACCGGCAAGCAACTAACAGAGCAGCAAGGTTATATAGCGACTCCCACATCTTGATGGGAACAGGTGAACAGAGAAGATGAAAACACCAGTTCAATTCCACCAGTAGCCACCGGGGGAGCCCAGAATCCAAATTCACAACAGTACCCCCCCCTCAAGGAGGGGGCACCGAACCCTCACCAGAACCACCAGGGCGATCAGGATGGGCCCTATGAAAGGCACGAACCAGATCAGAGGCATGAACATCAGATGCATTCACCCAAGAATTATCCTCCTGGCCGTATCCCTTCCACTTGACCAGATACTGGAGTCTCCGTCTGGAACCACGAGAGTCTAAGATTTTCTCCACAACGTACTCCAACTCACCCTCAACCAACACCGGAGCAGGAGGCTCAACGGAAGGCACAACCGGTACCTCATACCTGCGCAATAATGACCGATGAAAAACGTTATGAATAGAAAAGGATGCAGGGAGGTCCAAACGGAAGGAAACAGGGTTAAGAATCTCCAATATCTTATACGGGCCGATGAACCGAGGCTTAAACTTAGGAGAAGAGACCCTCATAGGGACAAAACGAGAAGACAGCCACACCAAATCCCCAACACAAAGCCGAGGACCAACACGACGGTGGCGGTTGGCAAAAAGCTGAGTCTTCTCCTGGGACAACCTCAAATTGTCCACCACCTGCCCCCAGATCTGATGCAATCTCTCCACCACAGCATCCACTCCAGGACAATCCGAAGATTCCACCTGACCAGAGGAAAATCGAGGATGAAACCCCGAATTACAGAAAAACGGGGACACCAAAGTGGCAGAGCTGGCCCGATTATTGAGAGCGAACTCTGCCAATGGCAAAAAAGCAACCCAATCATCCTGGTCAGCAGACACAAAACACCTCAGATATGTCTCCAGGGTCTGATTAGTCCGCTCGGTCTGGCCATTCGTCTGAGGATGGAAAGCGGACGAAAAAGATAAATCTATGCCCATCCTAGCACAGAATGCCCGCCAAAATCTAGACACGAATTGGGTCCCTCTGTCAGAAATGATATTCTCAGGAATACCATGCAAACGAACAACATTTTGAAAAAACAGAGGAACCAACTCGGAAGAAGAAGGCAACTTGGGCAGAGGAACCAAATGAACCATCTTAGAGAAACGGTCACACACCACCCAGATGACAGACATCTTCTGAGAAACAGGCAGATCTGAAATAAAATCCATCGAGATGTGCGTCCAAGGCCTCTTAGGAATAGGCAAGGGCAACAATAAACCACTAGCCCGAGAGCAACAAGGCTTGGCCCGAGCACAAACGTCACAAGACTGCACAAAGCCTCGCACATCTCGTGACAGGGAAGGCCACCAGAAGGACCTTGCCACCAAATCCCTGGTACCAAAAATGCCAGGATGACCTGCCAACGCAGAAGAATGAACCTCAGAGATGACTCTACTGGTCCAATCATCAGGAACAAACAGTTTATCAGGTGGGCAACGATCCGGTCTATCCGCCTGAAACTCCTGCAAGGCCCGCCGCAGGTCTGGAGAAACGGCTGACAATACCACTCCATCCTTAAGGATACCTGTGGGCTCAGAGTTACCAGGCGAGTCAGGCTCAAAACTCCTAGAAAGGGCATCCGCCTTAACATTCTTAGAACCCGGTAGGTATGACACCACAAAATTAAACCGAGAGAAAAATAATGACCAGCGCGCCTGTCTAGGATTCAGGCGCCTGGCGGTCTCAAGATAAATCAAGTTTTTGTGGTCAGTCAATACCACCACCTGATGTCTGGCCCCCTCAAGCCAATGGCGCCACTCCTCAAAAGCCCACTTCATGGCCAAAAGCTCCCGATTCCCAACATCATAATTCCGCTCAGCGGGCGAAAATTTACGGGAAAAGAAGGCACAAGGCCTCATCACGGAGCAGTCAGAACTTTTCTGCGACAACACTGCCCCAGCTCCGATCTCAGAAGCGTCGACCTCAACCTGAAAAGGTAGAGCAACATCAGGCTGACGCAACACAGGGGCAGAGGAAAAACGGCGCTTAAGCTCCCGAAAGGCCTCCACAGCGTCAGGGGACCAATCAGCAACATCAGCACCCTTCTTAGTCAAATCGGTCAATGGCTTAGCAATATCCGAAAAACCAGCAATAAATCGACGATAAAAGTTAGCAAAGCCCAAAAATTTCTGAAGACTCTTAAGAGAAGAGGGCTGCGTCCAATCACAAATAGCTTGAACCTTGACAGGATCCATTTCAATGGAAGAGGGAGAAAAAATATATCCCAAAAAGGAAATCCTCTGTACCCCAAAGACACACTTAGAACCCTTCACACACAAAGAATTAGACCGCAAAACCTGGAAAACCTTCCTGACTTGCTGGACATGAGAGTCCCAGTCATCCGAAAAAATCAGAATATCATCCAGATACACAATCATAAATTTATCCAAATAATCGCGAAAAATATCATGCATAAAGGACTGGAAAACTGACGGAGCATTTGAAAGACCAAAAGGCATCACTAAATACTCAAAGTGGCCCTCGGGCGTATTAAATGCGGTTTTCCACTCATCCCCCTGCCTGATTCGCACCAAATTATACGCCCCACGAAGGTCAATCTTAGAGAACCACTTGGCCCCCTTTATGCGAGCAAACAAATCAGTCAGCAACGGCAATGGGTATTGATATTTAACAGTGATTTTATTCAAAAGCCGATAATCGATACATGGTCTCAAAGAGCCGTCTTTTTTTGACACAAAGAAAAAACCGGCTCCTAAGGGAGATGACGATGGACGAATATGTCCCTTTTCCAAGGACTCCTTTATATATTCTCGCATAGCAGCATGTTCAGGCACAGACAGATTAAATAAACGACCCTTTGGGTATTTACTACCCGGGATTAAATCTATGGCACAATCGCACTCTCGGTGCGGAGGTAATGAACCAAGCTTGGATTCTTCAAAGACGTCACGATAGTCAGACAGGAACTCAGGAATTTCAGAGGGAATAGATGATGAAATGGAAACCACAGGTACATCCCCATGAGCCCCCTTACATCCCCAGCTCAACACAGACATAGCTCTCCAGTCGAGGACTGGGTTGTGAGATTGCAGCCAAGGCAATCCTAGCACCAAATCATCATGTAGATTATACAGCACCAGAAAGCGAATAATCTCCTGGTGATCCGGATTAATACGCATAGTTACTTGTGTCCAGTATTGTGGTTTATTATTAGCCAATGGGGTGGAGTCAATCCCCTTCAGAGGAATAAGAGTCTCCAAAGGCTCTAAATCATACCCACAGCGTTTGGCAAAGGACCAATCCATAAGACTCAAAGCGGCGCCAGAGTCGACATAGGCGTCCGTGGTAATAGTTGACAAAGAGCAAATCAGGGTCACAGATAGAATAAACTTAGACGGTAAGGTGCAAATGGAAACAGATTTATCAAGCTTTTTAGTGCGCTTAGAGCATGCTGATATAACATGAGTAGAATCACCACAATAGAAACACAACCCATTTTTCCGTCTAAAATTCTGCCGCTCGCTTCGGGACAGAATTCTATCACACTGCATACTCTCTGGCGACTTCTCAGTGGACACCGCCAGATGGTGCACTGGTTTGCGCTCCCGCAAACGCCTATCGATCTGAATAGCCATTGTCATGGACTCATTCAGACCCGCAGGCACAGGGAACCCCACCATAACATCCTTAATGGCATCAGAGAGACCCTCTCTGAAAGTCGCCGCCAGGGCGCACTCATTCCACTGAGTAATTTACGGAATCTTTGACAGTAAATTTCCGCTTCATCTTGCCCCTGAGATAGGGACATCAAAGTTTTTTCTGCCTGAAGCTCCAAATGAGGTTCGTCATAAAGCAACCCCAAGGCCAGAAAAAACGCATCCACATTGAGCAATGCAGGATCCCCTGGTGTCAATGAAAAAGCCCAGTCTTGAGGGTCGCCCCGGAGCAAGGAAATCACAATCCTGACCTGCTGTGCAGGGTCTCCGGCAGAGCGAAATTTCAGGGACAAAAATAATTTGCAATTATTTCGAAAATTCTGAAACCCAGATCTATTTCCCGAGAAAAATTCCGGCAAAGGAATTCTCGGCTCAGATACAGGTGCATGACAAACAAAGTCTTGCAAATTTTGTACCTTCGTGGCGAGATTATTCAAACCTGCAGTTACACTCTGAAGATCCATTACAAACAGGTGGACACAGAGCCATTCAAAGATTAGAAGGAGAAAAAAAAAAAAAAATTCTCAGCAGACTTCTATTTCTCTCCTTTCTCAGCCAAGGATTTTAACCCTTTAGTGGGCCGGTCAAACTGTCATGTTCTCAATGGCAAGAGAACATAGCATCAGCATATATAGGAACTAGCTCTTGGAAGATGGGAACTGAGCTGACCATGAACTAAACCTAACGCACAACTAGCAGTGGCCGGGTAGCATGCCTACGTTGATTCTAGATGCCCAGCACCAGCCGGAGGACTAAATAATGCTAGCAGAGGAAAATATTAGTCCTAGCTCACCTCTAGAGAAATACCCCGAAAGGAGACAGAGGCCCCCCACATGTATTGGCGGTGAATTAAGATGAAATAACAAACGTAGTATGAAAATAGGTTTAGCAAATTTGAGGTCCACTTACTACATAGCAGAAGACAGAAAGAACACTTTCATGGTCAGCTGAAAACCCTATCAAAACACCATCCAGAAATTACTTTAAAACTCTGGCATTAACTCATAACACCAGAGTGGCAATTCCTGTTCACAAGAGCTTTCCAGACACAGTAACGAAACTACAGCTGTGAACTGGAACAAAAATGCAAAAACAAACATGGACAAGAGTCCAACTTATCTAGTAGTTGTCTAGGAGCAGGAACAAGCACAGAGAGGCTTCTGATAACATTGTTGACCGGCAAGCAACTAACAGAGCAGCAAGGTTATATAGCGACTCCCACATCTTGATGGGAACAGGTGAACAGAGAAGATGAAAACACCAGTTCAATTCCACCAGTAGCCACCGGGGGAGCCCAGAATCCAAATTCACAACAGTATACGTTACCAAAAGGAATAGCTGCCAAAGGAAGCAGCTCAATAGGACAGTCATAATGCCTATGTGGAGGAAGCTGATCTGCATTCCTCTTATCACAGATGTCAGACAACTCTATATGCTGAAGGTAAAGTAAATACCTGTACAGGTGGTTCCGTAGCTGTGGACTCGGGGACAGCTTCAGTTAATGCTGAGTTGCTCCTTGTTGGGAAGCTAATCTCCTTTGTCTCCCAGTTGATAATTGGGTTCTGAGAACGCAACCAAGGAATGCATAAAATCACAGGAAAATGGGGAGAAGAAATTAGCAAGAAAGAAAGTTGCTCTTGATTAGTGTTGAGCATTCCGATACCGCAAGTATCGGGTATCGGCCGATACTTGCCGTATCGGAATTCCGATACCGAGATCCGATACTTTTGTTGTATCGGGAATCGGTATCGGGACCATATTAATGTGTAAAATAAAGAATTAAAATAAAAAATATTGATATACTCACCTCTCTGACGCAGCCTGGACATCACCGCTGGTAACCGGCAGCCTGCTTTGTTTAAAATGAGCGCGTTCAGTACCTTCCATGACGTCACGGCTTCTGATTGGTCGCGTGCCGCTCATGTGACCGCCACGCGACCAATCACAAGCCATGACGTCATCCCTCAGGTCCTAAATACCTAATTGTAGGAATTTAGGACCTGAGAATTACGTCACGGCTTGTGATTGGTCGCGTGGCGGTCACATGGGCGGCCGCGACCAATCACAAGCCCCGTGACGTCATCTAAGGCCCTGAACGCGCTCATTCTTAGAAAGGAAGGCTGCCGGAAAGAAGCCGAGGGTGAGTATATTCCTATTAGGTATATACTCACCCTCGGACGCGCCCTGCTTCTTTCCGGCAGCCTTACTTCTTAAGAATGAGCGCGTTCAGGGCCTTAGATGACGTCACGGCTTGTGATTGGTCGCGGCCGCCCATGTGACCGCCACGCGACCAATCACAAGCCGTGACGTAATTCTCAGGTCCTAAATTCCTAGAATTAGGAATTTAGGACCTGAGGGATGACGTCACGGCTTGTGATTGGTCGCGTGGCAGTCACGTGAGCGGAACGCGACCAATCAGAAGCCGTGACGTCATGGAAGGTACTGAACGCGCTCATTTTAAACAAAGCAGGCTGCCGGTTACCAGCAGTGATGTCCAGGCTGCGTCGGAGAGGTGAGTATATCAATATTTTTTATTTTAATTCTTTATTTTACACATTAATATGGTTCCCAGGGCCTGAAGGAGAGTTTCCTCTCCTTCAGACCCTGGGAACCATCAGGGATACCTTCCGATACTTGAGTCCCATTGACTTGTATTGGTATCGGGTATCGGTATCGGATTAGATCCGATACTTTGCCGGTATCGGCCGATACTTTCCGATACCGATACTTTCAAGTATCGGACGGTATCGCTCAACACTACTCTTGATGATTATAAACATAAGGGTGAATGACCTCGGGGAGATCAAAACATCCAACACCGTGGAGACACCATCACGTGTTTCTCAACGCAGTGATCCAGAACACTGCCCCATCCCAAAAGGGAAATATGCAAATGCATGTAGAAAAGCCGCGGAGACACCATCACGTGTTTCTCAATGCAAGCAATGAATAGCCAGGTCTTTCACCGGGAAGGAACAACCACGGGAAGAGCAGCATCCAATAAAGGAAAACCACCTATGCCAAAACATGGTATCCATCCACAGACAGCTGATTCGGGGTATTTGCCCCTCATCAGTGTGGAGTAGGAGACTGGCTATTAACACTTGATGGTGTCTCCACGGCTTTTCTACATGCATTTGCATATTTCCCTTTAGGGATGGGGGCAGTGTTCTGGATCACTGCGTTGAGAAACATATGATGGTGTCTCCGCGGTGTTGGATGTTTTGATCTCCCCGAGGTCATTCACCCTTATGTTTATAGTCTTTTCACTAGGCACTGCTCCTAATAGCCAGTTTCCTACTCCACACTGATGAGGGGCAAATACCCGAAACAGCTGTCTGTGGATGGATTCCATGTTTTGGCATAGGTGGTTTTCCTTTATTGGATGCTGCCCTTCCCGTGGTTGTTCCTTCCCGGTGAAAGATCTGGCTATTCATTGCTTGCATTGAGAAACACATGATGGTGTCTCCGCGGCTTTTCTACATGCATTTGCATATGTCCCTTTAGGGATGGGGGCAGTGTTCTGGATCACTGCGTTGAGAAACACGTGATGGTGTCTCCGCGATGTTGGATGTTTTGATCTCCCCGAGGTCATTCACCCTTATGTTTATAGTCTTTTCACTAGGCACTACTCCTAATAGCCAGTTTCCTACTCCACACTGATGAGGGGCAAATACCCCAAAACAGCTGTCTGTGGATGGATACCATGCTTTGGCATAGGTGGTTTTCCTTTATTGGATGCTACCCTTCCCGTAGTTGTTCCTTCCCTGTGAAAGACCTGGCTATTCATTGCTTGCGTTCAGAAGCTCCTGATGATTAGGCTCCAACAAAATTTCAAGGGGTGCGGTCTCCTGATCCACAGGCCCGGAGATTAAAGGTGACCATCCACTGTTTCCATGGCAATTGGAGAGACTCTTTGCTGAATTTCAATACCATCTTCCTTGGCAAATGCGATATCCATGAAATTGCCACCTGCACCAGAGTCAATCATAGCTGCACTAGAAATCCACTTTCCTGAACACAGGATCTTAATAGGGAGAGAACAGTGAGAGTTCTTTTCCTTAAGCTCCTTGGGGGTGAAGTCATAGAAAGTGAATGGAATACATTGTTTAAAGGCAGGCTACATTCAGAGATGTCAGATTCATCATCACAGTTGTTTTACTCCCCTTCCGCTGCTAGCACCTTGTTAGGCCGCTTGGGACACTTGGGATAGTTGATTAAAAAGTGGTCAGACTGAAAACAGTAGAAACATAGGCTTTCACGAAGGCAATGCTCCCGGCGCTCATTAATCTCACGCTTCTGAATGGAATCAATTTGCATGGGCACCTCCCGAGATGTTTTACCTGCAGGCTCTTTGGAAGGAAGGGAAAAGATAGAGATACAGTTAAAGGCAGAAAATTTCTCCTGCCTACACTCAGTAAGGCGAATGTCTATGCACACACAATGCTGTATAAACATTTCTAGCTCTTGTGGTGACTCAGAGTGAGCTAGTTCATCTTTTACAATACTAGACAGACCCCTTTTAAAAATAGGCAATTGTGCATAACTGTCCCAATTAGTATTTACCACTAATCTCCTGAATTCAGTAGCATATTCAGTAACAGAACGTTTAGCCTGGCGTAGAGACAATAAAGCAGATTCAGCGGTTACATGGCGATTAGGATCATCAAACATTAATGCCATAGCGGCCAAGAAATCATCCAAATTATTTAACCGTGGGTCACGAGACTCATTCATCGGATTCGCCCAGGCGAGCACTCGTGCGGTCAGCAGCATTATTACACACAATACTTTGGATCTATCATTAGGAAAACGGACAGCATGCACATCAAAATATAGCATACATTGATTCACAAAGCCACGAAATTTGTCGCGATCACCATTAAATCTGAATGGGGCAACTTAGGTGGGCTACCTGGTGGCGGTTGCCCAGAGGGTAAAGTCGCTTGTGCAGCTATTTGCGTGCTTATGTCCTGAAAAGCCCATCCATACTGGGACTCTATGCCAGCAAGTTTGTTTTCCTGGGCTCCCATTCGGGTGATTAAGTCCTGCAAAGTTTGTCCAAACACTTGTTGATTGTGGTCAATGCTTCCAAACTTCTTTTGCAGACCTTCCACATCTTTCTGCAGTGATCTAATTATGGAAAACACCTGCTCTAATCTGCTTTCTGCAGTCATTGTTCCAGCAGTCTCCTCTTTTGAGGCTAGAGTATCCTGTAAAGATTATAGGGGATAGCTCAGGAGACTCTTTGCGTGGAACAAGACAACTACAGGACACAGTTTTATAAGTGGTAAGTCTATATTATCACACGTTGATTCAAACAGGTGCAGAGAGAAACTCAAGTCAACAACACTTGGTGTAAATATTAAACGCAGCTTGGCAGCCTATAGGGAACTTCAGAGGAAAAAGCAATCAAGCAGAAAAGTCTATGAAGCACAGTTATTCTTGAGGATACTTGACACGAATAAGACCTTGTCTAGTCCAAACACAGATAGATATGCTTATAAGGCAGTTCAAGCAATGTCTTATCTCAACCAGGAAGACCTGGGTGATACTTTCAGATTTAAGCAGAGCAGCAACAGCTTACATGTCCAGCAAATGCAGATGCAAGTAAACAAAAGTAGCCAGATGAAGGAGGATTACTGGAAACCGGTGAATGCAGCAGGAACTCAGAGCAGAGTAGCAGGATCACCACACAGGTTCACAGGAGCAAGTACAAAGCCAGGAAGCCACCAGGGTCAGAAGCTGGATGCAAGGCAGAATACTGTAGCACAGACTAAAGGCTGGACAGAGAGTGCACGTGAGACCAAAGACGCCATCTTGGAAAAGGGCAGTAATGCACAAAAGGTAATCAAAAAATGTTCAGAGTCCTGACAGGGAGCTGTGATGGCACTATTTTATTTACTAAAAAAAGGACCCCCATTGGGGAATTGTTTGTCAGCTCATGGCCACCATTACAAGTCTCAGAGACCCACACCTCTACATTGGGCCTACTTCTTAACTCGGTTTCCTGCAATGTCTCTTCCTTATCTCTGATGACATGACCTGGGTGAACGTGTTCTGTACTGTTATAGGCCACAGAATTTTGAGCAAGGGGGGCTGTGATGGAAATAGTATATTTTTAAAAAAGGTACCCCCCATTGGTGAAACCCCATCCTTGTTGGCAAAGACTTCATAACATTTGTGTACCTTAAAGAGCTCACTTGAAAAGCTAATTTTTGTGTTGCCTGGTTGCTCACATTGGACACAATACATTTCATATAAATTTGATAAAGCAATACTGTTAGTTTGGCTCAGTAGTTCATTACAAATATTTCTTTGTCCACTATATTAGTTTCTCTCCTTGAGAGCCATAACTTTGGCTGCCTCAAATGTACAAAAGGTGAATATACAAATGGCGGTTTAGAATCCAGATTACAATACTATATAGGGAATGCATTCAGACAACTACATAGCTGCATTTTTTGTAAAACATTTACAGAAGTGACAGACAATGCTCATAGTGACACAATCTTGAGAAATGTTTGTTTATTCACTTCACAAACAGTTCTAAGCTTCTATATGTTTGCTATTTGTCATATTAAAACATTAAGGTTTACTGAAACTCTGCCTGTGGTGGTTTGATCTAAATCCTTATGGCTTTTACATTCTAGGGGTTTATGGCCCCTCATCTGATGACTCTATGATAGCTCAGTTTCATACAACCTTGAAAGCTGGCCACTTGAAGGGCTGGGTGAAACTAGAGTTACTACATAGTGTAAATCACTATTTAAGACCAGAGAAACATGACTAAGACAGATACCAAAACTGGGGTACCTGTACATGTACAGTGTGCTGATACCTGGATAACTGGGGACGCCCATGCAGTGTAGGTAATCTCCCAGGGGTTCTTTGTCTTTGTGTTGCTTCTCTGATATTCCAGATGGATGATGTTTAAAAGCCTCTTGTTGATGATGTAAGTATACTGTATGTAGTTAATCTTTATATATACACAATCATTATATGTATTTAATCCTTTATGTGTACTTATTAACCCTTGTATGTTAAGTACATATACAAAAGTGGATGCACTCATACGATTCAATCATACTATACCTTGAATTTTGTACTTTGCAATAAAATTGCACTGTATTGCAAGTATTAGTCTTCTTTAACCCCTTCACCACCAAGGGTGGTTTGCACGTTAATGACCGGGCCAATTTTTACAATTCTGACCACTGTCCCTTTATGAGGTTATAACTCTGGAACGCTTCAACGGATCTTGGCGATTCTGACATTGTTTTCTTGTGACATATTGTACTTCATGTTAGTGGTAAAATTTCTTCGATATAACTTGCGTTTATTTGTGAAAAAAACGAATATTTGGCGAAAATTTTGAAAATTTCGCAATTTTCCAACTTTGAATTTTTATGCCCTTAAATCACAGACATATGTCACACAAAATACTTAATAAATAACATTTCACACATGTCTACTTTACATCAGCACAATTTTGGAACCAAAATTTTTTTTTGTGACGGAGTTATAAGGGTTAAAAGTTGACCAGCAATTTCTCATTTTTACAACACCATTTTTTTTTAGGGACCACATCTCATTTGAAGTCATTTTGACGGGTCTATATGATAGAAAATACCCAAGTGTGACACCATTCTAAAAACTGCACCCCTCAAGGTACTCAAAACCACTTTCAAGAAGTTTATTAACCCTTCAGGTGTTTCACAGGAATTTTTGGAATGTTTAAATAAAAATGAACATTTAACTTTTTTTCACACAAAATTTATTTCAGCTCCAATTTGTTTTATTTTACCAAGGGTAACAGGAGAAAATAGACCGCAAAAGTTGTTGTACAATTTGTCCTGAGTACGCTGATACCCCATATGTGGGGGTAAACCACAGTTTGGGCGCATGGCAGAGCTTGGAAGCAAAGGAGCGCCATTTGACTTTTCAATGAAAAATTGACTGGAATTGAGATGGGACGCCATGTTGCATTTGGAGAGCCCCTGATGTGCCTAAACATTGAAACCCCTAACAAGTGACACCATTTTGGAAAGTAGACCCCCTAAGGAACTTATCTAGATGTGTGGTGAGCACTTTGACCCAACAAGTGCTTTACAGAAGTTTATAATGCAGAGCCGTAAAAATAAAAAATCATATTTTTTCACAAAAATGATCTTTTCACCCCCAATTTTTTAATTTTCCCAAGGGTGAGAGAAGAATTTGGACCCCAAAAATTGTTGTGCAATTTGTCCTGAGTACGCTGATACCCCAAATGTGGGGGTAAACCACTGTTTGGGCGCATGGCAGAGCTCGGAAGGGAAGGAGCGCCATTTGACTTTTCAATGCAAAATTGACTGGAATTGAGATGGGACGCCATGTTGCGTTTGGAGAGCCCCTAATGTGCCTAAACATTGAAACCCCCCACGAGTGACACCATTTTGGAAAGTAGACCCCTTAAGGAACTTATCTAGATGTGTGTTGAGCACTTTGACCCAACAAGTGCTTCACAGAAGTTTATAATGCAGAGCCGTAAAAATAAAAAATCATATTTTTTCACAAAAATGATCTTTTAACCCCCATTTTTTTATTTCCCCAAGGGTAAGAGAAGAAATTAGACCACAAAAGTTGTTGTGCAATTTGTCCTGAGTACGACGATACCCCATGTGGGTGTAAACCATTGTTTGGGCGCATAGCAGAGCTCAGAAGGGAAGAAGCGCTATTTTACCTTTCAATGCAAAATTGACTGGAATTAAGATGGGATGCCATGTTGCGTTTGGAGAGCCCCTGATGTGCCTAAACATTAAACCCCCCCACAAGTGACACCATTTTGGAAAGTAGACCCCCTAAGGAACTTATCTAGATGTGTTTTGAGAGCTTTGAACCCCCAAGTGTTTCACTACAGTTTATAACGCAGAGCCGTGAAAATAAAAATTATTTTTTTTTTCACAAAAATGATTTTTTAGCCCCCAGTTTTGTATTTTCACAAGGGTATCAGGATAAATTGGACCTCAAAAGTTGTTGTCCAATTTGTCTGGAGTACGCTGATACCCCATTTGTGGGGGGGGACCACTGTTTGGGCGCATGACAGAGCTCGGAAGGGAAGGAGCGCCATTTGGAATGCAGACTTAAATGGATTGGTCTGCAGGCGTCACGTTGCATTTGCAGAGCCCCTGATGTACCCAAACAGTACAAACCCCCCACAAGTGACCCCATATTGGAAACTAGACCCCCCAAGGAACTTATCTAGATGTGTTGTGAGAACTTTGAACCCCCAAGTGTTTCACTACAGTTTATAACGCAGAGCCGTGAAAATAATTTTTTTTTTCACAAAAATGAAATTTAGCCCCCAGTTTTGTATTTTCACAAGGGTATCAGGATAAATTGGACCCTAAAAGTTGTTGTCCAATTTGTCCTGAGTACGCTGATACCCCCTATGTGGGGGGGAACCACTGTTTGGGCGCATGACAGAGCTCGGAAGGGAAGGAGCGCCATTTGGAATGCAGACTTAAATGGATTGGTCTGCAGGCGTCACGTTGCATTTGCAGAGCCCCTGATGTACCCAAACAGTACAAACCCCCCACAAGTGACCCCATATTGGAAACTAGACCCCCCAAGGAACTTATCTAGATGTGTTGTGAGAACTTTGAACCCCCAAGTGTTTCACTACAGTTTATAACGCAGAGCCGTGAAAATAAAAATTATTTTTTTTTTTTCACAAAAATGATTTTTTAGCCCCCAGTTTTGTATTTTCACAAGGGTATCAGGATAAATTGGACCTCAAAAGTTGTTGTCCAATTTGTCTGGAGTACGCTGATACCCCATTTGTGGGGGGGGACCACTGTTTGGGCGCATGACAGAGCTCGGAAGGGAAGGAGCGCCATTTGGAATGCAGACTTAAATGGATTGGTCTGCAGGCGTCACGTTGCATTTGCAGAGCCCCTGATGTACCCAAACAGTACAAACCCCCCACAAGTGACCCCATATTGGAAACTAGACCCCCCAAGGAACTTATCTAGATGTGTTGTGAGAACTTTTAACCCCCAAGTGTTTCACTACAGTTTATAACGCAGAGCCGTGAAAATAAAAATTATTTTTTTTTTTTCACAAAAATGATTTTTTAGCCCCCAGTTTTGTATTTTCACAAGGGTATCAGGATAAATTGGACCCTAAACGTTGTTGTCCAATTTGTCCTGAGTACGCTGATACCCCCTATGTGGGGGGGAACCACTGTTTGGGCGCATGACAGAGCTCGGAAGGGAAGGAGCGCCATTTGGAATGCAGACTTAAATGGATTGGTCTGCAGGCGTCACGTTGCATTTGCAGAGCCCCTGATGTACCCAAATAGTACAAACCCCCCACAAGTGACCCCATATTGGAAACTAGACCTCCCAAGGAACTTATCTAGATGTGTTGTGAGAACTTTGAACCCCCAAGTGTTTCACTACAGTTTACAACGCAGAGCCGTGAAAATAAAACATATTTTTTTTCCCACAAAAATGATTTTTAGCCCCCCAAATTTTTATTTTCCCAAGGATAACAAGAGAACTTGGACCCCAGAAGTTGTTGTTCAATTTGTCCCTAGTACGCAGATACCCCATATGTTGGGGTAAACCCCTTTTTGGACGCACGGGAGAGCTCGGAAGGGAAGGAGCACTGTTTTACTTTTTCAACGCAGAATTGGCTGGAATTGAGATTGGACGCCATGTCGCGTTTGGAGAGCCCCTGATGTGCCTGAACAGTGGAATCTCCCCAATTCTACCTGAAACCCTACCCCTAACCTCACCCCTAACCGTTTACTGAATATTTTCTGACAGTCATAAGTGCCACGTATATAAGTGCCACGTATATAAGTGCCACGTATTTAAGAGCCACGTATTTAAGTGCCACGTATTTAAGTGCCACTTATTTCAGTGCCACGTATTTCAGTGCCACGATATTTCAGTGCCACGATATTTCAGTGCCACGTATTTCAGTGCCACGTATTTCAGGCACTGAAAAATACATGGCACGTAAATACTTCAGTGCCACGATATTTCAGTGCCACGTATTTCAGTGCCACGTATTTCAGGCACTGAAAAATACGTGGCACGTAAATACGTGGCACGTAAATACGTGGCACTTAAATACGTGGCACTTAAATACGTGGCACTTAAATACGTGGCACTTAAATACGTGGCCACTGAAATATCGTGGCACTTATATACGTATATACGTATATAAACGTATATTTCAGTGCCACGTATTTCAGTGCCACGTATTTCAGGTTAGGGGTAGGGTTAGGGGTAGGGTTAGGGTTTTTTGTTTTTTTCTTGTTTTCTTGTGTTTTTCTATAAAAACGCATGCGTTTTACCGCGTTTACATGCATTTTTTCACACATGTGGTTTTTTTAAAAAACGCATGCAGATAAAAACGCAAGTGTGAAACCAGACTAAAAGACGCTTTTTATAGCAAAAAAGTTTTTGCGTCTCCACATTTTGAGACCTATAATTTTTCCACATTTTGGTCCACAGAGTCATGTGAGGTTTTTTTTTTTTTGCGGGACGAGTTGACGTTTTTATTGGTAACATTTTCTGACACGTGACCATTTTTTATCACTTTTTATTCCGATTTTTGTGAGGCAGAATAACCAAAAACCAGCTATTCATGAATTTCTTTTGGGAGAGGCGTTTATACCGTTCTGCGCTTGGTAAAATTGATAAAGCAGTTTTATTCGTCGGGTCAGTACGATTACAGCGATATCTCATTTATATCATTTTTTTATGTTTTGACGCTTTTATACGATAAAAACTATTTTATAGAAAAAATAATTATTTTGGCATCGCTTTATTCTGAGGACTATAACTTTTTTATTTTTTTGCTGATGATGCTGTATGGCGGCTCGTTTTTTGCGGGACAAGATGACGTTTTCAGCGGTAACATGGTTATTTATATCCGTCTTTTTGATCGCGTGTTACTCCACTTTTTGTTCGGCGGTATGGTAATAAAGCGTTGTTTTTTGCCTCTTTTTTTTTTTCTTACGGTGTTTACTGAAGGGGTTAACTAGTGGGCCAGTTTTATAGGTTGGGTCGTTACAGACGCGGCGATACTAAATATGTGCACTTTTATTGTTTTTGTTTGTTTTTTTTAGATAAAGAAATGTATTTATGGGAATAATATTTTTTTTATTATTATTATTTATTTAGGAATTTATTTTTTTTTTTTTTTTTACACATGTGGAAATTTTTTTTTTTACTTTTTTACTTTGTCCCAGGGGGGGACATCACAGATCACAGATCTGATAGTGTGCACAGCACTCTATCAGATCCGCGATCATACTTTCATCGGAGCAGGCTGCAGCTTTCATCTGCAGCCTGCTCCGACCCGGAAGTACTCCCTGCAGGACCCGGATACAGCCCCTCGGCCATTTTGGATCTGGGGCCTGCAGGGAGAAGACGTTCGGTACGAGGTGAGTACATCACCTTGTACCGATCGTCTCAGGGAAGCACGCAGGGAGCCCCCTCCCTGCGCGATGCTTCCCTGTACCGCCGGTACACCGCGATCATGTTTGATCGCGGTGTGCCGGGGGTTAATGTGCCGGGGGCGGTCCGTGACCGCTCCTGGCACATAGTGCCGGATGTCAGCTGCGATATGCAGCCGACACCCGGCCGCGATCGGCCGCGCTCCCCCCGTGAGCGCGGCCGATCGCGTATGACGTACTATCCCGTCGGCGGTCATGGGGGCCCACCCCACCTCGACGGGATAGTACGTCAAATGTCGGGAAGGGGTTAAAGCCGTATCTGAACCTTAGTGTTAAAAACATGGCATATAAAATTGCCAAATTCTCCTGTAAATAATTCTGCAAAGAGGGATCCATCATATCATTAAAAATATACAAGTGGATTTTCATGGGCCCATCCAGAATGTGGATTCAAAGGCATAATGGAGTGCATATGACTATGCAGCAGGGCTGGCCTTGCTGTCAATGTGTAAAACAAAGAAGTACGGGAGAACAAAATGCATATTGTGAAGTGGATTTTCATGGGCCCATCCAGAATGTGGGTTCCAAGGCGTAATGGGGTGCATATGACTGACTATGCAGCAGGTCTGGCCTTCCTGCCAATGTGTAAAACAAAGGAGTAGGGGAGTACACAATTCATATTGTGAAGTGGATTTTCATGGGCCCATCCAGTGTGTGGGTTCCAAAGCATAATGGGCTGCATATGACTATGCAGCAGGGCTGGCCTTCCTGCCAATGTGTAAAACAAAGGAGTACGGGAGTACAAAATGCATATTGTGAAGTGGATTTTCATGGGCCCTTCCAGTATGTGGGTTCCAAGGCGTAACGGGGTGCATATGACTATGCATCAGGGCTGGCCTTCCTGCCAATGTGTAAAACAAAGGAGTACGGGAGTACAAAATGCATATTGTGAAGTGGATTTTCATGGGCCCATCCAGTATGTGGGTTTCAAGGTGTAATGGGGTGCATATGACTCTGCAGCAGGGCTGGCCTTGCTGCCAATGTGTAAAACAGAGGAGTACGGGAGTACAAAATGTATATTGTGAAGTGGATTTTCATGGGCCCATCCAGTATGTGGGTTCCAAGGCGTAATGGGGCACATATGACTATGCATCAGGGCTGGCCTTACTGCCAATGTGTAAAACAAAAGAGTACGGGAGTACAAAATGAATATTGTGAAGTGGATTATCCTGGGCCCATCCAGTATGTGGGTTCAAAGGCTTATTGTGGTGCATATAAATAAGTAGCAGTGCATGGCTTGCATTCAATGCAACATTTTTTCAGGAGGCCCTCCTGGACATCTTATGAAAGGGTATTGTGGTGCGTTCTAATTTTTGACAGCCCATCCACTCACAGCGTAGGCTGCAACAGTTTAGGAGACCCACTGTTTCATAATGGCCCTTTAAGAAGATTAATGCCACCTGATGCACCAGTAAAAATAGGCCCTGTGACTTTAAGAGTCCCTCCTTCGTAAATGAAACAAGATGGGTCTGCTTATGTGTCACACATCACATGGCCAGCTAGAGTTGTTAAATGTTACAATGACATTTCCCAGTGAATGCATTTGTAGTAGTTGAAAGCAATGTTAAAGTTGAAAAAGGCTTAAAAAATGCTGCGTCTGAACTAAGTCCAAGTGGGGGAGGATATTTTCGGTCTGGGGTTAATTATTTCACATTAAAGGGAAGACATTAACCTGCAAATGATGTGCCTTTACATATTTCCCAGCAAAATCCATTTTAGTTTTGTTTTACTGTGTTTTTTGTGGCACCTGGAAAAATGACATGAATCTAGGAAAAAATTGTTTAAAGCTGTGAACTAGGAGTCAGGAATGCTTCCTGGGGCGATCCCCTTGATGTTCCTGTGTCATTTGAGCAGTGTTTCCATCATTTGTTCATCAGATGTTTTTAGACCTTAAAAGGACCCCCGGGGAAAATAGCAGTAAAAATACTCGGGTTTCCCATAGACTTACATTGGGCTCATTGCTCGGGTCAAGTACCCGAGTATTCCAATTTGCTTGACCCGAGCAACGAGCACCCGAGCATTTTAGTGCTCGCTCATCACTAGTGCTGATGGCTGGAGCCCCTGGCAAAGGCCCTGCTGTGACTCTGGGGATGAAAGTATTAATGGAACTCAGAAGGTTCCTGATCAATGAGTCGACAGATGTGTTTCTGAACCGGTGTAGCCCTCACACCCCTCAAAGGAAAGTGTTCCAACAGCTGATCTGGGTGGCTCAGGCCCAAGACCTCAAGTGAAGGGAAAACATTGGGAAAAGTGATCGTCCCAGCTACAGTCAAGCATCTTTTACTACCAGGACAAACCGTGCTTGCTCTGCCTATCTGAACCTCTACCCCGCTGGAATGAGTTAAAGTTCAGATAGAACCGACCATTAGGGAGCAGCTTCCTCCAGGGCTCCTTGATGCATAGACTTAAGCTACTGTTCACGACGGTAATGTGCCAGTGAAATGTGTCAAGCTTGGGGAGGGCGATCTAACGCTACCGCCCAAGAGGGAAGTAGCGCAAATCCTGGGTATACCGGAGAGCTGATATCACCGAAGGCTGTCCAGCTGGCAGTGAAACATGGAGACCCTTGGACAGTGACTGTAAATGTGTCCTCTGAACCGGAGCTCCATCACCTGCAGGAGGAAGCCCTGTTCTGGTGACACTGACAATAATCCTTTAGCCTACCTGGAAAATGCAAAACTAGGAGCCCTATAGCAGCAGTGGATAGTCTGGATGGCTAAGTACCATTATAAGATCGCTTATAGGAGGGGAGCTGAGAACACGCACGCAGACTCCCTATCACGACTGACATATGAACGACCTGGGCCTAACCGGGATGAAGAGTTGGAAGCTGAAGAGATTCCTGAGTTACGTAACTCCACCAGGATAGTGGCGGCCATGCTAGAAAAAGTCCAAGCAGCACCCAAAGAACACACCCTAGGGCGATCCTGTGATGAGTGGGTACGAATTCAACAGGATGATGGAGAGCTCACTCAGATAAGGCAGTGGGTGGCTCTAAAACAACTTCCCAATCAAAAGGAGAGATTCCCTGTCCGCGGGAACTCTGCAGATCCTTCGACAGTGGGAAAGTTTCCAGCTCCAAGACGATCTCTTGTACCTGGAGATTCAGCTGAATTGGGAACTGGTGGTCACCTGGCAAGTGGTACTCCCCGAGACACTGCTTCTCAAGGTGGCTTCGGAGGCTCATGAAACAGGGGCACACTTTGGTCCGGAGAATACATTCCAGTGGCTACAGAAGCTGGTCTATCACCCTCGATTAATCATGGCAGTTGAGGAGGCCTGTTTGCAGTGTAGAAGCTGCAAGTTAGCTAAACCTCCGGAACAGAGAGCTCCCACACAAACCATCATGACTTTGGCTCCCCTAGAGGTGTTGATGATAGACTACCTGACTATAGGCCCAGTCCACCTGGGGTACAAACACTGTTTAGTGATGACTGACCACTTCACCAATTTCATCGTAGTGACTCCGACCCGAGATCAGACTGCTGAGTCAGTGGCCCAGGCCATTTGCAGAGACTTCATCTAAGTGTACATCTGTCCGAAGAGAATTCACTCTGATCAGGGCGCCTGTTTCCAGGGATGAGTGATGGAGAAACTGTACCGCATGTATCGGATGCAGAGATTTCAAACGATGCCTTATCATCCTCAGGGAAATGGGGCCTGTGAATGGTTCAATCGAACTTTGATACAGATGCTGAGAACATTGGAGGACAGAAAAGTCCTCTGGTGTGAGTTTGTGGCTGAACTAGTCTGGGTGTACAATAACTGAGTACATCGCACCACTGGATACACACTATGCACCCTGCTGTTTGGCCGACCAGGGCGAGAGCTCACTGAGCTGGAGTTGGATCCAGAGGAGGACTACCTGCGGATGGAGGTGTCCACCAGGGTTCAAGAACATCGTCATTGCTTGCAGACACTACATCATCTCGTGCAGATGAAGTTTCGGGAACTGGAACTTCCTGAAGTGACTCCCCTGCGGGGGACAGCTCTTAAGGTCAGAGACCGAGTGTTAGTCCAAGACAAACGTCCCCAAGGCAAGTTGGAGTACCTGTGGGAGAAGACCCCCTATCAAGAATAATGAAAAATCAGCTCTGAAGGTCCCGTCTACAAAGTCCAGCTGAAGGGAGAAGACGCACCCACTCGAGTCATTTATCGAAATATGCTATGTCCTTGCCTGTCAAGGGATCCTGAAAAAATGGAAGAGGCACACAGTGCACATGAAGCATCTTCTCCGGCAGCAGTTGATTATGATGAGATAGATTTTCTCAACTCACCCAGAAGTGGACCAGGCTCATGAGATGGCTGCTCCATTGGACTTGGGCATGTCCACATCCTCACCCACTCAACCCAACTCCACTAGCCAGCCCAATTCTACTACTCAATCTGACTTATGCCGCACTGAATGATCAACAGCTGGAATACCCCCCAACAGATACAATCTCGCCTGTGGAATGGCGAGCAAAAGGAGAGGGAGAGTGTAAGCAGAGGGCCCGGGCTGGGGGTACCATTCATGTGCCAGGTCTGAAACTGCCGGGGCTGTCTCCCCTGTTGTCCAGACCGGGTGTGGGACCGTGAACTGAACTCTGACCCCCCGGTGCTTATTTGTTGGGCCACGTTGGACTCCTACATTGCTGTGGCCTGTGCCTTACCCTCCACAGCACCCGCTGGACTCCGGGTCCCGCAGAATGCATCAGAGACTCATCACTGCCGGGAGGACTCAAATCGTTGTTGTCTTCAGGACTACACCGGATTTACCCTGTGCTGACCGTTGTTAACACCAACGTCTGTTTCATGGAGTCTGCAGTCTGGAAGTCGTCGGATTGGATAAATCACACCCTAGGAACTGTACCATTGTTGTCCCCTGTATTTTCCCCATACCACATACCCCTATTAACTTTTACCTGCATCATCCCTGTTTAACTCTTTATCTCCCTTAATGGAGTATCCACTTGTTAAAGTAAAATTTGTTAACCCTTGCTCTGTCTCCAGCCCGTCACTGCATCCCGCAACTTGCTCACATTCTCATACCAAACAGCAACAGTGCAGGACATTTCTCTTTGATCCTTTCATGTGGGTAAGCTGAAGTGCTGCCATACTGTCTTACAGATGAGGTTTCTTGTCAAGAGAAAGCACACAACACAAGAGTTGCTCTTCTGAATTGAGCAGCAAATTTCCTGCTTGATGTCTCCTCATCAACTACAATTGGGCACAGTAATCAGTCAACAATGGCAAGAACTTTGCGACTGCCCTATAGATAAGGAATCTAATACATTTTCGTTACCTTGTGCACATACTGAATTTGATAGCGCAACTCTTTTGGATGCAGCATTTTGAAGAAGGCCCCCTTGGTCAGAAGAGTTTCTGCTTATCTAAGCCCTTATGTCGCTAAGACTGCCCTCCAGAATATGCAAAGCCTGAGATGTGATGTTTCAACTCACTGGAATTGCAGCTTGCATATGTTCGACAACTGTACAAGCACTGGGAGGTGGTCAATGATTACGTCATTCAACAGACCACCAGAATGATGAGTTTTGAAATTAAGCATTGGGAGATCATCAAGAATTTGTATCTCCTACTCAGGCCCTATGAAGAGGCCATTAGTTTTGTGAGTAAGGTCAACTGTGGCATCAACTATGTCATCCACCTGATATGTATTAGACCAAACCTCATATTTGTTGCAACAAGGAACAGATGAAGAACATCTTGCTAACAGTCTTTAGGCTGTTGGGAAGCTGCAAAGACTAATTCACAAAAAACAGCGAGAGACTCTGAAAACAAGGGTCAATAGATCAGAATAAGGTGAAAATATCAAAAACCTTTATTAAATATACAAGTGGGTATGTGGTGGCTGAAAGACACGTGTGCACACAATGTTAAAAATGACATAAAATGAAAAATAAAAACGTTCAAAGCTTCAAAATGAATATACATAGAGCACCAATTGTAATATTAATGCCACACTTTCATCAGAATATAATAGACTAGGCACTCAACTTATGATGAATTTTCTTTTTGTTTTTTTAATGCAGCCAAAAATAAAACGTTTCGTCCTCAGGCGGCTTTCCTCAGTTACTACATAAAAGAAAATAACATAAACAAACATAAGTAAATATGGGTATCCATAAAGTGATTTACATGGACCATTAAAAAGAAAACAACAGTAAAGAAAATAAGGTATATACAGTGAAACAGTATTAATATTTGGTCAATGGATATATAGTTCCATGAATATGCTGGAGAGATTGTACACATTGCTCATAACGAATAACTGATTATAATAACTGACCAAATAAGTGTCGATCATTTTGACATATTGGTATTTTCTAGTGAACCTTAATTTAGAGGGGTTACAAACAAAACAACCTACCAAGCTGAAGAGAAGGGAATAGGGACGTAGTGAACGTTGGTGAGTAGGCTAGACACATATCTGAATGAGATGATATAGTGAGCTTTATGTAGAAGCCTACCAGCAGTATCTGGACTCAGGTATGGGGTCCCGACCAGTGTGACTGGTATTTGTAGGCAAACCTAAAACAGTTGTATACATTATAGGGAGAGTAATCCTAGAGATATTTAAAGTAAGGCTAATATAGCGGTATGCTGTGGCATGGAATTTACCCCGAGGAGTGCAAATATTAATACTGTTTCACTGTATATACCTTATTTTCTTTATTGTTGGCTGGCTGGTGACTAGGACAAGATGATCACTAGTGAGTAGTGTTGAGCATTCCGATGCTGCAAGTATCGGGTATCGGCCGATACTTGCTGTATCGGAATTCCGATACCGGGATTCCGATACTCTTGTGGTATCGGGTATCGGGTATCGCAACAACATTAATGTTAAAATGTGTAAAAGAGAGAATTAAAATAAAAAATATCGCTATACTCACCTCTCCGACGCAGCCGGGACTTCAGCGAGGGAACCGGCAGCGTTGTTTGTTTAAAATTCGCGCTATTACTTGGTTACGTGAATTCCCGGCTTGTGATTGGTCAGGTCGGCCACGTTGCCGGGACGCGGACCAATCACAGCAAGCCGTGACGAAATTACGTCACGGCTTGCTGTGATTGGTCCGCGTCCCGGCAATATGGCCGCCCTGACCAATCACAAGCCGTGACGTCACGGGAGGCTGGACACGCGCCCATTTTAAAATGAGCGCGTCCAGCCTCCCGGCTTGTGATTGGTTGACCGCGGCGCAACCAATCACAAGCCGTGACGTCACGGGAGGCTGGACACGCGCCCATTTTAAAATGAGCGCGTCCAGCCTCCCGGCTTGTGATTGGTTGACCGCGGCGCAACCAATCACAAGCCGTGACGTCACGGGAGGCTGGACACACGCCCATTTTAAAATGAGCGCGTGTCCAGCCTCCCGTGACGTCACGGCTTGTGATTGGTCAGGGCGGCCAAATTGCCGGGACGCGGACCAATCACAGCAAGCCGTGACGTAATTTCGTCACGGCTTGCTGTGATTGGTCCGCGTCCCGGCAACATGGCCGACCTGACCAATCACAAGCCGGGAATTCACGTAACCAAGTAATAGCGCGAATTTTAAACAAACAACGCTGCCGGTTCCCTCGCTGAAGTCCCGGCTGCGTCGGACAGGTGAGTATAGCGATATTTTTTATTTTAATTCTTTCTTTTACACATTTATATGGTTCCCAGGGCCTGAAGGAGAGTTTCCTCTCCTTCAGACCCTGGGAACCATCAGGAATACCGTCCGATACATGAGTCCCATTGACTTGTATTGGTATCGGGTATCGGTATCGGATTGGATCCGATACTTTGCCGGTATCGGCCGATACTTTCCGATACCGATACTTTCAAGTATCGGACGGTATCGCTCAACACTACTAGTGAGACTAAAATTCCTGAGCTAGTGGTTTCTGGAGGGAATTTTGAGACTGCCCAAATTCAGGCCTTGAAAAATGTGACTGATAAATGGGGTGTTAGGTGTTGAGTTCCCACCGCTGCACAGGGTGAATCTCAAACCATGTCCACTGCGGTCTCCCATTCTCCTGCAGCCACAGTGGAACCTGCTCAGCGGAGACGTTGGTCCCAGTGTCTGGCTCAAGCTGATACTGTGCAAATGGTTACTGCTGCCTTTCCAGGCTCTGACTTTGCAACCAGCACTGATCAGCAGCAAGCAGGCCTTTCTGGGACTAAGTCCTACTTTTCCCATACTGAGCATGCCCACGGGACGACCTCCCATTGGAGGTCAGGGGTTACATGCTCAGGTCCTATTGTGGCTCCTTATTGGACCATCAGGAAGGTCCTGGAGCGCTACTGCTATAAAAGGTTTGCATGGCCGCTCGGCCATGTGCTAGTGTAAACTTATTTACTTGTGTGTGTGTAGATGAATGCCTGTCGATGGATGAAAGCTCTGAATCATTCCCATCCCTAGTGTTGTTGCCTGCTCGCGAATGGTGGAAGCTACCTAGCGCCAGACAGTGGTACTCTGCACATCCAGCACACAAATCAGCATCTCTCAGCAGCGACCGCCAGTGCATCGCCGTGCGCTTAGTGCGCTTTCCGGGCCCCGGTTAGGGTGGTTAGTGGCGTCCACCAGAGCAGCGTTGTATGCACTCTTGTGCGATAAATTATTATTATTAGTTTAGTTCTACCCCTGACACCACAGTAACGGTGTCAAGCGTAAGAGGTCTAGAGGAACTCTTTCCCCCTGTCTTGGGAAAGAGTTCTGTGACCCTTTACTTGTGCTCTCTGTGCGGAATTGCGGCCTTGTGACGCAACAGGGTTCGCTTCCTTCATACCGGGTGAAGCTAACCCATGTGTGTATTCACATTATACCACCATCTAGTCCGCCATTACCGAGGAGCAGGTGTCCTTTCTACATGGTGAACCCCGGACTGCGAACACACCTCATATCCTCTCTAAATATTATTTGGTGCATTCTGCCAGTCCTAACATGGGGTTGCCCAAGAGCCTGGGGCCGACACCAGGTTCCATACTTTGCAGTCAATGGGGAGTTGCTATATCAAATCACTAAACAGAAAGGGAAAGATTTAGAGTAGCTGTTAGTCCCGGGACCTTATAGATGTAGGGTACTAGATCTGGCCCATGCTCATGTCTTGAGGGGAAGCCGAGGTATAGATAAAACCCAAGGATGAGTCCTTCAGAGGTTTTACTGGCCTGGGTATCTCAAGGACATTGTTAATTTCTGCCGATCCTGCCTTACCTGTCAGCAAACTGCCCCATATATCACTACCGCAGTCCCCTAGTTTTGTTGCACATAATTGAGGTCCTCTTTGACTGGATTGCTATGCTTTGACTATGCTATACGGGTTACCTGGAAGCGGTACTACTGAGAAGCTGCCAAATGAGATCCTGATAGACTAGGGGACACCATTTATGACCAAGGTAGGGAGGGAGTTGTGCAAGGCCCTCCAGATTACTCAACTTAGGATGTCGGTGTACCATCTGCAGACAGACGGCCTGGTGGAGAGGTTCAATAAAACCTTGAAGTCCATATTGAAGAAGGTCATGGAGAAGGATGGCTGAGATTGGGATTGCCTCCTGCCACACCTGCTGTTTTCCATCAGGGAAGTCCCACAGGCCTCTACAGGGTTCTCACTGTTCAAGCTATTATAAGGACTGCACCCTCGGGGACTTCTAGATGTTGCAAAAGAGACTTGGGAAGCAGAAGTTACACCTCACCTGAGTGTCATTGAGCATGTGGCCCAAATGTATGACTGAATTGCAAGGGTTATGCCGTTTGTGAAGGAGAACCTCCAGGCGAGGGTCTACAACCGAGCCGCAAAGTTGAGACAGTATACCCCTCTGACCTGGGTGCTCATATTGATCCCCACCATGGAAAGCAAGTTCCTGGCCAAGTGGCCAGGACCATGTGTAGTGGTCAAGAAGTTGAGTGATGTCAACTATAAGGTCCACCAAACAGGGAGAAGGAAGCTGTGCCAAGTGTACCACATCAACCTGCTCAAACCATGGTGAGACAGGGATCCAGAAGAAGCAACCTGCCTAGTGGCCAATCCTGAAGCTAAGGTCGAGGTTGTCACAGTGGCAGAGACACTGTCGCTGGCCCAGAAACAACAGTGCCATGAGCTGCTTCAGCGGAACCGAGACCTGTTTTCAGAGTTACTAGGATGTGCGCAGGTGGTGGAGCACGAAATCCTGACTGAACCAAATGTGAAGGTGAACCACAGGATGCTTCGGATTCCTGAAGTCCGCCAAGAAGTGATCTCCCAGGAGGTGAAGAGAATGTTGAACCTGGGTGTCATTGAGGAGTCAAAGAGCAGCTGGTCCAGCCCTATTGTCCTGAGGCCAAAGCCGGATGGAGAGTGGCGAAGGAAGTGTAACATTTACAGAAAGCTCAATGAGGTGTCCAAGTTTGATTCATATCCAATGCCCCAAGTTGATGAGTTTATTGAGAGAATAGGGTCAGCCAGGTAAATCACCATCTTGGACCTAACGAAGGGGTACTGGTAAATTCTCCTGTCTCCAAGTACTGAGGAAAAGATGGCCTTCTCTACACAGAGCTTTCAATATACCGGGATGCCGTTCAGACTACAAGGAGCCCCACCTTCTAGAGGGCTATGGACTGGATACTAGTCCCTCAAAAGAAGTATGCCACCACTTATTTGGACAACATTGTGATATTCAGTCCGGATTGGGGAAGTCACCTGCAGAAGGTACAGGCGGTACTCGATGCACTAAGTAAAGTGGAGTTTACCATAACCCCAAAGAAGTGTACCCTCGGGAAAGAGTGGGTGAAGTACTTGGGCTATATCTTTGGAAGGGGCGAGATAAAACCGCAAGTAGACAAAGTGGAGGCAATCAAGGAGTGGCAGCAGCCAATCTCCAAAAAGCCGGTCAGGGCATTTCTGGGAAGTGTGGGCTATTATCGGCAATTTATCTCAAACTTCACCATGCAAACCGACCCCCCTGACTGATCTTCTCAAAGGCACAAAGTCGATGATGGTCAAATGGTCCTCTGAAGCAGAGATGGCATTTCAGGAGTTGAAGCTTGTCTTGTGCAGACAGCCAGTCTTGGTCGCACCAGACTTTACTAAGGAGTTTGTGCTTCAGACGGATGCCTCCAAAGTCGGTTTAGGAGCTGTGCTGTAACAGGAAATTGATGGTGACAAACACCCAGCCCTATATCTGAGTAAGAAGTGCTCCTCCTGTGAGAAGTACTATGCCATCGTGGAGAAAGAGTGCTTGGCCACCAAGTGGGCAGTCGACACCCTGAGATATTAATTGTTAGGCAGAAGATTCAGGCTACCCAGATAATGCACCCCTGAGATGAATGAGATAAAAGAATGCCTGGGTAACTAAGTGGTTTCTGGCACCCAAAGACTTCACTTTCCATGTGGAACACAGGCCAAGGAGGTTGCAAGGGAACATAGATGCCCTGTCCAGAGTCCCCTGCTTAACCAGTGAAGGTGCCAAAAACCCCAGCTTTAGGCAGGGGGGATATGTCACTAGCGAAGTGATGGAGGGGAGATACTTGTCACTGCACATGAGGGTGCCAGTATAAAACAGGTACTGAATGCAGCAGTAGATATACAGTTGTGCTCAAAAGTTTACATACACCTGCAGAATTTTTGCTTTCTTGGCCTTTTTTCAGAGAATATGAATGATAACACCAAAACTTTTTCTCCACTAATGGATAGTGGTTGGTTGAAGCCAATTATTGTCAAACTACTGTGTCTTCTTTTTTTAAAATCATAATGACAACCCAAAACATCCAAAATAATCTGATCAAAAGTTTACATACCCTGGTAATTTTGGCCTCATAACAAGCACAGAGGTTGACACAAATGGGTTTGAATGGCTACTAAACATAACATCCTCACCTGTGACCTGTTTGTTTGTAATCAGTGTGTGTGCATAAAAGCTGAGTAAGTTTCTGGGATCCAGACAGACTCTTGCATCTTTCATCCAGCCACTGACGTTTCTGGATTGTGAGTCATGGGAAAATCAAAAGAATTGTCAATTGATCTACAGGAAAAGGTAGTTGAACTGTATTAAACAGTAAAAAGATACAAAAAGATAGCCAAGTAATTGATAATGCCAGTCAGCAGTGTTTCAAACTGTGATTAACAAATGGAAAATCAGGGGCTCTGTAAAAACAAAACCTTGGTCAGGTAGACCAACAAAAATTTTGTCCACAACTGCCAGGAAAATTGTTGGTGATGCAAAGAAAAACCCACGAATAACATCAGCTGAAATATTGGACCCTCTGACAACTAGCGGTGTGGCTGTTTATGATGCACAATAAGGAGGCACTTGAAGAAAAATGGACTGCATGGTCGAGTCGCCAGAAGAAAGCTATTATTGTGCAAATGCCACAGAGTATTTCACCTACAATACGCAAAACAGCACAGAGACAAGCCTCAAAACTTTTGGAACAAGGTAATTTGGAGTGATGAGACCAAAAGTGAACTTTGCTGCCTGTGAATGGCTGATCCCCTCTAGGAAAAGGACTGTGATTCATTTTGTTTCTTTGATTTTTACTGTTTTGCCCAGAGGGCCGTGTTTATTTTCCCAAGCTTGGTTTATGCTGTCTGCAATAAACCAAGCCTCTTCTTAAAGAGACAGTGTTCTGGTTAAAACTCTGTGTCCAGCCGAGTGAACCGTTCTACCAAAGCACATGTAGTATTTGTGTTTCCCTTGTTTTTTTGCTTAAATAATATTTCATGTACAGGAAGGTTTTGGAAGGAAATGAGGAACTAGGAGAAGTTTAGAATTAGAAGTTGGATGTGGAGAGCAACATTAAGTTTTTACTGACAAGTTTAGGAGATAAGGCTAACACCCATTGTGATGATGATCATGACAATGACACTGTCTATTACCAGCCATCACAGTGCAGAGAGGAGCGCAATAGAACTGGGTCCTGCGGTGAGCATGGGAAGCTGCATGTTTAGTTGCTTATGTGCTGACAAGCATATTGCTCCAATCAACCAAAGGGAAAGACTGTTGGATAGCCAATATTTTTGGCCCATGGTATAAAGGCAAAATAAAGTATTCTTTTCATGCTAACAAATTCACAGCAGGCACCAACAGGCACCAATTCGTTCCCTGCTGATTCACCATTCTACCACCTCTGTCAGCACAATTGAGCAATCAGTAGAGTCTCTTGAATACGATGGACCAGTTGTTTATTTATCTACTACTACAATTTGATACATACCAGCAAATGGAGATGCACATACTAAAAATCAAGTTCAATTCTACTTGGAATTTGACTTTTCACTGGTAGATACTCTAAGTCTTCTGAGTTAGCAGATTGGAAAAGTATAAAGAGCAGGCCCATTTTGAAAATGATGAATAAACAAAAGATTTCAGGCCGTGTAGTGGCAGTGGCAGTAGTAGTGGTATTGGTGGCAGTAGCAACAGATCAGTACTGAACATAATTGTGAGGCAGGAGAAGTCCGCGCATGATGAGACAGTGGTAACTGCAACAGTACAAGGCCAATGTCCATGATTTGCTAACTCTCTCTGGTGTCTCTATACTTTTTTATATCTTATACAATAATCTAGCAACTTTATTACCGTACTTCTACACTTTTACCATTACAAGTTAGTTGTGCTGCTTTTATTACTACTCATCCATTTTTGGGCAAAGGGGTTTTTGGGGTTTGGACTGTAATATTTATCAAGACATTCAGCTTTTATTATATAAGAATGTTAATGGATTTTTAAAAATGTTGTTCAATAACTTGTTGGGTATTTTTTCCGCATTACAAAGGGGTCCATGAGGTGCATTTTAAAATCCAAAAAAACCCCACATACTGTACCTACCAAAAAAAGCCCATTCAGCTGCGCCTCTACCTCTGTCACTTGCTGCCTTCCCGGTTCCAGGGAGATATTACTTGACATCTGGAGCCAATAAAAGGGCTCCTAAACAGCTAAACTCTTTACATTCTGTCCAAAACTGGAAGAGAGATTGTTCCTTCCAGCTTGGACTGAATCTAGAAACTACAACACATTAGACTCATCAACTGGATGCAGCAGTCAAATGACATCCCCATGTGGTATATATATACCATTTGGTATATATACTTATATATGTGTGTGCTTTAGGAAAGTCAAGTAGGTTATAAGTTAAATCCTTGCACTACAGGTTCTGATTAAGGTGCACCTGGATAACTGTGACTAGAACGAGGACATGCGCTCACTGGCCATCCAGATGAGGGAAGCCGAGCAGAGTGGGTTGTGTTGGAGCTGGAGAAAAACAAGCCTGGACAAGGCTAGGGATTTTGTGTTTATGGCATTGTTTTTGGTACTGTGCAACCAGTGGAAATAAACACTATTCCATGTTTGGTAGAAAAACCTAGTGTCTTCGTGTTCCAAGTGGCTACCAGAGAGAGTGAACCCCTACAATGTAGATATATAATATTATTATTTTTATATACACTGGAATGGGATGGTTAATAAATTACTGGAGGATCGCTTTAACTTGGTTGAGTTTTTTAAGTAGGCTGTATATTATGTATATTATTAAACCATATTGCTTTCTACATTTTTGGCCCTTATGTTTTTGTGGACTGCATTGTTCCAATGTCTTTTATCTTGATTTTCTCTTTTTGTATCTGTACTAGTCCACTGCTTTTTATGCTCCATGGTCAAGCATGCTACATTAGCCAACCATATTGCAGTATAACAAGTTAGATGTTACTAGACAAAAATAACTTTGCTTCTCAAACTTTGCAGTCCAACTTAAATTGGCATCTGACTTGTTAGAACATATCCAAGTTATCTTAAAACTATCCATCATCATCTCACTGAAAGTTTACATCATTCTGTTTTGCCTGTTATATTAATTAGATTATTTGTTTCTTTTGTACATCCAATGTATCAGCTCAGAATAGATCTTTCTCTGTGGAATAAATTAACCTTATGGGATACACAGCGGCAATACATTTCTCAATGGACCATTCATCTCTGGCAAACATCATAACATCATTACATCATTAAAAATATACTGTAACTTAGCTCCTTAATGAGCAAAAGAAGAAAATACATTATGTGGATTTAATAAGGTGTTTAACTTTAACAATGCCAGAATGTATGGAAAAAGCAACCGGTCATGCAAAGTACAAAGTAAATAATCCAAAATATGAAAATATTAATATTATTTATTGCATTATTTCAGTTTTTTTCAAATTATCATGGTCATTAATTAGAACACAAAGTAAAGAAAATTTTATAAGCTGTAAAATCCTGGGCTCACATTGGCTATCTGAAGGAAAATCCATAAAGTGAAGATTCACTTTGTTTTAGTCTAAGCAGTTATGCAGCTATCCAAATCCATGTGACCAGCTAGGACATACAGACTTATATATAAGTGGCTTGAAGTGGTTGACCACTACTGTAAAAACCCAACTTAATCAATTCATGACTTACAATTTCCTATTGGAAACATGCAAGCTATCCAGTCCTAAAATTAAAAAAAAAAGCTGTAAAGTAAGAAAAGTAGTAATAGTCGCCTTACAAAAACTCCTGTCAATGCGACCAAAATGTTGCCTTATTTTTTCACCAGTCTATTTGCTTCCTGTTCTGTTGGAAGGACATGTGACCACGGCATCCAATCGCTGACCACAGCAATGATGCCACTGTATGGAGCATAAATTTCTGAGACCCATTATGTAACTTCAACTTGGTCCACTCAGACATGCGTCCACTTAAGCCAATCACTGGCCACATCAGCGATATATTGGCCTGCTGATTGGATGCAGAAGTCACATTAATTAGCAAGAAGTGCACAAACTGGCTGGGGACCCAGAATTTGTTGTAACAGGAGCAATAGGAGATCAGAAAAGTGAGTATACATTTTTTATTTTTTTTTAGTTGCTTGCTATTTGCTTCCTGAATCATGCTCCAGTAAGATGCAGTGGAACGCACTGCGGTCACGTGAGGGAGCACTTCCGGAAGTCGGAGGAGGCTGAGACTCGGAAGAGCTGAGGTGTCACAGTGAACTGAGCATGCCGGGATGGGGGCGTAGATGCCCAGGTGGAGGCGGAGGTGCCATACCTTGCAAGTGACTGCTGTCTGCAGGGGAAAAGACCGAAAGAGGATGTGTTAGTGATGGATGCAAATAAGGGAGCATGTCACTAAAAAAACTACTATTGAATGACCTGCTACTTGGACATATCAAATCAGGACATATAATAACTAGGGTTCAGGATGAAAATGATAACGTATTGATATTACACAGGAATTAGAGATTAAAGTTAATGAATGGGATGGTTGAGGGGAAACGGGGGACATGAGAGATAAAAGAGGAATACATTAATGAATGGTAATAAATCCTTAAATCTTCAAATCATGAATGATGGAAATCCAAAGTTGATCAACTATGAAGGTGACAAATGAGAAAAAACATGAAAATAGATAAAGTAACATTGTAAAGTGAATATTAGAGATAGACAAATAAGAATGAAATAAAATTGGGGATAAAACCATAAATAAATATGGGAATAAATTAGGGTGGGAGGAGGTTAGAAGGGGGTGTGGGGGAGGATTGGGGGAGGTATATGGTATAACCAATTACATGATTGGTTTGTGTGGGATGGAAGATTGTGTGGGATGGAAGAATTGAAGGTCTGCATACATTAATGGGCAAATTAAATAAAAACAAACATTTTTTAATGTGCATGAGGTCTGCAGACATCTTAATTTCACCTCCACAATATTACTACATGGCATATGGCAAACTGTATCATGTTTAGCAACAGAAAAATTATTTTTTTTAATTGTGCATGAGGTCAGCAGACAGCTTAATTTCACCGCCACAAAATAACAATGTGGGATATGGCAGGCTGTATCACGTTTAGCAACAGAAAAAAATATTTTTTTAATGTGCATGAGCTCTGCAGACAGCTTAATTTCATCGCCTGAAAATTGCAAGTGGGAAATAGCATGCTGTATCACATTTAGCAACAGAAAACATTTTTTTTAATGTGCATGAGATCTGCAGACAGCTTAATTTCATCACCACAAAATTCTTCTTGCTCCTGTGGCCATAACTGCTGGACTGCATACTGTTCCTGCTCCTTGTCTGCTGAACTGTGCCACGGACATACACCTCTACAACATCTCGTGCCTGTACCAGGAGACCATGTGCTGAAGGAAACGGAGGATTCACCACCGCAAGGAGACAGTGCATCGCCTTTCTGCGGGACCGGATTGGAGACTTCTCATGCCACCTGTGGTGCCACCGAGAGATTTTCCAGCCACCTACTACCAAGGCCCAGAGACTGATAAGTTGAACTGTTGTTGTTAGGGCTGGCGGAATGCACCGAGTAAATGTAGAGATGTTATTTGGTGCGTTCGCAGCCTGGGGTCCACCGTGCAGGAAAAGAACCTGCTGCTGGCAAACGGCGGCACTATATGGCGGTAGAAGCGATCTCTGTTGCCTCACAGAGTCGCTATAAAGAAAGGACTGTGTCCTGTTAAACTCCACAGGAATACACAATAACTGCTGAGCAAATTTCAGCTTGTGGTCACACAGTCAAGGAGGCAAACATACAATCTCCTCACCGGAGGAGCCGGTATTCTAGGTGGCTTAGGCTAGTTTCACACTAGCGTTAACTGCAATACGTCGCAAATGCGTCGTTTTGCTGAAAATACGCATCGAGCAAATGTTCTTGCTGGATACGTTTTTTCGTCATAGACTAACATCAGCGACGCATTTGCGACGCATTGCAAAACGTCGCGTCCGTTTTGCGACGCTTGGGCGTGTGGTAGCGGACCGTCGGGAGAAAAAAACGTTACATGTAACGTTTTTTGCTCCCGACGGTCCGCTTTTTCCGACCGCGCATGCGCGGCCGGAACTCCGCCCCCACCTCCCTGCACTTCCCCGCACATCACAATGGGGCAGCGGATGCGTGGGAAAAATGCATCCGCTGCCCCCGTTGTGCGGCGGAGACCACGCTAGCGTCGGGAATGGCGGCCCGACGCACAGCGACGGGTTGTTCCCGACGCTAGTGTGAAACTAGCCTTATTTCAGCCGGGGCCCTGAAACCATACACACAATCTCCTCACCGGAGGTGCCGGTATTCTAAGTGGCTTATTTCAGCTGGGTCCCTGAATCCATACAAGCATGACCACATTGGTGCAAAACTCATAACATGCATTGATACTAGCGCATGGCCGTGCTGCCATGCGTACCTTACATAGCTGCAGCAAGTACAAGACCTTCCTAGAAGGACCAATGAGAGACTGCCACAGAGCCTGAGCACCTTCAGGACCTTCCTGGAGAACCAATGAGCTTTGCTGCAGTATCCAAGCATGTGACCCTCAATCTCCAATGAGAGATCTTACCCTGGGCATGCTCAGAACGAGAAAAGCAGGACTTAGTCCCAAAAGCGTCTGCTCGCCGCTGCCCAGCATTGGCTTCAATGGCAGAAGCTGGAAAAGTAGCAGTAACCCTTTGCACAGAGTCAGACTGAGTGAGATGCTGGGACTGATGTCTCTGCTGAGCAGGCTCCACTGTGGCAGGAGAAGAATGGGAGACCGCAGCGGAGATGGCTTTATAATAATACCCCCTGTTTGATCTATTGTTGTGTTACATAAAAATTCCTGTTAACCCTTGCTCTGCCTCCTGTGTGTCACTGCATCCTACAGAAGCACCAGCTCTTTTCACCCACAAGAATTACAGGCGAGGGCCACGCATGCCAGGTGCAACTCAAGGGGAGAGGAATGTCCACCAACTGGTCCATTTTCATTAAACCGTCACATCAGCAATGGCTATCTGTGGGTTTAACTACAGCAAGGAGGGAGAAGTTGACGAAGATGGTGAAGGACTACATAAGTGACCATACCAGCATCTTTCCGGATTCTTCAGTGCTCTTTAACTATTGGTTGTTCAAGCTGCACACTTGGCCCGACCTCTCCTTGTATGCCTTTGAGATGCTTCCATGCCTTGATGCAAGTTTGTTGTCTCAGCAGGTATTTAATTTGACTGTTGCAATCATAACAGATAGGTGCACACGCCTCTCAACGTACAATGCAGATAGACTGACTCTAAAATTGAGCAAGGGTTGGATTTCCTCTGACTTTGTAAGCTTTACAGATGTCAGCAACGTAATGTAAATGCACCAAAATGTTTTTTTTTTGGAAGTTGTCTTAACGTCCATGACTTACCATCCATGCCTTACCATCCAAACCCATTTTGTTCAGGAAGTCTCAAATATATGTATATGTTTTTATATTTTTGGAAACCTTTGTACATTCTGCAGTGGTGAAAATTGTACTCCCTATCTCTACCTATTCTAATAACTTGAAAATTGTACTCCCTATCTCTACCTATTCTAATAACTGCAAAATGTATTGTGAGGTGCCCATCATGGTCTCTTTCAGCGTGTATAATGCAAACCCCTTGGGTCATTTTGCAGAATTTTGCACATTGTGCAATGGTGAAACTTGAACTCCCTATCTCTACCTATTCTAATAACTGCAAAATGTATTGTGAAGTCCCCATCATGGTTTCTTTTAGCGTGTATGATACAGACCATTTGGGTAAATTTTGGAAAACTTTGCACATTGTGCAATGGTAGAATTTCTACTCTCAATCTCTATATATTCTATTATTATAATTTTTTTTATTGTGTTTTGCCTTCTCACGGTCTCTTTAAGGGTGTATCTGGGAGCCTGATGTTGACATGAATGCATTAATATACTCCACACACTTCTTCAGATTTCAGCCCTACACAGAATAATAATATGACATATATATACATATATATATATATATATATATATATATATATATATATACAGTATATGCTGCTAATTTGGAAAATCTTACCCACACATCCCTTTGTAAAGGGAAATTCGACATAATACCAATGTTAGCATATATTGCTGACATACGCAGCACTCCAGTAGGTGAGAGGAACACCTGGGTACAAAATATGTGTCTGAGGGTGAAACCACTGGCCCTTCCGTTGGGTTACGTCCTTCTCAATATGCTGTCAAGGAAGCAGGCGCTGATGCCTCCTGCCCACAGTCTGCAGTTGCATAGACATAACAGTCAGCAACCACGTCCAGTTCGTTGTCCCAGTGCAGCGTTCAGTTGTTCCTTATCAGCATATATGTCTCTTCCCTAATTGTTAGTTAGGTAGGACATACATATTTGCTAGCACTTAACATTGTCCGGTGCTGGACAAAGACCATTGCTGACTTTTCCAGGCTTCTACATGAGACTTGTGTCTATGTATTAAACTGTCGCTTTCCTTACAGTTTCTAAAATTTGTATAAAAAAATGTTGGTTGGGTATTGCCCAGTTTCTGTACATTTTAAGCAGGTCTAACAGACTGGGTTAATATGCTCCATAGACCTATTCAGGCCACAGCCTTACAAATATTGGAACATGTTCATTGCCGTTGCCTTTACCTGAACTCTGTAACACTGCCTGTCACCTGAGTAATACACTCCACAGACCTCAACATTCTCTGGGACATTGTTAGGACTGGCGGAACACACCAAATAATAATTAGAGATAATATAAGGTGCGCTCGCAGTCTGGGGTCCACCGTGCAGCTAAGAAACCTGCTGCTTGGTAATGACGGACTACATGGCGGTATAATGTGAGTACACACATGGGTTAGCTTCACCCGGTATGAAGGAAGCGAACCCTGTTGCGTCACAGGGCCACGATACCACACAGAGCGCAAGCAAGGCGACACAGAACTCTGCCCCAAGACTCAGGGTAAGAGTCCCTCTAGATCTCTTGCGCTCGACACCGCTACTCTGGTGCCAGGGAATCAATTAAACTAAACATTTACTGCACCGGAGTGCATGCAGCACCGCTCTGGCGGATGCCACTAACCACCCTAACCATGGCCAGGAAACCGCACTATCTGCGCACGGCGCCGCTCTGGCGGTCACTGCTAACTAGATTAGTATCTTGTGCTAATGTGCAGGACAGCACTGTCGAGCCCTAGGTAGCTCTACAATTCGCGAGCAGGCAACAATACTAGGGATGGGAATGATTCGGAGCTTTCATCCATCGACAGGCATTCATCCACACACAAAAGTTAATAAGTTTTACACTAGCACATGGCTTAGCGGCAAACCTTTTATAGTCGTAGCGCTCTGGGACCTTCCTGATGGTCCAATAGGAGCCACAACAGGACCTGAGCTTGTGACCCCAAACTCCAATGAGAGGTCATCCCGTGGGCATGTTCAATGTGGGAAAAGCAGGACTTAGTCCCTGAAACGCCTGCTTACTGCTGATCAGTGCTGACTACAAAGGCAGAGCCTGGAAAGGCAGCAGTACCCAAGCGCACAGTATCAGCTTGAGCCAGATGCTGGGATCGACGTCTCTGCTGAGCAGGTTCCGCTGTGGCTGGAGGAGAATGGGAGACCACAGTGGACATGGTTCGAGATTCCCCCACTGCAGCGGTGGGAACTTGACACCTAACATTACCCCCCTTCCTAGGGCCCCCCTCCTTGGGCCTCGCTACGTTCAAAGGCTGCAATGAGCAGCCGAGCCCGAATAGGTTCCCAGGTTCTGTCCTCTGGGCCGTGACCCTTCCAGTCCACCTGATAGTACTTTTTGCCACGTACCACCTTGCACCCCATGATAGTATTCTCCTCGTAATCATCCGTGGACGAACCCGATGTCCTGACAGATGACTCAGAAGACCGGGACATGTGAGCGGGCTTTAAGAGGGACACATGAAAGGTGTCGGTGATACCCAGGCGAGGAGGAAGAGCCAGATGGTAGACCAAAGGGTTAACCTGTTCGAGGACCTTGAAGGGACCCAAGTAGCGAGGCACAAAGTTAGTGGACTCAACTCGCAGCCTGATATTGCAGGCAGAGAGCCACACTAAGTCGCCAGGAGCAAAGTTCAGAGCGGGTCACCGATGTGCATCGGCGGAGACCCTCATTCTCTCCTTGGAGGCCCGAATGGCATCCTGTGTGTGGTCCCAGATGTCCTGTGGTTCCACTTACCAGTCTGCACCCTAAAGTCGGCAGAAGACACGGGCATGGGCACAGGAACCCGCGGATGCTGGCCGTAATTGAGGAGGATTGGGGTCTGCCCAGTGGAGTCGGCTACGGTGTTGTTCAAGGCAAACTCTGCCCACGGTAGCAAGGATGCCCAGTCATCCTGCCTGGCTGAGACAAAATGTTGTAGGTATGTGACCAGGGTTTGGTTGGCCCCCTCTACCAACCCATTCATCTTGGGATGGTACACTGAAGAGAGATTCAGCTCAATACTAAGTAGGCAACAAAGCTCTCTAAATAACCGAGACGCAAACTGGGGACTCCGATCACTGACAATCTTGTCAGGCATACTGTATAAGCGGAAGACATGTTTGACAAACAACGCCGCCAAGGCCTGTGCAGAAGGTAACAGTAGGAGAGGCACCAAATGCACAATTTTAGAGAAATGATAGGTAACTACCCAAATAACGGTGCAGCTACGGGACTTGGGTAAGCCAACCACAAAGTCCATCCCGACCATCTCCCAGGGCCTATCAGCCACCGGTAGGAGGTAATGTAGCCCAGCAGGCCGTTGTCTAGAAAACCTATTCTTGGCGCAGGAGACGCGTCTCCGATGTCATGGGCCATATACAGCCACCAGTACGTCCTCGCCAGAAGCTCTGATGTCCTCTTGATCCTGAAATGTCCACCCACCCTGGATGAGTGAGACCAAGGTCACAAATTAGATGGCACGAAAGTCTTGCCCTAGCGACACCGGAGCCACAGTTCTCAGACTCTCAAAGGGGACTATTAGCCGAGGCTCCTCCTCCTCCTCTGATGACACCACGGAGCGGGAGAGAGCGTTGGCGCAAATGTTCTTCTCCCCGGATAGGAAATAAAGGGTGAAGTGGAACCGTGAGAAGAACAGGGACCATCTAGCCTGGCGAGAATTTAGCCTCTGGGCTGTTTGCAAATATACCAAATTCTTGTGGTCAGTGTAAACTTGGAAGGGACAGCGAGCCACCTCCAGGAGGTGTCTCCACTCTGAAAAGGCCAAATTCATTGCTAGCAACTCCCTGTCCCCGATGGAATAATTCCTCTCCGCCGGAGTAAAGGTCTTGGAGAAAAATAAGCTAGGATGCTTCTGACCTTGAGAGTCATTTTGGAAGAGGACCGCTCAAGGACAGACGGATGAGTCATCCACCTCAATAATGAAGGGTTTATCTACATAGGGACGATACAGAATAGGAGAGCTAGCAAAATGGGACTTAACAGATAAGAAGGGCTTGGAGACCTCCTCCGACCACAATTTGGGATTTGCTCCCTTCTTGGTGAGGGCTACCAAGGGAGCTACCAAAGTGGAAAAGTGGGGAATGAACTGGTGATAATAATTTATGAACCCCATAAAGCGCTGCGCCGCTTTGAGAGAATGAGGTTTCTGCTAGTCCATCCCTGCTTGTAGCTTGGTAGGATACATAGCTAATCCCCGGGCTGAGATGATATAGCCCAGGAAAGGTAAGGACTCCTGCTCAAACACACACTTCTCCAACTTGGCATTGAGGGAGTTTGCCCGTAGGAGGTCAAAGACTCTGCAAACATCTCTCCGGTGGGAATCTATATCTGTAGAGTAGATGAGATTATCATCCAGATAGAGTACCACCGACTTGGAGAGCATATCCCGGAAGATATCATTCACAAAGTCTTGGAAGACGGCTGGGGCATTACAGAGCCCAAGGGGCATCACCAGATACTCATAATTTCCATCCCTGATATTAAAAGCCGTCTTCCATTCGTCCCCCTCACGGATGCGAATCAGGTTGTAAGCACCCCGCAGATCTAACTTAGTAAATACCCTTGCCCCTCATAGTCTGTCGGAGAGCTCATATATCAAAGGCAACGGGTACTTATTCTTAACAGTGATGGCGTTAAGACCCCGGTAGTCAATACATGGAAGCAATTCTCCATTCTTCTTTTGCACAAAAAAGAACCCCGCAGGTGAAACTGACTTCCTAATGAATCCTTTTGTCATATTTTCCTGGATGTATAGTGACATTGCCTCTGTCTCTGGGAGAGACAGGGGATAGACTCATCCCCGGGGAGGCTCTGACCCAGGCAAGAGATCAATAGGACAGTCATAGGGGCAGTGAGGCGGAAAAGTCTCTGCAGCTCTCTTGGAGAATACAACAAATAACATTTCTTTATTAAAAATTCTTTTTTTGAATAAATGTAAAAATGTAAACTGTATGTGAGGGGGCTGGGGCACACCAAGACTGATTGATAAACAAATTATATATAAATAATCAAGAATTAAAATAATATATTACATCAGATACAAATGTGATCAGAAAACAAAAAATATATATATTGAATATAATTATTAGACGGCTTCTATATATATTCACAATGAAATACACAATGAAATACAGTAAAAGTTGTACAAATATTAAATAAATAATATTTCATGTGATAAAATATTACTATGAATGTACAATATAAATATAAATATATATATATAAACATATACACCTGATTGATATATAATTGGTGACATGAAGTGAAAAAAGTATGGATGTGATGAATGAAAGTGTGTATAATAATTGAGTGAACAAAATTAATAAACAGTGCAATACTACCACAATGCTAAAAATATATATATCACAGCAAAATTGTGAAAATGTATAATCAATATACTATGTGTCAATAATTTAAATAATATATATATACAGTATATACACATATATACATTACACAAAATACAAATAGTGGCAAAATAAAATAACAATGAATAATTAATTGTGAACACAATGAATGAATCAATTAAAATTATATGCAGGATATCAAATAAATGTGCAAATACTGTAATCGTGTAACAAAGAAAAATTAATATATAAAAATTAAATAAATAATGTGATCAATTATATATCTGCCATACAGATTTTAGTATGGATAAAAACTGATTGCATATAAATCCTCCAGGTACTTAGGACAGGTGTTTAACTATACATATACTTAATAATTGACAAACTATTACATCCGTGCATATATATAAAAATATACACATATAAAACAGCCGTATCTTACCAACCAGAGATGCGTGCCGCAGCCCCCGCACACACCACTCCAATGCGCGTTTCGCACCTGCTTCGTCAGGGAGTGGCGTGTGTAGGGTGCGACCGCATTATATAGTATCCTCACAGCTGCAAACTATTCAAAAATAGGGGACGCCATAGTTACATGGCGCCGTAACAGAGCACACGCGCACCACCATCGTCGGAGCCGGGGAACGGAAGTGCGTCACCGAGTGCGGCCAAAGGTCGCAGTCAATGACGCACCAAGCTCCCAGCACCAGGACGAAGCGCACGCATGCGCTGCTCGGCGCACAGCGTACCCGCAGCCAATTTAATTAAGGGAAAAACTAAAGGGCATGGACTGAACCAAGAGGGTACGATTACTAGAACATGATGAATAAAAAGATAGTTTGTTGGTGTAATAATATCTCACTTTTGCATATAAGTAACAATCTTAATATCCATAAAAAATATATAAATATACATTATTTTTTATGGATATGAGTTGTGAGGATACTATATAATGCGGTCGCACCCTACACACGCCACTCCCTGACGAAGCAGGTGCAAAACGCGCGTTGGAGTGGTGTGTGCGGGGGCTGCGGCACGCATCTCTGGTTGGTAAGATACGGCTGTTTTATATGTGTATATTTTTTATATATATGCACGGATGTAATAGTTTGTCAATTATTAAGTATATGTATAGTTAAACACCTGTCCTCAGTACCTGGAGGATTTATATGCAATCAGTTTTTATCCATACTAAAATCTGGATTGCAGATATATAATTGATCACATTATTTATTTAATTTTTAGATATTAATTTTTCTTTGTTACACGATTACACTATTTGCACATTTATTTGATATCCTGCATATAATTTTAATTGATTCATTCATTGTGTTCACAATTAATTATTCATTGTTATTTTATTTTGCCACTATTTGTATTTTGTGTAATGTATATATGTGTATATATATATATTATTTAAATTATTGACACATAGTATATTGATTATACATTTTCACAATTTTGCTGTGATATATATTTTTTTCACATTGTGTAGTATTGCACTGTTTATTAATTTTGTTCACTCAATTATTATACACACTTTTATTCATCACATCCATACTTTTTTCACTTCATGCCACCAATTATATATCAATCAGGTGTATATGTTTATATATATATTTATATTGTACATTCATAGTCATATTTTATCACATGAAATATTATTTATTTAATATTTGTACAACTTTTACTGTATTTCATTGTGTATTTCATTGTGAATATATATAGAAGCCGTCTAATAATTGTATTCAATATATATATTTTTTGTTTTCTGATCACATTTGTATCTGATGTAATATATTATTTTAATTCTTGATTATTTATATATAATTTGTTTATCAATCAGTCTTGGTGTGCCCCAGCCCCCTCACATACAGTTTACATTTTTACATTTATTCAAAAAAAGAATTTTTAATAAAGAAATGTTATTTGTTGTGTTTTGTCCTTTTTAAAAATAAAATAAATTTGATCAAAAATAATGATTGATTTGTCAGTAAATATTTCTTTGGGGTATATGCTTATTGTGTAATATTTACTAAGATTGATTATATTTTGAGTATTATTTGGTATTTCTTTTCTATATAGGATTTCTTCTCTTGGAGAATACGCCCGCATATGACCAATCGTGTTTGGGGAGAGAGGTAAGATCGGGTACCTCTGTTGTGGCAACCTAAACGCACTCCCTCAGACATCCGCCCTCACAGGATTTACTCCATCCCAGAAGTCTCCCAGAGGACCACTCTATATGTGGAGAGTGGTAACGCAACCAAGGTATCCCTAGCAGAATCTCGTCTATTCCCTCAGGAATGACAAGAAGGGAAATGATCTCCTGATGAGATGGAGACATGGATAATGTAAACGGGATAGTCTGGTGTGTAAGTTGTGAGGGCAGTGTCGACCCATTCACCACTCTTACGGTCACTGGTTTGGCTAGCATAACCCAGGGTATTGCGTGCCATTGGGCGAAGGCTGAGGACATGAAATTTCCCTCCGCCCCGGAATCCACACATAGCTCAACCGTAAAAGTGGAAGGGCCAAAGGTAATTGTCCCCTTGAAGAACAATTTGGAGGAAAACGCCGCTGTGTCTAGTGAGCCTCCTCTTACAGTTACTAGACGCGGTCTTTTCCCCTGCCGCTGTGGACATTTCTTGGTATAATGGGTATTCGAGCTGCCCAAGATTTAGCATCCGCTCGAGAAACCTCCATGGCCTTTTAGGGCTCAGATGCCTGAACAGGGGACCCCAGAGACTTGGTGAAAGTAGGTGCCAGCTGAAACCTCTCTAACGCTCGTGAAAGCGGAGGTCAATGCGAGTGGATATAGCTATCAGCTCCTCCAGTGTGGCAGGAATCTCCCTAGTGGCCAAGGCTTCCTTCACATAGTCAGCCAGTCCTTTCCAGAACACAGGGATAATGACTTTATCCAGCCACTCTAGGTCAGATGCCAAAGTCCGGAAGTGGACAGAAAAATGACTGACCATGGATGAACCCTGTGTCAATGCCAGCAGATGGAGCGCCAAATCATGGGTGACACGAGGTCCCAAAAAGACCTGTCTCAGAGAGTCCAGAAACCATGGAGCCCTCCTAACCACTTGATCGTCACGCTCCCACAATGGCATTGCCCACTCCAACGCCCTGCCCAACAACAGGGATACAATAAATCCCACCTTTGCCCGCTCAGTGGGAAAACGTGCAGCCAGGAGCTCAAGGTGTATGGCATACTGACTCAAAAATCCCCGACACAGTTAACTGTCACCTGTAAAGTTATCAGGTAGTGGGGGATAAGGTCGGAGCAGGAGTGGCAGTGGACAAACTGGCTGCAGCTACGCTAGCAGCCTGAACAGTGACCGCGATAACATCCACAGCCGAGGTTGTACGCTCTAGAGCCACCAACCTACTCTCCAGCTGCTGGATGTACAGGTGTAGGCGCTGTTCGTCCGCCATTACAAGCCACACCCTGGCGCTAGTGTAATGTTAGGACAGGCAGAATGCACCAAATAATAATTAGAGATTATATAAGGTGTGTTCACAGTCCGAGGTTCACCGAGCAGCTAAGACTCCTGCTGCTTGGTAATGACGGACTACATGGCGGTATAATGTGAGTACACACATGGGTTAGCTTCACCCGGTATGAAGGAAGCAAACCCTGTTGAGTTACAGGGCCGCAATACCGCACAGAGAGTGCCAGCAAGGCGACACAGAACTCTGCCCCAAGTCTCAGGGTAAGAGTCCCTCTAAATCTCTTGCACTCAACACCGTGGTGCCAGGGAGTCAATTAAACTAAACATTTACCACACCGGAGTGTGTGCAGCGCCGCTCTGGCGGACACCACTAACCACCCTAACCAGCCTAATCAGAGCCATGAAAGTGCACTATCTGTGCACGGCACCGCTCTGGTGGTCGCTGCTAACTAGATTAGTATCTTGTGCTAATGTGCAGGATAGCACTGTCAGGCGCTAGGTGGCTCTACCATTTGCTAGCAGGTAACAACGCTAGGGATGGAAATGATTCAGAGCTTTCATCCATCGACAGGCATTCATCCACACACAAGTTTTACACTAGTGCATGGCCACTCGGCCATGCGAACCTTTTATAGTCGTAGCGCTCCGGGACCTTCCTGATGGTCCAATAGGAGCCGCAACAGTACCTGAGCATATGACCCCTGACCTCCAATGGGAGCTCGTCCCGTGGGCATGCTCAGTATGGGAATAGCAGGACTAAGTCCCTGAAACCCCTGCTTGCTGTTGATCATTGCTGGCTACAAAGGCAGAGCCTGGAAAGGCAGCAGTACCCAATTGCACAGTATCAGCTTGAGCCAGATGCTGGGATCGATGTTTCTGCTGAGCAGGTTCCACTGCGGCTGGTGGAGAATGGGAGACCACAGTGGACATGGTTTGAGATTCCCCCTGTGCACCTGCAGGAACTCAACACCTAACAGACATATCCTGTAACTACTTCATTGTTGCTCAAAACCATGCAAAAGATACATTTTGCCCGGTTCGGTACTTTCCATAAGAAGTGAGTAGGCTTGTGCAGATTGGTCAATGGCGCTCCTGACTCTTTCCCTCAAAGAGGCTCTATCCAAGTAAAATGAGGCTTGTACATGTTACTGACATGGGTTTCAAGCCTGATATACTGACCACAATACAGGACCTTGCTTGCATACACTGTATTCAGAATTAAATTCTAATGCTTTTGGTGTCTGGTAGAATTCAATTTACTGACATTGTGCATACAGCTCCCCCAACTCCTGCATTATATTCACCTTACAGCGGCTTCACGGCCTATAACAGTCGCTTCATTTGGGATCCATTGGGATCCAGTGGCCAAAATGAACCGTGGAGCTTACAAAACTCAGGTTTCAAGGCACCTGGTGGCCCTCTGAAAATGTCAAATGAGGGCCGCAATAATGACATGGCGGTGGATGTGTTGGTGGTGGCGACCAAAGCCCAAAATTCAAATTGGTATATTTTAGCTGGCATTGTAAAGTGATTGGGAATATGTATTTCACTATCAAGCTAACAATTTGGAAGAGGGAGGGACCTCCCAAATATAGGAGTGAAAGCTCTCCCAAATGTATGATACAGGGCCACCTAAGGGCCCTTCTCAAACTCAGGTTTCACGTCACCGGCTGGCCCTCTGAAAATGTCAAGTGGGGGCCACATAATGACATGGCGGTGGACATGGTGGTGGGCAAAGCCCAAAATTCAAATGGCATGTTTTAGCTTGCTTTGTAAAGTGATGGAGAATATGTATTTCACTATCTGGGTAACAATTTGAAAATGTAGGAGTGAGAGCCCTCACAAATGTTAAAGGAAAAACTAAAGCCAAAATGCTCCGTGTGAATGCTGAAGGGGAGGTATAATTTTTTTTTATAATTTATTTTTATTTTTATTTTGCATTATATACATGTAACTACGAAGGAAAAATGTTTCTTAGCATTTTTCTCTTTAAAAAAAAATTTAAGACCTGAGACTGGGACGGGGATTTGTCTTCCAACAAGACAATGATCCCAAACATAAAGCAAAATCTACAATGGAATGGTTCACAAATAAACGTATCCAGGTGTTAGAATGGCCAAGTCAAAGTCCAGACCTCAATCCAATCGAGAATCTGTGGAAGAGCTGAAAACTGCTGTTCACAAACGATCTCCATCAGACCTCACTGAGCTCGAGCTGTTTGCCAAGGAAGAATGGGCAAGAATTTCAGTCTCTTGATGTACAAAACTGATAGAGACATACCCCAAGAGACTTGCAGCTGTAATCGCAGCAAAAGGTGGCGCAACAAAGTATTAAGTTAAAGGGGCCGAATAATATTACACGCTCCACTTTTCAGTTTTTGAATTTCCTCAAAAATGTTAAATAACCAATAAATTTTGTTCAACGTCACAATTGTGCTCCACTTGTTGTTGATTCTTCACCAAAAATTTACATTTGGTATCTTTATGTTTGAAGCATGATATGTGGGAAAAGGTTGAAAAGTTCCAGGGAGCCGAATACTTTCGCAAGGCATTGCATATGACAAAGTCCAGATGTATATGTATATTTATATATATATAAAAAAAAAATTTTGTTACTCCAGCGATCAGTCCAATGGCAGGGTAAAATATACCTTATACCAGGACCTGGAGCAAGACACATGCAGTTTCAAAACATGTCATCCATAATGGATTGAAAATATGCAATACTGTCATTGAAAAAATCTGGAACTTTTTAATGGATTAATAAAAGGCATTTTTTACTCTACCATTGGACTGATCGTTGGAGAAGCAAAAAAGTCTTTTTCTTTACATATGTAGATTTATCCCAATCCGTTTTCCATGCGCTCTGCAACCACAGGTTGGATATATTCCTGTTTCTTCAAAGCAGTGAGCTGGCTTTGCCCAAAACTCATTTTTGTGTATATATATATATATATATATATATATATATATATATATATATATATATATATATATATATATATATAATATATAAAGCTGAATGTGTGTATGTGTGTATGTATGTATGTATGTATGTATGTATGTATGTATGTCCGGGATTGGCATCTGCACCGTCGCAGCTACAGGCACAAAATTTTGCACAGTCACACATCTGGACCCTGAGAGCGTCAAAGCTATGTTGTGAGGTGAAATTTTAACCCCGCGCTTTCCAATTCACCAAACAATTTTGCCCCTATCTACATAATGGGGAAAAAATGAAAGGAAAAGTGTTGGAGGCAAATTAACAGCTGCCAGATGTGAACAAGGGGGACTTAAAGAATGACAGCGATGGCGCCAAAGAGTATATACTGTACAGTTGCTAAGGTGGGGCCCCAACATGGGATAATCACCACACCACCACGGGGATATGAACACACACACAAAATGCGCCACACACTACCACGTGCTCGAACACATATACCACCCTCAGCGCACATTTCACCACACATACACCAACCTCGCCACATAAAAGTAGAAACACAAAAGTCGCCGCTCAAAACTCGCCACGCGCAAAACTCTCCACATGCAAAACTCGCCACACGTGCAAAACTCACCTCATGGAAAACTCGCCACACGCAAAACTTGCACACGCAGAAAAATTGCCACACGCAGAAAAATTGCCACATGCACAAAAGTTGCAACACATGCAAAAGTTGCCTCACACAAAACTTGCACATACTCAAAAGGCACCACACATAAAACTCGCCACGCGCAAAACTCGCCATGCGCAAAACTTGCTGCACACAACTTGCTACACTAACCTGTCACATGCAACTCGACACACAAAAAGTTGCTACACGCATGTCGCCACACAAAACTCATCTCACAAAAGTCCCTACATGCATGTTGCCACACGCAACTCAACACACACAACTTGACACACGAAACTCGCCCTAAAACACACACAAGTCTGGTATTATCCTTCAAAAATAAAAATCTGATTAATAAGCAGACAAACTACAAGAGCAACAAATGTACCATATAGGAATCCGGCAGCTGTCAGTCACATGACCAGTCTATTATGTGTATGTGTGAGCTAATATATACTGCCAGGGGGTGGGCTTACTGTTGGCTGACGATTTATCAGGCTGCCATTTTAGCTTACAAATACTGAGGTAAAAATACTGACCAAATAACGTGTGAACGAGGGCTAATACAGGAGGAGATGACATACAGCTATATACTATATACAGGAGGAGATGACACACAGGTATATACTATTTACAGGGGAGATGACACACAGGTATATACTATATACAGGAGGAGATGACACACAGATATATACTATATACAGGAGAGATGACACACAGGTATATACTATATAGAGGAGGAGATGACATACAGGTACATACTACATACAGGAGGAGATGACATACAGGTATATACTATATACAGGAGGAGATGACACACAGGTATATACTATATACAGGAGCAGATTACCTACAGGTATATAGTATATACAGGAGGAGATGACATACAGGTATATGCTATGTATAGGAGGAGATGACATACAGTTATATACTATATACAGGAGGAGATGACACACAGATATATACTATATATAGGTGAGATGACACACAGGTATATACTATATACAGGAGATTACATACAGGTATATCTAATATATAAAGCTGAATGTGTGTATGTATGTATGTGTGTATGTCCGGGATTGGCATCTGCACCGTCGCAGCTACAGCCACAAAATTTTGCACAGTCACACGTCTGGACCCCGAGAGCGTCATAGGCTATGTTGTGAGGTGAAATTTTAACCCCGCTCGTTCCAATTCACCAAACAATTTTGCCCCTATCTACATAATGGGGAAAAAGTGAAGGGAAAAGTGTTGGAGGAAAATTGACAGCTGCCAGATGTGAACAATGAGGACTTAAAGAATGAGAGCGATGGCGACAAAGAGTATATACCGTACAGTTGCTAAGGTGGGGCCCCGACATGGGATACTCACCACACACGGGGATATGAACACAAACACAAAATGCGCCACACACTACCACGTGCTTGAACACATATACCACCCTCAGCACACATTTCACCACACACCCACCTCGCCACATAAAAGTCGAAACACAAAAGTCACCGCTCAAAACTCGCCACGCGCAAAACTCGCTACATGCAAAACTCGCCATATGCAAAACTAGGCTCACGCAAAACTCGACACACGTGCAAAACTCACCTCATGGAAAACTCACCTCATGCAAAACTTGCACACACAGAAAAATTGCCACATGTACAAAAGTTGCACCACATGCAAAAGTTGCCTCAAACAAAACTTGCACATACTCAAAACGCACCACACATAAAACTCGCCACGCGCAAAACTCGCCATGCACAAATCTTGCTGCACACAACTTGCTACACTAACCTGTCACATGCAACTCGACACACAAAATGTTGCTACACGCATGTCGCCACACAAAACTCATCTCACAAAAGTCGCTACATGCATGTCGCCACACGCAACTCAACACACACAACTTGACACATGAAACTCGCCCTAAAACACACACAAGTCTGGTATTGTCCTTCAAAAATAAAAATCTGATTAATAAGCTGACAAACTACAAGAGCAACAAATGTACCATATAGGAAATACGGCAGCTGTCAGTCACATGACCTGTCTATTATGTGTATGTGTGAGCTAATATATACTGCCAGGGGGGAGGGCTTCCTGTTGGCTGGAGATTTATCAGGCTGCCAATAGCAACCAATCACAGCTCAGCTTCTATTTTGCTACAGTTAATTAACCTGAGCTCTGATTGGTTAATATAGGCAACAAAGACATTCTCAGTATAACAAAGCTAATATATGTTGTGAAATGCTTCTATTAGCTTAGTTTTTGCCTTTTAATAATTACATTTCTATCTATTTGTTTTGTGGTTTTTGTGTGCAGAATAAATTTTTGTTAACACATTCTATTTTGCTAACAGCAGTCATTAACCCGGGCGAAGCCGGGTAGTACAGCTAGTATATATATATATGTATATAATACTAGCAAGTGCTATGTAGCATATCCTCATTAGTGTGGTGCAACCAATACGTCTTTTAACTGACCTGAGATATAAGAGAATATCATCCCCATACAGGTGACAATCCAGCAGCTGTCTGCTGTACACTATAGCTGACAACTTGCTGCATCAGCCACGATCAGTGTTTGCACCTTCCAAATCTGTTTAACCCCTTTGCTGTCAATAGTGACTACATCATTATAAATGGTTGACAGAGTGTGGGGGCTTCCTCTTTATCCAAACTTGTGCCCTCAGATCATGATTTTGTGGTCCTGATGTTTGCCATGGCAATTCACTACCAAATAGCGGCCTTAGGGTCTGACGGCTATAGTAATCTATTCAGAAGTTAGAGGCATTTAGGTGGTAAAAATACACATTGTCATTTCTGTCATGCCACTTTGCATTCATTCCTGTAAAGCCCCTGAAGGGTTAATAAACTACCTGACTGCAGTTTTCAATATGTCTAGGGGTGCTGTTTTGAAAATGGTATCACGTTTGGGGGTTTCCCAGTATATAGGACCCCTAAAGTATCTTCAAACATGGATGAGTCCCTAAAAAAATAAACTTTGTAAATTTCCTTGAAAAAATGAAAAATTGCTGCTACATTTTAAACCTCCTAAAATGCTAAAAAAATAAAAGAACATTTTACAAATGGTAATGATGTAAAGCAAACATGAGGGAAATGTTATTTATTAATGTTTTCCTCTGGTATGACCATCTGAATTAAAGGGATAATCATTCAAATTTAGAAAATTGCTAATTTTTTAACATTTTTCTAAAATTTTTGATATTTTTAATAAATAAACACAAAACATATTGACCTAAATTTACCATTATTATAAAGTATAATGTGTCACAAAAAAATAATCTCAAAATCACTGGGATTTGTTGAAGCGTTGCTGACTTATTACCACATAAAGTAACACTGGTCAGATTTCAAAAATTTGGCTCCGTCACTAAGGGGTTAATTTGTGAAACTAAACATCCTAAGGCCGGCGTCACACTAGCGAGTTTTACGGACGTATGAGCGCATAAACTACGACCGTAAAATACGCATTGCACACGGCCCAATGATTATGGGGCAGCTCCTATCTGCCGTATATTACGCATCCGTATTATACGGTCTTGTACGGCTGTAGAAAATCGCAGCATGCTGCGTTTGTCACCGTATTGCGCAAAAAAATCACCAATAAAAGGGTTAATGCCACCTTGCTATTGTAAGGTGACATTAAGCCAGATTAATAATGGAGAGGCGTCAATTATGACACCTATCCATTATTAATCAAATTGTATGAAAGGGTTAAAAAACACACACACATGATTTAAAAGTATTTTAATGAACTAAAGACACAGGGTGTTGTAATATTTTATTATACTGGTAATCCACCTGAAGACCCTCGTTCTGTAACAAAGGAAAAATAAAAAAACAACAATATCTCATACCTTCCGTCGCTCAGGTCAAGTCCCACTAAGTAAATCCATCTGAAGGGGTTAAATCATTTTACAGCCAGGAGCTCTGCTAAAGCAGTGCTCGTGCCTGTAAAAACACCGGGGAATGAATGGAAAGCAGGGTGACCTGTAGTTAACTTGAGTTGCGGTGAGGCGCCACCTGCTGGATGTCCTCATGAACTGGAGCCTGGGAAAAGTTCCCACGCTCGAGTTCATATGAGGACATCCAGCAGAGGGCGCCTCACCGCAACTCAAGGTAACTACAGGTCATTCCCCTCCTTTCCATTCATCCAGTGTCACCCCGGCAACGCCAAGCCCCAACAATGCCGCCCACATATATCACGTGGCCAGGGAAGGCGGAGGCAACGTCACCAGGGAAACAGACGCCGGAATGAATGAGACCAGAGACCCGGGAAAGCCGCACACAAGCACAACCGCCAGAACAGAACTCAAAACATCAAAAGGATATAATCAAGAACATCTACATAAAACATAGGAGAAAAGGATATAGCTCATAATCGGACATAACATAATGTTACACTGTATTTCCAGGTGATACTGTAGATAAATAATATAAATAATAATAAGTAAATAAATAATAAATAAAGTAAATACCAATATAATTACATTATGCACTAAAAAACTTTTTTCCATTTTTTGTGTGAAACATTATTAATTAATAAATAAAAAATAATAAATATATAATTAAAAAATAAAAATACAAAAATTATTACATAACAAGATATGTCATAATTTATTACATAAATAAATAGGTGAAAATGAACAAAGATGACAGCGCCCAAATTTTGCACATACACACTACTAACATTAGTAGTGTGGCATATGCAAAAAAAAAAGGGATATGAGATGGTTTACTGTATGTAAACCATGTCTCATATCATGTCGGGTTTGTGAAGGAGAAAGAAAAAGCCGGCAGTTGATTTACCGGCTTTTCACATATCTCGCGCTGAATTAAATATAAATACAGTATATATATATATATATATATATATATATATATATATATATATATGTATATATATATATATATATATATATGTGTGTGTGTGTGTGTGTGTGTGTGTGTGTGTGTGTGTGTGTGTGTCTCAATGACATATATATATATATATATATATATATATATATATATATATATATATATATATACTGTATATATGTTTTCCTGAACATTTGAGCACATAAATCCATTAGATGTCGGTTTTGCAAGCCTGCGAGAAAATATCGCAGTACGGATGCCATACGGATTACATACGGAGGATGCCATGCGCAAAATACGCTGACACACCCTGACTACGGATGACATACGGATCACTATTTTTGGAACATTTCTGCGTATTACGGCCGTAAAATATGGACTGTATTTTCATACGCTGAGTGTGACGCCGGCCTAATAAGAAAGTATGGAATCAGTGTCCTAAAACAACATGCCAAAATATACAGATTGAAGTATGATATTTACCACTGTTAGCTTGTATGCACGTTTTGCCATGTCAGCTTCCTCAATGAGGGTCATGTGGTGTACAAGAATATTCTACGTCTTAGGCCGGAGTCACACTAGACCGTAATATGGACGAGTGCAATGCGATAAAAAAATCGCATAGTACTCGGCCCAATGTTAATCTATGGGGCAGCTCTTATTATCCATTGTTTTCTCGGCCGTATTCAGGATCAGAGTGAAATCGCAGCATGCTGCGATTGTCAGCGTATCTCGACCGAGAATCGCCAATGCAAGTCTATGGGTGCGAGAAAAAAACGGATTACACACAGACCATCAGTGTGACTTGCGAGAAATACACACTGGTGTTCTATAGAAAAGCTGGCAATTCAGCGCGGTGTACAGTAAAATCACACTGACAGGTTAGAATAGAACAGATAAAATTAATGTCTACACATAGTATAGGCATATACAGTTATATGAAAAAGTTTGGGCACCCCTATTAATCTTAAGCTTAATGTTTTATAAAAATTGTTTTTTTTGCAACAGCTATTTCAGTTTCATATATCTAATAACTGTTGGACACAGTAATGTTTCTGCCTTGAAATGAGGTTTATTGTACTAACAGAAAATGTGCAATCTGCATTCAAACTAAATTTGACAGGTGCATATGTATGGGCACCCTTATCATTTTCTTGTTTAAAATACTCCTACCTACTTTTTACTGACTTACTAAAGCACTTTTTTTGGTTTTGTAACCTCATTGAGCTTTGAGCTTCATAGCCAGGTGTATGCAATCATGAGAAAAGCTACTTAAAGTGGCCACTTGCAAGTTGTTCTCCTGTTTGAATCTCCTCTGAAGAGTGGCATCATGGGCTCCTCAAAACAACTGTCAAATGATCTGAAAACAAAGATTATTCAACATAGTTGTTCAGGGGAAGGATACAAAAAGCTGTCTCAGAGATTTAACCTGTCAATTTCCACTGTGAGCAACATAGTAAGGAAATGGAAGAACACAGGTACAGTTCTTGTTAAGGCCAGAAGTGGCAGGCCAAGAAAAACATCAGAAAGGCAGAGAAGAAGAATGGTGAGATCAGTCAAGGACAATCCTCAGACCACCTCCAGAGAGCTGCAGCATCAACTTGCTGCAGATGGTGTCACTGTGCATCGGTCAACTATACAACACACTGCGTTTTTTTGCCACCATGCATACCGCCTTTTTGTATGACCAAACAACTCAATCTTGGTTTCATCAGTCCACAGGACATTCTTCCAAAAAGAAATTGGCTTCTCCAAATGTGCTTTTGCATACCTCAGCCGACTCTGTTTGTGGCGTGCTTGCAGAAACAGCTTCTTTCGCATCACTCTCCCATACAGCTTCTCCTTGTGCAAAGTGCGTTGTATAGTTGACCGATGCACAGTGACACCATCTGCAGCAAGTTGATACTGCAGCTCTCTGGAGGTGGTCTGAGGATTGTCCTTCACTGATCTCAAAAACAATTTTTATAAAACATTAAGCTTAAGATTAATAGGGGTGCCCAAACTTTTACATATAACTGTATACTGTATATATATATATATATATATATATATATATATATATATATATATATATATGTCAGTGAGACACATATCTACTATATAATTGTCTAAGGGTCACTTCCGTCTGTCTGTCTTTCACGGAAATCCCAAGTCGCTGATTGGTCGTGGCCATTTCACCGCAACCAATCAGCAATGGGCACAGTGTGGCCGCGAAATGGTCGCTCCCTACTCCCCTGCCGTCAGTGCCCGCTCCATACTCCCCTCCAGTCAGCGCTCTCACAGGGTCAATGGCAGCGTTAGTGGACCGCGTTATGGATATGGGGGTAATAAAGGGTTAATGTCACCTTGCTATTGTAAGGTGACATTAAGCCAGGTTAATAATGGAGAGGTGTCAATAAGACACGTATCCATTATTAATCCTATGTTCATAAAGGGTTAAAAAAACACACACACATTAGGAAAAAAGTATTTTAATGAAATAAAGACACAGGGTGTTGTAATAGTCTATTAAACACTCAATCCAATTGAAGACCCTTGTCACCTGAAACAAAGTTAAAATAAAAAAACAACAATATCCCATACCTCTCCGGCGTTATAGTCAAGTCCCATGCTGTATATTCATCAGAAGGGGTTAAATAATTTTACAAGCAGAAGCCTGCTAATGCAGCTGTGCTCTTGCCTGTAAAAAGTGGGGAATGAATGGAATGCAGGGGAAGGTAGCTACCTAGACTTGCGGTGCTGTGCCCCCTGCTGGCATAAACTCATATGAACTCAAGCGTAAGAAAATATTCTGAAAAATTCCCACGCTCGAGTTCATATGAGGTTATGCCAGCAGGGGGCACAGCACAGCAAGTCTAGGTAGCTACGTTCCCCTGCTTTCCATTCATTCCCCCACTTTTTACAGGCAGGAGCACAGCTGGATTAGCAGAGCTTCTGCTTGTAACATTATTTAACCCCTTCTGATGAATTTACATTGTGGGACTTGACTGTAACGCCGGAGAGGTATGGGATATTGTTGTTTTTTATTTTAACTTTGTTTCAGGTAACAAGGGTCTTCAATTGGATTGAGTGTTTAATAAACTATTACAACATCCTGTGTATTTATTTCATTAACATACTTTTTTCCTAATGTGTGTGTTTTTTTAACCCTTTATGAACATAGGATTAATAATGGATAGGTGTCTTATTGATACCTCTCCATTATTAACCAGGCTTAATGTCACCTTACAATAGCAAGGTGACATTAACCCTTTATTATCCCATATCCCACCGCTACTCGGGAGTGGGAAGAGAGAGGCTAAGTGCCAGAACAGGCGCATCTTACAGATGTGCCTTTTCTGGGGTGGCTGGGGGCAGATGTTTTTAGCCAGGGGGGGGCAATAACCATGGTCCTTCTATAGGCTATTAATATCTGCCCTCAGTCACTGGCTTTCCCACTCTGGTGGAGAAAATTGCGCAAGAGCCCAAGCCAGTTTTTTCCGTGATTTAAACCTTTATTTCAACAGCTAGAGCCCCCAAATTTTGCACACAGACACTTCTAACATTAGTAGTGCGGAATATGTAAAAAAAATAAGGGTTATGAAATGGTTCACCGTATGTAAACCATGTCTCATATCCTGTCGGGTTTGGGAAGGAGAGAGCAGAAAAGCCGGTAATTCAATTACCGGCTTTTGCTATCTAGCGCTGCATTAAATATAAATATATATATATGTGTCTCAATGGCATATATATATATATATATATATATATATATATATATATATATATATATATATATATATATACACACTGTATATATGTTTTTACGAATATTTGAGGCCATGGATCCATTCTATGTCCATTTTGCAAGCCGGCGAGAAAATCTAGCCATACGGTTGCCATACGGATGACACACAGATAATTTTTGGGGAAAAAATCGCATCCTCGCATTGAATACGGATCACTGTTCAGGAAATTTTCTGCGTATCTTGGCCATCAAAAACGGACCGTATTTTTATACGTTGTGTGTGACTCCGGCCTAAAAGAAAAAAAAAATTCAACCAAATTTGTTTTCCCCATCTGCCAAGCACACATTGCACTTCACACTTTTGGGACATGCTTAAACACATATTTCCCTCCTTTGGTGAAAAAAAGATTTTTCACATATTTTGACAAAGTCCAGAAATGTGCTGAAAAATGACTAAATCCCAAGGAGACTTTTCGCCAATTGCTCGGGAACTAAAATCGGACACTCTCACAGTCATTTCTCCCTCTATGGAAGTCAGAGATAGGGAAAATATATTCTAAGTCTAAAATAAAAATGTCACCTCAATTTTTTTTCCCTTCAGCCAAGCACATACTATCCTTAACACTTTTGTGACTGTTTTTGGAAACCCTCATACACATATTTCCCTCTTTAGGTGAAAAGAGATATTTTTCACACATTCTGACAAAGTCCAGAAGTGTGCTGAAAAACAACTACACCCCTAGGACAGTTTGTGCCAAACGCTCTGGAACTAAAATTGGACACTCTCACACATCTTCCCCTCTCTGGAAGTCAGACACAGGGCAAAAACATTCTAAGTTTAAAAAAACAGTATTTCAGTCAAAAATATTTTTCCCATCTGCAAAGCACACATTTCACCCCACACTTTTCAAATTCTTTTGGGACACCGAAAAAGATTAGGAGGCAGAAAAGCAAAATATGGAGAAATAGTGAGAAAGTACAAATACACGGATGGATAAATATTTGATGAAAAATACAATTTAAAAGTTGTGAACAGTTTATTATCTTGAGCTTCCAATCAATAATAATTTTTCCAGATGTGACTGAGGGTATAATGATGATGTGACTGAGGGCAATGATATAATGATCATTTTGTGCTGTAAAATGATTATTTTCTCTGTGTATAAAAAGTCTGCGTCACGCTGTGTTGTCCAAGCTGCTCAACACTGGCTATTCACAGGTGCGGTCCCACTACTGATCAGCACGGAGTTTTGACCTGCTTCGCTTCTGACCTGGGGCGGTTCACCCCTTATTAGGACAACCTGGTACCTCCTAGCTCCCCAGAGTCACCATATTGATGAACTTAATGCAGACATCCAATTGATATAGCACAGGGCAGCCCATAATTCCAGGACTCAAGTGATCCACTGGCCTCAACCTCCCTGGTAGCTGGGATTACAGGCGCAAACCACTGCACCCAGCAATGTTGAATGTTGCTATTACTGACAACAGGCTGCAGGACCAGTGACGTCATCAGTAACCACAGCGCCATCTGGTGTCTGCTGGAAGAAATAGTTATATAGTTAGTTACATAAGTCAGTATACATCTGCACATATGTGTTAGTTTATACCTGTTAGTGTGGCGCCCCTGAAGGTCCAGTCGCCACAGAGGTACTGTATCTGAGCCAGAGGTGTGGTATCCCAACTATCTGGTAAGGAAGGAACATTGTACAGAACTCTAACACTCTCACCCAACACATACCAGTTTAGATGGGGCATCTGGGTGTACCCTTAGGGAGGATGGCTCCATACCAGTCTGGATAGGAAAGGTTGTTGGGGATTAGGTGGGGAAAGGTAGAACAAGGGGGGAGTGACACAGAGAGAGCTACAGATAGTGTTTGGGGAGATGTTGATAGGAAGGGGAGCTGAACAGACGTTTGGATCTGAAGCTCCAGAGAAGCTGAAAGGGAGAGAAACAGAAAGAAGCTCCCAGGAAGAAGGGGACACGGGAAGTGCAGAAGCCACCCGTGGGGCCCGTATCCAGGCTGACCTGCGTCTGTGGAGGATCCAGGCCGCAGTAGGGGAACCAGCCCCTGAATTAGTGGGAAAACTTCATGCTCCAACTAGGAATCCGGAGGCTGCTGTGACTGTGGGTGAAGCAGCCACATTTGCACCTACTCACCGAAAAGGTGAACACAGAGGGTCCAGGGGACAGAAAGTACATCGCCCGACAAGACCCGAGTTCACTGATTTGGGACACTGGATGGCAAGCGCAGGGCTGGAGAGGAGGGAGCCAGTGCAGAAAGATGACCAGGAGCGGTATATAAAAGAGGAGTTCTGGACAGGTGCCCAACTTGCCGGAGAGTTTCCTGTACTTCATACCTGGAGGACACAACGCCCTGGCTGGGGAGCCTGAACTGTGAGTAAAATTCTGAAAACTGCAACATGCTGTGTCCTCTCACTTCTTTCCAGCATCACCTACTCTGCTCCTCTACCTGTCACCAGCAACATTGCCACTCACACCACTAACTGCCCTGGGGACTAAGCTCTACCTGTGGAGAGCTATAACAACTCAGCTGCAATTGCCATCTGTCCCCAGAGGACTGTACAGCAGCGTCGGCTAACACCTTTATTGCCGAGTATCACAGGTGGCATCACGAACATTCATCATAGACTTTATTGTCCACTACACTTCATTTCCCTTTAATTGGATGCCCAGGGCCACGGACCGGGTCCCTGCTGCAGTGACCTTCCACTTTAAGTACCGCCAAACCCGGCCCGAGTACCCCATGGTCTTAGTGGGCGCTCCATTTTCATGGATACACCTACATGTGTGTATATAACTACAATGTAAGCTTTGTGCTGAGTACTGTGCTCACTGTCTGATGGACACTGCTCAGCTGCTGTGCGGCCCCCCATTGTTTCTGATCAGCTTACACTTGTCTATGAGGGCAGTTTGTCATTTCTAAAGCACAATCGCTCTGTTCAAACTCGACACAAACGTCTGTTTGCTTTGTTCTGTTATCTAAGGCCCGGGTCACATCTGTGTCATGGGTTCTGGTAAAATCTGAGACCAGGATGAGTGACGAGACCACCATACACCAGCAGAACTGGGGTTATGCAATCTTTATGTACACTCGCTGACAGAAGTTATTTCGCTTATCCATGTTATGTAAATAAAAGCTTATAACCTGACGTTAAATTCATCCATTGGTTGTATAAATTATTATTTTGAAAGTTGAAACCCTCCGAAATGTGGTTTAGGTTAAGAAAATAAATTGGCATCAATGCAGAAATATTGATCAGTTAATGGACACAGAATGGTCAGATTTTGGCAAGACAAAAGTTTTGTCGTCCACAGAAAGTAATGTGATATTCAAACAAATATTTAATTTAAAATGCAAATCTATGTTGCATAATATTGGTGAATGAGGTTGTGGTGTTATTAGAGTCATATTTAATATTTTGTGTGACTTGCATGAGCTTGAAGGACTGCATCCATGCAGTTCAACAATGATTCATACAATTTATTAATGAAGTCATAAGGAATAGCAAAGAATGCAGTCTTACATGCCTCCCAGAGTTAATCTAGATTAGTTGGTTTTGACTTCCAAGCTTCCTCTTTCATCGTACCCCAAACATGCTCAATGATGTTCATGTCTGGTGACTGGGCTGGCCAGTCCTTGAGCACCTTGATCTTTTTGGTCTGGAGGAACTTTGGATGTATGGATGGAGCACCATCCTGCTGCAGAATTTGACCCCTTTTATGATTTGGAATATAAGAGGTAGCTAATACTTCTTGATATTTTAGGCTATTGCCTTCCACCTTGCAAATGTTTTGCACACCCCCATACTAAATGTAACCCCAGACCATGTTCTTTCCACCACCAAATTTAACTGTTTTCTGGGTGTATTTTGGATCCATACGGGCTCCAGTAGGTCTCCTTCAGTATTTGCGGCAGCTGTGGTGTAATTCTACTGAACATTCATCAGAGAAATCCACCTTCTGCCACTTTTCCAGCATCCATCTGTTTAGCAGGCTGTGGGACTTTGCAAATGCCACACAGTTTTTTATTTGCCTTTTGTTTAGTGCTGGCTTCTGGGCACTGATTCGACCATGGAGGCCATTTCGAGACAGAATCCTACGAACTGTTCTAGTTGACACAGGGACTTGAAGTGACCAGGCCTATTGGAGCTCTGCTCCAGTGGAAAAGAGGCTTGCTTTGGATTTTCTAACCAACAAACGTTCCTCCTGGGCAGTTGTCTTGCGGGGTCTGCCGGAACTGGGCTTGTCAAGCACATCTCCAGTCTCTTCAAATATTTTTTTAATTCTTTGTACTTGACGCTGAGACACATTAAAGGTGCCAGCCACCTCTGCAGTGGATCTGGTCTTCAGCCTCTTGATAATCCAGGCTTTGGTCGCAGGGGGGATTTTTAGCATGTTGTCAGAGCTCAAGTTGCAGTTCAAGTGAAGGTCTGGGGTGCTGGGTTTCTTTTTATACACAGACACTAATTGACCGATCATTTACTGAGCACAGGTGAGGATGTAAACTAGGATTGGGTGCATTATATGATCAGGCGACAAAACTTTTGTCTTACCAAAATCTGACCATTCTGTGTCCATTAACTGATCAATATTTCTGCATTGATGCCAATTTATTTTCTTAACCTAAATCACATTTCAGAGGGTTTCAGCTTTCGAAAGAATAATCTATGCAACCAATGGATGAATTTAACATCAGGTTATAAGCTTTTATTTACATAACATGGATAAGCGACATAACTTCTGTCAGGGAGTGTATTGTGATTTGCAGGTCTTCCATTTAGCCTGTGTGTTTTGTTTCCCATATTAAATGGACTTTGTTTCTTTTGGCGCTGAAGAGGTTAATGACTCTTTGTATGATGGTTAGAGACATGCAGCTCCATCTCATAGCTGCGCCTGATCTGCTCATTTTTTCTCTATATAAACCTGTCCAGACCTACTCATACCTGCCTGTCAAAGTTTACTTCCTGGCTTGCAGAAGTTGGAGTTTATAGTTGCTGCTGGATGTTGTTTGCTGTTTTTGGGTGTGTGTTTTCTTTATGTTCCTATTCCTAGTTAGTTTGGACATTCCTATCCTTCCCTTTATTCCTCTCTAGTCATGGTGAGTGTTATCCATGCTTGTCTTACATGTTTATACACTAACATATCTGTCCCAGGCCTTCTGCGAGAGAGGACAGATTAGGACATTAACAGGAGTATAGTAAGGTTATAGACTTGGACGTTTCTCCAGTTCCAGGGACAGTGTGAGGCCCCCCTTCATTACCAAAGACCATCACAGTGTGATAATTCCCCAACGTATTCAGTTAAATCTGCTAACACTAACCCACAAAGCTATCCATAATCTGTTTCCTCTGTATATCTGAAAACTAATTTCATGATAACTTCAAAAATGCAACCTCCGGTCCTCCCAAGACCTCCTTCTCTTCTTCACACTCATAAATTCCTCACATAATTACCTCCAAGACTTCTCCTGGGTGTCTCCACCCTCTGGAATTTTGTGCCTCATCATGTTTGATTATCTACTACAATCGGAACCTTCAGAGGTAACTAAAAAACCCACATTTCCAGGAAGGCTTACAGGGTGCAATGACCCTGCTACCACCTCACCACCACTGAAGCTGCCGCAACCCCCTACCCTACTGTCTCCATCCCCATTATCCTCGAGACAGTAGGCCTGCAAGGGCAAGGCCCTCTCTTTTCTGAACCAGTCTGTCATTGTTAGTTTGTTCACTGTGTTTTTTTATTTGTATCCTTTATGTAACCCCTAACATTGAATCAATAGTGCTCTAAAAATAAATAATAAATTACTACTTTTTATTTTTAATACAGATTGTTATATGGGGAACATTGGAAAAAAAACATTGACCAAAAAAATCCTGATTTAGATGATTATGGCTTCACTGTTACCTTTTAATATTTCTCAGTATCAATGATTCATTTTCTGTCCTGAAGGTTTAGTCCGGAGCGGCCTCTACTAGTAATACCTAGCTAGTACTGCACAACAGAAGCATTTTTGTAGTGCTACCAGTAGGTGTCAGTAGCGCTCAGTGTAACTGCCTTACATAGAGATCAGGAGGCAGAAAAGCAGAATATGGGAAATAGTGAGAAAGTACAAATACACGGATGGATAAATATTTGATGAAAATTTTAAATGTAAAAGTTTTGTACAGTTTATTATTTTGAGCTTCCCATCAATAATAATTGTTCCAGATGTGACTGAGAGTATAATGAAGATGTGACAGAGGGTAATGATATAATGATCATTTTGTGCTGTAAAATAATTATTTTCTCTGTGTCATGCTGTGTTGTCCAGGCTGCTCTATACTGGCTATTAACAGGTGCAATCCCATTACTTATTGGCACTGGGGGTTTTCACCTGCTCCGTTTCCAATCTGGACCTGTTCACCCCTCATTAGGACAACCTCGTAGCTCCATGCTCCCCCAGAGTCACCATATTGATGCTGAACTTAGTGAAGACACCCAATCGATATAGAACAGGGCAGCCCTGAGCTCCTGGACTCAGATGATCCACCAGCCTCCACCTGCCTTAGCCACCCTGGTAGCTAGAACTACAGGCGGACACCACCACAGCCAGCAATGTCCAATACTGCTATTACTGACTATTACTGACTGCAGGACCTGTGACGTCACCGGGAACCACAGCCCCATCTGGTGTGTCTGCTGGATGAAATAGTTATACAGTCAGTTACATAAGTTAGTATACACCTGCATGTACAGGTGCTTCTCACTAAATTAGAATATAATCAAAAAGTTAATTATTTCAGTTCTTCAATGCAAAAAGTGAATCTCACATATTTTATAGAGTCATTACAGAGTGATCTATTTTAAGTGTTTATTTCTATTAATATTGATGATTATGGCTTACAGCCAATGAAAACCCAAAAGTCATTATCTCAGTAAATTAGAATTATTAACCAAAAACACCTGCAAAGGCTTCCTAAGTGTTTAAAAAGGTCGCTTAATCTGTTTCAATAGGCTCCACAATCATGGGGAAGACTGCTGACATGACAGATGTTCGGAAGGCAGTGATTGACACACTCCAGAGGGAGGGTAAGCCACAAAATGTCATTGCTAAAGAAGCTGGCTGTTCACAGAGTGCTGTATCCAAGCATATTAATGGCACATTGAGTGGAAGGAAAAAGTGTGGTAGAAAAAGGTGCACAAGCAACCTGGATAACCGCAGCCTTGAAAGGATTGTTAAGAAAAGGCAATTCAAAAATTCAAGGAGTGGACTGCTGCTGGAGTAATTGCTTTAAGAGCCACAACACGCAGATGTACAGCGGGGGAAAAAAGTATTTAGTCAGCCACCAATTGTGCAAGTTCTCCCACTTAAAAAGATGAGAGAGGCTTGTAATTGACATCATAGGTAGATCACAACTATGAGAGTCAAAACTGAGAAAACAAATCCAGAAAATCACCTTGTCTGATTTGGCAAGATTTATTTTTCAAATTATGGTGGAAAATAAGTATTTGGTCACCTAAAAACATGCAAGATTTCTGGCTCTCACAGACTTGTAACTTCATCTTTAAGAGGCTCCTCTGTCCTCCACTCATTACCTGTAGTAATGGCACCTGTTTGAACTTGTTATCAGTATAAAAGACATGTCCATAACCTCTAACAGTCACATTCCAAACTCCACTATGGTGAAGAGTAAGACCAAAGAGCTGTTGAAGGACACTAGAAACAAAATTGTAGCCCTGCACCAGGCTGGGAAGTCTTAATCTGCAATAGTCAAGCAGCTTGGTGTGATGAAATCAACTGAGGGAGCAATAATAAGAAAATGGAAGACATACACGACCACTGATAATCTCCCTCTATCTGGGGCTCTACGCAAGATCTCACCCCGTGGGGTCAAAATGATCTCAAGAACGGTGAGCAAAAATCCCAGAACCACACGGGGAGACCTAGTGAATGACCTGCATAGAGCTGGGACCACTGTAACAAAGGCTACCATCAGTAACACACTATGCCACCAGGGACTCAGATCCTGCAGTGCCAGATATGTCCCCCTGCTTAAGCCAGTACATGTCCATGCCGGACCTGAAGTTTGCTACATGCCATTTGGATTATCCAGAAGAGTATTGGGAAAATGTCTTATGGTCTGATGAAACCAAAGTAGAACTGTTTGGTAGAAACAAAACTCGTCATGTTTGGAGGAGGCAGAATGCTAAGGTGCATCCAAAGAACACCATACCTACTGTGAAGCATGGGGGTGGCAATATCATGATTTGGTGCTGTTTTTCTGCAAAGGGACCAGGACGACTGATCCGTGTACATTAAACAATGAATGGGGCCATGTTTAATGAGATTTTGAGTGCAAACCTCCTTCCATCAGCAAGGGCAATGAGGATGAAACGTGGATGGGTCTTTCAGCATCATAATGATCCCAAGCACACCACCAGGGCAGCAAAGGAGTGGCTTCTATCACTGCTCTAGAGGAGATCTGCATGGAGGAATGGGTCAACATACCACCAACATTGTGTACCAACCTTGTGAAGACTTGCAGAACAAGTTTGACCTCTGTCATTGCCAACAAAGGATATATAACAAAATATTGAGATGAACTTTTGTTATTTACCAAATACTTATTTTCCACCATAATTTTCAAAATAAATCTTGCCAGGCAGAAGAGCAGAGCGCAGGCGCCGGATTTCGGACGATAACAGCGCTGAGGGGGCGGCGACAATCGCCCCAGAAGAGATGACTGACGGCAGTTGGGCGCTTCTAAGAGGAGGCTTCAGACCTGCCTCCAGGTACAAAGATAGGTATTTGAGCAAAATTATAAATACCTTTATTGTGGGAATATCAGCAACAAAAACTAAAAGAGTCACCTTGTTAGACTGCAGCATTACTGCTGCACAAGGTGGCTCTTTTAGTTTATAACGGCTGGAGGGGGGTGACAGTGGCCCTTTACATGCTTTGCACACTATGTGTGGTGCCCAAAACTTGTCTTGGTCCCCAAGCATAACCCCAAAATAGGCAAAATACACTTTTTTTTACGAAGTCTGTTATGTTTCTTCTATGTTTTGGCAGTGTGTATTCACCACAAATGTAACAGAATGAGTCTGGATCGTTAAGACAACTTCTTCTTGATGAGTTCATTCTTTTCACTGGAAAACAGACAACAACATAAAGTTAGTGCAAAAATCAAGCTATGAACAAACTTTTAGAACACTAATTAACACAAAACTATATTGAGAACTGCTCAGTTCAAGTACTAATCCAAAGAAATGAATGAGATGATGCGTCGCATTTACCAACAAGTGCTATAAATAAGATACCAAAAATCTCAAAAACTTGAGCCAATCTGGCAAAACTGATGACATATTCAGAATCAGCACCCCAAAAATACCCTAAATTCGATGAAATATCTTTGGCACCAAAAATGCTGTTGACCAGTGTTATTCTTTTCTTCTGACTGTTCCACTCCTGGTCTTGGCTTATAAATACTGAGGTAAAGAACTCACCAAATTCTCAACATGTGAACGTGGCCTTACAGCACAGCCTAACATCGTAATCTTCTGTGGAAAAAAGAAAGCTTTGCCGACAGGTTTAGTGTTGAACACTTTTTATTGCTTCATGAGCAACTGGAGAGGAACCTCGTATTTGAGAAGTATCCAGACTATTGGATATAAAGCCGCTGTACGGCCACGAACCTGTGTGAAAAAAAAAAAAATGTCAGCTGCCCATAGCAACCAATCACAGTGCGGCTTTCATCTCTCATTGTGCTCTTTTACAGTGAAAGCTGTGCTGTGATTGGTTGCTATGTGTAACATAGACTACTCCATGTGCACATTGTTATAAAGCTGCCGCGCTGCCCCCATATATCACTTTTACACTCAGTGCACAAATGACAATACAGAGAGCTCATGAACATGTGGTGGACACATTTCTCGTCTTTACATGTTATATACAAAATCATTAAATCCATCTTCCAAGACTAGATATTATCTGGTAACAATACACTTTTATTGGCAGAATATAAAATAGCATATACATAGATAATATACAATCATATAAAAAAAATGCGTAAACAGAACAAATATAGATATAATTTTATTGAAAAAAATCAAACATGAGGAGGAACAATTCCCTCAAAAATACAATACATGTCTAAAAAGAAAACACCTAAATGCCACATGTGTGTTCTAATGGTGAGCCAACAAGAAAATACGTGGCACCACTCTGAGTATGCGTCTATAACAAAAAACATGCACTAGTTACACTGCAGTACCATATGTTTAAATGCATGATCAGTAATCAGACACAGCCCACTTGGGGTAAAATAACCATCGTATGGACCAACTATCAGGATAATTATAATTAGAATAACTAAGTCCATATATGATCAAATGCAATATCAATTAGCGATACTGCAGCAAGCGAGTATATCAAATAGTAAAAGGGTACATTACCAGGAATACTCAGAGGATGGTGCCACTGCCCCAACGCGCGTTTCGGCGGCGTGCCTTCGTCAGGGGAATGATATGTCCAATTTGCTCTTGGTAACTCTTTGATTTCTTACATAGATAATATGTGATGTGTGTGGAAAATTCCATGTAATGAGTGTATCAGGCCTCCATTAATATGTATGGTATCTACATGAAATCTAGTTCTCCATATTAATATGAAGCCGCTCCGTCCTGAGCACGGTATTACACGTATACTGCACAGACGGCGATCACTGGAGCGCGGGTCACACTGGCCATAGAGCAGATGTCTCAGGCTCCTCGGTGGGTCCTTGTGTAGCGCCGATCACTTGTAGCAGCTGCAGGTGTCACATCCATCGCCGCACTCACAGCCCTGGCTGCACTGACTGCACTCAGCCGGACAGCAGGAGCAGCAGCCTGGGGGAGAGACTCGTGAGAGGGCAGCAGTAATGACAGATGTCACATTGTAACACTAATTGTAAGCACACTGACCAAGCCTGAGGATTACAGGAAGCTGTCAGCAGGATATTACACACAGAGTATTAGTATAGCTGTATAGTGCTTGTCCCCCAATAACAATGAGACCTTTTTGTAGAACTCCAATGTCCTAGTCATGAGAAATCTAGTGTAAAGTCATATGCAAATCGGGCTGGGAGTGCATCGGGGGCGTTACAAGCAGTCCAATTACATTGCCTCGCCCCCAGTGCACTTCCAGGCTGATTTGCATATGGCTTCTACACTTGATTTCTTACAACAGGCCTATGGGATCTCTACAAAAAGACATCATTTTTCATGGGGTAGAAGCGCCTCTGGAAGCAAAGCACTGATTGCATATGTAGAAAACATGCCGACAGGTTCTCTGTAAAGGGGAATTTCTCAGACATTTATGACATGGATATACATGGCCATCAGTTTTCACTGAAGTAAATGGAGGAAGTTGTGGAACTTTCTAGGATTTGCATTTATTCTTCAGAATACCACAGAAGAAAAATCATGCCGTGCTCCACCCCATGCTGTAATTTAGCAAAGCTTCTATGGGAGAATATCACCGAACAGCTGGTGGAGTATACTATAGTACGGACTCATAGGGGATCTGATTGCAGCTTTTAATGTTCTAGACAGTTTTCATCTATCTCTATTTTTAAGAACCCAAAGATGTACCATGGTGTTGGAGCTTTTGTTTTTATTTTCCACTACTTGGACAACCTCACATGTTTGGCCCCGTTAAAATATAGATACCTATACTTATCGCCAGTGAAGGCACCCTTCCAGCAGTGTTGGCACTTGCATTCCCTGGGCTCACGTACGGTTGTTATATCACCGGGGCCCTGCGCCCAATCAGCGCTAGCGTGACTGTCCCCTCCTTCACACAAATCGTTCATCAAGAGGAAGTGACAGAGTAGTCGCAGCCGCGACTCCCTGTTGATGTTCAATACATCCGATGGCGAGGACAGTGACGCCAGCACTGATTGGGCAGAGGACTAGTGTGACTTAACAACCTGACATGAGCCCAGAGAACACGAGTGCCGACACCGTTGGAATGACGCCGGCTCCGGAGGTGAGTATAAGTATTGTTATTTTAATTGGACCAAACATTAGGAATGAGAAGGTTGTCCGAGGGTTGTCCGAGTAGTGGGCAACACCTTTAAGGGGCAGTCAGGGCTTAAAGCGAACCCGTCAGCAGTTTTGGCTAATATAAGATGTGTCCACCACCCTTCAGGGCTTATCTATAGCATTCTACAATGCTTTATATCTGCCCCTGGACCGACCAGCAAGTGAAGAAAAATAAGTTTTATTATACTCACCCAGGGGGGCGGTACGGTCCGATGGGTGTCACAGGTCCGGCGCATTCCATCTTCTTGCGATGCCGCCCTCCTGTTGCTTCATCGCTCTCCGGCATCACTCCTCCTCACACAGGCGTACTTTGTCTGCCCTGTTGAGGGCAGAGCCAAGTACTGCAGTGCGCAGGCGCCGGGAAAGGTCAGAGAGGCCCGAAGCCTGTGCTCTACAGTACTTTGCTCTGTCCTCAACAGGGAGATAAGTACGCCTGCGCAGGAGTGCCGGTGCCGGGGAGCGATGAAGAAGCAGGAGGGCGGCGTCGCAAGAAGATGGGAGGTGCCGGGCTTGGACCGGCGACACCCATCGGACTGGACCGCACAGAACCGCCCCCGGGTGAGTATAATATAACTTATTTTTCTTATCTTGCAGGTCAGACCAGGGGCTTATCTATAGAATGCTGTAGATAAACCCTGAAAGGCAGGGGCCGCTTCTTATATTGGCCAAAACTGCTGACAGGTTTCCTTTAAGTGACTGAAAAAATGTTTCTTCAGTCTGGAAAACACCTTTATGTATAGTCTGCAATCTAAACTATGCACATTGCCATTTAGTGCTCGTGCCCTAAGGATATCTTCACCTTTATATTTGCTTACTCAGATTCGTTGTGCTTATATCTAGAAAAACAACTGTGAAGTTGTATACGTAGTGTGCACTCGGTGCACCATTAGCGCTGCTCAGCGGTCCGAAGAACCTTCCTAATGTCACTTATTCCGTCGTACATTGAGCATCTAATTTACAAACCACATCAAAGTCGTCTTTCTGGACATCAACAAAATGGATTTAGGGGAAAAAAGTGCGACTATTCTTTATATAAGCCGTCCTATATGGCGATGTTCATTTTGCCCTGATAGACTTCCTGTAATATTTTATTTTTCTATAAAAATAAAAGATTCTCTTTACAGATTCAATTAATTTCTAGGAACCAAGGACCTCCGTGTGTGTTATGTTCAGATGGAAATTGCATATAGGCTCTATAGAAAGCTTTTGTCTACTCACTTTTCTTGCATGTTGTACATTTGCAGTTCTTACATTTGCAGGATTCTCCGCAGGAACAAGAAGCCCCTAAGAGGAAACAGGAGATTTGTCATAGAGCAGCATGTTCCGTATATTCAGTGATCACGACATTCTATAGATCGCTTTCTGATACTCGCCACAATAATCACTATTCTCAGCGGTGACACACACAATTATACAGCCATTATACAGGAAGAAAAACACAATGTTAGATTAACAATTCCTACATTGTAACATTTGTCCATAAACCACAATAATTAGATGTTTTGCTACAAATGTCACTAGAATTATTCTGACTGTAGTAAGAATATTCTGTGTATTGTCTCAGCATTCCCCATAATGGATCTGACCCCCTACATGCTACACCTGCAGGTACTTTCCTGTCACGTCTCTGGATCCACTCTGACCCCCTTCTTACCTCTGGGGCAGATACAGTCCTGAGGGTCCATGGCTCTGGGGTACAGATGTGCTGTGGGATTGGGTGCGATGCTGAATGAAGTGATCAGTCGCTTTCTGCTTTTTATAGACGAGATACTGAGCTGAGTGCAAACCCTGCCCATAAGTGCAGCCACCGATCACGTCACATCCACATGTGTAAGGACAGTGTCCGAACAGTGACGAGCTGTGTGCAAAACCTGCAGAGTCACATAAGGGGGAGGATGAGCCGACAGAAATGTCTGTGAGTCTCTTACAGTAATTGGCTGCAAATATAAGCACGTCACTTATTAATATCCAGCTTCTACCTTTATTCAGAGATTATTATATGTTCTACGAATCTTGTTAATTTTCAATAAAGAATCAACATAAACCTGCTTATGGCCTAAAATAAGAAACAAAGCATTAATTACGTCTGTCATACAATAAAGTGTTAGCATAAGTTCACATTAGCGTTTGAGTCCGCAGCGTGGTGCTGCGGACTTCTTTCCTTAAGCTCCGCCTACTTCCGCATGCGTCCTGCGTACCTATCGTTAACATTGGGTATGCAGGGACATGCGTTGTCTGTGGACGCGTCCGCGTGCGTCATTTTGCCGTGCCTGCCGAACACTAGAAAATGCAACATGTTGCGGTCAGCGGCATGTTAAAATGACGTACGCAGACGCATCTGCAGACAACGCATATCCTTGCGTACCCAATGTTAAAAATAGGTACGCAGGACGCATGCGGAAGTGGGTGGAGCTTAAGGAAAGAAGTCTGCAGCACCACGCTGTGGACTCAAACCCTAATGTGAATCCGGTCTTAATGAATTGGGCACATAGACTGTGGAAGGGTCAGATTTATCTTCAGGACATGTAGACATGAGCTGCACAGATGAGTCATAGAATTGCATGTAAATGATTTATCACCAGATAAAGGGGAATTCTTCTCTAAGTGTATGTACTGTTAGGGGCTTTTGTATGAGTTCCTAAAAATGGGATTCAATAAACAAAAAAACTAGCACTCTGTAGTGCTAAAATATGTCAATATGAAATACCGTATATACTCGAGTATAATATGAGATTTCCAGCCCATTTTTTTAGGCTGAAAGTGCCCCTCTCGGCTTATACTCGAGTCATTGTCCCAGGGGGTCGGCGGGGGAGGGGGAGTGGCAGCTGTCCATCACACTCGCCTGCTCTCTACGCGTCTCTGCATGTCCTTGTTTCTCTGGAGCTCTTTCTGTGTTCAGCGGTCACGTGGTACTGCTCATTAAAGTAATGAATATGGATGCAACTCTACTCCCATAGCGGTGGAGCACATATTCATTACTGTAATGAGCGGTACCACGTGACCACTGAACATAGGAACAAGCTGTTGGCGCCAGAGACCATCGCATCAGAGAAGCTGCCAGGGACCACGCCGGGAGGGTGAGTATAATGGGGGAGGGTGAGCCATGCGATATTCACCTGTCCCCCTTCCTCCGCCGGGTGCCGCTCCATCTTCCACGTCCTCTGGCTGTGACGATCAGGTCAGAGGGTGCGATGACGTGGTTAGTGTTGTGAATTTGCTTTTTGCTCCCTCTAGTGGTTACTAGTTTTTTGACTCTGGTTTTTCTGTCATTCCTTTTATCCGCACCTGGGTCGTTACTTAGGGGTGTTGCTATATAAGCTCCCTGGACCTTCAGTTCAATGCCTGGCAACGTAGTTATCAGAGCTAGTCTGCTGTGCTCTTGTCTACTGATCCTGGTTCCAGTTATATCAGCTAAGTCTGCCTTTTGCTTTTTGCTATTTGTTTTGGTTTTGTATTTTTGTCCAGCTTGTTCCAAATCTATATCCTGACCTTTGCTGGAAGCTCTAGGGGGGCTGGTGTTCTCCCCCCGGACCGTTAGACGGTTCGGGGGTTCTTGAATTTCCAGTGTGGATTTTAATAGGGTTTTTGTTGACCATATAAGTTACCTTTCTTTATTCTGCTATCAGTAAGCGGGCCTCTCTGTGCTAAACCTGGTTCATTTCTGTGTTTGTCATTTCCTCTTACCTCACCGTCATTATTTGTGGGGGGCTTCTATCCAGCTTTGGGGTCCCTTCTCTGGAGGCAAGAAAGGTCTTTGTTTTCCTCTACTAGGGGTAGCTAGATTCTCCGGCTGGCGCGTGTCATCTAGAATCAACGTAGGAATGATCCCCGGCTACTTCTAGTGTTGGCGTTAGGAGTAGATATATGGTCAACCCAGTTACCACTGCCCTATGAGCTGGATTTTTGTATTCTGCAGATTTCCACGTTCCTCTGAGACCCTCGCCATTGGGGTCATAACAGTTTGCCAGGCCAGTATTAAATGTTTAATGCATTGCAGAAGAGGGATTATAAGAAAGAAGATTCTGAGTTTTTTTTTTTTTTTTTTTTTTCTTCTTCCCCTTTACCTCAGAGTGGCTATGCTTGCTGCAGACATGAATGTCCAGACCTTGATTACAAGTGTGGACCAGCTGGCTACTCGTGTGCAGGGCATACAAGACTATGTTATCAGAAATCCTAGGTCAGAACCTAAAATACCGATTCCTGAACTGTTTTCCGGAGACAGGTTTAAGTTTAGGAATTTCGTGAATAATTGTAAATTGTTTTTGTCCCTGAGACCCTGTTCATCTGGAGATTCTGCTCAGCAAGTAAAAATTGTTATTTCGTTCTTACGGGGCGACCCTCAGGATTGGGCTTTTTCGCTGGCGCCAGGAGATCCGGCATTGGCTGATCTTGATGCGTTTTTTCTGGCGCTCGGTTTACTTTATGAGGAACCCAATCTTGAGATTCAGGCAGAAAAGGCCTTGCTGGCTATGTCTCAGGGGCAGGACGAGGCTGAAGTGTATTGCCAAAAATTTCGGAAATGGTCCGTGCTGACACATTGGAACGAGTGTGCACTGGCCGCTAATTTTAGAAATGGCCTTTCTGAAGCCATTAAGAATGTTATGGTGGGTTTTCCCATTCCCACAGGTCTGAATGATACTATGGCACTGGCTATTCAAATTGACCGGCGGTTGCGGGAGCGCAAAACCGCAAATTCCCTCATGGTGTTGTCTGAACAGACACCTAATTCGGTGCAATGTGATAGAAAAACCGCAAATTTCCTCATGGTGTTGTCTGAACAGACACCTGATTTAATGCAATGTGATAGAATCCTGACTAGAAATGAGCGGAAAATTCATAGACGCCGGAATGGCTTGTGCTACTACTGTGGTGATTCTACACATGTTATCTCAGCATGCTCTAAACGTATAGCTAAGGTTGTTAGTCCTGTCACCGTTGGTAATTTGCAACCTAAATTTATTCTGTCTGTAACTTTGATTTGCTCACTGTCATCTTATCCTGTCATGGCGTTTGTAGATTCAGGTGCTGCCCTGAGTCTCATGGATCTCTCATTTGCTAAGCGCTGTGGTTTTACTCTTGAACCATTAGAAAATCCTATTCCTCTTAGGGGTATTGATGCTACACCATTGGCAGCAAATAAACCGCAGTATTGGACACAGGTTACCATGTGCATGACTCCTGAACACCGCGAGGTGATACGTTTCCTGGTTTTACATAAAATGCATGATTTGGTTGTTTTAGGGCTGCCATGGTTACAGACCCATAATCCAGTCCTGGACTGGAAGGCTATGTCAGTCTCAAGTTGGGGCTGTCGTGGTATTCATGGGGATTCCCTGCCTGTGTCTATTGCTTCTTCTACGCCTTCGGAAGTTCCGGAGTATTTGTCTGATTATCAGGATGTCTTCAGTGAGTCTGAGTCCAGTGCACTGCCTCCTCATAGGGACTGTGACTGTGCTATAGATTTGATCCCAGGCAGTAAATTTCCTAAGGGAAGACTGTTTAATCTGTCGGTACCTGAACATACCGCTATGCGTTCATATATCAAGGAGTCTCTGGAGAAAGGACATATTCGTCCGTCTTCTTCCCCTCTTGGTGCGGGATTCTTTTTTGTGGCAAAAAAGGACGGATCTTTGAGACCTTGTATTGATTATCGACTTTTAAATAAGATCACTGTCAAATTTCAGTATCCTTTACCGCTGTTGTCTGACTTGTTTGCCCGGATTAAGGGTGCCAAGTGGTTCACCAAGATAGACCTTCGTGGTGCGTACAACCTTGTGCGCATTAAGCAAGGTGATGAATGGAAAACCGCATTCAATACGCCCGAAGGTCATTTTGAGTACTTGGTGATGCCTTTTGGGCTCTCCAATGCGCCTTCAGTTTTTCAGTCCTTTATGCATGACATTTTCCGGAAGTATCTGGATAAATTTTTGATTGTTTATCTGGATGATATTTTGGTTTTTTCTGACAATTGGGATTCGCATGTGGAGCAGGTCAGGTTGGTCTTTAAAATTTTGCGTGAAAATTCTTTGTTTGTCAAGGGCTCAAAGTGTCTCTTTGGTGTGCAGAAGGTTCCCTTTTTGGGGTTCATTTTTTCCCCTTCTGCTGTGGAGATGGACCCAGTCAAGGTCCGAGCTATTCTTGATTGGACTCAGCCCTCGTCAGTTAAGAGTCTTCAGAAGTTCTTGGGCTTCGCTAACTTCTACCGTCGTTTTATCGCTAATTTTTCTAGCATTGTGAAACCTTTGACGGATATGACCAAGAAGGGCTCCGATGTAGCTAACTGGGCTCCTGCTGCCATGGAGGCTTTCCAGGAGTTGAAACGCCGGTTTACTTCGGCGCCTGTTTTGTGCCAGCCTGACGTCTCACTTCCCTTTCAGGTTGAGGTGGATGCTTCGGAGATTGGGGCAGGGGCTGTTTTGTCGCAGAGAGGCCCTGGTTGCTCTGTTATGAAACCTTGTGCCTTTTTCTCTAGGAAGTTTTCGCCTGCCGAGCGAAATTATGATGTGGGCAATCGGGAGTTGTTGGCCATGAAATGGGCATTTGAGGAGTGGCGTCATTGGCTCGAGGGTGCTAAGCATCGCGTGGTGGTCTTGACTGATCACAAAAATCTGATGTATCTCGAGTCTGCTAAACGCCTTAATCCGAGACAGGCCCGCTGGTCATTGTTTTTCTCCCGCTTTGATTTTGTTGTCTCGTATTTACCAGGTTCAAAGAATGTGAAGGCCGATGCTCTTTCTAGGAGCTTTGTGCCTGATGCTCCTGGAGTCGCTCATCCTGTTGGTATTCTTAAAGATGGAGTTATCTTGTCAGCTATTTCTCCGGATCTGCGACGTGTGTTGCAGAGATTTCAGGCTGATAGGCCTGAGTCTTGTCCACCTGACAGACTGTTTGTCCCGGATAAGTGGACCAGCAGAGTCATTTCCGAGGTTCATTCCTCGGTGTTGGCAGGTCACCCGGGAATTTTTGGCACCAGAGATCTGGTGGCCAGGTCCTTTTGGTGGCCTTCCTTGTCAAGGGATGTGCGGTCATTTGTGCAGTCCTGTGGGACTTGTGCTCGAGCTAAGCCTTGCTGTTCTCGTGCCAGCGGTTTGCTCTTGCCCTTGCCTGTCCCGAAGAGACCTTGGACACATATCTCCATGGATTTCATTTCTGATCTTCCGCTATCTCAGGGCATGTCTGTTATCTGGGTGATATGTGATCGCTTCTCCAAGATGGTCCATTTGGTTCCTTTGCCTAAGCTGCCTTCCTCTTCCGATCTGGTTCCTGTGTTTTTCCAGAACGTGGTTCGTTTGCACGGCATCCCTGAGAATATTGTGTCAGACAGAGGATCCCAGTTCGTTTCCAGGTTCTGGCGATCCTTTTGTAGTAGGATGGGCATTGATTTGTCGTTTTCGTCTGCTTTCCATCCTCAGACTAATGGACAGACGGAGCGAACCAATCAGACTTTGGAGGCTTATTTGAGGTGTTTTGTCTCTGCTGATCAGGACGATTGGGTGACATTCTTGCCGTTGGCTGAGTTTGCCCTTAATAATCGGGCTAGTTCCGCCACCTTGGTTTCGCCTTTTTTCTGCAACTCTGGTTTCCATCCTCGCTTTTCTTCGGGTCATGTGGAGCCTTCTGACTGTCCTGGGGTGGATTCTGTGGTGGATAGGTTGCAGCAGATCTGGAATCATGTGGTGGACAACTTGAAGTTGTCACAGGAGAAGGCTCAGCGCTTTGCCAACCGCCGCCGCGGTGTGGGTCCCCGACTACGCGTTGGGGATTTGGTATGGCTTTCTTCCCGCTTTGTTCCTATGAAGGTCTCCTCTCCCAAATTTAAACCTCGTTTTATTGGGCCTTACAAGATATTGGAAATCCTTAATCCTGTATCTTTTCATCTGGATCTTCCTGTGTCGTTTGCTATTCACAATGTATTTCATAGGTCCTTGTTGCGGCGGTACATTGTGCCTGTAGTTCCTTCTGCTGAGCCTCCTGCTCCGGTGTTGGTTGAGGGCGAGTTGGAGTACGTGGTGGAGAAGATCTTGGATTCTCGCCTCTCCAGGCGGAGGCTTCAGTACCTGGTCAAGTGGAAGGGCTATGGTCAGGAGGATAATTCCTGGGTGGTCGCCTCTGATGTTCATGCGGCCGATTTAGTTCGTGCCTTTCATGCCGCTCATCCTGATCGCCCTGGTGGTCGTGGTGAGGGTTCGGTGACCCCTCACTAAGGGGGGGGTACTGTTGTGAATTTGCTTTTTGCTCCCTCTAGTGGTTACTAGTTTTTTGACTCTGGTTTTTCTGTCATTCCTTTTATCCGCACCTGGGTCGTTACTTAGGGGTGTTGCTATATAAGCTCCCTGGACCTTCAGTTCAATGCCTGGCAACGTAGTTATCAGAGCTAGTCTGCTGTGCTCTTGTCTACTGATCCTGGTTCCAGTTATATCAGCTAAGTCTGCCTTTTGCTTTTTGCTATTTGTTTTGGTTTTGTATTTTTGTCCAGCTTGTTCCAAATCTATATCCTGACCTTTGCTGGAAGCTCTAGGGGGGCTGGTGTTCTCCCCCCGGACCGTTAGACGGTTCAGGGGTTCTTGAATTTCCAGTGTGGATTTTAATAGGGTTTTTGTTGACCATATAAGTTACCTTTCTTTATTCTGCTATCAGTAAGCGGGCCTCTCTGTGCTAAACCTGGTTCATTTCTGTGTTTGTCATTTCCTCTTACCTCACCGTCATTATTTGTGGGGGGCTTCTATCCAGCTTTGGGGTCCCCTTCTCTGGAGGCAAGAAAGGTCTTTGTTTTCCTCTACTAGGGGTAGCTAGATTCTCCGGCTGGCGCGTGTCATCTAGAATCAACGTAGGAATGATCCCCGGCTACTTCTAGTGTTGGCGTTAGGAGTAGATATATGGTCAACCCAGTTACCACTGCCCTATGAGCTGGATTTTTGTATTCTGCAGATTTCCACGTTCCTCTGAGACCCTCGCCATTGGGGTCATAACAGGTTAGTGCGCGCCCTTTGCCTGAACAGTCTCTGCAGAGAGCCGGAAGACACAGCAGCGCGAGGCGGTGGAACAGGGACTTTCGCAAGTGCCGGTGTCCCCGCCTGCTCAGGACAAGAGGTGAGTACCGTATTTTTCGGACTATAAGACGCACCGGACTATAAGGCGCACCCAGGTTTTAGAGGTGGAAAATAGGGAAAAAAATATTTGAAGCAAAAAAATTGGGTAAAATATTTAATAACATACTATTATATGTGGTGTTATTATACATAATAGTATGTTTTTATGTTGGAAGCTGTGGGACCAGTGTGGTGTCTGTGAAGTACTATATGAAGATGCTGGAGGGTGAGTATAAGAATGGGGCACAGGACTTAAGAAAGCACCACTCCAGCACTGCAAAATAACACTGGAGTGCTGCTTTAAAATCCCATGGGAGAACTATAACTCCCAGCATGTCCTGCAGATCCTATGATATGCTGGGAGTTATAGTTCACTAAAGGAGTGGCAGAGTGCTTTATTGTGTTTTGGAAAGACTAACCTCTTAATTGTGGCAGCCAGCCTGTGGTGAGGTAAATGAAGTAAACTTTGGCACTCAACTTTCAATGATATGAAAATTTTAATGGCAGCCACTTGTACAACAAACGTTTCGGTCAGTAACATTGACCTTCTTCAGTGTACTTAGTATTTTGAAAACACTATTTGTGTGTGGCTCAAGGTCAGAGTGAGGTCCTAAACATGGATCCCATATAGTAGTGTGGATGAGAATAATGTGGTAGAAAGGGTCAGATCGTAATGCTTCTCGTCTGGGTAATAGGATATATCCTAAAGTCCTAGGTAGCAAATATAGTTGAAAGGAATCCTCTTCAGGGGTTAGAGTAGTATCATATGTGCATGTAAATTACAAAATGGATCCAAAGGTGGACCAGACTTGAAGTCCCTGCCGGAGAGTGGCAGTGATGTGAGTCCAGAACGCGGTGTCCACCGCTTGTTCCAAGGTTGACCTTACTATATGGGATCCATGTTTAGGACCTCACTCTGACCTTGAGCCACACACAAATAGTGTTTTCAAAATACTAAGTACACTGAAGAAGGTCAATGTTACTGACCGAAACGTTTGTTGTACAAGTGGCTGCCATTAAAATTTTCATATCATTGAAAGTTGAGTGCCAAAGTTTACTTCATATAGCTTCTGGTTTGGGAACCTTCTTTGTGCACCTCTACAGCTGTGCCACGTTACACCACATTATGTGGTGAGGTAAAAGCATCCCATGACTGCACACACAGAGCCCTCCCTCTTGTTGCCTTTCCACAGCACAGGTAATGGAAGCCAGCAGATTCTAGTGTTGGAGTCTGAAGGACCTGTGATGATGTCAAGAAGAGGGAGGGCTCTGTGCTGCCATGTGATACTCCAGCCCGCCCACTTCTGACATCATCACAGGTCCTCCTTGTGCACACTGCACAGCACTCAGAGTCCAGCCCAGGAAGGTAGGCAGCGATTTCCTCTCCCCCGGACCCTGCTGCTGCTGCCTCCTCCTCCCCCGGACACACAGATCTCCCCAGCTGCTGCAGGAATAAGCGCTGAGGAAACCGTGTGTGTCGCTGCTTAAGTGCAGTATTCATTTGCTGCTTCCCGCTAACCGCTCAGCTGATAGGTGGGCGGGGAGTAGCTAATGAATACTCACTGCACTTAATCATCGGGACCAGTGGTTTACCCAGCAGCTGATTCCCGGCAGTGGGGACATTTTTCTGCCTCCTGAAGTGGGAGAACAGTGGATCCCACTCGCTGCTGCCCCCCTCCCCACATGCTACATCGCTAACATAAGACGCACCCACACTTTCCTCCCAAATTTGGAGGAAAAAAAGTGCGTCTTATGGTCAGAAAAATATGGGTATGCCATTTTTTTTAATCGTAGCAGCATATGGGGCATAATATTCTTTGGAGCATCTTATGGGGCCATAATCAACCTTTGTGCAGCATTATACGGGGCATATTTTTGTATGACGTATCTTATGGGGCCCATCATAAACTTTATGGAGCATTATATGGGGCGTATTTTGTATGGAGCATTATACGCGGCTCCTGATTCAATATGGATATTCAAAAACACTTAACCTACTGATGTCTCAATTAATTTTACTTTTATTGGTATATATTTTTATTTTTGAAATTTACCAGTAGCTGCTACATTTCCCACCCTAGGCTTATACTCGAGTCATTAGGTTTTCCCAGTTTTTTGTGGCAAAATTAAGGGTCTCGGCTTATACTTGGGTCAGCTTACACTCGAGTATAAAAGGTATATGAAATATAAATAGCAATACTGCTTCTGAATACTAGGAAAAAACTAAGATAAAACTCAGCACATAATTTGGAAAATTCATGCATGCCCAGCAGCCTATGATAAGGCGGTCTCAGAACTGCTGGGACCCTCCGTGTCTAGAGTAAATACTTCTCTAAGACTGAAGTCTGAATTTCTGGGTGGATGTGAATATCTCTCTTCAAAGCCTGAATTAGTAGGTACCAGCAGTTCTGAGAGCCCCTTGTTGTTGGCTGCTGGGCATGCATGAATTGGCCAATATATGTGCTGAGTGTCTCAGTTTGTTCCTATTATTCTGAAGTAGTATTGCTATTCATATTTCATATATTTCATATTGACATGCTTTAGCACTACAGAGAACAACTTTCTTGTTTATTGTACAGGTCCTTCTCAAAAAATTAGCATATAGTGTTAAATTTCATTATTTACCATAATGTAATGATTACAATTAAACTTTCATATACTATAGATTCATTATCCACCAACTGAAATTTGTCAGGTCTTTTATTGTTTTAATACTGATGATTTTGGCATACAACTCCTGATAACCCAAGAAACCTGTCTCAATAAATTAGCATATTTCACCCGACCAATCAAATAAAAGTGTTTTTTAATACCAAACAAAAAAACCATCAAATAATAATGTTCAGCTATGCACTCAATACTTGGTCGGGAATCCTTTGGCAGAAATGACTGCTTCAATGCGGCGTGGCATGGAGGCAATCAGCCTGTGACACTGCTGAGATGTTATGGAGGCCCAGGATGCTTCAATAGCGGCCTTAAGCTCATCCAGAGTGTTGGGTCTTGCGTCTCTCAACTTTCTCTTCACAATATCCCACAGATTCTCTATGGGGTTCAGGTCAGGAGAGTTGGCAGGCCAATTGAGCACAGTAATACCATGGTCAGTAAACCATTTACCAGTGGTTTTGGCACTGTGAGCAGGTGCCAGGTCGTGCTGAAAAATGAAATCTTCATCTCCATAAAGCATTTCAGCCGATGGAAGCATGAAGTGCTCCAAAATCTCCTGATAGCTAGCTGCATTGACCCTGCCCTTGATGAAACACAGTGGACCAACACCAGCAGCTGACATGGCACCCCACACCATCACTGACTGTGGGTACTTGACACTGGACTTCAGGCATTTTGGCATTTCCTTCTCCCCAGTCTTCCTCCAGACTCTGGCACCTTGATTTCCGAATGACATGCAAAATTTGCTTTCATCAGAAAAAAGTACTTGGGACCACTTAGCAACAGTCCAGTGCTGCTTCTCTGTAGCCCAGGTCAGGCGCTTCTGCCGCTGTTTATGGTTCAAAAGTGGCTTTACCTGAGGAATGCGGCACCTGTAGCCCATTTCCTGCACACGCCTGTGCACGGTGGCTCTGGATGTTTCCACACCAGACTCAGTCCACTGCTTCCTCAGGTTCCCCAAGGTCTGGAATCGGTCCTTCTCCACAATCTTCCTCAGGGTCCGGTCACCTCTTCTCGTTGTACAGCGTTTTCTGCCACATTGTTTCCTTCCAACAGACTTACCATTGAGGTGCCTTGATACAGCACTCTGGGAACAGCCTATTTGTTGAGAAATTTCTTTCTGGGTCTTACCCTCTTGCTTGAGGGTGTCAATGATGGCCTTCTTGACATCTGTCAGGTCGCTAGTCTTACCCATGATGGGGGTTTTGAGTAATGAACCAGGCAGGGAGTTTTAAAAGCCTCAGGTATCTTTTGCATGTGTTTAGAGTTAATTAGTTGATTCAGAAGATTAGGGTAATAGGTCATTTAGAGAACCTTTTCTTGATATGCTAATTTATTGAGACAGGTTTTTTGGGTTATCAGGAGTTGTAGGCCAAAATCATCAGTATTAAAACAATAAAAGACCTGACAAATTTCAGTTGGTGGATAATGAATCTATAGTATATGAAAGTTTAATTGTAATCATTACATTATGGTAAATAATGAAATTTAACACTATATGCTAATTTTTTGAGAAGGACCTGTATATGGAGATGGCTTCTTCTAGCATGCACCTGTTCACACTAGCTTGGAAGTGCCAGTCAGACTTTTGTCATTTAAAAATGGGATTCAGACATATCAGAGACAGAGTATCCAAGAGTCGCTGACTGCAATAAGGCAATAACTAAACATTGGACACTGTCTGACCTTCTTTCAGGCAGTGTCTATCTTTGTAGCTGGACACAGTCACATATTCTGCTATGGAAGCCCCCATTGGAGCTATCAATAGGGGCACAGAGGTCTGAGTGCAGCCTTAGGATGAGTGCAGTGCGGCTGAATACAGGGATGTCTGGATGTGATGAGTGCATTGCGGCTGAATACAGGGATGTCTGGGTGTGATGAGTACAGTGCGGCTGAATACAGGGATGTCTGGTTGTAATGAGTTCAGTGCGGCTGAATACAGGGATGTCTGGGTGTGATGAGTGCAGTGTGGCTGAATACAGGGATGTCTGGGTGTGATGAGTGCAGTGCGGCTGAATACAGGGATGTCTGGGTGTGATGAGTGCAGTGCGGCTGAATACAGGGATGTCTGGGTGTGATGAGTGCAGTGCGGCTGAATACAGGGATGTCTGGGTGTGATGAGTGCAGTGCGGCTGAATACAGGGATGTCTGGGTGTGAGGAGTGCAGTGCGGCTGAATACAGGGATGTCTGGGTGTGATGAGTGCAGTGTGGCTGAATACAGGGATGTCTGGGTGTGATGAGTGCAGAGTGGCTGAATACAGGGATGTCTGGGTGTGATGAGTGTAGTGTGGCTGAATACAGGGATGTCTGGGTGTGATGAGTGCAGTGCGGCTGAATACAGGGATGTCTGGGTGTGATGAATGCAGTGCGGCTGAATACAGGGATGTCTGGCTGTGATGAGTGCAGTGCGGCTGAATACAGGGATGTCTGGGTGTGATGAGTGCAGTGCAGCTGAATACAGGGATGTCTGGGTGTGATGAGTGCAGTGCGGCTGAATACAGGGATGCTGGGTGTGATGAGTGCAGTGCGGCTGAATACAGGGATGTCTGGGTGTGAAGAGTGCAGTGTGGCTGAATACAGGGATGTCTGGGTGTGATGAGTGCAGTGCGGCTGAATACAGGCATGTCTGGGTGTGATGAGTGCAGTGAAGCTGAATACAGGGATGTCTGGGTGTGATGAGTGCAGTGTGGCTGAATACAGGGATGTCTGGGTGTGATGAGTGCAGTGCGGCTGAATACAGGCATGTCTGGGTGTGATGAGTGCAGTGTGGCTGAATACAGGGTTGTCTGGGTGTGATGAGTGCAGTGCGGCTGAATACAGGGATGTCTGGGTGTGATGAGTGCAGTGTGGCTGAATACAGGGATGTCTGGGTGTGATGAGTGCAGTGTGGCTGAATACAGGAATGTGTGGGTGTGATGAGTGCAGTGTGGCTGAATACAGGGATGTCTGGGTGTGATGAGTGCAATGTGGTTGAATACAGGGATGTCTGGGTGTGATGAGTGCAGTGTGGCTGAATACAGGGATGCTGGGTGTGATGAGTGCAGTGTGGCTGAATACAGGGATGTCTTGGTGTGATGAATGCAGTGCGGCTGAATACAGGGATGCTGGGTGTGATGAGTGCAGTGTGGCTGAATACAGGGATGTCTGGGTGTGATGAGTGCAGTGCGGCTGAATACAGGGATGTCTGGGTGTGATGAGTGCAGTGAAGCTGAATACAGGGATGTCTGGGTGTGATGAGTGCAGTGTGGCTGAATACAGGGATGTCTGGGTGTGATGAGTGCAGTGCGGCTGAATACAGGGATGTCTGGGTGTGATGAGTGCAGTGCGGCTGAATACAGGCATGTCTGGGTGTGATGAGTGCAGTGTGGCTGAATACAGGGATGTCTGGGTGTGATGAGTGCGGTGCGGCTGAATACAGGGATGTCTGGGTGTGATGAGTGCAGTGTGGCTGAATACAGGGATGTCTGGGTGTGATGAGTGCAGTGCGGCTGAATACAGGCATGTCTGGGTGTGATGAGTGCAGTGTGGCTGAATACAGGGTTGTCTGGGTGTGATGAGTGCAGTGCGGCTGAATACAGGGATGTCTGGGTGTGATGAGTGCAGTGTGGCTGAATACAGGGATGTCTGGGTGTGATGCGTGCAGTGTGGCTGAATACAGGAATGTGTGGGTGTGATGAGTGCAGTGTGGCTGAATACAGGGATGTCTGGGTGTGATGAGTGCAGTGCGGCTGAATACAGGGATGTCTGAGTGTGATGAGTGCAGTGAAGCTGAATACAGGGATGTCTGGGTGTGATGAGTGCAGTGCGGCTGAATACAGGGATGTCTGGGTGTGATGAGTGCAGTGCGGCTGAATACAGGCATGTCTGGGTGTGATGAGTGCAGTGCGGCTGAATACAGGCATGTCTGGGTGTGATGAGTGCAGTGTGGCTGAATACAGGGTTGTCTGGGTGTGATGAGTGCAGTGCGGCTGAATACAGGGATGTCTGGGTGTGGTGAGTGCAGTGTGGCTGAATACAGGGATGTCTGGGTGTGATGAGTGCAGTGTGGCTGAATACAGGAATGTGTGGGTGTGATGAGTGCAGTGTGGCTGAATACAGGGATGTCTGGGTGTGATGAGTGCAATGTGGTTGAATACAGGGATGTCTGGGTGTGATGAGTGCAGTGTGGCTGAATACAGGGATGCTGGGTGTGATGAGTGCAGTGTGGCTGAATACAGGGATGTCTTGGTGTGATGAATGCAGTGCGGCTGAATACAGGGATGCTGGGTGTGATGAGTGCAGTGTGGCTGAATACAGGGATGTCTGGGTGTGATGAGTGCAGTGCGGCTGAATACAGGGATGTCTGGGTGTGATGAGTGCAGTGAAGCTGAATACAGGGATGTCTGGGTGTGATGAGTGCAGTGTGGCTGAATACAGGGATGTCTGGGTGTGATGAGTGCAGTGTGGCTGAATACAGGGATGTCTGGGTGTGATGAGTGCAGTGTGGCTGAATACAGGGATGTCTGGGTGTGATGAGTGCAGTGAAGCTGAATACAGGGATGTCTGGGTGTGATGAGTGCAGTGCGGCTGAATACAGGGATGTCTGGGTGTGATGAGTGCAGTGCGGCTGAATACAGGGATGTCTGGGTGTGATGAGTGCAGTGTGGCTGAATACAGGGATGCTGGGTGTGATGAGTGCAGTGTGGCTGAATACAGGGATGCTGGGTGTGATGAGTGCAGTGCGGCTGAATACAGGGATGTCTGGGTGTGATGAGTGCAGTGCGGCTGAATACAGGCATGTCTGGGTGTGATGAGTGCAGTGTGGCTGAATACAGGGATGTCTGGGTGTGATGAGTGCGGTGCGGCTGAATACAGGGATGTCTGGGTGTGATGAGTGCAGTGTGGCTGAATACAGGGATGTCTGGGTGTGATGAGTGCAGTGTGGCTGAATACAGGGATGTCTGGGTGTGATGAGTGCAGTGTGGCTGAATACAGGGATGTCTGGGTGTGATGAGTGCAGTGCGGCTGAATACAGGGATGTCTGGGTGTGATGAGTGCAGTGCGGCTGAATACAGGGATGTCTGGGTGTGATGAGGGCAGTGCGGCTGAATACAGGGATGTCTGGGTGTGATGAGTGCGGTGCGGCTGAATACAGGGATGTCTGGGTGTGATGAGTGCGGTGCGGCTGAATACAGGGATGTCTGGGTGTGATGAGTGCGGTGCGGCTGAATACAGGGATGTCTGGGTGTGATGAGGGCAGTGCGACTGAATATAGGGATGTCTGGGTGTGATGAGTGCAGTGTGGCTGAATACAGGGATGTCTGGGTGTGATGAGTGCAGTGCGGCTGAATACAGGGATGTCTGGGTGTGATGAGTGCAGTGTGGCTGAATACAGGGATGTCTGGGTGTGATGAGTGCAGTGTGGCTGAATACAGGGATGTCTGGGTGTGATGAGTGCAGTGCGGCTGAATACAGGGATGTCTGGGTGTGATGAGTGCAGTGTGGCTGAATACAGGGATGTCTGGGTGTGATGAGTGCAGTGCGGCTGAATACAGGGATGTCTGGGTGTGATGAGTGCTGTGTGGCTGAATACAGGGATGTCTGGGTGTGATGAGTGCAGTGTGGCTGAATACAGGGATGTCTGGGTGTGATGAGTGCAGTGTGGCTGAATACAGGGATGTCTGGGTGTGATGAGTGCAGTGTGGCTGAATACAGGGATGTCTGGGTGTGATGAGTGCAGTGTGGCTGAATACAGGGATGTCTGGGTGTGATGAGTGCAGTGTGGCTGAATACAGGGATGTCTGGGTGTGATGAGTGCAGTGCGGCTGAATACAGGGATGTCTGGGTGTGATGAGTGCAGTGCGGCTGAATACAGGGATGTCTGGGTGTGATGAGGGCAGTGTGGCTGAATACAGGGATGTCTGGGTGTGATGAGTGCAGTGCGGCTGAATACAGGGATGTCTGGGTGTGATGAGTGCAGTGTGGCTGAATACAGGGATGTCTGGGTGTGATGAGTGCAGTGTGGCTGAATACAGGGATGTCTGGGTGTGATGAGTGCAGTGTGGCTGAATACAGGGATGTCTGGGTGTGATGAGTGCAGTGCGGCTGAATACAGGGATGTCTGGGTGTGATGAGGGCAGTGTGGCTGAATACAGGGATGTCTGGGTGTGATGAGTGCAGTGTGGCTGAATACAGGGATGTCTGGGTGTGATGAGTGCAGTGCGGCTGAATACAGGGATGTCTGGGTGTGATGAGTGCAGTGTGGCTGAATACAGGGATGTCTGGGTGTGATGAGTGCAGTGCGGCTGAATACAGGGATGTCTGGGTGTGATGAGGGCAGTGTGGCTGAATACAGGGATGTCTGGGTGTGATGAGTGCAGTGTGGCTGAATACAGGGATGTCTGGGTGTGATGAGTGCAGTGTGGCTGAATACAGGGATGTCTGGGTGTGATGAGTGCAGTGCGGCTGAATACAGGGATGTCTGGGTGTGATGAGTGCAGTGCTGGGGGTGATGAGTGCAGTGCTGGAGGTGAGGGCTGTGTGCAGTGATGGGGAATGTAGACTGGAGTCCAGGCTGAGTGCACACTGATCACTTCTGCTGAGGTCACACTGCACACAGCACCAAAGCTGACAGACTCCTCTCTCTGACAAACAGGAACAAGGAAGGTGAATCTGAATAAGTGCAGCCCTTATATTTGTATCATTACATAGAATGATTGAGGTTCCTGCTGGTAACAATGTCCCTCACAATAGACATTTCTGCTGATTGTCCTCTGTCCTGGGTGACTGCAGGTTTGCACCCGGCACGTCCTTGCTTATCCGGTGTCCTGACACATGTGGGTGTGACGTGGTCGGCGGGTGGTTTATGATCAGGGCTTGCACTCAGCTCTGTATCTGCTGTATATAAGGTGGAGAACAACTGATCCCATCATTCAGCATCATTTCCAGACTCCACCAATCCCACAGCACATCTGTACCCCAGAGCCATGGACCCTCAGGACTGTGTCTGCCCCACAGGTAAGAAGGGAACCCTAATGGACCTGGTACATGTAGTAGTGCTGGCTGCCACCATTGGGGATATTCTTAGATGTTCCCTCCATAAAGGGAATTTTACTAAATGTCGGATGGAAACTCTGACGCAGACCGGCCATATGTGAAAACTGCCTTAGGGCTGTCCCACACGTCCAGATAATTCCGGTACCGGAATAAATCGGTACCGGAGTTATCCGTGTCCGTGTGCCTGGGAACTCACGGAGGCCATACCTGCGGCACACGTGTGCCGCCCGTATGGCGAGTGGGTACCACACGGAGCGTGTGGTACCCACTCTGCATGGTGCTGAAGCTGCTGAAGCTGCGATTCATATCCTCTCTGCAGTAACGTTTGCTGCAGAGAAAATATGAAGAATAGTGTTAAAAATAAAGATTTAGGTGTCCGCCGCCCCCCCACCCCCTGTGCGCCCCCCCGCTGGTCAGAAAATACTTACCCGGGTCCCCCGTCGGCAGTCGCTCCTTCCTGGTCTTGCCGCGGCTTCTCCTGCATGCGGTCACGTGGGCCCGATCATTTACAGTCATGAATATGTGGCTCCACCTCCATAGGGGCGGAGCCGACTATTCATGATTGTAATTGATCGGCCCCACGTGACCGCATACAGTAGGAGGCGCGGCCAGACCAGGAAGGAGCGAGTAAGTATTTTCTGACCAGCGGGGGGGGGCGCACAGGGGGTGGGAGGGCGGCGGACACCTAAATCTTTATTTTTAACACTATTCTTCATATTTTCTCTATAGCAAACGCTGCTACAGGGAAGATATGAATACCGGCTTCAGCACCATGTGGGGGGGACAGCGCTTACTGTAGCGCTGTCTCCTGCACGCACACGGACCCCAGACGGAGAATGTCCGTGTGAGGTGCGTGTTTTACGCGGACCCATTGACTCTATTGGGTCCGTGTAAAACGTGCGCTCCCACGAACACTGACATGTCTCCGTGTTTGGCACACGGAGACACGGTCCGCACACGGTCCGCAAAAAATCAATGACATCTGAACAGATGCATTGATTTTTATGGGTCTACGTGTGTCAGTGTCTCCGGTACGTGAGGAAACTGTCACCTCACGTACCGGAGCCACTGACGTGTGAAACCGGCCTTAATGGACAACTTGTTACACACTTAGGGCAAAGTAAATACAATAAGAGGAGAATTCTTACTACAACCAGAACAAGTAGGAAATATCAAATGGCGTCGATTGTAGTAAAATATCTTTCCATTAATGTGATTTGAAGACAAATGATACAATGTGAGAATTTCCCTCTAGTCTTGTGTTCTTCTCCTGAGCCTGATGGGATGTGTTCACACAGTGCAGCTGGGGCTGATGGGCACAGCAGTATAAGGGCCGTATAAGGGTAAGTCTCCACGTTCAGGATTGCATCAGGATTTGGTCAGGATTTTCCATCAGTATTTGTAAGCCAAAACCAGGAGTGGGTGATAAATACAGAAGTGGTGCATATGTTTCTATTATACTTTTCCTCTGATTGTTCCACTCCTGGTTTTGGCTTACAAAAACTGATGGAAAATCCTGACCAAATCCTGATGCAATCCTGAACGTGGAGACTTACCAGCATGTCTGCCGGGGCTGACAATAGTGTTCACTGTGAGGAGGACATTGGGGAGAAATCCATGGTGTGTGATGGAGACTGAATGGACCGAATATTCTCCTCTATAACACAATTCCTGCTTCTCTCTTAGGGGCTTCTTGTTCCTGCGGAGAATCCTGCAAATGTAAGAACTGCAAATGTACAACATGCAAGAAAAGTGAGTAGACGAGAGCTACAGATAGAAATACATACCATTTACAGCCAGATTTATACACACTGGATTGTTTGCTTATGTAGTTTATACTCTATAGAAATTAGTAGTAGTATTATTAGTAATTGGATTATTGCTGTATTTTATATAGTTTCATTATTAATTATTAATAATTGTATTATTATATAAAAAAAAGTATGAAATACTGTAAAAATAAATACTTCAAAAATAGCTTCAAGCTCATGCTAAGATGTTGGGTCCTGAAATCTTAGTTAGATCCTGACAAACTTTGATGCTGGCACAAATGAAGGATATTGGATGAAGGGTAATTGCAAATAACGATAATTTTTTTTCAATCGTGGTCAACTTAAGGCCGAGTTCACACGAGTGTATTTTATGGTACATGTATGGACCACAATGATCAGACTCACCGCAGATCTGCTGACCTGAAGTTACAGCCTGATAGACACATATGTGTCGGACTGGGGAGCCCAGGGCCCACCGGTAACCAACTCCAGGGCCCCACATTTCAGCTACATGGAAACGTGACATTATCCTCCGTCACAAATGTATATAATAATACTCTGGGCAGATCTATATATATAAGATACGGCCTCTGTATATAGTGATCCATGTGTATATTGTGCCCACTGCTGCTCATATAAGAGGATGGTGGCTAACGCCTACACAGGGGCCCACCGGAGGATTCTCCTGTTCTCCTGTGGGCCAGTCCAAGCCTGTGAGGCTCTAAGTTTCGGCCAGTAGACCCACCACAATACTGGGCATTTTAGTCCGTATATGGACCGTGAAATACACTCGTGTGATTCCGGCCTAAGAAGGTTTTCCTGCCTCACCCGGTCCCAGTCACAGCATCTAGATAGGAATTAGTGCAGAGCTAACCTAGCATGAGCCGCGGCTTCCTATATTCACTATACAATGTCATATATCCTGTGGATTTGCCATAAATGCTCAGAATTGGCCATATGCTTACTAGTAATCAAAATGTTGTATCTCCCATCTGTATACTGCCGCCCTCTCACGAGTCTCTCCCCCCAGGCTGCTGCTCCTGCTGTCCGGCTGAGTGCAGTCAGTGCAGCCAGGGCTGTGAGTGCGGCGATGGATGTGACACCTGCAGCTGCTGCAAGTGATCGGCGCTACGCAAGGACCCACCGAGGAGCCTGTGACATCTGCTCTATGGCCAGTGTGACCCGCGCTCCAGTGATCGCCATCTGTGCAGTATACGTGTAACGTGTAATACATGCTTATGGTGTCACTGCTCTTCTAATGTAACGTGTAGACGTTCTGTACCTGCTGTACTGTATGACGCTGCTCTGCTACATCTGTCACTGATGTTCCTCCTTATCTGTACACAATCCTATATTATCTCTGTATATCAGACTGTTCTCCTATTCCACCAATAAAAATATATTCATTGTTATAGAACACACCAAGTCTTGTAAGACGTCCAATCCCTTTGTACAGATCGTCACCTATATAATGTGACAGCAGTAAATGTGTCGGCCGTGTGCTCACCGCTCCATGCACAGCGTTCCATGACGTGCACACAGTAAACTGCGGATTGGGAACACTGGACAGATATAATATTACTGTCCTAAAACCTCTGCTTAACCCTTCACAGTGCTGCGCTGTGTGATACATTTGGGGACTTTTTTACAAATATTAGGCACTTTCCATTCATCTACAAGCTAGCTTAATAAACATAGAACTAAATGAAATAATACTATTGATTATTATTAAGGCCTCATTCACACGTTATTTTTTCTCATACTAGTGATGATGATGATGATGATGATGATGATGAAGATAATTTTATTTCTATAGTGCCAACATATTCCGTAGCACTTTACAATTAAGCTGGGACATGTACAGACAATAAATATATCACAAAGTAACACAGTTCAGCAGTTACAGGAGGAGAGAGGGTCCTGCTTGCAAGCTACAATCCATATGGAAATAGGGCAGAAGCAAGGTCGGACTGGTGCACTGGAGAACCTGAGGATTCTCCGGTGGGCCCAGACACTGACATCTGCTGGCATACAGGGCTGGCAGTTGCTTAGGGCCCCGCTACCCCAGGAGCCCCCAGCCAGTGGTGTGTTGCTAATAGCGGCATGACAAGTACCTATTATGGGGCCGGTGAATCAGGGGGGCCCACCTGGCACCAGCAGAACAGGGGGCCCGATGCCTGTGCCAGTGCCGACGCCCGCGAGTGAGCCCCTGCTTGATCAGGGTCTCGGCACTTGAGATACTTTCTTCTCCCCGCTCCACCGCTACAGTGTCTTCTGACTGTAACTCAGGTCAGAGGGCGCAATTGAGTCGCCCGCCAGAGCCGTGGGGTACTCGGTACCGGGTCTGGTACTTAAAGGGTATGTCATGGTGGCGGCGACCCGGTCTGTGGCCCTGGGAGCTCAAATGAAAGAGAATAGTCTTTAAAGGGGTTTTGTGTAAAAGTTTGTGATGCCACCTGTGGTACTCAGTAAGGGGTGATTGACACTGCTTAAAGGGGTCCTCTGGGAGTGATGGTACGGCAGCAAGATGGTATCGCTTCCCACAGGTAAAGCTGGGTCCCCAGGGCTCCCGGTGTGCTGGGCAGAGATGGTGTGACGCCGGCAAATAAATGGAGGACACAGGGTTGTAACGTCTTTACCTGGTTTACTGGTTGAATCAGGCCACAGTCCAGGGTACCAGCAACAGGTGGTGATATCGTCCGGGCAGCCTGGAGGCAATGGTGGATCCCTCTCCCAGGTGAGGTCCGTAAACCTTCCTGCTCGCGCTTGTATTCGAGGTCCTTGCTGCCTGTGGCTCCCTGACAAAGTCCTCTCTCTCCTGTCCTGGGACAGTTACCCGTATGGTGGGCAGTGCAAGCCTTTTTATAGGGTTCTTCGTGTACTGCTGCACCTTCAAGTGTGGGTGCAGGCAAATTACATAAAGTCCTTTGCCCTCCAGTTCTACAGTGCGACCTAGAGTTCAAGGCAACCTCGGGCTCCCGGTGCCCGGTTCCTGTGCTTCGGCTCAGAAGGTGCCCGGTCACAGTTCCCCTTCAAACCCTTTCCTTCTCCTTTGCTCCTTTACACAGATGCTCAATACATTCTAATACTTCAGGTTATCTTCCGTTCCTGGAGCTGCAGCTCACACGTGGCTGGTCAGCCCCACTCCTCTGTCCTCCACTGTGTCTGAACAAACTGGCTAACTCCTCCTCCAGACCAGAATGCATATGTCTGGGGGAAGTTCCCATGAATCCGGGTTCAGAGCTCTCTCTTCTGGCCTGGATTCAGAATGTGTTGCATGTAGGTGCGTACCTTGTAAAGGAAATCCCCCTTGCCTCCAAGCATAATATCACCCTCCCCGAAAGGAAGGCAACATCACTGTAGCGAACCGCTTACCTGGGGTGTTACATAATGACATCACGTCTGTGTGCCCTCTGTCTGAACAGTCATAGTGCAGAAAGCTGGAAGACGCAGATGGTGAGGAGTCCGGAGCAGAGCAGCGGTCAGCGACGAGAGGTGAATATTTCATTTTTTATGTTTGGAGCTATATATATGGGACCCATTATACACCGGAGCATCATACATGGGGCCCATTATACACTGGAGCATGATATATGGGCCCATTATACATGCAAGCCTCATATATGGGGCCCAAAATACATTGGAGCATCATATATGGGGCCCATTATACACCAGAGCATCATATATGGGGTCCATTTTACACTGGAGCATCATATGGGCCAATTATACACTGGAACATCATATATGGGGACCATTATATATGGAGCATTATATGGGCCTATCATACACTGGAGCATCATATATGGGGCCCATTTTACAGTATATGGAGCATTATATGGGCCCATCATACACAGGAGCATCATATATGGGGCCCATTATATGTGGAACATTATATGGGCCCATATTACACTTAAGCATCATATATGGGGCCCATTTTATATCGAGCATTATATGGGGCCTATTCTGTGTGGAGCATTATCATATACTGCAAGGAACACTATATGTGTCCCATTATGTATGGGGCTCATTATACTGTATGGAGCATTATATGGGGCTCATTATTCTGTTTGGAGCATTATATGGGGCTCATTATACAGTATGGAGCAATATATGGGTATCATTATACTTCATGGAGCAATGTATGGGGTATTGTATACTCTATGGAGCAATATATTGGGCTCATTATTCTATATGGAACAATATATGTGGCTCATTATATTATATATGTATGAAGCTTTATGTGGTTGATTATTCTGCATGGAGAAATAAATGAGGCCTATTATAAACTGTACGGAGCAATATATGGGGCTCGTTATTCTGTATGGAGCAATATATGGGGCCTATTATATACTGTATGGATCAATATATGGGGCTCATTATACAATATGGGGTCCATTATTCTGTATGGAGCAATAGATGGCACCTATTATTGTCACGGGTGTGTCACAGGCTGCAGACAGTCGCACAACATCTGGCTGCAGAAGGTCTCTGCGGTTGGTTTTGCAGATGCCTTCCTAGTCCTTCTGACTCTTGGCAGTGTCAGTGGCAACCTCCCCTGGCTCTAATTAACACACCTGGACCTGGGTGTTTATAGACTTCCTCGCTGTTTCTGGTTTCTTTCCATTTCCCCCTATTAGGGCTTTGAGCTATGGCAGTTGGCTATCTTCCTTTTTCGTGCTGTTGGATGATGTCTGTGTTATCTCTGATTCAAGATAAGTGTTACCCTCATTTATCTATCCCATCTGTCTTTAGCTGTAGTGGGAGTTGACTAGTGCTCAATCCGTCCTTCCCTAGCAGGGCTTATTGCCATGGTCCTGCTCAGTGATAGGTGCAGAACCTATAAGTTTAGGGCAAACAGGATGACTTTAGATCTGCCTAAGGGTCTCCACTCCTCTTTTCTAGTGTCGGGCTCCCTTCCTCTCATCCCTTCGTGTAACATTTAGTCTTTCCCACACAGTGTGTGACAAATATATGCTGTATGGAGCAATATATGTGGCTCATTCTGTATGGAGCAATATATGTGAGTCATTATTCTGTATAATGCAATATTTGGGGCCCACCACATACTGTATGGATCATTATATTGTGCTTATTATACAGTATGGAGCAATATATGTGTCTCATTACACTGTAAAGAGCAATATATGGTGTCCATTATTCTGTATGAAGCAATATATGGGGCTCATTATTCTGTATGGAGCACTATTTGGTGCCCATAATACTGTATGGAACAATGTATGGGGCTCATTATTCTATATGGAGCACTATTTGGTGCCCATAATACTGTATGGAGCAATATATGGGGCTCATTATTCTGTATGGAGCAATATATGGGGTCCATTATACTGTATGGAGCAATAAATTGGGATCATTAGTCTGTATGGAGCACTTTGTGGTGCCAATAATACTGTATGGAGCAATGTATGGGGCTCATTATTCTGTGTGGAGCACTATGTTGTGCCCTTCGCTTCATCTGGTCCATGTTGAGTGTGATACACACCATGTCACCAAACAGCACAGTATCTGGAGCCTTATATGCAGGCCCACTCACTGATTCCAAGATTGTAGACACCAGTCATGCTAGTTAGTGGATACACCTTGATTTAACGTGTCGCTTTTGTCACATTATTTTCAGGGGTACCATCATTTCTGTCCAGGCCTATTTCATGAATTTTTATTTTTTTTTTTAAATTCTGTGGAAGCATGGTTGAAAAGCAATATCTGACTTCATTTGTTCATTTTCAAAGATCTTTTATATTATTACTTTTGTCAGATTCAAGTTATTTCTGAGATCATTGTGGGTTTTTCTGTCATTACACGAGGGGTACCAACAATTTTGACCACAAATATATACTGCTCTGGCAAAAATTAAAAGGCCACTGCACAGTTTTATAAAAATCAGCTTCTCTACATGTCTGACAGCCATTTAATTCCAGTGTCAGTTGAATTCCAACTAAAGTACACCTCAAGCTACTTAATGTGCTTCTGATTAGGTGATCACCTGAACCAAATCTTATTTAACGAAGGAAAGTATAAAAAAACTTTACTGTGGTATTCACAATCCTCTTGCAATAGGATAAGCTGGATGGCAAAACAAGTACTAGCAATATCCCAAAAGTAATAGGAATGAAAAAATAACTTTTAACCATGCCAAAGGAATTGAAAAAAAAAATCTTGAGTGAGGAAAAGAAGGGCTTAATTCTGGCTTTACTAGCACAGGGATACAGTGAGCGTCATTTTGCTTCCATCCATAAAATTTCTAAGATGGCAATCCATTACAGCAAGGTCAAGCAGCAGACATTGGGGACAGCAAAGCTACAGACCAGCAGAGGGCGAAAATGACTCTCCACTGACAGGGATGACCATCATCTTATTCGAATATCACTCAGCAACCGCAGGATGACATCAACTGACCTGCGAAAAGAATGGCAAAAGGCAGCTGGGGTGAAGTGCATGGCAAGAACAGTTCGTAACAGGCTCCTAGAGGCAGAGCTCAAGTCATGTAAAGGTAGAAAAAAGCCTTTTATCAATAAGAAGCAAAGGAGAGCCAGGCTGAAGTTTGCCAAAGATCATAAGGATTGGACCATAGAGGACTGGAGTAAGGTAATCTTTTCTGATGAGTCTAATTTTTGACTTTGACCAACACCTGGTCGTCTAATGGTTAGATGGAGAAACTTGGTGGAGGATCGGTGATGATCTGGGGATGCTTCAGCAAGGCTGGAAGTGGTCAGGTTAATCTTTGTGAAGAACGTATGAATCAATCCGCATACAAGGGTATCCTGGGAAAACAGTTAATTCCTTTTGCTCAGGCAATGTTCCCCAACTCTGGGGACTGTTTTTTCCAGCAGGACAATGCGCCATGCCATACATCTAGGTCAATCAATGTGTGTATGAAGGACCACCGCATCAAATCTCTGTCTTGACCAGTCCAATCTCCAGACCTGAACCCCACTGAAAACCTCTGGAATGTAATCAAGAGGAAGATGGATAGTCACAAGCCATCAAACAAAGAATACATGCTTAAATTGTTATACCAGGAGTGGCATAAGGTCACCCAAAAGCAGTGTGAAAGACTGGTAGAAAGCATGAGGAGCGCCCACCAGGGCAACAAAAGAGTCAATTAAAATTAAAGGGGAATAGGATAAAGTTTATTGGGGAATTGTTTGTGACGCCAACCGTGGTACCCTGTCAATATGGCCGACGCTGCAGTTCAGATCCACTGGGGCAGTTGATGACACAGCTAAGATGTTTCAGCTCTCCATGGACAGAGCTAGTCGCCAGAGCAGATATAGGTGTTAATTGTGATGATGGTAGTTGTAGTACAAGGCAAGTGACGCAGGAATAATTCAGAGGACACAGCTGGGTACAGTTTTCAAGGCTTTACTCACAGATCTGCAGATTACTGTCTCCAGCCATGTGCTGTGTCCTCCGGGTCTGTGGTCCAGCCAACCCCCAGATGATTTGGGGTACACTTCTCCAGGACTCCTCTCTTATGTTCCTTCCCTGGCGATCTCACTGTGCTGGTTCTCACCTCTCCTGCCCTGCGCCTTCAAACACAGTGTCCCAAGCCAGCAGCCCTGGATCTTGTCAGGCGACATGTCTGTAGTCCCTTGGTTCCTATGTGGTTGCCTTTTCAGCGAATGTGTGTGGATATGGCTGTGGCACATACAGATACCACAGCCTCCGGCTGGCTAGCTGAGCCTTGTAGTTCTCCACTGGTCTTGGGGGCCGGTTCCCCACTGCGACCTGGTCCCTCCATCTGGCGATGGTCAGCATGGATGCGGGCCATACGGGTGGATTGCTCACTACCCGTGCCACTAGGACCTCTTCTTGCTTTCTCACTTTCTGTAACTTCTCTCTCTCTCTTCTGGTGCTGGGACAAGCTCCTCACTGCTCAAGTCCCCAGCTACAACTGACTCTCACGTCTGTTCTGCTCCACGCCTTCTCACAGACTGACTAACTTTCTAGACCTTTCCTGACTCCTCCTACTGTTTCCATGACATCTCTTAGAGCGCCCTCCGGGGCCTAGGGGCTACTCAGAACTCGGCCCATTCTAAAAGAGATGTGTCACGGTGGCAGTGACCCAGTCCGTTGCCCTGGGCATCCAATAAAAGGAAAGGACTTTAAAGGGGTTTGTTGAATAAAGTTTGTTGACGCCACCAATGGTATTCGGTCAGGGATGACCAACGCTGCTTAAAGGGGTCCACTGGGGTGATGTTATGGCAGCTGGGATGGTATGGCTTCCCACAGATGAAGCTGGGTACCCAGGGCTCCCGGTGTAGTAAATAAATATGGTGTAATAGGAAACAGAGGTCAAAAGGTTGCAGTCTCTTTTCTTCTTTACAGTAGAATTCAGGCAGCCACAGTCCAGGGTACTGAATCACAGGTACTGGTATGGTCTGGACATCTTGGAAGCGAATCTGGAATCCCCCTAACCGGTGGGGTTGGAAGCCTTCTACTATGCGCTGTGTTGTAGTCCCTTGCTGCCTTAGGCCTCACACAAGGTCCTCATGTTCTCTCTGTCTCCCTTGCTGGCTGGACACTACCCGCTTGACAGGTAACTCGAGCCTTTTTACAGGGTCTCTCAGATGACTCCAGGCTCTATCTGCTACTGTGTCTTTGGATGTTAATGGTGGACAGGTGACTTGAAATCCAGCTGTCTGCTGGTTTCTGCTGTGGGGCATGAAGTTACCTTCACAACCTCGGTTTTCTGGCTACCGGTATTCTGCGCTTCAGCGTGGAGTTAGCTGCGTCTCAGCTTCCCTCCTGCTCTTTACTCTCCTGCACTCCACTTCCCCTCTCAGTCTCCTATAGACTGTTGTGCTGCTTTTTCCTTCCTGGAGCTGCAGCACCTCATGCGGCTGCACGTCCCCAGCTTTCCTCTCAGACTCTCTGTCTGCTTCCACTCTCTCCACTCTCCTCTCACAGACTCCTCTCTCTGTCTCTCCCTACGACAGACTGACTCCTTCACTGTCTGCTACAGACTGACTAACTCCTCCCCCAGACTAGAATATATATTATCTAGGGAAGCTCCCCTGAAACTGGGTTCAGAGCTTCCCCTTCTGGCCTGGAGTCAGAACAGTGTTGCATGTGCTGAATACCTGTTAAAGGGATCCTTCCTCGCTTCCAAGCATGGCATCACTCTCCCCGAAAGGAAAGCAATACCACTGTAACAACTGATTACCTAGAGTGATACACTCTACTCTCTCCACACACACACCCTACTTAATAAACCTCTCCAGATTGGCATGAGGCCATCCTCCCTTGGGGTACACCAAGATGTCCTGTCTGGAGTGGTGAGGTGTTGGATGCTGGTGTTAGAGTCCTGGGTAGCGCCCCCTCCTTACCTGAGAGTGGGATATCACATCTCTGGATTAGGTGCAGTATCTCTGTGGCGACTGGACCCTCAGGGGCACCACACATGCCAAGACGCATGAAAGCTGTGATTAAAAATCATGGTTATTCCACAAAATATTGATTTCTGAACTCTTCCTGAGTTAAAACATTAGTATTGTTTTTTCTAAATAATTATGAACTTGTTTTCATATTTTCATTATTTGAGGTCTGCAGCACTGCATTTCTTTGTTATTTTGACCATTTCTCATTTTCTGAAAATAAATACAAAATTTAGTGCTTGGAAATTCGAAGACATGTTGTCAGTAGTTTATAGAACTAAAGAGAAATTTGCATTTTACTCAAAAATATACCTATAAAGAGAAAAATCAGACAAACTGAAAATTTTGCCATGGCCTTTTAATTTTTGCCAGAGCTGTATATGGGGGGCCCGGATGGATATATGGGGGAGCCAGGACAAGGGACCAGGAAAGATATATGGGGGTCCAGGAGAGATATATGGTGGGGCAGGACAAGGAACATATGAGGTGGCCCTGTATGTATAGCTGGTGGAAGCGGGATGGATATCTGGTGGCCAGGCTGGACAAGGTACATAGGCGGTCAGGCTGGGGTATACAGTATTATAAAATAAAGGGGGCAAGGCTGGGACATATTATAAAATATAGGTGGCCAGGCTGGGCGAGATTGTTAAATAAAGGGGGCCAGGATGAGGGACTTAATTACTGTTCGAGGGCCAGAATGAGGAACATGCTATATTAGTTTATGCTGACAAGTGGGGAACATAATTTCTTTAGGGTCCAATTAGGGACATTATTACTACTGTAATATAATTTATTTTTAAGGAAATGCTTTTTATAGTGAGGTCCTGTTACTGTGCAGGGTGGCACTAGGTCGCTTTTCTACTTCATCTGACTTAGTGTAGAAGTCAGGGAAAAAGTGGGGAAAGTGCTCTGGAAGCGATCAGCTATTGATGACTGTGTGTTATGTTTTTCAGAGATGAGTCCTGGCTGGAAGAAGTGATGGTGGCCTATGCTCTTTGAAGAAGAAAAGCGAAGATGAAGGACTTAAACTATAGACGTCACTGGTGAGTTAGGGTATTACATGTACTCGCACACTATACACTATATACTGTGTACAGAGCTCCTATGTATATTATCACTGGTGATCACTGTATTACCTGTACACTATATGCTATATACAGAGGACGTGTTTATAATGTCACCGGTGATCACTGTATTACCTGTACACTGACACTATATGCAGAGCTCCTGTGTATAATGTCACTGGTGATCACTGTATTATCTGAACACTAACACTAGACTGAAACTATACATAGAGCGCCTGTGTATAATGTCACTGGTGATCACTGTATTATCTGTATACTAACACTACACTGAAACTATACATAGAGCGCCTGTGTATAATGTCACTGGTAATCATTGTATTATCTATACACTGACACTATATACAGATCTCCAGTGTATATCACTGGTGATCACTGTATTATCTGTACACTGACACTATATACAGAGCTCCTGTGTATATCACTGGTGATCCCTGTATTACCTGTAAACTGACACTATATACAGAGCTCCTGTGTATAATATCACTGGTGATCACTGTATTACCTGTACACTGACACTACAGGGTGGGCCAATTATTTGGATACACCTTGGTGGGCCATGTATATGGATGCACCTAAATAAAATGGAAATTATTGGTGATATCAACTTCCTGTTTGTGGCACATTAGTATATGGGTGGTGACCATGGCGGCCATTTTGAAGTCGGTTATTTTTTAATGCAACTTTATAAATGGCAAGACACACAAGACAAAACAGGAATAGCAGAATACCTCTATCATACAAAAGCACCAACGAACAATAGGGAGGAGGATAGGGACAGGGAGGAAAATACTAAAAGGGAAACAGGGACCAGGAAATAAACACATATGTACAACAGAACACCTCTACAACAACTTCTCTCCAAAACACTTAGCTTAACCCCTTTACCTCCACTGTTCTGACCACGGTCCCTTTATGAAGTAATAACTCTGGAACACTTCAACGGATCTTGGCGATTCTAAGATTGTTTTTTGTGACTTCACGTAACTGGTAAAATTTCTTTGGATGACTTGCGGTTATTTGTGTAAAAAAATAGAAATTTGGCAAAAATTTGGAAAACTTTGCAATTTTCAAACTTTTAATTTTTATGTCCTTAAAACAGAGAAATATGTCACACAAAATAGTTAATAAATAATATTTCCCACATGTCAACTTTACATCAGCACAATTTTGGAAAACAATTTTTTTTTGTTAGGAAGTTATAAGGGTTAAAAGTTGACCAGCAATTTCTCATTTTTACAACACCATTTTTTTTTGGGACCACCTCTCATTTGAAGGCACTTTGAGGGGTCTATTTGATAGAAAATACATAAAACTGACACCATTCTAAAACCTGCACCCTTCAAGGTGATCAAAACTACATTCATGATGTTTATTAACCATTCAGGTGCTTCCCAAGATATTCTTTGAATGTTTAAAAAAAATTCACATTTCAGTTTTTTTCACAAAATTTTTTATTCAGACCACAATTTTTTTATTTTACCAAGGGGTACAGGAGAAATTGGACCACAAAAGTTGTGCGATTTGTCTTGAGTACGCTGATAACTAATATGTGCAGGTAAACTACTGTTTGGGCGTATGGCAGTGCTTGGAATGGAATGAGCGCCGTTTTACTTTTCAATGCAAAATTGGCTGGAATTCAGACTGAACACCATGTCGAGTTTGGGGAGCCCCTGATGGACCAAAACAATGGAAACCCTGCACAAGTGACACCATTTAGGAAACTAGACCCCTCAACTTATCTAGATGTGTGGTGAGTAGGGTTGAGCGAAACGGGTCGGTAATTTTCAGAAGTCGCCGACTTTTGGCAAAGTCGGGTTTCATGAAACCCGACCCGACCCCTGTGTGGGGTCGGCCATGAAGTCGGCGATCTTCTGAATCTGGAATCGGAATTCCGATACCGATTCCCGATATGTTTAAGATATCGGGAATTGGTATCGGAATTCAGATTTAAGTGTAAAATAAAGAATTAAAATAAAAAATATCGCTATACTTACCCTCTGACGGGCCCTGGTACTAACCGGGAACCTTCCTTCCTTAGAATCAGCCTTCCAGGACCTCGCGGTGACGTCGCGGCTTGTGATTGGTGCGCGGCCGCCCATGTGACCGTGACGTCACCGGAGGTCCTGGAAGGGCTGATTCTTAGGAAGGAAGGCTGCCGGAACGACGCAGGGCGTGTCCGAGAGTGAGTATATACCTAATAGGTATATACTCACCCTCGGCTTCGTTCCGGCAGCCTTCCTTCCTAAGAATCAGCCCTTCCAGGACCTCCGGTGACGTCACAGTCACATGGGCGGCCGCGCACCAATCACAAGCCGCGAAGTCACCGCAACGTCACCGCGACGTCACCGCGAGGTCCTGGAAGGCTGATTCTAAGGAAGGAAGGTTCCCGGTTAGTACCAGGGCCCGTCAGAGTGTAAGTATAGCGATATTTTTTATTTTAATTCTTTATTTTACACTTAAATATGGATCCCAGGGCCTGAAGGAGAGTTTCCGCTCCTTCAGACCCTGGGAACCATTGGAAACCCAATGCACTGCATTGGGTTTCGAGTTTCGGCCGACCCCAACCCCGACTTTTTTATAGGATCGGCCGATTTCACTCGACCCAACTTTTGAAAAAGTCGGGTTTCGTGAAACCCGACCCGATCCTATAAAAGTAAAGGTCGCTCAACCCTAGTGGTGAGCACTTTGAACCCCCAAGTGCTTCGCAGAAAATCAGATCATGGGGTCAGAAAACTCATCATGGGGGTCTGGACAAGATGAAGAAAAGAAGGAGAACAACTCCAGAAATGACATCTATAAGGTACCTGGATGTAAATGTTATTTGTGATACTAATTCTCATGTTTTTATTTCTGTTAGGAGAATTAAAGGAGTTGCCCAAGTTTGTAATGAGTCTGCAGTCATTCTTTGTGACTGCAGGCTTCAGACTTCTCACAGTGCGCACTGCACACTGTCAGGATTCTCTCATGCTGGAGATTTACATACATGCGGTCACGTGCTGACTAGACATGTGTGGCCTCACTTAATGAAAATGAACTGAGCGAGGCCAGGAACGTCTAGTTGGAATGTGGTCAGAAGTATACAAATCACATGCTTGTGCTGACATTACTGTCCACCGGCAAGGGAGAATCCTAAAAGTGTGCAGTGCATTAGTTGTGAGAATTCAGAAGCCTGCAATGTCAGGATTCAGCTCTGCTGGTTCCAGTAGCCACCACATAGACATTTCACTCATATGCGACTTTCATACTTATGGTCCAGTGACAACGAGCTTCTCTTCCTGCTTCTCTCAGTTTTTCACTGAACATTGAGAGCATTAGGGAGAGGAGCTCGTCGGTACATGACTAAAGGCCGATACGACCTTGCCGTGATCGTTGGTAAGTCGTTGTGTGGTCGCTGGGGAGCTGTCACACAGACAGCTCTCTCCAGCGACCAACGATCAGGGGAACGACTTCGGCATCGTTGAAACTGTCTTCAACGATGCCGAAGTCCCCCTGCAGCACCCGGGTAACCAGGGTAAACATCGGGTTACTAAGTGCAGGGCCGCGCTTAGTAACCCGATGTTTACCCTGGTTACCAAAAAAAACAAACAGTACATACTCACCATCTGATGTCCGTCAGGTCCCTTGCCGTCTGCTTCCTGCTCTGACTGAGTGCCGCCGTACAGTGAGAGCAGAGCGCAGCGGTGACGTCACCGCTGTGCTGTACTTTCACTTTCACTTTGCGGCGCTCAGTCAGTGTGGGAAGCAGACGGCAAGGGACCTGACGGACATCAGATGGTGAGTATGTACTGTTTGTTTTTTTTTACATTTACGCTGGTAACCAGGGTAAACATCGGGTTACTAAGCGCGGCCCTGCGCTTAGTAACCCGATGTTTACCCTGGTTACCAGTGAAGACATCGCTGGATCGGTGTCACACACACCGATTCAGCGATGTCAGCGGGACCTCAACGACCAAAAAACGGCCCAGGCCATTCCGACACGACCAGCGATCTCACAGCAGGGGCCTGATCGCTGGTACGTGTCACACATAGCGAGATCGCTACTGAGGTCGCTGTTGCGTCACAAAACTTGTGACTCAGCAGCGATCTCGCTAGCGATCTCACTATGTGTGACGGGGCCTTAAGTGTGCAAATTGCATATGTCCTTGGGGGGGAGGGGGGTAAGCGGCGCCAAACTGAATTCTTGCCCCGGGTGCCAGAAAACCTAGAAAGGGAAGAAGCGCCGTTTGACTTTTTAATGCAACATTGGCTGGAATTGAGATCATATGCCATGTCGCGTTTGGAGAGCCCCTGATGTGCCTAAACAGTGGAAACCCCCACAAGTGACACCCCAGATTGCTTTACAGAAGTTTACAACGTAGAGACGTAAAAGTAAAAAAATCATATTTTTTTCAAAAAAATGATTTTTTCGCTCCCAATTTTTTATTTTCCCTAGGGTAACAAGAGAAATTGGACGTCAGAAGTTGTTGTGCAATTTGTCCTCAGTATGCTGATACCCCATATATGGGGGTAAGCCACTGTTTGGGCGCATGGCAGAGCTTGGAAAAGAAAGGGTGCCATTTTACTTTTTCAACGCAAAATTGGCTGAAATTAAGATCGGACGCCATGTCGCGTTTGGAAAGCCCCTGATGTGCCTAAACAGTGGCAAGTGGAGAAATAGCTGTGGGGTTGTTGTCACTGGTGACATCCAGCCCACGACTTAGTAATGGAGAAGTGTCTATAATACACCTATCCATTACTAATCCTATAGTTGTAATGGTAAATACACAGCCAGAATAAAGTCTTTTAATGAAATGAAACACAACACATTTTTACCATTTTATTGTTACTCCTAATCTAAGTGAAGTGCTCGATCTCCTGTAATAAAAGTAAAATAAAAAACCAACAATATTCCCATACCTGTCCGTAGTTGTGTTCCACGCAGTTGTGGCACCCCAGGAGTCCGGTTGCCACAATGTTATTGCCTTCCTCACGAGGTGGGTGATGTCATGCATGGACGCAAGGAGGGATTCCCTAATCAGTTAACACAAACATACATCTTCCTAACTCCAGACCAGAAGGGGGAGCTCTAAGCCTGGCTTCAGGGTAGCTTCCCTATAAGTTCTGGTCTGGAGGTGGGGTTAGAGAGTTGAGCATGAGACACTGAAGGGAAAGGAAGCAAGAGAGAGGAACCTGGGGTCTGGATCTGCGATTGGACTCCCACCAAGATAATGAGCAAATAGACCGGACACCGAAGTCCGTGGTGGTGAAAGGATTGCATACTCAGCCACCAAATCAGGAGGGCAGGAGATTCCAAGTCTCCTGGCCCCAACTGACATCTGCAGGCAACACAGCAGGTCAGGAGCCTGGGGCTGCCAGTGAGAAGGCAGTGCCCAAGACAGGCTCAGGCTGTCAGCCATACGGGTTGGAAGTACAGACACTGAGAGGACTTGTGCAGAGCTTCAGGCAGCAAGGGTCAGAGTACAAAGAGCAGAAGGAAGGCCCCTCGAACCCACCTGGTTAGGTGGATCCCAAGTTGTTTCCAGGCTGCCCGGACCCCATCACCACCTGCTACCTGTACCCTGGACTGTACCTGCATTTCATCAGTAAAAGGTAAAGGAAACTGATATCCCTGTGTCCTTCAATTATTTCCTCCACCCTCAGTCCTGCACTCCAAAGTTAATCATCCCTCTTACTAACTGTACCAGTAGCCCTGGGAACTAAGCTCTACCGTAGGGAGCTATACCAACACTGCTGCAACTGCATCAGCCCCAGTGGACCCCTTTTAGCAGCGTCAACCATCCATGGCCGAATACCACAGGTGGTGTCACATATTATCCTTTACAGACTTTATTCTCCACTTCCACTCATCCCCTTTTACTGGACGCCCAGGGCCACGGACTGGGTCACTGCCACTGTGACCACCCCTTTAAGTAACACCGGACCCTGCCCGAGTACTACACGGGCCTAGCGGGTGCTCCACAGTAGTCCACGTCTGTGGGATATACAGGTTTTAACCTGAACGGTGCATAGATGCGACCGTCCTGGCTGAAAACCACTGGTGAATGAACTGCTTAGGAGCGGAGCTTCAGCGACCGGGTGGGTGACGTCATAGAGGTTACTCCTGGTCACTGAGCTCCGTTTCCAGCTGGGCTGAGCTGCGGTGACTTCTGTAAGATCCGTGCTAGCACCGTGAGCCCTGAGCGCTCACTGTGCTAGCGGGGATCTGATAACAGTTCAGCCCGGCTGGGAAAGGAGCTCAGTGACTGGTGGTAGCCTCTATGATGTCACCCCCAGTCACTGAAGCTCCGCTCCCAGGCAGCTCATTCACAAGTGGTTTTCAGCCAGAACCATCGCATCTGTGCACCGTCCAGGTTGAAAACTGTATATCCCCCAGATATGGATTACGGAGAGGGGCAGAACGACGGACAGGTATGGCATATTGTTGCTTTTTTATTTTACTTTTATTACAGGAGATCGAGGGCTTTGCTTGGATTAGGCACTGCAGTAAGTATGGTTTAATTAAGAATAATAAAAGATGTCGCTTATTTTTTTCAAATAAAAGACTTTCGTCTTTCTGTCTCTTTATTTAACATTACAACTATAGGATTAGCAATGGATAGGAAGAGCGCTGAATTTGCAGAATGGGCAAAACAAAATTGGAACAGAACCCTCAGTTTAAATAGAACATTATGTTCAGTGATGAGGCAAACTTTTTTGGGTGGCCTATTTATATGGACACAGCTAAAAAAAACATGGGAATGGTGACAGTTTTCTTGCGCAGAGTGTCTTGCATAGCAATCTGCTGTAATGTTAGCCCCCCCCCCCCCCCGTCCATAATAAAGAATTATAGGGGGGGTCTCATGGACACATAGGCCCTGAATTGATGAATTTGATTTACCTCATGATGAAGGTTATGAAGTAATTTTGGTTAACTGATGTTAGCTTTGGTATTTTTGACCAAGAGCATTTATGATTGGTTCTTTCTGGTTGTTGTGCGCCCAGAATATTGTTTACTGATTGGTGGGCTGCTCTGTGGCAGTGATGTTTATGGGCTATAAATAGCCCTTTAGGTACGGTTTTACCTCAGTCTGAGGTAACCTGAAGAAACCGAAGATCCCGCCCTCCCTCCCTTAATTTCTGTATTTTTCCTGTCGTGTTCATTTATTTTGTGGGGAAATCGCCCTTTCTGGGTGGATTGGTCATTTTACGGTGGTTAAAATTTATGGTGGTTAACCTAAAGAGTTAAGTTTAAAGTAAACGGTTGGATTTCAAGTAACTCAAAAATAAATGACACGGCCATTTCATTCCAAACGTTGTCTGAGTCTTTATTTATTGAATGAATGGGCCTTGTGTGGCCATGACCTGGGTACTGCGTTCACCAGACATAAACACAATTTCTATCAGCTCCTCATGTGTTAACCTCTGCGACGTGTTAATGGCTGTAAACAAAGATGAACTTGTAAATAGCTCATGAGAGAATAAAGTTACGTTAAAACCAAGCACACCATTGTTTTTCTTGTGAAATTCTCAATAAATTTGATGTATCACATGACCCATCTCCCGTTGGAAAAAATTAAAGTTGAATCCAAAATGGCCGACTTCAAAATGACCGCTATAGTCACCACTCATCTTGAAAAGTTTTCCCCCTCCTATATACTAATGTGCCACAAACAGGAAGTTGATATCAGCAACCATTCCCATTTTATTTAGGTGTATAAATATACGTGGTCCACCCTCTATGCAAAAAATTACCAATAACAAACATAGAAAAACAGACCCCACAAGAGAAAAACAAACAACCCCCTAAGAATCCACAGAAGAAGCCTCTAAAACAAATACCTGCTCATATACCATGATTAACCCATAGTGAGACCATCAGGTCCTGACAAAGAAGCGAAACGCGTGTCTGGTTCGTTGCTCAAGATGTCCTCTGTTAACCCCTTAGGGTCGTTTGCATGTTAATGTCCGGGCCAATTTTTACAATTCTGACCACTATCCCTTTATGAGGCTATAACTCTGGAATGCTTGCATGGATCCCAGTGATTCTGACATTGTTTTATCATGACATATTGTACTTCATGTTAGTGGTAACATTTCCTTGACATTACTTGCATTTATTTGTGGAAAAAATAAAAATTTGGTGAAAATTTTGAAAATTTTGCAACTTTGAATTTTCATGCCCCTAAATCACAGAGATATGTTACAAAATGTACTTAATAAGTAACATTTGCCACATATCTACTTTACATCAGCACAATTTAGGAACCAACATTTTTTTTTGTTAGGGAGTTATAAGAGTTAAAAGTTGACCAGCAATTTCTCATTTTTACAACACCATTTTTTTAGGAACCACATCACATTTGAAGTCACTTTGAGGGGTCTATATGATAGAAAATACCCAAGTGTGACACCATTCTAAAAACTGCGCCCCTCAAGGTGCTCAAAACCACATTCAAGAAGTTTATTAACCCTTCAGGTGTTTCACAGGAATTTTTGGAATGTTTAAAAAAATGAACATTTAACTTTTTTTCACAAAAAATTTACTTCAGATCCAATTTGTTTTATTTTACCAATGGTAACAGGAGAAATTGGACTCCAAACGTTGTTGTACAATTTTACATAGTTACATAGTTATTACATACAGTGGGGCAAAAAAGTATTTAGTCAGTCAGCAATAGTGCAAGTTCCACCACTTAAAAAGATGAGAGGCGTCTGTAATTTACATCATAGGTAGACCTCAACTATGGGAGACAAACTGAGAAAAAACAATCCAGAAAATCACATTGTCTGTTTTTTTATCATTTTATTTGCATTTTATGGTGGAAAATAAGTATTTGGTCAGAAAAAAACAATCAAGATTTCTGGCTCTCACAGACCTGTAACTTCTTCTTTTAGAGTCTCCTCTTTCCTCCACTCATTACCTGTAGTAATGGCACCTGTTTAAACTTGTTATCAGTATAAAAAGACACCTGTGCACACCCTCAAACAGTCTGACTCCAAACTCCACTATGGTGAAGACCAAAGAGCTGTCAAAGGACACCAGAAACAAAATTGTAGCCCTGCACCAGGCTGGGAAGACTGAATCTGCAATAGCCAACCAGCTTGGAGTGAAGAAATCAACAGTGGGAGCAATAATTAGAAAATGGAAGACATACAAGACCACTGATAATCTCCCTCGATCTGGGGTTCCACGCAAAATCCCACCCCGTGGGGTCAGAATGATCACAAGAACGGTGAGCAAAAATCCCAGAACCACGCGGGGGGACCTGTTGTGAATTTACCTTTTGGCTCCCTCTAGTGGTTACTAGTGATTTGACTCTGGGAATGTCTGCCATCCCTTGTATGCTCACCTGGGTTGTTAGGTCAGGGGTGTTGCTATATAAACTCCCTGGACCTTCAGTTCAATGCCTGGCAACGTTGTAATCAGAGCTAATCTGTTGTGCTCTTGTCTACTGATCCTGGTTCCTGCTAGATTAAGCTAAGTATGCTTTCTTGCTTTTTGCTATTTGTTTTTGTTTGCATTTTTGTCCAGCTTGTACATAATCTGTATCCTATCCTTGCTGGAAGCTCTAGGGAGGCTGGAGTTCTCCCCCCGGGCCGTTAGACGGTTCGGGGGTTCTTGAAATTCCAGTGTGGATTTTTGATAGGGTTTTTGTTGACCATATAAGTTATCTTACTACATTCTGCTATTAGTAAGTGGGCCTCTCTTTGCTAAACCTAGTTCATCTCTGTGTTTGTCATTTCCTCTTACCTCACCGTTATTATTTGTGGGGGCTTGTATCCAACTTTTGGGGTCTATTCTCTGGAGGCAAGAGAGGTCTTTGTTTTCCTCTTCTAGGGGTAGTTAGTCCTCCGGCTGGCGCGAGACATCTAGCGACCAACGTAGGCATGTTCCCCGGCTACTTCTAGTGTTGGCGTTAGGAGTAGATATATGGTCAACCCAGTTACCACTGCCCTATGAGCTGGATTTTTGTACTTCGCAGACTTACTTGTTCCTCTGAGACCCTCGCCATTGGGGTCATAACAGGGACCTAGTGAATGAACTGCAGAGAGCTGGGACCAATGTAACAAGGCCTACCATAAGTAACACACTACGCCACCATGGACTCAGATCCTGCAGTGCCAGACGTGTCCCACTGCTTAAGCCAGTACATGTCCGGGCCCGTCTGAAGTTTGCTAGAGAGCATTTGGATGATCCAGAGGAGTTTTGGGAGAATGTCCTATGGTCTGATGAAACCAAACTGGAACTTTTTGGTAGAAACACAACTTGTCGTGTTTGGAGGAAAAAGAATACTGAGTTGCATCCATCAAACACCATACCTACTGTAAAGCATGGTGGTGGAAACATCATGCTTTGGGGCTGTTTCTCTGCAAAGGGGCCAGGACGACTGATCCGGGTACATGAAAGAATGAATGGGGCCATGTATCGTGAGATTTTGAGTGCAAACCTCCTTCCATCAGCAAGGGCATTGAAGTTGAAACGTGGCTGGGTCTTTCAACATGACAATGATCCAAAGCACACCGCCAGGGCAACGAAGGAGTGGCTTCGTAAGAAGCATTTCAAGGTCCTGGAGTGGCCTAGCCAGTCTCCAGATCTCAACCCTATAGAAAACCTTTGGAGGGAGTTGAAAGTCCATGTTGCCAAGCGAAAAGCCAAAAACATCACTGATCTAGAGGAGATCTGCATGGAGGAATGGGCCAAAATACCAACAACAGTGTGTGGCAACATTGTGAAGACTTACAGAAAACGTTTGACCTCTGTCATTGCCAACAAAGGCTATATTACAAAGTATTGAGATTAAATTTTGTTTCTGACCAAATACTTATTTTCCACCATAAAATACAAATAAAATTATAAAAAAACAGACAATGTGATTTTCTGGATTTTTTTTCTCAGTTTGTCTGCCATAGTTGAGGTCTACCTATGATGTCAATTACAGACGCCTCTCATCTTTTTAAGTGGTGGAACTTGCACTATTGCTGACTGACTAAATACTTTTTTGCCCCACTGTAGTTACATAATTATTACATAGTTACATAGTTATTAAGGTTGAAGGAAGACTTTAAGTCCATCTAGTTCAACCCATAGCCTAACCTAGCATGCCCTAACATGTTGATCCAGAGGAAGGCAAAAGAAACCCATGTGGCAAAGAGTAAGCTCCACATTGGGGAAAAAAATTCCTTCCCGACTCCACATACGGCAATCAGACTAGTTCCCTGGATCAACGCCCTATCAAGGAATCTAGTGTATATACCCTGTAACATTATACTTTTCAAGAAAGGCATCCAGTCCCCTCTTAAATTTAAGTAATGAATCACTCATTACAACATCATACGGCAGAGAGTTCCATAGTCTCACTGCTCTTACAGTAAAGAATCCGCGTCTGTTATTATGCTTAAACCTTCTTTCCTCCAGACTTAGAGGATGCCCCCTTGTCCCTGTCACCGGTCTATGATTAAAAAGATCATCAGAAAGGTCTTTGTACTGTCCCCTCATATATTTATACATTAAAATAAGATCACCACTTAGTCTTTGTTTTTCCAAACTAAACAGCCCCAAGTGTAATAACCTATCTTGGTATGGCAGACCCCCCCAGTCCTCTAATAACCTTGGTTGCTCTTCTCTGCACCCGCTCTAGTTCAGCTATGTCTTTCTTATACACCGGAGACCAGAACTGTGCACAGTATTCTAAGTGTGGTCGAACTAGTGACTTGTATAGAGGTAAAATTATGTTCTCCTCATGAGCATCTATGCCTCTTTTAATACATCCCATTATTTTATTTGCCTTTGTAGCAGCTGCCTGACACTGACCACTGAATATGAGTTTGTCATCCACCCATACACCCAGGTCTTTTTCATTGACGGTTTTGCCCAGAGTTTTAGAATTAAGCACATAGTTATACATCTTATTACTTCTACCCAAGTGCATGACCTTACATTTATCCCCATTACAGCTCATTTGCCATTTATCAGCCCATGCTTCTAGTTTACATAAATCATCCTGTAATATAAAATTGTCCTCCTCTGTATTGATTACCCTGCAGAGTTTAGTGTGATCTGCAAATATTGAAATTCTACTCTGAATGCCCCCTACAAGGTCATTAATAAATATGTTAAAAAGAAGAGGGTCCAATACTGACCCCTGTGGTACCCCACTGCTAACCGCGACCCAGTCCGAGTGTGCTCCATTAATAACCACCCTTTGTTTCCTATCCCTGAGCCAGCTCTCAACCCACTTACACATATTTTCCCCTATCCCCATTATTCTCATTTTATGTATCAACCTTTTGTGTGGCACCGTATCAAAAGCTTTTGAAAAGTCCATATACACCACATCTACTGGGTTCCCTTGGTCCAGTCTGGAACTTACCTATTCATAGAAGCTGATCAAATTAGTCTGACATGAACGGTCCCTAGTAAACCCGTGTTGATACTGGGTCATGAGGTTATTCCTCTTCAGATACTCCAGTATAGCATCCCTTAGAATGCCCTCCAGAATTTTACCCACAGTAGAAGTTAAGCTTACTGGCCTATAATTTCCGAGTTCAGTTTTTGTCATCTTTTTGAATATTGACACCACATTTGCTATACGCCAGTCCTGTGGTACAGACCCTGTTATTATGGACTCTTTAAAGATTAAAAATAATGGTCTATCAATGACTGTACTTAATTCCTGCAGTACTCGGGGGTGTATCCCATCCGGGCCCGGAGATTTGTCAATTTTAGTGATTTTTAGACGCCGCCGTACTTCCTGCTGGGTTAAGCAGGTGACACTTAATGGGGAATTTTTGTTATCACTGATCATATTGTCTGCCATGGGATTTTCTTGTGTAAATACTGATGAAAAAAAGTCATTTAGCATATTGGCTTTTTCCTCATCCTCATCCACCATTTCCCCCAGACTATTTTTAAGGGGGCCAACACTATCATTTTTTAGTTTCTTACTATTTATGTGGTTAAAGAATATTTTGGGATTATTTTTACTCTCTCTAGCAATGAGTCTCTCTGTCTCAATTTTTGCTGCCTTGATTTGCTTTTTACAGAATTTATTTAATTTTCTGTATTTATTTAGTACCTCAGCACTACCTACTTCCTTTAATTCTCTAAATGCTATCTTTTTGTCACTTATTGCACCCCTTACAGCTCTGTTTAGCCATATTGGTTTCCTCCTATTTCTAGTATGTTTATTCCCACAAGGTATATACTGTGCACAGGTCCTATCCAGGATGCTAATAAATGTCTCCCATTTTCTTTGTGTATTTTTATGTCTCAGGATATCGTCCCAGTTAATTGCACCAAGATCATCTCTCATCCGTTGGAAATTTGCCCTCCTGAAGTTTAGTGTCCTTGTCACTCCTCTACTACACATCTTATTAAAGGATACATGAAAACTTATTATTTTGTGATCACTATTCCCCAAGTGACCTCCAACCCTTATATTTGATATGAAGTCTGGCCTGTTTGTTAATATTAGGTCTAGCAGTGCCCCCCAATTGTGAAAGGTAATTGTCTCTCATAGTTGTCAAAAACCGATTACCTTTGCTGGAACTGCAGGTTTCTGTTCCCCAATCTATTTCAGGGTAGTTGAAGTCCCCCATAATAATGACTTCTCCTTGAGTCGCAGCTTCTATTTACTTTACGAGGATATTCTCCATTGCTTCCATTATTTTTGGAGATTTATAACAAACCCCTATCAGTCATTTATTATTTTTTCCCCTCCCCTTATCTCCACCCACAGGGACTCTACATTTTCATTAAATTCACCTATATTATCATGCCGGATGGGTTTTAAGGACGATTTTACATACAAACACACCCCACCCCCTCGCTTATCTGTACGGTCATTTCTGAAAAGGCTATAGCCCTGCAAGTTAACAGCCCAGTCATGGCTCTCATCCAGCCATGTTTCAGATATCCCCATCATATCATAATTATGCTCCAACAACATTAATTCTAATTCGTCCATTTTGTTGGCGAGGCTTCTGGCATTAGTATACATGCACTTGATGTTCCTCTCTGTACCTCTATTCTTTCTTAAATTATTAACTGTTCTAACCCCACCCCCCATGCCACCGCCACCCCCAACTTCCTTATTTGTGCCCAAGGCTCTATCTGCCCTATCTTCCCTTCCTATAAATTGAATACCCTCCCCCCCAATCCCTAGTTTAAACACTCCTCCAACCTTCTAACCATTTTCTCCCCCAGCACAGCTGCACCTTCCCCATTGAGGTGCAGCCCAACCCTAGCGTAGAGCCTGTAGCCCACTGAGAAGTCGGCCCAGTTCTGCAGGAACCCAAACCCATCCTTCCTACACCAATTCTTGAGCCACTTATTAACCTCCCTAATCTCCCATTGCCTCTCTGGCATGGCACGTGGTACAGGCAGTATTTAGGAAAATACCATGTTGGAGGTCCTTGCTTTCAGCTTGCAGCCTAATTCCCTGAAATCATCTTTAAGGACCTTCCACCTACCTCTAACTTTGTCATTTGTGCCAATGTGCACCATGACCGCTGGGTCACCAGCCCCTCCCAGTAATCTGTCAACCCGATCAGCGATGTGTTGGACTCGAGCGCCAGGTAGGCAGCACACCGTCCGACGATCCCTGTCTTTGTGACAGATTGCTCTATCTGTTCCCCTAATAATTGAATCCCCCTCTACCAGCACCTGTCTGGCCTGTACTGCTCTCCTATTTCCCTCCTTACTGTAGCAGTCACTCCTCCGGCTTTCAGAGGACATGCCTGGCTGCAGCAGTGCTACCCCTGTACTGGCACACCCCTCATCCGCCAACTTAGCAAACTTATTGGGGTGCGCCAGATCAGGACTAGCCTCCCTGGCACTCTTCCCTCTACCCAGCTTTCTGACTGTCACCCAGCTAGCTACTTCACTGTCCTTCAGCTCCATCCTACCATCCCCCCCAATCTATCCCATTGAGCATCTGCTCAGTGAGCAGAAGACTCCTCTCCATAAACACTCCCGTCCTGATTATGGAGATACCCCATGTGTAGGGGGAACCGCTGTTTGGGCGCATGGCAGAGCTCAGAAGGGAAGGAGCGCCGTTTGACTTTCCAATGCAATATTGGCTGGAATTGAGATAGGATGCCATGTCACGTTTGGAGAACCCCTGATGTGCCTAAACAATAGAAACCCCCCACAAGTGACACAATTTTGTAAAGTACACCTCTAGGGAACTTATCTAGATATGTGGTGAGCACTTTGATCCACCAAGTGCTTCACAGAAGTTTATAATGTAGAGCCATAAAAATAAAAAATCTTATTTTTCACAAAAATGATCTTTTTGCCCCCATTTTTTTATTTTCTCAAGGATAACAGGTTAAATCGGACACCAAAAGTTGTGCAATTTGTCTTGAGTACGCTGATACCCCATATGTGGGGGTAAACCACTGTTTGAGTGCATGGCAGAGCTCGGAAGTGTAGGAGCGCCGTTTGACTATTCAATTCAAAATTGACTGGAATTGAGATAGGATGCCATGTCACGTTTGGAGAGCCCCTTATGTGCCTAAACAGTGAAAGCCTCCCACATGTGACACCATTTTGGAAAGTAGAGCCCCTAAGGAACTATCTAGATGTGTTATGAGAACTTTGAACACCTAAGTGTTTCATTACAGTTTATAACGCAGAGCCGTGAAAATTAAAAATCTTTTTTTTTCCACAAAAATGATTTTTAAGCCCCCAGTCTTAAATTTTCCCGAGGGTAAAAGGAGAAATTGGACCACAACAGTTGTTGTCCAATTTGTCCTGAGTACGCTGATACCCCAAATGTGGGGGGAACCACCGTTTGGGTGCATAGCAGAGCTGGGAAGGGAAGGAGCGCTGTTTGGAATGCAGACTTAGATGGAATGGCCTGCAGGCGTCACCTTGCGTTTGCAGAGCACCTGATATACCTAAACAGTAGAAACCCCCCACAAGTGACCCCATACTGGAAAATAGACCCCCCAAGGAACTTATCTAGATGTGTTTCGAGAACTTTGAACCCCCAAGTGTTTCACTACAGTTTATAACGCAGAGCCCTCAAATGTTTATTTTCCCAAGGGTAACAAGAGAAATTGAACCCCAGGAGTTGTTGTCCAATTTGACTTGAGTACGCTGATATCTCATATGTTGGAGTATACCCCTGTTTCGGTGTACGGCAGAGCTCGGAAGGGAAGGCGCACTGTTTTACTTTTTCAACGCAGAATTGGCTGGAATTGAGATCGGATGCCATGTCACATTTGGAGAGCCCCTGTTGTGCCTAATCCGTGGAAACCCCCCAATTCTAACTCCAACCCTAACCCCATCACACCCCAACCCTAATCCCAACCCTAACCATAACCCTAACCACACCCCTAACCCGAACACACCTCTAACCCTAATCCCAACCCTAACCACACCCCTAACCCCAGAACACCCCTAACCCTAATCCCAACCCTAACCACACTCCTAACTCCAACACACCCCTAACCCTAATCCCAACCATAACCCTAACCACACCCCTAACCCTGACACACCCCTAACCCTAATCCCAACCCTAATCTCAACCATAAATGTAATCCGAACCCTAACCCTAAATTTTGCACCAACCCAACCCTAACTTTAGCCCCAACCCTAACTTTAGCCCCAACCCTAAACCTATCTTAAGCCCTAACCCTAACCCTAATGGGAAAATATAAATAAATACATTTTTTTATTTTACTATTTTTCCCTGTCTAAGGCGGTGATAAAGGGGGTTTAATTTACTATTTACAGTGGGTTTTCATAGCGGGTTTTTATGTTTGGCAGCTGTCACACACTAAAAGACGCTTTTTATTGCAAAAAATAGTTTTTGCATTACCACATTTTGAGAGCTTTAATTTTTCCATATTTTAGTCCACAGAGTCATGTGAGGTCTTGTTTTTTGTGGGACGAGTTGACATTTTTATTGGTACCATTTTTGGCACATGACATTTTTTGATCGTGTTGTATTCCGATTTTTGTAAGGCAGAATGAACGAAAACCAGGAATTCATTAATTTCTTTTGGGGAGGCTTTTATATCGTTCTGCATTTGGTAAAATTGATAAAGCAGTTTTATTCCTCGAGTCAGTACGATTACAGCGATACCTCATTTATATCATTTTTTTAGGTTTTGTCTCTTTTATACAATAAAAACTATTTCATTGAAAAAATAATCATTTTTGCATCGCTTTATTCTGAGGGCTATAACTTTTTAATTTTTTCGCTGATGACACTGTATGGTGGCTTGTTTTTTGCAGGACAAGATGACGTTTTTAGTGGTACCATGTTTATTTATATCCGTCTTTTTTATCGCATGTTATTCCACTTTTTGTTCAGCGGTATGATGATAAAGCATTGCTTTTTGCCTCATTTTTTTTTACGCTGTTCTCTGAAGAGGTTTACTATTCTGACAGTTTTATAGGTTGGGTCGTTACGGAAGCGGCGATACTAAATATGTGTACTTTTATTATTTTTTTATTTACATAAAGAAAAGTATTTATTGGAACAATATTTTTTTTCTTTATTTAGGATATTTTTACACATGTTAATTTTTTTTTTTTACTTTTTTACATTGTCCCAGGGTGGGACATCATTGTATAGTGTCAGACAACTGATCTGACACTTTGCAAAGCACTGTGTCAGATCAGCGATATGACAGGCAGTGCAGGAGGCTTGCCAATGCCTGCTCTCAGCAGGCGCTTGCAAGCCACCTCCCTGCAGGACCTGGAAGGACCCCCGTGGCCATCTTGGATCTGGGGCCTGCATGAAGGAGGACGCAGGAGACGCTAAGAACAAAGCGATCACATCGTTCCAAAGGTCTCAGGGAATCACGCAGGGGGCCCCCTCCCTGCGCGATGCTACCCTATGCCGCGATCTTGTTTGATCGCAATGTTACAGACGTTAAAATGCTGGGAGCGGTTCGTGAATGCTCATGGTGCATAGTGCCGGATGTCAGCTGTAATAATCAGCTGAAACCCAGCCACGATCAGCCGCGCTCCCTCCATGAGAGCGGCTTATCGCCTATGACGTACTATCCTGTCCCCTGGGAATTAAGACCCTGGTCACCTCGATGGGATAGCACGTTAGATGGCAGAAAAGGGTTAATTATCCTGCCTAATTAAGTCCACAGGTATTTATATCATGTATTGATATCTTACTGATTTGTGGATTTTATTAAATCATTTATAGCTCTGTTGATATAATCGTGTTATATGAGCACATATTTTTCATACAGGCACCCAGAGTTGAATTTTATGTGGTTTTTTTTTTGTGGCATCTGTTTTGTCTATTTATTAATGGTAATTATTTCTATATATTTATGTGTTAGACTTTATTCAGATGTCCATTTTTTTCACATTACTGATTTTCATCAGAGTTTAGTTCAAGTGTGTTGGGCGTCGGGATTCTCCCTCTGCTTGTGATAGATTCCAAGCATTGGCCTGGTGCTGTGGTCTCCCATTCTTGTCTGGCCACTGCAGGTGTTGCTCAGCACAGCCGTCAGTCCCAGCGTCTTGCTCAGGCTCATGGTATTCGGTTGGTTACTGCAGGCTCTTCAGCCAAGTCTATGGTAACCTGCGATATGCAGGTGCAGCCTGACGCTTGGGAGTCTAAGTCCAGAGATCGCAAATAGATCAATGGCTGCACTCAATTTTACTGTACTAAAGCAAGGAAATGTGCGATACATGAAATGTGAATAGCTTAATGGCTTGTGAAATCTATGAAAAAACACATGAGATGCTTAGCACAAGATTTGGCCAAAAATTTGCACCAGTTCAGACTAGATTGCTGTTCAGTCAGTTTTCCTATATTTACTAAGTCCAGAGATCATCTGACTGAGCATGTCCATGATGTGGCGTCTGCTCATTGGTGGTCAGAGGCTTGCTGCTCTGGTGAGTTGGCAGCTCCAGATTGGGCCGCGAACAACGCCTCAGCCGAATGGGCGTGTTTGGGGTGGAGCCTAGTGTATAAAAGGCTTCCTGTGGAGCGTGTGGGTGCGCTAGTATCATGTGTGGTGTATGTGAGTGGATACTCTACCACTCTGTTTGCACGTGTCGCGCTATACACTGAGAGTACTTGCCTAGGCAGGTAGGGTTAGGACTGGGTTACTTCCCTTGGCTTAGCATCTGTTTACTTCATATGTGCGGTTGGTACAGTAGAGTTACAGAGCAATTCCAACCCTTAGGTTATACTTGTCTGGGAAAGCAACAGCGTCGTGCACCGAGCATCACATGTGTTCTCTTCCTTGTCTCAGCTTCTGCTTTATTACCCGTGTGCGGTTAGCACCATTTACTTCCAGAGCTCAACCCATGTGCTATTACCCCTGTGACGTATAAAAGGCTTTGCACATTGTTCCCTTTTAGCAGTACCACTCTGTGCAGTAACCGAGCTGGGCACTCTGGGTTCTGCTCACACTGTGTGACATCTAACACAGAGCGCTGATTAGCTCCGCCATTGTTTTACATCTCTGCACCCCGGCTTGTGATTGCACTTTATTATTTGTTTTTATTCAGTGCATTCCGCCAACCCTAACAAAGTCTCATCAGTTTTTCTCGCAAGTGAGAAAAAAAAAGTTCCAAGTTACTTTTTCTAACAATCCGTGAAAATCAGACCTTACGTGGATGACATACGAGTTCTGGCCGAGTTGATTACCGATAGACTTAGGGTACCGTCACACAGTGCAATTTTGATCGCTACGACGGCACGATTCGTGACGTTCCAGCGATGCATTTATGATATCGCTGTGTCTGACACGCTACTGCGATCCGGATCCCCGCTGAGAATCGTACGTCGTAGCAGATCGTTTGAAACTTTCTTTCGTCGTCTAGTGTCCCGCTGTGGCGGCATGATTGCATTGTGTGACACAGGTTGTATACGATGTGCGCACAGTAACCAACGGCTTCTACATCGCAAATACGTCATGAAATTATCGCTCCAGCGCCGTGTATTGCAACGTGTGACCGCAGTCTACGACGCTGGAGCGATACTTATACGACGCTGCAACGTCACGAATCGTGCCGTCGTAGCGATCAAAATTGCACTGTGTGACGGTACCCTTACATTGGCAGTGTTGTTCCTAATCTTGGATCAATATCTCCATGATTCTGTGCAGACTGCGAAAAATCCCAGATATGTGAACTGCCACATTCACTATTTTAGGTACGAGTACTATCTGTGAAAAATCCTCATACAAAAAAATATTGCTTGTGAATGAGGCCTTAATAATAATCGATTGTATTAATTCATTTAGTTCTATGTTTATTAAGCTAGCTTGTAGATGAATGGAAAGTGCCTAATATTTGTAGAAAAGTCCCCAAATGTATCACACAGCGCAGCAATATGAAGGGTTAAGCAGAGGTTTTAGGACAGTAATATTATATCTGTCCAGTGTTCCCAAACCGCAGTTTACGGTGTGCACGTCATGGAACGCTGTGTATGGAGCGGTGAGCACACGGCCGACACACTTACTGCTGTCACATTATATAGGTGACGATCTGTACAAAGAGATTGGACGTCTTACAAGACTTGGTCTGTTTTATAACAATGAATATATTTTTATTGGTGGAACAGGAGAACAGTCTGATATACAGAGATACTATAGGATTGTGTACAGATAAGGAGGAACATCAGTGACAGATGTAGCAGAGCAGCGTCATACAGTACAGCAGGTACAGAACGTCTACACGTTACATTAGAAGAGCAGTGACACCATAAGCATGTATTACACGTTACACATATACTGCACAGACGGCGATCACTGGAGCGCGGGTCACACTGGCCATAGAGCAGATGTCACAGGCTCCTCGGTGGGTCCTTGCGTAGCGCCGATCACTTGCAGCAGCTGCAGGTGTCACATCCATCGCCGCACTCACAGCCCTGGCTGCACTGACTGCACTCAGCCGGACAGCAGGAGCAGCAGCCTGGGGGGAGAGACTCGTGAGAGGGCGGCAGTATACAGATGGGAGATAGAACATTTTGATTTCTAGTAAGCACATGGCCAATTCTGAGCATTTATGGCAAATCCACAGGATATATGACATTGTATAGTGAATATAGGAAGCCGCGGCTCATGCTAGGTTACCTCTGCACTAATTCCTATCTAGATGCTGTGACTGGGACCGGGTGAGGCAGGAAAACCTTCTTAGGCCGGAATCACATGAGTGTATTTCACGGTCCATATACGGACTAAAATGCCCAGTATTGTGGTGGGTCTACTGGCCGAAACTTAGAGCCTCACAGGCTTGGACTGGCCCACAGGAGAACAGGAGAATCCTCCGGTGGGCCCCTGTGTAGGCGTTAGCCACCATCCTCTTATATGCGCAGCAGTTGGCACAATATACACATGGATCACTATATACAGAGGCAGCATCTTATATATGTAACAATCTGCCCAGAGTATTATTATATACATTTGTGACGGAGGATAATGTCACGTTTCCATGTAGCTGAAATGTTGGGCCCTGGAGTTGGTTACCGGTGGGCCCTGGGCTCCCCAGTCCGACACATATGTGTCTATCAGGCTGTAACTTCAGGTCAGCAGATCTGCGGTTAGTCTGGTCATTGTGGTCCATACATGTACCATAAAATACACTCGTGTGAACTCGGCCTTAAGTTGACCATGATTGAAAACAACTACAGTTATTTGCAATTACCCTTCATCCAATCTCCTTCATTTGTGCCAGCATCAAAGTTTGTCAGGGTCCAACTCAGATTTCAGGACGCAACATCTTAGCATGAACTTAAAGCTATTTTTGGAGTATTTTTTTACAGTATTTCATACTTTTTTATATAATACAATTATGATTAATTAATAATGAAACTACATAAAATACAGTAATAATCCTATTTCTAATAATAATACTGTTAATTTCTATAGAGTATAAACTACATAAGCAAACAATCCAGTGTGTATAAATCTGGCTGTAAATGGTATGTATTTCTATCTATAGCTCTTGTCTACTCACTTTTCTTGCATGTTGTACATTTGCAGTTCTTACATTTGCAGGATTCTCCGCAGGAACAAGAAGCCCCTAAGAGAGAAGCAGGAATTGTGTTATAGAGGAGAATATTCGGTCCAGGACATTGGTATTGTCGATGTTCTCGGTGGGGCTACCACTTCTACTATATCCCCAAATAACCCAACATTTGTCTCCAAACCCGATCCCCTCTCACTAATAAAGACACAAACCCCAATTCTGGATAATAATTGGCCACAGCAGCCTTTATTATAAACATACAAATATTTAACAGCAAATAACACGGGGAGGGTCCTTGAAGCTCAAAATCAGGTGATTAACCATAATGAAAAGTGAACACATAACAGACAATGAATTATTCCCAGCCGTCTCCCCACTGGTTCGGGAGCACCAAATACCCTGAAGGGTTCCATTATCCACTTAATCCCGGGGGTCCGGCACAACGCCGCCAAAATCCCCCCAAAATCACCAGACCAGAAAAACCATAATATAATACCAACTGATGAATCCATATACTCACAAATTCCCCAGACGAATTTAGCACCAACTTCAAGGAGCCCCCAACCTCATCACAGCCACCATGACCCATGACTAAAGCCCCAAGCCGACACAACGAACAAACGAAATTAAGGGCGGGCAAGCGGGAATGCTCACAAATGCCTCTGGAGTGGGAACTGGCAAGACCCCTCACATACCCTGGAATATAAAAACCCCCTTTATGCATGCCCCCACCTACCCCCACTATCCCCACCCCCCTCAACCCGCTATCATGACGGCCTTTTCTAACGCCGCGGGGGGGAGGGGGCGGCTTGCGCCGGCCTGTACTTTCAGTCTCCATCACACACCATGGATTTCTCCCCAATGTCCTCCTCACCGGACACCCTATTGTCAGCCCCGGCAGACATGCTTATACGGCCCTTATACTGCTGTACCCATCAGCCCCAGCTGCACTGTGTGAACACATCCCATCAGGCTCAGGAGAAGAACACAAGACTAGAGGGAAATTCTCACATTGTATCATTTGGCTACAAATCACATTAATGGAAAGATATTTTACTACAATCGACGCCATTTGATATTTCCAACGTGTTCTGGTTGTAGTAAGAATTCTCCTCTTATTGTATTTACTTTGCCCTAAGTGTGTAACAAGTTGTCCATTAAGGCAGTTTTCACATATGGCCGGTCTGCGTCAGAGTTTCCATCCGACATTTAGTAAAATTCGCTTTATGGAGGGAACATCTAAGAATATCCCCAATGGTGGCAGCCAGCACTACTACATGTAACAGGTCCATTAGGGTTCCCTTACCTGTGGGGCAGACACAGTCCTGAGGGTCCATGGCTCTGGGGTACAGATGTGCTGTGGGATTGGTGGAGTCTGGAAATGATGCTGAATGATGGGATCAGTTGTTCTCCACCTTATATACAGCAGATACAGAGCTGAGTGCAAGCCCTGATCATAAACCACCCGCCGACCACGTCACACCCACATGTGTCAGGACACCGGATAAGCAAGGACGTGCCGGGTGCAAACCTGCAGTCACCCAGGACAGAGGACAATCCGCAGAAATGTCTATTGTGAGGGACATTGTTACCAGCAGGAACCTCAATCATTCTATGTAGTGATACAAATATAAGGGCTGCACTTATTCAGATTCACCTTCCTTGTTCCTGTTTGTCAGAGAGAGGAGTCTGTCAGCTTTGGTGCTGTGTGCAGTGTGACCTCAGCAGAAGTGATCAGTGTGCACTCAGCCTGGACTCCAGTCTACATCACCCATCACTGCACACAGCCCTCACCTCCAGCACTGCACTCATCACCCCCAGCACTGCACTCATCACAGCCAGACATCCCTGTATTCAGCCGCACTGCACTCATCACACCCAGACATCCCTGTATTCAGCCACACTGCACTCATCACACCCAGACATCCCTGTATTCAGCCGCACTGCACTCATCACACCCAGACATCCCTGTATTCAGCCACACTGCACTCATCACACCCAGACATCCCTGTATTCAGCCGCACTGCACTCATCACACCCAGACATCCCTGTATTCAGCCACACTGCACTCATCACACCCAGACATCCCTGTATTCAGCCACACTGCACTCATCACACCCAGACATCCCTGTATTCAGCCACACTGCACTCATCACACCCAGACATCCCTGTATTCAGCCACAAGGCACTCATCACACCCAGACATCCCTGTATTCAGCCGCACTGCACTCATCACACCCAGACATCCCTGTATTCAGCCACACTGCCCTCATCACACCCAGACATCCCTGTATTCAGCCACACTGCACTCATCACACCCAGACATCCCTGTATTCAGCCACACTGCACTCATCACACCCAGACATCCCTGTATTCAGCCACACTGCACTCATCACACCCAGACATCCCTGTATTCAGCCGCACTGCACTCATCACACCCAGACATCCCTGTATTCAGCCACACTGCACTCATCACACCCAGACATCCCTGTATTCAGCCACACTGCACTCATCACCCCCAGCACTGCACTCATCACAGCCAGACATCCCTGTATTCAGCCGCACTGCACTCATCACACCCAGACATCCCTGTATTCAGCCACACTGCACTCATCACACCCAGACATCCCTGTATTCAGCCACACTGCACTCATCACACCCAGACATCCCTGTATTCAGCCGCACTGCACTCATCACACCCAGACATCCCTGTATTCAGCCACACCGCACTCATCACACCCAGACATCCCTGTATTCAGCCACACTGCACTCATCACACCCAGACATCCCTGTATTCAGCCACACTGTGCTCATCACACCCAGACATCCCTGTATTCAGCCACACTGCACTCATCACACCCAGACATCCCTGTATTCAGTCGCACTGCACTCATCACACCCAGACATCCCTGTATTCAGCCGCACTGCACTCATCACACCCAGACATCCCTGTATTCAGTTGCACTGCACTCATCACACCCAGACATCCCTATATTCAGCCGCACTGCACTCATCACACCCAGACATCCCTGTATTCAGCCACACTGCACTCATCACACCCAGACATCCCTGTATTCAGCCACACTGCACTCATCACACCCAGACATCCCTGCATTCAGCCACACTGCATTCATCACACCCAGACATCCCTGTATTCAGCCACACTGCACTCATCACACCCAGACATCCCTGCATTCAGCCACACTGCACTCATCACACCCAGACATCCCTGTATTCAGCCGCACTGCACTAATCACACCCAGACATCCCTGTATTCAGCCACACTGTACTCATCACACCCAGACATCCCTGTATTCAGCCACACTGCTCTCATCACACCCAGACATCCCTGTATTCAGCCACACTGCACTCATCACACCCAGACATCCCTGTATTCAGCCACACAGCACTCATCACACCCAGACATCCCTGTATTCACTCGCACTGCACTCGTCACACCCAGACATCCCTGTATTCATTCGCACTGCACTCGTCACACCCAGACATCCCTGTATTCAGTCGCACTGCACTCGTCACACCCAGACATCCCTGTATTCAGTCGCACTGCACTCGTCACACCCAGACATCCCTGTATTCAGTCGCACTGCACTCGTCACTCCCAGACATCCCTGTATTCAGTCGGACTGCACTCGTCACACCCAGACATCCCTGTATTCAGCCACACTGCACTCATCACACCCAGACATCCCTGTATTCAGCCACACTGCACTCATCACACCCAGACATCCCTGCATTCAGCCACACTGCATTCATCACACCCAGACATCCCTGTATTCAGCCACACTGCACTCATCACACCCAGACATCCCTGCATTCAGCCACACTGCACTCATCACACCCAGACATCCCTGTATTCAGCCGCACTGCACTAATCACACCCAGACATCCCTGTGTTCAGCCACACTGCACTCATCACAGCCAGACATCCCTGTATTCAGCCACACAGCACTCATCACACCCAGACATCCCTGTATTCAGTCGCACTGCACTCGTCACACCCAGACATCCCTGTATTCAGTTGCACTGCACTCGTCACACCCAGACATCCCTGTATTCAGCCACACTGCACTCATCACACCCAGACATCTCTGTATTCAGCCACACTGCACTCATCACACCCAGACATCCCTGAATTCAGCCGCACTGCACTCATCACACCCAGACATCCCTGTATTCAGCCACACTACACTCATGACACCCAGACATCCCTGTATTCAGCCGCACTGCACTCATCACACCCAGACATGCCTGTATTCAGCCACACTGCACTCGTCACACCCAGACATCCCTGCATTCAGCCGCACTGCACTCATCACACCCAGACATCCCTGTATTCAGCCACACTGCTCTCATCACACCCAGACATCCCTGTATTCAGCCACACTGCACTCATCACAGCCAGACATCCCTGTATTCAGCCACACAGCACTCATCACACCCAGACATCCCTGTATTCAGCCACACTGCACTCATCACAGCCAGACATCCCTGTATTCAGCCACACAGCACTCATCACACCCAGACATCCCTGTGTTCAGTCGCACTGCACTGGTCACACCCAGACATCCCTGTATTCAGCCACACTGCACTCGTCACACCCAGACATCCCTGTATTCAGCCGCACTGCACTCGTCACACCCAGACATCCCTGTATTCAGTTGCACTGCACTCGTCACACCCAGACATCCCTGTATTCAGTCGCACTGCACTCGTCACACCCAGACATCCCTGTATTCAGTCGCACTGCACTCGTCACTCCCAGACATCCCTGTATTCAGTCGGACTGCACTCATCACACCCAGACATCCCTGTATTCAGTCGCACTGCACTCATCACACCCAGACATCCCTGTATTCAGCCACACTGCACTGCACTGCACTCATCACACCCAGACATCCCTGTATTCAGCCACACTGCACTCATCACACCCAGACATCCCTGTATTCAGCCGCACTGCACTCATCACACCCAGACATCCCTGTATTCAGCCACACTACACTCATGACACCCAGACATCCCTGTATTCAGCCGCACTGCACTCATCACAGCCAGACATCCCTGTATTCAGCCGCACTGCACTCATCACACCCAGACATCCCTGTATTCAGCCACACTGCACTCATCACAGCCAGACATCCCTGTATTCAGCCACACTGCACTCATCACACCCAGACATCCCTGTATTCAGCCGCACTGCACTTGTCACACCCAGACATCCCTGTATTCAGCCGCACTGCACTCATCACACCCAGACATCCCTGTATTCAGCCACACTGCTCTCATCACACCCAGACATCCCTGTATTCAGCCACACTGCACTCATCACAGCCAGACATCCCTGTATTCAGCCGCACTGCACTCGTCACACCCAGACATCCCTGTATTCAGCCACACTGCACTCGTCACACCCAGACATCCCTGTATTCAGTCGCACTGCACTCGTCACACCCAGACATCCCTGTATTCAGCCGCACTGCACTCGTCACACCCAGACATCCCTGTATTCAGCCGCACTGCACTCGTCACACCCAGACATCCCTGTATTCAGCCGCACTGCACTCGTCACACCCTGATATCCCTGTATTCAGTCGCACTGCACTCGTCACACCCAGACATCTCTGTATTCAGCCGCACTGCACTCGTCACACCCAGACATCCCTGTATTCAGCCGCACTGAACTCGTCACACCCAGACATCCCTGTATTCAGTCGCACTGCACTCGTCACACCCAGACATCCCTGTATTCAGTCGCACTGCACTCATCACACCCAGACATCCCTGTATTCAGCCACACTACACTCATGACACCCAGACATCCCTGTATTCAGCCGCACTGCACTCATCACATCCAGACATCCCTGTATTCAGCCGCACTGCACTCATCACACCCAGACATCCCTGTATTCAGCCACACTGCACTCATCACAGCCAGACATCCCTGTATTCAGCCACACTACACTCATCACACCCAGACATCCCTGTATTCAGCCGCACTGCACTCGTCACACCCAGACATCCCTGTATTCAGCCGCACTGCACTCATCACACCCAGACATCCCTGTATTCAGCCACACTGCTCTCATCACACCCAGACATCCCTGTATTCAGCCACACTGCACTCATCACAGCCAGACATCCCTGTATTCAGCCGCACTGCACTCGTCACACCCAGACATCCCTGTATTCATCCACACTGCATTCGTCACACCCAGACATCCCTGTATTCAGCCGCACTGCACTCGTTACACCCAGACATCCCTGTATTCATCCACACTGCACTCGTCACACCCAGACATCCCTGTATTCAGCCACACTGCACTCGTCACACCCAGACATCCCTGTATTCAGTCGCACTGCACTCGTCACACCCAGACATCCCTGTATTCAGCCGCACTGCACTCGTCACACCCAGACATCCCTGTATTCAGCCGCACTGCACTCGTCACACCCAGACATCCCTGTATTCAGCCGCACTGCACTCGTCACACCCTGACATCCCTGTATTCAGTCGCACTGCACTCGTCACACCCAGACATCTCTGTATTCAGCCGCACTGCACTCGTCACACCCAGACATCCCTGTATTCAGCCGCACTGCACTCGTCACACCCAGACATCCCTGTATTCAGTCGCACTGCACTCGTCACACCCAGACATCCCTGTATTCAGTCGCACTGCACTCGTCACACCCTGACATCCCTGTATTCAGTCACACTGCACTCGTCACACCCAGACATCCCTGTATTCAGTCGCACTGCACTCGTCACACCCAGACATCCCTGTATTCAGTCGCACTGCACTCATCACACCCAGACATCCCTGTATTCAGCCTCACTGCACTCGTCACACCCAGACATCTCTGTATTCAGCCGCACTGCACTCGTCACACCCAGACATCGCTGTATTCAGCCGCACTGCATTCGTCACACCCAGACATCCCTGTATTCAGCCGCACTGCACTCGTCACACCCAGACATCCCTGTATTCAGCCGCACTGCACTCGTCACACCCAGACATCCCTGTATTCAGCCGCACTGCACTCATCAGACCCAGACATCCCTGTATTCAGCCGCATTGCACTCATCACACCCAGACATCCCTGTATTCAGCCACACTGCACTCATCACACCCAGCATCCCTGTATTCAGCCACACTGCACTCATCACACCCAGACATCCCTGTATTCAACCACACTGGACTCATCACACCCAGACATCCCTGTATTCAGCCGCACTGCACTCATCACACCCAGACATCCCTGTATTCAGCCACACTGCACTCACCACACCCAGACATCCCTGTATTCAGCCACACTGCACTCATCACACCCAGACATCCCTGTATTCAGCCACACTGCACTCATCCTAAGGCTGCGCTCAGACCTCTGTGCCCCCATTAGTGGCTCCAATGGGGGGCTCCATAGTAAAATATGTGAATGTGTCCAGCTACAGAGATAGACAGTGCTGGAAAGAAGGTCAGACAGTGTCCAATGTTTAGTTATTGCCTTATTGCTGTTATCCACTCTGGGATATGTCTGAATCCCATTTTTAATTGACAAAAGTCTGACTGGCACTTACATGCTAGTGTGAACAGGTGCATACTAGGAGAAGCCATCTCCATATACAATAAACAAGAAAGTTGTTCTCTGTAGTGCTAAAGCGTGTCAATATGAAATATATGAAATATGAATAGCAATACTACTTCTAAATAATAGGAAAAAATTGAGACACTCAGCACATAATTTGGTAAATTCATGCATGCCCAGTAGCCAACGACAAGGCAGTCTCAGAACTGCTGGTACCTACTAATTCAGGCTTTGAAGATAGATATTCACATCCACCCAGAAATTCAGACTTCAGTCTTAGGCCGGAGTCACACTAGACCGTAATACGGACAAGTGCTATGCTATAAAACATCAGCACTCAGACCAATGTTAATCTATGGGGCAGCTCTCATCACCTGTTGTTTTCTCATTCGTATTATACATGCGAGTGAAATCACAGCATGCTGCGATTGTCACCGTAACTAGGCCGAGAATCGCCAATGAAAGTCTATGGGTGAGAGAAAAACTCCCACAACACATGGACCATAAGTGTGACTTGTGAGAAATACGCACCGGTGTCCTATAGAAAAGCCGGCAATTCAGTGCGGTGTACAGTAAAATCACACTGACAGGTTAGAATAGATAAGATAAATGTCTACACATATTATAGGTATATATATATATATATATATATATATATATATATATATATATACAGTATATCTTTGTTTTTCATACAGAGCTAGATAGCAGAATAGCCGATAATTCAATTGTCGGGTTCTGTATAATCATTGCAGAACCCGACACGATATGAATTGCACTGTGTTTCATTATAAAAGACGTTATTCTTAATGTGTGTGTGTATTTTTAACCCTTTCATACTATTGGATTAATAATGGATAAGTGTCTTATTGACATCTCTCCATTATCAACCAGGCTTAATGTCACCTTACAATAGCAAGGCGACATTAACCCCTTATTACCCCATATGCCAATGCTACAGGGCAGTGGGAAGAGAGAGGCTAATTGCCAGAATAGGCGCATCTTACAGATGTGCCTTTTCTGGGGTGGCTGGGGGCAGATGTTTTTAGCCAGGGGGGCCAATAACCATGGTCCCTCTCTGGGCTATTAATATCTGCCCTCAGTCACTGGCTTTCCCACTCTGGCGGAGAAAATTGCACCGGAGCCCATGCCAGTTTTTTCCGTGAATTAATCCTTTAATTTAACACCTACAGCTCCAAAATTTTACACATACACACACACACACACTACTAACATTATTAGGGAGGGATATATTGAAATCTAACTGATATGAAATGGTTTACTGTATCTAAATCTCTATGAAATATAAAGTTATCTATATATATGAGGCAACGTGATTACCCGCTGATTCCGCCCCGGCACAGTAGCTCCACCCCCACCACATCACCACACACAATCCTGCCCCCCCTCCAAATTACCACACACAATCCCGCTCCCCCACCACATTACCACACACAATGCCGCCCCCCACCACATCACCACACATAATCCCGCCCCCCACCACATAACCACACACAATCCCGCCCATCGCATCACCACATACAATCCCGCCCCCCACCACATCACCACACATAATCCTGCCCCCACCACATCACCACACATAATCCCGCCCCCACCACATTACCACACATAATCCAACCCTCCCACCACATCACCACACATAATCCTGCTCCCCACATCACCACACATACTCCTGCCCCCCACCACATTACCACAGATAATCCCACCCGCACCACATTACCACACAAAATCCCGCCCCCCACATTACCACACATAATCCTGCCCCCACCACATTACCACAATAATCCCACCCCTCCACCACATTACCACACATAATCCCGCCCCCCCACCACATCACCACACATAATCCCGCCCCCCACCACATCACCACACATAATCCCGCCCCCAACACATCACCACACATAATCCCACCCCCACCCCATTACCACACATAATTCCGCCCCCCACCACATCATCACACATAATCCCGCCCCCCACCACATCACCACACATAATCCCGCCCCCCCCACCACATCACCACACATAATCCTGCCCCCCACATCACCACATATAATCCCGCTCCCACCACACATAATCCCACCCCCATCACATGACCAGATAATCCCGCCCCACACCACATGACCACACATAATCCCACCCCCCACTACATTACCACACATAATCCCTCCCCCCACCACATCACCACACATAATCCCGCCCCCCCACAACAACACCACACATAATCCCGCCCCCCACATTACCACATGAGGCTCTGTCCCCACACATTACCACACGAGGCTCCGTCCACACACATTACCACACGAGGCTCTGTCCCCCCACGAGGCTCCGTGCCCACACATTACCACACAAAGTTCCGTCCCCACACATTACAACACGAGACTTCGTCCCCACACATTACCACACGAAGCTCCGTCCCCCCACATTACCACACGAGGCTCCGTCCCCACGCATTACTACACGAGGCTCCGTCCCCCCACATTACCACACGAGGCTCCGTCCCCACACATTACCACACGAGGCTCCGTCCCCACACATTACAACATGAGGCTCCGTCCCCGCACATTACCACACGAAGCTCCGTCCTCACACATTACCACATGAGGCTCCGTCCTCACACATTACCATATGAGTCTGCGTCCCCCCACATCACCACACGAAGCTCCGTCCCCACACATTACCACACGAGGCTCCGTTCCCACACATTACCACATAAAGCTCTGTCCCCACACATTACCACACGAGGCTTTGTCCCCCCACATTACCACACGAGGCTCCATCCTCACACATTACCACACGGGGCTGCGTCCTCACACATCACCACACGAGGCTCTGTCCCCACACATTACCATACAAGGCTACGTCCCCACACATTACCACACGAGGCTCTGTTCCCACACTTTACCATACGAGGCTCTGTCCTCACACATTAACACACGAGGCTGTGTCTTCACACATTACCACACGAGGCTGCGTCCTCACACATTACCACACGAGGCTCTGTCCCCACACATTACCATACAAGGCTACGTCCCCACACATTACCACTAGTGTTGAGCATTCCGATACCGCAAGTATCGGGTATCGGCCGATATTTGCTGTATCGGAATTCCGATACCGAGTTCCGATATTTTTGTGATATCGGAAATCGGAATTGGAAGTTCCCAGTGTATGGTTCCCAGGGTCTGGAGCAGAGGAGACTCTCCTTCAGGCCCTGGGATCCATATTCATGTAAAAAATAAAGAATTAAAATAAAAAATATGGATATACTCACCCATCCGGCGGCCCCTGGACCTTACCGATGTAACCGGCAGCCTCCGTTCCTAAGAATGAGGAGTTTAGGACCTGCGATGACATCGCGGCTTGTGATTGGTCGTGTGAGCGGTCACATGAGCTCCATCCTTACACATTACCACATGAGGCTGCGTCCTCACACATTACCACTTGAGGCTTTGTCCCCACACATTACCACACGAGGCTCCGTCCCCACACATTACCACACTAGGCTCTGTCCCCACACATTACCATTTGAGGCTCTGTCCTCACACATTAACACACGAGGCTCCGTCCCTCCACATTACCACACTAGGCTGCGTCCCAACACATTACAACACGAGGCTCCGTCCCCCCACATTACCACATGAAGCTTCGTCCTCCCACATTACCACACGAGGCTCTGTCCCCAGACATTACCACACGAGGCTCCGTCCCCACACATTACCACACGAGGCTCCGTCCCCAGACATTACCACACAAAGCTCCCTCCCCACACATTACCACACGAGGCTCCGTTCCCCCAAAATGTATTATTAGTATTATTCAGATTTTTAATGATTATTATTGTTATTAACTTCATTTTAATTTAATTTACCACCTGCGTAAGCGCTATTGAATGTTGTCATTATTTGCTTTAGTTTAATCACCTGCAGCGTTAATTAGATAGCAATGAGCGTGCCGAGCGTTAGCTGGCTAGAAACATCTAGTATATATATATACTAGCTATTCAACCTGTTCTACGCCTGGGTGGCGAGCATTTATATTGGTATAAGGTCTCCATCCTGGTATGTTGTGCTTCCATCCTGCGCCCTAATCTTGTCATGTGCTGCTACCATCTTGCGCCCCCTTCCTGTCATGTGCAGCCCCCATCCTGCATCCTCATCCTGTTTTGTGCGCCTTCATCTTATCATGTGCGCCGATGGTGTCCAGCACCCAGATAGAGTCCTCCTGCAGCTGCGCGTAGGTACCAATGAAGTCGTAGGGCTGTAATGTGAATATAAAATGGCTATTTTGAGTCCATTTTGAAATATACTGAATGCATTCAGACCATTACAGAGCAGCATTTCTTGTCATACATTTACAGACAGACAATGCTCATTGTGACACAATCCTGAAAGCTGTTTATTTATTGTCTGAAGACCTTTGAGTTTACAAACAGTTTTAAGTTTGTTTGTTATTGTAAAACAAGGTTTATTTAACCTTTGTCTGTGGTAGTTTTATCTAACCCTTGTGTGCTTTTATGTATCTTTTGGGTTTATGGCCCATTGTCTGATGTATGACTGATATCTTGGTCTCATCTTATCTTGAAAGCTGGCCACTTGAAGGGCAGGGTGAAACCAGAGTTAAGGCCCCGTCTCACATAGCGAGATCAAGTTTTGTGACGCAACAGCGACCTCAGTAGCGATCTCGCTATGTGTGACACGTACCAGCGACCCGGCCCCTGCTGTGAGATCGCTGGTCGTGTCGGAATGGCCTGGACCATTTTTTGGTCGTTGAGGTCCCGCTGACATCGCTGAATCGGTGTGTGTGACACCGATCCAACGATGTCTTCACTGGTAACCAGGGTAAACATCGGGTTACTAAGCGCAGGGCCGCGCTTAGTAACCCAATGTTTACCCTGGTTACCAGCGTAAATGTAAAAAAAAACAAAGTACATACTCACCATCTGATGTCCGTTAGGTCCCTTGCCGTCTGCTTCCTGCTCTGACTGAGATCCGGCCGTACAGTGAGAGCAGAGCACAGCAGTGACGTCACCGCTGCGCTCTGCTCTCACTGTACGGCGGCACTCAGAGCAGGAAGCAGACGGCAAGGGACCTGACGGACATCAGATGGTGAGTATGTAGTGTTTGTTTTTTTTGGTAACCAGGGTAAACATCGGGTTACTAAGCGCGGCCCTGCGCTTAGTAACCCAATGTTTACCCTGGTTACCCGGTGCTGCAGGGGGACTTCGGCATCGTTGAAGACAGTTTCAACGATGTCGAAGTCGTTCCCCTGATCGTTGGTCGCTGGAGAGAGCTGTCTGTGTGACAGCTCCCCAGCGACCACACAGCGACTTACCAACGATCACGGCCAGGTCGTATCGCTGGTCGTGATCGTTGGTAAATCGCTATGTGAGACGGGGCCTTTACACATAGTGCCAATCACTATATAAGACCAGAAAAACATGACTAAGACAGAAGCATAAGCTGGTGTACCTGTACTTACATGTGTACAGTGATGTGATACCTGCATAAGTGGGGATGTCCGTGCAGTGTTGTGAATTTTCCAGGAGTTCTCTGTCTTGGTGTTGCTTCTCTGATTTTCCAGATGGATGATGTTTAAAAGCCCCTTGGTGATGGATGATGTGAGTATATGTACATCATTATATGTATTTAATCCTTATATGTACTTTGTATCTTAAAATATACTAATGTTTATGCAATCATACTATTCAATCATATTATTCCTTTAATTTTGTACTTTGAAATAAAATTGTGTTATATCGCAAATAGTAGCCTTCTTTAAAGCCATATCCGAACCATAGTGTTAAAAACTTGGCAATGCAAGGGCACGGCGCAGGGTTGGCACAGCTGGTAGATGGGCTTCCAGTGCTCGGTCGTCTTCTCCTCATCCTCATCCAGCAGGTACCGCAGGAACTCGGAGAAGGTGACATCGTACCCCTTGGATGCGGCGGCAGGCGGCTGCTGGCAGCACCGGCGCACAATCTCCAGGCCGTACCACTGCTGGCACTCTTTGATCTCCCCAGACTTGTCCCTGTAGTCGGCCACTCCAGGGGCTCCCGATCGAACCTAAACTTGTAGGGTATGTGCGTATGTGGTATGTTGCGGATTTGCCTGCAGATTTTTCTGCACTGAATCCGCATCTCTTGGCAGAAAACGCAAGTAAAAATCCACACGTTTTTGGTGCGTTTTTTATGTGTTTTTTGAGCGGATTTGATGCGTTTTTATGCGTTTTTTAATGATTTTTTGTGTGCGTTTTTGAAAGCTAAATAGAGATCTATTATTGAACAAAAAAAAAGATTTATGTTGTCTTTTCTTGTCAAACCTCCTCTTTTACATTTGTCCAACCCACATTTCATTACACACAGACAGACAGACAGACAGACAGATAGATAGATAGATAGATAGATAGATAGATATGGGATAGATAGATCTATAGATCTATCTATCTATAGGTCTATCTATCTATTTATCTATCTATCTCATTCGTTCTATCTATCTACATTTCGTATAGATTGTAAGCTTGCGAGCAGGACCCTCACTCCTCTTGGTATCTATTTTAAACTGTGTTTCTGTTATGCTGTAATGTCTATTGTCTGTACAAATCCCCTCTATAATTTGTAAAACGCTGCGGAATATGTTGGCGCTATATAAATAAAAATATTATTATTATTATTATCTATCTCATTCCTTTTATCTATCTATCTATCTATCTATAGATAGTTAGATAGCTAGATAGATATGGGATAGATAGATTAGATAGATAGAAGGAATGAGATAGATAGATAGATAGATAGATAGATAGATAGATAGATAGATAGATAGATAGAAGGAATGAGATATATAGATCGATAGATAGAACGAATTAGATAAAAAGATAGATAAAGAATGAGATAGATATATCTATAGATAGAAAGATATATCTATAGATAGAGAAATATATTGATAGATAGATATATCTATAGATATATCCATAGATATATAATAGCAAGTTTATTAATGAACAATATGTTTAATTTTGAAAAAAAAAAACAGGAAAAAAATGGTGTAGGCTCCCGATGGCTGGAGGCCAATATTTGTAGCCTGGGAAGGGGGTAATACCCATGGCCCCTTCCCAGGCAATGATTATCAGTCTGCAGCTGTCTGCATAGCCTTTATTGGCAATTAAAATAGGGGGACAACCCCAAAAAATGATGAGGGGTTCCCCTATATTTTATAGCCAGAAAGTCTATGCAGACAGCTGCGTGCTGATATTCATAGCCTAGGAAGGGGCCATGGATATTGCCCCCCGGCTACAAATACCAGCTCCCTGCCGCCCCAGAAATGGCGCATCTGTACAGTAATAAGGGGTTAATGTGGGTTAAGCCCAGTTAGTAATGGAGAGGCGTCAATCAGACACCCACCTATCCATTACTATTCCTATAGTAGTGAAAAAGTTAAAAAAGACACAGCCAGAAAAAAGAATTTTAATATTCTTAATTTCACCATACTTACAACCACATCTAATTCCTGCGACTTCCTCGATCACCTGCAAAAAATAAAAAATAATAAACCAACCGTATACTCCCTGTCCGACGCAGTCCAATTAATCATGAGTGGTTCACGGCGATCTCCCCTATAGAGCGGTCACATCAGGAGATGTGGTAGCTCTATATACCTTCAGTGACACACTGCCAGGAGACAATAGCTCCTGCAGAGCATCACTGAAGAGGTTACTTTAGTTCATTGTCTCACTTTATGGCAATGATGTGTGGAAATTTTCCCACGCAGCTGTGCCGCAAGTGACAGTATGAACTATACTGTACTCACAGTGGCGGAGGTTTACAGTGTGGAAGGATACCTTCTGTCATGGTATCCCGGAGCCCCTGGAGAGCGGTCGCATCAGCTGATGTTACAGCTCTCCACGAGAGATTGTCGTGGGACAACAGTATTAATTGGATTACGGCAAACACAGGGAGTATATTGTTGGTTTATTATGTTAATTTATTTTCAGGTGAGCGAGGGCTTCGGGGGATTAGCTGTAGATGGTGAGTATGAACTATATATTTACAGTATGTGGGGTTTTTTTTACATTCAACACATTAGTTGGATGATGGGACTACTACTGTCCCATCATTGGCTAATGTGTCAATCACTGTCACTGCAGCAGGCAACGCCGGATGGGACTTGTAGTCCCATCGGACGATGCCTGCACATACACACACTGACACACACTCACGCAAACACAACCCCAGCAGACCCATGGTCACCTGCAGACCCCCACATGGCCCCGCATACCACCGGACAGCCCCACAGACCCCGGACAGCCCCACAGACATCCAGGCAGCCCTGAAGACCCCCTGCACAGCTCTGCAGACCCCCGGACAGCCCTGCAAACCCCCCGAACAACCTCAACATACCCCCACAGATCCCCGGACAGCCCGCAGACCCCCAGAGAGCCCACAGACCCACAGACAGCCCCGCAGACCCCTGCACACAGCCTCGCCCCCCGACCATGCACACAGCCCCGCAGACCCACACACACAGACACGCAGACCCCTCACACACAGACACGCACACAATCACCGCCCACACTCTGCCCACACACTTCCCTCCTTCTGGGCATGTTATGACCCCAATGGCAGAGGGTCTCAGGAATAAAAACCAAGTCTGCACACACAAAAAAACCAGCTCATAGGGCAGTGGTAACTGGGCTGACCATATATCTAATCCTAGCACCACAAATAGAAGTAGCCGGGGAACGTGCCTACGTTGGTTCTAGACGTCTCGCGCCAGCCGGAGAACTAACTAACCCTAGAAGGGAAAAGAAAGACCTTTCTTGCCTCCAGAGAAAAGACCCCAAAAGTTGGATACAAGCCCCCAACAAATAATAACGGTGAGGTAAGAGGAAAAGACAAACATAAGAATGAGCTAGGTATTTAGCAAAGAGAGGCCCACTAGCTAATAACAGAATATAGTAAGATGACTTATATGGTCAGCAAAAACCCTATTAAAATATCCACGCTGGATATTCAAGAACCCCTGAACCGACTAACGGCCGGGGGGAGAACACCAGCCCCCTAGAGCTTCCAGCAAGGTCAGAAATCACATTTAGTACAAGCTGGACAAAAATAGGAGCAAAGCAAATAACTCAAAAAACAAAGAAGCAGGACTTAGCTTAATTTTGCAAGAGCCAGGACCAGTAGACAGGAGCAACAGAAGGATCTGAATACAACGATGCCAGGCACTGGACTAAGGATCCAGGAAGTTTATATAGCGACACCCCTGGACTAATGGCCCAGGTGAGTGCCAAACTGAAGAAAGAAAATCCCAGAGTCATATCACTAGTGACCACAAGAGGGAGCCAAAAAGTCTAATTCACAACAGTACCCCCCCCTTAAGGAGGGGTCACCGAACCCTCACCAAGACCACCAGGGCGATCAGGAAGAGCAGCGTGAAAGGCACGAACTAAATCGGCCGCATGCACATCAGAGGCAACCACCCAGGAATTATCCTCCTGACCATAGCCCTTCCACTTGACCAGATACTGAAGCCTCCGCCTGGAGAGACGAGAATCCAAGATCTTCTCCACCACGTACTCCAACTCGCCCTCAACCAACACCGGAGCAGGAGGCTCAACAGAAGGAACCACAGGTACAACGTACCGCCGCAACAAAGACCTATGGAACACGTTGTGAATGGCAAACGACACCGGAAGATCCAAGCGAAAGGACACAGGATTAAGGATTTCCAATATCCTGTAAGGACCGATGAAGCGAGGCTTAAATTTAGGAGAGGAGACCTTCATAGGAACAAATCCAGAAGACAGCCACACCAAATCCCCAACACGAAGTCGGGGACCCACACCGCGGCGGCGGTTGGCAAAACGCTGAGGCTTCTCCTGTGACAACTTTAAGTTGTCCACCACATGATTCCAGATCTGCCGCAACCTATCCACCACAGAATCTACCCCAGGACAGTCAGAAGGCTCCACATGTCCCGAGGAAAAACGAGGATGGAAACCAGAGTTGCAGAAAAATGGCGAAACCAATGTAGCGGAACTAGCCCGATTATTAAGGGCAAATTCAGCCAACGGCAAGAAGGTCACCCAATCATCCTGATCCGCAGAAACAAAACACCTCAAATAAGCCTCCAGTGTCTGATTAGTTCGCTCCGTTTGTCCATTAGTCTGAGGATGAAAGGCAGACGAAAACGACAGATCAATGCCCATCCTAGCACAAAAAGATCGCCAGAACCTGGAAACAAACCGGGATCCTCTGTCAGACACAATATTCTCAGGAATGCCGTGTAAACGAACCACATTCTGAAAGAACACAGGAACCAGATCGGAAGAGGAAGGCAGCTTAGGCAAGGGTACCAAATGGACCATCTTAGAAAAGCGATCACATACCACCCAGATGACAGACATGCCCTGAGACACTGGGAGATCTGAAATGAAATCCATGGAAATGTGCATCCAAGGCCTCTTCGGGACAGGCAAGGGCAAGAGCAACCCGCTGGCACGAGAACAGCAAGGCTTAGCTCGAGCACAAGTCCCACAGGACTGCACAAACGACCGCACATCCCGTGACAAGGAAGGCCACCAAAAGGACCTAGCCACCAGATCTCTGGTACCAAAAATTCCCGGATGCCCTGCCAACACCGAGGAATGAACCTCGGAAATGACTCTGCTGGTCCACTTATCAGGAACAAACAGTCTGTCAGGTGGACAAGAGTCAGGTCTACCAGCCTGAAATCTCTGCAACACACGTCGCAAATCCGGAGAAATGGCTGACAAGATAACTCCCTCTTTAAGAATACCAACTGGTTCTGCGACTCCCGGAGAGTCAGGCACAAAGCTCCTTGAAAGAGCATCAGCCTTCACATTCTTTGAACCTGGTAAATACGAGACCACAAAGTCAAAACGGGAGAAAAATAATGACCAGCGGGCCTGTCTAGGATTCAGGCGTTTAGCAGACTCGAGATACATCAAATTTTTGTGATCAGTCAAGACCACCACACGATGCTTAGCACCCTCGAGCCAATGACGCCACTCCTCAAATGCCCACTTCATGGCCAACAACTCCCGATTGCCAACATCATAATTCCGCTCAGCAGGCGAAAACTTCCTAGAGAAAAAGGCACAAGGTCTCATCACAGAGCAACCAGGGCCTCTCTGCGACAAAACGGCCCCTGCCCCAATCTCAGAAGCATCCACTTCAACCTGAAAGGGAAGTGAGACATCAGGCTGGCACAAAACAGGCGCCGAAGTAAACCGGCGCTTCAACTCCTGGAAAGCCTCCACGGCTGCAGGAGCCCAGTTAGCAATATCAGAACCTTTCTTGGTCATATCCGTCAAAGGTTTAACAATGCTAGAAAAATTAGCAATAAAACGACGGTAGAAGTTAGCAAAACCCAAGAACTTCTGAAGACTCTTAACTGACGTGGGTTGAGTCCAATCATGAATAGCTCGGACCTTGACTGGGTCCATCTCCACCGCAGAAGGGGAAAAAATAAACCCCAAAAAGGGAACCTTCTGTACTCCAAAGAGACACTTTGAGCCCTTAACAAACAAAGCGTTCTCACGCAAAACCTGAAACACCATCCTGACCTGCTCTACATGCGAGTCCCAGTCATCAGAAAAAACCAGAATATCATCCAGATAAACGATCATAAATTTATCCAGATACTTCCGGAAAATATCATGCATAAAGGACTGAAACACTGAAGGAGCATTAGAGAGCCCAAAAGGCATCACCAAATACTCAAAATGACCTTCGGGCGTATTAAACGCGGTTTTCCATTCATCTCCTCGCTTAATGCGCACAAGGTTGTACGCACCACGAAGATCTATTTTGGTGAACCACTTGGCACCTTTAATTCGGGCAAACAAGTCTGACAACAGAGGCAAAGGATACTGAAATTTAACAGTGATTTTATTCAAAAGCCGATAGTCAATACAAGGTCTCAAAGATCCGTCCTTCTTGGCCACAAAAAAGAATCCCACACCAAGAGGGGAAGAGGATGGACGAATATGCCCCTTCTCCAGAGATTCCTTGATATTTGAACGCATTGCGGTATGCTCAGGTACAGACAGATTAAATAGTCTTCCCTTAGGAAATTTGCTACCTGGAATCAAATCTATGGCACAGTCACAGTCCCTATGAGGAGGAAGAGCACTGGACCTGGACTCGCTGAACACGTCCTGATAATGAGACAAATACTCCGGAACTTCCGAAGGAGTAGAGGAAGCAATAGACACCGGTGGGGAGTCACCATGAATACCCTGACAGCCCCAACTTGACACAGACATTGCCTTCCAATCCAAGACTGGATTATGAGTCTGTAACCATGGCAAACCCAACACGACCAAATCATGCATTTTATGCAGAACAAGAAAACGAATCACCTCCCGATGTTCAGGAGTCATGCACATGGTTACCTGTGTCCAAAACTGCGGTTTATTTTCCGCCAATGGCGTAGCATCAATACCCCTCAGAGGGATAGGATTTACCAACGGCTCAAGAACAAAACCACAGCGCTTGGCAAATGACAGATCCATAAGACTCAGGGCAGCACCTGAATCCACAAACGCCATAACAGGGTAAGAGGACAATGAGCAAATTAAAGTCACAGACAAAATAAATTTTGGTTGCAAATTACCAATGGCGACAGGACTAACAACCCTTGTTAGGCGTTTAGAGCATGCTGATATAACATGTGTAGAATCACCACAGTAAAAACACAACCCATTCTGACGTCTATGATTTTTCCGCTCATTTCTGGTCTGAATTCTATCACATTAAATCAAATCAGGTGCTTGTTTAGACAACACCACCAGAGGATTAGCGGTTTTGCGCTCCCGCAAACGCCGGTCAATTTGAATAGCCAGCGCCATGGAATCATTCAGACTTGTAGGAATGGAGAAACCCACCATCACATTCTTAATGGCTTCAGAAAGGCCATTTCTGAAATTTGCGGCCAGAGCACACTCATTCCACTGAGTCAGCACGGACCATTTCCGAAATTTTTGGCAATACACTTCAGCTTCATCCTGGCCCTGAGAAATAGCTAGCAAGGCTTTTTCTGCCTGAACCTCAAGATTGGGTTCCTCGTAAAGCAATCCGAGCGCCAGAAAAAACGCATCAATATTTGCCAATGCCGGATCTCCTGGCGCTAGCGAGAAGGCCCAATCCTGAGGGTCGCCCCGTAAAAAAGAGATAACAATTTTAACTTGCTGAGCTGAGTCTCCAGATGAACGGGGTCTCAGAGATAGAAACAATTTACAATTATTCCTGAAATTTCTAAACTTAAATCGATCTCCAGAAAACAGTTCAGGAATAGGTATTTTAGGTTCAGACATAGGACTACTGGTAACAAAATTTTGTATGCCTTGCACACGAGCAGCAAGCTGGTCCACACTTGTAATCAAGGTCTGGACATCCATGTCTGCAGCAAGCTCAAGCCACTCAGAGGTAAAGGGGAGGAAGAGAGGAAAAAAAAAAAAAAAAAAACCTCAGAATTTCCTTTCTTATAATCCCACTTCTGCAATGCATTAAACATTCAATGTTGGCCTGGCATACTGTTATGACCCCAATGGCAGAGGGTCTCAGGAATAAAAACCAAGTCTGCACACACAAAAAAACCAGCTCATAGGGCAGTGGTAACTGGGCTGACCATATATCTAATCCTAGCACCACAAATAGAAGTAGCCGGGGAACGTGCCTACGTTGGTTCTAGACGTCTCGCGCCAGCCGGAGAACTAACTAACCCTAGAAGGGAAAAGAAAGACCTTTCTTGCCTCCAGAGAAAAGACCCCAAAAGTTGGATACAAGCCCCCAACAAATAATAACGGTGAGGTAAGAGGAAAAGACAAACATAAGAATGAGCTAGGTATTTAGCAAAGAGAGGCCCACTAGCTAATAGCAGAATATAGTAAGATGACTTATATGGTCAGCAAAAACCCTATTAAAATATCCACGCTGGATATTCAAGAACCCCCGAACCGACTAACGGCCGGGGGAGAACACCAGCCCCCTAGAGCTTCCAGCAAGGTCAGAAATCACATTTAGTACAAGCTGGACAAAAATAGGAGCAAAGCAAATAACTCAAAAAACAAAGAAGCAGGACTTAGCTTAATTTTGCAAGAGCCAGGACCAGTAGACAGGAGCAACAGAAGGATCTGAATACAACGATGCCAGGCACTGGACTAAGGATCCAGGAAGTTTATATAGCGACACCCCTGGACTAATGGCCCAGGTGAGTGCCAAACTGAAGAAAGAAAATCCCAGAGTCATATCACTAGTGACCACAAGAGGGAGCCAAAAAGTCTAATTCACAACAAGCAGCAGCGTTTCTCGCAGGGTGCTCTGTCTACGGGGTCAGGACACGGTGCCGGAGATCAGTGCTTACGCATATCGCGATCTCTCCTGGGCCACAATTTTCATCCCCGAATGCGTAACTCTGTGGGGTACAGACTGCGCAGGCGCGTCGTGCTTGCGCATTCTATAAAGGCTTAGGACAGAGTGACTCTCTCAGCGTTATATTATAGATGTGTGTCAATGACATATATATATATATATATATATATGTACAGTACTTATACAGTATCTACCTATAATATGTGTAGACATTTATTTTATCTATTCTATTCTAACCTGTCAGTGTGATTTTACTGTACACTTCCCTGAATTGCCGGTTTTTCTAAAGGACACCGGTGCGTATTTCTCGCAAGTCACACTGATGGTCTGTGTGGTGTGGGAGTTTTTCTCTCACCCATAGACTTGCATTGGCGATTCTCAGACGATATATGGTGCAAATTGCAGCATGCTGTGTTTTCGTTTGCACGTGTAATACAGATGAGAAAACAACGGATGATGAGAGCTGCCCCATAACATTGGTCTGAGTGCTATGTGATGTTTTATCGCATAGCACTCATCCGTATTACGGTCTAGTGTGACTCCAGCCTAAGACTGAAGTCTGAATTTCTGGGTAGATGTGAATATTAGTGATGAGCGAGTGTACTCGTTGTTCGGGTTTTCCCGAGCACGCTCGGGTGGTCTCCGAGTATTTCTTAGTGTTCGGACATTTAGTTTTCATTGCGGCAGCTGAATTATTTACAGCTCTTAGCCAGCCTGAGTACGTGTGGGGGTTGCCTAGCAACCAGCAACCTCCACATGTACTCAGCCTGGCTAGTAGCTGTAAAGCTGCAGGGATGAAAACTTAATCTCCGAGCAGTCATAAATACTCGGAAACCACCTGAGCGTGCTCGGGAAAACCCCAGCAACGAGTACACTTGCTCATCACTAGTGAATATCTCTCTTCAAAGCCTGAATTAGTAGGTACCAGCAGTTCTGAGAGCACCTTGTTGTTGGCTACTGGGCATGCATGAATTGGCTAAATTATGTGCTGAGTGTCTCAGTTTTTCCTATTACTCAGAAGCAGTATTGCTATTCATATTTCATATATTTCATATTGACATGCTTTAGCACTACAGAGTGCAACTTTCTTGTTTATTGGAGATGGAGATGGCTTCTCCTAGTATGCACCTGTTCCCACCAGCTTGGAAGTGCCAGTCAGACTTTTGTCATTTAAAAATGGGATTCAGACATATCCCAGACAGAGTATCCAAGAGTTGCTGACTGCAATAAGGCAATAACTAAACATTGGACACTGTCTGAACTTCTTTCCGGCAGTGTCTCTCTTTGTAGCTGGACACAGTCACATATTCTACTATGGAAGCCCCCATCGGAGCCATTAATGGGGGCACAGAGATCTGAGCGCAGCCTTAGGATGAGTGCAGTGTGGCTGAATACAGGGATGTCTGGGTGTGATGAGTGCAGTGTGGCAGAATACAGGGATGTCTGGGTGTGATGAGTGCAGTGTGGCTGAATACAGGGATGTCTGGGTGTGAGGAGTGCAGTGTGGCTGAATACAGGGATGTCTGGGTGTGATGAGTGCAGTGCGGCTGAATACAGGGATGTCTGGGTGTGATGAGTGCAGTGTGGCTGAATACAGGGATGTCTGGGTGTGATGAGTGCAGTGTGGCAGAATACAGGGATGTCTGGGTGTGATGAGTGCAGTGTGGCTGAATACAGGGATGTCTGGGTGTGAGGAGTGCAGTGCGGCTGAATACAGGAATGTCTGGGTGTGATGAGTGCAGTGCGGCTGAATACAGGGATGTCTGGGTGTGATGAGTGCAGTGTGGCTGAATACAGGGATGTCTGGGTGTGATGAGTGCAGTGTGGCTGAATACAGGGATGTCTGGGTGTGATGAGTGCAGTGTGGCTGAATACAGGGATGTCTGGGTGTGATGAGTGCAGTGTGGCTGAATACAGGGATGTCTGGGTGTGATCAGTGCAGTGCGGCTGAATACAGGGATGTCTGGGTGTGATGAGTGCAGTGCGGCTGAATACAGGGATGTCTGGGTGTGATGAGTGCAGTGTGGCTGAATAGAGGGATGTCTGGGTGTGATGAGCGCAGTGTGGCTGAATACAGGGATGTATGGGTGTGATGAGCGCAGTGTGGCTGAATACAGGGATGTCTGGGTGTGATGAGTGCAGTGTGGCTGAATACAGGGATGTCTGGGTGTGATGAGTGTGGTGTGGCTGAATACAGGGATGTCTGGGTGTGATGAGTGCAGTGTGGCTGAATACAGGTATGTCTGGGTGTGATGAGTGCAGTGTGGCTGAATACAGGGATGTCTGGGTGTGATGAGTGCAGTGCGGCAGAATACAGGGATGTCTGGGTGTGATGAGGGCAGTGTGGCTGAATACAGGGATGTCTGGCTGTGATGAGTGCAGTGTGGCTGAATACAGGGATGTCTGGGTGTGATGAGTGCAGTGCGGCTGAATACAGGGATGTCTGGCTGTGATGAGTGCAGTGTGGCTGAATACAGGGATGTCTGGGTGTGATGAGTGCAGTGCGGCTGAATACAGGGATGTCTGGGTGTGATGAGTGCAGTGCGGCTGAATACAGGGATGTCTGGGTGTGATGAGTGCAGTGCGGCTGAATACAGGGATGTCTGGGTGTGATGAGTGCAGTGCGGCTGAATACAGGGATGTCTGGGTGTGATGAGTGCAGTGTGGCTGAATACAGGGATGTCTGGGTGTGATGAGTGCAGTGCGGCTGAATACAGGGATGTCTGGGTGTGATGAGTACAGTGCGGCTGAATACAGGGATGTCTGGGTGTGATGAGTGCAGTGTGGCTGAATACAGGGATGTCTGGGTGTGATGAGTGCAGTGCGGCTGAATACAGGGATGTCTGGGTGTGATGAGTGCAGTGTGGCTGAATACAGGGATGTCTGGGTGTGATGAGTGCAGTGCGGCTGAATACAGGGATGTCTGGCTGTGATGAGTGCAGTGCTGGGGGTGATGAGTGCAGTGCTGGAGGTGAGGGCTGTGTGCAGTGATGGGTGATGTAGACTATGGAGTCCAGGCTGAGTGCACACTGATCACTTCTGCTGAGGTCACACTGCACACAGCACCAAAGCTGACAGACTCCTCTCTCTGACAAACAGGAACAAGGAAGGTGAATCTGAATAAGTGCAGCCCTTATATTTGTATCACTACATAGAATGATTGAGGTTCCTGCTGGTAACAATGTCCCTCACAATAGACATTTCTGCGGATTGTCCTCTGTCCTGGGTGACTGCAGGTTTGCACCCGGCACGTCCTTGCTTATCCGGTGTCCTGACACATGTGGGTGTGACGTGGTCGGCGGGTGGTTTATGATCAGGGCTTGCACTCAGCTCTGTATCTGCTGTATATAAGGTGGAGAACAACTGATCCCATCATTCAGCATCATTTCCAGACTCCACCAATCCCACAGCACATCTGTACCCCAGAGCCATGGACCCTCAGGACTGTGTCTGCCCCACAGGTAAGGGAACCCTAATGGACCTGTTACATGTAGTAGTGCTGGCTGCCACCATTGGGGATATTCTTAGATGTTCCCTCCATAAAGCGAATTTTACTAAATGTCGGATGGAAACTCTGACGCAGACCGGCCATATGTGAAAACTGCCTAATGGACAACTTGTTACACACTTAGGGCAAAGTAAATACAATAAGAGGAGAATTCTTACTACAACCAGAACACATTGGAAATATCAAATGGCGTCGATTGTAGTAAAATATCTTTCCATTAATGTGATTTGAAGACAAATGATACAATGTGAGAATTTCCCTCTAGTCTTGTGTTCTTCTCCTGAGCCTGATGGGATGTGTTCACACAGTGCAGCTGGGGCTGATGGGTACAGCAGTATAAGGGCCGTATAAGCATGTCTGCCGGGGCTGACAATAGGGTGTCCGGTGAGGAGGACATTGGGGAGAAATCCATGGTGTGTGATGGAGACTGAAAGTACAGGCCGGCGCAAGCCACCCCCTCCCCCCGCGGCGTTAGCAAATGACGGCATGACAGCGGATTGAGGGGGGGTGGGGATAGTGGGGGTAGGTGGGGGCATGCATAGAGGGGGTTTTTATATTCCAGGGTATGTGAGGGGTCTTGCCAGTTCCCACTCCGGAGGCATTTGTGAGCATTCCCGCTCGCCCGCCCTTAATTTTGTTTGTTCGTTGTGTCGGCTTGGGGCTTTAGTCATGGGTCATGGTGGCTGTGATGAGGTTGGGGGCTCCTTGAAGTTGGTGCTAAATTCGTCTGGGGAATTTGTGAGTATATGGATTCATCAGTTGGTATTATATTATGGTTTTTCTGGTCTGGTGATTTTGGGGGGATTTTGGCGGCGTTGTGCCGGACCCCCGGGATTAAGTGGATAATGGAACCCTTCAGGGTATTTGGTGCTCCCGAACCAGTGGGGAGACGGCTGGGAATAATTCATTGTCTGTTATGTGTTCACTTTTCATTATGGTTAATCACCTGATTTTGAGCTTCAAGGACCCTCCCCGTGTAATTTGCTGTTAAATATTTGTATGTTTATAATAAAGGCTGCTGTGGCCAATTATTATCCAGAATTGGGGTTTGTGTCTTTATTAGTGAGAGGGGATCGGGTTTGGAGACAAATGTTGGGTTATTTGGGGATGTAGTAGAAGTGGTAGCCCCACCGAGAACATCGACAATACCAATGTCCTGGACCTAATATTCTTCTCTATAACACAATTCCTGCTTCTCTCTTAGGGGCTTCTTGTTCCTGCGGAGAATCCTGCAAATGTAAGAACTGCAAATGTACAACATGCAAGAAAAGTGAGTAGACAAGAGCTATAGATAGAAATACATACCATTTACAGCCAGATTTATACACACTGGATTGTTTGCTTATGTAGTTCAAACTCTATAGATATTAACAGTATTATTAGTAATTGGATTATTACTGTATTTTATGTAGTTTCATTATTAATTATTCATAATTGTATTATTATTATATAGAAAAATAAGGAAATACTGTAAAACATATTTAGAAAATTTAAAGAAAAGCTTCAAGTTCATGCTAAGATGTTGGGTCCTGAAATCTGAGTTGGACCCTGACAAACTTTGATGCTGGCACAAATGAAGGATATTGGATGAAGGGTAATTGCAAATAACTGTAGTTGTTTTCAATCATGGTCAACTTAAGGCCGAGTTCACACGAGTGTATTTTATGGTACATGTATGGACCGCCATGATCAGACTCACCGCAGATCTGCTGACCTGAAGTTACAGCCTGATAGACACATATGTGTCGGACTGGGGAGCCCAGGGCCCACCAGTAACCAACTCCAGGGCCCCACATTTCAGCTACATGGAAACGTGACATTATCCTCCGTCACAAATGTATATAATAATACTCTGGGCAGATCTATATATATAAGATATGGCCTCTGTCTGTATATAGTGATCCATGTGTATATTGTGCCAACTGTTGTGCATATAAGAGGATGGTGGCTAACGCCTACACAGGGGCCCACCGGAGGATTCTCCTGTTCTCCTGTGGGCCAGTCCAAGCCTGTGAGGCTCTAAGTTTCGGCCAGTAGACCCACCACAATACTGGGCATTTTAGTCCGTATATGGACCGTGAAATACGCTTGTGTGATTCCGGCCTAAGAAGGTTTTCCTGCCTCACCCGGTCCCAGTCACAGCATCTAGATAGGAATTAGTGCAGAGGTAACCTAGCATGAGCCGCGGCTTCCTATATTCACTATACAATGTCATATATCCTGTGGATTTGCCATAAATGCTCAGAATTGGCCATATGCTTACTAGAAATCAAAATGTTGTATCTCCAATCTGTATACTGCCGCCCTCTCACGAGTCTCTCCCCCAGGCTGCTGCTCCTGCTGTCCGGCTGAGTGCAGTCAGTGCAGCCAGGGCTGTGAGTGCGGCGATGGATGTGACACCTGCAGCTGCTGCAAGTGATCAGCGCTACGCAAGGACCCACCGAGGAGCCTGTGACATCTGCTCTATGGCCAGTGTGACCCGCGCTCCAGTGATCGCCGTCTGTGCAGTATAGGTGTAACGTGTAATACATGCTTATGGTGTCACTGGCTGCTCTTCTAATGTAACGTGTAGACGTTCTGTACCTGCTGTTCTGTATGACGCTGCTCTGCTACATCTGTCACTGATGTTCCTCCTTATCTGTACACAATCCTATATTATCTCTGTATATCAGACTGTTCTCCTGTTCCACCAATAAAAATATATTCATTGTTATAAAACAGACCAAGTCTTGTAAGATGTCCAATCCCTTTGTACAGACCGTCACCTATATAATGTGTTCCAAATTATTATGCAAATAATATTTCCTCATATTTTCTCTAAATTATCTATCTGAATTGCAGTCATTGTGATTTTCCAGTCATCTACTATTCTAGTATAATTGCAATGTTTTGGAACAAACTGCCTATGAAAACAGTATCTTTTTTAAAAAAAAAATAAACACTCAAAATGCATGTTCCAAATTATTATGCACAGCAGAGTTTTCAACCTTTTTTTTTTACTTTGAACCAAAAAAATGGTCAATTGTGAAGTTATAAGCATTATCAGCTTATTAAAAAATTAAATCAAACAGTTTTCAAGTGAAAACTTTATTCTAGGTGATGTTACATTTGCACATAGGACCCCTTGTTCGAAAGAAGCTTCTGAACTCTCTCGTCCATTGAATTTGTCAGTTTTTGGATGGTTTCTGCTTCAATTGTTTTGCATGTGGACAGAATACCCTCCCAGAGCTGTTGCTTAGATGTGACCTGCCTCCCGCCATCATAGACACTCCTTTTGATGATGCTCCAGAGGTTCTCAATGGGGTTGAGGTCAGGGGAAGATGGTGGCCACACCATAACTTTGTCCTCTTTTATGCCCAATTGCCCATAGCAGCCAGAGATGCAGATGTGTTTTTTGCAGCATGAGACGGTGCATTATCATGCATGAAAATGATCTTGCTGCGGAAAGCACGGTTCTTCCTCTTGAACCATGGCAAGAAGTGTTGTTTAGGAAACTCCACATAGATTATGGAGTTCATCTTTACCCCTTCAGGGATCATAAAGGGGTCGACAATCTCTCTCCCCATGATTCCAGCCCAAAACATTACTCCACCTCCTCCTTAGCCGGGTTTTTATGGCGTGTCCATCAACCAGCCATCCTCCACTCCATCCATCTGGACCATCGAGCGTTGCACGGCACTCATCGGTGAACAAAACAGTTTGGAAGTCAGTCTTCATGTATCATTTGGCCCACTGGAGCCGTTTCTGCTTGTGTGCAGTGGATAGAGGTGGTTGACAGAATGGCTTACTCACAGCTGCAAACTTCTGAAGGACCCTGCATCTTGTTGTTCTGGGGACGTTGGAGGCACCAGCAGCTTCAAAAACTTGTCTGCTGCTATGACAAGGCATTTTTGCAGCTGCTCTTTTAACCTTACGCAATTGCCTGTTGGAAAGAGTCCTCAATTTTTCCTCATCAGCACGCACACGTGTGTGCTGGGAATCAGCTACATACTTCTTGATTGTGCGATGATCACAATGAAGTATCTTGGCAATGTTGATTGTAGTCATGCCTTGACCTAAATACTGCACAATTTGTGGCTTCTCAGCAGCCGACACATCCTTTTTCTTTCCCATTTTGGCAAAAAATGTAGGCTGCTTAATAATGTGGAACAGCCTTCTTAACCCCTTAGTGACAGAGCCAATTTGGTACTTAATGACCGAGCCAATTTTTACAATTCTGACCAGTGTCACTTTATGAGGTTATAACTCTGGAACGCTTTATCGGATCCCGCTGATTCTGAGATTGTTTTTTCGTGACATGTTGTACTTCAAGTTAGTGGTAACATTTCTTCGATATTACTTGCGATTATTTATGAAAAAAATGGAAATATGGCGAAAATTTTAAAAATTTTGCAATTTTCAAACTTTGTATTTTTATGCCCTTAAATCAGAGAGATATGTCACAAAAAATAGTTAATAAATAACATTTCTCACATGTCTACTTTACATCAGCACAATTTTGGAAACAATTTTTTTTTTTTGTTAGGGAGTTATAAGGGTTAAAAGTTGACCAGCAATTTCTCATTTTTACAACACCATGTTTTTTTTAGGGACCACATCACCTTTGAAGTGATTTTGAGGGGTCTATATGATAGAAAATAACCAAGTGTGACACCATTCTAAAAACTGCACCCCTCAAGCTGCTCAAAACCACATTCAAGAAGTTTATTAACCCTTTACGTACTTCACAGGAACTAAAACAATGTGGAAGAAAAAAATTAACATTTTACTTTTTTTTGCAAACATTTTACTTCAGAACCATTTTTTTTAATTTTCACAAGTGTAAAAACAGAAATTTAACCACAAATTTTGTTGTGCAATTTTTCCTGAGTACGCCGATACCCCATATGTGGAGGTAAACCACTGTTTGGGCGCACCGCAGAGCTTGGAAGTGAAGGAGCACCGTTTGACTGTTTCAATGCAGAATTGGCTGGAATTGAGATCGGACGCCATGTCGCGTTTGGAGAGCCCCTAATGTGCCTAAACAGTGGAAACCCCCCACAAGTGACACCATTTTGGAAACTAGACCCCCCAAGGAACTTATCTAGATGTGTGGTGAGCACTTTGAACCCCCAAGTGCTTCACAGAAGTTTATAACGTAGAGCCGTGAAAATAAAAAATCGCATTTGTTTTCACAAAAATGATTTTTTCGCCCACAAATTCTTATTTTCACAAGGGTAACAGGAGAAATTAGACCACAAAAGTTGTTGTGCAATTTCTCCTGAGTACGTCGATACCCCATATGTGGAGGTAAACCACTGTTTGGGCGCACCGCAGAGCTTGGAAGTGAAGGAGCACCGTTTGACTTTTTCAATGCAGAATTGGCTGGAATTGAGATCGGATGCCATGTCGCGTTTGGAGAGTCCCTGATGTGCCTAAACAGTGGAAACCCCCCACAAGTGATACCATTTTGGAAACTAGACCCCCCAAGGAACTTATCTAGATGTGTGGTGAGCACTTTGAACCCCCAAGTGCTTCACAGAAGTTTATAACGTAGAGCCGTGAAAATAAAAAATCTCATTTTTTCTACAAAAATGATCTTTTTGCCCCCAAATTTTTATTTTCACAAGGGTAACAGGAGAAATTAGACCACAAAAGTTGTTGTGCAATTTCTCCTGAGTACGTCGATACCCCATATATGGGGGTAAACCACTGTTTGGGCGCACCGCAGAGCTTGGAAGAGAAGGAGTGTCGTTTTACTTTTTCAATGTAGAATTGGCTGGAATTGAGATCGGACGCCATGTCACGTTTGGAGAGCCGCTGATGTGCCTAAACAGTAGAGACCCCCCACATATGACACCATTTTGGAAACTAGACCCCTTAAGGAACTTATCTAGATGTGTGGTGAGCACTTTAAACCCCCAGGTGCTTCACAGAAGTTTATAACGTAGAGCCGTGAAAATAAAAAAATCGCATTTTTTCTACAAAAATGATCTTTTTGCCTCCAAATTTTTATTTTACCAAGGGTAACAGGAGAAAATGGACCCCAGAAGCTGTTGTACAATTTGTCTTGAGTACGCCGACACCCCATATGTGGGGGTAAACCACTGTTTGGGCGCATGGCTGAGCTCGGAAGCAAAGGAGCGCCATTTGACTTTTCAATGCAAAATTGACTGGAATTGAGATCGGACGCCATGTCGCGTTTGGAGAGCCCCTGATGTGCCTAAACAGCAGAAACCCCCCAAAAGTGACCCCATTTTGGAAACTAGACCCCCCATGGAACTTATCTAGATGTGTAGTGAGAACTTTGAATGCCCAAGTGCATCACAGAAGTTTATAATGCAGAGTCGTGAAAATAAAAAATATATATTTTTTAACAATAAAGATTTTTTAGCCCCCAAGTTTTTATTTTCACAAGGGTAACAAGAGAAATTGGACCCCAAAAGTTGTTGTCCAATTTGTCCTGAGTATGCTGGTACCCCATATGTGGGGGTAAACCACTGTTTGGGCGCATGGCAGAGCTCGGAAGGGAAGGAGTGCCATTTTGGAATGCAGACTTTGATAGAATTGTCTGCGGGCGTTATGTTGCCTTTGCAGACCCCTAATGTACCTAAACAGTAGAAACCCCCAACAAGTGACCCCATTTTGGAAAATAGACCCCCCAAGGAACTTATCTAGATATGTGGTGAGAACTTTGAATGCCCAAGTGCTTCACAGAAGTTTATAATGCAGAGTAGTGAAAATAAAAAATATTTTTTTTCCCACAAAAAAGATTTTTTTAGCCCCCAAATTTTTATTTTCACAAGGGTAACGAGAAATTGGACCCCAAAAGTTGTTGTCCAATTTGTCCTGAGTATGCTGGTACCCCATATGTGGGGGTAAACCACTGTTTGGGCGCACGGCAGAGCTCGGAAGGGAAGGAGCGCCATTTTGCAATGCAGACTTTGATAGAATTGTCTGCGGGCGTTATGTTGCGTTTGCAGACCCCTAATGTACCTAAACAGTAGAAACCCCCACAAGTGACCAAATTTTGGAAACTAGACCCCCTAAGGAACTTATCTAGATATGTGGTGAGAACTTTGAAAGCTCAAGTGCTTCACAGAAATTTATAATGCAGAGTAGTGAAAATAAAAAAATATATTTTTTTCCAACAAAAAAGATTTTTAGCCCCCAAGTTTTTATTTTCACAAGGGTAACAGGAGAAATTGGACCCCAAAAGTTGTTGTCCAATTTATCCCGAGTACGCTGATGCCCCATATGTGGGGGTAAACCACTGTTTGGGCGCACGGCAGAGCTCAGAAGGGAGGGAGTACCATTTGACTTTTTTAGCGCAAAATTGGCTGTCGTGTTTGGAGACCCCCTGATGTACCTAAACAGTGGAAACCCCCCAATTCTAACTCCAACCCTAACCCCAACACAGCCCTAACCCTAATCTCAACCCGATCCATAATCCTAATCACAACCCTAACGATAATCACAACCCTAACCCCAAAACAGCCCTAATCTCAACCCTAACCATAACCCTAATCAAAACCCTAAATCCAACACACCCCTAACCCTAATCCCAACCCTAACCCTAATCCCAACCCTAATCCCAAACGTAACACTAATCCCAACCCTAATCCAAACCCTAACCCTAATCCCAACTCTAACCCTAACTTTAGCCCCAACCCTAACTTTAGCCCCAACCCTAACCATAACTTTAGCCCCCGTCGTCACAAAAAAAGTTCAATGTAACCTTTTTTTTGTACGTCGCGTCCGCCATTTCCGCGGATGCGTGGCCGTAACTCTGCCCCCTCCTCCCCAGGACATAGACTGGGCAGCGGATGCGTTGAAAAACTGCATCCGCTGCCCACGTTGTGCACAATTTTCACAACGTGCGTCGGTACATCGGGCCGACGCATTGCGACCGCCCCGTACCGACGCAAGTGTGAAAGAAGCCTTAGGCTACTTTCAGACATAGCGCATTTTTGAGCGCTATTTTGCAGGCGCTTTTCAAAAATGCGCAATGTCATTTTCGTCTGCCGGCAAAGTGAATGAGAAATTCACTTTGCCGTTCAGACACACCGCAAAAAAACGCGGCGCTTTTGTCTGCAAACACGCCGGCGTAAAAAGAATTGACATGTCAATTCTTTACGCAGCGGCGTGTCTGCGTATCCCCCTAGGGCCCCATATTACCTTCCACACACAGCGCCTTTGTCCTGGGTGTCGGCGTCTTTGTACAGAGGGGTTGACACCCAGGACCGGACGTGACGTCGGACAGGAAGAGGGAAGCCCCCGCCCCCCAGTGAAGCAGCATGGAGTCCTTCTGTGTGTGTGTGTGTGCGTGTGTGTGCGTGTGTGTGCGTGTGTGTGTCCCCATGCGACGCTAGTGCCACCATTGTGCTAAGTCGCCGTATGGGACTACTACTCCCATCCGGTATTAGGATGGGAGAGTTGTCCCTGTGTCCGGCGACTTAGCACAATTGTAAAGTTACACAAAACACCTACACACAATACACATACATGACACACAGTACAGTACATACAACATATAACACAGAGTATATACTCACCAACAGCACACTTGTAGGCGAAGCCCTCGATCCTCCAGGAAAAAATCCAAAAATAATAAACCAAATTCATACTCCCTGTCCGCAGAATCCATAAAACGAGTGTCCCACGCCGATCGGCTGCTCTCCGGCGATACACTGCCAGGAGCGAAGCTCCTAGCAGTGTATCGCGTACTGTTCCGGAGTTCAATGACTCCGGCGTCTCGGTTAACAGCAGTACAGCTGCGTTGAACTTTCCCACGCAACACTGCCGTTAAGCGAGAGTGCCGGGGTCAATGACCGCCGGTAAACTCGCTCGCGCATGCGCAGTGACACACCGACAGGAACTATGGCTCCTGTCAGTGTGTTGCTGCAGCCGTGGAGAGCAGACATATCTCTGGATGTGTCTGTTCTCCATGGAAAATCTTGATATGTGGCACTTAAATATGTGGCAATTAAATACGTGACACGTGGCACTTATACGTGATACGTGTCACTTAAATACGTGGCACTGAAATACGTGATACGTGGCACTTTGATACGTGGCACGTGTCACTTAAATACGTGGCACGTGGCACTGAAATATGTAGCACGTGGCACTTTGATATGTGGCACGTGTCTCTTAAATACGTGGCACGTGGCACTGAAAGATGTGGCACGTGGCACTTTGATACATGGCACGTGGCACTTTGATACGTGGCACGTGGCACTGAAATATGTGGCACGTGGCACTTTGATACGTGGCACGTGGCACTTTGATACGTGGCACGTGGCACTTTGATACGTGGCACGTGGCACTGAAATATGTGGCACGTGGCACTTTGATACGTGGCACGTGGCACTTTGATACGTGGCACATGGCACTTTGATACGTGGCACGTGGCACTTTGATACGTGGCACTGAAATATGTGGCACATGGCACTTTGATACGTGGCACGTGTCACTTAAATACGTGGCACGTGGCACTGAAATATGTGGGACACGTCGCACAAAAAAGTTACATGTAGTTTTTTTTGTGTCGACGGTCCGCCGAAGCACGACGCATCCGTCGCACGACGGATGCGACATGTGGCAATCCGTCGCAATGCGTCGCTAATGCAAGCCAATGGAGAAAAAACGCATCCTGCAAGCACTTTTGCAGGATGCGTTTTTTCTCCAACGACGCATTGCGACGGAAGCCAAAAAACGCTAGTGTGAAAGTAGCCTAACCCTAACCCTAGCCCTAACCCTAACCCTAAATTTAGCCCCAACCCTAACCCTAACCCTAACCCTAACCCTAACCCTAATTTTAGCCCCAACTTGTCTTCTCCTGCCGGCCGGCAGATGGCAGCAGATGGCGGGCGCACTGCGCATGCGCCCGCCGTGATGAAAAAGCCGGCTGGCAGGAGAAGACAGAAGAGGATCCAGGGACTCCGGGTGAGTATGATAGGGTCCCCGAATCCCCCTATTTCTCTGTCCTCTGATGTGCGATCACATCAGAGGACAGAGAAATAACTGATCGCTTTTTTTTTTTTTTTTTTTTTTGCGGTCGCCGGTAAACTGTTAATTACCGGCGATCGCAAAGCAGGGGTCGGTGCAAATCGACCCCGATCATGTTCTTTGGGGTCTCGGCTACCCCCGGCAGCCGAGACCCCAAAGAACATCCGGGTGCCGGGCGGCGGGCGCACTGCGCGTGCGCCCGCCATTTTTTCCCGGAAAAAAGATGGCGGCGCCCATGGGGAGACACGAGGAGCACCGGGGGAGGTAGGTAAGTATTGGGGGGCTATTGGGGGCCACATTTCTCTGTCCTCCGATGTGCGATCACATCGGAGGACAGAGAAATTAAACGGCAAATCGCGTTTTTTTTTTTTTTTGTTGCGACCGCCGGTAAACGGTTAATTACCGGCGATCGCAACTCGGGGGTCGGTAAAAACCCCCCGAATCATGTTCTCTGGGGTCTCGGCTACCCTCGGCAACCGAGACCCCAGAGAAAATCCGACTCTGGGGGGCGCTATTCACTTTTTCCACAGCGCCATTAATTAACGGCGCTGTGGATTAAGTACCCTTAGCGGCCGCCGTTAAAAGGCGTATCGGCGGTCGTTAAGGGGTTAAGTAGTCTTGCCTTTATTTGGACACACCTGCCAAACTAATTTGCACAGGTATCTGCAATTGCTTTCAGTGATATAGAGAACCCTGACACACATCACCATCAATGAGTTTAAATGACGAACAAAAAAATTCTACCCTTATCACTCCTAAACTCTTTGTGCATAATAATTTGGAACACAGTGTATAATGTGAGAGCAGTAAATGTGTCGGCCGTGTGCTCACCGCTCCATACACAGCGTTCTGTGACGTGCACACAGTAAACTGCGGTTTGGGAACACTGGACAGATATAATATTACTGTCCTAAAACCTCTGCTTAACCCTTCACATTGCTGTGTTGTGTGATACATTTGGGGACTTTTCTACAAATATTAGGCACTTTCCATTCATCTATATACTAGCTTAATAAACATAGAACTAAATTACTGTACAGGTCCTTCTCAAAAAATTAGCATATAGTGTTAAATTTCATTATTTACCATAATGTAATGATTACAATTAAACTTTCATATATTATAGATTCATTATCCACCAACTGAAATTTGTCAGGTCTTTTATTGTTTTAATACTGATGATTTTGGCATACAACTCCTGATAACCCAAAAAACCTGTCTCAATAAATTAGCATATTTCACCCGTCCAATCAAATAAAAGTGTTTTTTAATAACAAACTAAAAAACCATCAAATAATAATGTTCAGTTATGCACTCAATACTTGGTCGGGAATCCTTTGGCAGAAATGACTGCTTCAATGCGGCGTGGCATGGAGGCAATCAGCCTGTGACACTGCTGAGATGTTATGGAGGCCCAGGATGCTTCAATAGCGGCCTTAAGCTCATCCAGAGTGTTGGGTCTTGCGTCTCTCAACTTTCTCTTCACAATATCCCACAGATTCTCTATGGGGTTCAGGTCAGGAGAGTTGGCAGGCCAATTGAGCACAGTAATACCATGGTCAGTAAACCATTTACCAGTGGTTTTGGCACTGTGAGCAGGTGCCAGGTCGTGCTGAAAAATGAAATCTTCATCTCCATAAAGCATTTCAGCCGATGGAAGCATGAAGTGCTCCAAAATCTCCTGATAGCTAGCTGCATTGACCCTGCCCTTGATGAAACACAGTGGACCAACACCAGCAGCTGACATGGCACCCCACACCATCACTGACTGTGGGTACTTGACACTGGACTTCAGGCATTTTGGCATTTCCTTCTCCCCAGTCTTCCTCCAGACTCTGGCACCTTGATTTCCGAATGACATGCAAAATTTGCTTTCATCAGAAAAAAGTACTTGGGACCACTTAGCAACAGTCCAGTGCTGCTTCTCTGTAGCCCAGGTCAGGCGCTTCTGCCGCTGTTTATGGTTCAAAAGTGGCTTTACCTGGGGAATGCGGCACCTGTAGCCCATTTCCTGCACACGCCTGTGCACGGTGGCTCTGGATGTTTCCACACCAGACTCAGTCCACTGCTTCCTCAGGTTCCCCAAGGTCTGGAATCGGTCCTTCTCCACAATCTTCCTCAGGGTCCGGTCACCTCTTCTCGTTGTACAGCGTTTTCTGCCACATTTTTGCCTTCCAACAGACTTACCATTGAGGTGCCTTGATACAGCACTCTGGGAACAGCCTATTTGTTGAAATTTCTTTCTGGGTCTTACCCTCTTGCTTGAGGGTGTCAATGATGGCCTTCTTGACATCTGTCAGGTCGCTAGTCTTACCCATGATGGGGGTTTTGAGTAATGAACCAGGCAGGGAGTTTTTAAAAGCCTCAGGTATCTTTTGCATGTGTTTAGAGTTAATTAGTTGATTCAGAAGATTAGGGTAATAGGTCGTTTAGAGAACCTTTTCTTGATATGCTAATTTATTGAGACAGGTTTTTTGGGTTATCAGGAGTTGTATGCCAAAATCATCAGTATTAAAACAATAAAAGACCTGACAAATTTCAGTTGGTGGATAATGAATCTATAATATATGAAAGTTTAATTGTAATCATTACATTATGGTAAATAATGAAATTTAACACTATATGCTAATTTTTTGAGAAGGACCTGTATATACTAGTGTATATGCCAAGTTTTTCTGCATGTTTTTTGCGCTGAAAACATCCCCTAGGCTTAAACACAAGTCACGGTTTCAGAAAGCCGGTGGGGGAGGGGGAGCGGTGGCAAAAGCCTGTGCCCATGCTGTAATAGCACACAGTGCCAGCCACCGGCTTCCAGCACACATCATACGCACCTACTAGCGTGCCCTCGGTGCTGGTGCTGCATCTTGTACCGGCCGCCGGCGCCTGCAGCTCTTTTAGCCGAGCAGTCACGTGGCACCGCTCATTAAGGTAATGAATATGCACGCCTCTCCACTTCCATAGGCCTGGTGCGCATATTCATGACCTTAATGAGCGGTGCCACATGATAGCTCTGCTGGAAGAGCTGATGGAAACCGGAACAAGATGCAGTGCCACCAAGGGAGCACAGGCAGGTAAATAGGATTTTTTTTTTTTTTTCATAACAGGAATCATACATAGGGATAAGGAGCCATGCATACAGGACAGGGATGGGGGAGCCATGCATACCAGGACAGGCACTGGGGAGCCATAAACATCAGGACAGGGACTGGGGAGTCATGCATACCAGGACAGGGACTGGGGAGCCATGCTCACAATGACTGGGACTGGGGAGCCATGCATACAATAACAGGGACTGGGGAGCCATGCACACAGTAACAAGGACTGGGGAGCCATGCACACAATGACAGGGACTGGGGAGCCATGCACACAATGACTTGGACTAGGGAGCCATGCACACCAGGACACGGACTGGGGAGCCATGCACACAATGGCAAGGACTGGGAAGCCATGCACACAGTGACAGAGATGGGGAGCCATGCATACAGTGACAGGGACTGGGGAGCCATGCATACAATGACAGGGATAGGGAGTCATGCATACAATGATGGGGACTGGGGAGCCATGCCTACAATGACAGTGACTGGGGAGCCATGCATACAATGACAGGGACTGGGGAGCCATGCATACAATGACAGGGACTGGGGAGCCATGCACACAATGACAGGGACTGGGGAGCCATGCACACAATGACTGAGACTGGGAGCCATGCATACAATGACAGGTTCCAGGGAGCCATGCACACAATGACAGGGACGGGGAGCCATGCATACAATGACAGGGACTGGGGAGCCATGCATACAATGACTTGGACTGGGGAGCCATGCACACCAGGATACAGACTGGGGATCCATGCACAGAATGGCAGGGAGTGGGGATCCATGCACACAATGGCAGGGAGTGGGAAGCCATGCACACAGTGACAGAAATGGGGAGCCATGCATACATTGACAGGGACTGGGGAGCCATGCATAGAATGACAGGGACTGGGGAGCCATGCATACAATGACAGGGATAGGGAGTCATGCATACAATGACAGCGACTGGGGAGCCATGCATACAATGACAGCGACTGGGGAGCCATGCATACAATGACAGCGACTGGGGAGCCATGCATACAATGACAGCGACTGGGGAGCCATGCATACAATGACAGGGACTGGGGAGCCATGCACACCAGGGCAAGGACTGGGGAGCCATGCATGCAATGGCAGGACTGGGGATCCATGCACACAATGACAGGGAAGGAGGAGCCATGCAGACCATGACAGGGATGGGGAGCCATGTATACAGTGACAGGGACTGGGGAGCCATGCACACCAGGACAGGGACTGGGGAGTCATGTGTTGGCGGAAGGCACCAAATATATATTTATAGAGTAATAGGTGCGTTTGCAACCCAGGGTCCACCGTGCAGGAGTAAAGTAAAACATGCTGCTATTAACTGACGGTACTATGTGGCAGTATAAGTGAACTCTGTTACTTCACAGAGTCACTTAAGGCAAGAGAATGCTGTGCCCTGTTAACCTCACAGAGGAACACAGCTACCAAATAGAGCGAACAGTGGTCATGCAGTCAGAATAGCACATGCAAAACTCCTCACCGGAGGTGCCGGTATTCTAGGGGCTTATTTCAGCCAGGCCCTGAATCCACTCTCACAAAACTCCTCACCGGAGGTGCCGGTATTCTAGGGGCTTATTTCAGCCGAACCCTGAAACGACAGACATGACCACACTGGCGCAGAACACACAACTTAGTTAATACTAGCGCATGGCCGAGCGGCCATGCAAACCTTTTACAGCTGCAGCAAATACAGGACCTTCCTAGAGGACCAATGGGAGCTGCTGTAGTACCTGAGCATGTGGCCCCCGACCTCCAATGAGAGGACATATCCTGGGCACGCTCAGAAGGGGAAAAGCAGGACTTAGGCCCAGAGACGTCTGCTCGCCGCTGACCAGTACTGGCTACAATGGCTGAGCCTGGAAAGGCAGCAGTAACCATCCGCACCGTATCAGACTGAGCCAGACGCTGGGACCGACATCTCCGCTGAGCAGGATCCACTGCGGCTGGAGAAGAATGGGAGACCGCAGCGGAGATGGTTTGAGATTCCCCCTGTGCAGAGGCGGGAACTCGACCCCTAACATTACCCCCCTCCTTGGACCTCGCTACGCTCGAAGGCCGCTATGAGCTGCGGAGCTCGAATGTGCTCAGCAGGTTCCCAAGACCTCTCCTCTGGGCCATAACCCTTCCAGTCCACCAAATAAAATTTCTAGCCATGTACCACCTTGCACCGCAAAATGGCTTTCGCCTCGTAATCGTCCGTAGACGAACCCAATGTCCCGGCAGATGACTCAGAAAACTGGGACATGTATACAGGCTTAAGGAGGGATACATGAAAGGTGTCAGTGATACCTAGGCGTGGTAGACCACAGGGTTAACCTGTTGAAGGACCTTGAAGGGCCCCAAGTAGCGAGGTGCAAACTTAGTGGCTCAACACGCAGCCTGATGTTACGTCACCAGGAGCGAAGGTCAGAGCGGTGCGCCGATGAGCATCGGCAGAGGACCTCATTCTCTCCTTGGAGGCCCAAATGGCAACCTGAGTGTGATCCCAAATGTCCCATGCATCCACAGCCCAGTCTGCCACACTGGAGTCGGCGAAGACACGGGCATGGGCACAGGGACACGTGGATGCTGGCCGTACTTAAGGAGGAATTGAGTCTGACCGGTGTAATCGGCTACGGTGTTGTTAAGCGCAAACTCCGCCCATGGTAGCAAGAATGCCCAATCATCTTGCCTGGTAGTAACAAAATGATGTAGATATGTGACCACAGTCTGGTTGGCACTCTCTACCAACCCATTCATCTCGGGATGATATGCAAAGGAGAGATTCAACTCAATGCTGAGTAGACGACAAAGCTCTCTCAAGAATCGAGATGCAAGCTGAGGACCCCGGTCACTGACAATTTTGTCCGGCATACCGTGTTGGCGAAAGATGTGTTTGATAAACAACGCTGTCAGCGCCCGTGCAGAAGGTAGCTGTGGAAGAGGCACCAAGTGCACCATTTTGGAAAAATGGTCAGTGATCACCCAAATAATGGTGCAGCTATGAGACTTGGGTAAGCCCACAGGGTCTGTCCGCCACCGGCAGGGGGTAAAGCAACCCAGCTGGCCGTTGACAAGGAGACTTGTTCTTGGCGCTGGGAACACATGCCCAAACATAGTCTGCGACGTCACGGGCCATATGCTGCCACCAGTGTGTCCTCACCAGTAGCTCGGTGTCCACCCACCCTGGATGAGTGAGCCCAAGAGAGAATCTCCGGACGCAGACTGAATGGTACAAAAGTCTTGCCTGGAGGCACAGACTCTAGCGAAACTGGGGCCACAGTTCTCAGACTCTCGGTAGGGACAATAAGCCGAGGCTCCTCTTCCCCTCCTCAGATGATACAACGGAGCGAGAAAGAGCATCGGTACGAATGTTCTTCTACGCTGAAAGGAAATGGAGGGTGAAATTGAACCGGGAGAAGAACAAGGACCATCTGGCCTGGCGAGAATTTAACCGCTGGGCTGTCTGTAGGTAAACCAAATTCTTGTGGTCTGTGAATACTTGGAAAGGAAAGCGAGCCCCCTCCAAAAAATGTCTCCACTCAGAGAAGGCCAACTTCATTGCTAGCAACTCCCTGTCCCCGATGGAATAATTCCTCTCCGCTGGTGTGAAGGTCTTGGAAAAGAAGAAGCAAGGATGCTTCCGACCTTGAGCATCCTTTTGAAAGAGGACTGCTCCAGCACCAATGGAAGAGGCATCCACCTCCATTATAAACGGCTTATATACATCGGGGCGATGTAGGATGGGAGCACTAGCAAAATGGGACTTAATAGAAGTGAAGGCCTTGGAGACCTCCTCAGACCACAATTTGGGATTTGCTCCCTTCTTGGTGAGGTCTACCAAGGGAGCTTCCAAAGTTGAGAAATGAGGAATGAACTGGCGATAATAGTTAATGAACCCCATAAAGAGCTGCACCGCTTTAAGAGAATGGGATTCTTGCCAGTCCATCACAGTCTGTAGTTTGGCAGGATCCATAGCTAATCCCTGGGCGGAGATGATATAGCCCAGGAAAAGTAAGGACTCCTGCTCAAACACACATTTCTCCAACTTGGCGAAGAGGGAATTAGCTCGTAAGAGGTCGAAGACTTTGCAAACATCTCTCCGGTGGGAGTCAATATCTGGAGAGTAGATGAGGATATCATCCAGATAGATGACAACCGAGGTGGAAAGCATATCCCGGAAGATATAGTTTACAAAGTCTTGGAAAACGGCTGGGGCATTATAGAGCCCAAAGGGCATCACTAGATATTCATAGTGCCCATCCCTGGTGTTAAAAGCCATCTTCCATTCGTCCCCCTCACGGATGCAAATCAGATTGTAAGCACCCTGCAGATCTAGTTTAGTAAATACCCTTGCTCCCCGAAGCCTATCAAAGAGCTCAGATATCAGGGGCAGGGGATATTTATTCTTAATGGTGATGGCGTTAAGACCCCTGTAATCTATGCATGGACGTAGTTCCCCGTTCTTCTTCTGCATGAAGAAGAACCCAGCCCTTGCAGGTGACACTGACTTCCTAATAAATCCCGTTGTCAAATTTTCCTGGATGTACTGTGACATTGCCTCCATCTCTGGGAGAGAGAACGGATAGACTCGACCCCGTGGAGGCTCAGCACCAGGCAAGAGGTCAATAGGACATTCATAGGGGCGGTGAGGTGGAAGGGTCTCTGCAGCCCTTTTGGAGAACACATCAGCATAGGGCCAATATTGCTTTGGGAGAGAGGATAGATCTACTGGTACCTCAGTAGTAGCAACCTGAACGTATTCCCTCTAACATCTACCCCCACAAGATTCACCCCATCCCAATATTCTGCCTGTGGACCACTCAATATGAGGAGAGTGGTACCGTAGCCAAGGTATCCCTAACCTGACCTTATCAATTCCCTCAGGAATAACGAGCAGAGATATAATTTCCTGATGAGATGGGGACATGGACAGAGTGAAAGGGATGGTCTGGTGTGTTATCTGAGAGGGCAGTGTCGACCCATTCACCACTCGTACAGTAACTGGTTGAGCTAGCATTACCAGGGGACTTGCGTGACATTGGGCGAAAGCAGAAGACATAAAATTGCCCTTCGCCCCAGAATCTACGCAGAACTCTACCGAGTGGGAGAATGAGCCTATAGTAATTGTCCCCTTAAAGGACAATTTGGAGGCAAACGTCGCCGTGCCTAGTATACCTCCACCTACTACCACTAGATGTAGACGTTTCCTCAACCGCTGGGGATATCAGGTGGCAAGATGTCCTGACTGCTGGCAAACATGACAGACCGTGAGTGCACGAGCAGTCCAGGACTTAGATCCCGCTCGTGACACTTCCATGGCCTCATGTGACTCAGGGATCAGGACCAGAGATTCCAAAGGTTTGGCGAAGGTGGGAGCCAGCCAAAACCTCTGCCTACACTGGGCTCGCTCTAACCTCTGCTTGTGAAAATGGAGGTTAATACGAGTGGACACAGTTATTAACTCCTCCAGTGTGGTGGGAATCTCCCTAGTGGCCAGAGCGTCCTTCACATGGTCAGCCAACCCCTCAAAAATATAGGGATAAGCGCTTTATCTGACCAATCCAGCTCAGATGCTAGGGTACGGAAGTGGACGGCAAAATGGCTGACCAAGGACGAGCCCTGAGTCAATGCCAACAGTTGGAGCGCCATATCATGGGTGATTCGAGGTCCTAAGAAGACCTGTTTCAGAGTGCTCAGGAACAGCGGAGTACTCTGCACCACATGATTGCCACGCTCCCGCAGCGGCGTAGCCCACTCCAACACCCTGTCCGACAGGAGAGACACTATAAATCCCACCTTTGCCCGCTCTGTGGGGAAACGTGCGTCCAGAAGCTCGAGATGTATAGAGCACTGGCTCACGAAACCCCTACAAGATTTACTATCTCCAGAAAATTTATCTGGCAGCAGGAGGTGAGAAAGAGTCATAACAGGGGTGGCAGTGGACAAGGTTGCTGCAGCCAGGCTAGCAGCCTGAACAGCAACTGCGGTAACATCCACTGCTGAGGTTGAGCGCTCGAGAGCCGCCAGCCTACCCTCCAGCTGCTGGATGCACCGCAAAGATTGCTGTTTATCCGCCATTTACTAGCCAGACCCTGGCGCTAGTATTATGTTAGGGTTTGACGGAATGCACCAAATATATATTTAAAGAGTAATAGGTGCGTTCGCAACCCGGGGTCCACCGTGCAGGAGTAAAACCCGCTGCTATTAACTGACGGTACTATATGGTGGTATAAGTGAACTCTGTTACTTCACAGAGTCACTTAAGACAAAATAACGCTGTGCCCTGTTAACCTCAAAGAGGAACACAGCTACCAAATAGAGCAAACGGTGGTCATGCAGTCAGAATAGCACATGCAAAACTCCTCACCGGAGGTGCAGGTATACTAGGGGCTTATTTCAGCCGAACCCTGAAACCACATACACATGACCACACTGGCGCAGAACACACAACTTAGTTGTAACTAGAGCATGGCTGTGCAGCCATGCAAACCTTTTATAGCTGCAGCAACAACAGGACCTTCCTAGAAGACCAATGGGAGCTGCTACAGTACCTGAGCCACTTCAGGACCTTCCTAGAGGACCAATGGGAGCTGCTATAGTACTTGAGCATGTGACCCCCAACCTCCAATGAGAGGACTTACCCTGGGCATGCTCAGAAGGGGAAAAGCAGGACTTCGTCCCAGAAATGTCTGCTCACCGCTGACCAATACTGGCTACAATGGCTGAGCCTGGAAAGACAGCAGTAACTATCTGCACCATATTAGGCTGAGCCAGATGCTGGGACTGACGTCTCCGCTGAGCAAGCTCCACCGCGGCTGGAGAAGAATGGGAGACCCATCGGAGATGGTTCAAGATTTGCCCTGTGCAGAGGTGGGAACTCGACCCCTAACACCGTGAATACGATAGCAAAGACTGGGGAGCCATGCATACAATGACTGGGACTGGGGAGCCATGCATACAATGACAGGGACTGGGGAGCCATGAATACAATGACTGGGACTGGGGAGCCATGCACACCACAATAGGGATGAGTGGACAATACATATAATAATAATAATTTTTATTTATATAGCGCCAACATATTCCGCAGCGCTTTACAACTTATAGAGGGGACTTGTACAGACAATAGACATTACAGCATAACAGAAATCACAGTTCAAAATAGATACCAGGAGGAATGAGGGCCCTGCTCGCAAGCTTACAAACTATGAGGAAAAGGGGAGACACGAGAGGTGGATGGTAACAATTGCTTTAGTTATTTGGACCAGCCATAGTGTAAGGCTCGGGTGTTCATGTAAAGCTGCATGAACCAGTTAACAGCCTAAGTATGTAGCAGTACAGACACAGAGGGCTATTAACTGCATAAAGTGTATGAGAACACGATGCAAGGAACCTGATTATGTGTTTTGTTTTTTTTTCTATTTTTAATAGGCCACACAGGGATAGTTAGGTTAATGCGTTGAGGCGGTAGGCCAGTCTGAACAAATGCGTTTTTAGGGCACGCTTAAAACTGTGGGGATTGGGGATTAATCGTATTAACCTAGGTAGTGCATTCCAAAGAATCGGCGCAGCACGTGTAAAGTCTTGGAGACGGGAGTGGGAGGTTCTGATTATTGAGGATGCTAACCTGAGGTCATTAGCGGAGCGGAGGGCACGGGTAGGGTGGTAGACTGAGACCAGAGAGGAGATGTAGGGTGGTGCTGAGCCATGGAGTGCTTTGTGGATGAGGGTAGTAGTTTTGTACTGGATTCTGGAGCAGATGGGTAGCCAGTGTAATGACTGGCACAAGGTAGAGGCATCGGTGTAACGGTTGGTGAGGAATATGATCCTGGCAGCAGCATTCAGGACAGATTGGAACGGGGAGAGTTTGGTAAGAGGGAGGCCGATTAGTAGAGAGTTACAATAGTCCAGACGGGAATGAATAAGAGAAACAGTAAGAGTTTTTGCAGAGTCGAAAGTAAGAAAAGGGCGAATTCTAGAAATGTTTTTGAGATGCAGATAAGAAGAGCGAGCCAGTGATCGGATGTGGGGGGTGAATGAAAGCTCGGAATCAAGGATGACCCCAAGGCAGCGGGCATGTTGCTTTGGAGTAATGATTGAACCGCACACGGAGATGGCAATGTCAGGCAAAGGTAGGTTAGTAGAGGGAGAGAACACGAGGAGTTCAGTTTTTGACAGGTTCAGTTTCAGATAGAGGGAGGACATGATGTTAGAGACAGCGGTAAGACAATCACTGGTGTTTTCTAAGAAGGTCGGAGTGAAAGCAGGAGAAGAGGTGTATAATTGGGTGTCATCAGCATAGAGATGGTACTGGAAACCAAATCTACTGATTGTTTGTCCAATAGGGGCAGTATACAAAGAGAAAAGGAGGGGGCCTAGGACTGATCCTTGAGGAACCCCAACAGTAAGGGGAAGGTGAGAGGAGGAGGAACCAGCAAAACATACAGTGAAGGATCGGTCAGAGAGATAGGAGGAGAACCAAGAGAGAACGGTGTCCTTGATGCCAATGGAGCGGAGCATAGTGAGGAGGAGCTGATGATCCACAGTATCGAATGCTGCGGAAAGATCCAATAGAATTAGCATGGAGTAGTGACCATTAGATTTAGCTGTTATTTGGTCATTAGAGACTTTAGTGAGGGCAGTTTCAGTAGAGTGTAAAGAACGGAAGCCAGATTGAAGAGGGTCGAGAAGAGAGTTATCTGAGAGATAGCAGGTAAGACGGGAGTGGACCAGGCGTTCCAGGAGTTTAGAGATGAAGGGAAGATTAGAGACAGGTCTATAATTAGCGGCACAGTTTTGGTCGAGGGAGGGTTTTTTAAGTAATGGATGTATGATGGCATGCTTAAATGAGGAGGGAAAAATACCGGAAGTGAGGGAAAGGTTGAATATTTTTGTTAGGCGAGAGGTGACAGGAAAGGGACTGGAGGAGATGTGACGGAATGGGGTCACTGGTGCAAGTGGTCGGGCGAGAAGATGCAAGGAGCCTGCTTACTTCTTCTTCCGTAACTGGTTCAAAGTCAGAGAGTGAACTAGATGCAGTGGGGGAGGGAGGACAGTGCCTGGTATGAAGAGATTGGGAGATGATTTCCTGTCGAATGTGGTCAATTTTTTCTTTGAAGTAATTGGCCAGATCGTCAGCGCGGAGATCTGTGGTTGGGGCCTGCTCTCTTGGGTTGAGTAGGGACTGGAAGGTGTCGAAGAGACGTTTAGGGTTATTGGACAGTGAGGTGATGAGGGTGTTGAAATAGGTTTGTTTGGAGAGGTGGAGGGCAGAGTTGTATGTTTTTAGCATGAACTTATAATGGATGAAATCTTCGGGTAGATTAGATTTTCTCCACAGACGTTCGGCGCACCTGGAGCATCGCTGCATACCCTGCTTATACTCGAGTCAATAAGCTTATCCAGTTTTTCGTGGCAAATGTAGGTGCCTTGGCTTATACTCGGGTATATATGGTAATTAATACAATCGATTATTATTAAGGCCTCTTTCACACGTTATATTTTCTCATACTAGTGATGATGATGATAACTTTATTTATACACTCACCGGCCACTTTATTAGGTACACCTGTCCAACTTCTTGTTAACACTTAATTTCTAATCAGCCAATCACATGGCGGCAACTCAGTGCATTTAGGCATGTAGACATGGTCAAGACAATCTCCTGCAGTTCAAACCGAGCATCAGTATGGGGAAGAAAGGTGATTTGAGTGCCTTTGAACGTGGCATGGTTGTTGGTGCCAGAAGGGCTGGTCTGAGTATTTCAGAAACTGCTGATCTACTGGGATTTTCACGCACAACCATCTCTAGGGTTTACAGAGAATGGTCCGAAAAAGAAAAAAAATCCAGTGAGCGGCAGTTCTGTGGGCGGAAATGCCTTGTTGATGCCAGAGGTCAGAGGAGAATGGGCAGACTGGTTCGAGCTGATAGAAAGGCAACAGTGACTCAAATCGCCACCCGTTACAACCAAGGTAGGCCTATGAGCATCTCTGAACGCACAGTGCATCGAACTTTGAGGCAGATGGGCTACAGCAGCAGAAGACCACACCGGGTACCACTCCTTTCAGCTAAGAACAGGAAACTGAGGCTACAATTTGTACAAGCTCATCGAAATTGGACAGTAGAAGATTGGAAAAACGTTGCTTGGTCTGATGAGTCTCGATTTCTGCTGCGACATTCGGATGGTAGGGTCAGAATTTGGCGTAAACAACATGAAAGCATGGATCCATCCTGCCTTGTATGGAGCATCTTTGGGATGTGCAGCCAACAAATCTGCGGCAACTGTGTGATGCCAACATGTCAATATGGACCAAAATCTCTGAGGAATGCTTCCAGCACCTTGTTGAATCTATGCCACGAAGAATTGAGGCAGTTCTGAAGGCAAAAGGGGGTCCAACCCGTTACTAGCATGGTGTACCTAATAAAGTGGCCGGTGAGTGTATAGTGCCAACATATTCCGCAGCACTTTTAATTAAGCGGGGACATGTACAGACCATAAATATATCACAAAGTAACACAGTTAAACAGTTACAGGTGGGGGGAGGGTCCTGCTCACAAGCTACAATCCATATGGAAATAGGGGTGAAGTAGGGTCGGACTGGCGCACCAGAGAACCGGAGGATTCTCTGGTGGGCCCGGACACTGATATCTGCTGGCATGCAGGGCTGGCAGTTGCCTAGGGCCCCTGCTGCCCCAGGGGCTCCCAGCCAGTGGCATGTTGCTAATAGAGCATTGCCAAGTACCTGTTATGGGGCCCGTGAGACAGGGGGGCCTACCCAGCACCAGCAGAGCACCAGCGGGTGATAAGACGCAGAAGCCGTCTGCTGCAGCTAAATCTTGTGCTTGCTGCTTAACATGAATATTCACTGCATTCTATGCCAATATGTAGTGTATGTATATTATGTACAAGAGGAGATGACATACAGCAGGTATATACTATATACAGGGGAGATGACATGTATATACTATATACAGGGGAGATGACATGCAGGTATATACTATATACAGGAGGAGATGACGTACAGGTATATACAATATACTAGGAGATGGCATACAGGTATATACTATATACAGAAGGAGATGACATTCAGGTATATACTATATACAGGAGGAGAAGACATACAGGTATATACTATATAACGGAGAAGATGCCATACAGGTATCTATATATAATTGTCTAAGGGCACTTCCGTCTGTCTGTCCTGGAAATCCTGCGTGGTTGATTGGTCGCGGCCGATCAGCGATGCGGGATTTCCAGGAAGGGGTGTAGACCACCATCTCTGCCGATGTACAGGAGAGAGGAATGGGACAGTGTACCGACCAGGAGGGAACGTGGAAGCGTCTGGACAGTGCGTGTACCGTCCCGGGTGAGCGAGGGAGGCGGGGAGGAAGCCGGAGACCGGGAGAGGGCAAAGAGTGGAGGGTAGAGGGGGCTGCGAGAATGCCGGTCTGTGATGACGTATTGTGTGCGGGCACCCAGAGTCCTGCATGTGCGGACAGCCGGGGCACCAGGGAGAAGGAGCAGGGTTCCCCGGACAGTGCGTGTACCGGCCCGGGTGAGCGAGGGAGGCGGTGAGGAAGCTGGGGACTGGGAGAGGGCAAAGAGGGGAGGGCAGAGGGCACTGCGAGGGCGCCGGCCTGTGACTACCTATTGAATGCGGGCACCCAGAGTCCTGCATGTGCGGAGAGCAGGGGCGAAGGAGCAGGGTCTCCGGGAGAGGGAGCAGAGGAGCCCGAGTGAGAAGCAGTGGCGCCGGGGAGAAGGAGCAGGGTCCCCCAGGAGAGGGAGCAGAGGCGCCCGAATGAGAAGTAGGGGCGCTGGGAAGAGGGAGCAGAGCTGCGGCTATGCCAAGCATGTGCAAACCTCCAAAAACCTGCGCCCAGAATCTCCGACATCGTGCGCCCCCAACCCCCGACAGGCACAGTCCTCCCGCACATTGGCGCGGGATTTGAGACATGCTTCGCTGATTGGTTGCATCCCAGCCGGCCACGACCAATCAGCGATATTTGTGCGGGATTTAAACACCACTCACAGCGCAACATACATACATACATATTCTAGAGTACCCGATGCGTTAGAATCGGGCCACCATCTAGTATACTATATACAGGAGATGACATACAGGTATATACAATATACAGGGGAGATGACATACAGGTATATACTATATACAGGGGAGATGACATGCAGGTATATACTGTAAACAGGAGGAGATGACATACAGGTACTGCATATACTATATACAGGAGGAGATGACATACAGGTATATAATATACAGAAAAATGACATACAGGTATATACAATATACAGGGGAGATGACATACTGGTATATACTATATACAGATGATGACATACAGGTATATACAATATACAGGGGAGATGGCATACAGGTATATATTATATACAGGAGGAGAAGACATACAGGAGAAGAAGACATACAGGTATACACTATAAAAAGGAGGAGATGACATACAAGTATACACTATATACAGGAGATGACATACAGGTATATACAATATAAAGGGGAGATGACAATCAGGTATATACTATATACAGGGGAGATGACACGCAGGTATATACTGTAAACAGGAGGAGATGGCATACAGGTATATACTATATACAGGAGATGACATACACGTATATACTATATACAGGAAGAGATGACATACAGGTATGGACTGTATACAGGAGGATATTACATACAAGAATATACTATTTGCAGGAGGAGATGACACACAGATATATATACTATATAGAGGTAGAGATGACATACAGGTATATAGTATATACCTGTATATCATCTCCTCCTGTATATAGTAAATACCTGTATGTCATCTCCTCCTGTATATAGTAAATATTAAATTACAAAATTAAAGCATTAAGTACTGATAGTGCGGTGCCCCCACTGCCGCAGGGCCGAGGGGTACCCAGTACCGGGCCTCAGAGTCTCTGTTCTGGGGGTTTGTGGTCACGGTGGCTAGGCCCGGTCCGTGGCCCTGCCGGTCAGTGGGAGACGTCCGGTGAAAGAGTAGCGGTGAATGATGGTGTAGTTGTGAAGTGCCGGTCGCAGTAAAGAATGAGGACACCAGGTTGCAGTCTCTTTACCTCTTTACTGAAGATCTCTGGGTCCTCAGTCCGGAATCCAGATAACCAGGCTGCGCAAGTCCGGCCGGTCCAATGGCACCTCCAGAGTTCTCTTTGCAGGTGGAAATCTGTGCCTTCCTGCTAGCGCTGTGTGTTGTGGTCCTTCCCTGCTGTGCTTACGGAAAGTACCCCACAACTGTTGTGTCTGTTTCTGATGTTCCCTCACAACTCGATTAGATGATGTTCTGCTAATCCTCCGTCCCTCCCGGTGTTATGGTTGGGACGGCACCCGTATGACGTGTAGGCTCGGAGCTCTTCCGGGACCCTAGAGTCGCCCCTCTCCACAGGTTGCCCCCTATGTCTTCTTAGGTGATTGGTGTGAGACAGCCCGCCTATGACTGACTGTCCTGCCATTGGTTTGAAGTATTGCTTGAAGCTAGATGTATAAATACTTCCTCGGCGTTCCGGCCACCGGTTGTGCGCCTCAGTAGGATGTTGCCTCGGTCTTACAGCACGACTCCTACTGGAATTCTCCTATTTGCTTTGATCTCGTTTCTCACTCAGCACAATCTATCTCGCTTCTTATCCTTTCTTAGGGCACCGCCGCTATACTGCGCAGGCACGGTCCCGTAACCTTCTTCCTTATTGCCAGGCCTCCGTCAGGGTCCCAAACCTGACAGAGACCCTACCGAATCTTCCCCTGCAACACCCTCTGCCACAAGGTGTTGTCTGGTTCCAACCCAGTCAGCTTTCTCTCTAACTTCCTGCCTGACCCCCAGTTTTACCAATATGTGAGGAGTGGCCTAGTGAATAGAACCCTTAGCTCCCCCTGGAGGCCCGACTGTGAAATGTATTGGTGTCTGTGATACCTGGTCAGATGAACTCCTTCAGTGCCATCAGACGTACCATAGCTCCCCTTCGTGGCGGAGCCACAGTACTGCAACGACCAGGACTCTGGGGCGCTGCAATAGCAAGGGGCCTAACTTTGTAGAAGGTCTATTTGCAACACTATAACAAAGGCCAAATACGTGTCCACATCTTAACACACCGGTTGCAACAAGTAAAGAGAGATTGATTGATAGATTTCATATTGAACGCAATACAATGCTTGACATGCATAGGGGCAAACAATGCGCTCAGAAAATGTTGCAATTGGTCAAGTTAAATCAAGCAAAATGCATTTGGCATCTGAAATGTGCAACTTTGACCCTGAAAAGAATTCACAGAATAGGTTATAGCACAACTTGTGCTGATTTCAATTCAATCTGTATTTCGAAGCCGGATCAGAGAAGGAGTGCACTGTTCCCGGACATAGGGCAATAACTGCTCAATGCGTGGAGTGGACAGAGCAAGCTCTTTTTCCATCTCCCTGTTCTAAAAATCCATTTATTATATGGTTCCCAAATAGGAGACATATCAGATATTAAACTGATAAGAACAGGTGCTACACTTGACCTTGAGTGGCGGCGGCGGCGACGACGATTTCAGCCAAAAGGCCGAGCGGCGATAACCAGATATGTTTAGCACTTTCACCACACCAAGGCCTAACGCTGGTCCTTGATCCTAGCCAAAAAGCCGAGAAGCAATAACCAGAAGTTGTTTCGGTCCTTGTGCCGCACCAAGGACTAACACTGATACCCTTTGGGGAGATGGAGCAAAAGATTGCCCTGAGGAGGACGCCTTCACAATGACAGTTCTGCTGTTTGTTCAAGCTGTGAGCCACTCGTTTTTAATCTACATAACCCCACCTATTGTAACCCTCCCCCTTTGTTCCAAGCCTTTGTTCCAATGTGCACTACTGAGTCCCAGGAGGTGTGCGAGAGGGAAAATCAAAAAACAAACAAGCGAGCAGCTGTCTTCCCTTAGCTCTCCTGATGCCCCGTGTCTCCAATCATGCCCTGTATCTACATTCTGCCCATGCCTCCAGTTCTGCCCCCAGTGTTTCCAGCATATTGCCCCCAGTGTGTCCAGCATATTACCCCCAGTGTGTCCAGCAATCTACCCCCAGTGTGTCCAGCATTGCCCCCAGACAGTGTGTCCAGCATTGCCCCCAGACAGTGTGTCCAGCAATCTTCCCCAGTGTGTCCAGCATTGCCCCCAGACAGTGTGTCCAGCAATCTGCCCCAGTGTGTCCAGCATTGCCCCCAGTATGTCCAGCAATCTGACCCAGTGTGTCCAGCATTTCCCCCAGTCAGTTTGTCCAGCAATCTGCCCCAGTGTGTCCAGCATTGCCCCCAGACAGTGTGTCCAGCAATCTGCCCGAGTGTGTCCAGCATTGCCCCCAGACAATGTGTCCACCAATCTGCTCCAGTGTGTCCAGCATTGCCCCCAGACAGTGTGTCCAGCAATCTGCCCCAGTGTGTCCAGCATTGCCCCTAGTGTGTCACAGCAATCTGCCCCAGTGAGTCCAGCATTGCCCCCAGACAGTGTGTCCGGCATTGCCCCCAGACAGTGTGAGCAGCAATCTGCCACAGTGTCTCCAGCATATTGCCCCCAGTGTGTCCAGCATATTCCCCCCAGTGTGTCCAGCATTGGCCCCAGACAGTGCGAGCAGCAATCTGCCCCAGTGTGTCCAGCATTGCCCCCTTACAGTGTGTCCAGCAATCTGCCCCAGTGTGTCCAGCATATTGCCCCAAGTGTGTCCAGCATATTACCCCCAGTGTGTCCAGCAATCTGCCCCCCAGTGTGTCCAGCATTGCCCCCAGACAGTGTGAGCAGCAATCTGCCCTAGTGTGTCCAGCATTGCCCCCTGACAGTGTGTCCAGCAATCTGCCCCAGTGTGTCCAGCATTCCCCCCAGACAGTGTGTCTAGCAATCTGCCCCAGTGTGTCCAGCATTGCCCCCAGACAGCGTGTCCACCAGCAATCTGCCCCAGTGTCCAGCATATTGCTCACAGACAGTGTCCAGCATTCTGGCCTGCCCGGACCCCCGGATTGCCGTTAGCAAAACAAAAACGAGTTCTCCTCACCTGACCTGTGCGCTCCAGCGGTGAACTCCCTCCAGCAGCGCGCACTCGCCAGCAACTGACAATGACTTGAGACGCCGGCGACGTGTGCGCTGCGCCTGCGCCCGACTTCAGCTGCCAGCCTCGAATTGGCTGGCGGCTGTTAACTATTGACGTGCGGGTGCGCGTCCGCATGTCAATAGGTGAAACTGCCGCAGAGCCGGTAGGGGCCCGGTGAGCAGATGAGACATGCCCTGATGGCGGCGTGCAATCTGAGCGGTAGCCCAGGGCCCCCCCACACCACTGGGCCCTGGGCTACCGCCCAGATTGACCCTATTATAATCCACCCATGCGAAGGGCCCATTGTGACACGTGAGGGTTGCAGACAATGGCCAAGGGCCCATTGTGACACGTGAGGGTTCCGTGCGCAGATTCTATCTAATGCAGGCAGCGCACCTGGTTGCTCGAAAGCATTAGAGTACTCACACAGGTGGAGATAGGCAGCATATTCATGATCAGCACAGACACAATTTTTCCTTTTTTTAAATACCTATGCACCAAATTTACAAGTCAGTGGTCCACAAGAGGGAGACAACGTTTTACAAAAGAAATCATGCTGTCACAAATGTGGTATGTATGGCAGAACTACTCATGGGTTCCTTAAATGAAAGCACCAAGTACTGATAGCAAGGGGCCTAACTTTGTAGCTGGTCTATTTGCAAGACTGTAACAAAGGCCAAATACGTGTCCACATCTTCACACGCCGGTTGCAACCAGTCAAGAGAGATTGATTGATAGATTTCATATTGAACGCAATACAATGCTTGACATGCATAGGGGCAAACAATGCGCACAGAAAATGTTGCAATTGGTCAAGTTAAATCAAGCAAGATGCATTTGGCATCTGAAATGTGCAACTTTGACCCTGAAAAGAATTCACAGAATGGGTTATAGCTAGTGTTGAGCATTCCGATACCGCAAGTATCGGGTATCGGCGGATATTTGCGGTATCGGAATTCCGATACCGAGTTCCGATACTTTTGTGATATGAGGAATCGGTATCGGGATCGATAATAATGTGTAAAATAAAGAATTAAAATAAAAAATATGGATATACTCACCTCTCCGGGGGCCTTTACCGCTGTAAACCGGCAGCCTGCTTTGCTTAAAATGAGCGCGTTTAGGACCTTCCATGACGTCACGGCTTCTGATTGGTCACGTGCTGCTTATGTGACCGCCACGCGACCAATTACAAGCCGCGACGTCATTCTCAGGTCCTAAATTCCAAGAATGAGGAGTCGTGACGTCATGGAAGGTCCTGAACGCGCTCATTTTAAGCAAAGCAGGCTGCCGGTTAACAGCGGTAAGGTGCAGGGGCCTCCGGACGGGTGAGTATATCAATATTTTTAATTTTAATTCTTTATTTTACACATTAATATGGATCCCAGGGCCTGAAGGAGAGTTTCCTCTCCTTCAGACCCTGGGAACCATCAGAATACCTTCCGATACTTGGTGTCCCATTGACTTGTATTGGTATCGGGTATCGGTATCGGCGATATCCGATACTTTTCGGGTATCGGCCGATACTATCCGATACCGATACGTTCAAGTATCGGACGGTATCACTCAACACTAGTTATAGCACAACTTGTGCTGATTTCAATTCAATCTGTATTTGGACGCCGGATCAGAGAAGGAGTGCACTGTTCCCGGAGATACCGCAATAACCGCTCAATGCGTGGAGTGGACAGAGCAAGCTCTTTTTCCATCTCCCTGTTGTAAAAATCCATTTAATAGAAGGTCCCCAAATAGGAGACGTATCAGATATTAAACTGATAAGAACAGGTGCTACACTTGATCTCGAGTGGTGGCGGCAACGATTTCAGCCATAAGGCCAAGCAGCGATAACCAGATATTGTTTAGCACTTTCACCACACCAAGGCCTAACGCTGGTCCTTGACCCAGGCCGAAAGGCTGAGACGCGATAACCAGAAAGCGTTTCGCCCTTGTGCCGCACCAAGGCCTAACACTGGTACCCTTTGGGGAGATGGAGCAAAAAATTGCCCTGAGGAGGACATTTTAGCACACCGGACGCCTTCACCATGACAGTTCTGCTGTTTGTTCAAGCTGGGAGCCACTTTTTTTTAATCTGCATAACCCCACCTATGGTAACCCTCCCCCTTTGTTCCAATGTGCACTACCGAGTGCCAGGAGGAGGTGTGCGAGAGGGAAAATCAAAAAACAAACAAGCGAGCAGCTGTCTTCCCTGGTGCGGGGTATAAACCCTGCTGCCTACCTATCACCATGCTGCCCCAGCAGCAGACAGAAGAGGACTGCCACCGCACTGCCTTTTATAGGCCAAGGGCCCATTGTGACACGTGAGGGTTCCTGCCCCTTGTGACACGCGAGGGTTCCAGACCATGGCCAAGGGCCCATTGTGACACGTGAGGGTTCCAGACCATGACCAAGGGCCCATTGTGACACGTGAGGGTTCCAGCCCATTGTGACACGCGAGGGTTCCAGACCATGGCCAAGGGCCCATTGTGACACGTGAGGGTTCCAGACCATGGCCAAGGGCCCATTGTGACACGTGAGGGTTCCGTGCACAGATTCTATCTAATGCAGGCAGCGCACCTGGTTGCTAGAAAGCATTAGAGTACTCACACAGGTGTAGATAGGCAGCATATTCATGATCAGCACAGACACAATTTTTCCTTTTTTTAAATACCTATGCACCAAATTTAAAATTCAGTGGTCCACAAGAGGGAGACAACGTTTTACAAAAGAAATCATGCTGTCACAAATGTGGTATGTATGGCAGAACTACTCATGGGTTAGGCTGGTTTCACACTTGCGTTTTTGTCTGCAGCGTTTTTTGCACAAAAAACGCATGCGCTTTTTTTTCCTATATTTAACATTGAAAACGCATGCGTTTTTTTGCACATGCGTTTGGTCGCGTTTTCAAACGCATGCGTTTTTTGTCTGCATGCGTTCATTTTCAAAAATGCTACCTGCAGTATTTTCTTGCGCGTTTTTTTGCCGCGAAAAAACGCATGCGTTTTTTCGCGGCAAAAAAATGCATTGCTGTCTATGTAAACGCATGCGTTTTTAAGCACATGCGTTTGTTTGCTCTAAAAATGCATGCGTTTTTATAGAAAAAAACCCAGAAAACACTGAAAAGCCACCCACCACCATCAAGGTGATAAAGGGATCCAAACCCTAACCCTAACTCTACCCCTAACCTCACCCCTAACCGTTTAATGAACATTTTCTGACAGTCATATTGCCACGTATTTAAGTGCCACGTATCACGTATTTCAGTGCCACGTATGCCACGTGCCACGTATTTAAGTGCCACGTGCCACATATTTAAGTGCCACGTGCCACGTATTAAAGTGCCACGTGCCACGTATTTAAGTGCCACGTATTTAAGTACCACATATTTAAGTGCCACGTGCCACGTATTTAAGTGCCACGTGCCACGTATTTAAGTGCCACGTGCCACGTATTTAAGTGCCACATGCCACGTATTTAAGTGCCACGTGCCACGTATTTAAGTGCCACATGCCACGTATTTAAGTGCCACGTATTTAAGTACCACGTATTTAAGTGCCACGTGCCACGTATTTAAGTGCCACGTGCCACGTATTTAAGTGCCACATGCCACGTATTTAAGTGCCACGTGCCACGTATTTAAGTGCCACGTATTTAAGTACCACGTATTTCAGTCACGTTTAGGGTTAGGGTTAGGGGTAGGGTTAGGGTTAGGGTTTTCTTGTTTTTTCTTGTGTTTTCTTGTGTTTTCTTGTGTTTTTCTATAAAAACGCATGCGTCTAAAAAACGCATGCGTTTTACCGCGTTTACATGCGTTTTTTCACACATGCGTTTTTAAAAAAACGCATGCAGATAAAAACGCAAGTGTGAAACCAGCCTTACTTAAATGAAAGCACCAAGTAATGATAGCAAGGGACCTTACTTTGTAGCTGGTCTATTTGCAACACTGTAACAAAGGCCAAATACATGTCCACATCTTCACACGCCGGTTGCAACCAGTAAAGAGAGATTGATTGATTGATAGATTTCATATTGAACGCAATACAAAGCTTGACATGCCCAGGGGCAAACAATGCGCACAGAAAATGTTGCAATTGGTCAGGTTAAATCAAGCAAAATGCATTTGGCATCTGAAATGTGCAACTTTGACCCTGAAAAGAATTCACAGAATGGGTTATAGCACAACTTGTGCTGATTTCAATTCATTCTGCATTTGGAAGTCGGATCAGAGAAGGAGTGCACTGTTCCCGGAGAGACCGCAATAACCGCTCAATGCGTGGAGTGGACAGAGCAAGCTCTTTTTCCATCTCCCTGTTGTAAAAATCCATTTAATAGAAGGTCCCCAAATAGGAGACGTATCAGATATTAAACTGATAAGAACAGGTGCTACACTTGATCTCGAGTAGCGGTGGCGGCGACGACGACGATTTCAGCCATAAGGCCAAGCAGCGATAACCAGATATTGTTTAGCACTTTCACCACACCAAGGCCTAACGCTGGTCCTTGATCCTAGCCGAAAGGCTGAGACGCGATAACCAGAAAGCGTTTCGCCCTTGTGCCGCACCAAGGCCTAACACTGGTACCCTTTGGGGAGATGGAGCAAAAGATTGCCCTGAGGAGGACATTTTAGCATACTGGACGCCTTCACCATGACAGTTCTGCTGTTTGTTAAAGCTGGGAGCCACTTTTTTTTAATCTGCATAACCCCACCTATTGTAACCCTCCCCCTTTGTTCCAATGTGCACTTCTGAGTGCCAGGAGGAGGTGTGCGAGAGGGAAAATCAAAAAACAAACAAGCGAGCAGCTGTCTTCCCTGGTGCGGGGTATAGACCCTGCTGCCTACCTATCACCATGCTGCCGGCCGCTGCTCCAGCAGCAGACTGAAGAGGTCTGCCACCGCACTGCCTTTTATAGGCCAAGGGCCCATTGTGACACGTGAGGGTTCCAGCCCATTGTGACACATGAGGGTTCCAGACCATGGCCGAGGGCCCATTGTGACACGTGAGGGTTCCAGACCATGGCCAAGGGCCCATTGTGACACGTGAGGGTTCCAGCCCATTGTGACACATGAGGGTTCCAGACCATGGCCGAGGGCCCATTGTGACACGTGAGGGTTCCAGCCCATTGTGACACGTGAGGGTTCCAGACCATGGCCAAGGGCTCATTGTGACACGTGAGGGTTCCAGACCATGGCCAAGGGCCCATTGTGACACGTGAGGGTTCCGTGCACAGATTCTATCTAATGCAGGCAGCGCACCTGGTTGCTAGAAAGCATTAGAGTACTCACACAGGTGTAGATAGGCAGCATATTCATGATCAGCTCAGACACAATTTTTCCTTTTTTTAACCCCTTAAGCCCCGAGGGTGGTTTGCACGTTAATGACCGGGCCAATTTTTACAATTCTGACCACTGTCCCTTTATGAGGTTATAACTCTGGAACGCTTCAATGGATCTTGGCGATTCTGACACTGTTTTCTCGTGACATATTGTACTTCATGTTAGTGGTAAAATTTCTTCGATATAACTTGTGTTTATTTGTGAAAAAAACGAATATTTGGCGAAAATTTTGAAAATTTCGCAATTTTCCAACTTTGAATTTTTATGCCCTTAAATCACAGACATATGTCACACAAAATACTTAATAAATAACATTTCCCACATGTCTACTTTACATCAGCACAATTTTGGAACCAAAATTTTTTTTTGTGACGGAGTTATAAGGGTTAAAAGTTGACCAGCAATTTCTCATTTTTACAACACCATTTTTTTTTAGGGACCACATCTCATTTGAAGTCATTTTGACGGGTCTATATGATAGAAAATACCCAAGTGTGACACCATTCTAAAAACTGCACCCCTCAAGGTACTCAAAACCACTTTCAAGAAGTTTATTAACCCTTCAGGTGTTTCACAGGAATTTTTGGAATGTTTAAATAAAAATGAACATTTAACTTTTTTTCACACAAAATTTATTTCAGCTCCAATTTGTTTTATTTTACCAAGGGTAACAGGAGAAAATAGACCCCAAAAGTTGTTGTACAATTTGTCCTGAGTACGCTGATACCCCATATGTGGGGGTAAACCACAGTTTGGGCGCATGGCAGAGCTTGGAAGCAAAGGAGCGCCATTTGACTTTTCAATGCAAAATTGACTGGAATTGAGATGGGACGCCATGTTGCATTTGGAGAGCCCCTGATGTGCCTAAACATTGAAACCCCCCACAAGTGACACCATTTTGGAAAGTAGACCCCCTAAGGAACTTATCTAGATGTGTGGTGAGCACTTTGACCCAACAAGTGCTTTACAGAAGTTTATAATGCAGAGCCGTAAAAATAAAAAATCATATTTTTTCACAAAAATTATCTTTTCACCCCCAATTTTTTATTTTCCCAAGGGTGAGAGAAGAAATTGGACCCCAAAAATTGTTGTGCAATTTGTCCTGAGTACGCTGATACCCCATATGTGGGTGTAAACCATTGTTTGGGCGCAGGGCAGAGCTCGGAAGGGAAGGAGCGCCATTTGACTTTTCAATGCAAAATTGACTGGAATTGAGATGGGACGCCATGTTGCGTTTGGAGAGCCCCTAATGTGCCTAAACATTGAAACCCCCCACGAGTGACACCATTTTGGAAAGTAGACCCCTTAAGGAACTTATCTAGATGTGTGTTGAGCACTTTGACCCAACAAGTGCTTCACAGAAGTTTATAATGCAGAGCCGTAAAAATAAAAAATCATATTTTTTCACAAAAATGATCTTTTCACCCCCATTTTTTTATTTCCCCAAGGGTAAGAGAAGAAATTAGACCACAAAAGTTGTTGTGCAATTTGTCCTGAGTACGACGATACCCCATATGTGGGTGTAAACCATTGTTTGGGCGCATAGCAGAGCTCAGAAGGGAAGAAGCGCTATTTTACTTTTCAATGCAAAATTGACTGGAATTAAGATGGGATGCCATGTTGCGTTTGGAGAGCCCCTGATGTGCCTAAACATTAAACCCCCCCACAAGTGACACCATTTTGGAAAGTAGACCCCCTAAGGAACTTATCTAGATGTGTTTTGAGAGCTTTGAACCCCCAAGTGTTTCACTACAGTTTATAACGCAGAGCCGTGAAAATAAAAATTATTTTTTTTTTTCACAAAAATGATTTTTTAGCCCCCAGTTTTGTATTTTCACAAGGGTATCAGCATAAATTGGACCCTAAAAGTTGTTGTCCAATTTGTCTGGAGTACGCTGATACCCCATTTGTGGGGAGGGACCACTGTTTGGGCGCATGACAGAGCTCGGAAGGGAAGGAGCGCCATTTGGAATGCAGACTTAAATGGATTGGTCTGCAGGCGTCACGTTGCATTTGCAGAGCCCCTGATGTACCCAAACAGTACAAACCCCCCACAAGTGACCCCATATTGGAAACTAGACCCCCCAAGGAACTTATCTAGATGTGTTGTGAGAACTTTGAACCCCCAAGTGTTTCACTACAGTTTATAACGCAGAGCCGTGAAAATAATTTTTTTTTTTTTTTTTTCACAAAAATGAAATTTAGCCCCCAGTTTTGTATTTTCACAAGGGTATCAGGATAAATTGGACCCTAAAAGTTGTTGTCCAATTTGTCCTGAGTACGCTGATACCCCCTATGTGGGGGGGAACCACTGTTTGGGCGCATGACAGAGCTCGGAAGGGAAGGAGCGCCATTTGGAATTCAGACTTAAATGGATTGGTCTGCAGGCGTCACGTTGCATTTGCAGAGCCCCTGATGTACCCAAACAGTACAAACCCCCCACAAGTGACCCCATATTGGAAACTAGACCCCCCAAGGAACTTATCTAGATGTGTTGTGAGAACTTTGAACCCCCAAGTGTTTCACTACAGTTTATAACGCAGAGCCGTGAAAATAAAAATTATTTTTCTTTTTCACAAAAATGATTTTTTAGCCCCCAGTTTTGTATTTTCACAAGGGTATCAGGATAAATTGGACCCTAAAAGTTGTTGTCCAATTTGTCCTGAGTACACTGATACCCCATATGTGGGTGTAAACCATTGTTTGGGCGCAGGGCAGAGCTCAGAAGGGAAGGAGCGCCATTTGACTTTTCAATGCAAAATTGACTGGAATTGAGATGGGACGCCATGTTGCGTTTGGAGAGCCCCTAATGTGCCTAAACATTGAAACCCCCCACGAGTGACACCATTTTGGAAAGTAGACCCCTTAAGGAACTTATCTAGATGTGTGTTGAGCACTTTGACCCAACAAGTGCTTCACAGAAGTTTATAATGCAGAGCCGTAAAAATAAAAAATCATATTTTTTCACAAAAATGATCTTTTCACCCCCATTTTTTTATTTCCCCAAGGGTAAGAGAAGAAATTAGACCACAAAAGTTGTTGTGCAATTTGTCCTGAGTACGACAATACCCCATATGTGGGTGTAAACCATTGTTTGGGCGCATAGCAGAGCTCAGAAGGGAAGAAGCGCTATTTTACTTTTCAATGCAAAATTGACTGGAATTAAGATGGGATGCCATGTTGCGTTTGGAGAGCCCCTGATGTGCCTAAACATTAAACCCCCCCACAAGTGACACCATTTTGGAAAGTAGACCCCCTAAGGAACTTATCTAGATGTGTTTTGAGAGCTTTGAACCCCCAAGTGTTTCACTACAGTTTATAACGCAGAGCCGTGAAAATAAAAATTATTTTTTTTTTTCACAAAAATGATTTTTTAGCCCCCAGTTTTGTATTTTCACAAGGGTATCAGCATAAATTGGACCCCAAAAGTTGTTGTCCAATTTGTCTGGAGTACGCTGATACCCCATTTGTGGGGAGGGACCACTGTTTGGGCGCATGACAGAGCTCGGAAGGGAAGGAGCGCCATTTGGAATGCAGACTTAAATGGATTGGTCTGCAGGCGTCACGTTGCATTTGCAGAGCCCCTGATGTACCCAAACAGTACAAACCCCCCACAAGTGACCCCATATTGGAAACTAGACCCCCCAAGGAACTTATCTAGATGTTTTGTGAGAACTTTGAACCCCCAAGTGTTTCACTACAGTTTATAACGCAGAGCCGTGAAAATAAAAATTATTTTTCTTTTTCACAAAAATGATTTTTTAGCCCCCAGTTTTGTATTTTCACAAGGGTATCAGGATAAATTGGACCCTAAAAGTTGTTGTCCAATTTGTCCTGAGTAGGCTGATACCCCCTATGTGGGGGGGAACCACTGTTTGGGCGCATGACAGAGCTCGGAAGGGAAGGAGCGCCATTTGGAATTCAGACTTAAATGGATTGGTCTGCAGGCGTCACGTTGCATTTGCAGAGCCCCTGATGTACCCAAACAGTACAAACCCCCCACAAGTGACCCCATATTGGAAACTAGACCCCCCAAGGAACTTATCTAGATGTGTTGTGAGAACTTTGAACCCCCAAGTGTTTCACTACAGTTTATAACGCAGAGCCGTGAAAATAAAAATTATTTTTCTTTTTCACAAAAATGATTTTTTAGCCCCCAGTTTTGTATTTTCACAAGGGTATCAGGATAAATTGGACCCTAAAAGTTGTTGTCCAATTTGTCCTGAGTACGCTGATACCCCCTATGTGGGGGGGAACCACTGTTTGGGCGCGTGACAGAGCTCGGAAGGGAAGGAGCGCCATTTGGAATGCAGACTTAAATGGATTGGTCTGCAGGCGTCACGTTGCATTTGCAGAGCCCCTGATGTACCCAAATAGTACAAACCCCCCACAAGTGACCCCATATTGGAAACTAGACCTCCCAAGGAACTTATCTAGATGTGTTGTGAGAACTTTGAACCCCCAAGTGTTTCACTACAGTTTACAACGCAGAGCCGTGAAAATAAAACATATTTTTTTTCCCACAAAAATGATTTTTAGCCCCCCAAATTTTTATTTTCCCAAGAATAACAAGAGAACTTGGACCCCAGAAGTTGTTGTTCAATTTGTCCCTAGTACGCTGATACCCCATATGTTGGGGTAAACCCCTTTTTGGACGCACGGGAGAGCTCGGAAGGGAAGGAGCACTGTTTTACTTTTTCAACGCAGAATTGGCTGGAATTGAGATTGGACGCCATGTCGCGTTTGGAGAGCCCCTGATGTGCCTGAACAGTGGAAACTCCCCAATTCTACCTGAAACCCTACCCCTAACCGTTTACTGAACATTTTCTGACAGTCATAAGTGCCACGTATATAAGTGCCACGTATATAAGTGCCACGTATATAAGTGCCACGTATATAAGTGCCACGTATATAAGTGCCACGTATTTAAGTGCCACGTATTTAAGTGCCACGTATTTAAGTGCCACGATATTTCAGTGCCACGTATTTCAGTGCCACGTATTTCAGTGCCACGTATTTCAGGCACTGAAAAATACGTGGCACGTAAATACTTCAGTGCCACGATATTTCAGTGCCATGATATTTCAGTGCCACGTATTTCAGTGCCACGTATTTCAGGCACTGAAAAATACGTGGCACGTAAATACGTGGCACGTAAATACGTGGCACTTAAATACGTGGCACTTAAATATGTGGCACTTAAATACGTGGCACTTATATACGTGGCCACTGAAATATCGTGGCACTTATATACGTATATACGTATATAAACGTATATTTCAGTGCCACGTATTTCAGTGCCACGTATTTCAGGTTAGGGGTAGGGTTAGGGGTAGGGTTAGGGTTTTTTGTTTTTTTCTTGTTTTCTTGTGTTTTTCTATAAAAACGCATGCGTTTTACCGCGTTTACATGCATTTTTTCACACATGCGGTTTTTTTAAAAAACGCATGCAGATAAAAACGCAAGTGTGAAACCAGACTAAAAGACGCTTTTTATAGCAAAAAAGTTTTTGCGTCTCCACATTTTGAGACCTATAATTTTTCCACATTTTGGTCCACAGAGTCATGTGAGGTCTTGTTTTTTGCGGGACGAGTTGACGCTTTTATTGGTACCATTTTCGGACACGTGACCATTTTTTATCACTTTTTATTCCGATTTTTGTGAGGCAGAATAACCAAAAACCAGCTATTCATGAATTTCTTTTGGGAGAGGCGTTTATACCGTTCTGCGCTTGGTAAAATTGATAAAGCAGTTTTATTCGTCGGGTCAGTACGATTACAGCGATACCTCATTTATATCATTTTTTTATGTTTTGATGCTTTTATACGATAAAAACTATTTTATAGAAAAAATAATTATTTTGGCATCGCTTTATTCTGAGGACTATAACTTTTTTATTTTTTTGCTGATGATGCTGTATCGCGGCTCGTTTTTTGCGGGACAAGATGACGTTTTCAGCGGTAACATGGTTATTTATATCCGTCTTTTTGATTGCGTGTTATTCCACTTTTTGTTCGGCGGTATGGTAATAAAGCGTTGTTTTTTGCCTCGTTTTTTTTTTTTTTCTTACGGTGTTTACTGAAGGGGTTAACTAGTGGGCCAGTTTTATAGGTTGGGTCGTTACGGACGCGGCGATACTAAATATGTGTACTTTTATTGTTTTTGTTTGTTTTTTTAGATAAAGAAATGTATTTATGGGAATAATATTTTTTTTTTTATTATTATTTATTTAGGAATTATTATTTTTTTTTTTTACACATGTGGAATTTTTTTTTTTTACTTTTTTACTTTGTCCCAGGGGGGGACATCACAGATCGCAGATCTGATAGTGTGCACAGCACTCTATCAGATCTGCGATCATACTTTCATCGGAGCAGGCTGCAGCTTTCATCTGCAGCCTGCTCCGACCCGGAAGTGCTCCCTGCAGGACCCGGATACAGCCCCTCGGCCATTTTGGATCCGGGGCCTGCAGGGAGAAGACGTTCGGTACGAGGTGAGTACATCACCTTGTACCGATCGTCTCAGGGAAACCCGCAGGGAGCCCCCTCCCTGCGCGATGCTTCCCTGTACCGCCGGTACACCGCGATCATGTTTGATCGCGGTGTGCCGGGGGTTAATGTGCCGGGGGCGGTCCGTGACCGCTCCTGGCACATAGTGCCGGATGTCAGCTGCGATATGCAGCCGACACCCGGCCGCGATCGGCCGCGCTCCCCCCGTGAGCGCGGCCGATCGCGTATGACGTACTATACCGTCACCGGGAATTAAGGCCCACCCCACCTCGACGGTATAGTACGTCATATGGGATTAAGGGGTTAAATACCTATGCACCAAATTTAAAATTCAGTGGTCCACAAGAGGGAGACAACGTTTTACAAAAGAAATCATGCTGTCACAAATGTGGTATGTATGGCAGAACTACTCATGGGTTACTTAAATGAAAGCACCAAGTACTGATAGCAAGGGGCCTAACTTTGTAGCTGGTCTGTTTGCAACTCTGTAACAAAGGCCAAATACGTGTCCACATCTTCACACGCCGGTTGCAACCAGTAAAGAGAGATTGATTGATTGATAGATTTCATATTGAACGCAATACAATGTTTGACATGCCTAGGGGCAAACAATGCGCACAGAAAATGTTGCAATTGGTCAAGTTAAATCAAGCAAAATGCATTTGGCATCTGAAATGTGCAACTTTGACCCTGAAAAGAATTCACAGAATGGGTAATAGCACAACTTGTGCCGATTTCAATTCAATCTGCATTTGGAAGCCGGATCAGAGAAGGAGTGCACTGTTTCCGGAGATACCGCAATAGCGGCTCAATGCGTGGAGTGGACAGAGCAAGCTCTTTTTCCATCTCCCTGTTGTAAAAATCCATTTAATAGAAGGTCCCCAAATAGGAGACGTATCAGATATTAAACTGATAAGAACGGGTGCTACACTTGATCTTGAGTGGCGGCGACGACGACGATTTCAGCCATAAGGCCAAACAGCGATAACCAGATATTGTTTAGCACTTTCACCACACCAAGGCATAACGCTGGTCCTTGACCCTAGCCGAAAGGCTGAGACACGATAACCAGAAAGCGTTTCGCCCTTGTGCCGCACCAAGGCCTAACACTGGCACCCTTTGGGGAGATAGAGCAAAAGATTGCCCTGAGGAGGACATTTTAGCAAACCGGACGCCTTCACCATGACAGTTCTGCTGTTTGTTCAAGCTGGGGGCCAATTTTTTTTAATCTGCATAACCCCACCTATTGTAACCCTCCCCCTTTGTTCCAATGTGCACTTCTGAGTGCCAGGAGGAGGGGTGCGAGAGGGAAAATCAAAAAACAAACAAGCGAGCAGCTGTCTTCCCTGATGCGGGGTATAGACCCTGCTGCCTACCTATCACCATGCTGCCGGCCGCTGCTCCAGCAGCAGACTGAAGAGGTCTGCCACCGCACTGCCTTTTATAGGCCAAGGGCCCATTGTGACACGTGAGGGTTCCAGCCCATTGTGACACGTGAGGGTTCCAGACCATGGCCGAGGGCCCATTGTGACACGTGAGGGTTCCAGACCATGGCCAAGGGCCCATTGTGACACGTGAGGGTTCCGTGCACAGATTCTATCTAATGCAGGAAGCACACCTGGTTGCTAGAAAGCATTAGAGTACTCACACAGGTGGAGATAGGCAGCATATTCATGATCAGCACAGACACAATTTTTCCTTTTTTTAAAGACCTATGCACCAAATTTAAAAGTCAGTGGTCCACAAGAGGGAGACAACGTTTTACGAAAGAAATCATGCTGTCACAAATGTGGTATGTATGGCAGAACTACTCATGGGTTACTTAAATGAAAGCGCTAAGTACTGATAGCAAGGGGCCTAACTTTGTAGCTGGTCTATTTGCAACACTGTAACAAAGGCCAAATACATGTCCGCATTTTCACACGCCGGTTGCAACCAGTAAAGAGAGATCGATTGATTGATTGATAGATTTCATATTGAACGCAATACAATGCTTGACATGCCTAGGGGCAAACAATGCGCACAGAAAATGGTGCAATTGGTCAAGTTAAATCAAGCAAAATGCATTTGGCATCTGAAATGTGCAACTTTGACCCTGAAAAGAATTCACAGAATGGGTTATAGCACAACTTGTGCCGATTTCAATTCAATCTGCATTTGGAAGCCGGATCAGAGAAGGAGTGCACTGTTCCCGGAGAGACCGCAATAACCGCTCAATGCGTGGAGTGGACAGAGCAAGCTCTTTTTCCATCTCCCTGTTGTAAAAATCCATTTACTATAAGGTCCCCAAATAGGAGACGTATCAGATATTAAACTAATAAGAACAGGTGCTACACTTGATCTTGAGCGGCGGCGACGACGACGATTTCAGCCAAAAGGCCGAGCGGCGATAACCAGATATGTTTAGCACTTTCACCACGCCAAGGCCTAACGCTGGTCCTTGATCCTAGCCGAAAGGCTGAGAAGCAACATTCAGAAATAGTTTCGCCCTTGAGCCGCACCAAGGCCTAACATTGGAACCCTTTGGGGAGATGGAGCAAAAGATTGCCCTGAGGAGGACATTTTAGCATACCGGACGCCTTCACCATGACAGTTCTGCTGTTTGTTCAAGCTGGGAGCCACTTTTTTTTAATCTGCATAACCCCACCTATTGTAACCCTCCCCCTTTGTTCCAATGTGCACTTCTGAGTGCCAGGAGGAGGTGTGCGAGAGGGAAAATCAAAAAACAAACAAGCGAGCAGCTGTCTTCCCTGGTGCGGGGTATAGACCCTGCTGCCTACCTATCACCATGCTGCCGGCCGCTGCTCCAGCAGCAGACTGAAGAGGTCTGCCACCGCACTGCCTTTTATAGGCCAAGGGCCCATTGTGACACGTGAGGGTTCCAGCCCATTGTGACACGCGAGGGTTCCAGACCATGGCCAAGGGCTCATTGTGACACGTGAGGGTTCCAGACCATGGCCAAGGGCCCATTGTGACACGTGAGGGTTCCGTGCACAGATTCTATCTAATGCAGGCAGCGCACCTGGTTGCTAGAAAGCATTAGAGTACTCACACAGGTGGAGATAGGCAGCATATTCATGATCAGCACAGACACAATTTTTCCTTTTTTTAAATACCTATGCACCAAATTTAAAATTCAGTGGTCCACAAGAGGGAGACAACGTTTTACAAAAGAAATCATGCTGTCACAAATGTGGTATGTATGGCAGAACTACTCATGGGTTACTTAAATGAAAGCACCAAGTACTGATAGCAAGGGGCCTAACTTTGTAGCTGGTCTGTTTGCAACTCTGTAACAAAGGCCAAATACGTGTCCACATCTTCACACGCCGGTTGCAACCAGTAAAGAGAGATTGATTGATTGATAGATTTCATATTGAACGCAATACAATGCTTGACATGCCTAGGGGCAAACAATGCGCACAGAAAATGTTGCAATTGGTCAAGTTAAATCAAGCAAAATGCATTTGGCATCTGAAATGTGCAACTTTGACCCTGAAAAGAATTCACAGAATGGGTTATTGCCCAACTTGTGCCGATTTCAATTCAATCTGCATTTGGAAGCCGGATCAGAGAAGGAGTGCACTGTTCCCGGAGATACCGCAATAGCGGCTCAATGCGTGGAGTGGACAGAGCAAGCTCTTTTTCCATCTCCCTGTTGTAAAAATCCATTTAATAGAAGGTCCCCAAATAGGAGACGTATCAGATATTAAACTGATAAGAACGGGTGCTACACTTGATCTTGAGTGGCGGCGACGACGACGATTTCAGCCATAAGGCCAAGCAGCGATAACCAGATATTGTTTAGCACTTTCACCACACCAAGGCCTAACGCTGGTCCTTGACCCCAGCCGAAAGGCTGAGACACGATAACCAGAAAGCGTTTCGCCCTTGTGCCGCACCAAGGCCTAACACTGGCACCCATTGGGGAGATGGAGCAAAAGATTGCCCTGAGGAGGACATTTTAGCATACCGGACGCCTTCACCATGACAGTTCTGCTGTTTGTTCAAGCTGGGGGCCACTTTTTTTAATCTGCATAACCCCACCTATTGTAACCCTCCCCCTTTGTTCCAATGTGCACTTCTGAGTGCCAGGAGGAGGGGTGCGAGAGGGAAAATCAAAAAACAAACAAGCGAGCAGCTGTCTTCCCTGATGCGGGGTATAGACCCTGCTGCCTACCTATCACCATGCTGCCGGCCGCTGCTCCAGCAGCAGACTGAAGAGGACTGCCACCGCACTGCCTTTTATAGGCCAAGGGCCCATTGTGACACGTGAGGGTTCCAGCCCATTGTGACACGTGAGGGTTCCAGACCATGGCCAAGGGCCCATTGTGACACGCGAGGGTTCCAGACCATGGCCAAGGGCCCATTGTGACACGTGAGGGTTCCGTGCACAGATTCTATCTAATGCAGGAAGCGCACCTGGTTGCTAGAAAGCATTAGAGTACTCACACAGGTGGAGATAGGCAGCATATTCATGATCAGCACAGACACAATTTTTCCTTTTTTTAAAGACCTATGCACCAAATTTAAAAGTCAGTGGTCCACAAGAGGGAGACAACGTTTTACGAAAGAAATCATGCTGTCACAAATGTGGTATGTATGGCAGAACTACTCATGGGTTACTTAAATGAAAGCGCTAAGTACTGATAGCAAGGGCCTAACTTTGTAGCTGGTCTATTTGCAACACTGTAACAAAGGCCAAATACATGTCCGCATTTTCACACGCCGGTTGCAACCAGTAAAGAGAGATCAATTGATTGATTGATAGATTTCATATTGAACGCAATACAATGCTTGACATGCCTAGGGGCAAACAATGCGCACAGAAAATGGTGCAATTGGTCAAGTTAAATCAAGCAAAATGCATTTGGCATCTGAAATGTGCAACTTTGACCCTGAAAAGAATTCACAGAATGGGTAATAGCACAACTTTTGCCGATTTCAATTCAATCTGCATTTGGAAGCCGGATCAGAGAAGGAGTGCACTGTTCCCGGAGAGACCGCAATAACCGCTCAATGCGTGGAGTGGACAGAGCAAGCTCTTTTTCCATCTCCCTGTTGTAAAAATCCATTTACTAGAAGGTCCCCAAATAGGAGACGTATCAGATATTAAACTAATAAGAACAGGTGCTACACTTGATCTTGAGCGGCGGCGACGACGACGATTTCAGCCAAAAGGCCGAGCGGCGATAACCAGATATGTTTAGCACTTTCACCACGCCAAGGCCTAACGCTGGTCCTTGATCCTAGCCGAAAGGCTGAGAAGCAACATCCAGAAATAGTTTCGCCCTTGAGCCACACCAAGGCCTAACATTGGAACCCTTTGGGGAGATGGAGCAAAAGATTGCCCTGAGGAGGACATTTTAGCATACCGGACGCCTTCACCATGACAGTTCTGCTGTTTGTTCAAGCTGGGAGCCACTTTTTTTTAATCTGCATAACCCCACCTATTGTAACCCTCCCCCTTTGTTCCAATGTGCACTTCTGAGTGCCAGGAGGAGGTGTGCGAGAGGGAAAATCAAAAAACAAACAAGCGAGCAGCTGTCTTCCCTGGTGCGGGGTATAGACCCTGCTGCCTACCTATCACCATGCTGCCGGCCGCTGCTCCAGCAGCAGACTGAAGAGGTCTGCCACCGCACTGCCTTTTATAGGCCAAGGGCCCATTGTGACACGTGAGGGTTCCAGCCCATTGTGACACGCGAGGGTTCCAGACCATGGCCAAGGGCTCATTGTGACACGTGAGGGTTCCAGACCATGGCCAAGGGCCCATTGTGACACGTGAGGGTTCCGTGCACAGATTCTATCTAATGCAGGCAGCGCACCTGGTTGCTAGAAAGCATTAGAGTACTCACACAGGTGGAGATAGGCAGCATATTCATGATCAGCTCAGACACAATTTTTCCTTTTTTTAAATACCTATGCACCAAATTTAAAATTCAGTGGTCCACAAGAGGGAGACAACGTTTTACAAAAGAAATCATGCTGTCACAAATGTGGTATGTATGGCAGAACTACTCATGGGTTACTTAAATGAAAGCAACAAGTACTGATAGCAAGGGGCCTAACTTTGTAGCTGGTCTGTTTGCAACTCTGTAACAAAGGCCAAATACGTGTCCACATCTTCACACGCCGGTTGCAACCAGTAAAGAGAGATTGATTGATTGATAGATTTCATATTGAACGCAATACAATGCTTGACATGCCTAGGGGCAAACAATGCGCACAGAAAATGTTGCAATTGGTCAAGTTAAATCAAGCAAAATGCATTTGGCATCTGAAATGTGCAACTTTGACCCTGAAAAGAATTCACAGAATGGGTTATAGCCCAACTTGTGCCGATTTCAATTCAATCTGCATTTGGAAGCCGGATCAGAGAAGGAGTGCACTGTTCCCGGAGATACCGCAATAGCGGCTCAATGCGTGGAGTGGACAGAGCAAGCTCTTTTTCCATCTCCCTGTTGTAAAAATCCATTTAATAGAAGGTCCCCAAATAGGAGACGTATCAGATATTAAACTGATAAGAACGGGTGCTACACTTGATCTTGAGTGGCGGCGACGACGACGATTTCAGCCATAAGGCCAAACAGCGATAACCAGATATTGTTTAGCACTTTCACCACACCAAGGCCTAACGCTGGTCCTTGACCCCAGCCGAAAGGCTGAGACACGATATCCAGAAAGCGTTTCGCCCTTGTGCCGCACCAAGGCCTAACACTGGCACCCTTTGGGGAGATGGAGCAAAAGATTGCCCTGAGGAGGACATTTTAGCATACCGGACGCCTTCACCATGACAGTTCTGCTGTTTGTTCAAGCTGGGGGCCACTTTTTTTTAATCTGCATAACCCCACCTATTGTAACCCTCCCCCTTTGTTCCAATGTGCACTTCTGAGTGCCAGGAGGAGGGGTGCGAGAGGGAAAATCAAAAAACAAACAAGCGAGCAGCTGTCTTCCCTGATGCGGGGTATAGACCCTGCTGCCTACCTATCACCATGCTGCCGGCCGCTGCTCCAGCAGCAGACTGAAGAGGACTGCCACCGCACTGCCTTTTATAGGCCAAGGGCCCATTGTGACACGTGAGGGTTCCAGCCCATTGTGACACGTGAGGGTTCCAGACCATGGCCAAGGGCCCATTGTGACATGTGAGGGTTCCAGACCATGGCCAAGGGCCCATTGTGACACGTGAGGGTTCCGTGCACAGATTCTATCTAATGCAGGAAGCGCACCTGGTTGCTAGAAAGCATTAGAGTACTCACACAGGTGGAGATAGGCAGCATATTCATGATCAGCACAGACACAATTTTTCCTTTTTTTAAAGACCTATGCACCAAATTTAAAAGTCAGTGGTCCACAAGAGGGAGACAACGTTTTACGAAAGAAATCATGCTGTCACAAATGTGGTATGTATGGCAGAACTACTCATGGGTTACTTAAATGAAAGCGCTAAGTACTGATAGCAAGGGGCCTAACTTTGTAGCTGGTCTATTTGCAACACTGTAACAAAGGCCAAATACATGTCCGCATTTTCACACGCCGGTTGCAACCAGTAAAGAGAGATTGATTGATTGATTGATAGATTTCATATTGAACGCAATACAAAGCTTGACATGCCTAGGGGCAAACAATGCGCACAGAAAATGGTGCAATTGGTCTAGTTAAATCAAGCAAAATGCATTTGGCATCTGAAATGTGCAACTTTGACCCTGAAAAGAATTCACAGAATGGGTTATTGCCCAACTTGTGCCGATTTCAATTCAATCTGCATTTGGAAGCCGGATCAGAGAAGGAGTGCACTGTTCCCGGAAAGACCGCAATAACCGCTCAATGCGTGGAGTGGACAGAGCAAGCTCTTTTTCCATCTCCCTGTTGTAAAAATCCATTTACTATAAGGTCCCCAAATAGGAGACGTATCAGATATTAAACTAATAAGAACAGGTGCTACACTTGATCTTGAGCGGCGGCGACGACGATTTCAGCCAAAAGGCCGAGCGGCGATAACCAGATATGTTTAGCACTTTCACCACGCCAAGGCCTAACGCTGGTCCTTGATCCTAGCCGAAAGGCTGAGAAGCAACATCCAGAAATAGTTTCGCCCTTGAGCCGCACCAAGGCCTAACATTGGAACCCTTTGGGGAGATGGAGCAAAAGATTGCCCTGAGGAGGACATTTTAGCATACCGGACGCCTTCACCATGACAGTTCTGCTGTTTGTTCAAGCTGGGAGCCACTTTTTTTTAATCTGCATAACCCCACCTATTGTAACCCTCCCCCTTTGTTCCAATGTGCACTTCTGAGTGCCAGGAGGAGGTGTGCGAGAGGGAAAATCAAAAAACAAACAAGCGAGCAGCTGTCTTCCCTGGTGCGGGGTATAGACCCTGCTGCCTACCTATCACCATGCTGCCGGCCGCTGCTCCAGCAGCAGACTGAAGAGGTCTGCCACCGCACTGCCTTTTATAGGCCAAGGGCCAGAGGCGTAGCTAGGGTTTCAACTTAAGGGGGGCGAAACATCTGAGTGGGCCCCTAACCTGCTAACCCGGATTACAGCTACGGTTGCGCACTTATTGTGAATATAGGGGAACCTCAGAATATGACCCTACTGTTATTGAAAATAAATCTATATACAAAAACGAACATTGACTTTACCGCCATATTGGACCATATGCACAATAATAATGTCCCCTAAGTTCCCCCATGTACTTCTCCATTATACACAGTATCGTGAACTTAAAGCTTCCCTATACACAGTCTAAGGCTCCCACAGCTCCCCTGTACACAGTATGATGATTCTATAACTTCCCTTTACACAGTACGATGTTCCCACTGCTCCCCTCTACACAGTATGATCCCACTGCTCCCCTATAGATAGTATGAGCCCAATGCTCCCCTATACACAGTGTAATGCTGACAGAACTCCACTATAGAAAGTATAATGCCCCCCAGAGCTCCCCTATATACAGTGTAATGGGCCAACAGCTCACATATGCACAATATGCATTCACAGTTCCCTATACACAGTATGATGGGCATGCAGCTCCCGTCAAACAGTATGATGTCCCTCACAGTTCCCCTGTACACAGTATGATGGGCCCACAGCTTCCTTATACACAGTATGATGGGCCCACAGCTTCCTTATACACAGTATGATGGGCCCGCAACTCCCTTATGCACAGTATGATGGGACCGCAGCTCCCTTATACACAGTATGATGGGCCCGCAGCTCCCTTATACACAGTATGATGGGCCCGCAGCTCCCTTATACACAGTATGATGGGCCCGCAGCTCCCTTATACACAGTATGATGGGCCCACAGCTCCCTTATACACAGTATGATGGGCCCGCAGCTCCTTTATACACAGTATGATGGGCCCACAGCTCCCTTATACACAGTATGATGGGCCCACAGCTTCCTTATACACAGTATGATGGGCCCACAGCTCCCTTATACACAGTATGATGGGCCCGCAACTCCCTTATGCACAGTATGATGGGACCGCAGCTCCCTTATGCACAGTATGATGGGACCGCAGCTCCCTTATACACAGTATGATGGGCCCACAGCTCCCTTATACACAGTATGATTGGCCCGCAACTCCCTTATGCACAGTATGATGGGACCGCAGCTCCCTTATGCACAGTATGATGGGACCGCAGCTCCCTTATACACAGTATGATGGGCCCACAGCTCCCTTATACACAGTATGATTGGCCCGCAGCTCCCATATACACAGTATGATTGGCCCGCAGCTCCCATATACACAGTATGATGGGTCCACAGCTCCCTTATACACAGTATGATGGGCCCACATCTCCCTTATACACAGTATGATGGGCCCACAGCTCCCTTATACACAGTATGATGGGCCCACAGCTTCCTTATACACAGTATGATGGGCCCGCAGCTCCCTTATACACAGTATGATGGGCCCACAGCTCCCTTATACACAGTATGATGGGCCCACAGCTTCCTTATACACAGTATGATGGGCCCACAGCTCCCTTATACACAGTATGATGGGCCCGCAACTCCCTTATGCACAGTATGATGGGACCGCAGCACCCTTATGCACAGTATGATGGGACCGCAGCTCCCTTATGCACAGTATGATGGGCCCGCAGCTCCCTTATACACAGTATGATGGGCCCACAGCTCCCTTATACACAGTATGATTGGCCCGCAGCTCCCATATACACAGTATGATGGGTCCACAGCTCCCTTATACACAGTATGATGGGCCCACAGCTCCCTTATACACAGTATGATGGGTCCACAGCTCCCTTAGGCCGGTTTCACACGTCAGTGGCTCCGGTACGTGAGGTGACAGTTTCCTCACGTACCGGAGACACTGACACACGTAGCCCCATAAAAATCAATGCATCTGTGCAGATGTCATTGATTTTTTGCGGACCGTGTCTCCGTGTGCCAAACACGGAGACATGTCAGTGTTCGTGGGAGCGCATGTATTACACGGACCCATTAAAGTCAATGGGTCGGTTTAAAACACGGACCACACACGGACCTTCTCCGTTTGCAGTCCGTGTGGCGTGCAGGAGACAGCGCTACAGTAAGCGCTGTCCCCCCCACTGGTGCTGAATCCGCGATTCATATGTTCCCTGCAGCAGCATTTGCTGCAGAGAAAATATGAATAATAGTGTTTAAAATAAAGATCTATGTGTCCCCCGCCCTCCCACCCCCTGTGCGCCCTCCCCGCTGTTCAGAAAATACTCACCCGCTCCCACGTTGGCTGTCGCTGCTTCCTCTCTGCCCCGCGCCTTCTACTGTATGCGGTCACGTGGGGCCGCTCATTTACAATCATGAATAGTCGGCTCCGCCCCTATGGGAGGTGGAGCCGCCTATTCATGACTGTAAATGAGCGGCCCCACGTGACCGCATACAGTGGAAGCCGCGGCCAGACCACGAAGGAGTGACAGCCAACGAGGGACACGGGTGAGTATTTTCTGAACAGCGGGGGGCGCACAGGGGGTGGGGGGGCGGCGGACACATAGATATTTCATTTAAACACTATTATTCATATCTTCTATGCAGCAAACGCTGCTGCACAGAAGATATGAATCGCGGCTTCAGCACGATGCAGGGGACAGCGCTAAACTTTAGCGCTGTCTCCTGCACGCTCCGTGTGGTACCCACTCGCCACACGGGCGGCACACGTGTGCCGCACGTATGGCCTACGTGAGCTCACGGGCACACGGACACGGATAACTCCGGTACCGATTTTTTCCGGTACCGGAATTATCTGGACGTGTGGGACAGCCCTTACACAGTATGATGGGCCCACAGCTCCCTTATACACAGTATGATGGGCCCGCAGCTCCCTTATACACAGTATGATGGGTCCACAGCTCCCTTACACAGTATGATGGGCCCGCAGCTCCCTTATACACAGTATGATGGGCCCGCAGCTCCCTTATACACAGTATGATGGGCCCACAGCTCCCTTATACACAGTATGATGGGCCCACAGCTCCCGTATACACAGTATGATGGGCCCGCAGCTCCCTTATACACAGTATGATGGGCCCGCAGCTCCCTTATACATAGTATGATTGGCCCGCAGCTCCCATATACACAGTATGATGGACCCTCAGCTTCCTTATACACAGTATGATGGACTTACAGCTCCCTTATACACAGTATGATGGACCCGCAGCTCCCTTATACACAGTATGATGGACCCCCAGCTCCCTTATACACAGTATGATGGGCCTGCAGCTCCCTTATACACAGTATGATGGTCCCGCAGCTCCCTTATACACAGTATGATGGGCCCGCAGCTCCAATATACACAGTATGATGGGCCCGCAGCTCCCATATACACAGTATGATGGACCCACAGCTTCCTTATACACAGTATGATGGACTTACAGCTCCCTTATACACAGTATGATGGACCCGCAGCTCCCTTATACACAGTATGATGGGCCCCCAGCTCCCTTATACACAGTATGATGGGCCCGCAGCTCCCTTATACACAGTATGATGGGCCCGCAGCTCCCTTATACACAGTATGATGGGCCCGCAGCTCCCTTATACACAGTATGATGGGCCCGCAGCTCCCTTATACACAGTATGATGGGCCCACAGCTCCCTTATACACAGTATGATGGGCCCGCAGCTCCCTTATACACAGTATGATGGGCCCGCAGCTCCCATATACACAGTATGATGGACCCACAGCTTCCTTATACACAGTATGATGGACTTACAGCTCCCTTATACACAGTATGATGGACCCGCAGCTCCCTTATACACAGTATGATGGGCCCCCAGCTCCCTTATACACAGTATGATGGGCCCGCAGCTCCCTTATACACAGTATGATGGGCCCGCAGCTCCCTTATACACAGTATGATGGGCCCGCAGCTCCCTTATACATAGTATGATGGACCCGCAGCTCCCTTATACATAGTATGATTGGCCCGCAGCTCCCATATACACAGTATGATGGACCCACAGCTTCCTTATACACAGTATGATGGACTTACAGCTCCCTTATACACAGTATGATGGACCCGCAGCTCCCTTATACACAGTATGATGGACCCCCAGCTCCCTTATACACAGTATGATGGGCCCACAGCTCCCTTATACACAGTATGATGGGCCCGCAGCTCCCTTATACACAGTATGATGGGCCCGCAGCTCCCTTATACACAGTATGATGGGCCCGCAGCTCCCATATACACAGTATGATGGACCCACAGCTTCCTTATACACAGTATGATGGACTTACAGCTCCCTTATACACAGTATGATGGACCCGCAGCTCCCTTATACACAGTATGATGGGCCCCCAGCTCCCTTATACACAGTATGATGGGCCCGCAGCTCCCTTATACACAGTATGATGGGACCGCAGCTCCCTTATACACAGTATGATGGGACCGCAGCTCCCTTATACACAGTATGATGGACCCGCAGCTCCCTTATACACAGTATGATGGGCCCGCAGCTCCCTTATACACAGTATGATGGGTCCGCAGCTCCCGTATACACAGTATGATGGACTCACAGCTCCCTGTCATGATTTGGATGCCCTGGTCATTTACTCCTCCTCCGGCATATTCACTATTTTGTGGCACTGCTGCAGTCCCACTGCTCAAACTTATGAGCGCAGCTTCTGACTGGCCAGAAGTTAGAAGCTATGTCACAAGCGCTCAATGTAAGACTATGAGGCTATGTGCACTTGTTGCGGATTCGTGTGCGGATTTACCGTGGATTTCCTGTGTTTTTGTGCAGATTTCACCTGCATTTTAGCACCTGCGGAATCCTTTACAGGAGCAGATGTAAAATGCTGCGGAATCCGCAAAAAGAATTGACATGCTGTGGAAAATACAACGCAGCGTTTCCGTGCGGTATTTTCCGCACCATGTGCACTGCGGATTTGGTTTTCCATAGGTTTACATGGCACTGTACACCAGATGGAAAACTGCTGCAAATCCGCAGCGGCTAATCTGCACCGTGTGCACACAGCCTGAGAGTGAGAAAGAGGCCAGAACGAGGCTCCCACAGACTCACACTGATTAGTGACCTCTGCGCTGCTCCATGAAACACTGGAGCCTCGGACAGGTCACAAACTGCAGGAGACGGAGCCGAGCGGAGACTAAAACAGATGAAAACGCCAGCAGGTGAGTATCAGACAGGGGGTAGGGGACGGGGATTTTCAGCTCCACTCCAGCAATGAAATAAAAAAAAAATGCTGGAGTGGTGCTGTAAATGTGATGCAGCTCTTGGTTACTGTATCCTTATACAGTACTTACTGTATGTCCTTATACTAATACTCATAAAAGACCCAGGTGGTACGTATCAAAAGCCCACCCATCTCCAGCCTCCCCAGACAGCAAATATTACATGATGGAGTACATATAATATCATAACTAAACATTATAATATTCAGCCCCCAGTGACCTGTCCCCCTCCCCCACTTCAGCCCCAATACCTCACATCCACCCCTCAATGCCCTGTCCCACCTCACCCACCTTCTGCCCTCACAACACCCAAATGGTCTCACATTCACCCCTCAGTACCCTGTCCCCCCTCACTCACAATACCCCCATGGTCTCACATTCACCCCCCAGTGTCCTGTTCCCCCTCACTTTCAGCCCCCACAACACCCCAACGGTCTCACAGTGACATACCTGAATTTAATAAACCTAATAAGTTCTATCCCCACTTACTGATAACGTTTGCACTGGACCAGGAAGTGTAAGTGTAATGCAAGGTGTGGGCACTAGGACCCAGCGTGCCTGAGCCAATCCCAGCGTGCACAGAGTGAAGAAAACTGCAGCCAGGAAAAGCTTCATCATCAGGTCAGACGGGCGAAACCATTCACTGCAGGGGGGAGACTGCAGCCGGCCACTGTGCTAATAGCCAGCGTGCAGAGTCTCTGTAAGACGGGAGCAGACATTATACTGCTCTGCTCCAATGCGGTGTTCTGCCTCCTCACAGAAGTGGCCCTGCCCTGGCTCCCAGTGGGCCCCTTCATGTGACAGGGCCCGGGGCGATGGCCCCCTCTGCCCCCCCAGTAGCTACGCTACTGCCAAGGGCCCATTGTGACACGTGAGGGTTCCAGCCCATTGTGACACGCGAGGGTTCCAGACCATGGCCAAGGGCCCATTGTGACACGTGAGGGTTCCAGACCATGGCCAAGGGCCCATTGTGACACGTGAGGGTTCCAGACCATGACCAAGGGCCCATTGTGACACGTGAGGGTTCCAGCCCATTGTGACACGCGAGGGTTCCAGACCATGGCCAAGGGCCCATTGTGACACGTGAGGGTTCCAGACCATGGCCAAGGGCCCATTGTGACACGTGAGGGTTCCGTGCACAGATTCTATCTAATGCAGGAAGCGCACCTGGTTGCTAGAAAGCATTAGAGTACTCACACAGGTGGAGATAGGCAGCATATTCATGATCAGCACAGACACAATTTTTCCTTTTTTTAAATACCTATGCACCAAATTTAAAATTCAGTGGTCCACAAGAGGGAGACAACGTTTTACAAAAGAAATCATGCTGTCACAAATGTGGTATGTATGGCAGAACTACTCATGGGTTACTTAAATGAAAGCACCAAGTAATGATAGCAAGGGACCTTACTTTGTAGCTGGTCTATTTGCAACACTGTAACAAAGGCCAAATACGTGTCCACATCTTCACACGCCGGTTGCAACCAGTAAAGAGAGATTGATTGATTGATTGATTGATAGATTTCATATTGAACGCAATACAATGCTTGACATGCCTAGGGGCAAACAATGCGCACAGAAAATGTTGCAATTGGTCAAGTTAAATCAAGCAAAATGCATTTGGCATCTGAAATGTGCAACTTTGACCCTGAAAAGAATTCACAGAATGGGTTATAGCACAACTTGTGCCGATTTCAATTCAATCTGCATTTGGAAGCCGGATCAGAGAAGGAGTGCACTGTTTCCGGAGATACCGCAATAGCGGCTCAATGCGTGGAGTGGACAGAGCAAGCTCTTTTTCCATCTCCCTGTTGTAAAAATCCATTTAATAGAAGGTCCCCAAATAGGAGACGTATCAGATATTAAACTAATAAGAACGGGTGCTACACTTGATCTTGAGTGGCGGGTGCGACGATTTCAGCCATAAGGCTGAGCAGCGATAACCAGATATGGTTTAGCACTTTCACCACACCAAGGCCTAACGCTGGTCCTTGATCCAAGCCGAAAGGATGAGAAGCAATAAGCAGAAAGCGTTTCCCCCCTGTGCCGCACCAAGTCCTAACACTGGTACCTTTTGGGGAGATGGAGCAAAAGATTGCCCTGAGGAGGACATTTTAGCATACCGGACGCCTTCACAATGACAGTTCTGCTGTTTGTTCAAGCTGTGAGCCACTTGTTTTTAATCTGCATAACCCCACCTATTGTAACCCTCCCCCCTTGTTGTTCCAATGTGCATTACTGAGTGCCAGGAGGAGGTGTGCGAGAGGGAAAATCAAAAAACAAACAAGCGAGCAGCTGTCTTCCCTCAGCTCTCCTGATGCCGGATATAGACCTTGCTGCCTACCTATCACCATGCTGCTCCAGCTGCAGACTGGAAGTCTGCTCCTGGTCTGAGTGCATCAGCCCATGTGATAAGTTGCCACATTTGGAGCCACCTGCACCCCTGTACTGTTACTGCTGCTGTCTTAAGCTTCTTTTCCTGCTGCTGTTCTGGCCTACTACTATTCATGCCTGGTGCTGCGGATGTCTGGACTTCTCCCTTAATCAACGTTGCGTGGTCACTGCTCTCATTCCGGGCACTTAAGCCCATGCAGGCAATTTGGGCACCATAGCCCCACTGACAATGATCACAATGTTACTCCTGCCTTATCCCAGTTAATCCTCTCCTATGTTTTAACTATCTATAATGTGGAAACCTATCCTTACTAGACATGCTAGAATGCCCCCCATCTACTTGCTAAAAATGGTCCACTGCAGCTGTCACAGGACACAATAGTCTAAGGGTATGTTCACACGTTCCTGATTTCCATCCTTTTTTTTTCAGGACTGAAACCGCAGGTCTTTGCAGAAAACGCAGGTGCGGTTTTGGTGCGTTTTTGGTGCGTTTTTGGTGCGGTTTTTGATGCGGTTTTTAGTGCGTTTTTTGATGCAGTTTTGCCTGCAGATTGTCTGTGTTTGACACAAATAAAGCTTACTGCAGTAGGGGGGGAAAAATAAAATGATGTCATTTCATAGTCCAACCCTTTTCTTCTCCCATCCTCCATTTTGGAACTTACACATCAAAATGAGTGGACGTGCTGAGCGTAGGCCAGTGCCATTTCAGTGCCACATATCACGTATTTCAGTGCCACGTATTTCAGTGCCACGTATTTCAGTGCCACGTATTTCAGTGCCACGTATCACGTATTTCAGTGCCACGTATTTCAGTGCCACGTATTTCAGTGCCACATATCACGTATTTCAGTGCCACGTATTTCAGTGCCACGTATTTCAGTGCCACGTATTTCAGTGCCACGTATCACTTATTTCAGTGCCACGTATTTCAGTGCCACGTAGTATTTCAGTGCCACGTATTTCAGTGCCACGTATCACGTATTTCAGTGCCACGTATTTCAGTGCCACGTATTTCAGTGCCACGTATTTCAGTGCCACGCATCACGTATTTCAGTGCCACATGCCAGTGTGGCACGTGAAATACGTGGCACTGAAATACGTGATACGTGGCACTGAAATACGTGGCACTGAAATACGTGATACGTGGCACTGAAATATGTGGCACTGAAATACAGTGCCTACAAGTAGTATTCAACCCCCTGCAGATTTAGCAGGTTTAATAAGATGCAAATAAGTTAGAGCCTTCAAACTTCAAACAAGAGCAGAATTTATTAACAGATGCATAAATCTTACAAACCAAAAAGTTTTGTTGCTCAGTTAAATTTTTATAAATTTTAAACATAAAAGTGTGGGTCAATTATTATTCAACCCCTAGGTTTAATATTTTGTGGAATAACCTTTGTTTGCAATTATAGCTAATAATCGTCTTTTATAAGACCTGATCAGGCCGGCACAGGTCTCTGGAGTTATCTTGGCCCACTCCTCCATGCAGATCTTCTCCAAGTTATCTAGGTTCTTTGGGTGTCTCATGTGGACTTTAATCTTGAGCTCCTTCCACAAGTTTCAATTGTGTTAAGGTCAGGAGGCTAACTAGGCCACTGCAACACCTTGATTTTTTGCCTCTTGAACCAGGCCTTGGTTTTCTTGGCTGTGTGCTTTGGGTCGTTGTCTTGTTGGAAGATGAAACAACGACCCATCTTAAGATCCTTGATGGAGGAGCGGAGGTTCTTGGCCAAAATCTCCAGGTAGGCCGTGCTATCCATCTTCCCATGGATGCGGACCAGATGGCCAGGCCCCTTGGCTGAGAAACAGCCCCACAGCATGATGCTGCCACCACCATGCTTGACTGTAGGGATGGTATTCTTGGGGTCGTATGCAGTGCCATCCAGTCTCCAAACGTCACGTGTGTGGTTGGCACCAAAGATCTCGATCTTGGTCTCATCAGACCAGAGAACCTTGAACCAGTCAGTCTCAGAGTCCTCCAAGTGATCATGAGCAAACTGTAGACGAGCCTTGACATGACGCTTTGAAAGTAAAGGTACCTTACGGGCTCGTCTGGAACGGAGACCATTGCGGTGGAGTACGTTACTTATGGTATTGACTGAAACCAATGTCCCCACTGCCATGAGATCTTCCCGGAGCTCCTTCCTTGTTGTCCTTGGGTTAGCCTTGACTCTTCGGACAAGCCTGGCCTCGGCACGGGAGGAAACTTTCAAAGGCTGTCCAGGCCGTGGAAGGCTAACAGTAGTTCCATAAGCCTTCCACTTCCGGATGATGCTCCCAACAGTGGAGACAGGTAGGCCCAACTCCTTGGAAAGGGTTTTGTACCCCTTGCCAGCCTTGTGACCCTCCACGATCTTGTCTCTGATGGCCTTGGAATGCTCCTTTGTCTTTCCCATGTTGACCATGTTTGAGTGCTGTTCACAAGTTTGGGGAGGGTCTTAAATAGTCAGAAAAGGCTGGAAAAAGAGATAATTAATCCAAACATGTGAAGCTCATTGTTCTTTGTGCCTGAACTACTTCTTAATACTTTAGGGGAACCAAACAGAATTCTGGTGGGTTGAGGGGTTGAATAATAAATGACCCTCTGAAAAGACTTTTCACAATTTAAAAAAAAAATAACCAAAGAAATAACATTCTTTTTTGCTGCAGTGCATTTCACACTTCCAGGCTGATCTACAGTCCAAATGTCACAATGCCAAGTTAATTCCAAATGTGTAATCCTGCTAAATCTGCAGGGGGTTGAATACTACTTGTAGGCACTGTACGTTAAGTGCCACGTATCACGTATTTAAGTGCCACGTATTTTTACTATTGTAAGGTGGCATTAAGATCTTCCATGGAGAACAGACACATCCAGAGATATGTCTGCTCTCCACGGCTGCAGCAACACACTGACAGGAGCCATAGTTCCTGTCGGTATGTCACTGCGCATGCGCGAGCGAGTTTACCGGCGGTCATTGACCCCGGCACTCTCGCTTAACGGCAGTGCTGCGTGGGAAAGTTCAACGCAGCTGTACTGCCGTTAACCGAGACGCCGGCGCCATTGAACTCCGGGACAGTACGCGATACACTGCTAGGAGCCTCGCTCCTGGCAGTGTATCGCCGGAGAGCAGCCGATCGGCGTGGGACACTCGTTTTATGGATTCTGCGGACAGGGAGTATGAATTTGGTTTATTATTTTTGGATTTTTTCATGGAAGATCGAGGGCTTCGCCTACAAGTGTGCTGTTGGTGAGTATATACTCTGTGTTATGTGTTGTATGTACTGTACTGTGTGTCATGTATGTGTATTGTGTGTAGGTGTTTGGTGTAAACTTTACTATTGTGCTAAGTCGCCGGACACAGGGACAACTCTCCCATCCTAATACCGGATGGGAGTAGTAGTCCCATACGGCGACTTAGCACAATGGAGGCACTATCGTCGCATGGGGACGGACACACAGACATACCAGATCAATCAGACGCCCGACATCGATCCCCATGCGACGGTATGTGTTATGGTTACCCCAATGACCATGGGAAAAAAAATACAAAACGGACTAGCTCTCGGGTGATGGAAACTAAGGTCGACCGTGACCTGAACCTGACCCAACACTTACAGTAGCCGGGGGATGTACCTACGATGCCCTAGACACCACGCGCCAGCCGGAGATCTAACTACCCCTATAAGAGGAATATACAGGCCTGCCTTACCTCCAGTGAGGAACCCCAAAAGATGATAGTAGGCCCCCACAGATATTGACGGTGAGTTCAGAGGAAATGACATACGTAGGATGAACAGCAGATTTAGCACAGTGAGGTCCGCTTACTAGATAGCAGAAGGACAGGAAAGAGTTACTTCACGGTCGACCTAAAAATCACTATTCAAAAACACCATCCAGAAATTACTTTAAACTCCAGTGACAACTCATGCCACTGGAGTAGTAATTTTCTGTCCACAAGAGCTTCCAGCACTGAAGAGTCACATTGCAGATAGCTGGACAAAAATAGCAAAACAAGAAACAAAATTCAACTTAGCTGAACTGGAACTTGAGGCAGGTGAATGCAACAGAATGCTACTAGCACATTGTTGGCCGGCATGTGACTAACAGCCAAGCAGCCTTAAATAGGAAACTCCCCAAGAGGGTGGCGACAGGTAATCAGAGATGGAGGAAGGCACATAAGAGACACTACCATAACAGACCACCGGGGGAGCCCACAAACCGAATTCACAACAGTACCCCCCCCTTAAGGAGGGGGCACCGAACCCTCACCAGAACCACCAGGGCGACCTGGATGAGCACTATGAAATGCACGAACCAAATCGGGAGCATGAACATCGGATGCTGTCACCCAAGAATTATCCTCCTGCTTAATCCGCACCAAATTATACGCACCACGTAGATCGATCTTAGTGAACCACTTAGCCCCCTTTATACGAGCAAACAGATCAGTCAGTAAAGGTAACGGGTACTGGTATTTAACTGTAATCTTATTCAAAAGTCGATAGTCGATACAAGGTCTCAATGAACCATCCTTTTTACCTACAAAGAAAAATCCTGCCCCTAGTGGAGACAACGAGGGGCGAATATGACCCTTTTCCAAGGATTCTCTGATATACTCCCGCATAGCAGTATGTTCAGGTACAGACAAATTAAACAAGCGACCCTTAGGAAACTTACTACCGGGGATCAATTCAATAGCGCAGTCACACTCTCTGTGGGGAGGGAGAGAATCAACTTTAGGCTCTTGAAAGACATCATAAAAATCTGACAGAAATGCTGGGATCTCAGAGGGAGTAGATGAAGAAATAGGAACCAAAGGTGCATCCCCATGAATACCCCGACATCCCCAGCTCAACACAGACATAGATTTCCAGTCCAAGACGGGATTATGAATCTGTAACCATGGTAATCCAAGCACTAAGACATCATGTAGGTTATATAATACAAGGAAACGAATAATCTCCTGATGGTCTGGGGTAAGACGCATAGTCACTTGTGTCCAATATTGTGGTTTATTGCTAGCCAAAGGTGTAGAATCAATACCCTTCAGGGGAATAGAAACTTCCAACGGCTCCAAATCAAACCCACAACGCTTGGCAAAGGACCAATCCATGAGACTCAGAGCGGCGCCAGAATCCACATAAGCATTCACAGTCACAGATGATAAGGTACAAATCAATGTCACGGACAAAAGAAATTTTGACTGCAAGGTACCTGTAGAAAAAGATTTATCAACCTTTTTATCAACCTTATTTATACGTTTAGAGCATGCTGATATAACATGAGCTGGATCTCCACAGTAGAAGCACAATCCATTTTTGCGCCTGTAATTTTGACGTTCGCCTCTAGACAAAACACGATCGCATTGCATATGCTCCAATGCCTTTTCAGAGGTCACCGCCAAATGGTGCACAGGTCTTTGCTCAGAAGACACCGCCATATGGTGCACAGGTTTTTGCTCAGAAGATACCGCCATATGGTGCACAGATTCTTCCTCAGAAGACCCCGCCATATGGTGCACAGATTTGCGCTCCCGCAAACGCCGATCAATCTGGATAGCCAATTTCATGGCATCATTCAGACCTGTAGGCACAGGGAACCCCACCATGACATCCTTCACGGCATCAGAGAGACCTTCTCTGAAATTAGCTGCTAAAGCGCACTCATTCCATTTAGTAAGCACCGACCATTTACGGAATTTCTGGCAGTATATCTCAGCTTCATCTTGCCCTTGGGAAAGAGCTATCAAGGCTTCCTCAGCCAAAATCTCTAAATTAGGTTCTTCATAAAGCAACCCCAAAGCCTGAAAAAACGCATCTACATTTAACAACGCAGGATCCCCTGGCGATAATGCAAATGCCCAACTTTGTGGGTCGCCGCGCAGTAGAGAGATAACAATTTTAACTTGTTGAGTCTGATCACCAGCAGAGTGAGATCTCAGAGACAAAAACAATTTGCAATTTTCTCTGAAACTCAAAAACCGGGATCTGTCTCCGGTAAAGTATTCAGGCAGAGGAATCTTAGGTTCAGACATTGGAGCACGTATAACAAAATCTTGTAGGTTCTGTACTTTTGTCGCAAGGTTATTCAAACCCGCAACTAAACTCTGTGGATCCATGTTTCAGATGGGTGTAACCCAAGCATTCAGAGGTTAAGAGGAGAGGAGAAAAAAAAAAGGCTGAAGACTGCAGTTTAAGCAAGGAATACAAATGATCAAACTAAGGTGCACTTTCAAACACAGAAAAAAAAAAAACCTTTTCTCCTCCTTCCTGCTTTAGTGCATATTTTAACACATAGATTTTTTATAGGGCCGGCCAAACTGTTATGGTTACCCCAATGACCATGGGAAAAAAAATACAAAACGGACTAGCTCTCGGGTGATGGAAACTAAGGTCGACCGTGACCTGAACCTGACCCAACACTTACAGTAGCCGGGGGATGTACCTACGATGCCCTAGACACCACGCGCCAGCCGGAGATCTAACTACCCCTATAAGAGGAATATACAGGCCTACCTTACCTCCAGTGAGGAACCCCAAAAGATGATAGTAGGCCCCCACAGATATTGACGGTGAGTTCAGAGGAAATGACATACGTAGGATGAACAGCAGATTTAGCACAGTGAGGTCCGCTTACTAGATAGCAGAAGGACAGGAAAGAGTTACTTCACGGTCGACCTAAAAATCACTATTCAAAAACACCATCCAGAAATTACTTTAAACTCCAGTGACAACTCATGCCACTGGAGTAGTAATTTTCTGTCCACAAGAGCTTCCAGCACTGAAGAGTCACATTGCAGATAGCTGGACAAAAATAGCAAAACAAGAAACAAAATTCAACTTAGCTGAACTGGAACTTGAGGCAGGTGAATGCAACAGAATGCTACTAGCACATTGTTGGCCGGCATGTGACTAACAGCCAAGCAGCCTTAAATAGGAAACTCCCCAAGAGGGTGGCGACAGGTAATCAGAGATGGAGGAAGGCACATAAGAGACACTACCATAACAGACCACCGGGGGAGCCCACAAACCGAATTCACAACAGGTATGCCTCCATGATGACAGTCTCTTCAGGAACGACACTCCGCCCACGCACTTCCGAGGAACAACTTCCGCCCGCTTCCCCGCACTTCCTGCAGCTGCGGTTCTGCACATCAAACCGCAGTAAAACCCGCAGATATATTTTTGATCTGCGGGTTTTACTGCGGTTTTGACCTCACAATGGAGGTCTATGGGTGCAGAACCGCTGCGGTTTAGGAAAAAGAAGTGACATGCTCCTTCTTTTTTCCCGCACCGATTCAGCGCGGCTTTTTAAGGGAAATTCAGGACCGTGTGCACAGTGGTTCCTGTTTTCCATAGGAGTACATTGTAATGTACCCTGCATGGAAAACAGCTGCGGAACCGCAGCGGCAAAACCGCTGCGGTTCCGCAGTAAAAAACGCACTGTGTGAACATGGCCGTATACTGTCCCCCTCTTGTAGATGTGACATCACCGCAGCGGCCCTGTCAGCAAACACCAATGGGGGGCACGGAGAGGCTGTGCTGGGGGCAAGGACTTCAGGACAGCAGTTATGCTTCATGTTTTTAATATTAATCCAAAATCAGAAGTGTATTAACTAGTGTTGTTGAGCATTCCAATATCGCAAGTATCGGGTATCGGCCGATATTTGCGGTATCGGAATTCCGATACCGAGTTCCGATACTTACCGCATATCGGATACCGGAATCGGAAGTTCCCAGAATTCAAACTGCACAAATTCAGCAAATGAGGAATGATTCCAAGTGTGGGCACATCCTGTTCAGCATGGTGGGCATGTAACTACTGGCAAGGCTGTGATTGGCTGCTGAAATGATGTCATGATGCACTATAAAAAACGCTGCCGCCCTTTCTGGCTCACTCTGCTGTGAATTCAGTTAGGCATAGGACGCTGTGTTCTGACTGAGGGCCAGTTGAGATAGCAATTTGCTTCATTGTGCTTTTCCCAGGCTAATTTAGCAACCGCTGTGTGTTCACCTTGCTTTTGCCTTGCAGCGCTGTTTTCACAGCGATCTGCAAGGTCTCTGTGTGTGTGTGTGTGTGAGTGCAGCCCACTCTGTAGTCTGTGTGCAGCCACAGCCGGTTGTATTCAGCTCAGGGTGGTTCACTGCCTCATACTGTTCTATCCATTGTCCTTTTCTGCAAATAGTGCAGGCTGCTGCACATTTTTTCAAATAATTCCTATTAGTGGCTTTCCACCCGTAACCAGCTAAATTGTGGAAAAACACTACATAGGATAACGTAGAGGACGTTTTTTTGGGCCTTGCAGTGCCGTTTACGGCTGTCTACACGGTTCACAAGGATCAAATTAACCCACCAGGAAGACCAATAATTTCAGGCTGTGGGAATTATTTGGAGAAGATTAGTAAGTTTGTGGATGCCAAATTAAAACCATTAGTTGAAGAATTGCCTTCATTTTTGAAGGATACTAATGAATTTTTAAAAAAAGTAGATGGTTTGTATATTGGTGATGACACTCTATTAGTGTCATGTGACGTGGAAAGCCTTTATACTAATATTCGGCATAGTGATGGAATCCATGCAGTTAAATATTTTCTGGAATCCTCATTTTTACCCGAATCAATGAGACAATTTACTCTAAAGCTGTTGGAATTCTCACTGACCAAAAATTTATTTTTATTCAAGGGGTCCCTCTACCTGCAGCTCCAAGGTACAGCAATGGGCGCGGCTTTCGCGCCTACGTATGCTAATTTATTCTTGGGGCTGTGGGAGAGGGATCTATTTATGTCTGAGCTTGGGTCATCAATGGACCGCATCCCAATGTGGGTGCGGTTCATTGATGACATATTCCTGATTTGGCAGGGTTCGGTTGAATCCCTTCAGAAATTCATGGCAGGGTTAAATCAGAATTCTCGTAATCTAAGGATCACCTATAAATGGGATCGGGATGTGATGGAGTTTTTGGATGTTCATGTACAGAGGACTGAGGATAACTGCTTACACACAAAGGTTTTTAGGAAAACCACAGCAGTAAATTCATTGTTGCATGCAACATCATCACATCCCCCTAATATGATAAACTCCATTCCTATAGGCCAATTTTTGAGGTTGCGGAGAATCTGTTCGGAGGATAATGAATTTGAAATACAGGCCTCTGAACTTAAGAAGAGATTCTACGAGAGGGGATATAGCAAAAGATCGGTAAAGAAAGGGTATATTCGAGCAAAAAATACCTCTAGGCACCAGGCACTTTACGGGAACAAGCCAGACAAGGGTAATCAAGTAGTGAGATATATAACACGCTATCACGGACAAAGTGACATGGTGAGAATTCAGCTTAACAAATTTTGGGGGATTCTAAAAACGGATCCTGTGCTGTCCAATTATATAGGTGAAAGGCCAAGCATAACATATAGGAGGTCGAGAAATCTCAGGGACCACTTAGTGGAAAGTCACTATATGCATAATTCGGTTGTTCCCTCCTTTTTGGATAGATATAGACCAACCTTGGGATGCCGCCCGTGTGGGAAATGTGTGGCATGCCCAAATATAGTGAGGGAGCACACATTTGGTACGTCTAATGGTACTAAAACCTTCCAAATTAAGCATAATATAACTTGCACAACAAAGGCAGTGGTTTATTATGCCACATGCCCGTGCTCCCTAATATACGTGGGCATGACCACTAGGCAGCTCAAGGTAAGGGTCCGGGAACATGTGCTTGGGATAGAAGCCGCCAAAGAGGTGCAGGATATTTCATCCTTGAAAACAATCCCTAAACATTTTAAACTCTGTCATAATAGTGACCCTATGGGATTTAAAGTGCTGGGCATTGACATGGTTGTGACTGGAGAACGTGGGGGACCGGTGACTATACCACTGGCCAAAATGGAAACTAAGTGGATATGGGCCCTAGATACGGTCTCACCAAAGGGACTAAATGAAAATATAAGCTTTGCCCCTTTCCTATAATGAGACAAAAAATAAAAAAAAAAAGGTTTTCCCACCATGTGTAGAAATTGGTTTAAACCTCTTTTGATTTTATATTTTTAAGCTCATATGGTATGATATATTTGTGGTAACTTGTTAAAACCTCTGTTTATATCTTTGTATATTGTTTTATTCTTTTAAGGTTATATGTTTTTAACGTTTTTTTAATTAAATATCTTAATAAAATTATTATTATTATCTTAGTTCCATACATACCTGATTTTTCCGGACAGACGGAGACGCTGTGGTGTAGTGATGCAGCTGACGGTGATGTGGACACTAGAAGGAATATAATAAAAGATATGAAATAATGAAGAATTTATGCAGTAATATTTCTGCCACTTATGCATGAGTATTTCCTGCCTGGTGTATATTGCGTATATATATTCTGATCTAAACTGATATCTGATTGTATCTGATCTGATGTTCATTGTATTGTAATTATAACATATACAGCTGCCTGATTTGCTTTTAATATGTCTGTGCCAGCGTGATCAACTAGTGATCAAATTATGTATAATGTGATAGGAGATTGTAAATGCTGGTACGGATATAATTTAGCTAGTATTTTAGTATGAGAATACATAAGTAGCGGCCAAGTGATTCGCATTCATTATTCACCTGTATATACTTTAGTTTGTCCCTGCGGGATCAATGTATGGGGCCTCCTATACTTCCTCCTGGTGGTGCGCATGCGCGGTTAGTGATCCGGGGCCTGGGATTCTGAGCCGGGTGACCTAGGCAACGTCGGGACGCGGTCCTGTGCGTCCGGTCACGTGGGGCGGGATCTCGGACTTCCGGGTCCTCCTGACTGCGCATGCGCCGGCGTAGCCAGGGGTGTAAGGGATAGGGGGTGTGCTGCACATATAAAAAGGATTTGTTAAGACTACTGCTGGACCCCCTGACGAAGGAAGGAATCCGAAACGCGCGTTGGGGTGCGTGTATTCAGGACACGGCCATTTACCAGGTATTAACCTGTAATCTTGATAACTCTCCCAGGCTCTCTTTGCACATTATGCGATAGCGTTCCTTGCTTTTTTTGCAGATTTGGCTGCATTATATTAGCTGATTTTCGGCCTTAACACTATGCACTTTTTGTATGCTATTTCTTTGGCACAGAATTGTGAGCACTATTGCACTTTTTTGCTATAAGCAACCCCATTTTATTTGATATTTCATTTGGGATTTTCATATATGAATTTTTTAGCACATTTTGCACTTTAATTTCCCTTTCACATACAAGCAGTGAGATTTAGGGAGTACAAGTGTAATTGGCCGGCATAATATATGCTATAATCTTTGTCCTGTATTTAAATATTGATTCTAACTAATATAATATTTTAATCTGTTATTGTCAGAATATATTGAATAAAACATTATTTTTAAACATAGTCCCTTGTTCTGGTGCTCTCTGGTATCCGTATATAGGTGTCTGGGTTGTTGTCTCCACTAGGTGGCGGTGGCCACTCACTTACACAGTATACCAAGTATTGGTGAAATATAGACACTGAGGTGAATATATAAAATTGTATTCCCTGAATTAATGGTATAACTGTGTTTTAACTACATTTGTAAATTACTGTGTTCCGCACAGGTTCCTTTCCCTTTCTCCTTAATATGGATTTCAAGACCAGGGAGCTTGCCTGGCAGGGACAGATCCAAGAGGTTTTTTCACATAATGAGGCAGCTTCTATATCATTATGTGGCTTACAATATGATGAGTTTTTTAAAAAAATTAAAAATTTAACACATAAAAGCAGGGGCGTAGCTAGAGCTTTTGCCGCCCGGGGCTGTTCCCGAGTTTGGCGCCCCCCCCCCCCCCAGAATGTATGCGATTTGCACACTTAGGGTACTTTCACACTAGCGTTAACTGCAATACGTCGCAAATGCGTCGTTTTGCCGAAAATACGCATCCAGCAAAAGTTCTTGCTGGATACGTTTTTTCGTCATAGACTAACATTAGCGACGCATTTGCGATGCATTGCCAAACGTCGCGTCCGTTTTGCGACGCTTGGGCGTGTGGTAGCGGACCGTCGTGAGAAAAAAAACGTTACATGTAACGTTTTTTGCTCACGACGGTCCGCTTTTTCCGACCGCGCATGCGTGGCCGGAACTCCGCCCCCACCTCCCCGCACCTCACAATGGGGCAGCGGATGCGTTGGAAAAATACATCCGCTGCCCCCGTTGTGTGGCGGAGACCACGCTAGCGTCGGGAACGTCGGCCCGACGCACAGCGACGGGTCTTTCCCGACGCTAGTGTGAAAGTAGCCTTAGTCATGTACCGACGAGCTCCTCTCCCTTAAGCTCCCAATGTTCAGTAAAAACTGAGAGAAGCAGAAGAGAAGCTTGTTGTTACAGGACCATGAGTATGAAAGCCGCATATGAGTGAAGTGTCCATGTGTCGACTACTGGAACCTGCAGAGCTGAATCCTGACATCGCAGCTTCTGAATTCTCACATCGAATGCACTGCATACTTTTAGGATTCTCCCTGGCCGGTGGACGGTCATGTCAGCACAAGTATGTGATTTGTATACTTCTGACCACATTCCGACTAGACGTGCCCGGCCTCGCTCAGTTCGTTTTCATTGAGTGAGGCCACACATGTCTAGTCAGCACGTGACTGCATGTATGTAAATCGCCGGCACGAGAGAATCCTGACAGTGTGCAGGGCGCACTGGGAGAATTCAGAAGTCTGCAGTCACAAAGAATGACTGCAGACTCATCACAAACCTGGACATCCCCTTTAATGCTCCTAACATAAATAAAAACATGAGTTAGTCAGTATCACACATAACCTTTACATCCAGGTACCTTATAGATGATGTTGTCTCTGGAGTCGTTCTCCTTCTTTTCTTCATCTTGTCCAGACCCCATGATGAGTTTTTTCATCCACAGCCGTCTCTGCAGACTTCCATCTTCTCCGCTCTTTTGCAGAAAATCTCCACATGACGCCCTTAAAGATACAAGTGTCATTATAATGCTCCTGAATAAAAAATTGCCCCTCATTATATTGTCTGCATAAAATATGACCCCCACACTGTCCCTCTTATGGTACATGCTCTTCACACTGACCTCCCCTTTCTATACCGGACCCCTCTTCACACTGTCCTCTCACACTGAGTCCCCCCTATAGGGCCCAGTATTTAAACTGTACTCTCTCATCACACTCCCCCTCCTTGGTATACTGTCCCCTCCTGGCTGTGCCCTTACACTGTCCCCCATGCTACGCATGCACACATCCCAACACCCTCACTCCCCGTACTCTGTCCACATAAGTTTTTCACATCGCTACTCATACTGTGTCCGCATACATTCCCCCGTTTGACCCCAAACTGTCTGCACCCATCCCCCCATACTGTTTCCTCATATATGCCCCCCATCTCCCCCTTTGCTCTTCATTTTGTGTCCTTAGATCTCCCCCACACATTAAATCCCCCCATCCCCATGACAAATCTCCTCCCACACACATTCAATCCCCCATCTCCACTCCAATTCTCCCCACACACAATAAATACCCCCATCTCCACTCACATTAAATCTCCCCCCACAATAAATCCCCCCATCTCCACTCATATTAAATCTCCCCCCAACAATAAATCCCCCCTCCCTACTCACATTAAATCCCCCCCACAATAAATCCCCCCTCCCTACTCACATTAAATCTCCCCCCACAATAAATCCCATCTCCACCCATATTAAATATCCCCCATCCAATAATATATCCCACCATCCCCACTCACATTAAATCCCCCCACCCCCACTCACATTAAATCCCCCCACAATATATCCCCCATCCCCACTCACATTAAATCCCCCCACAATATATGCCCCCGATCCCCACTCACATTAAATCCCCCCCACAATATATGCCCCCCATCCCCACTCACATAAAATCCCCCCCATTCCCACTCACAGTAAATCCCCCCACAATATATCCCCCCCATCCCCACTCACAGTAAATCCCCCCCCATCCCCACTCACAGTAAATCCCCCCACAATATATCCCCCCCCATCCCCATCCCCACTCACAGTAAATCCCCCCCTGCACCTTCGGTGTCTTCAGCTCCACTGGAGCACTTAGCACCGCTCTGTGTCTCCTGCTCTGCTTCTGCCGCGCAGGTGAGTGACGTCAGCAGCGTGATCACATGACCTGATCACGTTGCTGGCGTCGCTCTGACCCAGCAGTCAGAGCTTCAATTGTACTCGCATCTCAGATGCAGTACAATTGAACACTGGGAGCCGGCGCGCCGCAGCTTCTCTGTGCCGGCTGTCAGCTTGACAGTCGGCACAGCGAACAGCTGACTCCCAGTGCGGGGGCGGCAGAATGCAGCCGCCGGGGGGGACACTGCGGACCGCCGCTGTAGGCGGCCCGACTGCGCCCCCCTGCCGGCTGCGCCCGGCCGGGGCGCATGCCCCGGCAGCCCCCCCCCCTAGATACGCCAGACTGACGACCTCACCCCCGCATTGTGCCGCCCCCCGCATTGTGCCGCCCGGGGCGGCCCGCCCCCCCCGCACCCCCCTTCCTACGCCACTGCATAAAAGGACCCGTTCATGGTGGAATAGGGCGTTCCTGGAGAACTACGTCCAACACCATCTAATTCCCAGGGGCTTAAGATTACATGTGACCCCTGCCTTCCCTGTAAATGATGAAGAACTTATTAAAAGCTGGGAAGGAATATGTAATCTGGCATCAAAACAACTTATGGAATTACTAATCAAATATCACACAAAAAATTTGGGTGAGGTGGATAACCTTCTTGATGAAATGTTTATTAAAGCCAAGTCCTGTTTGCCTGAGGATCAGTTTTCTTCTCTAAATACTCAACTCGAGAAGGAAATGGACCAATGGATTAAGGAGATCCGGGTAAATCAAACCAACAAACTAGTAAGAGATCAGAAAGACTTTGCCAATGGAAAAATCTATAGATGGCGGAGGGATAACGTGAATGGTGAGAATCGGAGTCGAAATATTTCTGCCTCCTCTGGTGCTGCTGTAGGGGATATGTCTGGTGCCTCCTCTTCCGCCTCTGGACTAACAACAATGGCCTCAACTCCTAAACGCAAACGTGAGCCGCGCTATGTACCAGCCAAGCGGAATTATGGACAATCCCCTGAGAGAAGTGGGAGTCATTTGAAGGTGATTAACCTTAGTAAACATGTATTATCTAAAAATGAAATTGATATACTCCAAAAAGGGTTAATGTTCTGTCCTACTGCTAAATTTGATAAATTTGAGGCCATAAAAGATTTGCATTTATTTGCTAGAAAGTTAGTTTTCAAAAAACACTTTCATAATGAGGATATAATGCAAATATTCCCTACAGAGGCGGAACAGGAGGCACTAACGGTCTTGAATGAGTTGGCACAAGAACATGATGAGCCAATTGGAGGTAAGATTCCAACATCCATTCGCCCAAAATCGCGGAAATTCCCACCCTTGTCAGCTTGTTCTATAATAGACGTATTTGTTAAAACTGTGAGTAAGGCATTTGATGAAATTCCAACATTTCCCCATTATGACAACTTAAATAAAGGGGAAAAAAATGCTTTAAAAAAATTACAGAATTTGAAGGATGTGGTGTTCAAACCAGCTGACAAGGGTGGAAATGTGGTTGTGTGGCCCAAAGAACTTTATGAAAATGAAGCCCTCCGCCAGCTCAAAGATAAGGCCTGTTATAAAAAGATGACCTTCAACCCGTTGAATAAATTTCAGAGCGAATTAGCCGGTATACTTCGGGAGGCCCTTGACGGGGAAGTGATTTCCAGAGATCTATATGTGGCACTTCAGGTTGTAGAGCCCAAAATACCAACCCTATACTTACTACCAAAGATTCACAAGGATCAAATTAACCCACCAGGAAGACCAATAATTTCAGGCTGTGGGAATTATTTGGAGAAGATTAGTAAGTTTGTGGATGCCAAATTAAAACCATTAGTTGAAGAATTGCCTTCATTTTTGAAGGATACTAATGAATTTTTAAAAAAAGTAGATGGTTTGTATATTGGTGATGACACTCTATTAGTGTCATGTGACGTGGAAAGCCTTTATACTAATATTCGGCATAGTGATGGAATCCATGCAGCTAAATATTTTCTGGAATCCTCATTTTTACCCGAATCAATGAGACAATTTACTCTAAAGCTGTTGGAATTCTCACTGACCAAAAATTTCTTTTTATTCAAGGGGTCCCTCTACCTGCAGCTCCAAGGTACAGCAATGGGCGCGGCTTTCGCGCCTACGTATGCTAATTTATTCTTGGGGCTGTGGGAGAGGGATCTATTTATGTCTGAGCTTGGGTCATCAATGGACCGCATCCCAATGTGGGTGCGGTTCATTGATGACATATTCCTGATTTGGCAGGGTTCGGTTGAATCCCTTCAGAAATTCATGGCAGGGTTAAATCAGAATTCTCGTAATCTAAGGATCACCTATAAATGGGATCGGGATGTGATGGAGTTTTTGGATGTTCATGTACAGAGGACTGAGGATAACTGCTTACACACAAAGGTTTTTAGGAAAACCACAGCAGTAAATTCATTGTTGCATGCAACATCATCACATCCCCCTAATATGATAAACTCCATTCCTATAGGCCAATTTTTGAGGTTGCGGAGAATCTGTTCGGAGGATAATGAATTTGAAATACAGGCCTCTGAACTTAAGAAGAGATTCTACGAGAGGGGATATAGCAAAAGATCGGTAAAGAAAGGGTATAATCGAGCAAAAAATACCTCTAGGCACCAGGCACTTTACGGGAACAAGCCAGACAAGGGTAATCAAGTAGTGAGATATATAACACGCTATCACGGACAAAGTGACATGGTGAGAATTCAGCTTAACAAATTTTGGGGGATTCTAAAAACGGATCCTGTGCTGTCCAATTATATAGGTGAAAGGCCAAGCATAACATATAGGAGGTCGAGAAATCTCAGGGACCACTTAGTGGAAAGTCACTATATGCATAATTCGGTTGTTCCCTCCTTTTTGGATAGATATAGACCAACCTTGGGATGCCGCCCGTGTGGGAAATGTGTGGCATGCCCAAATATAGTGAGGGAGCACACATTTGGTACGTCTAATGGTACTAAAACCTTCCAAATTAAGCATAATATAACTTGCACAACAAAGGCAGTGGTTTATTATGCCACATGCCCGTGCTCCCTAATATACGTGGGCATGACCACTAGGCAGCTCAAGGTAAGGGTCCGGGAACATGTGCTTGGGATAGAAGCCGCCAAAGAGGTGCAGGATATTTCATCCTTGAAAACAATCCCTAAACATTTTAAACTCTGTCATAATAGTGACCCTATGGGATTTAAAGTGCTGGGCATTGACATGGTTGTGACTGGTGAACGTGGGGGACCGGTGACTATACCACTGGCCAAAATGGAAACTAAGTGGATATGGGCCCTAGATACGGTCTCACCAAAGGGACTAAATGAAAATATAAGCTTTGCCCCTTTCCTATAATGAGACAAAAAATTTAAAAAAAAAAGGTTTTCCCACCATGTGTAGAAATTGGTTTAAACCTCTTTTGATTTTATATTTTTAAGCTCATATGGTATGATATATTTGTGGTAACTTGTTAAAACCTCTGTTTATATCTTTGTATATTGTTTTATTCTTTTAAGGTTATATGTTTTTAACGTTTTTTTAATTAAATATCTTAATAAAATTATTATTATTATCTTAGTTCCATACATAGCTTACAAATAGAAGAATAACCCCCATAAAATAGAATACTTTATTGAAAAATACTAAAAGATCCCTATATAATAATTCAATGTAATGGGGCAATTGACCCCCACATATATAAACACACGCCCTATACTAAGAACATACCAAAGATAACATCATAAAATGTCCTACTAAAGTGATATAGCATAAGTGGTATACAATATATACCTAAAAGAGTGTAAGGATATATGTGTACTACCCCTAACAATATTGCAATACTCAATATGCAACCCTATGGTACTTCCCTACCTAGATGCGGGGGTTAGCACCCTAAGAAAATACGAGAACGGCGCCCCCGCTCGTACGGTGGCTAGCCCTGGTCTCCTAGGAATTCCCTATAAGGGATAGAGTGTGAAACAGAAGGCCAGTTGGCTGTATATAACTTGTCAAGGTATGTGATATCATTAACACAGCATGTCAGGCCCACACCCCGCAATGTGCTGTAAGGTAGGGATAGAGGTAGAAGCTAGATATCACTAATTACAGGACAATAATAATAGAAAAAAGCACGATACATTCAGTATAATAAGGGACCGATACCATGAAACATATTAATGCCATACAAAGCAATAACCAAAGCACGCCCCCACAAAGTAAACCTGGATGTAAGCAAATTAATACAGTCAGTTCAGTAGGGAATGCAGTAAGCAGCCCTATCTCTGTACGTATCTGTATGTATCGTTTACTGCCATGTTGTTATTCTAACTCTCCTGATGAACCCATGGTTTTGGGGGAAACGCGTCGAGAGGACATCTGCGGAGTTGGCTTGCCCCGATTCACTTTGTGAGCCACTATTGTTGGATGGACGTTTGGCTGGGGTTTATTTTTGCAGCAGATGAGTATACTACAATTATTATCATTATGTATCTCTATCACTTACTGCACTCCCTACTGAACTGACTGTATTAATTTGCTTACATCCAGGTTTACTTTGTGGGGGCGTGCTTTGGTTATTGCTTTGTATGGCATTAATATGTTTCATGGTATCGGTCCCTTATTATACTGAATGTATCGTGCTTTTTTCTATTATTATTGTCCTGTAATTAGTGATATCTAGCTTCTACCTCTATCCCTACCTTACAGCACATTGCGGGGTGTGGGCCTGACATGCTGTGTTAATGATATCACATACCTTGACAAGTTATATACAGCCAACTGGCCTTCTGTTTCACACTCTATCCCTTATAGGGAATTCCTAGGAGACCAGGGCTAGCCACCGTACGAGCGGGGGCGCCGTTCTCGTATTTTCTTAGGGTGCCAACCCCCGCATCTAGGTAGGGAAGTACCATAGGGTTGCATATTGAGTATGGCAATATTGTTAGGGGTAGTACACATATATCCTTACACTCTTTTAGGTATATATTGTATACCACTTATGCTATATCACTTTAGTAGGACATTTTATGATGTTATCTTTGGTATGTTCTTAGTATAGGGCGTGTGTTTATATATGTGGGGGTCAATTGCCCCATTACATTGAATTATTATATAGGGATCTTTTAGTATTTTTCAATAAAGTATTCTATTTTATGGGGGTTATTCTTCTATTTGTAAGCTATTTTTGGTTTTCCCTCAGTTATATATTTTTTTGATGAGTAAGCCCCCTAGTTCCATACATACCTGATTTTTCCGGACAGACGGAGACGCTGTGGTGTAGTGATGCAGCTGACGGTGATGTGGACACTAGAAGGAATATAATAAAAGATATGAAATAATGAAGAATTTATGCAGTAATATTTCTGCCACTTATGCATGAGTATTTCCTGCCTGGTGTATATTGCGTATATATATTCTGATCTAAACTGATATCTGATTGTATCTGATCTGATGTTCATTGTATTGTAATTATAACATATACAGCTGCCTGATTTGCTTTTAATATGTCTGTGCCAGCGTGATCAACTAGTGATCAAATTATGTATAATGTGATAGGAGATTGTAAATGCTGGTACGGATATAATTTAGCTAGTATTTTAGTATGAGAATACATAAGTAGCGGCCAAGTGATTCGCATTCATTATTCACCTGTATATACTTTAGTTTGTCCCTGCGGGATCAATGTATGGGGCCTCCTATACTTCCTCCTGGTGGTGCGCATGCGCGGTTAGTGATCCGGGGCCTGGGATTCTGAGCCGGGTGACCTAGGCAACGTCGGGACGCGGTCCTGTGCGTCCGGTCACGTGGGGCGGGATCTCGGACTTCCGGGTCCTCCTGACTGCGCATGCGCCGGCGTAGCCAGGGGTGTAAGGGATAGGGGGTGTGCTGCACATATAAAAAGGATTTGTTAAGACTACTGCTGGACCCCCTGACGAAGGAAGGAATCCGAAACGCGCGTTGGGGTGCGTGTATTCAGGACACGGCCATTTACCAGGTATTAACCTGTAATCTTGATAACTCTCCCAGGCTCTCTTTGCACATTATACGATAGCGTTCCTTGCTTTTTTTGCAGATTTGGCTGCATTATATTGGCTGATTTTCGGCCTTAACACTATGCACTTTTTGTATGCTATTTCTTTGGCACAGAATTGTGAGCACTATTGCACTTTTTTGCTATAAGCAACCCCATTTTATTTGATATTTCATTTGGGATTTTCATATATGAATTTTTTAGCACATTTTGCACTTTAATTTCCCTTTCACATACAAGCAGTGAGATTTAGGGAGTACAAGTGTAATTGGCCGGCATAATATATGCTATAATCTTTGTCCTGTATTTAAATATTGATTCTAACTAATATAATATTTTAATCTGTTATTGTCAGAATATATTGAATAAAACATTATTTTTAAACATAGTCCCTTGTTCTGGTGCTCTCTGGTATCCGTATATAGGTGTCTGGGTTGTTGTCTACATAGGATAACGTAGAGGAGGTTTTTTTGGGCCTTGCAGTGCCGTTTACGGCTGTCTACACGGTCTCCGTGTGAGTGCAGCTCGCCCTGTAGTCAGTTCTGCCAAAAAAAAATAATAATAAAGTTCACCAAACACACCACTTTACAGTTGTGTAGGCCACATTAGCTCATATTAAAGCCTAGTCCACACTTTAGAAAATTAGTGTTTCTTATACCTGTTAGGAGCTGTTCAGGAATAAGCACACTAAGCCGTTAGTACTTTTCTGCTTATCTTTATTAGTCAACCAAGATGAAGAAGGCAGGGAGTAAGGCACGTGGGCGTGGGCGCGGAGCAGGGAGAGGACGTGGGGATTCTGTGCCTGCTGCGGGCACCGGTGACTCATCATCACCCAGTTTCAGCAGGGAACAGTCCTTCATGCGCAGCTTTGTCGGAGAGCGCCGTACACCGCTGCCGCGTGAAGACCAAATAGAAGCCGTTGTCGGATGGATGGCAGTTAACACATCGACTTCAATTAGTGCCACATCCTCTCAGGCACAGAGCACTGGAGAGCACCCATCTGTCTCTTCATCACCTGCCAATTTGCCCAGGCAGTCAGAGACCCCAGGACAGGAGCCGTCTCTACTTCTGTTCTCTGAATCTCTTTGCTTGGAAACAGGGGGCCAGCCAAGCAGCATTGGAGAAATGGAAGAAGAGGCAGTGTGCAGTGATGCGCAACAGCTTTGTCTCTTTGACTCTGAAGAGGCGGGTGGGTCAGTGCCTCCGGTCACCACACCGCAGTACGCATCTGATGACGACAGTCAGGTGCCACTTTCTGGTGCGTGCTATGCTGCCAAGACTACCCAGGAGGTGGCAGAGGGTAGTGTAGATGATGAGGCCCTTGACCCATCGTGGTGTGAGGGACAGGAAGGTGGTGGGAGCAGCTCTGAGGAAGAGATTCCCCGAACGGGCCAAAGAGGGAGAGGGAGGGGACAGACTGCGGAGCCTGTAGCCTCCACTTCGGCACCCGTTAGGAGCATGTCTCTTCCAAAAGTCAAAAAGGGCGCTCCCAAGACTTGCAGTGCCTGGTCCTTTTTTGACACAGTTGCAGATGACATTTGCTTTGACAAATGCAAGGTGTGTCATCATAAAATCAAAAGAGGGAGAAATGTCGGCAACCTCAATACCTCAAACATGTGGAAACATGTGCGGACCAGGCACGCGGTGGAGTTACAAAAACACACTGAAGACCTAGGCCAACCAACAGCGGCAGCTACCACCTCTTCAGCTCGTGTTGCCTCTTCCTCAAGCTCACACACAGCTGGTTTGGCTTCCTCCCAGGAGCGCCATGGAAGAACCTCTGGCACTGTTGTCCAGAGACCCACTGTAATTCCACCCGCAGCACCACGTTCCCAGTCATCCTTACACTCCCAGCCCAGTCTACAGCCATTGGTAGTCCAAGCATGGGAGAAAAGGCGGCCTTTCTTGGCAAACCACCCACGAGCACAGGCTCTGACTGCAGGCATTGCCAAACTTCTGTCACTGGAAATGCTGTCATTCAGGCTGGTGGAGACTGACAGCTTCCGTGACTTGATGTCATTGGCAGTCCCACAGTACAATGTGCCCAGCCGCTTTTATTTCAGCAGGCAAGCCGTCCCTGCCCTGCACAAGCATGTGGAGGGACACATAAAACACGCGCTACTGAACGCCGTCAGTAGCAAGGTCCACCTCACCACCGATGCGTGGACCAGTCACCTGTTATGATCCTAGTGGTAGAGGATCTCAGGAGTTCCAGCTAAGTCCACAATCACAAAAACCAGCTCATAGGGAGGTGGTAACTTGGCTGACCACATACCTGATCCTAGCACAAACAACTGGAAGTAGCCGGGGAACGTACCTACGTTGATTCTAGACGTCTCGCGCCAGCCGGAGAACTAACTAACCCTTTCAGAGAAAATAAGACCTCACTTGCCTCAAGAGAAAAGACCCCAAAGTTATAATACAAGCCCCCAACAAATAATAACGGTGAGGTAAGATGAAAAGACAAACATAAGAATGAACTAGATTTAGCAAAGAGAGGCCCTCTAATTAATAGCAGAAAATAGGAAGCGGACTTATGCGGTCAGCAAAAACCCTACAAAAATATCCACGCTGAACATCCAAGAACCCCCGCACCGACTAACGGTGTGGGGGGAGAATATCAGCCCCCTAGAGCTTCCAGCAAACAAAGAGATCACATATTGAACAAGCTGGAAAAAAATAAGAGCAAATGCAAATGGACAAAAATAAGAAAGCAGAACTTAGCTTATCTTGCAAAAAACAGGAGACCAGGAGTCAGGAGGAAACAGACATAGACTGAGTACATCGATTCCAGGCACTAGACTGAGTTTCCAGGAAGTCTAAATAGGAACACCCAAGGCCTAACGAACCAGGTGGGTACCAACCTGGAGAAAGATAATCCAAGTGCCATACCGCTAGTAACCACAAGAGGGAGCCAACAAATATAGTTCACAACAGTTCCCCCGCTTTAAGGAGGGGTCACCGAACCCTCACCAAGACCACCAGGGCGATCAGGATGAGCAGCGTGAAAGGCACGAACCAAATCGGCCGCATGAACATCAGAGGCGGCCACCCAGGAATTATCGTCCTGACCATAGCCCTTCCATTTGACCAGATACTGAAGCCTCCGTCTAGAGAGACGAGAATCTAAGATCTTCTCCACCACGTACTCCAACTCGCCCTCCACCAACACCGGAGCAGGAGGCTCAACAGCAGGAACCATAGGCACAACGTACCGCCGCAACAAAGACCTATGGAACACATTGTGAATGGCAAACGACACAGGAAGATCCAAACGAAAAGACACCGGATTAAGGACTTCCAAAATTTTATAAGGACCAATAAAGCGAGGCTTAAACTTAGGAGAGGAAACCTTCAGAGGGACAAACCGAGAAGACAACCAAACCAAATCCCCAACACGAAGTTGGGGACCCACACCGCGGCGGCGGTTGGCAAAACGCTGAGCCTTCTCCTGTGACAACTTTAAGTTGTCCACCACATGATTCCAAATCCGCTGCAACCTATCCACCACGGAATCCACCCCAGGACAGTCAGAAGGTTCAACATGACCCGAGGAAAAATGCGGATGAAAACCAGAGTTGCAGAAAAATGGCGAAACCAAAGTAGCGGAACTAGCCCGATTATTGAGGGCAAACTCAGCCAATGGCAAGAAGGTCACCCAATCATAATGATCCACAGAAACAAAACATCTCAAATAAGCCTCCAGCGTCTGATTAGTTCGCTCCGTTTGGCCATTAGTCTGAGGATGAAAGGCAGACGAAAATGACAAATCAATGCCCATCTTAGCACAAAAAGATCGCCAGAATCTGGACACAAACTGGGATCCTCTGTCAGACACGATATTCTCAGGAATGCCGTGCAAACGAACCACATTCTGAAAGAACAAAGGAACCAGATCGGAAGAGGAAAGCAACTTAGGCAAGCGCATTAAATAGACCATCTTGGAAAAACGATCACACACCACCCAGATGACAGACATTCCTTGAGACACCGGAAGATCTGAAATGAAATCCATGGAAATGTGCGTCCAAGGCCTCTTCGGGACGGGCAAGGGCAAAAGCAACCCGCTGGCGCGAGAACAGCAAGGCTTAGCCCGAGCACAAATCCCACAGGACTGCACAAAAGAACGCACATCCTGTGACAGGAAAGGCCACCAAAAGGACCTAGCCACCAAATCTCTGGTACCAAAAATCCCAGGATGCCCTGCCAACACCGAGGAATGAACCTCAGAGATAACTCTGCTGGTCCATTTATCAGGAACAAACAATCTATCAGGTGGGCAAGGGTCAGGTCTACCAGCCTGAAATCTCTGCAAGACACATCGCAAATCAGGTGAAATGGCCGACAAGATTACTCCCTCTTTAAGAATACCAGCTGGCTCGGAGACGCCAGGAGAGTCAGGCACAAAGCTCCTAGAAAGAGCATCAGCCTTCACATTCTTTGAACCAGGCAGGTACGAGACCACAAAGTCAAAACGGGAGAAAAACAACGACCAACGAGCCTGTCTAGGATTCAGGCGCTTAGCAGACTCGAGATACATCAGATTTTTGTGATCAGTCAAGACCACCACACGATGCTTAGCTCCCTCGAGCCAATGACGCCACTCCTCAAATGCCCACTTCATGGCCAACAACTCCCGTTTACCAACATCATAGTTCCGCTCAGCAGGCGAAAATTTCCTAGAGAAAAAAGCACATGGTCTCATCACAGAGCAACCAGAGCCTTTCTGCGACAAAACAGCTCCGGCACCGATCTCAGAAGCATCCACTTCAACCTGAAAGGGAAGTAAGACATCAGGCTGGCACAAAACAGGCGCCGAAGTAAACCGGCGCTTCAGCTCCCGAAAAGCCTCCACGGCTGCAGGAGCCCAATTAGCAACATCAGAACCTTTCTTGGTCATATCCGTCAAAGGTTTAACAACGCTAGAAAAATTAGCAATAAAACGACGGTAGAAATTAGCAAAACCCAAGAACTTCTGAAGACTCTTAACAGATGTGGGTTGAGTCCAATCATGAATAGCTCGGATCTTGACTGGGTCCATCTCCACAGTACAAGGGGAGAAAATAAAACCCCAAAAGGAAACCTTCTGCACTCCAAAGAGACACTTTGAGCCCTTTACAAACAAAGCATTATCACGCAAAACCTGAAACACCATCCTGACCTGCTTTACATGAGAATCCCAATCATCAGAAAAAAACAGAATATCATCCAGATAAACAATCATAAATTTATCTAGATACTTCCGGAAGATGTCATGCATAAAGGACTGAAACACTGAAGGAGCATTAGAGAGCCCAAAAGGCATCACCAAGTACTCAAAATGACCTTCGGGCGTATTGAACGCAGTTTTCCATTCATCTCCCTGCTTAATGCGCACAAGGTTGTACGCACCACGAAGATCTATCTTGGTGAACCAACTGGCACCCTTAATCCGAGCAAACAAGTCCGACAATAGTGGCAAAGAATACTGAAATTTGACAGTGATATTATTCAGAAGCCGATAGTCAATACAAGGTCTCAAAGACCCGTCTTTCTTGGCCACAAAAAAGAATCCCGCACCAAGAGGGGAAGAAGATGGACGAATATGTCCCTTCTCCAAAGACTCCTTTATATAAGAACGCATTGCGGCATGCTCAGGTACAGATAGATTAAATAATCGTCCCTTAGGAAATTTACTACCAGGAATCAAATCTATAGCGCAGTCACAGTCCCTATGAGGAGGAAGGGCACTGGACCTGGACTCACTGAATACATCCTGATAGTCCAATAAATACTCCGGAACTTCAGAAGGAGTAGAAGAAGCAATAGACACCGGCGGGGAATCGCAATGAATACCCTGACAACCCCAACTTGACACAGACATAGCCTTCCAATCCAAAACTGGATTATGGGTCTGTAACCATGGCAGACCCAAAACGACCAAATCATGCATTTTATGCAGAACAAGAAAACGAATCACCTCCCGATGTTCAGGAGTCATGCACATGGTCACTAGTGTCCAATACTGCGGTTTATTCTCCGCCAATGGCGTAGCATCAATTCCTCTAAGAGGAATAGGATTTTCCAAAGGCTCCAGGACAAAACCACAGCGCTTGGCAAACGACAAGTCCATAAGACTCAGGGCAGCACCAGAATCCACAAATGCCATAACAGGGTAGGAAGACAATGAGCAAATTAAAGTCACAGACAAAATAAACTTAGGCTGCAAATTACCAATGGCGACAGGACTAACAACCTTTGTTAGGCGTTTAGAGCATTCTGAGATAACATGTGTAGAGTCACCGCAGTAAAAACACAACCCATTCTGACGTCTATGATTTTGTCGTTCAGTTTTAGTCTGAATTCTATCACATTGCATTGAGTCAGGTGTCCGTTCAGACAATACTGCCAGAGGATTAGCAGATTTGCGCTCCCGCAAATGCCGATCAATCTGAATGGCAAGAGTCATAGAATCATTCAGACTTATAGGGATGGGAAAACCCACCATCACATTCTTAATGGCCTCAGAAAGGCCATTTCTGAAATTTGCGGCCAGAGCACACTCATTCCATTGAGTAAGCGCGGACCATTTCCGAAATTTTTGGCAATACACTTCAGCTTCATCCTGGCCCTGAGAGATAGCCAGCAATGCTTTTTCTGCCTGAATTTCAAGATTAGGCTCCTCATAAAGCAATCCGAGCGCCAGAAAAAACGCATCAATATTTACCAATGCAGGATCTCCTGGCGCCAATGAGAAAGCCCAATCCTGAGGGTCGCCATGCAAGAAGGAGATAACAATTTTAACTTGCTGAGCTGAGTCTCCAGACGAACGAGGTCTCAAAGATAGAAACAATTTACAATTATTCCTAAAATTCCTAAATTTAAATCGATCTCCAGAGAACAGCTCAGGAATAGGTATCTTAGGCTCTGACATAGGACTACAAGTAACAAAATCCTGAATGCCCTGCACTCGTGCAGCCAGCTGATCCACACTAGTAATCAGAGTCTGAACATTCATGTCTGCAGCAGAGCTTCAAGCCACTCAGAGAAAAAGGGGAAGAAGAAAAAAATAAAAACAAAAAAAACTCAGAACTTCTTTTCTTTTAATCCCGCTTCTGCAATGCATTGAATATTCTCTTTTTGGCCTGGAATACTGTTATGATCCTAGTGGTAGAGGATCTCAGGAGTTCCAGCTAAGTCCGCAATCACAAAAACCAGCTCATAGGGAGGTGGTAACTTGGCTGACCGCATACCTGATCCTAGCACAAACAACTAGAAGTAGCCGGGGAACGTACCTACGTTGATTCTAGACGTCTCGCGCCAGCCGGAGAACTAACTAACCCTTTCAGAGAAAATAAGACCTCACTTGCCTCAAGAGAAAAGACCCCAAAGTTATAATACAAGCCCCCAACAAATAATAACGGTGAGGTAAGATGAAAAGACAAACATAAGAATGAACTAGATTTAGCAAAGAGAGGCCCACTAATTAATAGCAGAAAATAGGAAGCGGACTTATGCGGTCAGCAAAAACCCTACAAAAATATCCACGCTGAACATCCAAGAACCCCCGCACCGACTAACGGTGTGGGGGGAGAATATCAGCCCCCTAGAGCTTCCAGCAAACAAAGAGATCACATATTGAACAAGCTGGAACAAAATAAGAGCAAATGCAAATGGACAAAAATAAGAAAGCAGAACTTAGCTTATCTTGCAAAAAACTGGAGACCAGGAGTCAGGAGGAAACAGACATAGACTGAGTACATCGATTCCAGGCACTAGACTGAGTTTCCAGGAAGTCTAAATAGGAACACCCAAGGCCTAACGAACCAGGTGGGTACCAACCTGGAGAAAGATAATCCAAGTGCCATACCGCTAGTGACCACAAGAGGGAGCCAACAAATATAGTTCACAACAGTCACCATGGACAGGGGCGATACCTTTCCGTCACTGCCCATTGGGTTAATGTTGTTGAGCCGGGTACAGATCGTGCGAGTGGGTCAGGACGTGTCCTGCCCACTCCAAGGATTGCAGGAATCCAGTCTGTACACATTGACTCCTCCTCATACACAAGTTCCTCAGAATCATCGCTGCAGGAGCCGTCACAGTCCACCTCCACATGGACCCGTGAACTTTTACCTGTTACGACCGACATGAGCACAGCCGTGGCCAAACGTCAACAGGCCGTCTTGAAATTAATTTCTTTGGGGAATCGAAGCCACACAGCGCAGGAGCTCTGGAATGCCATCAAGCAGGAGAGCGATGTGTGGTTTGTACCAGCGAATCTACAGCCAGGCATGGTAGTGTGTGACAATGGCCGAAATCTGGTGGCAGCTCTGGGCCTCGGCAACCTCACTCACATCCCATGTCTGGCACATGTGCTCAACTTGGTCGTGCAGAGTTTTTTGAGGGACTATCCGGATCTTGATGCACTGCTGCACAAGGTCCGCCTAGAGTGTGCTCACTTGCGGCGTTCCAGCATGGCAAGCTCTGCAGCGCCGATTCCGCCTTCCGGAACATCGCATCATATGTGACCTACCTACCAGGTGGAATTCCATGTTACATATGTTGGAGCGGTTGTGTGAGCAGCAGCAAGCAGTAATGGAGTACCAGCTGCATCAGGCACAAAGAAGTCGCACTCCGCGCCGTTCAGACTTCACAACCACAGAGTGGGCCACTATGAAGGACGTCTGCCAGGTTTTGCGTCCCTTCGATTATTCCACGCGGATGGCGAGTGCAGATGATGCACTTGTCAGCATGACTGTCCCCCTTATCTGCCTGCTTCAACAAACACTGCAAGCGATAAGGGATGATGTTGTAGAAGAGGTGGAGGATGAGGAGTCACCATTTCCATCAGCTTCTGGACAGTCAGCACCACGTGGTTCCTCACAAACGCATAGGCAGGGGACACTTTGTGAGGAGGATGAGGAGGAGTCAATGGAGGAGGAAGACATCCGTCCAGAGTAGGGAGTTACACAATTGTCCAGTAGTCAGTGTGTACAGCGAGGGTGGGGTGATGAAGAGCGGGCAGAGATCACGCCTCAAGCAGGGGACAGCGTTTCTTGGACAGTTGGCAGTCTGCAGCACATGGTTGATTACATGCTGCAGTGCCTGAGAAACGACCGCCGCATCGCCCACATTCTCAACATGGCTGATTATTGGGTGTACACCCTCCTCAATCCTCGCTAATGGGACAACATACAAAGCCTCATCACACCGTTGAACCGGGAGCGTAAAATGCGGAGTACCAAGACACACTGGTGAATTCCATCATCTTCTCCAGTCCAACTGATAGAAGTGCAGCTAGTGCTTTACAAAGCAGCTCAGTGCGTCCAGGCAGTGGAGGAGGCTCTGCACAAAGAGGGAGCAGAAGCAGTGCCTCTGCCTAAGGCAAGAGCAGTATGGCCCAACTGTGGCACAGTTTTGTGTGCCCGCCACAACTGTCTACACCATCACAGGTGGCTCCAGTCAGCAGGAGGCAACGGTTCCCAGACGGCTCTTCCCCTTTCAAGTTTTGGGTCTCTAAGCTGGATACATGGCCAGAGCTAAGCCAGTATGCATTGGAGGTGCTGGCTTGCCCTGCGGCTAGTGTATTATCGGAACGTGTCTTTAGTGCTGCAGGTGGTGTACTAACAGACCGTCGCATGCGACTATCCTCCGATAACGTTGACCGGCTTACTTTTCTGAAAATGAACCAGGCCTGGATCTCACAGGAATTTGCCACTCTTATTCCTGATTAAATAATTGGGCGACTGTCTACATTATCCAGGTCTCCTGTTGTGTTCATCTTTCTACCACCTGAACTGTAATACCTGGGCTCCAACACCGCCAGTTGAGGCTCAGAAGTGCAGGCAGCACAGTGAAAACATACGACCCAGTGTTATTGGGTTTCAGTAACGTCAGCTGATCCCCAGCTGTGTAGCCGGCAATGTGTCCTGCGACCGCCACGCTGACACAACAACTGAAATTGAAGGGAACCTGTTCCCCCCCCATCCCAGGCATTTGTTAGTACTGAAAGAGCCACCTTGTGCAGCAGTAATGCTGCACAAGGAAAAGGTAGCTATTTTAGTTTAGCTCCTAGCACACGCAGAACTTAACACTTATAAGATATGTCCACTGATACCGTAAAACCGTCCCGGAGGTGGGACTTTCCTTCGTAATGTGACGCAGCACAGCCGTCATTCCTACCCCCTTGGTGCCGTGCGCCGCCTCCTCAGCGTTGTTTGATTCTGTCCCGGAGCCTGCGATGTTATGTTATCCCTTGGCCAGGCACACTTAGTGCTGCCCGTCTTCTGACATAATTTGTTATCAGGCTGACTGCGCCTGTGCGGCGGCGCTGTCCGAGATCCCACCTCGCAGTGTCTTCTGATTTAATCACACTGCGGGCCTGGGATCCATGGCCATGCGCAGTGCATATCTTCACCTCAGGCTCTCACTCATCTCCCTCCGCCTTCTTCTGACTGTGCGCCGTCAGCTGATCCCTAATAGCATGCCACGGCCGGGACGCCGCACAGTCTGAAGAAGCCGGAGGGAGGGGAGTGAGAGGCGAGGATATGCACTGCGCATGCCCATGGATCCCAGGCCCGCAGTGGGATTACATTAGACGACACTGCGAGGCGGGATCTCGGGCAGCGCAGCCACACAGGCGCAGCCAGCCTGACAACAAATGATGTCAGAAGACGGGCAGCGCTAAGTGCGCCTAGCCAAGGGATAACATAACTGCGCAGACTCCGGGACAGAATCAAACAACGCTGAGGAGGCGGCGCACGGCACCAAGGGGGTAGGAATGGCGGATGTGCTGCGTCCCATTACAAAGGAAACTCCCACCTCCGTGATGGTCTCACGGTATCAGGGGAGACATTTTATGTGTTTAGATCTGTGTTTGCAAGGAGCATAATTAAAAGAGCCACCTTTTCCTTTTGCATCCTTAGTGCTGCACAAGATGGCTCTTTCAGCTACAAACGCCTTGGGGGGGTTAAAGGTTCCCTTTTGACTTGCTCCAATCAGGCTTCGGCCTACACTGTGTTCCTCTGCTCCTCCTGCTGTCCCTGGGCTCTAACACCGCCAGTTGGTGCCTGGAAGTGCTGTCCGCACAGTCAACAGTCGCTCCTCTGTTATTGGGGTTCAGTAACATCAGTTGCTCTGTTGTGAATTCTGCTTTTGGGCTCCCTCCGGTGGTTTTAGGTGGTAATGCAGTTGTCTCTGGGTTGCAGCCCTGGTCAGGTGTATCCACTGATTGCAGTTCTGACTGGGGTATTTAGGCGTGCAGGATTCATTAGTCCTTGCCAGTTGTCCATTGTTTTTGGAGCTTTTGTCCTTGCCTGGTTCCTTCTGCCTTCCTGCCAAATCTGCAAAGATAAGTGTCTGGTTTTTGTGGTACACATGCTGTGTGCTTAACAATTTAGTGCTATTCAGTGTTTTTTTGTCCAGCTTAGATTGTTTCAGTATTTTCTCAGTCTTGTTGGATTCTCAGGAGTGCAGATATACATTCCATGTCTTTAGTTAGATTGTGGAACTTTTTGTATTTTCTGCTGTGGATATTTTCAGAGTTTTAATACTGACTGCTTAGTATTCTGTTCTATCTTTCCCTGTTTAGCTAGAGTAGCCTCTTTTGCTGAAATCTGTTTTCTGCCTGTGTGTGTCTTTCCTCTCCTATTCACAGTCAATATTTGTGGGGGGCTGCCTATCCTTTGGGGTTCTGCTCTGAGGCAAGTTAGTATTCCTATTTCTATCTATAGGGGTATTTAGTCCTCTGGCTGTGTCGAGGTGTCTAGGGTTTTGTTAGGCACACCCCACGGCTACTTCTAGTTGCGGTGTTAGTTCAGGGTTTGCGGTCAGTATAGATTCCAATTCTCCTGAGAAAGTCTCATGCGGCTCCAAAGTCACCTGATCATAACAGTACAACTGGCCAACAATGAGTTAAATGCATCTCAGAAGAAGGGAAGAAAGGTGTTGTTGAGTCATTTTTTTTCTGTAGTCTGTTTTGCCTGTTCCTCCCTCTTTTTCCCTGGGTGGCTGAGGAGTCTTGTGTTAGCATGGATGTTCATGAATTAGCTTCTCGTGTAGACCAGCTTGCTGCTAGGGTGCAGGGAATTTCTGATTATATTGTTCAGACTCCAGTTTTGGAGCCGAAGATTCCTACTCCTGATTTGTTTTTTGGTGGCCGGTCTAAATTTCTTAGTTTTAAAAACAACTGTAAACTGTTTTTTGCTTTGAGACCTCGATCCTCTGGTGATTCCATTCAGCAGGTTAAAATCGTTATTTCCCTGCTGCGTGGCGATCCACAGGATTGGGCATTTTCCCTGTAATCTGGGAGTCCTGCTTTGCTTAATGTAGATTCCTTTTTGCAGGCTTTAGGACTATTGTATGATGAACCTAATTCTGTTGATCAAGCGGAGAAGACCTTGTTGGTTCTGTCTCAGGGCCAAGAGGCGGCAGAATTGTATTGTCAGAAATTTAGAAAATGATCTGTGTTGACTAAATGGAATGATGATGCTTTGGCGGCAATTTTCAGAAAGGGTCTTTCTGAATCCGTTAAAGATGTTATGGTGGGGTTTCCCACGCCTGTCGGTCTGAGTGATTTTAGGTCTCTGGCCATTCAGATTGATCGGCGCTTGCGGGAGTGCAGAACTATGCGTACTGTGGTGTTGTCCTCAGAGCAGAGTCCTGAGCCAATGCAGTGTGATAGGATTCTGTCTAGAACAGAACGACAAGGATTCAGACGTCAGAATAAGATGTGTTATTATTGTGGCGACGCTTCTCATGTCATTTCAGTCTGCCCTAAGCGGACAAAGAAGATCGCTAGTTCATTTACCATCAGTACTGTACAACCTAAATTTCTGTTATCTGTGTCCCTGATCTGTTCATTGTCATCATTTTCTGTCATGGCGTTTGTGGATTCAGGCGCCGCTTTGAACTTAATGGACTTTGAGTTTGCCAGGCATTGTGGTTTTCCCTTGCAGCCTTTGCAGAACCTTATTCCTTTAAGGGGCATTGATGCTACACCTTTGGCTAAAAATAAGCCCCAGTTTTGGACTCAGGTGACCATGCGCATGGCGCCAGCCCATCAGGAAGGTTGTCGATTTCTGGTGTTGCATAATTTGCATGATGCTATCGTGCTGGGTTTTCCGTGGTTGCAGGTCCATAATCCTGTGTTGGATTGGAAGTCTATGTCTGTGACTAGTTGGGGTTGTCAGGGGGTTCATAATGAGGTTCCTTTAATGTCCATCTCCTCTTCTTCCTCTTCCGAAATTCCAGAGTTTTTGTCTGATTTTCAGGATGTATTTGATGAGCCCAAGTCCAGTTCTCTTCCACCGCACAGGGACTGTGATTGTGCTATTGATTTGATTCCAGGCTGTAAGTTTCCTAAGGGCCGACTTTTCAACCTGTCTGTGCCTGAACATACCGCTATGCGGAGTTATGTTAAGGAGTCTTTGGAGAAAGGGCATATTCGGCCATCTTCTTCACGGATGGGAGCAGGTTTTTTTTTTGTTGCTAAGAAGGATGGGTCCTTGAGACCCTGTATTGATTATCGCCTCTTGAATAAGATCACGGTCAAATTTCAATACCCTTTACCCTTGCTTTCCGATTTGTTTGCTAGGATTAAGGGGGCTAGTTGGTTTACAATGATTGACATTCGGGGGGGCGTATAATCTTGTTCGTATTAAGCAGGGTGATGAATGGAAAACTGCGCTCAATACGCCCGAAGGCCATTTTGAGTACCTTGTGATGCCATTCGGGCTCACTAATGCTCCATCTGTTTTTCAATCTTTCATGCATGATATATTCCGGACTTACAGGTACTTCTCAAAAAATTAGCATATAGTGTTAAATTTCATTATTTACCATAATGTAATGATTACAATTAAACTTTCATATATTATAGATTCATTATCCACCAACTGAAATTTGTCAGGTCTTTTATTGTTTTAATACTGATGATTTTGGCATACAACTCCTGATAACCCAAAAAACCTGTCTCAATAAATTAGCATATTTCACCCGACCAATCAAATAAAAGTGTTTTTTAATACCAAACAAAAAAACCATCAAATAATAATGTTCAGTTATGCACTCAATACTTGGTCGGGAATCCTTTGGCAGAAATGACTGCTTCAATGCGGCGTGGCATGGAGGCAATCAGCCTGTGACACTGCTGAGATGTTATGGAGGCCCAGGATGCTTCAATAGCGGCCTTAAGCTCATCCAGAGTGTTGGGTCTTGCATCTCTCAACTTTCTCTTCACAATATCCCACAGATTCTCTATGGGGTTCAGGTCAGGAGAGTTGGCAGGCCAATTGAGCACAGTAATACCATGGTCAGTAAACCATTTACCAGTGGTTTTGGCACTGTGAGCAGGTGCCAGGTCGTGCTGAAAAATGAAATCTTCATCTCCATAAAGCATTTCAGCCGAGGGAAGCATGAAGTGCTCCAAAATCTCCTGATAGCTAGCTGCATTGACCCTGCCCTTGATGAAACACAGTGGACCAACACCAGCAGCTGACATGGCACCCCACACCATCACTGACTGTGGGTACTTGACACTGGACTTCAGGCATTTTGGCATTTCCTTCTCCCCAGTCTTCCTCCAGACTCTGGCACCTTGATTTCCGAATGACATGCAAAATTTGCTTTCATCAGAAAAAAGTACTTGGGACCACTTAGCAACAGTCCAGTGCTGCTTCTCTGTAGCCCAGGTCAGGCGCTTCTGCCGCTGTTTATGGTTCAAAAGTGGCTTTACCTGGGGAATGCGGCACCTGTAGCCCATTTCCTGCACACGCCTGTGCACGGTGGCTCTGGATGTTTCCACACCAGACTCAGTCCACTGCTTCCTCAGGTTCCCCAAGGTCTGGAATCGGTCCTTCTCCACAATCTTCCTCAGGGTCCGGTCACCTCTTCTCGTTGTACAGCGTTTTCTGCCACATTGTTTCCTTCCAACAGACTTACCATTGAGGTGCCTTGATACAGCACTCTGGGAACAGCCTATTTGTTGAGAAATTTCTTTCTGGGTCTTACCCTCTTGCTTGAGGGTGTCAATGATGGCCTTCTTGACATCTGTCAGGTCGCTAGTCTTACCCATGATGGGGGTTTTGAGTAATGAACCAGGCAGGGAGGTTTTAAAAGCCTCAGGTATCTTTTGCATGAGTTTAGAGTTAATTAATTGATTCAGAAGATTAGGGTAATAGGTCATTTAGAGAACCTTTTCTTGATATGCTAATTTATTGAGACAGGTTTTTTGGGTTATCAGGAGTTGTATGCCAACATCATCAGTATTAAAACAATAAAAGACCTGACAAATTTCTGTTGATGGATAATGAATCTATAATATATGAAAGTTTAATTGTAATCATTACATTATGGTAAATAATGAAATTTAACACTATATGCTAATTTTTTGAGAAGGACCTGTATATTGATAAATTCATGATTGTATATCTGGACGATATTTTGATTTTTTCTGATGATTGGAAGTCTCATGTGGAACAGGTCAGGATGGTATTTCAGATCCTTCGTGACAATGCTTTATTTGTGAAGGGGTCTAAGTGTCTCTTTGGGGTGCAGAAGTTTTCTTTCTTGGGTTTTATTTTTTCTCCTTCGTCTATTGAGATGGACCCGGTTAAGGTTCAGGCCATTCATGATTGGATTCAACCCACGTCCGTAAAGAGCCTTCAGAAATTTTTGGGTTTTGCAAATTTTTATCGCCGTTTCATTGCTAACTTTTCCAGCGTGGTTAAACCCTTGACCGATTTGACTAAGAAAGGCGCTGATGTGGCGAATTGGTCCTCTGTGGCTGTTTCTGCCTTTCAGGAGCTTAAACGTCGATTTACTTCTGCTCCGGTGTTGCGTCAACCTGATGTTTCTCTTCCGTTTCAGGTTGAGGTTGACGCTTCTGAGATTGGGGCAGGGACCGTTTTGTCTCAGAGGAATCCTGCTGGTTTCTTGATGAAACCGTGTGCCTTCTTTTCCCATAAATTTTTGCCTGCTGAACGCAATTATGATGTCGGCAATCGGGAGTTGTTGGCTATGAAGTGGGCGTTTGAGGAGTGGCGACATTGGCTTGAGGGAGCTAAGCACCGTATTGTGGTCTTGACCGATCATAAGAATCTGATTTACCTCGAGTCTGCCAAACGGTTGAATCCGAGACAGGCTCGATAGTCTTTGTTTTTTTCCTGTTTTGATTTTGTGGTCTCGTATCTTCCGGGTTCTAAGAATATTAAGGCTGATGCCCTTTCTAGCAGTTTTTTGCCTGATTCTCCTGAGGTCCTGGAACCGGTCGGCATTCTGAAAGAAGGGGTGGTTCTTTCTGCCATTTCCCCTGATTTACGACAGGTTCTTCAGGAATTTCAGGCAGACAGACCTGACCGCTGTCCAGTGCGGAAACTGTTTGTTCCTGACAGATGGACTAGTAGAGTGATTTCTGAGGTTCATTGTTCTGTGTTGGCTGGTCATCCTGGTATTTTTGGTACCAGAGACTTGGTTGGTAGGTCCTTTTGGTGGCCTTCTTTGTCACGTGATGTGCGTTCTTTTGTGCAGTCCTGTGGGACTTGTGCTGTTATTGGGGTTCAGTAACGTCAGCTGCTCCCCTGCTGTGTGTGCGGCAATACCTCCAAACTGCTCCTCCTGCTGTCCCTGGGCTCTAACACCGCCATTTGGTGCCTGGAAGTGCTGTCCGCACAGTCAACAGTCACTCCTCTGTTATTGGGGTTCAGTAACGTCAGCTGCTCCCCTGCTGTGTGTGCGGCAATACCTCCAATCTGCTCCTCCTGCTGTCCCTGGGCTCTAACACCGCCAGTTGGTGCCTGGAAGTGCTGTCCGCACAGTTAACACTTGCTGCCATGTTATTGGGGTTCAGTAATGTCAGCTGTTCCCCAGCTGTGTGTGCAGCAATACCTCCAATCCGCTCCTCCTGCTGTCCCTGGGCTCTAACACCGCCAGTTGGTGCCTGGAAGTGCTGTCTGCACAGTCAACAGTCACTCCTCTGTTATTGGGGTTCAGTAACGTCAGCTGCTCCCCTGCTGTGTATCCGGCAACGTGTCATGCGACTGCCATGCTGGCACACTAACAGACATTTACATGCCTCCAGTGCAGGCTTCGGCCTACACTCTGCTCCTCCTGCTGTCCCTGGGCTCCAACACTGCTGGTTGCTGCCCGGAAGTGCTGTTTCCACAGAGCTAAACACCTCGCCAATGTGTTAGTGGGGTTCAGCAACGCTTGCAGGTCCCCTGCTGTGTATCAGGCAACGTATCATGCGCCCGCCACGCTGGCACAACTATAATTTAAGGGAACCTGCCCCCCCCAGGCGTTTGTTACTGAAAGAGCCACATTGTGCAGCAGTAATGCTGCACAAGGAAAAGGTGCCTATTTTCGCAGTGCTCCTTGCACACGCTGAACCTAACACTTATGAAATGTGTCTCCTCACACCGTTAAACCGTCCCGGAGGTGGGACTTTCCTTTGTAATGTGTCGCAGCACAGCCGTCATTCCTACCCCCTTGGCGCCGTGCGCCGCCTCCTCAGCGTTGTTTGATTCTGTCCCGGAGCCTGCGCTGTTATGTTATCCCTTGGCCAGGCACACTTCGCGCTGCCCGTCTTCTGACGGCATTTGGTGTCAGGCTGGCTGCGCCTGTGCGGTCGCACTGGCCGAGATCCCGCCTCGCAGTATCTTCTGATTTAATCACACTGCGGGCCTGGGATCCATGGCCATGCGCAGTGCATATCTTCACCTCAGGCTCTCACTCATCTCCCTCCTCCTTCTTCAGACTGTGCGCCGTCAGCTGATCCCTAATAGCATGCCACGGCCGGGACGCCGCACAGTCTGAAGAAGCCGGAGGGACGGGAGTGAGAGGCGAGGATATGCACTGCGCATGCCCATGGTTCTCAGGCCCGCAGTGGGATTACATTAGACGACACTGCGAGGCGGGACCTTGGGCAGTGCGGCCGCACAGGCGCAGCCAGCCTGACACCAAATGATGTCAGAAGACAGGCAGCACTAAGTGCGCCTGGCCAAGGGATAACATAACAGCGCAGGCTCCGGGACAGAATCAAACAACGCTGAGGAGGCGGCACACGGCACCAAGGGGGTAGGAATGACGGCTGTGCTGCGTCACAAGTGCTGGCTGCACAGAGAAAAACACCCGCCAATGTGTCAGTGGGGTTCAGCAACGCCAGCTGTTCCCCCGCTGTGTAGCCGGCAACGTGTCCTGCATACGCTACGCAGACACAAAGCTGCCGCCAGTGCAGGCTGCGGCCCACACTCTGCTCCTCTGCTCCTCCTGCTGACCCTGGGCTCTAACACCGCCAGTTGGTGCCTGAAGTGCTGGCTGCACAGAGAAAAACACCCGAAAAACGTGTCAGTGGGGTTCAGCAACACCAGCTGTTCCCCCGCTGTGTAGCCGGCAACGTGTCCTGCATACGCCACGCAGACACAAAGCTGCCGCCAGTGCAGGCTTCAGCCTACACTCTGCTCCTCCTGCTGACCCTGGGCTCTAACACCGCCAGTTGGTGCCCGGAAATGCTGGCTGCACAGAGAAAAACACCCGTCAATGTGTCAGTGGGTTTCAGCAACGCCAGCTTTTCCCCCGCTGTGTAGCCGGCAACGTGTCCTGCAAACGCCACACAGACACAACAACTGAAATTGAAGGGAACCTGTCATCCCCCCAGGCGTTTGTATGTATAACAGCCACCTTGTACAGCAGTAATGCTGCATTTGTACAAGGTGGCTCATTCAGTTATTGTCCTTGCACACGTCGAACTCAACACGTATAAAATGTGTCCCCTGAGACCATTAAACCGTCCCTGAGGTGTGACTTTCATTTGTAATGACACGCAACAGCCCCCTTGGTAGCACTGCCCGTCTTCTGACATCATTGGTTGGCTGGCTGCGCCTCTGCGGCTGCCCTGCCCGACACAACGCCCCTCGGTGTCTTTATTTATTTTGACTGCAAGGGTGTGATTGATGGGCATGAGCAGTGCATATGTTCACCTGTCACTCTTCTCCTTCCACCTTCTTCAGACTGTGCGGCTTCATGGCCGTGGCATGCGATAAGCGATCAGCTGACGCCGCACAGTCTGAAGCAGGTGTAAGGACACGAGTGAGAGGCGAACATATTTACTGCGCAACGCCATGAATCCCAGCCCCGCAGTGTGAATTAATGAAAAGACACTGCGGGGCTGGGATTCATGGGCATCACAAACCGCACCGGCCGACATGAAATGATGACAGAAGACGGGCAGCGCTAACAGCGCAGGGCCAAGGGATAACACAACAGCGCAGACTCCTGTACAGCAAATTGCGATGCTCATGAGGCTGCGCCAAGCACCAAGGTGTTTTTTTTGACAGCTGTGCTGCGTCTCATTAAGAAGGGAACTCACGCCTCCAAGACAGTTTTGACTGTATAAGGGGCTAAATTTTATACGTGTTTCATTCAGTGTGTGCAAGGAACAAAATTAAAAGAGCAACCTTTGACTTGTGCAGCATTACTGCTGCACAAGGTGGCTCTTCTTGTTTGTAACACCTGAGGGGGGTATTAAAGGTTACCTTTAAAATTGGTTCAATTAGGCTTCGGCCTACACTCCGCTCCTCCTGCAGACCCTGGGCTCTAACACCGCCAGTTGGTGCCCAGAAGTGCTGGCTGCACAGAGAAAAACACCCGTCAATGTGTCAGTGGGGTTCAGCAACGCCAGCTGTTCCCCCGCTGTGTAGCCGGCAACGTGTCCTGCAAACGCCACGCAGACACAAAGCTGCCGCCAGTGCAGGCTTCGGCCTACACTCTGCTCCCCCTGCTGACCATTTGCTCCAACACCGCTAGTTGGGGCTCTAGGAAGACAATCTAGAATAGGTCCCCATCCTGGTTCCAGTACCGTCAGCTGGTTCCGGGTAGAGCCTTTGGCTTAGGTGCCTCCCTCTGGGTATCCGAGTTCCATCAATGTCAGGTGGTCCTTGGTAGTGCTTTCAGGCACGGGTACCTCCTGCTTAGTAACCGGGTTCCAGTAACGTCAGCTGGTCCTCGGTAGTTCCATTGGCTCTTGGACCTTCGGCTACCCATCCGGGTTCCAGTACCGTCAGCTGGTTCTCGGCAGTGTCTTTTGCTCTTGTACCTTCTGCTCCCCATCCTGGTTCCAGTACCATCAGCTGGTTCCAGGCAGAGCCTTTGGCTTAGGTGCCTCCTTCTGGGTATCCGAGTTCCACCAACGTCAGATGGTCCTTGGTAGTGCTTTCTGGCACGGGTACCTCCTGCTTAGTAACCGGGTTCCAGTAACGTCAGCTGGTCCTCGGTAGTTCCATTGGCTCTTGGACCTTCGGGTAGCCATCCGAGTTCAAGTTCCATCAGCTGGTTCTCGGCATTTTCTCAGCCTTCTTGTACCTTCTGCTACATTTCCAAGTTCAAGACCCTAAAGACGACGACCCGGAAGACCACCCCTAAGATGACGACGACACCAGAGACGACGACCCTGGAGACGACGACATGGAAGACCGAGAAGCAGAAGAACAAGAGGCTGCAGAACAAAGAGCAGAAGAATATTAAGCATAACACTAAATATCAGAGCAAAAGATATTATCTAATATATAATTGCCTAGAATACTACTTCCTGCAATTTGTGCCAACTTCCGTGGCTTTGTCCGTAGCTAATGTCCGTAGCTAATGTCCGTAGCTAATGTCCGTAGCTAATGTCCGTAGCTAATGTCCGGAGATAAGTGACGTCACCAGTGTCCTACACCCAGGCAGAGAACAGTGGCCCCAGGCAGAGCACAGGGGCCCCAGGCAGAACATGGGGCCCCAGGCAGAGCACAGGGGCCCCAGGCAGAGCACAGGGGCCCCAGGCAGCATATGGGGCCCCAGGCAGAGCACAGTGGCCCCAGGCAGAGCACACACCAAATCGGAGGCCGAGGGTCCCCGCCCAGAAAAATCGGAGGCCGAGGGGCCCCGCCCACCAAATCGGAGGCCGAGGGGCCCCGCCCACCAAATCGGAGGCCGAGGGTCCCCGCCCACCAAATCGGAGGCCGAGGGTCCCCGCCCACCAAATCGGAGGCCGGGGGTCCCCGCCCTCCAAATCGGAGGCCGAGGGGCCCCGCCGACCAAATCGGAGGCCGAGGGTCCCCGCCCACCAAATCGGAGGCCGAGGGTCCACACCATCCAAATCGGAGGCCGAGGGGCCCCGCCCACCAAATCGGAGGCCGAGGGGCCCCGCCCACAAAATCGGAGGCCGAGGGGCCCCGCCCACCAAATCGGAGGCCGAGGGTCCCCGCCCACCAAATCGGAGGCCGAGGGTCCCCGCCCACCAAATTGGAGGCCGAGGGGCCCCACCAACCAAATCGGAGGCCGAGGAGCCCCTCCCACCAAATCGAAGGTCGAGGGTCCCCGCCCACGAAAGCGGAGGCAGAGGGACCCCGCCCACCAAATCGGAGGCCGAGGGGCCCCGCCCACCAAAGCGGAGGCCGAGGGTCCCCGACCACCAAATCGGAGGCCGAGGGTCCCCGCCCACCAAATCGGAGGCCGAGGGTCCCCGCCCACCAAATCAGAGGCCGAGGGTCCCCGCCCACCAAATCGGAGGCCGAGAGTCCCCGCCCACCAAATCGAAGGCCCAGGGGCCCCGCCAACCAAATCGGAGGCCGAGGGGCTTCGCCAACCAAATCGGAGGCCGAGGAGCCCCGCCCACCAAATCGAAGGCCGAGCGGCCCCGCCCACCAAAGCGGAGGCCGAGGGGCCCTGCCCACCACATCGGAGGCCGAGAGTCCCCGCCCACCAAATCGGAGGATAAGGGGCCCCGCCAACCAAATCGGAGGCCGAGGGGCCCCGCCAACCAAATCGGAGGCCGAGGAGCCCCGCCCAACAAATCGAAGGCCGAGCGGCCCCGCCCACCAAAGCGGAGGCCGAGGGGCCCGGCCCCGCCCACCAAAGCGGAGGCCGAGGGGCCCCGACCACCACATCGGAGGCCGAGGGGCCCCGCCCACCAAATCGGAGGCCGAGGGGCCCCGCCCACCAAATCGGAGGCCGAGGGTCCCCGCACACCAAATCGGAGGCCGAGGGTCCCCGCACACCAAATTGGAGGCCGAGGGTCCCCGCCCACCAAATCGGAGGCCGAGGGGCCCCGCCTACCAAATCGGAGGCCGAGGGTCCCCGCCCACCAAATCGGAGGCCGAGGGTCCCCGCCCACCAAATCGGAGGCCGAGGGGCCCCGCCCACCACATCGGAAGCCGATGGGCCCCGCCCACCAAATCGGAGGCCGATGGGCCCCGCCCACCAAATCGGAGGCCGATGGGCCCCGCCCACCAAATCGGAGGCCGAGGGTCCCCGCCCACCAAATCGGAGGCCGAGGGTCCCCGCCCACCAAATCGGAGGCCGAGGGTCCCCGCCCACCAAATCGGAGGCCAAGGGTCCACACCAACCAAATCGGAGGCAGAGGGGCCCTGCCCACCAAATCGAAGGCCGAGGGGCCCCGCCCACCAAAGCGGAGGCCGAGGGTCCCCGCACACCAAATCGGAGGCAGAGGGACCCCGCCCACCAAATCGGAGGCCGAGGGGTCCCGCCCACCAAAGCGGAGGCCGAGGGTCCCCGCCCACCAAAATGGAGGCCGAGGGTCCCTGCCCACCAAATCGGAGACCGAGGGTCCCCGCCCACCAAATTGGAGGCCGAGGGTCCCCGCCCACCAAATCGGAGGCCGAGAGTCCCCGCCCACCAAATCGGAGGCCGAGGGGCCCCACCAACCAAATCGGAGGCCGAGGGGCCCCGCCAACCAAATCGGAGGCCGAGGAGCCCCGCCCACCAAATCGAAGGCCGAGCGGCCCCGCCCACCAAAGCGGAGGCCGAGGGGCCCGGCCCCGCCCACCAAAGCGGAGGCCGAGGGGCCCCGCCCACCACATCGGAGGCCGAGGGGCCCCGCCCACCAAATCGGAGGCCGAGGGTCCCCGCCCACCAAATCGGAGGCCGAGGGTCCCCGCCCACCAAATCGGAGGCCGAGGGTCCCCGCCCACCAAATCGGAGGCCGAGGGTCCCCGCCCACCAAATCGGAGGCCGAGGGGCCCCGCCCACCAAATCGGAGGATAAGGGGCCCCGCCAACCAAATCGGAGGCCGAGGGGCCCCACCAACCAAATCGGAGGCCGAGGAGCCCCGCCCACCAAATCGAAGGCCGAGCGGGCCCGCCCACCAAAGCAGAGGCAGAGGGACCCCGCCCACCAAATCGGAGGCCGTGGGGCCCCGCCAACCAAAGCGGAGGCCGAGGGTCCCCGCCCACCAAATCGGAGGCAGAGGGACCCCGCCCACCAAATCGGAGGCCGAGGGTCCCCACCCACCAAATCGGAGGACGAGGGGCCCCACCAACCAAATCGGAGGCCGAGGAGCCCCGCCCACCAAAAGTAAGTGCGCCCCCGGGTGCAAAAGTAAGCGCGCCCCCGGCCCCGGGTGCAAAAGTAAGCGCGCCCCCCAGTCCCGTGTGTGAAAAGTGCTGCTGTAAAGCTGGTAGCGCTGTTCAAGCACCATGTATTTCCTTCAGGAAATGCCCATCTAATATATAATTGCCTAGAATACTACTTCCTGCAATTTGTGCCAACTTCCGTGGCTTTGTCCGGAGCTAATGTCCGGAGATAATGTCCGGAGCTAATGTCCGGAGATAATGTCCGGAGCTAATGTCCGGAGCTAATGTCCGGAGATAAGTGACGTCACCAGTGTCCTACACCCAGGCAGAGCACAGGGGCCCCAGGCAGCATATGGGACCCCAGGCAGAGCACAGTGGCCCCAGGCAGAGCACAGGGGCCCCAGGCAGCATATGGGGCCCCAGGCAGAGCACAGTGGTCCCAGGCAGAGCACAGGGGCCCCAGGCAGCCTATGGGGCCCCAGGCAGAGCACAGTGGCCCCAGGCAGAGCACAGGGGCCCCAGGCAGCATATGGGGCCCCAGGCAGAGCACAGGGGCCCCAGGCAGCATATGGGGCCCCAGGCAGAGCACAGTGGCCCCAGGCAGAGCACAGGGGCCCCAGGCAGAACATGGGGCCCCAGGCAGAGCACAGGGGCCCCAGGCAGCATATGGGGCCCCAGGCAGAGCACAGGGGCCCCAGGCAGAGCACAGGGGCCCCAGGCAGCATATGGAGCCCCAGGCAGAGCACAGGGGCCCCAGGCAGAGCCCAGTGGCCCCAGGCAGAGCATAGGGGCCCCAGGCAGAACATGGGGCCCCAGGCAGAGCACAGGGGCCCCAGGCAGAGCACAGGGGCCCCAGGCAGCATATGGGGCCCCAGGCAGAGCACAGGGGCCCCAGGCAGCATATGGGGCCCCAGGCAGAGCACAGTGGCCCCAGGCAGCATATGGGGCCCCAGGAAGAGCACAGTGGCCCCAGGCAGAGCACAGTGGCCCCAGGCAGCATATGGGGCCCCAGGCAGAGCACAGTGGTCCCAGGCAGAGCACAGGGGCCCCAGGCAGCTTATGGGGCCCCAGGCAGAGCACAGTGGCCCCAGGCAGAACATGGGGCCCCAGGCAGAGCACAGTGGCCCCAGGCAGAGCACAGGGGCCCCAGGCAGAACATGGGGCCCCAGGCAGAGCACAGGGGCTCCAGGCAGAGCACAGGGGCCCCAGGCAGCATATGGGGCCCCAGGCAGAGCACAGGGGCCCCAGGCAGCATATGGGGCCCCAGGCAGAGCACAGTGACCCCAGGCAGAGCACAGGGGCCCCAGGCAGCATATGGGGCCCCAGGCAGAGCACAGTGGTCCCAGGCAGAGCACAGGGGCCCCAGGCAGCCTATGGGGCCCCAGGCAGAGCACAGTGGCCCCAGGCAGAACATGGGGCCCCAGGCAGAGCACAGGGGCCCCAGGCAGAGCACAGGGGCCCCAGGCAGCATATGGGGCCCCAGGCAGAGCACAGTGGTCCCAGGTAGAGCACAGGGGCCCCAGGCAGCATATGGGGCCCCAGGCAGAGCACAGGGGCCCCAGGCAGCATATGGTGCCCCAGGCAGAGCACAGGGGCCCCAGGCAGCATATGGGGCCCCAGGCAGAGCACAGTGGCCCCAGGCAGAGCACAGGGGCCCCAGGCAGAACATGGGGCCCCAGGCAGAGCACAGGGGCCCCAGGCAGCATATGGGGCCCCAGGCAGAGCTCAGGGGCCCCAGGCAGCATATGGGGCCCCAGGCAGAGCACAGCGATATTTTGGACCACTGTGCGGTGTTTCAGACCCCCTGTGTGATGTCTGGGGCCCTGTTCTTAAGTATATTAAAGATTAAAGTAACGTATATTAAAGTATATTATAGATCAAATTTGACACGTTTATGAGCACCATTGAGTTATATATTCAAGAATTACATAATTTTTCAACATTTTATGGTTTCAAACTGTAAACACTCAGAGTTTTTTTTACTTCAACCAGAAAACCTTAACGGTTCATAAAAAACTTGACTGTTCAGGATATGATAAAAGTCATAGTATTCTGAATCTTTAAGTTATAAAGATACCTTTACATGGGGTGATTATTGGTTCCAGAGAGGCTTTCGGCCGATAATCGTACACATGGCTGGTGACAGGACAATACAATATAAACGTTCAAAGGTAAACACTGATAACATTAAAATCTAATATATAATTGCCTAGAATACTACTTCCGGCAATTTGTGCCAACTTCCGTGGCTTTGTCCGGAGATAATGTCCGGAGATAAGTGACGTCACCAGCGTCCTACACCCGCTCAGGGTGGACAAAGATATATGCCTTCGTGGTGCGCGGCACTTTTCTGATTGGTTGCCGCCTGCCGCGAGCGACCAATCAGAAATGTGCCGTACTGTCAAGAATTGTCAAGAGCTGGTGAGTGCAGCCATTTTTTCTTCTTTCTTACTATTATTTATTAATTGTATTATTCTTACATTTGAATAAATAAAGTATATATGGATTCTAGACTCCCGATTCTTTAGAATCGGGCTGCCATCTAGTCTAAATTATAAGCAGAAGAAGACTAAGCAGTGTATGGGGGTGAGTCCGTTCCTCCTCGTGGTGCCCCTGGATAAAGCCTGATGCTGCAGGCCAAACTGAACGCGGACAAATGAAACTCTTTTGTGACAGGCAGAACGGAAGGTGTAATCTTCAAACTTTTATAGATAACAACTACAGGAATGCCTTTCACAAATAAGAATATGATGAAGAAGTAGAATATGAAGAAGAATAATAGTTGAATGAAAAGAATATGAAGAATGTAACACAAAACAATAATAGGTGGAAGATGAAGAAGAAGATGAATAAGGTGAAGAAGTTGATGTCAAAGATGCTGATGATGATGAAGAAGAAAGTGTGGGAGAAGTTAAAAAAAAGGTGAAGGGCGTGGAAGTAGTGAAACATCAATATCTGACAAAATAAAAAAATTCGTAACATACTCAATATCTTTGTAACTCCGAACGTCTTAAAAAAAAAAAAAAATTCCTGCTATTCTATTTGATTGGGATAAACCTCTGTGCCTTTAATGTCTCCGCCACCTCCCCCAATACATCCTACATTATTCTTAGTTGTTTTCCTTCATGTAGAATGAACCTACAAGGAAAGAAAGGGTTTATTTTAATTCCGATATTTTCGTCCCATTGACTTGCATTGGTATCGGGTATCGGTATCGGCGAGATCCGACATTTTGCCGGTATCGGCCGATACTTTCCGATACCGATACTTTCCGATATCGGAAGGTATTGCTCAACACTAGTATTAACTCATTGCTGAAAATGAAGAATAAACTTTGAAGGAAATAAAATAATCTCTGAATAAAGGTAGAAGCTGGATATTAATAAGTGATGTGCTTATATTTGCAGCTAATTACTGTAAGAGACTCACAGACATTTCTGTTGGCTCATCCTCCCCCTTATGTGACTCTGCAGGTTTTGCACACAGCTCGTCACTATTTGGACACTGTCCTTACACACGTGGATGTGACGTGATCGGTGGCTGCACTTATGGGCAGGGTTTGCACACAGCTCAGTATCTCGTCTATAAAAAGCAGAAAGCGACTGATCACGTCATTCAGAATCGCACCCAATCCTACAGAACATCTGCACCCCAGGGCCATGGACCCTCAGGACTGTAACTGCTGCACAGGTAAGAAGGGGGTCAGAATGGATCTGGAGACGTGACATGAAATCCATTCTGCGCCCTTCCATCAGGACAACGCGCATTGTACTGATAGTTTCCATGAAGACAAGATGGAGGCAAGATGGACATGGGGTCCTTTAGGGAAGGTGGCTTGTCAGTGCCAGCTCAGATGATCTGCAGTGAAGAAGCACAGTGATCTGATACTGTGCAGTGATGTCCCATCCTGGAACAATGTAAAAAAGTAAAAATAAATATTAAAAAGTGTATAAATATTTTGAAAAAATCTCAAATAAAGAACAAAAAAAGAAACAAATATTATTCCAATAAATTCATTTATTTATTTAAATAATAAAAAAAACAACTAAAGTACACATATTTGGTATTGCCGTGTCAGGAATGACCCGCTCTATAAAACTGTCCCACTGGTTAACACCTTCAGTGAAAACCATAAAAAAAAAAAAAAAAAATATGAGTAAAAAACCAATGCTTTGTTATCATACTACTGAACAGAAAGTGCAGCAAAATGCGATTAAAAAGATGAATGTACATAAAAATGGTACAGCTGAAAACGCGATCTTGTCCTGCAAAAAACAAGCTGCCACACAGCTCCATCAGCAGAAAAATAAAAAAAAGTTATAGCTCTCAGAAAAAATGATGCAAAAATAATATTTTTTTCTATAAAATAGTTTTTATTGTGTAAAAGCGCCAAAACATAAAAAACAATATAAATGTGGTATCGCTATAATCATACTGACCCGAAGAATAAAACTGCCTTATCAATTTTACCACAAGCGGAATGGTATAAAAAATAAACCCCCAAAAATTCCTGAATTGCTGTTTTTTATTCATTATACCTCCAAAAAATCAGAATAGAAAGCGATCAAAAAAAGTAATGTGTCTGAAAATGGTATCAATAAAAGCGTCAGCTCGTCCCTCCAAAAACAAGTCATAACATGACTCTGTTGGACAAAATATCGAAAAATTATAGCTCTCAAAATAGGGGTTTAACTTGTTTTTGCAATAAAGACATTTTTTATTGTGTGATAGTGTGGCACCCCAGGACTCTGGTTGCCACTGTGGCATTGCCTCCCTCACGGGGTGAAGACATGCCTTGAAGCAAGGAGGGTTTCCCTGACTAGATAACACTTACATCCAACATCCTTCCTACTCCAGACCAGAAGGGGGAGCTCTAACACCTGATTTCAGGGGAGCTTCTGTGATGCCCGGGAGACCGAGGTACCCAGCACTAGACCAATGAAGTCTGTCTCTTGAGGGGGATGTCACGAATGGCTTGACCCAGTGCTGTGGTCTCAGGCAATGCACAGTGTAAGGGATATCGCGAAGGAACAGGCACTTACTTGATCAGCAGCAGATCCTCCCAGTAGTGATGATCCCGATCTTGAGTAGATGATTATTGTCCAAATGAAAGACTGAAGGTACCTTCACACTAAGCAACGCTGCAGCGATACAGACAACGATGCCGATCGCTGCAACGTCGCTGTTTGGTCGCTGGGGAGCTGTCACACAGACCAGGGCCGGCGTCAGCACCCGGCGCACCCGGGCAAGTGCCGGGGCCCTGGCGAGACGGGGGGGCCCATTTATGGTAGTACACTGTCACTACATCCCTGCTGTGTGTGTGACTACAGTGACTCATAGTCATATCAAATTAAATCCCTCATCATCCACGGCGCCCGGCGGCGCCTCGGCTGCAGGGGGCCCACAGAGCTCTGTCTGAGCTGTTTCGCCGGCGCCTGGCACTGCGCAGCTGCAATAGCAGCAATACTCACCTCCGTCGCCGCCGCCGGCCCTCACCATGGATACACACAATACACTTCCGGGCGACGCTGGGTCATCTCTCCTGTTACTTCCGGTCGGCTCATCATCCTAAGAGCAAGAAGACAGAGAGAGCCCCACGTCATCCAGCGCAGTGTCCACCAGGTCACCGACCAGGACATGAGGACAGGAGGTCCAGCAAAGGCAGCACCAAGCAGGAGAAGACGAGCAGCAGCTGCAGTGACAGTGAGGACCGTGCACCCTCTCCTGCTGTGTCCACAACGAGGGCAATGGACGGGCCGGTGAAGCAGTGAGTGAGTCAGTGACTCGTCTGCACTTTGCGGGGGAGGGGAGAATATGGGATGCAGGCAGTCTGCTGCTGAGCCTGGGTCTGCACTGCTGCGTGCTCACTGACCCTTTTACTTGCAAAATCTGATCTCCAGTGATGCCCCTGTCACACATGAAAGACACGGAATAGCTGCTTGAGGGCATGAGGGAGTGGTGGCACGTCTCTGTTCAGTGCGGCACATTGTAAACACACCGCAAGGTGCATTGCTAGAATATGCAATCATTCAACAAATGACAGCACCATCCCCATCTTTTGTGAGCGATAAACAAACAAAACATCTATCCCTAAAATTAAAAGTGCTAAGCAACAGTTATATGCATAAGCTGGAAGCCAGTGTCACCCATTTTAGGTGTTGTCTTATATACTACGTCACAGGGTTGTGCTATTACTATGTGCACTGTGCTGTATACTGTGTGTTATATACTGTGTGGGCACTGGGCTGTGTCGTGTTATATACTGCGTCACGGGCTGTGCGTTATATACTGCGTCACGGGCTGTGCGTTATATACTGCGTCACGGGCTGTGCGTTATATACTACGTCACGGGCTGTGCATTATATACTGCGTCACGGGCTGTGCGTTATATACTGCGTCACGGACTGTGTTATATACTGCGTTACGGGCTGTGTTATATACTGCGTCACGGGCAATCGTGGTATGTGTTAAAGGGGGGGGGCCCACTGAGACTCGTTCGCCCGGGGCCCTCAAAAACCTGGAGCCGGCCCTGACACAGACCGCTGTCCAGCGACCAACGATGCCGAGGTCCCCGGGTAACCAGGGTAAACATGGGGTTGCTAAGCGCAGGGCCGCACTTAGTAACCCGATGTTTACCCTGGTTACCAGCGTAAAATGTAAAAAAAAACAAACAGTACATACTCACCTTCGCGTCCCCCGGCGTCTGCTTCCTGCACTGACTGAGCGCCGGCCCTAACAGCAGAGCGGTGACGTCACCGCTGTGCTGTACTTTCACTTTACGACCGGCGCTCAGTCAGTGTGGGAAGCGGATGCCGAGGAACGTGAAGGTGAGTATGTACTGTTTGTTTTTTTTACATTTTACACTGGTAACCAGGGTAAACATCGGGTTACTAAGCGCGGCCCTGCGCTTAGCAACCCGATGTTTACCCTGGTTACCAGTGTAAAACATCGCTGGTATCGTTGCTTTTGGTGTCAAACACGACGATACACGGCGATCTGACGACCAAAAAAGTTCTGAACTTTCTTCAACGACCAGCGATATCACAGCAGGAACCTGATCGCTGCTGCCTGTCACACTCAACGATATTGCTAGCCAGGACGCTGCAACGTCACGGATTGCTAGCGATATCGTTTAGTGTGAAGGTACCTTGAGGCGTTGAAACGTTTAACCAGTTTACTTCAACATGAAGGGATTTGCAATCAGTACTGTCACCGGAGTCTGTATGAGCACTCTGAATTACTCTGACCTTGTCAAGATTTCTATCTCTTATTATGCGCAGTTTCCATGTGGCCCTGCTGCTGTATGTGAACTGGCTGCCGACTCAATCTGTCCCTCCCGGGTCTTGGTTCGACAGGCAAACCAAGTCCTTTTTGTCAGTTTATCCCCTCTGGGAATACCGCTGAACTCTGTGTCTGTTGCTGCGCCTGACCCTAGTGAGACTGATATCACCTCACGTCTTTCCGGTTGCTGTATTATATATAATGAATATAGCCGCGGATCCGGTATCCGTCTCTGCACCTATTCTGGGTAATAATTAATGCTACCCGGTTCTCACAATGTCCTTTCTCTTTATTCTCCTTCTCTTCAGGTCTATGGTCCTGACTTATCAAACGTCATAGGGTTGTTAGAATATCGATTGTATGACCTTTCACTCCTAGCTCCTTAGCCCAACTGCCAGTCCTTTTCTCAGACCAGAATAGATCAAGTGGAGTCTCTGGAGCTCCCCCTTCTGGCCGGAGATGGTAGTGCAGTCTTGCTATTTTAGTATTTGTATTTGGTGTCAATAACTATTTTTGTGGCAAATACCCCTAGGGGCGCCACATTCCCCCTTAGTTAAGAACAGTACTCCGGGACCGAGGGATGATAACATTTTGAAATAACAATTGGTATGTACAGAGTCTTAAAAATGAAAAGTTACAAAAACCACTCAAAGAAACAAAAAAAATTGGAATTCTGTAAAAAGTCACTTCAAATAGCGTCCATTAATACAGTTCTATCCTTGAAGGTACTAGGAAGTAAAGTTCACAAAGCAGTCTTTCCGGAGCTTTGATTTGGTGTTTCCGGGCTGATAAAAAGTTCAAGAATATGCAAGAAGTTCATACAGGTAAGTCTCTGTAGGTACTGGGCTTAAACGTTACAGAACGATAACAATGACTATAGTCTTATAGTTGGTAATCCGCATACCTGGCCTGTAATTGACCCTGGGTACTACGCTGGGATCTATGTAATAGCGGTGTCTCTTTATGTGGTGTACTTCTGTCTACTGCGGATATAGTATCTGCCCTCTCTGCTAAAGATAATTCCACAACTATGGGGTTGGCAAGTCCACCGTGAATGAGATTACTCTGATCAGGAATCTGTTCTTCCTTTTCTGGAACCTCTTGCAGTACGGGGTCAGCCTCTTCCTGTCTTGGGACTTCTAATATTGGGTTCGGTGTTGGATAAAAGGCCACCATGGGAACCACTACCGCACCATGGTATATTAGTAGGGTTTTGGGAAAGTCTCCTATACAGGTGTGATACATTTCCTCTTCTTTTTCCTTTACTGGTTGAACCTGTATGGGTTGAATAACTTCTGGTTCTGGCTGGACAACTTCTGGCTCTTTCAACGTTTCCGGACATAATTTAAGATTGTCTCTTGACACTAGTACAGATGTTAAACCTCCGTTTTTGCTAATGAGACACATTTTAGGATTATCCATTCTTGTTGGTAAAACTGTGTAGGGTATGGCTTCCCATTGATTATCTAGTTTATTGGTTCGACGATTCCTCTTGAGTACTTGGTCACCAGGTCTTAATGGAGTTGCTAGAGCATTCTGGTTGAAAGTTCGCTCTTGTCTTTCTCTGGTTTGCTGGAGGCTTCTTTCCACAATCTCTTGCACTTGGTGATACTGCTTTTGCCGTACGACATCCCAATTGGAGTCTTGAACTTCTGCGTCTGGTTTCAGAATTCCCATTTCTAGATCGATTGGTAATCGGCCGGGTCTTGCACGCATAAGATAAGCTGGGGTGCAGTTGGTAGAGCTCACGGGACATGATTATACAGATCCACCAAGTCAGGCAATTTCTCTGGCCATTGATTCCTTTCCGTTTCAGGTAAAGTCTTTAGTAGGTCTATCACAATATGGTTCATCTTCTCACATAAGCTGTTTGTTTGCGGATGATAGGCCGTCGTCCGGATCTTTTTGCAACCATACATATTACAGAATTCTCTGAAGATCTCTGATTCAAAGGCTGTACCCTGGTCGGTGAGAACCTGTTCCGGATATCCATGGGGTCTACAAAAGTACGTTTGGAACGCTTTGGCTGCTGTTATTGCAGTCAGATCTTTTACAGGTACTACTACCAAGAAGCGCGAATAATGGTCCACGATGGTCAAGGCATAGACATAACCGGACCGGCTCGGTGTCAACTTCACGTGGTCCATGGCTACGAGTTCAAGTGGTTGTTTGGTGATTATGGGCTGCAGTGTTGCTCTTTGGCTCTTTTGATCGTTCCTTCTGAGGTTGCACGGGCCACAGTTTCTGCACCACTGTTCGATTGATTTTCTCATCCCGACCCAATAAAATCTTTCTCTTAGAAGCACTTCTAACTTTTTCCAACCGAAGTGACCAGCACCATTGTGGTAAGCCTCGAGGACCATCCTCACATCTTGTTTAGGCACGATAATTTGCCAAACCAATTCATGTGTTTTTGGATTGGTGTACCTCCTACAGAGCTTCTTTTGATACAGGAACATTTTGCCTCTCTCTTTCCAGAGTTGATGCGTCTCTTCTGGGGCATCCTTATCGGGATATGCACTTTGCTCAGTCAATAGTTCCTTCACTAACTTCACAGCCGGATTGCTATCTTGGGTGTCGGCCCATCTATGGTGTGATAACGGATTAAAATTCACTTCTTGTTGTGTCTGAAAGGTATTTGACTGACGATGTTTTGCCTTGGGCTGATGAAAGGCTGGTAGTTCAATTTCTTCAAGCTCCCCCGTTTCTTCTTCTACATCTCTCAAGTGTGGCATCCGGGATAGGGCATCGGCATTTCCATTCTTGCGACCTGCTCGATACTTGATCACGAAGTTGTAATTAGATAACCGGGCCATCCATCGCTGTTCTAACGCACCTAATTTAGCCGTGTCTAGATGGGTCAACGGATTGTTGTCAGTGTAGACAATAAATTCTGCACCGGTCAAATAGTGTTTGAAACGTTCATTCACTGCCCAAACTACTGCCAGTAGCTCCAATTTGAAGGAACTATAATTTTCTGAATTTCTTTCAGTAGGCCGGAGTTTTCTACTTGCAAAGGCGATGACTTTCTCCCGACTTTCTTGCTTTTGTGACAGCACCGCTCCCAATCCTACATTACTGGCATCGGTGTAGAGGATGAAAGGTTGATGGTAATCCGGATACGCCAGAACTTCTTCTCCGGTTAGTGCCTTCTTTAGTTGCTCAAAGGAGTCTTCTCTTTCGTCGTCCCACTGAAAAGGAGGGTTTTGGTTCGAAGGTTTCTTCGTCTGCCCTACCAAAGCTTCTTGCAAAGGTGCTGCCAACTTGGTAAATCCTTTTATAAATCTGCGATAGTAACCCACCAATCCCAAGAATTGCCTCACTTCTTTTGCGTTGGAAGGTCTTGGCCAATCCCTTATGGCAGTTATTTTCTCGGGATCCGGTGCTACTCCCTCCGAACTCACGATGTGCCCTAAGTATTGTACCTTTGGCTTGAGAAGGTGACATTTGGATGGTTTGATTTTCATACCATACTTGGATAAGGCTTCGAACACCTCTGCCAGGTCTGTTAAGTGCTGTTCGTAAGTCTTTGAGTAGACGATCACATCATCTAGGTACAGGAGGACGGTCTCGAAGTTCTTGTGTCCGAGGCAACATTCCATCAGTCGCTGGAAAGTACCGGATGCGTTGCAGAGTCCGAAAGGCATGCGATTAAATTCGCTTAGACCCATTGGTGTGGTGAATGCCATTTTTTCTTTATCCCTCTCAGCCACAGGGACTTGCCCATACCCGCTTGTTAAGTCTAAGGTGGAAAAATAATTAGCAGATTTCAAAGCGGTCAAGGACTCTTCTATCCTAGGCAAGGGATAGGCGTCTTTATGGGTGATGTTATTAATCCGCCGGTAGTCTACGCACATTCTCATGGTTCCGTCCTTTTTTTTTGACAATCACCAGAGGGACCGCCCAAGGGCTACAACTATCTCTTATTACCCCGGCCTGTTTCATCTCTCTCAGCATGTCCTTCGCGCATCGATAGTGAGCGGGCGGTATGGGCCTATATCTTTCTTTTATCGGGGGATGGTCACCGGTGGGGATTGTATGTTCCACCCCTTCTATCCATCCGAAGTCCAATGGGTGTTTACTGAAGACCTGTTCGTATTCTGTCACTAATCTATACACCCCTTGTCTTTGATGGGTAGGTGTTGAATCTACGCCCACGTCTAGCTGTTGGCACCAATCCTCCGATTCTCCATCTGAGCCGTTATTTTCCACCTGACAAGTCGATTCTAAGGGCTCAACAGTTGTGATGGCATTGTTGTCAACAGGATATAACTTTGCCACTGTAGCGTACCTTGGCAAAGTGACCTCTTCCTCCCCACAGTTCAAAAGTCGTACCGGCACCTGTCCCCGGTGTACCTCGACCACCCCTCGTGCCATGAGTATAGTGGGCCTGCTGTCGGTGTACGCTGGTTCTATTAAGGCTTGATAGTCTCGTCCTTTAGTACCAATGGCCGCTCTACACCATACCAGCATTTCTGTTTTTGGTGGGATTACAATAGACGTTGGATCACTCACCCTCACACTGCCGATTTCTCCACCTGCAACTTCTACCTGTTGCCTTAACATTAATACTTTTATTTCCCTCCTGAGAACTCTCTGCTGGCAGGATCGGGCAGTTTCAGCAATTTGCTGTAAGACAGAAATAACTTCAGAAAAGCAGTTCTCTAACACATTCATTCCTATCAATACAGTTGGTTCACAGTTCTGCCGGTCAACATCAACGACAATTATACCCTGTTTCTTCAATTCTGCTTTACCAATCCTTATGGTCATCTCCCTGAATCCTAGTTTCGGTACCAACTTACCATTACTGGCCCATATATCTAGTTCAACATCAGAGGGCCCTTTATCAATATCTACATCAGCCCAGTACCTCTTATAAAGGATATATGGTATAGATGAAATCTGGGAACCTGTATCCAACAAAGCGTTGAGGGGAATTCCGTCCAGCAAGATAGGGATGATGGGTCGTCCTCCGATGTACCTGTCGTGCCAGGGTGTTGGGCCTTGAAAATTCATTCCTGCGAAGCGGCCCGCATTCCCAGGGGATTCCCGTTTAAACCACAATCTCGTGCAAAGTGGCCTGGCTGCTGGCAACGGCGGCAAATGGGCTGTCCATCCGGTTGGAAACGGTCGCGGGGTCGCCCTCTCCATGTCGGGTATCTCCGGGGTCTCATCCATGGGACATCCTCTCTATGGTTTGCCAACTCTATCTTGAGTCCTCTCATCTCCTGCATGGTTTTAGCCATTGAAGCAACAACATCAGTTAAAAAGTCAAGCTTTTGTTGAAGAGTCTCATTAGTACTAGGCCCCAGGGGCTTAGCAATGGCCCCAGACATAGCCGATGTCACTGGCACTTCCTGTTGTTGAGATGCACCTGCCATGGGTTGCGCAAAATCCTGATCCCGAGGTGCCTCTGCCAGCTGGAGACGTATAGCGCTCTCTTTTAATTGGGCAAATGTCAATTCAGGGTTCTTAAAAACAAGCATGCTCACATGCCCCCGGTGAGAAGGGGTGTAGAGTCCCTCAATAAATTGATTTCTTAGTAGTTTATCCGCTCCAGTGTTAAAAATGGGTTCAGCCAGTGTAAGTGATTTAAGGGCTTCCTGCAGGTTTAAGGCAAAATCTCTCACGCCTTCATTAGCTTTTTGTTTGCAATTAAAGAATCGTACTTTAGCTTTGCTGCTGGCAGTGGTTTCAAATGTAGCTTTTAATCCAGCAAATACGCGTTCAACAGTACCTTTTAGATCAGTTGCCCATGCCGTGACTTCTCGCTTAGCATGGCCACTTAACTGCATCATCAGGAGACTAACACGCTGAGCTTCACCCACGGGGAACATATCAAAATGAGCCAGCATCTTTTCCCTGAAACCGTCAAGGGTATTTGGTTCACCTTCATACATTGGAAGCCACGGGCCACCCAGGGTATATGGCATCAACACCGGCATGATGGGCGCTACTCCTTGCACTGCTGTGCTGCCGGGCTCTCTATCGACACTCTGTCTTTCAGCTGCATTAGCGTCGCCGGGTGCTGCGGCGTCTCCGTGTTGCGACATACTGTACCCCCTTAGTTAATCTAGACCCTTCCGGTCTCCGCTTCCATCTAGATAATGTAGATTCGTTCCTCTGTGCAACAGGATTGGTTTTCCCCTCGCTCTGATGTCAGAGCACTCTGCTTGGTACCACTCACAATGACACGCCCCCTGCTGCCTCTATCTGCCGCACGCTCTGTAATGGTGGATTTTGAAGTTTTTCAGTTAGACTGGGGCTTGGGTAATGACGTAGCTCGATTAACAGTTTTGTGCCTAACAGTTATGAGATGATTACCTCAGGGGATGGCGGCCATTTTTACTCCATTATAACCAATGGAGAAAAGTCACTTTCAATAGTTTTCAATGGAGAATGGGATTTTCTTTAATAAAGTCAATTTTCAAAACTTTTCATCCAAGTTTTCACAGTTTTAGGCTCCAATCACGGCACACAATACCCGGTGTACGGGCTGGCCCCATCCTGTTCGTGACGGCAGTTGTGATGCCCGGGAGACCGAGGTACCCAGCACTAGACCAATGAAGTCTGTCTCTTGAGGGGATGTCACGAATGGCTTGACCCAGTGCTGTGGTCTCAGGCAATGCACAGTGTAAGGGATATCGCGAAGGAACAGGCACTTACTGGATCAGCAGCAGATCCTCCCAGTAGTGATGATCCCGATCTTGAGTAGATGATTATTGTCCAAATGAAAGACTGAGGCGTTGAAACATTTAACCAGTTTACTTCAACATGAAGGGATTTGCAATCAGTACTGTCACCGGAGTCTGTATGAGCACTCTGAATTACTCTGACCTTGTCAAGATTTCTATCTCTTATTATGCGCAGTTTCCATGTGGCCCTGCTGCTGTATGTGAACTGGCTGCCGACTCAATCTGTCCCTCCCGGGTCTTGGTTCGACAGGCAAACCAAGTCCTTTTTGTCAGTTTATCCCCTCTGGGAATACCGCTGAACTCTGTGTCTGTTGCTGCGCCTGACCCTAGTGAGACTGATATCACCTCACGTCTTTCCGGTTGCTGTATTATATATAATGAATATAGCCGCGGATCCGTTATCCATCTCTGCGCCTATTCTGGGTAATAATTAATGCTACCCGGTTCTCACGATGTCCTTTCTCTCTATTCTCCTTCTCTTCAGGTCGATGGTCCTGACTTATCAACCGTCATAGGGTTGTTAGAAAATCAATTGTATGACCTTTCACTCCTAGCTCCTTAGCCCAACTGCCAGTCCTTTTCTCAGACCAGAATAGATCAAGGGGAGTCTCTGGAGCTCCCCCTTCTGGCCGGAGATGGTAGTGCAGTCTTGCTATTTTAGTATTTGTATTTGGTGTCAATAACTATTTTTGTGGCAAATACCCCTAGGGGCGCCACATTTCGTTATATAAGTTCTGGTCTGGAGGTGGAGTTAGTTAGTTTGAGGAAGACAGAGAGAAGAGAGGACGTCAAGGAAGAACCTGAGGAGTGGAACTGTAGATAAGCTCACCTCAGGGCCAAGTGCTAGAGACTGGACTCCCGAGTCCGTGGTTGTGCAGGTACTGAAGTCCCAGCAGCTAAATTTGGAGGGCAGGGGACTCCAGGTCTCCGGGCCCATCACAACACCTGAAGGCACAGCGGCACATGAGAGCCCGGAGCCATCACAAAGGAGTGACACCTGTAATAGGCTCAAGCTGCCTGCCATACAGGCAAGTACTGCAGACCATTAAGGAACAGAGGACTGAGCATAGCTTTAGACAGCAAGTATCTCAGAGGACAGTGCAGTAAGGATGCCCCAAAACCCATCTGGCTTGCGGATCCTAAGTTGCTTCCAGGCTTCCCGTACCTCTATTGTCATCTGTAACTAGTGGCCTGGCCTGCACTTCAAACTGTGAGTAAACTGTGGAAGCTGCACCCTGCTGTGTCCTCTGCATTATTGATGTGCCACTTGCCCTGCATCACCACATTCACCATCATTGACTTTAACACCATGGTTGCCCTGGGGCCCAGCTCTACCCGTGGAGAGCAGTAACAACTCTGCTGCATCATCATCAGCCCTAGTGGTCCCCTTAAGAAGCGTCGGCCACTCATTGAAGAATACCACGGGTGGCGTCACGAGCAACCTCCCCATAAACTTTATTCCCCTTCATTTCATCATTTTCATTGGACGCCCAGGGCCACGGACCAGATCACTGCTGCCGTGACACATCCCTTTAAGAACCGGCCCAGTACTGAGTATCCCCATGGCCCTGGCGGGCACTCCAATAGCAGCCAAACATAAAAACTCGATATAAATCTGGTAATGCTATAATCACACTGACCTAAAGAATAAAGTCATCTAATCACTTATACAGCATGAATGGTGTAAAAAATTAATAAAACCAATTTTTCACCTGCTGTTGACTTTTTCATTCTGCCTCCCAAAGACCACATTAAGACTCGGCACACATTTATCCTGCGCTCTGCATTGAGCGCTAACACCGGGGTTTCTGGGTAAATCTCTGAAATACATGGTTCAGTCAGAACCACTGTCAAAATACTCCCTATAATGAGGTAGATGGAGGCAGTGTGGACGCTATCTGACCTGTGATCTGACAGTGCCCATCTTTTTAGGCATGCATGAAAGTGTGGTCGACCACAATTTTGTGCACTTCTGAGAAGAAGGAAAACACTGAACAGAGGCCAGACGGAGTCCAGAGTAAATCTGCTGCTTCATTATAGTGAATGGATTCCTCTGGGGTTTCTGAATCACGTCACCTGGAGATTTAGACGGAAACCCCAAAGTAAGTGATCAGCGTAGAGCGCCGGAAAACGGGTAATCCAAAATGTTATGTAAAATGTTCCCTACAAAAGCTTCAAATGATTCCACAAAAAAAGCTAGTCCCCACTCAAGTCCATCATCTGATAACAGAAATATAGGGGGCTTCCACGTTACTGGTAGCATAAAGGCTCTGGAAAAGCAAAATGGCTCCTCACCCTTCAAAAGAAATTCAGCAAATTCCTAAATCCAAATGCCCCCTCCCTTCTAAACCCCAGTGTTTCTAAACCACATATAGTGCCCACATGTTTGGCATTTCTGTAATTATGAGAGCCCACCTAATTTACAAGTGTATGTCTCCAGGAGCTGGGCATAATGTACTGGTCACTACAATGGCAGTTTGCAATTTTCACTCAGCAACATCCACTGCTGCTTGTTTCTGGAAAACACCCATGGAGTCAAAATCATAACTACACCTATAGATAAATTCCCAAAGGTGTATAATTTCCAAAATAGGGTCATTTGAGGGGGGATTTTGCTTTTCTAGCATGTAGGGGCTCTGTATAGGAATTCTGCAAACTATTGTAGGAAAATCTGTGCTCCAGGAGGTACATATTTCTCCACCCCTCCCGAGTCTCACCATGTGGCTAAGCAGTACTGTACAGCCACATATAGGGAATTTCTACATTCAGCAAAAATTGTGGGACATATTTTGATGCCATTTTTACCAATTTTCCAGTATGAAAACGGAAAATTTGGGGCTAACACACAATTTTGGTGGTAAAAATTAAATTATTTTTTCTTCACTGCTCAATGGTATAAAATTTTGTGACACACATCTGACATCAATATGATCATTGCACTCCTAGATGAATTCATTGAGAGGTTTAGTTTGCAAAATGGGGTCACTTATGGGGAGCTCTGCTGTTCTGGCACCTCAGGGGCTCTGTCAATGTGACATGGAACCCTCAAACCAGTGCAGCAAAATCGGCACTATAATATGGTGCTACTTCCCTTTCCACTGTGCCTCAAAAGTAGTTTTTGACCACATATGGAGTATCGGTGAACTCAGGAGAAATTGCACAACAAATTTTGTGGTCCATTTTCTCCTGTTACCTTTGTGAAAATGGAAAAATTTAGGCTCAATACATTTTTTGTGGTAAAAATGTGATTTTTTTATTTTTTATTTTCACGGATCAACATTATAAGCTTCTGTGAAGCACCTGGGGTTTCAAAGTGCTACACATCTAGATAAGTTCCCTGAGGGGCCTAGTTTCCAAAATGGTGTCACTAGTGGGGAATTTCGACTGTTTAGTCACATCATTTAAAAAGTAAATGGCGCTCCTTCCCTTCCGAACCCTGCCATGCACCCAAACAGTGGTTTTGCCCCATATATGGGGTATTGGCAGCTCAGTAGAAATTGAGCAACAAATTGTATGGTCCATTTTCTCCTGTCATCTTTGCTAAAGTAAAAAAAAAAATAGGTCTAAGGCTATGTGCACACGTAGGTCGGGTCCTCTGCTGGTTCTCCCACAGCGGATTTGATAAATCTGCAGGGCAAAACCGCTGCGGTTATCGCTGCAGATTTATCGTGGTTTGTTTTGTGGTTTCCGCTGCGGGTTTACTCCTATACTATTGATGCTGCATATGCAGCAATATGCAGCATCAATAGTAATGTTAAAAATAATTAAAAAAATGGTTATACTCACCCTCTGACGTCCTGATCTCCTCGGCGCTGCACGCGGCGGTCTGGTTCCAAAGATGCTGTGCGAGAATGACCTTCGTGACGTCACGGTCATGTGACCGCGGCGTCATCACGGTCATGTGACCACGACGTCACCGCAGGTCCTGCTCGCACAGCAACCCTGAGACCGGACAGCCGCGTGCAGCGCTGAGAGGTGAGTATGTCATTATTTTTTATTTTAATTCTTTTTTTTACACAAATATGGTTCCCAGGGCCTGGAGGAGAGTCTCCTCTCCTCCACCCCGGGTACCATCTGCACATGATCCGCTTACTTCCCGCATCGTGGGCACAGCCCCATGCGGGAAGTTAGCGGATCAATGCATTCCTATGTGTGCAGAATCGCAGCGATTCTGCACAAAGAAGTGACATGCTGCGGAATGTAAACCGCTGCATTTCTGCGCGGTTTTTCCCACAGCATGTGCACAGCGGATTGCGGTTTCCATAGGGTTTACATGTAAATGTAAATGCAATGGAAACTGCTGCGGACCTGCAGCTGCAGAAACGCTGCGGATCCGCGGTAAAACCCGCAAAGTGTGAACATGGCCTTAAGGAAAATGTTTGCAAAAGAAAAATAAATGTTTATTTTTTCCTTCCACATTCCAAAAATTCCTGCAAAGCACCTGAAGGGTTAATAAACTTTTTATTTTTGAGTACCTTGAGGGGTGCAGTTTTTAGAATGGTGTCACTTTTGGGTATTTTCTTTCATACAGGCCCCTCAAAGTAACATCAAATGTGAGATGGCCCCTAAAAAATGGTTTTGCAAATTTTGTTGTAAAAATTAGAAATTGCTGGTCAAATTTTAACCCTTATAACTTCCTGGCAAAAAAAAAAAATATGTTTAAAAAATCATTCTGATGTAAATTAAACATGTTATTTATTAGCCATTTTGTGCGATATGACTCTGTGATTTAAGGGCATAAAAATTTAAATTTTAAAAATTTTATGACTATCATGAAGCACAATATGTCCGAAAAAAGTTTCTCAGAATTAGTGGGATTCATTGAGCGTTCCAGAGTTATGACCTCATAAAGTGACAGTGGTCAGAATTGTAAGGCTATGTGCACATGTTGCGGATTTCCTGCGGATCCGCAGCGTTTTTTGCAGCGCTGAAAAGCTGTAGATCCGCAAGTGATTTACAGGACAATGTAAATCAATGGGGAAAAAATGCTGTGCTAATGGTGCGGAAAATTCCGCACTGAAAGCGCAGCAGATTCAAAAAAGGACCATGTCAATTCTTTTTGCGGATCTGCAGCATTTCTGCACCCATTGACTTGCATTGATTCTGTCAAATCTGTAGCAAAACCGCAGGATCTGCGGTTTTGCTGCAGAGTTGGGTGCGAGAAACACTGCAGATTGGGAGGGGGAAGAGTGTGTGGGTGGAGTGTGGGCGGAGACTGTGTGTGTGCGGAGACTGTGTGTGTGCAGGGAAGATGTGCGTGTCTGTGTGCGGGTGTTTGTGTGTGTCTACGGGGCTGTGTGTGTCTGTGTGCAGGGATCGAGGGGCTGTGCGATGATCACAGGCTGTACGGCGATTGTGGGGGTCTGCAGGGTTCGCGGGGCTGAGTGTGTCTGAGTGGGTGTGTGCGGGGCTGTGTGTGTGTGGGTCTGTATGTAGGCAGGCATCGTTCGATGGGACACCTAATCCCATCCGGCTATACCAGCTACAGTGACAGGTAGCCGGATGATGGGACAGTATAGTCCCTTCCTTCGGCTACTGTGTTCAAGTGTACAAAAAAAATACACACATACAACATACAGAACATACAACATACAGTACATACAACATACAGTACATACAACATACAATACAAACAACATACTGTACAACATGCAACATACAGTACATACAGTATGTACAGTACATACAAAACACAGTACATACAACATACATTACAAAGAACATACAGTACATACAGTACATACTGTACAACAGTACATACAACATACAGTACATACAACATACAACATACAGTACATACAACATAGTACATACAGTACATACAACATACAGTACATACAACATATATAGACATACAAGTATCCTTCCGCATTGTATCCCTCTGCCGCTGTGAGAAATAGTTCCTACTAGTGATGAGCAAGTGTACTCGTTGCCCGGGTTTTCCCGAGCACGCTCGGGTGACCTCCGAGTGTTTGTTAGTGTTCGGAGATTAAGTTTTCATTGCGGCAGCTGAATGATTTACAGCTATTAGCCAGCTTGATTACATGTTGGGATTCCCTAGCAACCAGGCAACCCCCACATGTACTCAGCCTGGCTTATAGCTGTAAGTCATTCAGCTGAAGCGATGAAAACTTAATCTCCAAACCCTCACAAATACTCGGAGATCACCCAAGCGTGCTTGGGAAAACCCTAGCAACGAGTATATTCGCTCATCACTAGTTCCTACTCTCACTTGCGGCACTGCTGTGTGGGAAAATTCCCATGCAGCTTTGCCATAAAGTGAGAGCCTGAACTCAGGTAAACTCTTCAGTGATGCACTGCAGGAGCCATTGTCTCCTGTCAGCGTGTCACTGGAAGCCCTATAGAGCAGTGACATCACCCGATGTCACTGCTCTATAGGGGAGATCGTCGTGGGACACTTGTTATTAATTGGACTGCGTCAAACAGTCAACTTTTTGCTGGCGATCGAGTATGGTAAGTATGGTGAAATTAAGAATATTAAAATACTTTTTTCTGGCTGTGTCTTTTTTTAACTCTTTCACTACAATAGGTTTAATAATGGATAGGTGTCTTATTGACGCCTCTCCACTATTAACCAGGCTTAATGTCACCTTACAAAACAAAGGTGACATTAACCCCTTATTACTCCATATCTCACCACTACACGGGAGTGGGAAGAGAGAGGCTAAGTGCCGGAATTGGCGCACCTTACAGATGCGCCATTTCTGGGGCGCCTGGGTGCTGGTATTTGTAGCTCTCTAGGCTATGAATATCAGCCCGCAGCTGTCTGGGTACCCTTTCTGGCTATAAAATATAGGGGGACCCCATGTCATTTTTTTGGGGGGGGTCCTGCTAATTTAATAGCCAGTAAAGGCTCTGCAGATAGCTGCGGGCTGCTATTCATAGCCTGGGAAGGGGCCATGGATATTACCCCATTCCCAGGCTACAAATATAATGCCCCTGGCCATCAGCTTTTCCCCTCTGGTGCAGAAAATTGCGTGGGAGCCCACGCCTTTTTTTCCCGTTTTTTTCAAAAATAAAACATATTGTTCATTAATAAACATTGGCCTTGCTATTATATATCTATGAATATATCTATAGAGATATATATCTATTTATCTATAGATCTATCTATATATAGATCTATCTATCTAACTATCTATCTGTCTATCTATCTCATTCATTCTAACTATCTATCTATCTATCTATCTATCTATCTATCTATCTATCTATCTATCTATCTATCTATCTCTCATTCCTACTATCTATCTATCTATCTATCTATCTATCTATCTATCTATCTATCTATCTATCTATCTATCTATCTATCTCTCATTCCTTCTATCTATCTATCTATCTATCTATCTATCTATCTATCTATCTATCTATCTATCTATCTATCTAATTCCATCTATCCATCTAATGGAGTGTGGGTTGGACAAATGTAAAAGAGGAGGTTGGACAAGAAATTACATCACAAATCTTTTTTTTTGTTCAATAAGAGATCTTTATTAACTTTCAAAAATGCATACAAATCCGCATTAAAAAAACACAGAAAAAATGCAGCAAAAACGCAGCAAATCCGCACCTGCATTTTCTGGCAAGAGAGTGAAGAATCTGCACAGAAAATTCCACAGGCAAATCTGCAACGTGCGCACATACCCTAAAAACTGGCCTGGTCAGGAAGGTGAAAACGGGCTTTAGAGTAAAGGGGCTAAAATCAGACACTCTCAGAGATATTTTTCCTCTCTGGAAGTCAGACACAGGGCAAAAAAACGGTACCCCTGGCCCGGTCTCTCTTTTTACAGTTTCCTTATGGTATGTTTTTCTTAATTTTTCTATGTTAGGTGTTTTTGAAATTAGTGTTAGGACTCGCAAGTATGAGGACCCTTGACGTCATGTTGCGAGCTTATCTATTTTGGCCAAAATATCAACCAATACCTCATTTAATGTATTTATCTATCATATGCATTATTTTTTTTTCCTCTTTTGTTACACTTTTTGTCATTTTTTGCAGGATGCAGCCAGGCCCTTTTTGTTGGCTGGGTGTACTGAGGTGTCTGTCCCTGTGGGATGCATATACACATACCTCCCAACCGTCCCGGATCCTGCGGGACTGTCCTGATTTTGACAGTCAGCCCCGGGATCCCGGGAGGGACATTAGTTGTCCCGCACTGGTTGGGAGGTGTACATATCACCCAGTCCCTGAGCCCCTGCACCCGCCCGCAGAGAACTGCAGCATATTGGCTGCTCTGTGCGCATAGGCTCAGGACCTGTGATGAAGTCACAGGATGGGAGGAGTCAGGGGGTCACATGATCAGGAGGACCTCCGTGTACAGGACTCTGCTGGTTGTCATGACGCTGGAAGGTAAGCATGTGTGAGGTCAGTCAGGAGGTGTTTACAGTGTGGATGTAGCAGAGTCGTGTCTGTACAAGGTGTGTGGATCGGAGCAGCGTGTGCAATGTGTATGGAGCGGAGCCGTGTGTGTGTACGAGGTGTACGGAGCGGAGCCGTGTGTGTATAAGGTGTATGGAGCTGAGCCATGTGTGTACGGAGTGTACGGAGCGGAGCCGCATGTGCAAGGTGTATGGAGCAGAGCCGTGTGTGTACGAGGTGTATGGAGCGGAGCTGTGTGTGTACGAGGTGTACGAAGAGGAGCCGTATGTGTATGAGGTGTACGGAGCGGAGCCGTGTGTGTGCAAGGTATACGGAGCAGAGCAGCGTGTGCAATGTGTACGGAGCGGAGCCGTGTGTGTACGAGGTGTACGGAGTGGAGCCGTGTGTGTACGAGGTGTACGGAGTGGAGCCGTGTGTGTATGAGGTGTACGGAGCAGAGCCACGTGTGTATGAGGTGTACGGAGCGGAGCCACGTGTGCTAGGTGTATGGAGCGCAGTCGTGTGTGTACGAGGTGTATGGAGCGGAGCCGCAAGTGCAGGGTGTATGGAGCGCAGTCGTGTGTGTACGAGGTGTATGGAGCGGAGCCGCAAGTTCAGGGTGTATGGAGCGCAGTCGTGTGTGTACGAGGTGTACGGAGCGGAGCTGTGTGTGTACGAGGTGTACGGAGCCGAGCCGCATGTGCAAGGTGTATGGAGCGCAGTCGTGTGTGTATGAGGTGTACGGAGCGGAGCTGTGTGTGTACGAGGTGTACGGAGCGGAGCCGCATGTGCAAGGTGTATGGAGCGCAGTCATGTGTGTACGACGTGTATGGAGCAGAGCCATGTGTGTACGACGTGTATGGAGCAGAGCCATGTGTGTACGAGGTGTACGGAGTGGAGCCATGTGTGTACGAGGTGTACGGAGTGGAGCCGTGTATGTACGAGGTGTACGGAGTGGAGCCGTGTGTGTACGAGATGTATGGAGAGGAGCCGTGTGTGTATGAGGTGTATGGGGAGGAGCCGTGTGTGTATGAGGTGTACGGAGCGGAGCCGTGTGTGTACGGAGCGGAGCCGCATGTGCAAGGTGTATGGAGCAGAGTCGCATGTGTACGAGGTGTACAGAGCGGACGCTGGCTGTGTCGGATCGGAGCAGATATTGCTCCTCGCTCTGACACTGACTGGCATAGGAGACACGGAGGTCTTTATCAGTGGCGCATCACAGCTGCAGCGACGTGAGCAGTCAGCGGCGCAGCTGGATGACACCATTCAGCGCCGTGGGAGTGGAAGCTGCCGGCTGCTGTGAGGGAGCGCAGTGAAAGGTGTTTTTGTGTAGTGATGGAGAAGGCAATGATGGGGGTGGGGTAACCATGTGTGGCCATTATACTGCACCCAGCATTGTGTGGGGCCATTATACTGTACCCAGCATTATGTGTGGCCATTATACTATACCCAGCATCGTGTGGGGCCATTATACTGTACAAAGCATCATGTGGCGCCATTATACTGTATGGACCATCACGTGGGGCAAGTATACTGTACGCAGCATCATGTGGGGCCATTATACAGTATGGAGCATAATGTGGCCAATGGCCATTGTACAGTATGGAGCGTCATGTGTGGCCATTGTACACTATGGAGCGTCATGTGTGGCCATTGTACAGTATAGAGCGTCGTGTGTGGCCATTGTACACTATGGAGCGTCGTGTGTGGCCACTGTACAGTATGGAGCGTCGTGTGTGGCCATTGTACACTATGGAGCGTTGTGTGTGGCCACTGTACAGTATGGAGCGTCGTGTGTGGCCATTGTACACTATGGAGCGTCGTGTGTGGCCATTATACAGTATGGAGAGTCGTGTGTGGCCATTATACAGTATGGAGCGTCGTGTGTGGCCATTGTACAGTATGGAGCGTCGTGTGTGGCCATATTTTTTTGTTCATAATTATTGTTAACGAAACACTGTGATCAGAAGTGCTAAATGGGTGTGGTTGGGGCGTGGCTAGTTGTGAAATGGGTGTGGCCTAAAATTTGCCGCGGCGCGCTAAGCGCGCTGCTGACTTTGTCCCTCTTTCCCTTCCCCGAAAGTTGGGAGGTATGTATACATAGTGCTGGGCAACCCACCTGATATAATATTACGGGCCTCATTAATAGGCTGTAAGCCAGATACTTTGCATCACACATACTGTACCTATGTGACTGACATTCTACTCCAGCTTCATTTGCGTGCATTTTTTCAACAAGGCAGCCAACCCCTCCATAATTTGGCAGATGTGTGGGTGGCTGTTTCTATCAGTAGTTTGTACCTGTGCTGCCCCTGCCTTTTATCATGAGGGCCTGCTGCATCCTGCTAGTGCATTTATGATCTGACAGGTTTTGGTAAGGCTGTTTCCTTATGGTATGTGACTCTGTTGGGACACCCTCAAACACATATTTCCCTCTCTATGAGCAAAAAGAGATTTTTCACAGATTCTGACAAAGTAAAAAATGTGCTGAAAAATGACTAAGTCTCAAGGACACTTTGCGCCAAATGCTCTGGAACTAAAATTGAACACTCTCACAAACATTTTCCCTTCTCTGGAAGTCAGACACAGGGCAAAAATATTCTAAATGTAAAAAAAAAAAAAAATCACAATTTTTTCCCCCTTCTTCCAAACAATAGACCTTTCATGTGACTGCGTTGGCCACAGCACAGCTGATATTGTGTAACTAGGGTTGAGCGAAACGGATCGGACAAATTGAAAAATCGCCAACTTTCGGCAAAGTTGGGTTTCATGAAACCCGACCCGATCCCAGCGTGGGATCGGCCATGCTGTCGGCGATCTTCACGCCAAAGTCGCGTTTCGTATGACGCTTTCAGTGCCATTTCTCAGCCAATGAAGGAGGACGCAGAGTGTGGGCAGCGTGATGACATAGGTCTCGGTCCCCACCATCTTAGAGAAGGGCATGACAGTGATTGGCTTGCTTTCTGCGGCATCACAGGGGCTATAAAGGGGCGTTCACGCCGACCGCCATCTTACTTCTGCCGATCTGAGCATAGGGAGAGGTTCCTGCAGCTTCGACAGAAGCAGGGATATACTTAGGGAGGAAAGATTAACCCCAAACCACTTGGGCTGTAGCGATTTCCACTGTCCAACACCACCTTTTCTTTGCAGTGACAGTGGAGGCTAGATTTTTGTGCATCAGCTCTGTAGCTTATTAGGCTGCCTTATAAGGCTCCCTGATAGCTGCATTGCTGTTTGTACGCCGCTGTGCAAACCAACTGCTTTATTAAAAGCAAAAATCCTGTTGCTCCTTTCTGCATAGTTCTATTGTTTATTTGTCCACACTTCTGTGTGCAGCAGTCCTTTTTATTGCTGCCATACTTGTCCTGAGATCATTGTAGGGAGATTGTTATTGTAGTACAGTCCCTTTTTTTATATATATACTAGCTGAAGAGCCCGGCGTGGCCTGGGCATAGTAAATATCTGTGGTTAGTTATAGCACCTCACTTCTCTTATTTTCCCATCACGCCTCTCATTTTCCCCATCACATCTTTCATTTTCCCCCTCACATCTCTCATTTCATTTTCTCCCTCACACCTCTCATTTTCCCCCTCACTCCTCTCATTCCCCCCTAACACTTGTCATTTCGACCTCACATCTGTCATTTTCCGATCACTCCACTATTTTCCCTCACTCCTCTCATTTTGCACTCACACCTTTTCATTTTCACCTCACACCTCTCATTTTCACCTTAGTATATACATGTTTGTCATCTCCCTTATATATAGTATACACCTGTATGTCATCTCCTGTATATAGTATATACCTGTATGTCATCTCCCCTGTATATAGTATATACCTGCTGTGTGTCATCTCCCCTGTATATAGTATATACCTGTATGTCATCTCCTCCTATATATAGTATATACCTGTATGTAATCTCCTCCTGTATATAGTATATACCTGTGTGTCATCTCACCTATATATAGTATATATCTGTATGTCATCTCCTCCTGTATATAGTATATACCTGTATGTCATCTCCTCCTATACATAGCATATACCTGTATGTCATCTCCTCCTGTATATACTATATACCTGTAGGTAATCTGCTCCTGTATATAGTATATACCTGTGTGTCATCTCCTCCTGTATATAGTATATACCTGTATGTCATCTCCTCCTGTATGTAGTATGTACCTGTATGTCATCTCCTCCTCTATATAGTATATACCTGTGTGTCATCTCTCCTGTATATAGTATATATCTGTGTGTCATCCCCTCCTGTATATAGTATATACCTGTGTGTCATCTCCCCTGTACATAGTATATACCTGTATTTCATCTCCTCCTGTATTAGACCTCGTTCACACATTATTTGGTCAGTATTTTTACCTCAGTATTTGTAAGCTAAATTGGCAGCCTGATAAATCCCCAGCCAACAGTAAGCCCACCCCCTGGCAGTATATATTAGCACACACATACACATAATAGACTGGTCATGTGACTGACAGCTGGCGGATTCCTATATGGTACATTTGTTGCTCTTGTAGTTTGTCTGCTTATTAATCAGATTTTTATTTTTGAAGGATAATACCAGACTTGTGTGTGTTTTAGGGCGAGTTTCGTGTGTCAAGTTGTGTGTGTTGAGTTGCATGTGGCGACATGCATGTAGCGACTTTTGTGAGATGAGTTTTGTGTGGCGACATGCGTGTAGCAACTTTTTGTGTGTCGAGTTGCATGTGACAGGTTAGTGTAGCAAGTTGTGTGCAGCAAGTTTTGCGCATGGCGAGTTTTGCGCGTGGCGAGTTTTATGTGTGGTGCCTTTTGAGTATGTGCAAGTTTTGTGTGAGGCAACTTTTGCATGTGTTGCAACTTTTGTGCATGTGGCAATTTTTCCACGTGTGCAAGTTTTGCGTGTGGTGAGTTTTCCATGAGGTGAGCTTTGCACGTGTGGCGAGTTTCGCATGTGGAGAGTTTTGCGCGTGGTGAGTTTTGAGCGGCGACTTTTGTGTTTCGACTTTTATGTGGCACGGTTGGTGTATGTGTGGTGAAATGTGCGCTGAGGGTGGTATATGTGTTCGAGCACGTGGTAGTGTGTGGCGCATTTTGTGTGTGTGTTCATATCCCCGTGGTGGTGTGGTGATTATCCCATGTCGGGGCCCCACCTTAGCAACTGTACAGTATATACTCTTTGGCGCCATCGCTCTCATTCTTTAAGTCCCCCTTGTTCACATCTGGCAGCTGTTAATTTGCCTCCAACACTTTTCCTCAGGGTCCAGACATGTGACTGTGCAAAATTTTGTGCCTGTAGCTGCGACGCCTCCAACACTTTTCCTTTCACTTTTTCCCCATTATGTAGATAGGGGCAAAATTGTTTGGTGAATTGGAAAGCGCGGGGTTAAAATTTCACCTCACAACATAGCTTTGACGCTCTCGGGGTCCAGACGTGTGACTGTGCAAAATTTTGTGCCTGTAGCTGCGACGCCTCCAACACTTTTCCGTTCACTTTTTCCCCATTATGTAGATAGGGGCAAAATTTTTTGGTGAATTGGAAAGCGCGGGGTTAAAATTTCACCTCACAACATAGCTTTGACGCTCTCGGGGTCCAGACGTGTGACTGTGCAAAATTTTGTGCCTGTAGCTGCGACGCCTCCAACACTTTTCCTTTCACTTTTTCCTCATTATGTAGATAGGGGCAAAATTGTTTGGTGAATTGGAAAGCGCGGGGTTAAAATTTCACCTCACAACATAGCCTATGACGCTCTCGGGGTCCAGACGTGTGACTGTGCAAAATTTTGTGGCTGTAGCTGCGACGGTTCAGATGCCAATCCCGGACATACACACATACATACATACACACATTCAGCTTTATATATTAGATCTTCCAGCCACGTTCTGCCACTTACATTGTGTAGTGCAATACAGTGGGTCTGATTTTTGCAGCAGTCTCCCACACAAAAAAGGGAGATTTAAATTGCCACTAAGTGGATCTGCATCAGTTCTGTTTGTCGTATATCTGCCAGCCACTGTCTGACACTTACATTGTGTAGTGTAATACAGTGGGCCTGGTTTTTGCAGCAGTCTCCCACATAAAAAAGGGAGATTTAAATTGCCACTAAGTGGATCTGCGTCAGTTCTGTTTGTCATATATCTGCCTGCCACGTTCTGCCACTTACAGTGTCTAGGGTAATACAGTGGGCCTGGTTTTTGCAGCAGTCTCCCACATAATAAAGGGAGATTTAAATGGCCACTAAGTGGATCTGTGTCAGTTCTGTTTGTCGTATATCTGCCAGCCACTTTCTCCCACTTACATTGTGTAGTGTAATACAGTGGGTCTGATTTTTGCAGCAGTCTCCCACACAAAAAAGGGAGATTTAAATTGCCACTAAGTGGATCTGCGTCAGTTCTGTTTGTCGTATATCTGCCAGCCACTTTCTGCCACTTACATTGTGTAGTGTAATACAGTGGGCCTGGTTTTTGCAGCAGTCTCCCACATAATAAAGGGAGATTTAAATTGCCCCTAAGTGGATCTGCGTCAGTTCTGTTTGTCGTATATCTGTTAGGGGTCGAGTTCCCACCTCTGCACAGGGGGAATCTCAGGCCATCTCCGCTGCGGTCTCCCATTCTTCTCCTGCCGCAGTGAAGGCTGCTAAGCAGAGACGTCGGTCTCAGCGTCTCGCTCAATCTGACTCTGTGAGGAGGATTACTGCTGCTCTTCCAGCTTCTGCTATTGTAGTCTGTGCTGGGCAGTGGTGAGCAGACGCTTTTGGGACTAAGTCTTGCTTTTCTCCTTCTGAGCATGCCCAGGGTAAGTTCTCTCATTGGAGATCAAGGGTCACATGCTTGGATACTGCAGCAAAGCCCATTGGTCCTTCTTGGAAGGTCCTGTTCGGGCTGCAGCTATAAAAGGCTCGCATGGCTGCACGGCCATGCGCTAGTGTCTTTCTAAATTATGTGCTTTGCGCCAGTGTGGTCATGTGTGATTGTGTTCAGGGACCCGGCTGAAATAAGGCCCTAGAATGCTGGCACCTCCGGCGAGGAGTTCTGTGTGCATGCATGACCACTGACTGCTCTCTCTTGGGCAGTTAGCCTGTGCTCCTGTGAAGTTAACAGGGCGCAGAGCTTTGCTTTCACGGCTGCTCTGTGAGTTAACCGAGCTAGCCAATACCGCCATATAGTGCTGCTATTTGTCTAGCAGTAGGTTCTCCTGCACGGTGGACCCCGGGCTGCGAACGCACCAATAACAATAAAAACTATTTTCCTCGGTGCGTTCCGCTAGCCCTAACAGTACACTAGCGCCATGGTCTGGCTAGTAAATGGCGGACGATCAGTGTTTACAGCGGTATGTCCAGCAGCTGGAGGGAAGGTTGGCGGCTCTAGATCGTACAACCTCAGCTGTGGACGTCACTGCTGTCGCTGTTCAGGCTGCAAGTGCAGCTGCAGCCAGTTTGTCCGCAACCACCCCTGCTCCGACTATATCCAGTCTCCCGCTTCCTGACAAACTTTCTGGTGACAGTAAACTATGTCGCGGATCCGTGAGCCAGTGCTCCATACATCTCGAGCTCCTGGCTGTGCGTTTTCCTTTGGAACAGGCGAGAGTGGGATTCATTTTGTCTCTTTTGTCGGGCAGGGCATTGGAGTGGGCAACGCCGCTTTGGGAGCGCAATGATCGTGTAGTGCAGAGTGCTCCTCTCTTCCTGGATGCTCTGAGGCATGTCTTTTTAGGACCTCATGTCACTCACGATACTGCGCTCCAATTGTTGGCAATTTCTCAGGGTTCGTCCATGGTCAGCCAGTTTGCCGTTCAATTCCGGACTCTAGCCTCTGAGTTAGAATGGCCGGATAAAGTCCTTATTCCGGTGTACTGGAAATGACTGGCTGATCATGTAAAGGACGTCTTGGCCACCAGGGAGATTCCTGCCACACTGGTGGAGCTCATTACAATTTCTACCCGCATCGACCTCTGTTTTAACGAGTGGAGGTTGGAGCGGACCCAGTGTAGGCAGAGGTTTCGGCTGGCTCACACCTTCGCCAAACCTCTAGAATCTCCTGTCCTGGCGTCCGACTTCCATGAGGCCATGGAGGTTTCTCGAGCAGGACCTAAGTCTCAGACCATTCGAGTACCTGTGGTGTGTAGAAATTGTCAGCAACTGGGACATTATGCTAACAAGTGTCCACAGCGGTTGGGTAAACGATCGCGTCTAGTGACTATAGGAGGAGGTTAACTGGACACAGCGGCCTTTTCCTCCAAGTTGTCCTTTAAAGGGACAATTCTGTTGGACTCATTCACTCTTGCAGTTGAGCTTTGTGTGGATTCAGGAGCTGAGGGAAATTTCATGTCCTCTACTTTTGCTCTGCGCCACAATGTACCTCTGGTGATGCTCACTAAACCAGTAACAGTTAGATTGGTGAATGGGTCGACACTTCCATTACAGATCACACACCAGACTGTCCCTTTCACATTAGCCATATCCCCATCCCACCAGGAGATTATTTCCCTTCTTGTTCTTCCCGAGGGAATGGATGAGATTTTGCTGGGAATACCCTGGCTCTGTTTTCACTCTCCACATATTAAGTGGTCCTCTGGGAGGATATTGGGTTGGAGTGAGTCTTGTAAGGGCAGATGTGTGAAAGACTGCGTTCAGGTTTACAACACTGAGATACCCGCAGATCTGTCTTCTCTTCCCGAATGCTATCGGTCCTATGCAGATGTTTTCTCCAAGAGGGCTGCTGAGACCCTTCCACCTCACCGTCCTATGACTGTCCTATAGATCTCTTGCCTGGAGCAGAACCTCCTAGGGGACGTGTCTATCCCCTCTTTCTCCCGGAGAATGAGGCTATGTCCCTATACATCCAGGAGAACTTGGCAAGAGGGTTCATTAGGAAGTCAGTGTCACCGGCAGGGGCGGGATTTTTTTTCGTCCAGAAGAAGAAAGGAGAGTTACGTCCTTGCATAGACTACAGGGGTCTTAACGCCATCACCGTTAAAAATAAATACCCGCTGCCCTTGATTTCTGAGCTTTTTGATAGGCTACGGAGAGCAAGGGTATTTACTAGTGTTGAGCGATACTTTCCGATATCGGAAAGTATCGGTATCGGAAAGTATCGGCCGATACCGTCAAAATATCGGATCTAATCCGATACCGATACCCGATCCCAATGCAAGTCAATGGGACGAAAATATCGGAATTAAAATAAACCCTTTATAAACTTGTAGGTTCATTCTACATGAAGGAAAACAACTAAGAATAATGTAGGATGTATTGGGGGACGTGGCGGAGACATTAAAGGCACAGAGGTTTAGCCCAATGTAATAGAATAGCAGGTTTTTTTTTTTTTATGACGTTCGGCGGTAGAAAGATTTTGACTATGTTAATTTTTTTTTATTTTGTCAGATATTGATGTTTCACTACTTCCACGCCCTTCACCTTCTTTTTTACTTCTCCCACACTTTCTTCTTCATTATCCTCATCATCAGCTTCTTTGACATCAACTTCTTCACCTTATTCATCTTCTTCTTCATCTTCTACCTATTATTTTTTTTCTTACATTGTTCATATTCTTTTTATTTTCTTATTCATATTCTACTTCTTCATCATATTCTTATTTGTGACAGGCATTCCCGTAGTTGTTATCTATAAAAGTTTGAAGATTACACCTTCCGTTCTGCCTGTCACAAAAGAGTTACATTTGTCCGCGTTCAGTTTGGCCTGCAGCATCAGGCTTTATCCAGGGGCACCACGAGGAGGAACGGACTCACCCCCATACACTGCTTAGTCTTCTTCTGCTTATAATTTAGATAATATTTTTTGCTCTGATATTTAGTGTTATGCTTAATGTTCTTCTGCTCTTTGTTCTGCAGCCTCTTGTTCTTCTGCTTCTCGGTCTTCCAGGTCGTCGTCGTCTCCAGGGTCGTCGTCTCCGGGGTCGTCGTCATCGGGGTGGTCTTCAGGGTCGTCGTCTCCGGGGTCGTCGTCATCGGGGTGGTCTTCGGGGTCATCGTCTCCAGGGTCGTCGTCATCACGGTGGTTGTCGTCTCTGGTGTCGTCGTCATCTTAGGGGTGGTCTTCCGGGTCATCGTGTTTAGTCTCTTGAACTTGGAAATGTAGCAGAAGGTACAAGAAGGCTGAGAAAATGCCGAGAACCAGCTGATGGAACTGGAACTCGGATGGCTACCCGAAGGTCCAAGAGCCAATGGAACTACCGAGGACCAGCTGACGTTACTGGAACCCGGTTACTAAGCAGGAGGTACCCGTGCCTGAAAGCACTACCAAGGACCACCTGACGTTGGTGGAACTCGGATACCCAGAGGGAGGCACCTAAGCCAAAGGCTCTGCCCGGAACCAGCTGACGGTACTGGAACCAGGATGGGGAGCAGAAGGTACAAGAGCAAAAGACACTGCCGAGAACCAGCTGACGGTGCTGGAACCCGGATGGGTAGCCGAAGGTCCAAGAGCCAATGGAACTACCGAAGACCAGCTGACGTTACTGGAACCCGGTTACTAAGCAGGAGGTACCCGTGCCTGAAAGCACTACCAAGGACCACCTGACATTGGTGGAACTCGGATACCCAGAGGGAGGCACCTAAGCCAAAGGCTCTGCCCGGAACCAGCTGACGGTACTGGAACCAGGATGGGGAGCAGAAGGTACAAGAGCAAGTGTCTGCGTGGCTTTTGCAGGACACGATGCCGGCTGCACAGCAGGGGAACAGCTGGCGGTGCTGAACCCCACTGACACATTGGCTGGTGTTTTTCTCTGTGCAGCTAGCAGTACCGGGCCCCAACTGGCGGTGTTAGAGCCCGGGGTCAGCAGGAGGAGGAGATGGAGCAGAGTGTAGGCCGAAGCCTGCACTGGCGGCAGCTTTGGGTCTGTTGTGCCTGCGTGGCTGTTGCAGGACACGTTGCCGGCTGCACAGCAGGGGAACAGCTGGCGGTGCTGAACCCCACTGACACATTGGCTGGTGTTTGGCTCTGTGCAGCTAGCAGTACCGGGCCCCAACTGGCGGTGTTGGAGCCCGGGCTCTGCAGGGGGAGCAGAGTGTAGGCCGAAGCCTACTTGAACCAATTTCAAAGGTAACCTTTAACCCCCCCTCAGGGGTTACAAAGTAGAAGAGCCACAGCTTATGCAGCAGTAGTGCTGCACAAGTCAAAGGTTGCTCTTTTAATTTTGCTCCTTGCACACGCTGAATGAAACACGTATAACATTTAGCCCTTTATACAGTCAAACTGTGTTGGAGGCGCGAGTTCCCTTTGTAATGAGACGCAGCACAGATGTCAAGAATCCCACCTTGGTGCTGGGTGCAGCCTCCTGAGCGTTGTTATTTGCTGTACAGGAGTCTGCGCTGTCGTGTTATCCCCTGGCCTAGCGCTGTTAGCGCTGCCCATCTTCTGACCTCATTTAATGTCGGCCGCTGCGGTTCGCGATGACCATGAATCCCAGCCCCGCGGTGTCTTAACATTGTTAAAACACTGCGGGGCTGGGATTCATGGCCTGGCGCAGCACATATGTTCGCCTCTCGCACTCGGGTCCTTACACCCGCTGCAGACTGTGCGGCGTCAGCTGATCCCTTATCGCATGCCACGGCCATGAAGCCGCACAGTCTGAAGAAGGCGGAAGGAGATGAGGGACAGGCGAACTGATGCACTGCTCATGCCCATCAATCATACCCTCGCAGTCCCAAGAAATAAGACACCGAGGGGCGTTGTGTGGGTCAGGGCGGCCGCAGAGGCGCAGGCAGCCAAACAATGATGCCAGAAGACGGGCAGCGCTACCAAGGGGGTTGCAGCGTGTCATTACAAAGGAAAGTCACACCCCCGGGACGGTTAAATGGTCACACAGAGGACACATTTCAGACGTGTTTTCAGTTCCACATGTGCGAGGAGAATACGTTTATGAGCCACCTTGCACACATGCAGCATTACCGCTGTACAAGGTGGCCTTAAAAACGTACAAACGCCTGGGGGAGGGGGGACAGGTTCCCTTCAATTTCAGTTCTTGTGTCTGCGTGGCTTTTGCAGGACACGATGCCGGCTGCACAGCAGGGGAACAGCTGGCGGTGTTGAACCCCACTGACACATTGGCTGGTGTTTTTCTCTGTGCAGCTAGCAGTACCGGGCCCCAACTGGCGGTGTTAGAGCCCGGGGTCAGCAGGAGGAGGAGATGGAGCAGAGTGTAGGCCGAAGCCTGCACTGGCGGCAGCTTTGGGTCTGTTGTGCCTGCGTGGCTGTTGCAGGACACGTTGCCGGCTGCACAGCAGGGGAACAGCTGGCGGTGCTGAACCCCACTGACACATTGGCTGGTGTTTGGCTCTGTGCAGCTAGCAGTACCGGGCCCCAACTGGCGGTGTTGGAGCCCGGGCTCTGCAGGGGGAGCAGAGTGTAGGCCGAAGCCTACTTGAACCAATTTCAAAGGTAACCTTTAACCCCCCCTCAGGGGTTACAAAGTAGAAGAGCCACAGCTTATGCAGCAGTAGTGCTGCACAAGTCAAAGGTTGCTCTTTTAATTTTGCTCCTTGCACACGCTGAATGAAACACGTATAACATTTAGCCCTTTATACAGTCAAACTGTGTTGGAGGCGCGAGTTCCCTTTGTAATGAGACGCAGCACAGATGTCAAGAATCCCACCTTGGTGCTGGGTGCAGCCTCCTGAGCGTTGTTATTTGCTGTACAGGAGTCTGCGCTGTCGTGTTATCCCCTGGCCTAGCGCTGTTAGCGCTGCCCATCTTCTGACCTCATTTAATGTCGGCCGCTGCGGTTCGCGATGACCATGAATCCCAGCCCCGCGGTGTCTTAACATTGTTAAAACACTGCGGGGCTGGGATTCATGGCCTGGCGCAGCACATATGTTCGCCTCTCGCACTCGGGTCCTTACACCCGCTGCAGACTGTGCGGCGTCAGCTGATCCCTTATCGCATGCCACGGCCATGAAGCCGCACAGTCTGAAGAAGGCGGAAGGAGATGAGGGACAGGCGAACTGATGCACTGCTCATGCCCATCAATCACACCCTCGCAGTCCCAAGAAATAAGACACCGAGGGGCGTTGTGTGGGTCAGGGCGGCCGCAGAGGCGCAGGCAGCCAAACAATGATGCCAGAAGACGGGCAGCGCTACCAAGGGGGTTGCAGCGTGTCATTACAAAGGAAAGTCACACCCCCGGGACGGTTAAATGGTCACACAGAGGACACATTTCAGACGTGTTTTCAGTTCCACATGTGCGAGGAGAATACGTTTATGAGCCACCTTGCACACATGCAACATTACCGCTGTACAAGGTGGCCTTAAAAACGTACAAACGCCTGGGGGAGGGGGGACAGGTTCCCTTCAATTTCAGTTCTTGTGTCTGCGTGGCTTTTGCAGGACACGATGCCGGCTGCACAGCAGGGGAACAGCTGGCGGTGCTGAACCCCACTGACACATTGGCTGGTGTTTGGCTCTGTGCAGCTAGCACATCTGGGCCCCAACTGGCGGTGTTAGAGCCCGGGGTCAGCAGGAGGAGGAGATGGAGCAGAGTGTAGGCCGAAGCCTGCACTGGCGGCAGCTTTGGGTCTGTTGTGCCTGCGTGGCTGTTGCAGGACACGTTGCCGGCTGCACAGCAGGGGAACAGCTGGCGGTGCTGAACCCCACTGACACATTGGCTGGTGTTTGGCTCTGTGCAGCTAGCACATCTGGGCCCCAACTGGCGGTGTTAGAGCCCAGGGTCAGCAGGAGGAGGAGAGGGAGCAGAGTGTAGGCCGAAGCCTGCACTGGAGCAAGTTGAAAGGGAAACTTTAACCCCCCCCCCCCAGGCGTTTGTAGCTGAAAGAGCCATCGTGTACAGCACTAATGCTGGAAAAGGTAAACTTAGCTCTTTTAATTATGGTCCTTGCACATGCTGAACCTAACACTTATAAAAAGTGTCCCCTCCTACCGTGATACCGTCCGGTAGGTGGAACTTTCCTTTGTGATGTGACGCAGCACAGCCGTCATTCTTACCCCCTTGGCGCCGTGCGCCGCCTCCTCAGCGTTGTTTGAATCAGTCCCGGAGCCTGCGCTGTTAGGTTAGCCCTTGGCCATGCACACATTTTGCGCTGCCCGTCTTCTGACATCATTTGGTGTCAGGCTGGCTGCGCCTGTGCGGCCGCGCTGGCCGAGAGCCCGCCTCGTACTGTCTTCTGATTTAATCCCACTGGGGGCCTGAGATCCATGGACATGCGCAGTGCATATCTGAACCTCCACCTCTCACTCATCTCCCTACGGCTTCTTCTGACTGTGCGGTGTCACGGCTGTGGCATGCTATTAGGGACCAGCTGACACCGCACAGTTTGAATAAGCCGTAGGGAGATGAGTGAGAGGTGGAGGTTCAGATATGCACTGCGCATGTCCATGGATCTCTGGCCCCCAGTGGGATTAAATCAGAAGACAGTACGAGGCGGGCTCTCGGCCAGCGCGGCCGCACAGGCGCAGCCAGCCTGACACCAAATGATGTCAGAAGACGGGCAGCGCAAAATGTGTGCATGGCCAAGGGCTAACCTAACAGCGCAGGCTCCGGGACTGATTCAAACAAAGCTGAGGAGGCGGCGCACGGCGCCAAGGGGGTAAGAATGACGGCTGTGCTGCGTCACATCACAAAGGAAAGTTCCACCAACCGGACGGTATCACGGTAGGAGGGGACACTTTTCATAAGTGTTAGGATCAGCATGTGCAAGGAGCACCACGAAAAGAGGCACTTTTTCCCTTTGCATCATCATTACTGCTGCACAAGGTGGCTCCTTCAGTAACAAACGCCTGGGGGGGGGGGACAGGTTCCCTTAAATTTAACTTGTTGTGCCTGCGTGGCGGTCGCAGTACACGTTGCCGGCTGCACAGCAGGGGAACAGCTGGCGGTGCTGAACCCCACTAACACATTGGCGAGGTGTTTGGCTCTGTGCGGACAGCACTTCTGGACGGCAACTGGTGGTGTTGGAGCCCAGGGACAGGTGGAGGAGGAGGAGGTAGGAGGGATTGCCACACACACAGCAGGGGAACAGCTGACGTTACTGAACCCCAATAACAGAGGAGGGACTGTTGACTGTGCGTATAGCACTTCTGGACGGCAACTGGCGGTGTTGGAGCCCAGGGACAGGTGGAGGAGGAGGAGGTAGGAGGAGGTAGGAGGGATTGCCACACACACAGCAGGGGAACAGCTGACGTTACTGAACCCCAATAACAGAGGAGGGACTGTTGACTGTGCGTACAGCACTTCTGGACGGCAACTGGCAGTGTTGGAGCCCAGGGACAGGTGGAGGAGGAGGAGGTAGGAGGAGGTAGGAGGGATTGCCACACACACAGCAGGGGAACAGCTGACGTTACTGAACCCCAATAACAGAGGAGGGACTGTTGACTGTGCGTACAGCACTTCTGGACGGCAACTGGCGGTGTTGGAGCCCAGGGACAGGTGGAGGAGGAGGAGGTAGGAGGGATTGCCACACACACAGCAGGGGAACAGCTGACGTTACTGAACCCCAATAACAGAGGAGGGACTGTTGACTGTGCGTACAGCACTTCTGGACGGCAACTGGCGGTGTTGTAGCCCAGGGACAGGTGGAGGAGGAGGAGGTAGGAGGAGGTAGGAGGGATTGCCACACACACAGCAGGGGAACAGCTGACGTTACTGAACCCCAATAACAGAGGAGGGACTGTTGACTGTGCGTACAGCACTTCTGGACGGCAACTGGCGGTGTTGGAGCCCAGGGACAGGTGGAGGAGGAGGAGGTAGGAGGGATTGCCACACACACAGCAGGGGAACAGCTGACGTTACTGAACCCCAATAACAGAGGAGGGACTGTTGACTGTGCGTACAGCACTTCTGGACGGCAACTGGCGGTGTTGGAGCCCAGGGACAGGTGGAGGAGGAGGAGGTAGGAGGGATTGCCACACACACAGCAGGGGAACAGCTGACGTTACTGAACCCCAATAACAGAGGAGGGACTGTTGACTGTGCGTACAGCACTTCTGGACGGCAACTGGCGGTGTTGGAGCCCAAAGACAGGTGGAGGAGGAGGAGGAGGTAGGAGGAGGTAGGAGGGATTGCCACACACACAGCAGGGGAACAGCTGACGTTACTGAACCCCAATAACAGAGGAGGGACTGTTGACTGTGCGTACAGCACTTCTGGACGGCAACTGGCGGTGTTGGAGCCCAGGGACAGGTGGAGGAGGAGGAGGTAGGAGGGATTGCCACACACACAGCAGGGGAACAGCTGACGTTACTGAACCCCAATAACAGAGGAGGGACTGTTGACTGTGCGTACAGCACTTCTGGACGGCAACTGGCGGTGTTGGAGCCCAGGGACAGGTGGAGGAGGAGGAGGTAGGAGGAGGTAGGAGGGATTGCCACACACACAGCAGGGGAACAGCTGACGTTACTGAACCCCAATAACAGAGGAGGGACTGTTGACTGTGCGTACAGCACTTCTGGATGGCAACTGGCGGTGTTGGAGCCCAGGGACAGGTGGAGGAGGAGGAGGTAGGAGGAGGTAGGAGGGATTGCCACACACACAGCAGGGGAACAGCTGACGTTACTGAACCCCAATAACAGAGGAGGGACTGTTGACTGTGCGTACAGCACTTCTGGACGGCAACTGGCGGTGTTGGAGCCCAGGGACAGGTGGAGGAGGAGGAGGTAGGAGGAGGTAGGAGGGATTGCCACACACACAGCAGGGGAACAGCTGATGTTACTGAACCCCAATAACAGAGGAGGGATTGTTGACTGTGCGTATAGCACTTCTGGACGGCAACTGGCGGTGTTGGAGCCCAGGGACAGGAGGGGGAGGTGGAGGAGGTAGGAGGGATTGCCACACACACAGCTGGGGAACAGCTGACGTTACTGAACCCCAATAACAGAGGAGCGACTGTTGGGACTGTGCGGACAGCACTTCTGGACGGCAACTGGCGGTGTTGGAGCCCAGGGACAGGTGGAAAAGCAGAGGAACACAATGTAGGCCGAAGCCTGAGAAAGTCGAAAGGGAACCTTTAACCCCCCCCCAAGGCGTTTGTAGCTGAAAGAGCCAGCTTGTGCAGCACAAAAGATACAAAAGGAAAAGGTGGCTCTTTTCATCACGCTCCTTGCAAACACAGAACTAAACACTTATAAAATGTGTCCCCTGAAACCGTGAAACCGTCCCGGAGGTGGGACTTTCCTTCGTAATATGACGCAGCACAGCCGTCATTCCTACCCCCCCGGCGCCGCGCCCCGGCTCCTCAGCGTTGTTTGATTCCGTCCCGGAGCCTGCGCTGTTAAGTTATCCCTTGGCCAGGCACACTTAGCGCTGCCCATCTTCTGACATCATTTGGTGTCAGGCTGGCTGCGCCTGTGCGGCCGCGCTGGACGAGAGCCCGCCTCGCAGTGTCTTCTGATTTTATCCCACTGGGGGCCTGGGATCCATGGCCATGCGCAGTGCATATCCTCGCCTCTCACTCCCCTCCCTACGGCTTCTTAAGACTGTGCGGTGTCACGACCATGGCATGCTATTAGGGACCAGCTGACACCGAACAGTCTGAAGAAGCCATAGGGAGATGAGTGAGAGGTGGAGGTTCAGATATGCAATGCACATGTCCATGGATCCCAGGCCCCCAGTGGGATTAAATCAGAAGACACTGCGAGGCGGGCTCTCGGCCAGCGCGGCCGCACAGGCGCAGCCATCCTGACACCAAATGATGCCAGAAGACGGGCAGCGCTAAGTGTGCCTGGCCACGGGATAACATAACAGCGCAGGCTCCGGGACGGAATCAAACAACGCTGAGGAGCCGGGGCGCAGCGCCGGGGGGGTAGGAATGACGGCTGTGCTGCGTCATATTATGAAGGAAAGTCCCACCTCCGGGACGGTTTTACGGTATCAGTGGACACATTTTATAAGTGTTAAGTTCTGCGTGTGCAAGGAGCTAAACCAAAATAGCTACCTTTTCCTTGTGCAGCATTACTGCTGCACAAGGTGGCTCTTTCAGTAACAAACGCCTTGGGGGGGGGGGACAGATTCCCTTACATTTCAGTTGTTGTGTCAGCGTGGCGGTCGCATGACACATTGCCGGCTACACAGCTGGGGATCAGCTGACGTTACTGAAACCCAATAACACTGGGTCGTATGTTTTGACTGTGCAGACGGCACTTCTGAGCCTCAACTGGCGGTGTTGGAGCCCAGGAATTTAAGTTCAGGTGTTAGAAAGATGAACACAACAGGAGACCTGGATAACGTATACAGTGACCTAATTATTTAATCAGGAGGAGGAGTGGCAAATTCCTGCGAGATCCAGGCCTTGTTCATTTTCAGGAAAGTAAGCCGGTCAACGTTATCGGAGGATAGTCGCATGCGACGGTCAGTTAGTACACCACCTGCAGCACTAAAGACACGTTCCGATAATACACTGGTCGCAGGGCAAGACAGCACCTCCAATGCATACTGGCTTAGCTCTGGCCATGTATCCAGCTTTGAGACCCAAAACTTGAAAGGGGAAGAGCCGTCTGGGAGTACAGCAAGAGGGCAAGACATGTAGTCTGTCACCATCTGACGGAACCGTTGCCTCCTGCTGACTGGAGCCGTCTGTGATGGTGTAGACTTTTGTGGGGGGCACAGAAAACTGTGCCACAGTTGGGCCATACTGGTCTTGCCTTGGGCAGAGGCACTGCTTCTGCTCCCTCTTTGTGCAGAGCCTCCACCACTGCCTGGACGCACTGAGCTGCTTTGGAATGCACTAGCAGCACTTCTCTCAGTTGGAATGGAGAAGATGATGGAATTGACCAGTGTGTCTTGGTACTCCCGCATTTTTCGCTCCCGGTTCAACGGTGTGATGAGGCTTTCTACGTTGTCCCGGTAGCGAGGATCGAGGAGGGTGAACACCCAATAATCAGACATGTTGAGAATGTAGGCGATGCGGCGGTCGTTTCTCAGGCACTGCAGCATGTAATCCACCATGTGCTGCAGACTGCCAACTGCCCAAGAAACGCTGTCCCCTGCTGGAGGCGTGGTCTCTGCCCGCTCGTCATCACCCCACCCTCGCTGTACACACTGAGTACTGGACAATTCGGTAACTCCCTCCTCTGGACGGATGTCTTCCTCCTCCATTGACTCCTCCTCATCCTCCTCACAAACTGTCCCCTGCCTACGCGTTTGTGAGGAACCACGTGGCGCTGACTGTCCAGAAGATGATGGAAATGGTGAATCCTCATCCTCCACCTCTTCCACAACATCATCCCTTAGCGCTTGCAGTGATTTTTCAAGCAGGCAGATAAGGGGGACTGTCATGATCTCTGCAAGCAGAGATCATAGCAAGCCTATAGAGGGACAAGCTCTCGGAAGATGGAACTATACTGACCATGAACTAAGCCTGCCGCGCAACTAGAAATAGCCAGGTAGCATTTCCTATTTATTGCTAGATGCCCAGCTCTGGCCTAAGACCTAAATAGCTAGCAGAGGGAAATATAAGACCTGGCTCACCTCTAGAGAAATATTCCAAAGAAGACAGTAGCCCCCCACATATAATGACGGTGAGTTCAGATGAAACAACAAACGCAGCAGGAAAATAGTCTTAGCAAATTTGAGGTCCGCTTACTAGATAGCAGAAGACAGATAGTATACTTTCATGGTCAGCAAAAAAAACACTAACAAAACACCATCCAGAGATTACCTTAAACTCTGGCATTAACTCATAACGCCAGAGTAGCAATCCCTGATCAACGAGAGCTTTCCAGACACAGTAACAAAACTTCAGCTGTGAACTGGAACAAATAGGCAAAACGAAACATGGACAAAAGTCCAACTTATCTAGTAGTTGTCAGAAGCAGGAACAAGCACTGAGAGGCATCAGATAACATTGTTGACCGGCAAGAAACCACCAGAGAAATGAGCTTAAATAGCGACACCCACTACTGATGGAACCAGGTGAAACAGGAAAGAGGATGACAAGTCCAATTCCACAAGCGGCCACCGGGGGAGCCCAGAATCCAAATTCACAACAGTACCCCCCCCTCAAGGAGGGGGCACCGAACCCTCACCAGATCCACCAGGGCGACCAGGATGAGCCCTATGGAAGGCACGAACAAGATCAGAAGCATGAACATCAGATGCATTGACCCAAGAATTATCCTCCTGGCCGTAACCCTTCCAGTTGACCAGATACTGGAGTCTCCGTCTGGAAACACGAGAGTCCAAAATCTTCTCCACAACGTACTCCAACTCACCCTCAACCAACACCGGAGCAGGAGGCTCAACTGAAGGTACAACAGGTACCTCATACCTGCGCAATAACGACCGATGAAAAACGTTATGAATAGAAAAGGACGCAGGGAGGTCCAAACGGAAAGAAACAGGATTAAGAATCTCCAATATTCTATAAGGGCCGATGAACCGAGGTTTAAACTTAGGAGAAGAGACCCTCATAGGGACAAAACGAGAAGACAACCACACCAAATCTCCAACACAAAGCCGAGAACCAACACGACGATGACGGTTGGCAAAACGCTGAGTCTTCTCCTGGGACAACTTCAAATTGTCCATAACCTGCCCCCAGATGTGATGCAATCTCTCCACCACCGCATCCACTCCAGGACAATCCGAGGATTCCACCTGACCGGAGGAAAATCGAGGGTGAAACCCCGAATTACAGAAAAACGGGGACACCAAGGTGGAAGAGCTGGCCCGATTATTGAGGGCGAACTCTGCCAATGGCAAAAAAGCAACCCAATCATCCTGGTCAGCAGAGACAAAACACCTCAGATATGTCTCCAGGGTCTGATTAGTCCGCTCGGTCTGGCCATTAGTCTGAGGGTGAAAAGCAGATGAAAAAGACAAATCTATGCCCATCCTAGCACAGAATGCCCGCCAAAATCTAGACACAAATTGGGTACCTCTGTCAGAAACAATATTCTCAGGAATACCGTGCAATCGGACAACATTCTGAAAAAACAGAGGAACCAACTCAGAAGAAGAAGGCAACTTGGGCAGAGGAACCAAATGGACCATTTTAGAGAAACGGTCACAGACCACCCAGATGACAGACATCTTCTGGGAAACAGGCAGATCTGAAATAAAATCCATCGAGATGTGTGTCCAAGGCCTCTTAGGAATAGGCAAGGGCAACAGCAGTCCGCTAGCCCGAGAACTACAAGACTTGGCCCGAGCACAAATGTCACATGACTGCACAAAGACTCGCACATCTCGTGACAGGGAAGGCCACCAGAAGGATCTTGCCACCAAATCCCTGGTACCAAAAATTCCGGGATGACCTGCCAATGCAGAAGAATGTACCTCAGAGATGACTCTACTGGTCCAATCCTCCGGAACAAACAGTCTATCAGGCGGACAACGATCCGGTCTATCCGCCTGAAACTCTTGCAAGGACCGCCGCAGATCAGGAGAAACGGCCGACAAAATTACTCCCTCCCTAAGGATAGCTGTGGGTTCAGCATTACCAGGAGAGTCCGGGTCAAAACTCCTAGAAAGGGCATCTGCCTTAACATTCTTAGAACCCGGTAGGTATGACACCACAAAATTAAAGCGAGAAAAAAATAAAGACCAGCGCGCCTGTCTAGGATTCAGGCGCCTGGCAGTCTCAAGATAAATCAAATTTTTGTGGTCAGTCAATACCACCACCTGATGCTTAGCCCCCTCTAGCCAATGGCGCCACTCCTCAAACGCCCACTTCATGGCCAAAAGCTCCCTATTCCCAACATCATAATTCCGCTCTGCGGGCGAAAATTTGCGAGAAAAGAAAGCACAAGGCCTAATGACGGAGCAGTCGGAACCTTTCTGCGACAACACTGCCCCAGCTCCGATCTCCGAAGCGTCAACCTCAACCTGAAAAGGCAGATTCACATCAGGCTGACGTAACACAGGGGCAGAGGCAAAACGGTGCTTAAGCTCCTGAAAGGCCTCTACAGCATGAGGGGACCAATTAGCAACATCAGCGCCATGTCTGGTCAAATCAGTCAGTGGTTTAACGACATCCGAAAAACCAGCAATAAATCGGCGGTAAAAGTTGGCAAAGCCCAAAAATCTCTGAAGACCCTTTAGAGAGGAGGGCTGAGTCCAGTCACAAATAGCTTGCACCTTGACGGGATCCATCTCAATGGAAGAGGGAGAAAAAATATACCCCAAAAAGGAAATTTTCTGGACCCCAAAAACGCACTTAGACCCCTTCACACATAAAGAATTAGACCGCAGAACCTGAAAAACTCTCCTGACCTGCTGGACATGAGAGTCCCAGTCATCAGAAAAAATCAGAATATCATCCAGATATATTATCACAAATTTATCCAGAAAATCGCGGAAAATATCATGCATAAAAGACTGGAAAACTGAAGGGGCATTAGAAAGACCAAAAGGCATGACCAAATACTCAAAGTGGCCCTCGGGCGTATTAAATGCGGTCTTCCACTCATCCCCCTGCCTGATCCGCACCAAATTATACGCCCCACGAAGATCAATTTTAGAGAACCACTTAGCACCCTCTATACGAGCAAACAAATCAGTAAGCAATGGCAATGGGTATTGGTACTTAACAGTGATCTTATTCAGAAGCCGATAATCAATACATGGTCTCAAAGAGCCGTCCTTTTTTGAGACAAAGAAAAACCCAGCTCCCAAGGGAGAAGAAGATGGACGAATATGTCCCTTTTCCAAAGACTCCTTTATATATTCCCGCATAGCAGCATGTTCCGGCACAGACAGATTAAACAAACGACCCTTTGGATATTTGCAACCCGGTATCAAATCTATGGCACAATCGCACTCACGGTGCGGAGGTAACGACCCAAGCTTGGGTTCGTCAAAGACGTCTTGATAATCAGAGAGGAACTCAGGGACTTCAGAGGGAATGGACGACGAAATAGAAACCAAAGGTAAGTCCCCATGAATACCCTTACATCCCCAGCTCAACACAGACATTGCTCTCCAGTCCAAGACTGGATTGTGAGACTGCAACCATGGCAATCCCAGTACCAAATCGTCATGTAAATTATACAGCACCAGGAAACGAATAATCTCCTGGTGATCCGGATTGATACGCATGGTTACTTGTGTCCAGTATTGTGGTTTATTATTAGCCAATGGGGTGGAGTCAATCCCCTTCAGAGGAATAAGAGTCTCCAAAGGCTCTAAATCAAAACCACAACGATTGGCAAAGGACCAATCCATAAGACTCAGAGCGGCGCCAGAGTCAACATAGGCGTCCGTGGCAATGGATGACAAAGAGCAAATCAGGGTTACAGACAAAATAAACTTAGACTGAATGGTGCCAATGGAAACAGACTTATCAAGCTTCTTTGTACGCCTAGAGCATGCTGATATAACATGAGTAGAATCCCCACAATAGAAGCACAATCCATTCTTCCGTCTAAAATTCTGTCGCTCGCTCCTGGACAGAATTCTATCACACTGCATACTTTCTGGCGTCTTTTCCATAGACACCGCCAGATGGTGCACCGGTTTGCGCTCCCGCAGACGCCTATCAATCTGAATAGCCATTGTCATGGACTCATTCAGACCTGCAGGCACAGGGAACCCCACCATAACATCCTTAACGGCATCAGAGAGACCTTCTCTGAAAGTTGCCGCCAAGGCGCACTCATTCCACTGAGTAAGCACAGACCATTTACGGAATTTTTGGCAGTAAACCTCAGCTTCGTCTTGCCCCTGAGATAGTGCCATCAAAGTTTTTTCTGCCTGAAGTTCCAAATGAGGTTCCTCATAAAGCAAGCCCAAGGCCAGAAAAAACGCATCCACATCGCGCAACGCAGGATCCCCTGCTGGCAATGAGAAGGCCCAATCTTGAGGGTCACCCCTGAGCAAGGAAATCACAATCCTAACCTGCTGAGCAGGGTCTCCAGCTGAACGAGACTTCAGGGACAAATAAAGCTTACAATTATTTCGGAAATTCTGGAAGCTAACTCTATTCCCTGTGAAGAACTCCGGCAAAGGAATTCTCGGCTCAGATACAGGAGCATGTACCACAAAATCTTGTAAATTTTGTACTTTCGTGATGAGATTATTCAAACCCGCAGTTACACTCTGAAGATCCATTATTGTCAGGTGCACACAGAGCAATACAGAGATTAGGAGGAGAGAGAGAAAAAAGACTGCAGCAAGGCAAACTGGAGGGAAAAAAAAAAAAAATTTCCAGCAGACTTCTTATAACTCTCCTTTCTAAACCTGGGTGTTTAACACTTTATTGGCCGGTCAAACTGTCATGATCTCTGCAAGCAGAGATCATAGCAAGCCTATAGAGGGACAAGCTCTCGGAAGATGGAACTATACTGACCATGAACTAAGCCTGCCGCGCAACTAGAAATAGCCAGGTAGCATTTCCTATTTATTGCTAGATGCCCAGCTCTGGCCTAAGACCTAAATAGCTAGCAGAGGGAAATATAAGACCTGGCTCACCTCTAGAGAAATATTCCAAAGAAGACAGTAGCCCCCCACATATAATGACGGTGAGTTCAGATGAAACAACAAACGCAGCAGGAAAATAGTCTTAGCAAATTTGAGGTCCGCTTACTAGATAGCAGAAGACAGATAGTATACTTTCATGGTCAGCAAAAAAAACACTAACAAAACACCATCCAGAGATTACCTTAAACTCTGGCATTAACTCATAACGCCAGAGTAGCAATCCCTGATCAACGAGAGCTTTCCAGACACAGTAACAAAACTTCAGCTGTGAACTGGAACAAATAGGCAAAACGAAACATGGACAAAAGTCCAACTTATCTAGTAGTTGTCAGAAGCAGGAACAAGCACTGAGAGGCATCAGATAACATTGTTGACCGGCAAGAAACCACCAGAGAAATGAGCTTAAATAGCGACACCCACTACTGATGGAACCAGGTGAAACAGGAAAGAGGATGACAAGTCCAATTCCACAAGCGGCCACCGGGGGAGCCCAGAATCCAAATTCACAACAGGGGACAGTCATGCTGACTAGTGCATCATCTGCACTCGCCATCCGCGTGGAATAATCAAAGGGACGCAAAACCTGGCAGACGTCATTCATAGTGGCCCACTCTGTGGTTGTGAAGTCTGTACGGCGCTGACTGCGACTTCTTTGCGCCTGAAGCAGCTGGTACTCCATTATAGCTTGCTGCTGCTCACACAACCGCTCCAACATATGTAACGTGGAATTCCACCTGGTAGGTAGGTCACATATGATGCGATGTTCCGGCAGGCGGTGTCGGCGCTGCAGAGCCGCAATGCGCGCTTTTGCCGTGCTGGAACGCCGCAAGTGAGCACACTCTAGGCGGACCTTGTGCAGCAGTGCATCAAGATCCGGATAGTCCCTCAAAAAGCTCTGCACGACCAAATTGAGCACATGTGCCAGACATGGGATGTGAGTGAGGTTGCCGAGGCCCAGAGCTGCCACCAGATTTCGGCCATTATCACACACTACCATGCCTGGCTGGAGATTCGCTGGCACAAACCACACATCGCTCTCCTGCTTGATGGCATTCCAGAGCTCCTGCGCTGTGTGGCTACAATTCCCCAAAAAAATTAATTTCAACACGGCCTGTTGACGTTTGGCCATGGCTGTGCTCATGTCGGTCGTAACAGGTACACGTTCATCACGGGTCCATGTAGAGGTGGACTGTGACGGCTCCTGCAGCGATGATTCTGAGGAACTGGTGTAAGAGGAGGAGTCAATGCGTACAGAATGGATTCCTGCAATCCTTGGAGTGGGCAGGACACGTCCTGCGCCACTCGCACGGTCTGTACCCGGCTCAACGACATTAACCCAATGGGCAGTGAGGGAAAGGTATCGCCCCTGTCCATGTTGACTGGTCCACGCATCGGTGGTGAGGTGGACCTTGCTACTGACGGCGTTCAGTAGCGCGTGTTTTATGTGTCCCTCCACATGCTTGTGCAGGGCAGGGACGGCTTGCCTGCTGAAGTAAAAGCGGCTGGGCACATTGTACTGTGGGACTGCCAATGACATCAAGTCACGGAAGCTGTCAGTCTCCACCAGCCTGAATGACAGCATTTCCAGTGAAAGAAGTTTGGCAATGCCTGCAGTCAGAGCCTGTGCTCGTGGGTGGTTTGACGAGAAAGGCCGCCTTTTCTCCCATGCCTGTACTACCGATGGCTGTAGAGTGGGCTGGGAGTGTGTGGATGACTGGGAAAGTGGTGCTGCGGGTGGAATTACAGCGGGTCTCTGGACAACAGGGCCAGAGGTTCTTCCACGGCGATCCTGGGAGGAAGCCGAACCAGCTGCGTGTGAGCTAGAGGAAGAGGCAACACGAGCTGAAGAGGTGGTAGCTGCCGCTGTTGGTTGGCCTAGCTCTTCAGTGTGTTTTTCTAACTCCGCCGGGTGCCTGTTGCGCACATGTTTCCACATGTTGGAGGTATTGAGGTTGCTGACATTTTTCCCTCTTTTGACTTTTTGATGACACACCTTGCATCTGACATAGCAAATGTCATCTGCAACTGTGTCAAAAAAGGACCAGGCACTGCAAGTCTTGGGAGCGCCCTTTTTGGGTTTTGGAAGAGACATGCTCCTAACGGGTGCCAAAGCGGAGGCTGCAGGATCTGCAGTCTTCCCCCTCCCTCTCCCTCTTTGGGCCGTACGGGGAATCTCTTCCTCAGAGCTGCTCCCACCACCTTCCTGTCCCTCACGCCAAGATGGGTCAAGGACCTCATCATCTACACTACCCTCTGCCCCCAACTGCTCCTCCTGGGTAGTCTCAGCAGCAGAGCACGCACCAGTAAGTGGCACCTGAGTGTCATCATCAGCTGATGCGGCCTGCGATGTGGTGACCGGAGCCACTGGCCCACCCACCTCTTCAGAGGAAGAGAGAAAAAGCTGTTGGGCATCACTGCACCCTGCCTCTTCTTCCATTTCTCCAATGCTGCTTGGCTGGCCCCCTGTTTCCAAGCCAAGAGATTCAGAGAACAGAAGTAGAGACGGCTCCTGTCCTGGGCTCTCTGTCTGCCTGGGCAATTTGGCAGGTGGTGAAGAGACAGATGGCTGCTCTCCAGTGCTCTGTGTCTGAGAGGATGTGGCACTAATTGAAGTTGATGCATTAGCTGCCATCCATCCGACAACGGCTTCAATTTGTTCTTCACGCAGCAGCGGTGTACGGCGCTCTGACACAAAGCTGCGCATGAACGACTGTTGCCTGGTGAATGTGGGTGCTGATGAGTCACCGGTGCCCGCAGCAGGCACAGAATCCCCACGTCCTCTCCCTGCTCCGCGCCCACGCCCACGTGCCTTACTCACTGCCTTCTTCATCTTGGTTGACTGATAAAGATAAGCAGAAAAGTACTAACGGCTTTGTGTGCTTATTCCTGAGCAACTCCTCCTAACAGGTATAAGAAACACTAATTTTCTAAAGTGTGGACTAGACTTTAATATGAGCTAATGTGGCCTACACAAATGTAAAGTGGTGTAACTGGTGTGTTTGGTGAACTTTAATATTTATTTATTTTTTGGGGGCTGAACTGACAACGGATAGAGCTGCAGTCACACGGAGACCGTGCAGACAGCCGTAAACGGCGCTGCAAGGCCCAAAAACCCTCCTCTACGTTATCCTATGTAGTGTTTTTCCACAAATTAGCTGGAGACGGGTGGAAAGACACTAATAGGAATTTTTTGAAAAAATGTGCAGCAGCCTGCACTACTTAAAACAAAATGAAAATTGATTTGGCGGTATGACGCAGTGAACAACCCTGAGCTGGAGACAACCAGGCTACGGCTGCTCACAGACTACAGGGCGAGCTGCAGTCACACGGAGACCGTGCAGACAGCCGTAAACGGCGCTGCAAGGCCCAAAAACCCTCCTCTACGTTATCCTATGTAGTGTTTTTCCACAAATTAGCTGGAGACGGGTGGAAAGACACTAATAGGATTTTTTTGAATAAATTAGCAGCAGACTACACTACTTGAAAAAAAAAAAGAACAGTATGAGGCAATGAACCACCCTCCCTGAACTGAATACAACCAGCTATGGATGGCCTATGTGGCTGCACTCAGACTAGAGAATGGGCTGCACTCAAACACACACACACACACACAGACCTTGCAGATCGCTGTGAAAACAGCGCTACAAGGCAAAAGCAAGGTGAATAGTAGGTGAACACAGCGGTTGCTAAATTAGCCTTTGGAAAGCACAAAGAAGCAAATTGCTATCTCTAAACTGTCCCTCAGTCAGCAAACAGCGTCCTGTCACTAACTGAATTCACAGCAGAGTGATCGCAAAATGGCGCCAGCGACTTTTAAACTGCATCATGACATCATTTCAGCAGCCAATCACAGCCTTGCCAGTAGTTTCATGCCCTCCATGCTAAACAGGATGTGCCCACACTTGGAATCATTCTCATTGGCTGAATTTCTGCATTTTGAATCTTGGAACTTCCGATTCCGGTATCCGATACGCGGCAAGTATCGGAATCCCGGTATCGGAATTCCGATACCGCAAGTATCGGCCGATACCCGATACTTGCGGTATCGGAATGCTCAACACTAGTATTTACCAAATTGGATCTGCGGGGGGCATATAACCTGATTCACATCCATGAGGGGGACGAATGGAAGACGGCGTTTAACACCAGAGATGGGCACTATGAATATCTAGTGATGCCCTTCGGGTTCTGTAATGCCCCAGCCATTTTCCAAGACTTTGTCAACGACATTTTCCGGGATATGCTCTCCACCTCGGTTGTAGTCTATCTGGATGATATTCTCATCTTTTCTCCTGATATTGACTCCCACCGGAGAGATGTTGGCAGAGTCTTCGACCTCTTACTGGCAAATTCCCTGTATGCTAAGTTGGAGAAGTGTATGTTTGAGCAGGAGTCTTTACCTTTCCTAGGCTATATCATCTCAGCCCAGGGATTGGCTATGGATCCTGCCAAACTACAAGCTGTGATGGACTGGCAAGAACCTCATTCTCTTAAAGCGGTGCAGCGCTTTATGGGGTTCATTAATTATTACCGCCAGTTCATTCCCCACTTCTCAACTTTGGTAGCTCCCTTGGTAGCCTTCACCAAGAAGGGAGCAAATCCCAAATTGTGGTAAGAAGAGGTCTCCAGGGCCTTCTCTTCTATCAAGTCTCATTTTGCTAGCGCTCCCATCCTACATCGTCCCGATATTGATAAGCCGTTCATAATGGAGGTGGATGCCACATCTGTTGGTGCAGGAGCAGTCCTTTTCCAAAAGGATGCTCAAGATCGGAAGCATCCTTGCTTCTTTTTCTCCAAGACCTTTACACCTGCGGAGAAAAATTATTCCATCGGGGACAGGGAGTTGCTAGCGATGAAGTTGGCTTTCTCTGAGTGGAGACATCTCTTGGAGGGAGCTCGTTTTCCCTTTCAAGTCTTCACGGACCACAAAAATTTATTATATTTGCAAACAGCTCAGCGGCTAAATTCTCGCCAGGCCAGATGGTCCTTGTTCTTCTCCCGGTTCCATTTCACCCTCCATTATCTCACTGGGAAGAAGAACATTCGTGCTGATGCCCTTTCTCGCTCTGTTGTGTCATCTGAGGAGGAGGAAGGAGAGCCTCGGTTTATTGTCCCTTCCGAGAGTCTGAGAACCGTAAAGCTTCGGTTTCCCTAGAGTCTGTGCCTCCGGGCAATACTTTTGTGCCCATTAATTTGCGACCGGAGGTTCTCTCTTGGTCTCATTCGTCCAGGGTGGGTGGACACTTTGGGACAAAGAGGACGTCTGAGCTGTTGGCGAGAACGTACTGGTGGCCACATATGGTCCGTGATGTCAGAGATTATATTCAGGCATGTGTCTCCTGCGCCAAAAATAAGTCTCCTCGACAACGGCCTGCTTGGTTACTCTATCCCTTGCCGGTGGCAGACCGGCCCTGGGAAATGGTCGGGATGGACTTTGTGGTGGGTTTGACCAAAGTCTCGTGGCTGTACCATCATTTGGGTTATCACTGATCATTTTTCGAAAATAGTGCATTTGGTGCCACTACCACGGTTACCTTCTGCACGGGCTTTGGCAGCTTTGTTCATAAAACACATCTTCCGCCTATATGGTATGCCGGACAAAATTGTCAGTGACCGGGGTCCCCAGATTGCGTCTCGATTCTGGAGAGAGCTTTGTCGTCTTCTCAGCATTGAGTTGAATTTCTCTTCCGCATATCATCCCGAGACTAATGGGTTGGTAGAGAGGGCCAACCAGACCTTGGTCACATATCTGCAACATTTTGTCTCAGCCAGGCAGGATGACTGGGCATCCTTGCTACCGTGGGCGGAGTTTGCGCTGAACAATGCTGTAGCCGACTCCACTGGTCAAACCCCATTCCTCCTCAACTGTGGTCAGCATCCGCGGGTACCTGTGCCTATGCCCGTGTCTTCCGCCGACTCCAGGGTGGCAGACTGGGCTGTGGAGGCACGGGATATTTGGGACCGCACTCAGGATGCCATTTGGGCCTCCAAGGAGAGAATGAGGTCTTCCGCCAATGCTCATCGACCTTTGCTCCTGGTGACTTGGTGTGGCTCTCCGCCCGTAACATCAGGCTGCGAGTTCAGTCCACTAAGTTTGCACCTCGCTACTTGGGTCCTTTCAAGGTCCTCGAACAGGTAAATGCTGTGGTCTATAGTTTAGCCCTTCCGCCACGCCTGGGTATCACCGACACCTTTCATGTGTTCCTCTTGAAACCCGTACACATGTCCCGGTTTTCCGAGTCATCTGCTGGGACATCGGGTTCGTCTACGGACGATTACGAGGTGAACGCTATTTTGGGGTGTAAGTTGGTACATGGCAAAAAACTTTATTTGTTGGACTGGAAGGGTTATGGTCCTGAGGACGTATATCTGCCAGCCACTTTCTGCCACTTACATTGTGTAGTGTAATACAGTGGGCCTGGTTTTCGCAGCAGTCTCCCACATAATAAAGGGAGATTTAAATTGCCACTAAGTGGATCTGCGTCAGCTCTGTTTGTCGTATATCTGCCAGCCACTTTCTGCCACTTACATTGTGTAGTGTAATACAGTGGGCCTGATTTTTGCAGCAGTCTCTCACACAAAAAAGGGAGATTTAAATTGCCAACAGGTTTATATACACATTCTACCTTGCTTTATAGTACCATATAACGGTTACATAGTTACATAGTTATTAAGGTTGAAGGAAGACTTTAAGTCCATCTAGTTCAACCCATAGCCTAACCTAACATGCCCTAACATGTTGATCCAGGGGAAGGCAAAAAAAACCCATGTGGTAAGAATAAGCTCCACCATGGGGAAAAAAATTCCTTCCCGACCCCACATACGGCAACCAGACTAGTTCCCTGGATCAACGCCCTATCAAGGAATCTAATATATATACCCTGTAACATTATACTTTTCCAGAAAGGTATCCAGTCCCCTCTTAAATTTAAGTAATGAATCACTCATTACAACATCATACGGCAGAGAGTTCCATAGTCTCACTGCTCTTACAGTAAAGAATCCGCGTCTGTTATTATGCTTAAACCTTCTTTCCTCCAGACGTAGAGGATGCCCCCTTGTCCCTGTCACCGGTCTATGATGAAAAAGATCATCAGAAAGGTCTTTGTACTGTCCCCTCATATATTTATACATTAACATAAGATCACCCCTTAGCCTTCGTTTTTCCAAACTAGCCTTGGTCGCTCTTCTCTGCACCCGCTCTAGTTCAGCTATGTCTTTCTTATACACCGGAGACCAGAACTGTGCACAGTATTCTAAGTGTGGTCGAACTAGTGACTTGTATAGAGGTAAAATTATGTTCTCCTCATGAGCATCTATTCCTCTTTTAATGCATCCCATTATTTTATTTGCCTTTGTAGCAGCTGCCTGACACTGGCCACTGAACATGAGTTTGTCATCCACCCATACACCCAGGTCTTTTTCATTGACGGTTTTGCCCAGAGATTTAGAATTAAGCACATAGTTATACATCTTATTACTTCTACCCAAGTGCATGACCTTACATTTATCCCCATTAAAGCTCATTTGCCATTTATCAGCCCAAGCTTCTAGTTTACATAAATCATCCTGTAATATAAAATTGTCCTCCTCTGTATTGATTACCCTGCAGAGTTTAGTGTCATCTGCAAATATTGAAATTCTACTCCGACTGCCCCCTACAAGGTCATTAATAAATATGTTAAAAAGAAGAGGGCCCAATACTGACCCCTGTGGTACCCCACTGCTAACCGCGACCCAGTCCGAGTGTGCTCCATTAATAACCACCCTTTGTTTCCTATCCCTGAGCCAGCTCGCAATCCACTTACACATATTTTCCCCTATTCCCATTATTCTCATTTTATGTAACAACCTTTTGTGTGGCACCGTATCAAAAGCTTTTGAAAAGTCCATATACACTATATCCACTGGGCTCCCTTGGTCCAGTCTGGAACTTACCTCTTCATAGAAGCTGATCAAATTAGTCTGACATGAACGGTCCCTAGTAAACCCGTGCTGATACTGGGTCATGAGGTTATTCCTCTTCAGATACTCCAGTATAGCATCCCTTAGAATGCCTTCCAGGATTTTACCCACAGTAGAGGTTAAACTTACTGGCCTATAATTTCCGAGTTCAGTTTTTGTCCCCTTTTTGAATATTGGCACCACATTTGCTATACGCCAGTCCTGTGGTACAGACCCTGTTATTATGGACTCTTTAAAGATTAAAAATAATGGTCTATCAATGACTGTGCTTAATTCCTGCAGTACTCGGGGGTGTATCCCATCCGGGCACGGAGATTTCTCAATTTTTGTGATTTTTAGACGCCGCTGTACTTCCTGCTCGGTTAAGCAGGTAACATTTAATTGGGAATTTTTATTACTAGTCATTTTGTCTGCCATGGGATTTTTGTTTTGTAAATACTGATGAAAAAAAGTCATTTAGCATATTGGCTTTTTCCTCATCCTCATCGACCATTTCATCCAGACTATTTTTAAGGGGGCCAACACTATCATTTTTTAGTTTCTTACTATTTATGTAGTTAAAGAATATTTTGGGATTATTTTTGCTCTCTCTGGCAATGAGTCTCTCTGTCTCAATCTTTGCTGTCTTGATTTGCTTTTTACAGAATTTATTTAATTTTCTGTATTTATTTAATGCCTCCTCACTAGTGTTGAGCATTCCGATACCGCAAGTATCGGGTATCGGCCGATACTTAGCGGTATCGGAATTCCGATACCGAGATCCGATACTTGCCGCGTATCGGATACCGGAATCAGAAGTTCCCAGGATTCAAACTGCACAAATTTGTACGAAATCAGCCAATGAGAATGATTCCAAGTGTGGGCACATCCTGTTCAGCATGGAGGGCATGAAACTACTGGCAAGGCTGTGATTGGCTGCTGAAATGATGTCATGATGCAGTTTAAAAGTCGCTGGCGCCATTTTGCGCTCACTCTGCTGTGAATTCAGTTAGTGACAGAACGCTGTTTGCTGACTGAGGGCCAGTTTAGAGATAGCGATTTGCTTCTTTGTGCTTTTCAAAGGCTAATTTAGCAACCGCTGTGTTCACCTACTAATCACCTTGCTTTTGCCTTGTAGCGCTGTTTTCACAGCGATCTGCAAGGTCTGTGTGTGTGTGTGTGTGAGTGCAGCCCACTCTCTAGTCTGAGTGCAGCCATAGGCCATCCATAGCTGGTTGTATTCAGTTCAGGGAGGGTGGTTCATTGCCTCATACTGTTCTTTTTTTTTTTTTTTTCAAGTAGTGTAGTCTGCTGCTCATTTTTTCAAAAAAATCCTATTAGTGTCTTTCCTCCCGTCTCCAGCTAACTTGTGGAAAAACACTACATAGGATAACGTAGAGGAGGGTTTTTGGGCCTTGCAGCGCCGTTTACGGCTGTCTGCATGGTCTCCGTGTGACTGCAGCTCTCTCTGTTGTCAGTTCAGCCCCAAAAAAATAAATAAAGTTCACCAAACACACCAGTGACACCACTTTACATTTGTGTAGGCCACATTAGCTCATATTAAAGTCTAGTCCACACTTTAGAAAATTAGTGTTTCTCATATATGTTAGGAGTTGTTCAGGAATAAGCACACAAAGCTGTTAGTACTTTTCTGCTTATCTTTATCAGTCAACCAAGATGAAGAAGGCAGTGAGTAAAGCACGTGGGCGTGGGCACGGAGCAGGGAGAGGACGTGGGGATTCTGTGCCTGCTGCGGGCACCGGTGACTCATCAGCACCCACTTTCACCAGGGAACAGTCCTTCATGCGCAGCTTTGTCGCAGAGCGCCGTACACCGCTGCTGCGTGAAGAACAAATTGAAGCCGTTGTCGGATGGATGGCAGCTAATGCATCAACTTCAATTTGTGCCACATCCTCTCAGACACAGAGCACTGGAGAGCAGCCATCTGTCTCTTCACCACCTGCCAAATTGCCCAGGCAGACAGAGATCCCAGGACAGGAGCCGTCTCTACTTCCGTTCTCTGAATCTCTTGGCTTGGAAACAGGGGGCCAGCCAAGCAGCATTGGAGAAATGGAAGAAGAGGCAGGGTGCAGTGATGCCCAACCGCTTTTTCTCTCTTCCTCTGAAGAGGCGGGTGGGCCAGTGCCTCCGGTCACCACATCGCAGGACGCATCCGCTGATGACACTCAGGTGCCACTTTCTGGTGCGTGCTCTGCTGCTGAGACTACCCAGGAGGAGCAGTTGGGGGCAGAGGGTAGTGTAGATGATGAGGTCCTTGACCCATCTTGGCGTGAGGGACAGGAAGGTGGTGGGAGCAGCTCTGAGGAAGAGATTCCCCGTACGGCCCAAAGAGGGAGAGGGAGGGGGAAGACTGCGGATCCTGCAGCCTCCGCTTTGGCACCCGTTAGGAGCATGTCTCTTCCAAAAGCCAAAAAGGGCGCTCCCAAGACTTGCAGTGCCTGGTCCTTTTTTGACACAGTTGCAGATGACATTTGCTATGTCAAATGCAAGGTGTGTCATCACAAAGTCAAAAGAGGTCGAAATGTCAGCAACCTCAATACCTCCAACATGTGGAAACATGTGCGCACCAGGCACGCGGCGGAGTTAGAAAAACACACTGAAGAGCTAGGCCAACAAACAGCGGCAGCTACCACCTCTTCAGCTCGTGTTGCCTCTTCCTCCAGCTCACACGCAGCTGGTTCGGCTTCCTCCCAGGATCGCCGTGGAAGAACCTCTGGCCCTGTTGTCCAGAGACCCGCTGTAATTCCACCCGCAGCACCACTTTCCCAGTCATCCACACACTCTCAGCCCAGTGTACAGCCATCGGTAGTACAGGCATGGGAGAAAAGGCGGCCTTTCTCGTCAAACCACCCACGAGCACAGGCTCTGACTGCAGGCATTGCCAAACTTCTGTCACTGGAAATGCTGTCATTCAGGCAGGTGGAGACCGACAGCTTATGTGACTTGATGTCATTGGCAGTCCCACAGTACAATGTGCCCAGCCGCTTTTACTTCAGCAGGCAAGCCGTCCCTGCCCTGCACAAGCATGTGGAGGGACACATAAAACACGCGCTACTGAATGCCGTCAGTAGCAAGGTCCACCTCACCACCGATGCGTGGACCAGTCAACATGGACAGGGGCGATACCTTTCCCTCACTGCCCATTGGGTTAATGTCGTTGAGCCAGGTACAGATCGTGCGAGTGGCGCAGGACGTGTCCTGCCCACTCCAAGGATTGCAGGAATCCATTCTGTACGCATTGACTCCTCCTCTTACACCAGTTCCTCAGAATCATCGCTGCAGGAGCCGTCACAGTCCACCTCCACATGGACCCATGATGAACGTTTACCTGTTACGACCGACATGAGCACAGCCGTGGCCAAACGTCAACAGGCCGTCTTGAAATTAATTTCTTTGGGGAATCGAAGCCACACAGCGCAGGAGCTCTGGAATGCCATCAAGCAGGAGAGCGATGTGTGGTTTGTGCCAGCGAATCTCCAGCCAGGCATGGTAGTGTGTGATAATGGCCGAAATCTGGTGGCAGCTCTGGGCCTCGGCAACCTCACTCACATCCCATGTCTGGCACATGTGCTCAATTTGGTCCTGCAGAGTTTTTTGAGGGACTATCCGGATCTTGATGCACTGCTGCACAAGGTCCGCCTAGAGTGTGCTCACTTGCGGCGTTCCAGCACGGCAAAAGCGCGCATTGCGGCTCTGCAGCGCCGACACCACCTGCCGGAACATCGCATCATATGTGACCTACCTACCAGGTGGAATTCCACGTTACATATGTTGGAGCGGTTGTGTGAGCAGCAGCAAGCTGTAATGGAGTACCAGCTGCATCAGGCGCAAAGAAGTCGCACTCCGCGCCGTTCAGACTTCACAACCACAGAGTGGGCCACTATGAAAGACGTCTGCCAGGTTTTGCGTCCCTTCGGTTATTCCATGCGGATGGCGAGTGCAGATGATGCACTAGTCAGCATGACTGTCCCCCTTATCTGCCTGCTTGAAAAATCACTGCAAGCGCTAAGGGATGATGTTGTGGAAGAGGTGGAGGATTCACCATTTCCATCATCTTCTGGACAGTCAGCGCCACGTGGTTCCTCACAAACGCGTAGGCAGGGGACAGTTTGTGAGGAGGATGAGGAGGAGTCAATGGAGGAGGAAGACATCCATCCAGAGGAGGGAGTTACACAATTGTCCAGTACTCAGTGTGTACAGCAAGGGTGGGGTGATGACGAGCGGGCAGAGATCACGCCTCCAGCAGGGGACAGCGTTTCTTGGGCAGTTGGCAGTCTGCAGCACATGGTGGATTACATGCTGCAGTGCCTGAGAAACGACCGCCGCATCGCCCACATTCTCAACATGTCTGATTATTGGGTGTTCACCCTCCTCGATCCTCGCTACCAGGACAACGTAGAAAGCCTCATCACACCGTTGAACCGGGAGCGAAAAATGCGGGAGTACCAAGACACACTGGTGAATTCCATCAACTTCTCCATTCCAAGTGAGAGAAGTGCTGCTAGTGCATTACAAAGCAGCTCAGTGCGTCCAGGCAGTGGTGGAGGCTCTGCACAAAGAGGGAGCAGAAGCAGTGCCTCTGCCCAAGGCAAGACCAGTATGGCCCAACTGTGGCACAGTTTTCTGTGCCCGCCACAAAAGTCTACACCATCACAGACGGCTCCAGTCAGCAGGAGGCAACGGTTCCGTCAGATGGTGACAGACTACATGTCTTGCCCTCTTGCTGTACTCCCAGACGGCTCTTCACCTTTCAAGTTTTGGGTCTCAAAACTGGATACATGGCCAGAGCTAAGCCAGTAAGCATTGGAGGTGCTGGCTTGCCCTGCGGCTAGTGTATTATCGGAACGCGTCTTTAGTGCTGCAGGTGGTGTACTAACTGACCGTCACATGCGACTATCCTCCGATAACGTTGACCGGCTTACTTTCCTGAAAATGAACAAGGCCTGGATCTCGCAGGAATTTGCCACTCCTCTTCCTGATTAAATAATTAGGTGACTGTCTACGTTATCCAGGTCTCCTGTTGTGTTCATCTTTCTACCACCTGAACTTAAATTCCTGGGCTCCAACACCGCCAGTTGAGGCTCAGAAGTGCCGTCTGCACAGTCAAAACATACGACCCAGTGTTATTGGGTTTCAGTAACGTCAGCTGATCCCCAGCTGTGTAGCCGGCAATGTGTCCTGCGACCGCCACGCTGACACAACAACTGAAATGTAAGGGAACCTGTCCCCCACCCCCCCAAAGTCGTTTGTTACTGAAAGAGCCACCTTGTGCAGCAGTAATGCTGCACAAGGAAAAGGTAGCTATTTTTGTTTAGCTCCTTCCACACGCAGAACTTAACACTTATAAAATGTGTCCACTGATACCGTAAAACCGTCCCGGAGGTGGGACTTTCCTTCATAATATGACGCAGCACAGCTGTCATTCTTACCCCCTTGGCACCGTGCCCCGGCTCCTCAGCGTTGTTTGATTCCGTCACGGAGCTTGCGCTGTTATGTTATCCCTTGGCCAGGCACACTTAGCGCTGCCCATCTTCTGACATCATTTGGTGTCAGGCTGGCTGCGCCTGTGCGGCCGCGCTGGCCGAGAGCCCGCCTCGCATAGTCTTCTGATTTAATCCCACTGGGGGCCTGAGATCCATGGACATGCGCAGCGCATATCTGAACCTCCGCCTCTCACTCATCTCCCTGCGCCTTCTTCAGACTGTGCGCCGTCAGCTGATCCCTAATAGCATGCCACGGCCGTGACGCCGCACAGTCTGAAGAAGCCGTAGGGAGGGGAGTGAGAGGCGAGGATATGCACTGCGCATGGCCACGGATCCCAGGCCTGCGGTGGGATTACATTAGACGACACTGCGAGGCGGGCTCTCGGCCAGCGCGGTGTTGAGTCCTTCTCAGTCCCTGGCTTACTAGAGGTAGGGATCCGAGTGAAATGACACGCAGCACAAAAGGTTGTGTGATCATATACAGGGGAAGCCCAGGAGCACGTCTGACTCACTGGGCTCTACCCCTCCTTTTATATAGAAAAGAGCTATACATTTACAGACATGCGCACAAGCGCTCATATTTCACATCCTTTTACAAAAACAGTCTATACTAGAGATAAGGTACAGCTTCTAGTATGTAGGTAAAAGGTTACACTATCAAGAAGGAATGCGTCCATAAAAGGAAATGTCAACTTTGCTTAAGTTTCTTGAAATAAGCCAGATGTCTCAGGAGAAAGACACAATGGATTCTTTCAGTCTGATCTCCACAATTCCCCCCTTTGACATATTCTTTTATTTTTATTACCACAGGGCTAAAGACAAAGCCTTTATTTTTGGTATTACACATGTACATGCTTGTATTCAATAAGAGAATCAAATCTAGTATTAATTCTTCCGTTTAACTCTCGCAACCTTTTCTTTGTTTTGCAATAAGTTTGTTCATTCTTTTTTTCTTTATACGGCAGTATACTAAAACATTTATGAAACAACAAAAAGTTAATACGGTAATAATAATTAGAATCACTAGAAGATAACATAAGAAAAGAAAAAAAAAAAAAATTTATACTCTTGCATCTATTACACAAAGTTTATCTGTGCATACTGAGATACCCTTGAGCACAATCTGGAATAGTACGTATATGACTACAATAATCATAACTATATGTATTATGCTCTGCATAATCCCAGCAACCCACCCACCGATTCCTCTGAACCAGTTGGCTGGGTTAAGAAAAGAAAAGGTATCTGACCACCAGCTATCCTTATTCTGGTCATTATCTTTGTCATACTGATCTCTGAGTCGTTGTACGTCCTTTAATTTAAATGTCATACTCATCAGATTCATTATAAACCAGGTTCCCCGGTTTGCTTGTACAATCGCTTGCATTACCTTGAGGGAACAACTCAGAATGTTCCCAATTTCTATTGTGTATGTATCTTTCCAATACTACAGGTTTGAAGGCATCAGAGGAAGGGACGGTTGTACTGAAACTGAGCTGTAGATTTTCAGTGGGGACCTGTCCTAGATCAGTTAATCCAGTCTTATTCCTAGGTACCCATTTTCCTCCCTTGAATGCTAAATATTGTAGATGTGTATTACTCCCTGAGAGATTACCCTGCCACCAAGGAAATTCTACCCATCCCACAATTGGTATGGCGATTGTAGTATTCCACAGCCTAGCATTACCAGTTTGATTATTGGCCAGTTTGTCTGAACAATTAGGCAAAGCGAATATTTCTTCTGCTGATACGGGAACTGCTAGAAAAGGTATACTTGTGGCTGATACCGGTGAATGGGTACAGATCCAACAATCTGTCAGGGTTTGTGTATTGTTTAACAAGTCATGCACTAATTTTCTATGATGTTGTACGAATCTATTGTTCAAAGGGGTTAGAGAATTTAGTCTTTCCCATGCCTTTGTCGTGGTTAATACTATTAACATCAATATCATGAGTTTATACTGCTTTTTTTGCAATGGCTTGCATGTATCCATGATGCCTTTCCTTCAAGCTTGACTGATGTAGGTGTTGTCAACAGGACTTGGAAGGGTCCGTCAAACCTTGGTTCTAGAGCCTTTCTGGTGTGTCTTTTTACATAGACTTGATCACCTGGTTCCAACTTGTGACTTCCTTCAATGTTGTCAGGATCTGGAAGGGAAGCAAAAACTTGTGCATGCACCTTAGTTAATTGTTTCTGAAGATTTTGCACATAAGAAGTCAATGACTCAATATTTAACACAAGTTGCTGTGGAAAATAACATCCTAAATTGGCAGTCCTACCAAACAAAATTTCATATGGAGACAGTTTAGTCTTACCCCTTGGGGTATTGCGTATTGAGTAAAGGGCCAGTGGAAGGCATTCTGTCCAAGGCTTTCCTGTTTCAGCCATGGCTTTCTGTATTTTTAATTTTAAAGTTCCATTCATGCGTTCCACCTTACCAGAACTTTGAGGATGATACGGAGTGTGTAACTGACTTTCAACACCCAACATTTTCAGTACATTTTGAAATATTTCTCCAGTGAAATGAGTACCCCTATCTGACTCGATCACTTCAGGGAGACCGTAACGGGGTATCAGTTCGGCAACTAGCTTTACAGCAGTGTTTTTAGCTGAAGCCTTCCGAACTGGATAGGCCTCTGGCCACCCTGAGAACATGTCCACACACACCAACACATACTCATACCCATTACTTTTTGGCAGCTGGATAAAGTCTATTTGTAATCGCTGAAACGGATAGAGAGGTCGGACGTGGTGCTTCATAGGGGTCTTTGTTGTCTGTCCGGGATTATGTGCCAGGCATATAACGCATGCAGCACAATAGTCTCTTGCGTAGTTGCCAAAACCTGGAGCCAACCAGACTTGCTTTGCCAGTAGTGTCATTGCATTTGCAGACACATGCGTAGGGTGGTGCAATCCACCAACTACAATCGGGTACCAGGCTCTAGGCAGACATATTAGTCCATCTTTCTTCCAAATTCCTGCTTGTTCTTCTGCCCCTTCCTTTTTCCATCTATCCCTCTCCTCTTCTCCTGCATCTTCCTGTGCTTGTCTCAGTCTATCTTCAGTATTTTCTGTGAGGTTTACAGTATGAACCTGTCGTAAGGGTTTGACTGCCGCTGCTTTGGCTGCTTTATCAGCCCTATCATTTCCCCTAGATTCCCTAGTGTCGAGTCTCACATGTGCAGCTACCTTAATTACTGCTACTTCTTTTGTTTCTTGTGCAGCCTCTAAGATCTGTTTGATCAAAGAAGCATGTTTTACAGGTTGTCCTGATGCTGTCATGTAACCTCTAGCTCTCCAGATTACTCCAAAATCAAACACAATACCATGTGCATACCTAGAATCAGTGTATATATTAGCTGTCTGATTCTCAGCTATTTTTAGCGCTTCAATCAATGCTGTTAGTTCTGCTTCTTGTGCAGACTGTTTTGGTGGAAGTGGTTCTGCTTTGAGAGTTTTAGATTCTGACACAACTGCATACCCTGTATGAAAGTTACCTGTGTCATCTGCAAACCTACTACCGTCTATAAACAGCTCTAAATCTGGATTTTGAAGTGGTGTTTCGGATACATTGGGTAAGCCTGCTGTTTCTTGTAAAATGAGCTCTGTACAATCATGTGTGTCTGTAGGGAAAAAATTTGCGTGTGGATCAGTGTCCTTATTCCCCCCTTCAGACTCGAGAGGTAGCAGTGTAGCTAAATTAAGAGTCTGAAGCCTTGCAAATGTGATAGTAGAGGGGAGCAGCAAAGAACACTGTAGCCGCAAATGTCTGGCCATGGAAATGTGTTTTGGTTGGACCTGGTTTAATATCCCATAAACATCATGTGTAGTTTGAACTGTGAGTGGATGCTCTAGGACAATTTCTGATGCTTTGTCCAACAATAGTGAGACAGCAACAACTACACGTACACAGGTTGGCGCTGCTCTAGCTACGGGATCTAACCTTGCTGAAAGATATGCAATTGGTCTTTGTTTCCCTGCATGCTTCTGGGTAAGAACTCCTGTAGCATGAGAATCAACTTCTGCAGCCATAAGCTGAAATGGTTTGGTGTAGTCTGGTAGCCCTAACGCTGGAGCTGAAACAAGGGCATCTTTTAATTGTTGGAACGAAATCTGACCTTCTTTTGTCAACAAATAAGGTTCACTTTTTACACAGTCATACAGTGGTTGCATTAGTTGACTGGCATGTATAATCCATTGTCTACAATGAGACACTATTCCTAAAAATGCTCGTAGCTGTTTATGATTTCTAGGCTCATTCATCTGTCTTATTGCTTCAGTTCTTTGAGGTGTAAGATGCTTTTTACCTTGAGAAATGCAATGACCTAGAAAGACCACTTTGATCTGACAAACTTGTAGCTTTTGTCTATTCACTTTACACCCTTCTTTTTCTAGAAAACATAGTAAACTTACAGTGGACCTTTCTGTGGTTTCTAGATCTGGGCAGCAAAGTAGTATGTCATCCACATACTGTAAAATTACTACCTGTGGTTCGGGTTCAAACCTCTGGAGGACTGTTTGTAGGGCATTTGAATAAAGAGTAGGGGAGTGTATCATTCCCTGTGGAAGGCGTGTCCACGCCAACTGTTTGCCCTTAAATGTAAATGCAAACAAATGCCAACTATCTTGGTGTAAAGGAACCGAGAAAAATGCATTTGAAAGATCTATTACAGTAAATACTTGAGAACTGGCTGGTATCTGTGATAGTAACGTATGAGGATTGGGTACAACTGGGGTGATTGGATCTAGAACTTTGTTTATTTCTCTTAGATCATGTACCATACGATATTTGGGCATAGAACCCTTATCAAGAGTTCTCTTCTTGACTGGATACAGAGGAGTGTTAGCAGGTGATTGTATCTCTACCAAAACTCCTTTCTCTCTATATCCCTCTATCTGTTTTGTAATTGCTAGTTCCTGCTGGGCACTCACAGGGTATTGTCTGAGCTGTGGGAGAACAGTTCCTGGTTGCACAGATAATTTTACAGGAGAGATATGTAATAATCCCACATCAGTGTCACCCTGTGCCCACAGTGTTTCTGGGACCATTGAGAGGTCTAGATCTGTGGTGTACTCTTTTTCTTCAGTATAATCCTCAAAAGCCTGAATTCTGACATATTGTTCTAATGATTCTGCATCATCAGGGATAGTCAGCATAACTGTGCCATCTTCCCTAAAATTGATGTTAGCTTCTAATTTCTTTAGTACATCAGTTCCTAACAGACATGTTGGGGCTCCTCTGGCATACAAAAATCTGGATGCAAAACATTTAGGTCCTAATGAGACCTCTAGGGGCACAGTATATGGCAGTGTTCGAATTACCCCATCATAACCCTCAGCAAAAGTTGTTTGTTCTGAAATATCTTCCGGATTCGGAAGAAAATCTTGATTCAAAATTGAGGAAGTTGCACCTGTATCTATCAAAAATGGAATCTCTCTCCCCCCCACAGTCACCTGTATCATAGGTCTTCTAGCTGGTAGGGAAGTTTGTAACACATCGAGTCAATCTGAATCTGGTATGGGACCATCTATGATGGTAGATTTCTGCTGGTTGTCCGTTTGGGGAGGGTTATTTCTGGGAACAAATTTGCCTGACTTTATATCTGCCAACTTCTTCCTGCACTCTCTTTGGAAATGACCTGGCTTTTTACAGTAGTGGCAAGGAAAATTGTGTCTCACTCTTCCTCCTGTATTAGCTTGTGCTATTCTAACAGGCTTACGATTCTCTCTCATATCCATGGCTATTCCTAAACATCGTTGTTTCACAATATTTGGTTGTTCAATTGTTCTCCAATCTGGAGTAGAGGATTTAAATTTTTCTCTGATTTTCGGATCTAGCCCCTCTATTAATTGTTTTGTAAAAAGTCTCCTTACTGAAGCATCAGTCAAATCCAATCCTTCATCCCTAAAGCTATTTTCTAGTTCTTGACTATATTCTTCAATACTTTGCCCAAATTTCTGCATAATCACACCTGTAGACCCCCTTTCCCTCTGTTTTCCTCTCATGAAAATTATTAATGCCTCTGTGAACTGGGTACCTGATGCTTCTGTCTGTAAGGCACCCCCTTCTGCCACTGGTCTATTGGGCTGTAGGTGTGTCAATAATTCCTGAAAAAGTCCGGGGGACATTTTCATTCTACATAATTCTTCCCCGTCCGCCCAGACCCCAGCATGAGTCTGCATGATTTGTTGTATATACTGCGCAAATCGGATAGGATATTGAGTGGGATCAGGCGCATTATGCAGGAGGGACATACCCTCAGCAGGTGACCAAGAAAGTATTGTCTGGTCTGATGATATCTGGTGTTCATTACTCCGTCAGCACCAGGTTCCCTAAAGGGTCTTGGTACTACCCTAACAGGGGCAAGTACAGCGCCATATCTAGGTGTACCACAGGCTAGGCAATCATTTCTCCAATCTGGATTTTGTTGTCCACAGTGTGAACATTCCCATCCTCCTACCCCACCAAGATTGGGATACAAGGCTGGAAATTGTTTTCCTCCTTCTGCTCTTCCAGATGGTACAAATGATTGGGCTTTTGGATCTAGGTAAGGTGGCGGGATTATGTCACAACTTTTTCCCTTCCCCATGATCCATTTGGAAGTGTCTGGATCGTACTTCCAATTCTCCTCTTTAGCTGTTTTTGAGACCTCTATCATACAGTGTATGATTTCTTCCCACCCATTGTCTTTGATAATTCCACCTCGTTCTTTACTCAGTTTTTCCCATTCTGTACTGAACATAAGTGCTTCTGAAATTCCCAATTTTTCTCTTACCCTTCTAATCTGCCTTCTGACTGTCTTTCCACATCTTTCCTGTGTGATATCTGCTGCTTCCACTTGTCCTAAGACGGTTTTTGTCTGTTTATTTCCCATTTTTCTTTTTCAATATTAGCTATGACTACCCTAGGTGACGTTTGGACAATCACTTACTCTATGGTGATGTCTCGTTGCCTTCTCTCCTAGGGAGCTAAAATATTGAAAGGCTTGTCTGCTCCATTTCTTCTAATATGCAGGACGTACTTAAGTGCTATTATGCACGCAAACAGACCCAGCAACACCATACAGATCACAAAACTTTCTGTGTCAGTTAGCATACTTGTCCCAGGCTCATGAAACCGCGTCCTGGGCTCATTCTATCAAACCTTATCCAGAAATGAAGGAGGTTAAGCACTTAATTGAGAGTCAAGCATGGGCGGAGGTCTCCCAGAAGGACGCAACCACATGACCCAGTTAGGCTGACTTCCGTGTATAAGGCTTATACCCCAACTATTTCGGCTTATTTTTCTACGCACTTTTGCTCTTCTTTCACAACATACCACAACCTTCACACTGTTCACACACTGCCAGGGACAGGACTCATAAATCTATACAATATGGTAACCCGAGATTTATAGGTATCTACTCACTACTAGACTAACCCAGCGTGACACGGCTCATAGAGATCTTTCGGATAATACAGGGCAGATAAAAGAGAACTAATAATGTCTCTTACCTGGCCAGGTTTTTCAGTTCATTTGCTGTCCATTATCCCAGATCTCCGTTGTCCGTATCCGCAGGTAAATCTCGAGCAAATACTCTCACCTCAGGTCCCTGTTCGGTGCGCCAAAGTAATGTTGAGTCCTTCTCAGTCCCTGGCTTACTAGAGGTAGGGATCCGAGTGAAATGACACGAAGCACAAAAGGTTGTGTGATCATATACAGGGGAAGCCCAGGAGCACGTCTGACTCACTGGGCTCTACCCCTCCTTTTATATAGAAAAGAGCTATACATTTACAGACATGCGCACAAGCGCTCATATTTCACATCCTTTTACAAAAACAGTCTATACTAGAGATAAGGTACAGCTTCTAGTATGTAGGTAAAAGGTTACACTATCAAGAAGGAATGCGTCCATAAAAGGAAATGTCAACTTTGCTTAAGTTTCTTGAAATAAGCCAGATGTCTCAGGAGAAAGACACAATGGATTCTTTCAGTCTGATCTCCACAGCGGCCACACAGGCGCAGCCAGCCTGACACCAAATGATGTCAGAAGATGGGCAGCGCTAAGTGTGCCTGGCCAAGGGATAACATAACAGCGCAGGCTCCGGGACGGAATCAAACAATGCTGAGGAGCCGGGGCACGGCGCCAAGGGGGTAGGAATGACAGCTGTGCTGCGTCATATTACGAAGGAAAGTCCCACCTCCGGGACGGTCTCACGGTTTTAGGGGACACATTTTATAAGTGTTTAGTTCTGTGTTTGCAAGGAGCATAATGAAAAGAGCCACCTATTCCTTTTGCATCTTTTGTGCTGCACAAGCTGGCTCTTTCAGCTACAAACGCCTTGGGGGGGGGGGTTAAAGGTTCCCTTTCGACTTTCTCCAATCAGGCTTTGGCCTACATTGTGTTCCTCTGCTTCTCCTGCTGTCCCTGGGCTCCAACACCGCTAGTTGTTGCCTGGTAGTGCTGTACGCACAGTCAACAGTCGCTCCTCTGTTATTGGGGTTCAGTAACGTCAGCTGTTCCCCAGCTGTGTGTGTGGCAATCCCTCCTATCTCCTCCACCTCCTCCTCCTCCTGTCCCTGGGCACCAACACCGCTAGTTGTTGTCCAGAAGTGCTGTCCGCACAGAGCCAAACACCTCGCCAATGTGTTAGTGGGGTTCAGTAATGCCTGCTGCTCCCCTGCTGTGTGTGTGGTAATCCCTCCTATCTCCCCCACCTCCTCCTCCTGTCCCTGGGCTCCAACACCGCTAGTTGTTGTCCAGAAGTGCTGTCCGCACAGATCCAAACACCTCGCCAATGTGTTAGTGGGGTTCAGTAATGCCTGCTGCTCCCCTGCTGTGTGTGTGGCAATCCCTCCTATCTCCTCCACCTCCTCCTCCTCCTGTCCCTGGGCTCCAACACCGCTAGTTGTTGTCCAGAAGTGCTGTCCGCACAGTCCCAACAGTCGCTCCTCTGTTATTGGGGTTCAGTAACGTCAGCTGTTCCCCAGCTGTGTGTGTGGCAATCCCTCCTATCTCCTCCACCTCCTCCTCCTCCTGTCCCTGGGCTCCAACACCGCTAGTTGCTGTCCAGAAGTGCTGACCGCACAGAGCAAAACACCTCGCCAATGTGTTAGTGGGGTTCAGTAAAGCCTGCTGCTCCCCTGCTGTGTGTGTGGCAATCCCTCCTATCTCCTCCACCTCCTCCTCCTCCTGTCCCTGGGCTCCAACACCGCTAGTTGCTGTCCAGAAGTGCTGTCCGCACAGAGCCAAACACCTCGCCAATGTGTTAGTGGGGTTCAGCACCGCCAGCTGTTCCCCTGCTGTGTATACGGCAACATGTCATGCGACCGCCACGCAGGCACAACAACTTAAATTTAAGGGAACCTGTCCCCCCCCAAGGCGTTTGTTACTGAAAGAGCCACCTTGTGCAGCAGTAATGATGCAAATGGGAAAAGTGCCTCTTTTCGTGGTGCTCCTTGCACATGCTGAACCTAACACTTATTATGAAATGTGTCCCCTCACACCGTTAAAACGTCCGGTAGGTGGAACTTTCCTTTGTCATGTGACGCAGCACAGCCGTCATGCTTACCCCCTTGGCGCCGTGCGCCGCCTCCTCAGCGCTGTTTGAATCTGTCCCGGAGCCTGCGCTGTTAGGTTAGCCCTTGGCCATGTACACATTTTGCGCTGCCCGTCTTCTGACATCATTTGGTGTCAGGCCGGCTGCGCCTGTGCGGCCGCGCTGGCCAAGATCCCGCCTCGCAGTGTCTTCTGATTTAATCCCACTGGGGGTCTGAGATCCATGGACATGCGCAGTGCATATCTGAACCTCCACCTCTCACTCATCTCCCTACGGCTTCTTCAGACTGTGCGGTGTCAGCTGATCCCTAATAGCATGCCACGGCCGTGACGCCGCACAGTCTGAGGAAGCCGTAGGGAGGGGAGTGAGAGGCGAGGATATGCACTGCGCATGGCCACGGATCTCAGGCCCGCGGTGGGATTACATTAGACGACACTGCGAGGCGGGATCTCGGCCAGCGCGGCCGCACAGGCGCAGCCAGCCTGACACCAAATGATGTCAGAAGACGGGCAGCGCAAAATGTGTGCATGGCCAAGGGCTAACCTAACAGCGCAGGCTCCGGGACAGATTCAAACAACGCTGAGGAGGCAGCGCACAGCGCCAAGGGGGTAAGAATGACGGCTGTGCTGTGTCACATGACAAAGGAAAGTTCCACCTACCGGACGGTTTAACGGTGTGAGGGGACACATTTCATAAGTGTTAGGTTCAGCATGTGCAAGGACCATAATTAAAAGAGCTAAGTTTACCTTTTCCAGCATTACTGCTGTACACGATGGCTCTTTCAGCTACAAACGCCTGGGGGGGGGTTAAAGTTTCCCTTTCAACTTGCTCCAGTGCAGGCTTCGGCCTACACTTCGCTCCCCCTGCTCCTCCTGCTGACCCTGGGCTCCAACACCGCCAGTTGGGGCCCAGATGTGCTAGCTGCACAGAGAAAAACACCAGCCAATGTGTCAGTGGGGTTCAGCACCGCCAGCTGTTCCCCTGCTGTGTAGCCGGCAACGTCTCCTGCAACAGCCACGCAGACACAACAGACCCAAAGCTGCCACCAGTGCAGGCTTCGGCCTACACTCTGCTCCCTCTGCTCCTCCTGCTGACCCTGGGCTCCAACACCGCCAGTTGGGGCCCAGATGTGCTAGCTGCACAGAGAAAAACACCAGCCAATGTGTCAGTGGGGTTCAGCACCGCCAGCTGTTCCCCTGCTGTGTAGCCGGCAACGTGTCCTGCAACAGCCACGCAGACACAAGAACTGAAATTGAAGGGAACCTGTTGTGAATTAGACTTTTTGGCTCCCTCTTGTGGTCACTAGTGGTATGACTCTGGGATTGTCTTTTTTCTGTTTGGCACTCACCTGGGTCGTTAGTCCAGGGGTGTCGCTATATTAACTTCCTGGATCCTTAGTCCAGTGCCTGGCATCGTTGTAATCAGATCCTTCTGTTGCTCCTGTCTGCTGGTCCTGGCTCTTGCAAAATTAAGCTAAGTCTTGCTTCTTTGTTTTTTGAGTTACTTGCTTTGCTACTATTTTTGTCCAGCTTGTACTAAATTTGATTTCCGACCTTGCTGGAAGCTCTAGGGGGCTGGTGTCCTCCCCCCGGCCGTTAGACGGTTCGGGGGTTCTTGAATATCCAGCGTGGATATTTTAATAGGGTTTTTGCTGACCATATAAGTCATCTTACTATATTCTGCTATTAGCTAGTGGGCCTCTCTTTGCTAAATACCTAGCTCATTCTTATGTTTGTCTTTTCCTCTTACCTCACCGTTATTATTTGTTGGGGGCTTGTATCCAACTTTTGGGGTCTTTTCTCTGGAGGCAAGAAAGGTCTTTCTTTTCCCTTCTAGGGTTAGTTAGTTCTCCGGCTGGCGCGAGACGTCTAGAACCAACGTAGGCACGTTCCCCGGCTACTTCTATTTGTGGTGCTAGGATTAGATATATGGTCAGCCCAGTTACCACTGCCCTATGAGCTGGTTTTTTGTGTTTGCAGACTTGGTATTGATTCCTGAGACCCTCTGCCATTGGGGTCATAACAGGAACCTGTCCCCCCTCCCCCAGGCGTTTGTATGTTTTCCAGCCACCTTGTACAGCAGTAATGGTGCATGTGTGCAAGGTGGCTCATAAACTTATTCTCCTCGCACATGTGGAACTGAACACGTCTAAAATGTGTCCTCTGTGACCATTTAACCGTCCCAGAGGTTTTACTTTCCTTTGTAATGACACGCTGCAACCCCCTTGGTAGCGCTGCCCGTCTTCTGGCATCATTGTTTGGCTGCCTGCGCCTCTGCGGCCGCCCTGACCCACACAACGCCCCTCGGTGTCTTATTTATTTGGACTGCGAGGGTGTGATTGATGGGCATGAGCAGTGCATATGTTCGCCTGTCCCTCATCTCCTTCCGCCTTCTTCAGACTGTGCGGCTTCATGGCCGTGGCATGCGATAAGGGATCAGCTGACGCCGCACAGTCTGAAGCGGGTGTAAGGACCCGAGTGTGAGAGGCGAACATATGTACTGCGCCAGGCCATGAATCCCAGCCCCGCAGTGTTTTAACTATGTAAAGACACTGCGGGGCTGGGATTCATGGTCATCGCAAACCGCAACGGCCGACATTAAATGATGTCAGAAGATGGGCAGCGCTAACAGCGCAAGGCCAAGGGATAAAACGACAGCGCAGACTCCTGTACAGCAAATAACAACGCTCAGGAGGCTGCGCCCAGCACCAAGGTGGGATTCTTGACATCTGTGCTGCGTCTCATTACGAAGGGAACTCTCGCCTCCAACACAGTTTGACTGTATAAAGGGCTAAATGTTATACGTGTTTCATTCAGCGTGTGCAAGGAGAAAAATTAAAAGAGCAACCTTTGACTTGTGCAGCACTACTGCTGCATAAGCTGTGGCTCTTCTAGTTTGTAACACCTGAGGGGGGGTTAAAGGTTACCTTTGAAATTGGTTCAATTAGGCTTCGGCCTACACTCTGCTCCCTCTGCTCCTCCTGCTGACCCTGGGCTCTAACACCGCCAGTTGGGGCCCAGATGTGCTAGCTGCACAGAGAAAAACACCAGCCAATGTGTCAGTGGGGTTCAGCACCGCCAGCTGTTCCCCTGCTGTGTAGCCGGCAACGTGTCCTGCAACAGCCACGCAGACACAACAGACCCAAAGCTGCCGCCAGTGCAGGCTTCGGCCTACACTCTGCTCCCCCTGCTGACCCTTGCTCCAACACCGCTAGTTGGGGCTCTAGGAAGACAAGCTTGAATAGGTCCCCATCCTGGTTCCAGTACCGTCAGCTGGTTCCGGGCAGAGCCTTTGGCTTAGGTGCCTCCCTCTGGGTATCCGAGTTCCACCAACGTCAGGTGGTCCTTGGTAGTGCTTTCAGGCACAGGTACCTCCTGCTTAGTAACTGGGTTCCAGTAACGTCAGCTGGTCCTCGGTAGTTCCATTGGCTCTTGGACCTTCGGCTACCCATCCGGGTTCCAGTACCGTCTGCTGGTTCTCGGCATTTTCTCAGCCTTCTTGTTCCTTCTGCTACATTTCCAAGTTCAAGACCCTAAAGACGACAACCCGGAAGACCGAGAAGCAGAAGAACAAGAGGCTGCAGAACAAAGAGCAGAAGAACATTAAGCATAAGACTAAATATCAGAGCAAAAGATATTATCTAAATTATAAGCAGAAGAAGACTAAGCAGTGTATGGGGGTGAGTCCGTTCCTCCTCGTGGTGCCCCTGGATAAAGCCTGATGCTGCAGGCCAAACTGAACGCGGACAAATGTAACTCTTTTGTGACAGGCAGAACGGAAGGTGTAATCTTCAAACTTTTATAGATAACAACTACGGGAATGCCTGTCACAAATAAGAATATGATGAAGAAGTTGAATATGAAGAAGATAATAGTTAAATAAAAAGAACATGAACAATGTAACAAAAAAAAAAATAGGTAGAAGATGAAGAAGAAGATGAATAAGGTGAAGAAGTTAATGTCAAAGAAGCTGATGATGAGGATAATGAAGAAGAAAGTGTGGGAGAAGTAAAAAAGAAGGTGAAGGGCGTGGAAGTAGTGAAACATCAATATCTGACAAAATAAATAAAAAATTAACATAGTCAAAATCTTTCTAACGCCGAACGTCATAAAAAAATATAAAAATCCTGCTATTCTATTTGATTGGGCTAAACCTCTGTGCCTTTAATGTCTCCGCCACCTCCCCCAATACATCCTACATTATTCTTAGTTGTTTTCCTTCATGTAGAATGAACCTACAAGGAAATAAAGGGTTTAGTTTAATTCCAATATTTTTGTCCCATTGACTTGCATTGGGATCGGGTATCGGTATCGGATTAGATCCGATACTTTGACGGTATCGGCCGATACTTTCCGATACCGATACTTTCCGATATCGGAAGGTATCGCTTAACACTACTCCTTACTGCCTACTTCCTTTAATTCTCTAAATGCTTTCTTTTTGGCCCTTATTGCGCCCCTTACAGCTCTATTTAGCCATTTTGGTTTCCTCCTATTTCTAGTATGTTTATTCCCATACGGTATATACTGTGCACAGGTCCTATCCAGGATGCTAATAAACGTCTCCCATTTTCTTTGTGTATTTTTATGTCTCAGGATATCGTCCCAGTTAATTGCACCAAGATCATCTCTCATCCGTTGGAAATTTGCCCTCCTGAAGTTTAGTGTCCTTGTCACCCCTCTACTACACATCTTATTAAAGGAGACATGAAAACTTATTATTTTGTGATCACTATTCCCCAAGTGACCCCCAACCCTTATATTTGATATGCAATCTGGCCTGTTGGTTAATATTAGGTCTAGCAGTGCCCCCCTTCTTGTTGGGTCCTGAACCAGTTGTGAAAGGTAATTGTCTCTCATAGTTGTCAAAAACCGATTACCTTTACTGGAGCTGCAGGTTTCTGTTCCCCAATCTATTTCAGGGTAGTTGAAGTCCCCCATAATAATGACTTCTCCTTGAGTCGCAGCTTCATCTATTTGCTTTACGAGGATATTCTCCATTGCTTCCATTATTTTTGGAGATTTATAACAAACCCCTATCAGTAATTTATTATTTTTTCCCCCTCCCCTTATCTCCACCCACAGGGACTCCACATTTTCATTAGATTCACCTATATTATCACGCAGGATGGGTTTTAAGGTCAATTTTACATACAGACACACCCCACCCCCTCGCTTATCTGTACGGTCATTTCTGAAAAGGCTATAGCCCTGCAAGTTAACAGCCCAGTCATGGCTCTCATCCAGCCACGTTTCAGATATCCCCACCATGTCATAATTATGCTCCAACAACATTAGTTCGAATTCGTCCATTTTGTTGACGAGGCTTCTGGCATTAGTATACATGCACTTGATGTTCCTCTCTGTACCTCTATTCTTTCTTAAATTACTAACTGTTCTAACCCCACCCCCCATGCCACCACCACCCCCAACTTCCTTATTTGTGCCCAGGTCTCTATCTGAACTATCTTCCCCTCCTATAAAATGAATACCCTCCCCCCCAATCCCTAGTTTAAACACTCCTCCAACCTTCTAGCCATTTTTTCCCCCAGCACAGCTGCAGCTTCCCCATTGAGGTGCAGCCCGTCCCTAGCGTAGAGCCTGTAGCCAACTGAGAAGTCGGCCCAGTTCTGCATGAACCCAAATCCCTCCTTCCTACACCAATTCTTGAGCCACTTATTAACCTCCCTAATCTCCCGTTGCCTCTCTGGCGTGGCACGTGGTACAGGCAGTATTTTGGAAAATACCACGTTGGAGGTCCTTGCTTTCAGCTTACAGCCTAATTCCCTGAAATCATCTTTAAGGTCCTTCCACCTACCTCTAACTTTGTCATTTGTGCCAATGTGCACCATGACCGCTGGGTCCTCACCAGCCCCTCCCAGTAATCTGTCCACCCGATCAGCGATGTGTCGGACTCGAGCGCCAGGTAGGCAGCACACCGTTCGACGATCCCTGTCTTTGTGACAGATTGCCCTATCTGTTCCCCTAATAATTGAGTCCCCCACTACCAGCACCTGTCTGGCCTGCCCTGCTCTCCTATGTCCCTCCTTACTGTAGCAGTCACTCCTCCGGCTTTCAGAGGACATGCCTGGCTGCAGCAGTGCTACCCCTGTACTGGTACCCCCCTCATCTGCCAACTTGCAAACTTATTGGGGTGAGCCAGATCAGGACTAGCCTCCCTGGCACTCTTCCCTCTACCCCGCTTTCTGAATGTCACCCAGCTACCTACTTCACTGTCCTGCAGCTCCATCCTACCATCCCCCTCCTCATCTATCCCATTGAGCGTCTGCTCTGTGAGCAGAAGACTCCTCTCCATATTGTCTATGGATCTCAGTGTTGCCAGCTGTACATTTAGATCCTGAATCTGCGATTCCAAATGCACAACGTGCTCACATCTCGCACAGCAGTATGCACCCTCGACCGGCTGGTCAAGGACTGCATACATGTGGCAAGATGTGCACTGGATGGCATTAACAATTGTGGAGCACATTTCCTAATGGGGATTGCACCAGACAGAATCGTTAAATAAAAAATAAATACAAGTATTAATTAAAAACAGACAGCAATTCCTCCCTTGGAATCTCCCTGATTCCGAAGTCACTGAATCACAAGTCACACTTACCGCCGTCCACACTTACACTCAGGTCACACTAAGCTCGCTCACACTCGCTATGCTGAAGATTTATAGATTTTTTTTTTCTTTCCCTTCAACAACAAGCCACCTTGCTGTTCAAATGCACTTCCAAAAAAAAAAAAAAAAGTTAGTTTGGTTACATTTTCCCAAAAATGAGGAAGTCTGGTGGAATAGGCCATGGGCGGTCATTGCCAGCTGGTAATGATGGGGGTGGTGGTGGAGCATCTGATGGTAGTGGGAAAAGCAAAATATCACCTAAGGCTCGAGTTGTTCAGACAGCGTCATCGTCTGGCTACACAAGGCCTCGAAGGCTCCCTTATCTGGGAGTAGGAAAACCACTTTTAAAGCCGGAGCAGCAGGTACAAGTTTTGGTTTTCATTGCTGAATCAGCCTCTAGCTCTTTCGCCTCCTCTTCAGAAAGTTCGAAATATAAAAGCTGCGAGTCGTCAGTGGATGTGCTCCCGGTCAGGAACAAGTCACTTCCTTGTGTCCTTCGCCCAAAGCAAAAGTGAAGGATGCGGCAGGCGACACTACAGTTTACTCCATGGAGCTCTTTACACATACCGTGCCAGGGTTAGAAAGGGAAATAGTTAATAGCCCATTACAAGATGAATCGGACATGGAGTGCACTGATGCACAGCCACAGCTACATTATTATGCTGTTCCATTGACTCAGATCACTACATTGCCCTCACAGTGTACTGAGCCAGAATCTGACCCTGATGAGACTATGGTGCCCCATCCCGAACGCTATAGCACCTTACACGGTGACACAGAGGAAGGTGCACAGGACATTGAAGAGGAGGTGATAGATGACCCAGTTGTTGACCCAGATTGGCAGCCATTGGGGGAACAGGGTGCCGCTGGCAGTAGCTCTGAAGCGGAGGAGGATGATCCGCAGCAGGCATTAACATTGCAACAGCTTTCCTCTGGCAGGCCCGTATCAGGTCAAAAACGTGTGTCTAAAACAAAAACAGTTTTAGGACAGCGTGACCATCCGTTGAAAGTAGCACAGCGTGCAATGCCTGAAAAGGTATTCGATAGTAGGAAGAGTGCAGTGTGGCAATTTTTTAACCAAGATCCGAATGATCAGTGCAAAGTTATCTGTAAGAAATGCTCAAAGACCTTTAGCAGAGGGAAGAATCCCCTAAATTTAAATACAATGTGCATGCATAGACATTTAACCAGCATGCACTTGCAAGCCTGGACTAACTACCAAACGTCCCGTAACGTTGGTGCACCTGCTCAGAATGAAGGTAGTCAGCAACGCTACATTGCTTCCCTCACTGTAAGCCCACCATTTAGGACACCACCTGCAGCAAATGTGGAGGTATCATCATCGCAAGGCCAAGGCAGTCAGGGAATCACCAGGTTCTTGGTAGGAAACACTGTATGTAGGCCAACATCAAGAATACCATCACCAACACTCTCTCAATCTGCCATGTCCACCACCACCCCCGCTAGTTCCACCATATGCAGCTCTCCAGTCCAGCTCACCCTGCAAGAGACTCTCGTTAGGAAAAGGAAGTACTCATCCTCTCATCCGCATACACAGGGTTTGAACGCCCACATTGCTAGACTAATCTCGTTAAAGATGATGCCCTACTGTTTGGTTGAAAGCAAAGCTTTCAAAGCCTTGATGGCCTACGCAGTACCACGCTATGATCTACCCAGTCGACACTTCTTTGCGAGAAAAGCCATCCCAGCCCTCCACCAGCATGTCAAGGACTGCATTGTCCATGCACTTAGGCAATCAGTCAGTAGAAAGGTGCACCTCACAACAGATGCATGGACCAGTAGGCATGGCCAGGGACGTCACGTGTCCATCACGGCGCACTGGGTTAATGTGGTGGATGCAGGGTCCACAGGGTACAGCCATAGTGGGACAGTTCTGCCTAGCCCACGGTCTAGGAAACAGTTGGCAGTAGGCGTTCGACACCCCTCCTCCTCCTCCAGAAGCGAAAGCTCGTCCACAGAGCGCAGTCGCCCTACCACACCATCCGCAGCTGCCAGTTTTGCACATGAGGTGTCCCATTATGGAACAGCTAGTGGTAAGCGTCAGCAGGCTGTGTTGGAAATGAAGTGTTTGGGTGACAACAGACACACCGCGGAAGTACTGGCAGAGTACTTGCAGCAAGAAACTTAGTCATGGCTGGGCACTGTACATCTTGAGGCAGGCAAGGTAGTCAGTGATAACGGAAGGAATTTTATGGCTGCCATAGCCCTTTCAGAACTGAAACACATTCCTTGCCTGGCTCACACCTTGAACCTGGTGGTGCAGTGCTTCCTGAAAAGTTATCCGGGGTTACCAGCCCTGCTCCTGAAGGTGCGAAGACTTTGCTCGCACATCCACCAGTCGCCCGTACACTGCAGCCGTATGCAGAACCATCAGCGATCGCTGAAGCTTCCCCAGCACCGCCTAATAATCGACGTTGCAACAAGATGGAACTCCACACTGCAATGCTTCAGAGGCTGTACGAACAGCGGCGTGCTGTAATGTATTTGTGGGAGGATACACATACACGGGCAGGCAGTTGGATGGCAGACATGGAGTTGTCAAGTGTGCAGTGGTCGAAGCTACAAGACCTCTGTCAAGTCCTTCAGTGTTTTGAGGAATGCACATGGCTGGTAAGTGCAGACGATGCCATCATAAGCATGAGCATCCCACTAATGCGTCTGCTGATGCAAAGTTTGACGCACATTAAGGAGCAGGCATCTGCAGCCGAGGATGAGGGGAGCCTTGATGACAGTCAGCCATTGTCTGCTCAGGGAACTCTCCTGGACGAGGTGGCGGATGAAGAGGAGGAAGATGAGGAGGAGGATGATGGGGATGAATAATTATGGGAGGAGGAAGCTTCTCAGGGGGCAATAGAAACTGGTGGCATTGCAAGGTCAGGTACAGGGTTTTTGCGGGAGACAAGTGATGTTGATTTGCAAGAAAGTGCTCTTCAACCCAGCACAAGCAGTGAATTGACACCTGGAACATTGGCCGACATGGCTGATTATGCCTTGCGTATCCTAAAAAGGGACCCCCGCATTATAAAAATGATGACCGATGACGATTACTGGTTGGCCTGCCTCCTGGATCCACGCTATAAAGGGAAATTACAAAATATCATGCCACATGAGAACCTTGAGCAAATATTGGCTACCAAACAAGCAACTCTTGTAGACCGTTTGGTTCAGGCATTCCCAGCACACAGAGGCGGTGATAGTTCTCACACGAGCTGCAGGGGGCAACATGGCTGAGGTGTTAGAGGTGCACAAATCAGAAGTGGCTTTGGACAGAGAGGTTTTATGACCAGGTTGTGGAGTGATTTCGTAATGACCGCAGACACGACAGCTACTGCTGCATCAATTCAAAGTGACAGGAGAGACAACGTTTGTCCAGTATGGTTACAAACTATTTTTCCTCCCTTATCGAAGTTCTCCCTCACTCGTCATTCCCCTTTGATTACTGGGCATCTAAAATAGACACCTGGCCTGAATTGGAAGAATATGCATTACAGGAGCTCGCTTGCCCAGCTGCTAGTGTGCTATCAGAAAGAGTCTTTAGTGCTGCTGGTTCAATACTGACTGAAAAAAGGACTCATCTGGCTACCCAAAATGTTGATGATCTAACCTTCATTAAAATGAACCAATCATGGATTTCAAATTATTTTGCCCCACCTTCCCCTGCTGACATGTAGCTTGCCTGAAAAATGTCATGCTTTTGGCCTCCTCCGACTGACTGCTCTAATTCCTCCATTTGCAGCTGCTGAATGTCCACCATAGGCCATTTTTTACCTCCCTAAATGGGCTGACTCCCCCCACAGGGCCTTGGTCACCACCTAGCGCAAGCACCTGTGCGAGTGCCGTTTGCCTGGACAGGTGGGTGTGCCCACTCTTGGGCGACGGCACTGGCACAGGGTCCCTCATAGTACAATGAAGTGTCTCTGACGTTGGTTGTGCACAACCAACGTCAGACACACCGTCGTAATATGAGGGGCTCTGTGCCAGTACCGCCGCCCACAAGAGAGTGTTCCCCCCTGGTCGAACAGTGCTCTACCACTTGCAATACTTACCTCTTCCTGATCCACCACAGTGTAGTCTGTGCTGATAAATCCTTCAATGGCACTGCCAATACAAATTTGTTTTAATGGTAGATGATAGATAAAATATACAGGGGCCTTGGCCTCCATTTAGACCATTTAATACTTTGCGCCAACTACCACTGTCTGCTACTCAGCAGAGGAGCTCACCCCTGTACGTAGCTATGCCACCTGTTTATTTTGGAAAAAAATTTTTGCAGACATTTACCTCACTTTATTATTTTGGCCTACTAACTGTGTCAGCCACTCCTTACAGTTGTCCTCCACTGAACAAAGCTATGCCGCCAGTTTACTGCTGTAAGCAATTTTAAACTGCATTGAGCCTACTTTTTTATTTTAGGCCTACTACATGTGTCTGTCTGCACCACTCCTTACAATTGTCCTCCGCTGAACAACGCTATGCCGCCTGTGTACCCATGTAACCAATTTTAAACTGCATTGAGCCTACTTTTTTATTTTAGGCCTACTAACTGTGTCTATCTGCGCCACTCATTACAATTGTCCTCCGCCGAACAACGCTATGCCGCCTGTGTACCCCTGTAACCAATTTTAAACTGCATTTGGCCTACTTGTTTGGTTGGGTCTACTAACGGTGTCTGCCGCTCCCTGCTTTTCTCCTCCACTGAACAAAGCTGAGCTTCAATTTTCAGCCTATATCAAATATTAAACTGCATTTGGCCTACTTGTTTAGTTGGGTCTACTAACGGTGTCTGCCGCTGCTTGTTGTTCTCCTCCACTGAACAAAGCTGAGCTTCAATTTTCAGCCTATATCACATATTAAACTGCATTTGGCCTACTAGTTTGTTTGGGCCTACTAACGGTGTCTGCCGCTCCTTGCTTTTCTCCTCCACTGAACAAAGCTGAGCTTCAATTTTCAGCCTATATCACATATTAAACTGCATTTGGCCCACTTTATTACTTGGCCCTACTAACTGTGTCTGCCACTCCTTACAGTTGTCCTCCGCTGAACAAATCTATGCCACCAGTTTACTCCTGTTACCAATTTTGAACTGCATTTAGCCTACGTACTTTTTTGGGCCTACTAACTGTGTCTGCCACTCCTTACAATTGTCCTCCGCTGAACAAAGCTCTACCACTACATTCCCCTTTACACTGCCAGAATCTGACCCTGCTGAGAGTCAGGTTCCCCTTCAGGCATACTATACTACCTTACACGGGGACAAACAGGAAGGTGCAGATGAAAGTGTAGGTTCCTTCATCAGGTGGGGGGGTGTTGTGAATTCCATTCTCGGGCTCCCTCCTGTGGTCGTGAATGGTACTTTGTTGAGTTCTGTTCGTGGGCTCCCTCTGGTGGCTTTGAGTGATACTGCTGGTCTTTAGCTGGGCTCCAGCTGCCTCGTTTTCTGCTATGCTGGCTGCCTATTTAACTCCACCTAGATCTTTACTTGTTGCCAGCTGTCGTTGTATTCAGTATTGGTTCAGATCTCTCTGGGACTTCTCTGGTGACCTGTCTCCTCCTGGAGAAGCTAAGTTCATGCTAGTTCATTTTTGCTCATTGCTTTTGGAAAATGTTTCTCAGTATATGTTAAGTTCAGTCTAGCTTGCTTATATGTTATTTTCTTGCTAGCTGGAAGCTCTGGGGAGCAGAGTTGCTCCCTCACATCGTGAGTCGGTGTGAGGGTCTTTTGTATTCTCTGCGTGGATATTTTTGTAGTATTTTATACTGACCGCACAGTTCCCTTGCTATCTTCTTACTATTCAGTATTAGTGGGCCTCATTTGCTAAAACCTGTTTTCATTCCTATGTTTGTATTTTCCTCTCAACTCACCGTCATTATTTGTGGGGGGCTGACTTTACTTTGGGGAAATTTCTCTGAGGCAAGTGAGGCTTTGTTTCTCTCTAGGGGTAGCTAGCTCTCAGGCTGTGAAGAGGCGTCTAGGGAGAGTTAGGTACGCTCCACGGCTGCCTATAGTGTGTGTGATAGGATCAGGGTTGCGGTCAGTAAAGTTCCCACATCCCCAGAGCTTTTCCTATATTTCTGGTTTACCTATCAGGTCATTCCTAGTGTTCCTAACCACCAGGTCCATAACAGGGGGGCATACGCATTGGCAACGTCACTGGCACAGGGCCCCTCATAGTACGCAAAAGTGTCACCGCCAGTGCCAATGCGAACGAGTGTGCCCCCCTGCTTGCTCAGGATCACAGCACTTGCAAAGTTGAAATACTTACCTCTCCCTGCTCCACCGCCGTGACGTAGTCCTTGTTTCCTGGGCCCACGAAAAACTTGAACCAGCCCTACCCCCCCACAACTTTAGCCAAATGACCCCCAATTTTCAATGCCTAACTATTATTATAAAGTAAATTATGATTGACAAGCTTTAGTAATAAGAATTGATGCTTTTGGCATTAAAATAGGCACTTTAGGTGTTTTTCTGTCCTCCACTGTCTGCCGACTTTGATTCCCCATTGATTTGCATTGGGTTTCGTGTTTCAGTCGGCCCCCGACTTTTCGCAATAACACTGGTCAACAGCATTTTTGGTGCCAAAGATATTTTATCGAATTTAGGGTATTTTTGGGGTGCTGATTCTGAATATGTCATCAGTTTTGCCAGATTGGCTCAAGTTTTTGAGATTTTTGGTATCTTATTTATAGCACTTGTTGGTAAATGCGACGCATCATCTCATTAATTTCTTTGGATTAGTACTTGAACTGAGCAGTTCTCAATATAGTTTTGTGTTAATTAGTGTTCTAAAAGTTTGTTCATAGCTTGATTTTTGCACTAACTTTATGTTGTTGTCTGTTTTCCAGTGAAAAGCATGAACTCATCAAGAAGAAGTTGTCTTAACGATCCAGACTCATTCTGTTACATTTGTGGTGAATACACACTGCCAAAACATAGAAGAAACATAACAGACTTCGTAAAAAAAGTGTACTTTGCCTATTTTGGGGTTATGCTTGGGGACCAAGACAAGTTTTGGGCACCACACATAGTGTGCAAAGCATGTATCGAATTATTACGAAAATGGAGCAAAGGACAAAGAAAAAGCTTCAAATTTGGTGTTCCAATGGTGTGGAGAGAGCCAAAAAATCATCATGATGACTGTTATTTATGGTAAACACAGGTACAGGCACATCTTCACAATGAGGGACAGGCCTTCTTGCAGATTCCATGTTACTCCCATTTTCGTTTCTTATGCTTATTGAATCCTTGCACTTGCACTGCACAGAAATAACAGTCATCATGATGATTTTTTGGCTCTCTCCACACCATTGGAACACCAAATTTGAAGCTTTTTCTTTGTCCTTTGCTCCATTTTCGTAATAATTCGATACATGCTTTGCACACTATGTGTGGTGCCCAAAACTTGTCTTGGTCCCCAAGCATAACCCCAAAATAGGCAAAATACACTTTTTTTACGAAGTCTGTTATGTTTCTTCTATGTTTTGGCAGTGTGTATTCACCACAAATGTAACAGAATGAGTCTGGATCGTTAAGACAACTTCTTCTTGATGAGTTCATGCTTTTCACTGGAAAACAGACAACAACATAAAGTTAGTGCAAAAATCAAGCTATGAACAAACTTTTAGAACACTAATTAACACAAAACTATATTGAGAACTGCTCAGTTCAAGTACTAATCCAAAGAAATTAATGAGATGATGCGTCGCATTTACCAACAAGTGCTATAAATAAGATAACAAAAATCTCAAAAACTTGAGCCAATCTGGCAAAACTGATGACATATTCAGAATCAGCACCCCAAAAATACCCTAAATTCATTAAAATATTTTGGACACCAGAAAAATTTTTTTTTTTGTTGACCTGTGTAATTGGCCGATTTCACCCGAGCCAACTTTTGACAAAGTCAGGTTTCGCGAAACCCGACTTGATCCTAAAAAAGTAAAAGTCGCTCAACTCTATGTGTAACATGACTGCTAATGTGATGCATTGATGGCACACCATAAAAATAGTGTCGGATGGTAATCGAGTATCATGGAGCCGCCACCGCCAAGAGGTTGCGGAAATACTCAGTTCCTACAAGTCGAAACTGAAACATTTCCAGGGCTACCAACCTGGCTATGTGGGTGTTTAGCATGTTGGAATGTGGGTGGGTCGATATTTCTGCTTTCTGTTAAACATCCGGGGCAGGAACAAGTGAATGCTGTGCAGGGACAACAAACTGGTCTTGGTTGCTAATTGTTGTGTTTGTGCAAATGCAGGTTGTGAGCCTCTGCTTCATGGACAGCAGACTGGGAAGGCAGTAACACAGGGGATGGGGCAGTGGTTTCATCTTCAGACACAGATTGTTTACCCAGGTATGAGGTACGAGGGAGACACCATTTTGATTTATTAATTTCAGGCCAAATATATTATTCAGACTTCTCGCTCTCCCTATGCTCCTGAACTGTAGCCCCACCCAAGGGATAAATATACAATTTCTCAAAAGAACAGGACATTTCCATATGGCAAGAGAATTAGAGGCCATGTGTTAATTAATTCTAGGAGGAACAGAACTGGGACCCCCTGCTGTCTTCTGTACCGGGTGGCCAGCTATCAATGGAATCCCTAGACGGAGCGGCACCAACACATGGAGATGAATTATGAGAGTACTGTAAGGAGTTAAAAGCACAAGAAGAGTCTGGGGGCGGTTACCTTCTCGGCTCTGTGCCTGGAACTATTGAGCTGAGCTGCAGGTTCCCTAGGGGGAGACTGGGAGACTGGGACAGAAGGGAAGCAGCCAGAGGGCGGGAAAGGGACACACGCAGGGGACAGAACAGTTTGCAGAGCAGCGTGCAGAGCCGTGTGCAGAACAGTGTGCAGAACAGTGTGCAGAGCAGCGTGCAGAGCCGCGTGCAGAACAGTTTGCAGAGCAGGGTGCAGCTGCGCTCCAGAAGAGAGAGAGAGACTGCCCAGAGAGACTGCCCAGAGAGACTGCCCAGAGAGACTGCCCAGAGAGAGACTGCCTCTTGTGAGTACATAAAAGCGGACTCGGCTGTGATTGGAGAGGGGCGCTTTGAGACCCGTTTAGAGACTACTACACCCTAGTCCCCGCGGTATCGGTACAGAGACTTAACAGCACAGAGACTTAACAGCGCAGAGCCCCTGTTTTCCCGGCACTGAGACAACAGTGCAGAGCCCTGATTTCCTGCTGTGCTGTAAAAGTTAAGGACTCAGAGCCTGTGCATATCACAATGACTCCCTAAACCCCAGGCAGCAGGCTCCCAGAGACTACTCTGCCCACGGACAACAGAGAAAAGACAAGTGCCGCTGTTTCTCGGCGCCTCCGTTGGAGAAGACGACCCTCCAAGCAAGTCCTCATCAGACTGATAGGTGCTCTTTTCTCAAGAAGTCCTGCTTAATTCTTTCACATCGTTTAACTCCCATATTTTTAGCACTGTTTCATTGTTAGTTATTTTCCATTGCTTCCTCCTTGCGAGGAGAACCCTATTCCTGTTATTAAACCCCTCAACTGTTGGTCTGTCTGTTCCGTGGTGACATACTCAGTACCTGCCTGTTATTACAGTACCGTGCATCTCAGAGTTAAGTACAATATACCACCAAAATCCTGGGAGCCCTCCGCACACACACCTGGGTCTCATCATTCTCTAGCTGACCCAGATCGAGAATAGCTCTCCAGAACCACTTAGCCAACCCAAGTTTGGATTCTCCATATTGATCAAGCCCCAACGAACCCGTTGAGACATCAATCCTCCCAGTAGAAAGTTATGACCCACCCTAGTTATTGGGAATTATTTCAGCTAGGAGGTCAGTGGAGGAGATTTCTGTTTGGCCCAGAGGGGTGGTGGTAAATTTGGGAGGGGGCGAGCTAAGGGTTAAAAACTAGTCACAAACCTCTAGCCAGTGTTATTATTCTGCCACGGAAGCTGAGTCACATCACGTGTGGAGACAGGCCACAAACTAAGAAAGTACCTGTGGACATGAGTGGTTCCCTAGATATACATGATAAAACATGACATACACACGTGGTCAAAATTGTTGGTACCCCTCGTTTAATGACAGAAAACCCCACAATGGTCACAGAAAAAACTTGAATCTGACAAAAGTAATAATAAATAAAAAATCTATGAAGTTGAACAAATGACAGTCAGACATTGCTTTTTGACCATGCTTCCACAGAATGTAAAAATAAATAAAACTCATGAAATAGGCCTGGACAGAAATGATGGTAAAAAAAAACACCATAAGAGGAAAAACCTCCACTATTCTAAACAAAAAAAAAACACCAGTATACAGGCAGAGATGCTTACCTGTTCATGGCCTCCAACAATTGCACTAACCAAGGTACAGCGGACCCAAGTTAAGATGGCAAATACACAGGTGCAATAATACCGATAATGCAGCCAGTCTACAATCAGGAATTGGCCGCTTGGTGCACCTGTGCAAACAAATAGTCTGTATGTGGCGTGTTCACACAGGAATGCAAAGTATATGGCTCAAAGCCTATTAATGACTCCATGTAGCGGGCTCACCATAATGCATCCTGTGTGAACAGAGGCCACAGTGTACACAGCCATCTAGGGCCCAGCCGCACCCTGGAAAAATATACAGTGCACCAAAAACATATCAATGTATGCAAGGTATTGGTCGATATTATGGCCACAATATTTAAGCTGCCAACCCGCGTCAAGGGTCCTTACATATTGGCAGTCCTAATCTAAAAAAAACACCATAAGAGGAAAAACCTCCACTATTCTAAACAAAAAAAACACCAGTATTATTGCACCTGTGTATTTGCCATCTTAACTTGGGTCCGCTGTACCTTGGTTAGTGCAATTGTTGGAGGCCTTGAACAGGTAAGCATCTCTGCCTGTATACTGGTGTTTTTTTTTGTTTAGAATAGTGGAGGTTTTTCCTCTTAGGCAGTGTGCACACGTAGCATATTTTTCGCGTTTTTTTAAAACCGCGAAAAAAACGCTACCATTAAGCATCCTATGTAACAGAATGCATTCTGCATTTTTTGTGCACATGCTGCATTTTTTTCCTGAGCGGAATCGCATTCCAGAAAAAAACGCAGCATGTTCATTAAAATTGTGGAATCGCGGCGATTCTGCAGCCATAGGAGTGCATTGATCTGCTTACTTCCCGCACGGGGCTGTGCACACCATGCAGGAAGTAAGCAGATCATGTGCGGTTGGTACCCAGGGTGGAGGAGAGGAGACTCTCCTCCACGGACTGGGCACCATATAATTGGTAAAAAATAAAAGAATTAAAATAAAAAATAGCGATATACTCACCCTCGATGTCCCCCGCAGTCTTACGGCCTCTCCGCTGCACGCTGCCGCCTCGGTTCCTATAGCTGCTGGGCGGTGAAGGACCTGCGATGACGTCACGGTCTTGTGATTGGTCGCGAGACCGCATGTGACCGGTCACGTGACCAATCACCGTGACGTCATCACAGGCCCTTCACCGCCCAGCAGCTATAGGAACGGACGCCGCTGAGGTCTGCAGGTGAGTATAATCATGTTTTTTATTTTTTTTATTATTTTTAAACATTCTATCTTTTACTATAGATGCGGCATAGGCTGCATCTATAGTAAAAAGTTGGTCACACTTGTCAAACACTATGTTTGACAAGTGTGACCAACCTGTCAGTCAGTTTTCCAAGCGATGCTACAGATCGCTTGGAAAACTCTAGCATTCTGCAAGCTAATTATGCTTGCAAAACGCTAGTTTTCTGCGGGTATATGCATGCTAATTCTGCATGCGATATACCCGCGGCAGGAGGCGCAGAATCGCCACGGAAATTTCCGCGGCAATTCTGCAACGTGTGAACTTAGCCTTATGGTGTTTTTTTAGATTAGGACTGCCAATATGTAAGGACCCTTGACGCGGGTTGGCAGCTTAAATATTGTGGCCATAATATCGACCAATACCTTGCATACATTGTTATGTTTTTGGTGCACTGTATATTTTTCCAGGGTGCGGCTGGGCCCTAGATGGCTCTGAAGGCTCATAGAAGGCCACTTCAGAATAAACCAATGTTTTCCTCTAATGCTACTTTCACACTAGTCCGTCGGTACGGGCCGTTCCAAACCATCGGCCCGGCGTACCGACAGACAGTGTGTTAAAGTAGCACAACGTGGGCAGCGGATGCAGTTTTACAACGCATCCACTGCCCATTGTGAGTTCCGGAGAGGAGGGGGCAGAGTTTCGGCCATGCATGCGCGGTCGAAAATGGCAGACTCGACGCACAAAAAAACGTTACAAGGAACGTTTTTTTGTGCCGACGGTCTGCCAAAACACGACGCATCTGTCACACGACGGATGCGACGTGTGGCCATATGTCGCAATGCGTCGCTAATGTAAGTCTATGGGGAAAAAACGCATCCTGCAGACAACTTTGCAGGATGCGGTTTTTCTCCTAAATGACGCATTGCAACGTAGGCAAAACAACGCTAGTGTGAAAGTAGCCTTAGCCATTTTTGGGTGTTGTGGTGTTATTGAGGGATCCTGGCAGTGATATTTACAGCCTGGGACTGGTGATATATATATACAGCCCTCATTGCAGAGTGCGTACATTACCAGTACATAACAGGACAGCCTATCCAGCGACTACTTATCCTAGGTGCAGTTCACTGACTGATCTGAGGGTAAGGGGGTGCCAGAGAGCTGCGACTGTGTAAGCTCCGTCACAGATTGGTGACAGCGTTGGGATATCTGTATCTCCCGACTCTTGTTAGTCACACCTGGTGTTCCTCCCACCTACTGGGGCGCATGGCTGCCATGTGCTTTTGCATGCTGGTGGTGCTTAGGTTGGCAGTATTCTTGCCTCTTCTTAGTTTGGTTTGGCAGATGATGCAAATTACAGTTGTTTTGTCTGAAGGAATTTCAGAAAAAACTGCCATATAGGGAAACAACGCACCCTTGGCCTGTTATCTAGCTGAGTGGGGGGGGGGCGTTCTGTGGAATGAAAGCCCCCAAGGGCAGGATCCCCTCCCCTCTGTATCAGTCTGTCAGTGTTAGTTTGTTTACTGTAAAGGATATCTGTAATTTGTATGTAACCTCCTCTCATCTACAGCACCATGGAATCAATGGTGCTATACAAATAAATATTATTATTATTATTATTATTATTATTATTAAAAGTTGACTGAGTTCTCCTTCTGGTCAACCCACTACCTCTTCTTGCCTGTTTTTGTTCTACGGACCAATCCCTGACTGCACTGCTGAGCTTGTTAGGTACGCCACCGTGCCAGGTTGGATCAGTGGCCTCATCATCGACCACGTCATCTTCCAATTCTTCAATCTGATCCTCCTTCTGAGTTGCGATTTGAGGCTGACCTGATGCAACTGTGTGTCATGATTATCCTCCACTTCTTCAGACATGAATTGACCTTCCCCAACGTGGCTTTCTCCTGGCTGTGTGTGCTGAAATAATTGGGTATCACTGCACTCCACCTCCTCGTGACCCTCTTTAATGATGCTCATTGAGAGGCCTGATAAATTACAAGGGAACGTAATCAGTTCCTAAGAGTGGTCAGCGTTGGGGTTATATGTCTCCAGGGACTCTTGATGGTGGGAGGAAGGAGGATCAGGTTGAGGATTCAGAGGCCTAGCTACTTGGCTATTGAGACTGGACTGTGTGGAAGACTTCATGGTGCTGCTTGTCAATATACTGGAGTCTTTGTCTGCCATCCAACCCACAACATCCTGGCAATTGTCTGGGTTCGTCAGTGGTGTACCACGCTGACCACATTTTGACAGGAAGCTAGAATGAGATCCAGTCACCTTCTGATCTGTAACACGGCCTTGGCGGGCACCACCACATCCATGCCCCTTAACGTCACCATTTCTCATATTGAATGCTTTATGATTATGAAAAAAAAATCCCTGGCTTTATTTTTGACAAGTACCCCAACAGAGGTGTTATGTACAAATTCAATATATCTAGCAATGTGTGGCTTTTTTTAAGGTATCAGCTTTATTACACATGGCAAAAGCAGACTCACAAAAATTAGAGATAAATAGTTTTCGTATCTCTGCAGGCTTTGCAACAGTTGTACAACTGCTAGGTACAGATACGCTGTTTTAAACCAATAGAAAATGCATAGGCTTGTGCAGATTGGTCAATGGCACTCCTGTCTCTTTCCATTGAGGAGGCTGCTTCCAAGTAAAATGATGCTTGTACATGTTCCTGACATGGGTTTCAGGCCTGACATACTGACCACAATACAGGCTCTCGCTTGTATACACTGTATTCAGAATTTAATTCTAATGCTTTTGGTGTCTGGTAGAATCCAATTTCCTGACATTGATCATACAGCTCACTCAACTCCTGTATTATATTCACCTTGCAGCGGCTTCACCCGCTATGACAGTGGTTCCATTAGGATCTGGTGGCAAAAATAAACCGTGAACCGTGCACCTGCTGCACCTCTGCTAATTGTTTGTGAGGGCCGCATAATGACATGGCGGTGAACATGGTGGCCAAATTTCAAATAGGCATATTTGAAATGCATTCCACTATCTTGCTATCTATTTGGCATGAGGGATGGTCTTCACAAATGTAGGAGTGACAGCCCTCACAAAAGTTACAATAAAAAATAAAGCCAAAATGTTCTGTGTGAACATATGCTGAAGTGGAGATTTTTTTTTTAATTTTTTTTTTTTTGCGTTATATACATGTAATCATGACAGAAATAAAATTTCTTAGCATTTTTCCCTTTAAAACAAAAAATTTTGATTTGGTTTCGTAGGTCTTTTTAAAAATCCGTAAAACGGCGCAATAAATATTCCTGGATACCATATGTGTATCAGAAAGGCATGCAGTCATCTTCTCCATGCTGTTCCCATTTAGTCTTTGCTTTTTCCCATCCATTTCAGCTTGTTTCTCATGCCCCCAGACCTGTTTGTTGGGTCAAGCAGAGAAATATTCGGCTTTCCCATTGACGTATGAATACACGAATATTAGAAATTATTTGTGACGATTTTCCCGAATCCAAATATTTCACTATTCGATCATCACTAATCATTACATCATTAAAAATACTGTAAATTAGCTCCTTAATGAGCCAAAGAAGAAAAGATATTAAATGGATTGAATACGTTGTTTAACTTTATCAATATCAGAATGTATGGAAAAATTAACAGGTAACGCAAAATACTAACAAAATAATTATTTCACTTTTTTTCAAAATATCATGGTTATTAATTAGAACACAAAGTAAAGAAAAATGTAAAGATTTTTTTTTTTTAATATGCATTTTATAAGCCATAAAATTCTGGGCTCACGTTGACTATATGAAGGAAAATCCACAAATTGAAGATTCACTTTGTTTTTGTCTAAGCAGTTATGCAGATATCCAAGTCCATGTGACCAACTGGGACTTACAGATTTAGATATAAGTGGCTTGAAGTGGTTGACCACTACTGGAAAAACCCAACTTAATCAATTCGTGACTCCCAACTTCCTATTGGAAACATATGAGCTATCCAGTCCTAAATTTTAAAAAATGATGCAAAGTAATAAAAGTAGTAATAGTCTCCTTATGAAAAACCCTGTTGCTTCCACCCCAATATTGCCCTATTTTTCCACAAGTCTACATACTTCCTGTTCTGTTGGATGGACATGTGACCACGGCAGCCAATCACTGACCACAGCAATGATGCCTCTGGATGGATCAGTAACATATTGGCTTGGTGATTGGATGCAGAAGTCACATTAATTAGCAAGAAAGTACACAAACTGGCTGGGGACCCAGACTGTGTTGTAACTGGAGCAATAGGAGATCAGCAAAGTAAATATAAATTTAAAAAAAAAAAAAATTTTAGTTGCTGATCGATCCCTTTAATGCATATCATCTGGGCAATATTACAAGTAAAATTAGAGGTATGACTTTAAAAGCCATTAGACCAGTATTAAAAATGATGCATATGTTATAACAATCTGGTGTGCTAAATCTGGGAAATCAAGGTTTGATTACACATGTTAATTAGAGCTTAATTTAGGGCTTTTCAGTGCACTTGTCTCCTTTATTACTCAACTCCTGGTACCACCTTCTTCTCGTTGATTAGCAGGTCCATCCTTTGCTACATTAGGCATTATGTCAGCCAAGGGTGAAGTTGCAGATTTATTTCTGAGCACTATCACATTGAATCATTACAAAACGTATGGTAGGGACTAGCCGCTACTGGAAGAGACTGGGAAGAGTGAAGCAATGAGTGGCGCAGAATCGGGTGACATAGAAGGCCCGTAGATGACCCATTGGGAGTTATGGTGAAAGGGGCTAGTTGAGTATGATATTTTATTGTTTTTTAACCCCTTTCAGGTCCACATCAATACATCAAAATGGTGGCTAAGTCGCCTAACTTTTTACTGGATTTCTATTAATCAATTTTCTCAACATTTGAGTATACTCAAATTTGCTAATTTGCGGAAATTCGAATTGAATTCAATGAATTGATAATCCATTTGCTCATCCTTACTTCAGTTTCAGACCTTCAGTTAAAATATTCAAATGTTAAGCATTTATAGATAGCATGAGTGACGTAATAGAAAGGAATACAGCAGATCCTTTAGAAAAAGCACAGCTAAAAGTATGCTGCATTAGAGAAGTTCAATAAGGTGAGAAAATATAAAGCAGAACACTGGGAAAACAAAGTTTGAATAGAAGTAGATAGGGCTCGATGAGCACAAAATAGTCAAATCTTGCAATGATGGATTATGATTTTACTGCAGCATATGTCACCTGAAAAAAATTACAGAAAAAGAAAATTAATAATGAAAATAATAATTATAACAAATAAACAGTGTAAGGATGTCTTCAGTCTAGGAACGGACATATTGCATGTGCTCAGTCACAGAACAAGTGGAATTGGGCGTAAGGATCGCTGTAGCAGAGGTTGCGACTGGGACAGGGCCAATGTGGGAAGGAAGTCACCAATGCCAGCTTCTATTTCAGCTAAATGTGCTTACGAGGGGATCCATATTCAGCTGAAGTGTATTGCTGCACAGGGACACGCCAACCCCCTGCAATGCAATACAGGCCGTCGTCCAATAAGAGTCAGACAGCTGACATTGGCATGCCAGTCACCAGTGGTGTTTTACAGTGACAGCACACTGAAGTTGTGGGAATAGAGGAAAGTAAGAAAACTGTATATGTTTTAAAATTTAATGTATTGGAAAAGAGCAGCACAATATTATCCCAGGATATTGGATGGGGAGAATTATACAAGAAAGGGGCCCATTATTGGGGGGCATTATACAAGGAAGTAGCTCAGGAGGAGGCGCATTATACAAGTATGCAAAGAAAGGACCTAGGATGGGGAGCATTATACAATGAAGGAACACAGGATGGGTAGTATTATACAAGAAAAAAGACCAGGGTTGGGGGGCATTATATCAGGATGTGGGTCATTAGATCAGGAAGTAGGCCAGGATAGAGTACATTACGCCAAAAAGGGCCCCACAATTGGGGTTATTATACCAGAATGGGACTCTAGATGAGTGCTCTACGCCAGGAAGGGGGCAAGGATGACAGCCATTATTACAGGATTGAGGCCACGTTGATAGGGGGTTATTATAGAAAACAGCCAGGACGGGGGACATTATTACATGGGGGGTGAACATGCATGTCATTATAGGATCTACAATGTTACAAAGGCCCATACATCTGACCAACATGCAGGCCCAGGTCCAAATTTTACATCGACCACCATTGCATTCTAGCTATGCCACTAAATGAAACTCTTTATATTTGTAGATGCAGATCATCTGCACAGTGCAGAAAGGAGATAGGATTTGTCATATAAGCGAAGACAGACAGGGGACTGCGGATGTATTACAGGTGAGCGGCAAGATATTATTATTTTTTTATGTTGCTTTCATTATGCTTTAATGTCTCCAGAGACCATAAGAAGGAACACTCCATTTGCAACAATTAAATTCAGGGTCAAATTCAAGCGAGCTGCCAAATTTGAAATTTGTCAAATTCGCTCATCACTAGTAACGTTCCCTCCTAATATTAATCTAATATTTTAATGTTGGCACTAATGTATTCTCATACTCACCGACTCATCTTCAGGTTTAAATCGCACATGACGTTCTAGAAAACGAAAAAATGTGTATGATTAATTTCTATTTAGGCCACTCTTGCAGTCGATCACTGTTCTTTCTTAGATGTTACTGCTATGGCAGGGAAGTTATGGTGCTTTTGCTAAAATAGGGCACTGTAGTTGTCACTGCTCATGGGTCACTTTAGGGCACTACTATGGAAGCACTCTGGCGGTTACAATTTCATTTTAAGCATGCACGATGGCTCCCACCAAGAAAAACATCTGCAAGGAGTTTGTATGTTCTCCCCATGTTTGGAAATTTAGATTTTGAGCCCCATCGGGGACAGCAATGATAATGTGTGCAAACTATAAAGCACTGTGGTATATGTTAGCGCTATATAAAAAATAAAGATTATTATTATTAAGCAACTTTAAGAAGCACTCTGTGCAAAACCATTATAGTGCCAAGTGCTGGAAATAAGAGGAGCTTCATGACTCCCTTTTAATTTGTTACCTCCGCAGACCGAGAGTCCAACATTAATCTGTTTAGTCAGAGGGTGTTCCACTGATGGGACCCCCAACAATTAGCTGGGGAAAGCTGACAACAAGTAATCATTTTCCCTGCAGCACACTGCCGGAAAGATGAAGAATTACACATAGCATAATTAATTGGCCACCAATGTAAGTTATGGATTTGCCCTTTTCTCCAGAGCAAGAGACACTCTTTGTAGCTGCACGCAAACTCTGGCTAAAAAAATGAAGGCTCTAAAGGGTGGACCCCCTCAGAATTCCCTACAAGGATGTATGGAAACAGATTTAAAACCTGACTGGGACATAGTTAGAAGACATTTATTTAAACATTTTTCTGCCCACATTTTTGGAATTCATACCAGAGTGAGTTTCTTGACGAGGAGTATCTTTTGACAAAGTTCTTCGTCGGATGGCAAGAAAAATCTGATGTATAAGGATGATGCTGATGATAATGGGTATTCCCACGTACAGCACAATATAGCACTGCATGCTAGATGACTGACCTAAACCAAAAAGAAAAAAAAAATTGAGAAGAACTTTCAGTGGTCAATTAACTTTACACTTTAGATATTTATCATCACCACGTTTCTTGATGTTCCTCTAGAATGCATAAGTAGAGATGAGCGAATAATTCATTATTCTGTTTGGGTTACTTTCGTCGAATATGGAAATATTTGCCGATTAATTCGGCGAATATTCACCGAACATTACCGAACACCATTAAAGTAAATGGGAGGCAAAAACAAACGCATGCACAACACCTTAGAATGGCCCCAAATGCTGCCAAAACACATCAAATGAGGGTCAGACACCAGGAAAGTGGCCTCAATTCACCCACAGTACAAATTGCAACATAGAACTGCAACAATCAGTCAGGCATGAGGTATCGGGGTCTGGGACAGCATTTACAGCTTTCCACCGAACGTCATAGTAAGACGAGGTGGGTGAGGGATCGGTGTAGGGCCCCTTTGCTGGGAGCCCTGACAACACATGCAACACCTCTACCTCCTGTCATGCTGAGCCACACTCAGGTAGCACAATTATCAGTTTTCTAGACTACCATTGTCAGAAAAATTTAAGGATAGTAACACAAGCAGTTGAGTGCAAGGAACTGGAGGCCTGACGGTCTCAGAGGCCTACTGCTACAGGCAACACACATGAAGGAGACCTAACAAGGAGTGTTCACATTTCCAAAAATTATTGGCAGACACCACCAAAGTGGCATCAATTTCACCGCAGTAGAAATAGTATAATCGGGACCGACAGGTCTTTCACTACACCCAACCCAGCAGATGAACACCTTACCAGGAGTGTTCACATTTAAAGAAATGAGGGCCTTACACCACAGAAGTGGCATCAATTTCACCACAGTAGAAATAGTATATTAGGGACCGACAGGTCTTTCACTACATCCAACCCAGCAGAAGGACACCCTACCAGGAGTGTTCACATTTAAAGAAATGAGGGCCTGACACCACCTAAGTGGAATAACTTTCACAAGAATAGAAAAAGTATAATTGGGACTGACACGTCTTCCTCTACAGCTAACTCAGCAGATGGAGACCAACCATGACTGTTCACATTTCCACAAATTTGTGTTAACATCATCAACAGCAGCAATAGCCACAGAAGCAACACTAAAGATATACACAGAATACGTGCAGTTACGTGACATTAATGCATCACACTAAAAAATGCAATATCACCTAGCCTGTACAGTCTGTGATTGGGTGCAAAATTCCTTGGAGATCCATGACTTGTTCTCTTAATGAAATTTAGGCAGTCAACACTTTCGGGGGACAACCGTATGTGCTTATCCGCCAGGACACCACCAGCAGCACTGAAGACACGTTCTGAGAGAACACTAGCTGCCGGGCACGATTAAACCTCTAAGGGATGTGAGGCAAGCTCAGACCACTCCTCCATTTTGGAAGACCAAACTGTGAAAGAGTCCAAACCCTCCCTGATGGTATTGATATTTAGTTTTATATACTCCTGCACCATCCTCTCTATTTGTTCACCACGTTTAATACTCGGACTCTGTTGTGCTGGTGCATGAGTTGGTCTAAAAAAAGAGAGAAAGGACTCACAGAAATAGCTTCTTCCCTTTCCAGCACTGCTGCTGCTGCTAATGTCTTGGCGTCGATGAATTAACAGGCTAGAGGTTGGAAGTCTACAGCTGCTATGTGAACTGCGTGCTTCACTGCTGTCTTGGGGAAAACCTCTCTTCGGATTGTATAAAAGCGTGTTTCAATGCTCCAGCATTCACTGGTCCATTTCTAGGCAGGGAATTATCTGGCAAAATTTGGTTTTATAACGTGGGTCTAATAAACTCAGTAGTCAGCATTATTACTAATCATTACTATACAGGGATTATGTTGCAGATACTGCAGCAGGAAAGCATTTATATGTCTGGCTCTACCATGAGGTCCGAGCCCATGCTGTGTTGGTGGCTGGGTAACAATGAAGCTCTTTTCCTTAGTCCCCTCCTGCCAACCCCGAAAAACAGAGAGGGGAGAATTATCATTTTCATCCGACAGTTGCTCGCCCATCACCTCTTCCTCCTCCATTTGTTCCTCGGATCTTGCACCTTTGATAACAATTTGTCTGTTAACATCACCAGCTCCCCTCGATCGTAGTACTCCACCCTCCCTTGGCACCTTCCTGTATGATGACAGTCTTGAATTTCGAGGCAATGTTATCCCTTCTGCAGCCTCCTCTGCTTCCTCCTCTTCTTATAGGATCACCATCTCTTCCTGCAGGCTACTCAAAGTCTGCTCCAGCATATAAAATGCCTTGCAAAAGTATTCGGCCCCCTGGAACTTTTCAACCTTTTCCCACATATCATCCTTCAAACATAAAGATACCAAATGTAAATTTTTGGTGAAGAATCAACAACAAGTGGAACACAATTGTGAAGTTGAAAGAAATTTATTGGTTATTTTAAATTCTTGTGGAAATTCAAAAACTGAAAAGTGGGGAAAGGTTGAAAAGTTCCAGGGGGCCGAATACTTTTGCAAGGCACTGTAAATGACCGGAAAAGTGATGCTGATGACAGCGGCGTCAGCGCTAACCAACTTAGTAGCCATTTCAAAACTTTGAGTTTGAGAAGAGTGCAGAGTAGGGTTGAGCGAAACGGATCGGACAAATCTGGGAGTAGGAAAACAGCTTTTAAAGCCGGAGCAGCAGGAAAAAGTTTTGGCTTTCATTGCTGACTCAGCCTCTAGCTCTTTCGCCTCCTCTTCAGAAAGTTCCAAATATAAAAGCAGCGAGTCGTCAGTGGATGCTCCCAGGAACAAGACATTTCCTTGTGTCCTTCACCCAAACCAAAAGTGAAGGCTGCGTCAGGCGACACTACAGGTCACTCCATGGAGCTCTTTACACATACCGTGCCTGGGTTAGAAAGGGAAATTGTTAACTGACCATTACAAGATGAATCGGACATGGAGTGCACTGATGCACAGCCACAGCTAGATTATTATGCTGTTCCATTGACTCAGATCACTACATTGCCCTCGCAGTGTACTGAGCCAGAATCTGACCCTGATGAGACTATGGTGCCCCGTCTCGAGAGCTATAGCACCTTACACTGTGACACAGAGGAAGGTGCACATGACATTGAAGAGGAGGTGATAGATGACCCAGTTGTTGACCCAGATTGGCAGCCATTGGGGGAAGAGGATGCCACTGCAAGTAGCTCAGAAGCGGAGGAGGATTATCCGCAGCTGCCATCTACATCGCAACAGGTGTCATCTGGCAGGCCCGTATCAGGCCAAAAACGTTTGTCAAAAACAAAAACAGTTTTAGGACAGCGTGGCCATCCGGTGAAAGTAGGCAATTTTTTAACCAAGATCCGAATGATCAGTCAAAAGTTATCTGTAAGAAATGCTCAAAGACCTTTAGCAGAGGGAATAATCTTCAAAATTTAAATACAAAGTGCATGCTTAGACATTTAACCAGCATGCACTTGCAAGCCTGGACTAACTACCAAACGTCCCGTACCGTTAGTGCACCTGCTCAGAATGAAGGTAGTCAGCAACGCTACATTGCTTCCTTCACTGTAAGCCCACCGGTTAGGACACCACCAGCAGCAAATGTGCAGGTATCGTCGCAAGGCCAAAGCAGTCAGGGAATCACAAGGATATTGGTAGGAAACACTGTATGTACTCCAACATCAAGAATACGATCACCAACCCTCTCTCAATCCGCCATGTCCACCACAACCACCGCTAGTTCCACCATATGCAGCTCTCCAGTCCAGCTCACCCTACAAGAGACTCTCGTTAGGAAAAGAAAGTACTCATCCTCTCATCCGTGTACACAGGGTGTGAACGCCCACATTGCTATACTAATCTCGTTAGAGATCATGCCCTACTGGTTGGTTGAAAGCGAAGCTTTCAAAGTCCTGATGGCCTGCGCAGTACCACGCTATGACCTACCTAGTCGGCACTTCTTTGCGAGAAAAGCCATCCCAGCCCTCCACCAACATGTCAAAGACCGCATTGTCCATGCACTGAGGCAATCAGGCAGTGGAAAGGTGCACCTCACAACAGATGCATGGACCAGTAGGCATGGCCAGGGACGTTACGTGTCCATCATGGTGCACTGGGTTAATGTGGTGGATGCAAGGTCCACAGGGGACAGCCATAGTGGGACAGTTCTGCCCAGCCCACGGTCTAGGAAACAGTTGGCCGTAGGAATTTGCCACCCCTCCTCCTCCTCCTCCTCCTCCAGAAGCGAAAGCTCATCCACAGAGCGAAGTCACACGACCACTCCATCCGCAGCTGCCAGTGTTGCACACGAGGTGTCCCATTATCGAACAGCTAGTGGTAAGCATCAACAGGCTGTGTTACAAATTAAGTGTTTGGGTGACAACAGACACACCGCGGAAGTACTGGCTGAGTACTTGCAGCAACAAACTCAGTCATGGCTGGGCAGTGTTCATCTTGAGGCAGGCAAGGTAGTCAGTGATAATGGAAGGAATTTTATGGCTGCTATAGCCCTTTCAGAACTGAAACACATACCTTGCCTGGCTCACACCTTGAACCTGGTGGTGCAGTGCTTACTCAAAAATTATCCGGAGTTACCAGCCCTGCTCCTGAAGGTGCGAAGACTTTGCTCGCACATCCACCGGTCGCCCGTACACTCCAGCTGTATGCTGAACCATCAGTGATCGCTGAATCTTCCCCAGCACCGCCTAATAATCGACGTTGCAACAAGGTAGAACTCCACACTGCACATGGTTCAGAGGCTGTGCGAACAGAGGCGTGCTGTAATTAATTTGTGGGAGGATATACATACACGGGCAGACACTTGGATGGCAGACATGGAGTTGTCTGGTGTGCAATGGTCGAAGCTACAAGACCTCTGTCAAGTCCTTCAGTGTTTTGAGGAATGCACATGGCTGGTAAGTGCAGATGACGCCATCATAAGCATGAGCATCCCACTAATGCGTCTGCTGATGCAAAGTTTGATGCACATTAAGGAGCAGGCGTCTGCAGCCGAGGAGGAGGGAAGCCTTGATGACAGTCAGCCATTGTCTGCTCAGGGAACTCTCGTGGACGAGGTGGCGGATGAGGAGGAGGAGGATGATGGGGATGAATATTTATGGGAGGAGGATGCTTCTCAGGGGGCAATAGAAACTGGTAGCGTTGCAAGGTCAGGTACAGGGTTTTTGCGGGACACAAGAGATGTTGATTTGCAAGAAAGTGCTCCTCAACCCAGCACAAGCAGTGAATTGACACCTGAAACATTGGCCCACATGGCTGAGTATGCCTTGCGTATCCTAAAAAGGGACCCCCGCATTATAAAAATGATGACCGATGACGATTACTGGTTGGCCTGCCTTCTGGATCCACGATATAAAGGAAAATTACAAAATATCATGCCACATGAGAACCTTGAGGAAATATTGGCTACCAAACAAGCAACTCTTGTAGACCGTTTGGTTCAGGCATTCCCAGCACACAGCGGCGGTGATGGTTCTCACACGAGCCGTAGGGGGCAACATGGCAGAGGTGTTAGAGGTGCACAAATCCGAAGTGGCGTTGGACAGAGGGGTTTTATGACCAAGTTGTGGAGTGATTTCGCAATGACCGCTGACACGACAGGTACTGCTGCATCGGATTCAAAGTGACAGGAGACAGCATTTGTCCAGTATGGTTACAAACTATTTTTCCTCCCTTATCGATGTTCTCCCTCACAGGTCATTCCCCTTTGATTACTGGGCATCTAAAATAGACACCTGGCCTGAATTGGCAGAATATGCATTACAGGAGCTCGCTTGCCCTGCTGCGTGTGTGCTATCAAAAAGAGTCTTCAGTGCTGCTGGTTCAATACTGACCGAAAAAAGGACACGTCTGGCTACCCAAAATGTTGATGATCTAACCTTCATTAAAATGAAGCAATCATGGATTTAAGATTATTTTGCCCCACCTTCCCCTGCTAACACGTAGCTTGCCTGAAAAATGTCTTGCTTTTGGCCTCCTCTTACTGACTTCTCCAATTCCTCCATTTGCAGCTGCTGAATGTCCACCATAGGCCATTTTTTTACCTCCCTAAATGGGCTGACTCCCCCCACAGGGCCTTGGTCACCACCTGGCTTAAGCACACGTGCGAGTGCCGTTTGCGTGGACAGGTGGGTGGGCCCATTCTTGGGCGACGGCACTGGCACAGGGTCCTTCATAGTACAATGAAGTGTCTCTGACAGTGGTGGTGCACAACCAACGTTAGACACACCGTCGTAATATGAGGGGCCCTGTGCCAGTACCGCCACCCTCAAGAGAGTGTTCCCCCCCAGCTCGAACAGTGCTCTACCACTTGCAGTACTTACCTCTCCCTGCTCCACCACTGTGTAGTTTGTGCTGTTAAATCCTTCAATGGCACTGCCAATACAAATTTGTTGAAATGATAGATGATAGTTAAAATATACAGGGGCCCTGGCCTCCATTTAGACCAGTTAATACTTTGCGCCTACTACCACTGTCTGCTACTCAGCAGAGGAGCCCACCCCTGTACCTAGCTATGCCAAATGTTTATTTATGAACAATTTTTTGGCAGACATTTAGCCCACTTTATTATTTGGGCCTACTAACTTAGTCTGCTACTCATTACAATTTTCTGACACTGAGCAAAGCAATGTCGCCTGTTTATTTATGAACAATTTTTTGGCAGACATTTAGCCCACTTTATTATTTGGGCCTACTAACTTAGTCTGCTACTCATTACAATTTTCTGACACTGAGCAAAGCAATGTCGCCTGTTTATTTATGAACAATTTTTTGGCAGACATTTAGCCCACTTTATTATTTGGGCCTACTAACTTAGACTGCTACTCATTACAATTTTCTGACACTGAGCAAAGCAATGTCGTCTGTTTATTTATGAACAATTTTTTGGCAGACATTTAGCCCACTTTATTATTTGGGCCTACTAACTTAGTCTGCTACTCATTACAATTTTTCGACACTGAGCAAAGCAATGTTGCCTGTTTATTTATGAATAATTTTTTGGCAGACATTTAGCCCACTTTATTATTTGGGCCTACGAACTTAGTCTGCTACTCATTACAATTTTCCGACACTGAGCAAAGGAATGTTGCCTGTTTATTTATGAACAATTTTTTGGCATACATTTAGCCCACTTTATTATTTGGGCCTACTAACTGTCTGCCACTCATTACAGTTTTCCTCCACTGAACAAAGCAATGCCACCTGTGTAGTCCTGTTACCACATTTGAACTGCATTTAGCCTACTTTATTATTTGGGCCTACTAACTGTGTCTTCCACTCATTACAGTTTTCCTCCACTGAACAAAGCAATGCCACCTGTTTAGTCCTGTTACCAATTTTGAACTGAATTTAGCCTACTTTATTATTTGGGCCTATATCTGTGTTTCCTCCTCATCCTGCCCATTGCCCAGCCACTGCTAGATGAGTCTGCTGGTACATTGACCCAGACCACTACATTCCCCTTGCACTCTACACAGCCAGAATCTGACCCTGCTGAAAGTCAGGTTCCCCTTCCCGCATACTTTACCACCTTACATGGGTACAAAGAGGAAGGTGCAGATAAAAGTGCAGGTTCCTTCATCAGGTGGGGGGGGCATACTCGTTGGCGACGTCACTGGCACAGGGCCCCTCATAGTACGCAAAAGTGTCTCTGCCAGTGGGAGGCGCCACCCGCCGTCAAACACACCGCCGTACTATGAGGGGCCCTGTACCAGTGCCAACGAGTGGGCCCCTTCTGCTTGGTCAGGATCACAGCACTTGCAAAGTTGAAATACTTACCTCTCCCTGCTCCACCGCCGAGACGTATTCTGCATTTCCTGGGCCCACGAAAATCTTGAGCCAGCCCTACCCCCCACAACGTTAGCCAAATGACCCCCAGTTTTCAATGCCTAACTATTAATATAAAGTAAATTAAGATTGACAAGCTTAAGTAATAAGAATTGATGTTTTGGGCATTAAAATGGGCACTGTAGGTGTTTTCCTGTCCTCCACTCACTGCCGACTTTGATTCCCCATAGACTTGCATTGGGTTTCGTGTTTCAGTCGGCCCCCGACTTTTCGCAATAATCGGCCGATTTCACCCGACCCGACTTTTGACAAAGTCGGGTTTCGCGAAACCCGACTCGATCCGAAAAAAGTAAAAGTCGCTCAACTGTAGTGCAGAGGTCCTTAATCTGTGCCCACTCTGTAAATGTGATATACTGCAATGGCCCAGGCTACGCAACATGACATACTGCGTCAGGGCTCGTTGTTGTTGCCACAGTCGCTGCAACATATGCAGAGTGGAATTCCATTGTGTCGGCACATCTCATATCAACCTGTTAACTGGCATGGACAAAGACCTCTGTATTGATGCAAGTCGATGATCAGAGGAGTGGGACTGGCGGATATGAGCACACATCTTACATGCTTTCTGGAGCAGGTCACCCAGGCAAGGATAGTGGATGAGAAAACGCTGCACCACCAGGTTAAGGACATGAGCCATACAAGGCACATGTTTGAGCTTGCCTCACCGTAGGGCCGCCACAAAGTTTGCATCATTATCGGACACTGCCTTCCCTTGATGCAGGAACAGTGGATACAGCCAAATTCAAATTCAGCCTTGAGAGCTGTCCAAAATTCTTCAGATGTATGACTGCAATCTCCAAGGCATGTCAATTTTAAGACTGCCTGATCATATTGAGCCCTGACTGCGCAGTACGGAGGTGGTGGGCATTGGCTATGCACTGTTGGAACGAGTGTCTCCTGAAGGCAGAGGTTGAGGTCACAGGTGGAGGCCCTAGAGGAGATAGAGGAGGCAGAAGCAGGGGAGGAAGTGTTAAATGTAGAGGTTTGGCCTGCAAGCTTTGGGGATTCCAAGACTTGTGGAGCAGCACCTGTCTCCACAGCCACCAGAGTCACCCAGTGCCAAGTCAACGAGATGTAACACCCTTGGCCATACTTACTTGTCCAAGTGTCTGTGGTGAAATGCACCTTGGCCGACAGAGATTTTGTCAAGGAACATGTGATGTTGTCTGCTACATGCTGGTTGTCACGTCTTCAGATACTTACCTGTCGGGCCGGCGCGCTCCTGATGGTGTCCCTCGCTGTTTTCCGCCCGGGTTCTCAGGCTTGCGGCACTTCAGCGGCTCGCGCATGCGAAGATACGTTTCTTCTGCTGCTAAGGTTTCTGGGAGGTGTTGACCCGGTGGTTCTTCCCCAACATGGCGGCGCCCATTGGGTATTTCAGTCCGGCGTCTACTCAGGTAAGTGTTTCTATTGCGGTCATGTTAGCATTCTTGCTGGTGCTTTTCCTCGTACCCAGGCTCCCTGTCTCAGTTGTGTCTGCTTAGACTCTGCCATGCCTTTTCTGTTTCTCATTCATTCCTGTCCTGTGTCTCTGCCTTGTTTGTCCCTGTGTCCCAGCTGTGCCTGCCCAGTGTCTAGTCTTGTCTGTCACCTCCGCCCATACCTGCCAGTCATTACTATTTTCATTTTCCCTTTTTGCAGCATCATGCCGCTGTCGTCTCCGACACTCCTGGTTCCACCTGTCTTCCATATTCCCGTTTCTGGTTTTTTTCCGTTGCCTATCCACACTGTACATACTCCAGTTTCTACTCTCCCTTGTCCAGCCCTTAATCACCCTTTTGGCTCTGGAAGTTGTGGTTTCATCCCCCTTGGGTCTGTTCCAAACACTCCCTGTAGCTCTGTAGCCGCGACCCAGAGGGTCCACTTTTGTTTTTTTTTCCCCTGAACTCTAATACTATTGTAGCGCAGGCACAGCCTTCTTCAAAAAATAATGGCAACTGGGTAATTGATACAGGGGGACTGCAATGACCATCAGCTTTTGGAAACCATCGATATCCATCAGACGGAAAGGCAGCATTTCCGTGGCCAACAAATTGGAGATGGTGAAGTTCAACCTCTTAGCTTTGTCATGCGTAGGACAAAACAATCTTTTCTGTGACCACAACGGAAATATCGTAGGCTGGCTGCAGTTCTGTGAAAAGGCGGAATACGGTGAACCGGACAAACTGTTGGACAGTGAGACAGGTGCAGCCGGAGATGTCACTGTGGATTGAGAAACTTGGGGTGTGATCGTTCTCTGAGATCGTTCCAAAACAGCAGGCATGTCCGCTTTCATAACAGAAAAAGGCGTCCTCTCAGTCAGCATGACTCGATCGTGTAAAGAACCCGAGGTTCTACACTCAAAGACCTGTGTCTCAATAGTTGTCATGGTAACTGAGGAGGAGGAAGCAGCAGATGCGATTGATGGGGCGGCTGATGGTGTTTGATGTCCACTGGTTCCCATTTTTGTGCAGTGGGATTCCCACACTAAAGCATATTGATTGCGCATGTGAAGGTTCATGCATGCAGTAGTCAAATTATTGCAGTTTTTACTTCGACTCAGTTTTTTGCAAAGTTCGCAGCTTACGTGAGTTGGCTCATCCTTTGTAGTGTCAAAAAAGGCCCAGGCTAGGCATCCCTTGCCACCCCTTCAAGCTGCAGACCCACGGACACTGCTGGTCACAGGCACAGTTGTGGCAAAGGATGCATTGCTAATCGTGGCTGCATCACTACGTGTCTGCGTGTCTGGATGGTAAATTTTACAGCCACACTGGATACTATCTAGCTATACTATCTGACCGATATACAACCACCTATCTAACTAGCTAAAATGTGGGATACAGCAGGCTTTTCCACATTTAGCTACTGAAATAATATCATTTAGAATGCTATACTCATGCATGGAGCACAATGGAAGCTGTGCACAACACACTTGTAGGACATGTGCCCTGGAGGCTTTGTCTGAGAACCTCAGTAATGCCCCCCCCAAAAAAATCCAGAAGGTAAATTTTACAGCCACACTGGACACTATCTAGCTACACTATCTGACTGATAACTAATCGCCTAACTAAATAGGTGAAATCTTGATGCAAACAGTGCCAGTGTCAGGAGCAGCCTCTCTGCGCTGAATCAGTGACAAAATGGTGCTTGCTCAACATGTCCGCTATTTATATGGTAAGGGACATACATACATGTGCATGCATAAAGTTAGGGGAAAAAAATGACTGCTGTGCTGTGCTTCCAAGAACGCCGCACCTCTGTGCTCTGCAAACCCCTTTCCCTCATCAAACACGGGCCAAACGCTCATGATACACTACCATTATTGTTCCTAAAGTGAAGAAAATATTTTGGTGGCAACGCAAATATTTTCCCGCACATTTACCAAATGTTACCTTTTTCTACTGATTTTATAAAATTTTGCTCGGATTTACGATCACTAATTCGTATGTGCCATATTCGTGCCGAATTTATATTTGGCGATTGTTTTCCAAACAAATTCGCTCAACTCTACTCATAAAGAAACCACCGGAGACTAGACGGAGGTGGACATGGCTTGGGGATGGGTGGACCGTGAACTCCTGCAGCTTTTGTTTGTATTGCGGTGTAGATTCTAAACAAGAGTGATGTTGCTTTGAGAGGAAGGAGTTTAGATGTTTGTGTATGGGGTATTACTGTGAGGAGGGTGTGGCTTATATAGGGGAGGCAACTCTGGCTCTCCCTCTTTCTCTCATAGGATGGACAGGAGGAAACATTACCCGCCCTCCCACTCTGTTTATAATCTCTGTCTTAAAACTTGGTTTCCCATGGTTCCCTAGAGGTTTCCTCCACAGGGGGTTTTTCCTCTCCTGAGCGCTGTAGGATGACTCTTTGTGAGTCGGAGGTTTATCAAGTTTAGTCCCATTAATGCTTTTTCAGGGACTTCTAGTTTTTAAGTTTACAAAAAATGATTTAATTATAAAAAAAAGTGTCAAATGAGACTTGGACTTTATAACCCGTCACGGCTTTGCGGTTTAGGAGTAAGGTAGAAGTTGCACACAAGTTAAGGTGGACTCATCTTAACTAATAGAGGATGTAAAACCTTATGGTGGAGAGCAGGCTCGGCTTTAGTGGCCCGCCTCAAGGACGTTGTAATGGTAACATCAATAAGGGGTGGGCACAGTGGTTAAGCACAGGAGTGAGGATAATATGGTCATTGGTGCCCTCAAAGTTTACTGGCTCTGCTTGAATGGCAAGCCAGTGCGTGCCGCCCCTTTATGGCTGTCTGTCCTGGTGCTGTATGTCAGACAGCTGGGGATATCGCAGTACTTGTGAATCCCAATGTACTAGCACTCCACCTGACTCCTACTGTGATTATTTAATCCTGTGATTTGAATAAAAGCTGTGGCCATTTTGACAACCATAATAATGTGTTTTGTGTATTTATTTTAGTGCCTAGGTTTACAGTAGTTATGGTGGTTTTAAGATTGGGTGGGGTCCATCCCATATCCAAAAGTCAGTGGATTATACGTTGTCCACTTCAAAGCCTGTCACAGCTCCACTAGCTTTCTCAAAGTGTTCCTCAACTCCGACCACCATTTTTTTGTCAAAAATTCAGAACTTCTCTACATTCATAAAATCTTCCAAGAAGTTGAAACTCTCTTTGTCTAGTACAAACTTCTAAATCCTTTTCTTTTTTTCAATTTGTTTCTAAAAGAAAGGGGTTAACAGTCCTTTTAACTGTATGCCTATTCTTCCTGCGAAACTGTAGACAGCAGGAATGGAAAATAATCAAAAGTATGTGCAATCTTGTTATTTTTTTTTACTGTAGATCTATTGATATGGTTGCAAACTTTTTGAAATATTTCCTTTCAAGTTGACTAAAACTGAGGGCATTGATATATAAATGTATGCAAAGTACATTTCACAGTTGATTCCTCCATACAAAAATCGAATACCATTAAAATGTACCTTACAGATATAAAATCTAAACTGTTTAAAACACAGCAAACGAAAGCTAATAACGCCCTACCAGGCAATAAGTCAAAAACAGTAAATGGTGTGAGGGTAAACACCTACAACTAGGCTGTCGCTGATGTCTGATGCCATGAATCCACTGACACTGAATGTTCCATTTGCCTCCTGATGAACTCTTATTTTAGAAGTGATTCGCATTGAGGCTGCTTCAATATTTCTAATGGATTACAAATAAGCATTTGATTTAATTATTTTCAGAAATGGTGCATATTTTGAATATGAAAAAGTAGACATGTGCACAGCCATAAAGAGGTGCCAGAGTAGGTTCCCACACCGTAGTATATAGCAAAAACTCGGCACTCAACTTAACGAAAGACAGGTGATTTAATGGTGTCCACAAAATAACTAGTGGTGGATTCCACGTCCCACACAGGCACGGCACTTATGTCCTGATATTTTAAGGTATATCGCTTCATTTGGGGCTATACTGCCCACATACAGGCAGCGCTCACACACAAGTGTGATCTCATTCCACAATCCGCAATTCTGTGGGTCCACTCCCTCCCTCCCATTTATCAACTGTGACTGATGAAGGTCCGGATGTAGGACCAAAACGTTTCTGTTATTTTGTGGACACCATTAAATCACCTGTCTTACGTTAAGTTGAGTGCCGAGTGTTTGCTGTATACTATGGTGCATATTTTTGGCATAGTGCAATAATTTTTTAATGCTTAAGAGTTCCCCTAAGGGAGATACAATCATGGGGTACTGAGATCATACTTTATTTTGTGACAATAAATAAACTGAGGTACACTATCCGGAATATCTATGGCAATCATCACAAATAATATGTTTTTGGCACTTTAGGGCATAGTGCAATTATCTTGGCTATTTTTGAAAAATATAAGGCTACTTATATGATTATTGTAACAAGTATTTAGAGGTGGTGTGCTGCACCAGTAGACACTATCAAAGCAAGGACCCCTATTTTCTTTTGTGGCACTATAGCAATGCATCAGAATTGATTGCCCAGAAACCTTGTCTTCTATGTTCCTGTATTTGGGGTTTGTAATATTGCTTTATCATCTCAATAATTTAACCCACTCACCCCTTTAACTTACCCTTTCCCCCTATCTCCACTATTGCTTTTCTATGATTATACAGAGAGTTGGAAGGGAGAGTATCAAGGGGAAGTCAGGGTAAGCCACCACTGAGCAGGGGTGCCACTTTGGGTGCAAGATTAGGGAGCCAACCTCCGCAGCAAAGTAGGGACAATTGATTAGGAATACCAGAGGGTGAGTTAGGTTAGTTCAGACCCCATCGGCAATCCCCAAAGTAATTGAACTTACTTTTCTCTGGATATCTGATATTTAATTATTCCTACAGAATACTTAATTTTGGTTATGTAAATGGTACTGAGGTAACAGGCTCCATAGGTTTGTTGGAAAATTGGATGATTGGCCTTACACTGGGGCACTCTGCTTGGGTTCCATTGTATTGATCCTCCCTAACCCTTCTACTCCCCTACCTTTCCCTTAACACTTTTGTTCTTCATTGGGTACTGGTTACTCCTTCAGGGTTATTTAAAAAATAAAGGGACAAGTGTGGTATCTGAAGATTTGGGTTCTTTATGGCAATTGTCAATGGTCAGAGATTTCCAGGAATAATCTAGGGGAAGTCATCAGTGAGCAGGGGTGTCATTTTGTGTTCAAGATAGGGTGAAAACCTCCGCAGCAAGGAAAGGGTGAACTAAGGAGAATCAGGATTACCTACGACTTATCATGGTTTGCCCTCACACCATTTGCTGTTTTTGACTTATTTCCTGGTAGGGTGTTATTAGCTTTCATTTGCTGTGGTTTAAACAGTTTAAAATAAAAGGTATATTTTAAAGGTATTAGATTTTTTGTGAGCCCTCTGGTTACTAAAACCTTATTATCGATACTTAGTTTTTTTCCTTGATTCTACCATAGGTATCGATGTGATGGCCATAAAGGTCTGATTGGTGGGTGTTCCAGCTTTTAGACCCACCTATTTTTTTTTTTCCTTACCATCATTAGATACTGTAGTGAAATTTAAGGAGATCCTTTCATTGTTAGTAGACTCCTTTATGTAACAAGTAATTACTGGATAATGCTGAGACTGAGATTTAGACATGACAAATAAGCTTCGTAAACTCCCATCTGGATCGAGAGTTGTCCACCCATATTGTTCTGTCTCATTCAAGGTCCATTTAATCACATCCCAATTCTTTGTCCAGTTGAAAGAAATGCACAGCAAGACAATTGACTCTGGATTTTTTGGATTTTCTTCTACTGATGACAGTATTGACAAAGTAGGTTTCTCTGGATTAGTTTCTGAAACAGAAGATAGAAATTATTCAAGGATAGTGTTCCTAAAATATCTCCTTCATTTTTTATTTTGCGGGACACCCTGAGCTAACATAAAACTCATGGTTCCCAAAGTCTGCACCACAACTTCCAACTATCATATCTTCTTATATGACTGAAGGGTCTCCAAATGACCTAAGTTACAAGATGCAACTTCTACCTCTGAACCCCTATAATTATGCCCTTGTAGATTGCCCAATGACAATGTGATCACTTTGATTTCAACATTTTTACCAAGGAAACAATTTAGCTTGGTATCCCTACACTACAACACAACATAACATATAGCTCTGGAAAAAATTAAGAGACCACTGCAAAATGTTCATGTTGCCTGATTTTTCTCTTTATAGGTATATTTTTGAGTAAAATGTAAATGTTTCTATTAGTCTATAAACTTTTGACTACATGTTTCCGAATTTCCAAGCAATAAATTTTGTATTTTTTCTAACAAAAAAATGTTAAAAATAAAAAAAACTGTGCTTTCAGACCCCAAATAATGCAAAGAAAACAAGTTCATAATCATTTAGAAACAACAATACTAATGTTTTAACTCAGGAAGAGTTCAAAAATCAATATTTTGTGGAATAACCATGATTTTTAATCACAGCTTTCATGAATCTTGGCATGCTTTCCACCGGTCTTTCACACTACTTCTGACAAAAAAATGTAAGCAGTTCTTTTTTGTTTGATGGCTTGTGACTATCCATCATCCTCTTGATTACATTCCAGAGGTTTTCAATTGGGTTCAGGTCTGGAGATTCGGTTGTCCATGACAGGTTTTTGATGTGGTGGTTTCTTAATTTATGCCAGAGCTGTATATAACCCTCTATATGCTGAAATAGAAGGAACATGGATTTGTAGCTTAGCAGCCCAATCATAAACCCACCTAGCCCTGCTACCATTTGATATTGGTTCTGCCCTCTGTGGAAAGGGACCAGGGCCGGACTGGCCATCTGTCAATTCTGGCAAATGCCAGAGGGGTCTGTCTGGTCATGGGCTGCCTTGTCTGTTACGTTCTTAACAGAATTGGTGTTGTCAAGATACCCATACTGTTAAGAGTTGTGATGGAGCATAAAGTTGCTGACTCTGTCACTTACCCCAGCCGGCCACGGGTATCCTTAGAAATATTGGTCTTGTAGAAAATCTTCCTTTCCTCCATCCAGGGTAATATTAGTAATATATCCCATCTGGTTCATGGGGATGGGGAGAACATGGGCCTGTGTGATTTCAAATACCAGGACTGAATTTCAGCCCCAGTCCGTACCTAAAGGGGACCCTGGTGCCAAAATAGTATATAATAAAGCCTTCCCATAACAAAAGATGAGTGAACTGATTTACTGTGAATCAAATTTGTGTAGAATTTGTAGGAATTCAGTGAATCCGACCAAATTAATACTTGCAGAAGACTGCATCTGCCAAAGAAGGATCACATATTTTCTACCAAGGTTTTCCATAATGTTTTAAAGCTATCGCATCACATGGCATATTAAAATCAGAAAGTACTATCATAGTCAGCATGAAAGCAGAGGGAGGGAATGAAGCAGCCAACTCATAGTTAATCTGAATAGAAAGATGATGTCAGAGCTCACAAATTGGCCATAGAAGTAGGGAGAGAAAGCCTTAAAACACTGAAGAAACTGTACAGATAGTATGACAGTACAGCAGTTATGAAGATTAGTGTGTACAACAAAACAAAATATTTCATTATACAGTTTTTTTTTTAGTGCTATTAAAGGATTTTTAATTCTCTAGAATAAATTTTGAATTTCCTAGGAAAATTTGGAGAATTTCCATTAAAAAAGTGTTCATTTGTAGTCTTAAGATTTTCCATCTGGTGCTAGTAGTGACCCAACCACAGGGGCACATGAACCTCTATGACATTGGCTGAACACAACATAAACCTGCCATTTATTGTGGGACAGAAACATTTCAAATCATTTTATTGAACTCAGTGGACTGTCTATTAATTTTATGAGCCTACACTAGCATCTCCTAGAAGAAGAGCCATTCTTTGCAGGATCACTCCACTGTAATGGTACTTATTGACGTGGGACATTATTACTGCATCGCGATTGTCCATGCAGAAAGGCTGTGCGCGCATGATCTCTGCCGAGTGTCAGCTGATTCTTACAGCTGACACCTGGCACTCAGTGATAGGAGCGGTTGTGCAAAGCTCTTGTCACATTAACCCCCTAAATGCTGTGATCACATTCGATCACAGCATTTAGGGGGTTAAAGTGTCATGAGCAGGCAGAGGCATGACAGCTCCTCTGTCCTTGGATCGGAGACCACGTGGGGTCCCGATCATTGCCATGGTGACCTGATGTTGTCATGATGACATCCAGGTCAATAGAGCTAGGAAAGTTGCTTGATCATGTGCAATGCATGATCACCAACTTTCTCTGTCAGTGCAGAGCTGACAGTTTGCATAGTATGGGGATGCTGCTGCATCCCCATGCTATACAAGCGATCAGCCTGCAAAAAAATGATAGTCCCATAGTGGGACAAAGTAAAAAAAAAAGGTTTTAAAAAAATTGCAAAAATATGTATAGTGATGGGTGAGCACTAAAATGCTCGGGTGCTCGTTGCTTGGGTTGAGCAAATTGGAATGCTCGGGTGCTCGACCCGAGCAACGAGCCCAATGTAAGGCCATGAGAAACTTGAGCATTTTTCCGGTGGCACCCCCAGCGGTCTACAGAGTGACTAGAAATTGTGGAAATCAATGGGAACATTGCTCAAATGACATGGGAACAGCATGGGAAAGACACCCGGAAGCATTTCTGACTCCCAGGTCACTGCTATGAACAATGTTGTCAGAGTCTTACACCATTTTTACAGACTCACAGTAAAACATACAAACACAAAATCAAAATGGATTTTCCTGGGAAATATTTTAACCCCTTAAGCCCCGAGGGTGGTTTGCACGTTAATGACCAGACCAATTTTTACAATTCTGACCACTGTCCCTTTATGAGGTTATAACTCTGGAACGCTTTAACTGATCTTGGCGATTCTGACACTGTTTTCTCGTGAGATATTGTACTTCATGTTAGTGGTAACATTTATTTGATATAACTTGTATTTATTTGTGAAAAAAATGGAAACTTGGCAAAACTTTTGAAAATTTCACAATTTTCCAACTTTGAATTTTTATGCCCTTAAATCACAGAGATATGTCACACAAAATACTTCATAAGTAACATTTGCCACATGTCTACTTTACATCAGCACAATTTTGGAACCAACATTTTTTTTTGTTAGGGAGTTATAAGGGTTAAAAGTTGACCAGCAATTTCTCGTTTTTACAAGACCATTTTTTTTTAGGGACCACATCTCATTTGAAGTCATTTTGAGGGGTCTATATGACAGAAAATACCCAAGTGTGACACCATTCTAAAAACTGCACCCCTCAAGGTGCTCAAAACCACATTCAAGAAGTATATTAACCCTTCAGGTGTTTCACAGGAATTTTTGGAATGTTTAAATAAAAATGAACATTTACCTTTTTTTCACACAAAATTTACTTCAGCTCCAATTTGTTTTATTTTACCAAGGGTAACAGGAGAAATTGGACCCCAAAAGATGTTGTACTATTTGTCCTGAGTATGCCGATACTCCATATGTGGGGGTAAACCACTTTTTGGGCACATGACAGAGCTCGGAAGCGAAGGAGCGCCATTTGACTTTTCAATGCAAAATTAACTGGAATTGAGATGGGACGCCATGTTGGGTTTGGAGAGCCCCTGATGTGCCTAAACATTGAAACCCCCCACAAGTGACAGCATTTTGGAAAGAAGACCCCTTAAGGAACTTATCTAGGTGTGTGGTGAGCACTTTGACCCACCAAGTGCTTCACAGAAGTTTATAATGAAGAGCCGTAAAAATAAAAAATCATATTTTTTCACAAAAATGATCTTTTCGCCCCCAATTTTTTATTTTCCCAAGGGTAAGAGAAGAAATTGGACCCCAAAAATTGTTGTGCAATTTGTCCTGAGTACGCTGATACCCCATATGTGGGTCTAAACCATTGTTTGGGTGCATGGTAGAGCTCGGAAGGGAAGGAGCGCCATTTGACTTTTCAATGAAAAATTGACTGGAATTGAGATGGGACGCCATGTTGCATTTGGAAAGCCCCTGATGTGCCTAAACATTGAAACCCCCCCACAAGTGACACCATTTTGGAAAGTAGACCCCTTAAGGAACTTATCTAGATGTGTGGTGAGCACTTTGACCCAACAAGTGCTTCACAGAAGTTTATAATGAAGAGCCGTAAAAATAAAAAATCATATTTTTTCACAAAAATGATCTTTTCGCCCCCAATTTTTTATTTTCCCAAGGGTAAGAGAAGAAATTGGACCCCAAAAATTGTTGTGCAATTTGTCCTGAGTACGCTGATACCCCATATGTGGGTCTAAACCATTGTTTGGGTGCATGGTAGAGCTCGGAAGGGAAGGAGCGCCATTTGACTTTTCAATGAAAAATTGACTGGAATTGAGATGGGACGCCATGTTGCATTTGGAAAGCCCCTGATGTGCCTAAACATTGAAACCCCCCACAAGTGACACCATTTTGGAAAGTAGACCCCTTAAGGAACTTATCTAGATGTGTGGTGAGCACTTTGACCCAACAAGTGCTTCACAGAAGTTTATAATGCAGAGCCGTAAAAATACAAAATCATATTCTTTCACAAAAATGATCTTTTCGCCCCCAATTTTTTATTTTCCCAAGGGTAGGAGAAGAAATTAGACAACAAATGTTGTTGTGCAATTTGTCCTGAGTACAACGATACCCCATATATGGGGGTAAACCACTGTTTGGGCGCATAGCAGAGCTCGGAAGGGAAGGAGCGCCATTTGACTTTTCAATGCAAAATTGACTGGAATTGAGATGGGACACCATGTCGCGTTTGGAGAGCCCCTGATGTGCCTAAACATTAAAACCCCCCACAAGTGACACCATTTTGGAAAGTAGATCCCCTAAGGAACTTATCTTGATGTGATTTGAGAGCTTTGAACCCCCAAGTGTTTCACTACAGTTTATAACGCAGAGCCATGAAAATAAAAATTCCTTTTTTTTTTTTCAGAAAAATGATTTTTTAGCCCCCAGTTTTGTATTTTCACAAGGGTAACAGGATAAATTGGACTCCCAAACTTGTTGTCCAATTTGTCCTGAGTACGCTGATACCCCATATGTGGGGGGGAACCACTGTTTGGGCGCATGGCAGAGCTCGGAAGGGAAGGAGCGCCATTTGGAATGCAGACTTAGATGGATTGGTCTGCAGGCGTCACGTTGCATTTGCAGAGACCCTGATGTACCCAAACAGTACAACCCCCCCACAAGTGACCCCATATTGGAAACTAGACCTCCCGAGGAACTTATCTAGATGTGTTCTGAGAGCTTTGAACCCCCAAGTGTTTCTCTACAGTTTATAACGCAGAGCCGTGAAAATAAAAAAATTTTTTTTTCAGAAAAATGATTTTTTAGCCCCCAGTTTTGTATTTTCACAAGGGTAACAGGATAAATTGGACTCCAAAAGTTGTTTTCCAATTTGTCCTGAGTACGCTGATACCCCATATGTGGGGGGGAACCACTGTTTGGGCGCATGGCAGAGCTCGGAAGGGAAGGAGCGCCATTTGGAATGCAGACTTAGATGGATTGGTCTGCAGGCGTCACGTTGCATTTGCAGAGCCCCTGATGTACCCAAACAGTACAACCGCCCCACACGTGACCCCATATTGGAAACTAGACCTCCCGAGGAACTTATCTAGATGTGTTTTGAGAGCTTTGAACCCCCAAGTGTTTCACTACAGTTTATAATGCAGAGCCGTGAAACTAAAAATTCTTTTTTTTTTTTCAGAAAAATGATTTTTTAGCCCCCAGTTTTATATTTTCACAAGGGTAACAGGATAAATTGTACCCCAAAAGTTGTTGTCCAATTTGTCCTGAGTACGCTGATACCCCATATGTGGGGGGGAACCACTGTTTGGGCGCATGGCAGAGCTCGGAATGGAAGGAGCGCCATTTGGAATGCTGACTTAGATGGATTGGTCTGCAGGCGTCATGTTGCATTTGCAGAGCCCCTGATGTACTCAAACAGTATAAACCCACCATAAGTGACCGCATATTGGAAACTAGACCTCCCAAGAAACTTATCTAGATGTGTTGTGAGAACTTTGAACCCCCAAGTGTTTCACTACAGTTTATAACGCAGAGCCGTGAAAATAAAAAATCTTTTTTTTTTCCCACAAAAATGAATTTTAGCCCCCCCAAATTTATATTTTCCCAAGGGTAACAAGAGAACTTGGACCCCAAAAGTTGTTGTCCAATTTGTCCCGAGTACGCTTATGCCTCATTTGTTGGGGTAAACCCCTGTTTGGGCGCACGGGAAAGCTTGGAAGGGAAGGAGCACTGTTTTACTTTTTCAATACAGAATTGGCTGGAATTGAAATCGGACACCATGTCGCGTTTGGAGAGCCCCTGATGTGCCTGAACAGTGGAAACTCCCCAATTCTACCTGAAACTAATCCAAACACACCCCTAACCCTAATCCCAACTGAAACCCTTACCATATCCCTAACCCTGACACACCCCTAATTCTAATCCCAACCCTAATCCCAACCGTAAATGTAATCCAAACCCTAACTTTAGCCCCAACCCTAACCCTAACTTTAGCCCCACCCTAACTTTAGCTCCAACTCTAGCCCCAATCCTAACCCTAGCCCTAACCCTAACCCTAACCCTAGCCCTAACACTAGCCCTAACCCTAGCCCTAACCCTAGCCATAACCCTAGCCCTAACCCTAGCCATAACCCTAACCCTAACCCTAGCCCTAACCCTAACCCTAGCCCTAATGGGAAAATGGAAATAAATACATTTTTTTAATTTTATTATTTTTCCCTAACTAAGTGGGTGATGAAGGGGGGTTTGATTTACTTTTATAGCGTTTTTTATATCGGATTTTTATGATTGGCAGCTGTCACACACTAAAAGACGCTTTTTATAGCAAAAAAGTTTTTGCGTCTCCACATTTTGAGACCTATAATTTTTCCGTATTTTGGTCCACAGAGTCATGTGAGGTCTTGTTTTTTGCGGGACGAGTTGACGTTTTTATTGGTAACATTTTCGGACATGTGACAGTTTTTGATCACTTTTTATTCCGATTTTTGTGAGGCAGAATTACCAAAAACCAGCTATTCATGAATTTCTTTTGGGGGAGGCGTTTATACCGTTCCGCGTTTGGTAAAATTGATAAAGCAGTTTTATTCGTCGGGTCAGTACGATTACAGCGATATCTCATTTATATAATTTTTTTATGTTTTGGCGCTTTTATACGATAAAAGCTATTTTATAGAAAAAATAATTATTTTGGCATCGCTTTATTCTGAGGACTACAACTTTTTTATTTTTTTGGTTATGATGCTATATGGTGGCTCGTTTTTTGCGGGACAAGATGACGTGTTCAGCTGTACCATGGTTATTTATATCCATCTTTTTGATCACGTGTTATTTCACTTTTTGTTTGGCGGTATGATAATAAAGCGTTGTTTATTGGCTCGTTTTTTTTTTTTTTCTTACGGTGTTCACTGAAGGGGTTAACTAGTGGGACAGTTTTATAGGTTGGGTCGTTACGGACGTGGCAATTCTAAATATGTGTACTTTTATTGTTTTTTTTTTTTTTTAGATAAAGAAATGTATTTATGGGAATAATATTTTTTTTTCTTCTTTATTTAGGAATTTTTTTTTTTTTTTACATATGTGGAAATTTTTTTTTTTACTTTTTTACTTTGTCCCAGGGGGGGACATCACAGATCGCCAATCTGATAGTTTGCATAGCACTCTATCAGATCGGCGATCTCACTCACATCGCTGCAGGCTGCAGCTTTCATCTGCAGCCTGCTCCGGACCCGGAAGTACTCCCTGCAGGACCCGGATGCAGCCCCGCGGCCATTTTGGATCCGGGGCCTGCAGGGAGGAGACGCTCGGTACAAGGTGAGTACATTCCCTTGTACCGATCGTCTCAGGGAAGCCCGCAGGGAGCCCCCTCCCTGCGCGATGCTTCCCTGTACCTCCGGTACACCGCAATCATGTTTGATCGCGGTGTGCCGGGGGTTAATGTGCCGGGGGCGGTCCGTGACCGCTCCTGGCACATAGTGCCGGATGTCAGCTGCGATAGGCAGCTGACACCTGGCCGCGATCGGCCGCGCTTCCCCCGTGAGCGCGGCCGATCGGCTATGACGTACTATCCCGTCACTGGGAATTAAGTCCCAGGTCACCTTGACGGGATAGTATGTCATATGGGATTAAGGGGTTAAGGTAGGAACAACATTTCCAGGGTAATGACTTGTATATAAGGCAAAATAAATAACCAAAAACAAAAATGATCTTCCACATCTTGGGCTATGTTCACTCGCAGTGTTTTTCATGTGAAGCGCCCGCCAGGGCCTACTCGGTACCAGGTCCGGTCACCATTAACCCCTTTACCCCCAAGGGTGTGGTTTGCACGTTAATGACCCGGCCAATTTTTACAATTCTGACCATTGTCCTTTTATGATGTTATAACTCTGGAACGCTTCAATGGATCCCTGTGATTCTGACATTATTTTCTCGTGACATATTGTACTTCATGTTGGTGGTAAAAATTTCTTCGATATAACTTGCATTTATTTGTGTAAAAATGAAAATTTGGCAAACATTTTGAAAATTTTGCAATTTTCAAATTTTGAACTTTTATTCTGTTAAGCCAGAGAGTTGACACAAAATAGTTAATAGATAACATTTCCCACATGTTCACTTTACATCAGCCCAATTTTGGAAACAACATTTTTTTTGCTAGGAAGTTATAAGGGTTAAAACTGGACCAGCGATTTCTCATTTTTACAACAAAATTTACAAAAGCATTTTTTTTAGGGACCACCTCACATTTGAAGTCACTGTGAGGGGTCTATATAGCAGAAAATACCAAAAAGTGACACCATTCTGAAAATTTCACCCCTCAAGGTACTCAAAACCACATTCAAGAAGTTTATTAACCCTTCAGGTGTTTCACAGGCGCCGAAGGAATGTGGAAGGAAAAAATGAACATTTTACTTTTCAGTCACAAAAATGATCTTTCAGCAATAATTTTTTTTATTTTCCCAAGAGTAAAAAGAAAAAAAGGACCTTAAAAGTTGTCCAATTTGTCCTGAGTATGCTGTACCCCACATGTGGGGGGGGACCACTTTTTGAGCGCATGGCAAGGCTCAGAAGGAAAGGAGCGCCGACATTTTCAAGCTAAAATTGGCTGGAATTGAGATCGGACACCATGTCGTGTTTGGCGAGCCCCTGATATGCCTAAACAGTGGAAACCCCCCACAAGTGACCCCGTTTTGGAAACTAGACCGCCTAAGGAACTTGTCTAGATGTGTGTTGAGCACGTTGAACTCTCAAGTGCTTCACAGAAGTTTATAATGCCCGGGCGTGAAAATAAAAAATCCTATTTTTTCCACAAACATAATCGTTTAGTCCCCAATTTTTTATTTTCCCAAGGGTAACAGGAGAAATTGGACCCCAAAAGTTGTTGTCCAATTTGTCCTGAGTACGCTGACTGATACCCTATATGTGGGGGGGAAACTGTTTGGGCGCACGGCAGAGCTCAGAAGCAAAGCAGCGCCATTTGACATTTTCAAGCTAAAATTGGCTGGAATTGAGATCGGACACCATGTCGTGTTTGGCGAGCCCCTGATGTGCCTAAACAGGGGAAACCTACCACAAGTGACCCCATTTTGGAAACTAGACCCCCTAAGGAACTTGTCTAGATGTGTGTTGAGCACTTTGTAACGCCCGGGCTTGAAAATAAAAAATCCTATTTTTTTGACAAACATGATCGTTTAGTCCCCAATTCTTTATTTTCCCAAGGGTAACAGGAGAAATTGGACCCCAAAAGTTGTTGTAGAGAAAACTACTGTTTGGACACACTTCGGGGCTTGGAAGTGAAGTAGTGACGTTTTGGAATGCAGACTTTGATGGAATGGTCTGGGGGCATCATGTTCTGTTTGGTGAGCCCCTGATGTGCCTAAACAGTAAAAAAAAACAACAAAAGTGACATCATTTTGGAACCTAGACCCCCAAGGAACTTACCTAGATGTGCCCCCTCTTTGGAACTAATCTACTGGTTCCTGTAAAATAAATTAGTAGTGCGTGGAGGTGTGGTACAATTTAAAGCAATCCTTCATACACAGGCCAGGTTTGTCGGGGCAGGTGTCGCATTGATAGATGGTGTCCTTGCGTATTCCTCTTTTGTAGCAGACTTGGCATCTTTTTGCGGCTTACCTTTTCTTCCAGTTGGCGGAACCCCCCCTCGTAAAATGCTGACCTGGTACGATACGAGCACCCTCAGTTAGAAGTACTGGGGGCCGCTCCTTCCCTCGTGCCAAATATCAGGGCCTTAACCTCTACCTCCTGGGACTGAAGGTACGATGTATCAGTTTGGCGTGCACATCGTGACAGCACGAAATTGTTGAGCATTGCCATTTGTACTATGTACATTGACAGCATTTTGTACCACACCTTGGCCTTTCTCAAAGCACTGTACGGTTGGAGGAGTTGATCGGAGAGATCCACGCCCCCCATGTTTTTGTTGTACCCCAGTGCACAGTCCGGTTTGCTGACCTGTGTAGAGGTACCTCGTAAAGTACTGAGGGCGCTGCCATCACCGTGTATGGTGGTCAAGAGAAGGACATTCCTGTATGGTGGTCAAGAGAAGGACATTCCTCTTGTCCTTGTACTTGACCGCCAGCAGGTGGTGGCTACATTGGGCTCTGCTCTCACCTTTTCTGAGCATCTGCCCAAGTAGCATCTTCTGGAGGCCTCTCTGATTTTTGCAGACAGTACCGCAGGCTGCGGTACCTCGCGCAGAGAGGGATTTGTAGAGTGGGATGCTGTAATAAAAGTTATCGGCATAGAGGTGATAACCTTTATCCAGCAGTGGGTGCACCAAATCCCAAACAATTTTCCCACTCACTCCCAGGACAGGGGGACACTCAGGGGGTTCAATCCTGGTGTCCTTCCCTTCATAGACTCTAAAGCTGTAGGTGTATCCTGAGGTACTCTCACACAGTTTGTAGAGTTTGATTCCGTACCTGGCCCTCTTTTTGGGCAGGTATTGATGGAATCTGAGCTGCACCTTAAAATGAACCAAGGACTCATCCACGCAGATGTCCCTTTGGGGCACATACACTTCAGCAAACTTTTTGCTGAAGTGTTCGATGACTGGCTGAACTTTGAACAGACGGTCAAAGTTGGGGTTATCTCATGCGGGATGCTGTGCATTATTGGAATAAGGCAGGAACGTATGGATGGCCTCAAAACGCGTCCGGACCATGACCATTCGGAACACTGGAGTGTTATATAAAATATCAACACTCCAATATTGCCGAATTTCTGGCTTCTTTAGGATCCCCATATGAAGGACCAGGCCCCAAAACTGCATCATTTCAACTGCTTCTACAGGAGACCAGTTAGAAAATGATGAACTGGGGTTTTGCTCTAAAAATTGCCGAGCATACAAATTAGTTTGCTCCACCATGAGGTTAACAAAATCCTCAGAGAAAACGACTTTGAAAAAGTCTATTTCTGTGAGGCCGGTGGTGTCAAACTTGATTCCTGATTCTGCCACAAAATCAGGAATCAGTGGCTCATAATTTTCAGGGGGTGAGGTCCATACGGGGTCTGAAGAGGGGCGTGCTTGTTCATCTTCAGGAGTGGGCGCTGCTTCATCTTCATGAATGGTGGGCGCTGCTTCTGTACTGCGACGTCTGCGTGGCGGTTCCGCAGGACCCGTGGAGGAAGATGAGGAGGAGGAAGTGGATGAAGAATCTGAAGAGTAAAGGAATGTGGGATTCTCTCCCTCGCTATCAGTGTCGGAGGCAATGAAAGAATATGCCTCCTCCAATAAATAGCGCTGTTGGGACGAACGTGACGTGCGGGACATTTTTGTGTGAATATGGTGCTTGGGCGTACTTTATTTATAACTGTATGTGTGTGTGTAGGGGGATAGTGATTGGTGCAAATTTGTCTAAAAAAGAAAAAGCTGAAAGAAAAAAGCAAATAGGGAGAAAAAAAATGCCTGTGAAAAGAAGTCTAAAACAGCAGGCCCTAGCGCTGATAAGTGAACCGCGTCACTTATCAAAGTTTGACGGCTGCTGGGTGTGCGCATGGGGATGTGAAAAAAAGTAAAACAGCAGGCACGAGAGATCTGATAAGTGAACCACGTCACTTATCAAAGTTCGGCAGCAGCTGGGTGTGCGCACGGGTATGTGAAAAAAAAAAAGTAAAACGGCAGGCACGAGAGTTCTGATAAGTGAACCGCGTCACTTATCAAAGTTCAGCTGCTACTGGGTGTGCGAACAGGGATGTGAAAAAAAAACAGCAGGCAAAAAAACAGCTCCGATCCTAGGCAGGTCACCGGCAGGTCTGGCTGCAGGCTCTGGCGTAGGATCGGTGCTGTAATAGTTTCCGACGGGCGCAATCGATTTTATTGGCGCAATCGATGTGATCATCGATCGCGCCAATCCGGGGGGTTTGGGCCAATGCCTGGCTTTGCTAGGCACTAGCCTAGGATCGAGTTCATCAGTTTCTTTACCTGTTTACTGGTGATTCAAGGCCACAGTCCAGGGTACCGGTAACAGGTGTATAGGCAAGGTCCAGTCGGTATGGAAGCGATTATAGATCCCCCTTTACAGGTTAGGTTGTAAGCATTCCTTCTTGCGCTGTAACGTGAGTTTCTTGCTGCCTTAGGCCTCACACAAGGTTCTCTCTTTTCCTGTCCTAAGACAGTACCCGCATGGTAGGCAACGCAAGCCTTTTTACAGTGGTCTCTCAGATGACTCCGGGCTCTGTATGTTGCTGTACCTTCGGGTGTGGGTGCGGACAGTCGACCTTAAATCTTCTGCCCTCTGGTTCTGCTGTGGGACATACAGTTCCACACAGCCTCGGGCTCCTGGTTCCTGCACTCCAGTGTGGAAGGAGCTCAATCGCAGCTCTCTTCCAGCTCCTTACTACTCCTGTGCTTCTTCCCTCTGGAATGTTTTACAACTGCAACGCTGTCTGCTTCTCTTCTCTGGCCTAGAGCTGTAGAATACGTAGCTGCACAGCTCTAGCTTTCCTGTTCACTCTCCTCTTCCAGACTATACTCTCTGACTGTCTGCCACAAACTCCCTCAAAACTGGACTAACTCCTCCTCCAAGCCAGAATATATATGTCTAGGGAAGCTCCCCTGAAACCGAGTCTAGAGCTCCCCATTCTGGCCAGGAATCAGAATATGTTGCATGTAAGTACCACCTGTTAAAGGGATCCTCCTCCCTTCTAGGCATGGTATCACCCTCCCCGAAAGGCAACACCACTGTAACAACCGGTTTCCTGGGGTGGTACAGATGAGTTTTTGAACGTTAGCATTGCTTTCAACAAAGACAAATGCATTCACTGGGAAATGTCATTTTAACATTTAAAACCTTATCTGGCCTTGTGGTATGTGATGCATCATCAGACAGGCTTGTGGTATACACTTGGTTACTGCTGGCTCTCCAGCCAAGTCTATGGTAACCAGTGATATTCTGGTGCAGCCCTGCGCTCCGGAGTCTGTCCAAAGATCATCTTACTGAGCATGTCTGTAATGTGGCGTCTTCTCATTGGTGGTCAGACTTTAGCTGCTCTGCTGATGTGGCGGCTCCAGATTGGCCCATGGGTGATGTCACAGCCGGCTGGACGTGAGTGTTTGGGGTGGAGCCTAGGGTTTAAATGGCTCTCAGCGGTGCACATGGGCACACTAGTATCACTTATGTGTGGTGTATGTGAGAGGATACTCAACAACGCTGTTTGCAAGTGTTGCTCTAAACTATGAGTCCTTGCGTAGACAGGTAGGGTTAGGACTGGGTTTCTATCCCTTGGCTTGCCATCTGTCTCCTTCATGTGTGCGGTTAACACAATTGAGTTACAGAGCAAGTCCAACCCTCAGGCTACTCCTTTCAGGGAAAGCGACAGGGCATTGCACCTAGCGTCACATTCCCTTGGCTTAGCATCTGTCTCCTTCATGTGTGCAGTTAGCACAGTGGAGGGCTAGTCCAATTCACGTGCTGTTTTCCCTGTGATGTTTAAAAGGGTTCAGCTTCTTGCTTACTTTCAGCAGTACCATTCTGTTCTGGGTACTCTGAGTAATGTTCACGCTGTGTGGTGTTAACACAGTGTGGTTAAAGTAATGGCTCGCTGTTTAGTTCTGCCGTTGTTCACTAGCAGCAGTTATCCATCTCTGCATGGTGGACCCAGGGTTGCGATTGCACTTTATTATTTATTTTTAATTTAGTGCAATCCACCAACCCTAACAGTATACTAGAGCCAGGGTCTGGCTAGTAATGGCAGTTGAGCAGCGTCTCCAGCGGTACATCCAGCAGCTGGAGGGCAGGTTATCCACGCTTGAGCGGGCGACTTCAGCTGCGGATCTGCGGTAGCAGCACAAGCAGCCAGCGAAACCTTCACTAGGGTTTCTGCTATGACTCCTGTTCTGTTTTTCTCACATTTCCCATTACCAAACAAGTTCAGGCCTCACGTCTCTTATCTGAATGAGCCAAGCTGGGATTTGTGGTGTCACTATGCCACTATGGGTGCGTAATGACCTGGCCGTGTCATGGGTAACCCAAGGTCCCAGAAAGACTTATTTCAGAGCGCCTCTCGCTTTCTGGGCGCTCTGAAAACAGGTCTTTCTGGGACCTCGGGTTACCCATGACACTGCACTCCAACTCTTGGCGTTATTTCAGGGCTCTTCCATGGCCAGCCAGTTTGCTATTCAATTCCGGACCCTAGCTTCCGAGTTGGAGTGGTCAGCTAAAGTCCTGATTCCCATATTTTGGGGGGGCCTTGCAGACCATGTTAAGGATGCTTTGGCCACTAGGGAGATCCCAACTACACTGGAGGATTTAATGTCTGTGTCCATTTGCATTGATCTTTGGTACGCTGAACGAAGATTGGAGCTAGCCCAGTGTAGACAAAGGATTCTGTTAGCTCCAAACTTTACCCACCCTTTGGAATCTTTGGCTCAGAAGAGCATTCTTGTGGAGCCCATGGAGGTCTCTCAGGAGGAATCTGAATCTTGTCCTGTACGTCCTCAACCGACCTGTTTTGTTTGTAGGCAGGTTGGTCATTACGCCAATAAGTGTCCCAGATGTCAGGGAAAATATCCGGGTCTAGTGGCTATTGGAGGAGGCTCACTAGACATGGCAGAAGTGTCCTCCAAATTAACCTTCAAGGTGTCCTTGTCATATGGGTCAACTACTCACACAACCGAGGCTTGCGTGGATTCCAGGGTGGAGGGCAATTTTCTGTCTTCCACCTTTGCCCAATGGGTCCATCCTTCCTACCCACGTCACTCATCAAACGATACCTCTTACCCTCATGTTGTCTCCAAAACGTCAGGAGATCATTTCCTTTTTAGTCATCTCAGAGGGTGTGGATGACTTACTTCTGGGGATACCTTGGTTGCGCTGCCATTCCCCTCGTATTGATTGATTGGGATACTGGGAGCATAGAGAGATGGTGTAGCTTGTGTGAGGGACAATGCCTGAGGGCCCAAGTTCAGGTTGGAGCATCTGTGGTCTCTACGGACTTAACTTCCCTACCTTAATACTACTGGCAATATGTCGATGTGTTCTCCAAAAAAGCTGCAGAGACTCTTTCCCCCTCATCACCCCTATGATTGCCCCATAGACCTAATTCTGGGGCAGAGCCTCCTTATGCCCGTGTCTACCCTTTATCTCTCCCGGAGACAGAGGCAGGACTCATTTTAGGCAAAGTAGGGCCCTAGGCAAAAGTTTAAAATGGGGCCCCAAATACTAAAATATTGTATATCACACCGAAGCATTTCTGTTGTATTTACATGTGCCTCTAAACAAGTGCGATCGACAATATTGAAGTCATTCGATGCTTGTTTCCTAGCCTCTTTACACCAACTGAGAAAAAATGATGGGAACAGAACAATCACTATTAGATCAATCAGTTCCTATACAGTATCATATTATAAGCAGCACATCTACAGTTTATACCGGCGATGTGAAGCTGAGAACAATGACTTCTGTTCCAGCATAAACAATCTAATCACTCGATGAATATGCAGCATTTTGCTTGTTTAGTATAATACACCCCATAGTCCTTCATATATTATAATGTGCACCACAGTTCTCCATATTGTAAAATGCACAACCCATAGTCCTCCATATAATATTATGTGCCAAATAGTCCTCCATATAGTGTAATACACTCCCTATAGTCCTCCATATATTAAAATACACTCATCAGTCCTCCATATAGTATTATACACTTCCCATAGTCCTCCATATAGTATAATACACTCCTCATTGTCCTCCATATATTAAAATACACTGCTCAGTCCTCCATATAGTATAATACACTCCTCAGTCCTCCATACAGTATAATACACTCTCCATAGTCTGTCATATATACTCCTCATAGTGCTCCATAAAGTATAATGCACCGCCATAGTCATCCATGTAGTACAATTCATTTCCCATAGTATAATGCACCCCTTAGTTCTTCATATAATATAATGTATTCCCCATAGTCCTCGAAACAGTATAAAGCAGCCCACATATAGTATAATGCAGCCACCCCTGTTGTGAATTTGGATTCTGGGCTCCCCCGGTGGCTACTGGTGGAATTGAACTGGTGTCTTCATCTTCTCTGTTCACCTGTTCCCATCAAGATGTGGGAGTCGCTATATAACCTTGTTGCTCTGTTAGTTGCTTGCCGGTCAACAATGTTATCAGAAGCCTCTCTGTGCTTGTTCCTGCTCCTAGACAACTACTAGATAAGTTGGACTCTTGTCCATGTTTGTTTTTGCATTTTTGTTCCAGTTCACAGCTGTAGTTTCGTTACTGTGTCTGGAAAGCTCTTGTGAACAGGAATTGCCACTCTGGTGTTATGAGTTAATGCCAGAGTTTTAAAGTAATTTCTGGATGGTGTTTTTGATAGGGTTTTCAGCTGACCATGAAAGTGTCCTTTCTGTCTTCTGCTATGTAGTAAGTGGACCTCAAATTTGCTAAACCTATTTTCATACTACGTTTTTTATTTCATCTCAACTCACCGCCAATACATGTGGGGGGCCTCTGTCTCCTTTCGGGGTATTTCTCTAGAGGTGAGCTAGGACTAATATTTTCCTCTGCTAGTTTTATTTAGTCCTCCGGCTGGTGCTGGGCATCTAGAATCAACGTAGGCATGCTACCCGGCCACTGCTAGTTGTGCGTTAGGTTTAGTTCATGGTCAGCTCAGTTCCCATCTTCCAAGAGCTAGTTCCTATATATGCTTATGCTATGTTCTCTTGCCATTGAGATCATGACAGTTTGACCGGCCATCAAAGTGTTAATTGTTTGGGCTGAAGCAGGAGAAAAAGAAGTGTTGAAGGGAAATTTTTTTTTTTTTTTTCCCCTCAGAGTTTTGCTGCCTAGCCCTTAATTGCTGTCTAGCTGCTTCTTACCTCCTCTTAACCCTTGAATGGCTCTGTGTCCACCTGTTTGCAATGGATCTTCAGAGTGTAACTGCAGGTTTGAATAATCTCGCCACGAAGGTACAAAATTTGCAAGATTTTGTTTGTCATGCACCTGTATCTGAGCCGAGAATTCCTTTGCCGGAATTTTTCTCGGGGAATAGATCCGGGTTTCAGAATTTTCGAAATAATTGCAAATTATTTTTGTCCCTGAAATCTCGCTCTGCCGGAGACCCTGCACAGCAGGTCAGGATTGTGATTTCCTTGCTCCGGGGCGACCCTCAAGACTGGGCTTTTTCATTGACACCAGGGGATCCTGCGTTGCTCAATGTGGATGCGTTTTTTCTGGCCTTGGGGTTGCTTTATGACGAACCTCATTTGGAGCTTCAGGCAGAAAAAACTTTGATGTCCCTATCTCAGGGGCAAGATGAAGCGGAAATTTACTGCCAAAGATTCCGTAAATGGTCTGTGCTTACTCAGTGGAATGAGTGCGCCCTGGCGGCGACTTTCAGAGAGGGTCTCTCTGATGCCATTAAGGATGTTATGGTGGGGTTCCCTGTGCCTGCGGGTCTGAATGAGTCCATGACAATGGCTATTCAGATCGATAGGCGTTTGCGGGAGCGCAAACCAGTGCACCATCTGGCGGTGTCCACTGAGAAGTCGCCAGAGAGTATGCAGTGTGATAGAATTCTGTCCCGAAGCGAGCGGCAGAATTTTAGACGGAAAAATGGGTTGTGTTTCTATTGTGGTGATTCTACTCATGTTATATCAGCATGCTCTAAGCGCACTAAAAAGCTTGGTAAATCTGTTTCCATTTGCACCTTACCGTCTAAATTTATTCTATCTGTGACCCTGATTTGCTCTTTGTCATCTATTACCACGGACGCCTATGTCGACTCTGGCGCCGCTTTGAGTCTTATGGATTGGTCCTTTGCCAAACGCTGTGGGTATGATTTAGAGCCTTTGGAGACTCCTATTCCTCTGAAGGGGATTGACTCCACCCCATTGGCTAATAATAATCCACAATACTGGACACAAGTAACTATGCGTATTAATCCGGATCACCAGGAGATTATTCGCTTTCTGGTGCTGTATAATCTACATGATGATTTGGTGCTAGGATTGCCTTGGCTGCAATCTCACAACCCAGTCCTCGACTGGAGAGCTATGTCTGTGTTGAGCTGGGGATGTAAGGGGGCTCATGGGGATGTACCTGTGGTTTCCATCTCATCATCCATTCCCTCTGAAATTCCTGAGTTCCTGTCTGACTATCGTGACGTCTTTGAAGAATCCAAGCTTGGTTCGTTACCTCCGCACCGAGAGTGCGATTGTGCCATAGATTTAATCCCGGGTAGTAAATACCCAAAGGGTCGTTTATTTAATCTGTCTGTGCCTGAACATGCTGCTATGCGAGAATATATAAAGGAGTCTTTGGAAAAGGGACATATTCGTCCATCGTCATCTCCCTTAGGAGCCGGTTTTTTCTTTGTGTCAAAAAAAGACGGCTCTTTGAGACCATGTATTGATTATCGGCTTTTGAATAAAATCACTGTTAAATATCAATACCCATTGCCGTTGCTGACTGATTTGTTTGCTCGCATAAAGGGGGCCAAGTGGTTCTCTAAGATTGACCTTCGTGGGGCGTATAATTTGGTGCGAATCAGGCAGGGGGATGAGTGGAAAACCGCATTTAATACGCCCGAGGGCCACTTTGAGTATTTAGTGATGCCTTTTGGTCTTTCTAATGCTCCGTCAGTTTTCCAGTCCTTTATGCATGATATTTTTCGCGATTATTTGGATAAATTTATGATTGTGTATCTGGATGATATTCTGATTTTTTCGGATGACTGGGACTCTCATGTCCAGCAAGTCAGGAGGGTTTTTCAGGTTTTGCGGTCTAATTCTTTGTGTGTGAAGGGTTCTAAGTGTGTTTTTGGGGTACAGAGGATTTCCTTTTTGGGATATATTTTTTCCCCCTCTTCCATTGAAATGGATCCTGTCAAGGTTCAAGCTATTTGTGATTGGACGCAGCCCTCTTCTCTTAAGAGTCTTCAGAAATTTTTGGGCTTTGCTAACTTTTATCGTCGATTTATTGCTGGTTTTTCGGATATTGCTAAACCATTGACCGATTTGACTAAGAAGGGTGCTGATGTTGCTGATTGGTCCCCTGATGCTGTGGAGGCCTTTCGGGAGCTTAAGCGCCGTTTTTCCTCTGCCCCTGTGTTGCGTCAGCCTGATGTTGCTCTACCTTTTCAGGTTGAGGTCGACGCTTCTGAGATCGGAGCTGGGGCAGTGTTGTCGCAGAAAAGTTCTGACTGCTCCGTGATGAGGCCTTGTGCCTTCTTTTCCCGTAAATTTTCGCCCGCTGAGCGGAATTATGATGTTGGGAATCGGGAGCTTTTGGCCATGAAGTGGGCTTTTGAGGAGTGGCGCCATTGGCTTGAGGGGGCCAGACATCAGGTGGTGGTATTGACTGACCACAAAAATTTGATTTATCTTGAGACCGCCAGGCGCCTGAATCCTAGACAGGCGCGCTGGTCATTATTTTTCTCTCGGTTTAATTTTGTGGTGTCATACCTACCGGGTTCTAAGAATGTTAAGGCAGATGCCCTTTCTAGGAGTTTTGAGCCTGACTCGCCTGGTAACTCTGAGCCCACAGGTATCCTTAAGGATGGAGTGGTATTGTCAGCCGTTTCTCCAGACCTGCGGCGGGCCTTGCAGGAGTTTCAGGCGGATAGACCTGATCGTTGCCCACCTGATAAACTGTTTGTTCCTGATGATTGGACCAGTAGAGTCATCTCTGAGGTTCATTCTTCTGCGTTGGCAGGTCATCCTGGCATTTTTGGTACCAGGGATTTGGTGGCAAGGTCCTTCTGGTGGCCTTCCCTGTCACGAGATGTGCGAGGCTTTGTGCAGTCTTGTGACGTTTGTGCTCGGGCCAAGCCTTGTTGTTCTCGGGCTAGCGGATTGTTGTTGCCCTTGCCTATTCCTAAGAGGCCTTGGACGCACATCTCGATGGATTTTATTTCAGATCTGCCTGTTTCTCAGAAGATGTCTGTCATCTGGGTGGTGTGTGACCGTTTTTCTAAGATGGTCCATTTGGTTCCTCTGCCCAAGTTACCTTCTTCTTCCGAGTTGGTTCCTCTGTTTTTTCAAAATGTTGTTCGTTTGCATGGTATTCCTGAGAATATCGTTTCTGACAGAGGGACCCAATTCGTGTCTAGATTTTGGCGGGCATTCTGTGCTAGGATGGGCATAGATTTATCTTTTTCGTCCGCATTCCATCCTCAGACGAATGGCCAGACCGAGCGGATTAATCAGACCCTGGAGACATATCTGAGGTGTTTTGTGTCTGCTGACCAGGATGATTGGGTTGCTTTTTTGCCATTGGCGGAGTTCGCTCTCAATAATCGGGCCAGCTCTGCCACTTTGGTGTCCCCGTTTTTCTGTAATTCGGGGTTTCATCCTCGATTTTCCTCTGGTCAGGTGGAATCTTCGGATTGTCCTGGAGTGGATGCTGTGGTGGAGAGATTGCATCAGATCTGGGGGCAGGTGGTGGACAATTTGAGGTTGTCCCAGGATAAGACTCAGCTTTTTGCCAACCGCCACCGTCGTGTTGGTCCTCGGCTTTCTGTTGGGGATTTGGTGTGGTTGTCTTCTCGTTTTGTCCCTATGAGGGTCTCTTCTCCTAAGTTTAAGCCTCGGTTTATCGGCCCGTATAAGATATTGGAGATTCTTAACCCTGTTTCCTTCCGTTTGGACCTCCCTGCATCCTTTTCTATTCATAACGTTTTTCATCGGTCATTATTGCGCAGGTATGAGGTACCGGTTGTGCCTTCCGTTGAGCCTCCTGCTCCGGTGTTGGTTGAGGGTGAGTTGGAGTACATTGTGGAGAAAATCTTAGACTCTCGTGTTTCCAGACGGAGACTCCAGTATCTGGTCAAGTGGAAGGGATATGGCCAGGAGGATAATTCTTGGGTGAATGCATCTGATGTTCATGCCTCCGATCTGGTTCGTGCCTTTCATAGGGCCCATCCTGATCACCCTGGTGGTTCTGGTGAGGGTTCGGTGCCCCCTCCTTGAGGGGGGGGTACTGTTGTGAATTTGGATTCTGGGCTCCCCCGGTGGCTACTGGTGGAATTGAACTGGTGTCTTCATCTTCTCTGTTCACCTGTTCCCATCAAGATGTGGGAGTCGCTATATAACCTTGCTGCTCTGTTAGTTGCTTGCCGGTCAACAATGTTATCAGAAGCCTCTCTGTGCTTGTTCCTGCTCCTAGACAACTACTAGATAAGTTGGACTCTTGTCCATGTTTGTTTTTGCATTTTTGTTCCAGTTCACAGCTGTAGTTTCGTTACTGTGTCTGGAAAGCTCTTGTGAACAGGAATTGCCACTCTGGTGTTATGAGTTAATGCCAGAGTTTTAAAGTAATTTCTGGATGGTGTTTTTGATAGGGTTTTCAGCTGACCATGAAAGTGTCCTTTCTGTCTTCTGCTATGTAGTAAGTGGACCTCAAATTTGCTAAACCTATTTTCATACTACGTTTGTTATTTCATCTCAACTCACCGCCAATACATGTGGGGGGCCTCTGTCTCCTTTCGGGGTATTTCTCTAGAGGTGAGCTAGGACTAATATTTTCCTCTGCTAGTTTTATTTAGTCCTCCGGCTGGTGCTGGGCATCTAGAATCAACGTAGGCATGCTACCCGGCCACTGCTAGTTGTGCGTTAGGTTTAGTTCATGGTCAGCTCAGTTCCCATCTTCCAAGAGCTAGTTCCTATATATGCTTATGCTATGTTCTCTTGCCATTGAGATCATGACACACCCCATAGAGTATAATGCAGCCACCGCATAGAGTATAACGCAGCCACCCCACAGAGTATAATGCAGCCCCATCATACAATATAATGTAACCCCCAATAGAATATAATGCAGTCCCCCTCATAGTATAATGCAGCCCCTCCATAGAATATATGGTAGCCCCCCACAGAATATAATGCAGCCCCTCCATAGAATATAATGCAGCCTCCTTATATAGTATAATGTAGCCCCTCCATAGAATGCATTGTAGCCCTCATATAGCATAATGCAGCCCCCATAGAATATAATGTAGCCCCCTAATAGAGTTTAATGAAGCCCCCCATACAATATAATCTAGCCCCCATAGAATATAACCCAGCCCTCATAGAATACAATGTAACCCCCTCACATAGTATAATGTAGCCCCCTCATAGAGTATGAAGCCATAACCCCTCATAGAATATAATATAATACAGACCCCTCAGAATATAATGTTGCCCCCCATAGAATATAATACAGCCCACCTCCCCATAGAATATAATGTAGCCCCCCATAGAATTTAATACAGCCCACCTCACCACAGAATATAATGTAGCCCCAAAGAGTATGATGCAATCCTCTCTCATAGAATATAATTCAGCCCCCCATAGAATATAATGTAGCCCTCATAGAATATAATACAGCCCACCTCCCCATAGGATATAATGTAGCCCCATAAAAGAGTTTGATGCAATCCTCCCTCATATAATACAGCCCCCTATAGAAAATACAGCCTCTCCATAGAATACAATACAGCCCACCTCCCAATAGAATATAATGTAGCCCCCATAGAATATAATACAGCCCACCTCCCCATAGAATATAATGTAGCCCCCCATAGAATATAATACAGCCCACCTCTGCATAGAATATAATGTAGCCCCCCATAGAATATAAAACAGCCCACCTCCCCATAGATTATAATGTACCCCCCACAGAATATAATACAGCCCAATTCCCCATAGAATATAATGTACCCCGCACAGAATATAATACAGCCCACCTCCCCATAGAACATAATACAGCCCATCTCCCCATAGAATATAGTACAGCCCCCCACCCCGAGAATGGCCCCACAGTCTAGTATTCACTGATGTATTTAAAAAAACAAAAAACATAATCCTCACTTCTCCTCGTGCCCCACACTGCTCCAGGCTCGGCTCTGGTCTCAGATGCTGCACTGCCTGGGACCGGCACACAATGGGTGCACGATGAAGTGACGTCATCGTGCACCCGCAGTGTCAGAGGCAGATGGGAATGATGGGAGAGGGAGCGTCATCTGATGCTCTCTCCTCCATCATTGCATTGAACTGTACTGGCGTCTATGATGCCGGTATAGTTCAATGCGGCGGCGGTGGGGGGAGTCGGCACTGTCGGCAGGCAGGCCCCCCTGACCCATGGGTCCTATAGCGGCTGCGTGATGTGCCTCTGTTAGCAGCACGCCACTGGCTGTGGGCCCCTGGGAGGGCGGGGGCCATTGGCAGCTACCTGGTCTGCCTGCCACTAACGCCGGCCCTAGACCGAGGCTATGTCAGTACATCAGGGAGAATTTGGCAACGGGGTTTATCACGAAGTCTGTGTCTCCTGCTGGGGCTGGTTTCTTCTTTGTCCAGAAGAAGAATGGGGAACTGCATCCCTGTATTGATTATAGGGGTTTTAATGCCTTCACAATTCAAAATAACTATTCTTTGCCGCTAATCCTTGAGCTCTTTGATAGGCTGCGGGATGGTAGGATATTTACCAAGTAAGAGTTGCGTGGGGCCTATAACCTAATCAGTATACGCGAAGGGGACAAATGGAAAACCACCTTTAATACCTGGGACGATCACTATGAGTACTTAGTAATGTTATTTGGTCTCTGCAATGCCCCCGCAGTCCTTCAGGACTTTGTAAATGACATCTTTTAGGAGTTGTTGTCCAAATCTGTAGTAGTATATTTGAATGACATACTTATCTATTCTCTAGATGTTGACACTCACCGTAAAGATGTGGGTAGGGTCTTTGAACTCTTGCGCGCCAATTCTCTCTATGCCAAACTGGAGAAGTGTGTGTTTGAACAGGAGTCCCTACCATTTCTTGGGTACATTATTTCGGCCATGGACTCGGCCAAGCTGGAGTCAGGGATGAACTGTCAAGAGCCTCATTCCCTTAAAGCTGTGCAGCGCTTTATGGGATTTATCAATAACTACCACCAGTTCATTCCCCACTTGTCTACCCTTGCAGCTCCGTTGGTATCCCTCACCAAGAAGGGAGCTAATCCTAGACAGTCGTCCGAGGAGATCTCCAAGGCCTTAAACTCCCTGAAGTCCCATTTTGCTAGGGCCCCAGTTCTGCATCAGCCCAATGTGGATAAGCCTTCCATCCTGGAGGTGGACGCCTCTTCCATTGGTGCTGGAGCAGTCCTGTATCATAAGGATGCTCAAGGTCGTAAACATCCTGGTTTTTTCTTCTCCAAGACCTTCTCACCAGCGGAGAGAAATTATTCCATTGGGGATAGAGGGTTGCTGGCCATGAAATTGGCCTTTTTGAGTGTAGATGTCTCCCAGAGGGAGCTCGGCAACTACTAAGGTCTTCACGGACCAAAAAAACCTCCTTTACCTGTAGACGGTCCAATGGCTGAATTCTCGACAGTCCAGGTAGTCCTTATTCTTCTCCTGGTTTAATTTCTCCATCCATTTTCTGTCCGGGGAGAAGAATTTACGAGCTGATGCCCTATCCCCTTCTATAGTCATGTCCAAGGATGGGGATGAGCCACATCTTATAGTCCCTTTGGACAGTCTTTGAACGGTGGTGCCAGTGTCGCTAAAGAAGGTTCCTCCTGGCAAGTCCTATGTTCCACCTGACATGCAGCCGGAGGTTCTCTCGTGGGCACACACTTCCAAATTGGGAGGTCATTTTGTGTTATGATCTGGTGGTTTAGGAGCAACATGGGACGTGCTCTGGAGGAGGTGGTACCTGTACTGACCGCAGTTCCTGAGCTAAACACAACACTAGAAGTAGCGGTGGAATGTTCCTGTCACTCCCTAGACACCTCTTCACAGCCGGAGGACTAACTACCCCTAAAGATAGAAACAGGAAAGCTATCTTGCCTCAGAGAAAATCCCCAAAGGATAGGACAGCCCCCCACAAATATTGACTGTGAGTGGAGAGGGAAATGACATACGCAGAATGAACCCAGGATGTAGCAAAGGAGGCCAGTCTAGCTAGATAAATAGAACAGGAAAGAATACTGTTGTGAAATTGGATTTTGGGCTCCCCCGGTGGCCACTGGTGGAATTGAACTGGTGTGCATCATCCCCTCTGTTCACCTGTTTCCATCAGGATGTGGGAGTCGCTATTTAACCTTGCTCCTCTGTCACTTCCATGCCGGTCAACATTGTAATCAGAAGCCTTTCTGTGCATGTTCCTGCTGCTAGACAACTCCCAGCTAAGTTGGACTTTAGTCCTCGTTTGTTTTTGCATTTTGTTCCAGTTCACTGCTGTAGTTTCGTTTCTGTGTCTGGAAAGCTCTTGTGATCTGAAATTGCCACTCTGATGTTATGAGTTAATACTAGAGTCTTAAAGTAATTTCAGGATGGTATTTTGATAGGGTTTTCAGCTGACCATGAAAGTGCCCTTTCTGTCTTCCTGCTATCTAGTAAGCGGACCTCAATTTTGCTAAACCTATTTTCATACTACGTTTGTCATTTCATCTATAATCACCGCCAATATATGTGGGGGCCTCTGTCTGCCTATCGGGGAAACTTCTCTAGAGGTGAGCCAGGACTATATTTTCCTCTGCCAGGATTAGTTAGTCCTCCGGCCGGCGCTGGGCGTCTAGGGATAAAAAACGTAGGCAACGCTACCCGGCTACTGTTAGTTGTGCGGCAGGTTTAGTTCATGGTCAGTTTAGTTTCCATCCTTCCGAGAGCTAGTACTTATGTTTGCTGGGCTATGTTCTCTTGCCATTGAGAACCATAACAGTTTGACCGGCCCAAAAAAGGGTTAAATTAATTGACAGAGAAAGGAGAGAAAAGAGAAGTCTGCTGAAGATTTTTTTTTTTTTTTTTTCCCCTTCCCTTCAGTTCTGAGTGTGCTTGTAATTGAATCTCTTGCAAGTCTGCCTATATTGCAGCCTTTCTCTCTCTCTCTCTCCTTCTAATCCTGGAATGGCTCTGTGTTCACCTGTTTAAAATGGATATTCAGAGTTTAGCTGCAGGTTTGAATAATCTCACCACGAAAGTTCAAAATTTACAAGATTTTGTTGTTCATGTTCCTATATCTGAACCTAGAATTCCTTTGCCTGAATTTTTCTCGGGGAATAGATCTTGCTTTCAAAATTTCAAAAATAATTGCAAGTTGTTTTTGTCCCTGAAATCTCGCTCTGCTGGAGATCCTGCTCAGCAGGTCAGGATTGTGATTTCCTTGCTCCGGGGCGACCCTCAGGATTGGGCTTTTGCATTGGCTCCATGGGATCCTGCGTTGCTCAATGTGGATGCGTTTTTTCTGGCCTTGGGGTTGCTTTATGAGGAACCTCAGTTAGAGCTTCAGGCGGAAAAGGCCTTGATGTCCCTATCTCAGGGGCAAGACGAAGCTGAAATATACTGCCAGAAATTCCGTAAATGGGCTGTGCTTACTCAGTGGAATGAGTGCGCCCTGGCGGCGAATTTCAGAGAGGGTCTCTCTGATGCCATTAAGGATGTTATGGTGGGGTTCCCTGTGCCTGCGGGTCTGAATGACTCCATGACAATGGCTATCCAGATCGATAGGCGTCTGCGGGAGCGCAAACCTGTGCACCATTTGGCGATGTCTACTGAGAAGACGCCAGAGAATATGCAATGTGATAGAATTCTGTCCAGAAGTGAACGGCAGAATTTAAGACGAAAAAATGGGTTGTGCTTCTATTGCGGTGATTCAACTCATGTTATATCAGCATGCTCTAAGCGTACTAAGAAGCTTGATAAGTCTGTTTCAATTGGCACTTTACAGTCTAAGTTTATTCTATCTGTGACCCTGATTTGTTCTTTATCATCTATTACCGCGGATGCCTATGTCGACTCTGGCGCCGCTTTGAGTCTTATGGATTGGTCCTTTGCCAAACGCTGTGGGTATGATTTGGAGCCTCTTGAAACTCCTATACCCCTGAAGGGGATTGACTCCACCCCATTGGCTAGTAATAAACCACAATACTGGACACAAGTAACTATGCGGATTAATCCGGATCATCAGGAGATTATTCGCTTTCTTGTGCTGTATAACCTACATGATGTGTTGGTGCTTGGATTACCATGGCTGCAATCTCATAACCCAGTCCTTGACTGGAAAGCTATGTCTGTGTTAAGCTGGGGATGTAAGGGGAAGCATGGGGACGTACCTGTGGTTTCCATTTCATCATCTATTCCCTCTGAGATTCCTGAATTCTTGACTGAATATCGTGACGTTTTTGAAGAACCTAAGCTTGGTTCATTACCTCCGCACCGGGAGTGCGATTGTGCCATAGATTTGATTCCGGGTAGTAAATACCGTAAGGGTCGTTTATTTAATCTGTCTGTGCCTGAACATGCTGCTATGTGAGAATATATAAAGGAGTCCTTGGAAAAGGGACATATTCGTCCTTCGTCATCTCCCTTAGGAGCCGGTTTTTTCTTTGTGGCTAAGAAAGATGGCTCTTTGAGACCGTGTATTGATTATCGGCTTTTGAATAAAATCACGGTTAAATATCAATATCCGTTGCCACTGCTGACTGATTTGTTTGCTCGCATAAAGGGGGCCAAGTGGTTCTCTAAGATAGATCTCCGTGGGGCGTATAATTTGGTGCGAATTAAGCAGGGGGATGAGTGGAAGACCGCATTTAATACGCCCGAGGGCCACTTTGAGTATTTGGTGATGCCTTTTGGTCTTTCAAATGCCCCTTCAGTCTTTCAGTCCTTTATGCATGACATTTTCCGTGATTATTTGGATAAATTTATGATTGTGTATCTGGATGATATTTTGATTTTTTCGGATGACTGGGACTCTCATGTCCAGCAGGTCAGGAGGGTTTTTCAGGTTTTGCGGTCTAATTCCTTGTGTGTGAAGGGTTCTAAGTGCGTTTTTGGGGTTCAAAAGATTTCCTTTTTGGGATATATTTTTTCCCCCTCTTCCATCGAGATGGATCCTGTCAAGGTTCAGGCTATTTGTGATTGGACGCAACCCTCTTCTCTTAAGAGTCTTCAGAAATTTTTGGGCTTTGCTAACTTTTATCGTCGATTTATTGCTGGTTTTTCTGATGTTGTTAAACCATTGACTGATTTGACTAAGAAGGGTGCTGATGTTGCTGATTGGTCCCCTGCTGCTGTGGAGGCCTTTCGGGAGCTTAAGCGCCGCTTTTCTTCCGCCCCTGTGTTGCGTCAGCCTGATGTTGCTCTTCCTTTTCAGGTTGAGGTCGACGCTTCTGAAATCGGAGCTGGGGCAGTTTTGTCGCAGAGAAGTTCCGATTGTTCCGTGATGAGACCTTGTGCCTTTTTCTCGCGTAAATTTTCGCCCGCCGAGCGGAATTATGATGTTAGGAATCGGGAGCTTTTGGCCATGAGGTGGGCTTTTGAGGAGTGGCGTCATTGGCTTGAGGGGGCTAGACATCAGGTGGTGGTATTGACTGACCACAAAAATCTAATTTATCTTGAGTCCGCCAGACGCCTGAATCCTAGACAGGCGCGCTGGTCGTTGTTTTTCTCTCGGTTTAATTTTGTGGTGTCCTACCTGCCGGGTTCTAAGAATGTTAAGGCGGATGCCCTTTCTAGGAGTTTTGAGCCTGTCTCCCCTGGTAACTCTGAACCTACAGGTATCCTTAAGGATGGAGTGATATTGTCTGCCGTTTCTCCAGACCTGCGGCGGGCCTTGCAGGAGTTTCAGGCGGATAGACCTGATCGTTGCCCACCTGGTAGACTGTTTGTTCCTGATGATTGGACCAGTAAAGTCATTTCTGAGGTTCATTCTTCTGCGTTGACAGGTCATCCTGGAATCTTTGGTACCAGGGATTTGGTGGCAAGGTCCTTCTGGTGGCCTTCCCTGTCTCGAGATGTGCGAGGCTTTGTGCAGTCTTGTGACGTTTGTGCTCGGGCCAAGCCTTGTTGTTCTCGGGCTAGTGGATTGTTGTTGCCCTTGCCTATCCCGAAGAGGCCCTGGACGCACATCTCGATGGATTTTATTTCGGATCTTCCTGTTTCTCAGAAGATGTCTGTCATCTGGGTGGTGTGTGACCGTTTCTCTAAGATGGTCCATTTGGTTCCCCTGCCTAAGTTGCCTTCCTCTTCCGAGTTGGTTCCTCTGTTTTTTCAAAATGTGGTCCGTTTGCATGGTATTCCGGAGAATATCGTTTCTGACAGAGGAACCCAATTCGTGTCTAGATTTTGGCGAGCATTCTGTGCTAGGATGGGCATAGATTTGTCTTTCTCGTCTGCTTTCCATCCTCAGACTAATGGCCAGACCGAGCGGACGAATCAGACCTTGGAGACATATTTGAGGTGTTTTGTGTCTGCAGATCAGGATGATTGGGTTGCTTTTTTGCCTTTAGCGGAGTTTGCCCTCAATAATCGGGCCAGCTCTGCCACCTTGGTGTCTCCTTTTTTCTGTAATTCGGGGTTTCATCCTCGATTTTCTTCTGGTCAGGTGGAATCTTCGGATTGTCCTGGAGTGGATGCTGTGGTGGAGAGGTTGCATCAGATTTGGGGGCAGGTAGTGGACAATTTGAAGTTGTCCCAGGAGAAGACTCAGCTTTTTGCCAACCGCCGGCGTCGGGTTGGTCCTCGGCTTTGTGTCGGGGACTTGGTGTGGTTGTCTTCTCGTTTTGTCCCTATGAGGGTTTCTTCTCCTAAGTTTAAGCCTCGGTTCATCGGCCCGTACAAGATATTGGAGATTCTTAACCCTGTGTCCTTCCGTTTGGACCTCCCTGCATCTTTTTCTATTCACAATGTTTTTCATCGGTCATTGTTGCGCAGGTATGAGGTACCGGTTGTGCCTTCCGTTGAGCCTCCTGCTCCGGTGTTGGTTGAGGGCGAGTTGGAGTACGTTGTGGAAAAAATCTTGGACTCCCGTGTTTCCAGACGGAAACTCCAGTATCTGGTCAAATGGAAGGGATACGGTCAGGAGGATAATTCTTGGGTGACTGCCTCTGATGTTCATGCCTCCGATCTGGTCCGTGCCTTTCATAGGGCTCATCCTGATCGCCCTGGTGGTTCTGGTGAGGGTTCGGTGCCCCCTCCTTGAGGGGGGGGTACTGTTGTGAAATTGGATTTTGGGCTCCCCCGGTGGCCACTGGTGGAATTGAACTGGTGTGCATCATCCCCTCTGTTCACCTGTTTCCATCAGGATGTGGGAGTCGCTATTTAACCTTGCTCCTCTGTCACTTCCATGCCGGTCAACATTGTAATCAGAAGCCTTTCTGTGCATGTTCCTGCTGCTAGACAACTCCCAGCTAAGTTGGACTTTAGTCCTCGTTTGTTTTTGCATTTTGTTCCAGTTCACTGCTGCAGTTTCGTTTCTGTGTCTGGAAAGCTCTTGTGATCTGAAATTGCCACTCTGATGTTATGAGTTAATACTAGAGTCTTAAAGTAATTTCAGGATGGTATTTTGATAGGGTTTTCAGCTGACCATGAAAGTGCCCTTTCTGTCTTCCTGCTATCTAGTAAGCGGACCTCAATTTTGCTAAACCTATTTTCATACTACGTTTGTCATTTCATCTATAATCACCGCCAATATATGTGGGGGCCTCTGTCTGCCTATCGGGGAAACTTCTCTAGAGGTGAGCCAGGACTATATTTTCCTCTGCCAGGATTAGTTAGTCCTCCGGCCGGCGCTGGGCGTCTAGGGATAAAAAACGTAGGCAACGCTACCCGGCTACTGTTAGTTGTGCGGCAGGTTTAGTTCATGGTCAGTTTAGTTTCCATCCTTCCGAGAGCTAGTACTTATGTTTGCTGGGCTATGTTCTCTTGCCATTGAGAACCATAACAGAATACTGTGCGGTCAGTATTAAAAACTAGAAAAATCCACCACAGAGTTTACAAAAATCTCCACACCTGACTAAAGGTGTGGAGGGTAAATCTTCTTCCTAGAGCTTCCAGCTTAACTGAATAAATCCATACTGACAAGCTGGACTAGAAAAAACATAGAAAGTGCAGAAAGATTAAGTCCACAACAAGTGGACTGCAAAAGAACAAAGCAAGGACTTATCTTTGCTGAACTGGTCAGAATATCAGGGAAATCCAAGCAGAGATGTGAATCCAACCAGGAACCATTGACAACTGGCACAGGCTGAAGGATAGAACCAGGCTAAATAGCCGAGACAGAAAGACAATCAGTGGAAGCAGCTGCTGACTACTAAATCCAAGGAGCAGCAGTACCACTTAAAACCACCGGAGGGAGCCCAAGAGCAGAACCCGCAAAAGTGCCACTTACAACCACCGGAGGGAGCCCAAGAGCGGAATTCACAACAGTACCCCCCCCTTGAGGAGGGGTCACCGAACCCTCACCAGAGCCCCCAGGCCGATCAGGACGAGCCAAGTGAAAAGCACGAACCAAATCGGCGGCATGGACATCGGAGGCAACAACCCAAGAATTATCCTCCTTGCCATAAACCTTCCACTTGACAAGATACTGAAGCCTCCACCTCGAAAAACGAGAATCCAAAATTTTCTCCACCACATATTCCAACTCCCCATCAACCAACACCGGGGCAGGAGGATCAACAGAGGGAACAACAGGCACCACATATCTCCGCAACAAAGATCTATGGAAAACATTATGGATGGCAAAAGAGGCTGGAAGGGCCAAACGAAAAGATACCGGATTGATAATCTCAGAAATCTTATAAGGACCAATAAACCGAGGCTTGACCTTAGGGGAAGAAACCTTCATAGGAACATGATGAGAAGATAACCAGACTAAATCCCCCACCCGAAGCCGGGGACCAAGACACCGACGGCGGTTAGCAAAACGTTGAGCCTTTTCCTGAGACAACGTCAAATTGTCTACCACATGAGTCCAAATCTGCTGTAACCTGTCCATTACAGAATCCACACCAGGACAATCAGACGGCTCAACCTGCCCCGAAGAAAAACGAGGATGAAACCCAAAATTACAAGAGAAAGGCGAAACCAAAGTAGCCGAACTAGCCTGATTATTAAGGGCAAACTCGGCCAACGGCAAGAAAGCCACCCAATCATCCTGGTCAGCAGACACAAAGCATCTCAAATAGGTTTCCAAGGTCTGATTAGTTCGCTCAGTTTGGCCATTTGTCTGAGGATGAAATGCCGAAGAAAAAGACAAATCAATGCCCATCCTAGCACAAAAGGCCCGCCAAAACCTAGAAACAAACTGGGAACCTCTGTCAGACACAATATTCTCCGGAATGCCATGCAAACGAACCACATGCTGAAAAAACAATGGAACCAAGTCAGAGGAGGAAGGCAATTTAGGCAAAGGTACCAAATTCACCATTTTAGAGAACCGGTCACAAACCACCCAGATAACAGACATCTTCTGGGAAACAGAAAGATCCGAAATAAAATCCATGGAAATATGCGTCCAGGGCTTCTCAGGGACCGGCAAAGGCAAAAGCAACCCACTAGCGCGGGAACAGCAAGGCTTGGCCCGGGCACAAGTCCCACAGGACTGCACAAAAGAACGCACATCCCGCGACAAGGAAGGCCACCAAAAGGACCTAGCAACCAAATCTCTGGTACCAAAAATCCCAGGATGACCAGCCAACACCGAACAATGAACCTCAGAAATTACCTTACTTGTCCATCTATCAGGAACAAACAGCTTCCCCACAGTACAGCGGTCAGGTTTATCAGCCTGAAATTCCTGAAGCACCCGCCGTAAATCAGATGAGATGGCAGAAAGAATCACCCCTTCCTTAAGAATGCCAACCGGCTCAAGGACTCCAGGAGAATCAGGCAAAAAACTCCTAGAGAGGGCATCAGCCTTAACATTCTTAGATCCCGGAAGATACGAGACCACAAAATCAAAACGGGAGAATAACAGGGACCATCGAGCCTGTCTAGGGTTCAGCCGCTTGGCCGACTCGAGGTAAATCAGATTCTTATGATCGGTCAAGACCACAACGCGGTGCTTGGCTCCCTCAAGCCAATGTCGCCACTCCTCAAATGCCCACTTCATGGCCAACAACTCCCGATTGCCGACATCATAATTGCGCTCCGCAGGCGAAAACTTTCTGGAAAAAAAGGTACACGGTTTCATCAAAGAACCATCAGAACTCCTCTGAGACAAAACGGCCCCTGCCCCAATCTCAGAAGCGTCAACCTCAACCTGAAAAGGAAGAGAAACATCCGGCTGACGCAACACAGGGGCAGAGGTAAATTGGCGTTTAAGCTCCTGAAAGGCCTCAACAGCCGCAGAGGACCAATTCGTCACATCAGCGCCTTTCTTCGTCAAATCGGTCAGGGGCTTAACCACACTGGAAAAGTTGGCAATGAAACGGCGATAAAAATTAGCAAAGCCCAAAAATTTCTGAAGACTCTTCACAGATGTGGGTTGAATCCAGTCATGAATGGCTTGGACCTTAACAGGATCCATTTCTATAGACGAGGGAGAAAAAATAAAACCCAAAAAAGAGACCTTCTGAACTCCAAATAGGCACTTAGACCACTTCACAAATAAAGCATTATCACGAAGGATCTGGAATACCATCCTGACCTGCTTCACATGAGACTCCCAATCATCGGAAAAAATCAAAATATCATCCAAATACACAATCATGAATTTATCAAGATAATTGCGGAAAATATCATGCATGAAGGACTGAAATACAGAAGGAGCATTAGAGAGCCCGAAAGGCATCACAAGGTATTCAAAATGGCCTTCGGGCATATTAAATGCAGTTTTCCATTCTTCACCCTGTTTAATACGAACAAGATTATATGCCCCTCGAAGGTCAATCTTAGTAAACCAACTAGCCCCCTTGATCCGAGCAAACAAATCAGAAAGCAAAGGTAAAGGGTATTGGAATTTGACCGTGATCTTATTAAGAAGGCGATAATCAATACAGGGTCTCAAGGAGCCATCCTTCTTGGCAACAAAAAAGAATCCCACTCCCAATGGTGATGAAGACAGCCGAATATGCCCCTTCTCTAAAGACTCCTTATCATAACTCCGCATGGCGGCATGCTCTGGCACAGACAGATTGAAAAGTCGGCCCTTAGGGAACTTCCAGCCAGGAATCAAGTTAATAGCACAATCACAGTCCCTATGTGGAGGAAGGGAACTGGACTTGGGCTCATCAAATACATCCTGGAAATCCGACAAAAACTCAGGAACTTCAGAAGAGGAGGAAGAGGAAATTGACATCAAAGGAACGTCACTATGTACCCCTTGACAACCCCAACTAGTCACAGACATAGATTTCCAATCCAGCACAGGATTATGTCCCTGTAACCATGGAAAACCCAGTACAACAACATCATGCAAATTATGCAACACCAGAAAACGGCAATCTTCCTGATGTGCTGGAGCCATGCACATGGTCAGCTGTGTCCAATACTGAGGTTTATCCTTGGCCAACGGTGTAGCATCAATGCCCCTCAAAGGAATAGGGCTTTGCAAAGGCTGCAAGGAATAACCACAGAGCCTGGCGAATTCCAAGTCCATCAAGTTCAGGGCAGCGCCTGAATCCACAAATGCCATGACAGAAAAGGACGATAATGAGCAAATCAAGGTCACAGATAAGAGAAATTTAGGCTGTACAGTACTGATGATAACAGACCTAGCGACCCTCTTAGTACGCTTAGGGCAATCAGAAATAACATGAGCAGAATCACCACAGTAAAAACACAGCCTATTCTGGCATCTGAATCCCTGCCGTTCTGCTCTAGTCAAAATCCTATCACATTGCATAGGCTCAGGACTCTGCTCAGAGGACACTGCCATATGGTGCACAACTTTGCGCTCGCGCAGGCGCCGATCAATCTGAATGGCTAGAGACATAGATTCGCTCTAACCAGCAGGCGTGGGGAACCCCACGATAACATCTTTAAAGACCCTTTCTGAAAATTGCTGCCAGAGCCTGCTCATTCCATTTAGTGAGCACAGACCATTTTCTAAATTTCTGGCAGTATACTTCTGCCGCTTCCTGACCCTGACAGGGCCAACAAGGTCTTTTCTGCATGATCCACAGAATTAGGTTCATCATACAATAATCCGAGCTCTTGAAAAAATGCGTCTACATTAAGCAATGCCGGATCCCCTGATTCAAGGGAGAATGCCCAGTCCTGAGGGTCACCACGCAGCAGAGAGATGACAATTTTAACCTGCTGAATGGAATCACCAGAGGAACGGGGTTTCAAGGCAAAAAACAATTTGCAGTTATTTTTAAAGTTCAAAATCTTGGATCTGTCCCCAAAAAACAAATCAGGGGTTGGAATTCTAGGCTATAAAGCCGGAGTCTGGACAACATAATCTTGGATACTCTGTACTCTTGCAGCAAGTTGATCCACACGAGAAAACAAACCCTGAACATCCATGCCAGCGCCAAAATCCTGAACCACCCAGAGATTAAGAGGAAAAAAAAGACAAAACAGACTGCAGAAAAAAAATGGCTCAGAACTTCCTTTTCCTTCTTTTGAGATGCATTTAATTCATTTTTGGCCAGTTGTACTGTTATGATCTGGTGGTTTAGGAGCAACATGGTACGTGCTCTGGAGGAGGTGGTACCTGTATTGACCGCAGTTCCTGAGCTAAACATAACAATAGAAGTAGCCGTGGGATTTTCCTGTCACTCCCTAGACACCTCGTCACAGCCGGAGGACTAACTACCCCTAAAGATAGAAACAGGAAAGCTATCTTGCCTCAGAGAAAATCCCCAAAGGATAGGACAGCCCCCCACAAATATTGACTGTGAGTGGAGAGGGAAATGACATACGCAGAATGAACCCAGGATGTAGCAAAGGAGGCCAGTCTAGCTAGATAAATAGAACAGGAAAGAATACTGTGCGGTCAGTATTAAAAACTAGAAAAATCAACCAAAGAGTTTACAAAAATCTCCACACCTGACTAAAGGTGTGGAGGGTAAATCTGCTTCCCAGAGCTTCCAGCTTAACTGAATAAATCCATACTGACAAGCTGGACTAGAAAAAACATAGAAAGTGCAGAAAGATTAAGTCCACAACAAGTGGACTGCAAAAGAACAAAGCAAGGACTTATCTTTGCTGAACTGGTCAGAATATCAGGGAAATCCAAGCAGAGATGTGAATCCAACCAGGAACCATTGACAACTGGCACAGGCTGAAGGATAGAACCAGGCTAAATAGCCGAGCCAGAAAGACAATCAGTGGAAGCAGCTGCTGACTACTAAACCCAAGGAGCAGCAGTACCACTTAAAACCACCGGAGGGAGCCCAAGAGCAGAACCCGCAAAAGTGCCACTTACAACCACCGGAGGGAGCCCAAGAGCGGAATTCACCACAATTTTGGCATCAAGAGAACCACTGAGCTTCTGGCTAGGTCTTATTGGTGGCCTTGGATGGCATGAGACATGAGGGATTACATGCAAGAATGTGTCTTATGTGCCAGTGGCAGATAGGCCCTGGGAGATGGTCAGGATGGACTTTATTGTGGACCTGCCTAAGTTCTATATTAATAAAGTTATTTGGGTTGTCACCGATCATAGCTGCTCTGGTGATGTGGCGGCTCCAGATTGGCCCACGGGCGATGTCACAGCCCTCTGGGCGTGAGTGTTTGGGGTGGATCCTAGGGTTTAAAAGGCTCTCAGCGGTGCACGCGGGCATGCTAGTATCACTTATGTGTGGTGTATATGAGTGGATACTCTACCACGCTGTTTGCACGTGTCGCTCTAAACTCTCCGAGTCCTTATGTAGGCAGGTACGGCTAGGACTGGGTTTCTATCCTTTGGCTTAGCATCTCTCCTACATGTGTGCGGTTAGCACAGTTGAGTTACAGAGCAAATCCAATCCTCAGGCTACTCCTTTCAGGGACAAAACACCACAGAAAAACAGGCAAAGGTGCTTACCTGTCTAGGCCTCAAATCAAATGCACTCTCATGGTGCAGTCCTTTCAGGGACAGCGACAGGGCATTCCACCTAGGGTCACATCCCCTTGGCTTAGCATCTGTCTCCTTCATGTGTGCGGTTAGCACAGTGGAGTTCAGGGCAAGTCCAATTGACGTGCTGTTTCCCCTGTGACGTTTAACAGGGTCCAGCTTCTTGCTTACTTTCAGCAGTACCATTCTGTTCTGGGTACTCTGAGTACTGTTCACACTGTGTGGCGTTTAACACAGTGCAGTTAAAGTAATTGCTCGCCGTTGATTACTAGCAGCAGTTATCCATCTCTGCACGGTGGACCCAAGTGTTGAAATTGCACTCTATTATTTATTTTTATTTAGTGCAATCCGCCAACACCTATACTGTTATTGCGTATGCAGTGAGTGGCAGGGCTGCCCACAATTTGGACACACCCCAATACCCCTTTGAAGAGACGTACAGGAGGGCCTCCTGAAAACAATGTTCCCATTATTAGGAAGTGGGTCTCCCATACTGTTTGCCTATGCAGTGAATGCAAGAGCTGCCAAAAATTTGGAGGCACTCTAATGCCCCTTTGAAGAGACGTAGAGGAAGGCTTCATGAAAAAATGTTCCCATTATTAGGAAGTGGGTTATAGAATCATAGAATGGTAGAGTTGGAAGGGACCTCCTGGGTCATCTGGTCCAACCCCCTGCTCAAAGCAGGATTCACTAAATCATCTCAGACATATGTCTGTCCAGCCTCTGTTTGAAGACTTCCATGGAAAGAGAACTCACCACTAGTGTTGAGCGATACCGTCCGATACTTGAAAGTATCGGAAAGTATCGGCCGATACCGGCAAAGTATCGGATCTAATCCGATACCAATACCGATACCCGATACCAATACAAGTCAATGGGACTCATGTATCGGACGGTATTCCTGATGGTTCCCAGGGTCTGAAGGAGAGGAAACTCTCCTTCAGGTCCTGGGAACCATATTAATGTGTAAAATAAAGAATTAAAATAAAAAATATTGCTATACTCACCTCTCCGACGCAGCCTGCACCTTACCGAGGGAACCGGCAGCGTTGTTTGCTTAAAATTCGCGCTTTAACTTCCTTACGTGAAGTCCCGGCTTGTGATTGGTCGCGCGCCGCTCATGTGGCCGCGACGCGACCAATCACAGCAAGCCGTGACGTAATTTCAGGTCCTTCAGGATTTTAAAATTAGGTTCCGGCTTTGTGATTGGTCGCGTCGCGGTCACATGGGCGACGCGACCAATCACAAGCCGTGACGTCACGGGAGGCTGGACACGCGCGCATTTTAAAATGCGCGCGTGTCCTGCCTCCCGTGACGTCACGGCTTGTGATTGGTCGCGTCGCCCATGTGACCGCGACGCGACCAATCACAAGCCAGAACGTAATTTTAAAATCCTGAAGGACCTAAAATTACGTCACGGCTTGCTGTGATTGGTCGCGTCACGGCCACATGGGCGACGCGACCAATCACAAGCCGGGACGTCACGGGAGGCAGGACACACGCACATTTTAAAATGCGCGCGTGTCCAGCCTCCCATGACGTCACGGCTTGTGATTGGTCGCGTCGCCCATGTGACCGCGACGCGACCAATCACAAAGCCGGAACATAATTTTAAAATCCTGAAGGACCTGAAATTACGTCACGGCTTGCTGTGATTGGTCGCGTCGCGGCCACATGGGCGGCGCGCGATTAATCACAAGCCGGGACTTCACGTAAGGAAGTTAAAGCGCGAATTTTAAGCAAACAACACTGCCGGTTTCCTCGGTGAGGTCCAGGCTGCGTCGGAGAGGTGAGTATAGCAATATTTTTTATTTTAATTCTTTATTTTACACATTAATGTTGTTTCGATACCGATACCCGATACCACAAAAGTATCGGATCTCGGTATCGGAATTCCGATACAGCAAATATCGGCCGATACCCGATACTTGCGGTATCGGAATGCTCAACACTACTCACCACCTCTCGTGGCAGCCGGTTCCACTCATTGATCACCCTGTCAAAAGGTATTTTCTAATATCTAATCTGTGTCTCCTCCCAGTTTCATCCCATTGCTTCTTAGTCTTTCCTTGTGATATTTGTAGACAGCTATTGTCTCATCTCAGGCTTCTTTTTTTCAAGCTAAGCATTCCCAAATCCTGTAACCATTCCTCATAGGACATTCTTTGCAGACCGGTCACCATTCTGGTCGCTTTTCTCTGAACTTGGTCCAGTTTGTTGATGTATTTTTTAAAATGTGGTGCCCAATACTGGACACAGTATTCCAAATGAGGTCTGACCAAAGAGGAGTAGAGGGCAATAATGACTTTGCGTGATCTAGACTGTATGCTTCTGTTAATACATCCCAGAATTACATTTTCCTTTTTTGCTGCTGCATCACACTTTTGACTCATGTTCAGTTTATGATCTATTAGTATATCCAAGTCTTTTTCACATGTGCTGTTGCTTAGCCCTATTCCTCCCATTCTGTATATGCTTTTTTCATTTTTATTGCCCAGATGTAGTACTTTGCATTTTTCCTTGTTAAAAACCATTCTGTTAGTTGCTGCCCACTGCTCCAGTTGATTTATATCTTTTTGAATCCTCTCTCTCTTCTCTAGCATTAGCTATCCCTCCTAGCTTTGTGTCACCAGCAAATTTAATCAGTGTACTCTCAATTACTTCATCTAAATCATTGATAAAGATGTTGAACAATACAGGGCCCAGGAAAAAACCCTGTGGTACCCCACTTGAGACATTCTTCCAACTGAATGTGCAGCTATTTACAACCACTCTTTGGGTCCGATCACTAAGCCAGTTATGAATCCACCTAACAGTTGCCTTGTCCATTCCATACTTAGTCATTGTTTTCAGTAAGGATGGTGTGAGATACTTTGTCAAATGCTTTGCTGAAGTCAAGATATACTATATCTACAGCATTTCCCTGATCCACCCAGTCAGTGATTCTGTCAAAGCAGGAAATTAAGTTAGTCTGACATGACTTATTAGTTACAAACCCATGCTGATTCTGGTTAATCACTTCATTCTTATCCAGGTACTTACATACATGTTGCTTAATAATTTGTTCAAAAATCTTTACAGGTATAGAAGTTAGACTCACCGGCCTATAGTTCCCTGCATCCACCTTCTTCCCCTTTTTGAAGATAGGAACAACATTTGATCTTCTCTAGTCTCTGGTCTTCTCTGGACTTCTCCTGTTCTCCAAGAATTTTAAAACATTACGGAGAATGATTACAAAATTTCTTCTGCTATCTCCTTAAGTACTCTGGGGTGTAATTCATCTGGACCTGGAGACTTGAATTCATTTATGTTAGCTAAGTGTTTCCTCACTATCTTTCTGTTTATAGAGATCCTGGATTCTTCTATTCCTTTAATAGGACAGTGTGTTAGGAGTTGAGTTTCCTCTGCTGCACAGGGGGAATCTCGATCCATCTTTGCTGCGGTCTCCCATTCTCCTTCGGCCGCAGTGGAGCCTGCTTGGTGGAGACGTCGGTCCCAGCGTCACACTGAGTTTGATTCAGTGCAAAGGGGTTTAGCTGCCTCTCCAGGCTCTGCTATTGTACCCTGCACTGATCTATGGTGAACAGGCTTTTCTGGGACTAAGTCCTGCTTTGCACACACTGAGCATGCCCAGGGTAAGATCTCCCAGTGGAGATCAAGGGTCACATGTTCAGGTACTGCAGCCAAGTCTATTGGTCTTTCTAGGAAGGTCCTGTAGGTACGCAGACTCAGTAGCAATCTGTCATTGGTCCTCTTCTTTAAGGTCCTGTACGTGCTGCAGCTATTTAAGGCTCGCATGGCCGCACGGCCATGCGCTAGTATCTTCTAAAGTTACATGCTTTGCGCCACTGTGGTCATATGCGTGAATGTGTTCAGGGACCCGGCCTAAATAAGCCCCTAGAATGCTGGCACCTCTGGCGAGGAGTGTTGTGTGCATGCATGACCACTGACTGCTCTCTTCTGGGTAGTTAGCCTGTGTCTCTGTGAGAGTTAACAGGGCACAGAGCTTTGCTTTCTCGGCCGCTCTGTGAAGCTAACAGAGCTGGTTAATACCGCCATATAGTGCCGCCATTTACTTAGCGGCAGGATATTTCCTGCGCGGTGGATCCCAGGTTGCGAATGCACAAATCACATCAATAAATATATTCGGTGCGTTCCGCAAACCCTAACACAGTGAAGATCAAGTGATGCTACATTTCCTTTCTGAGAGAAAACAGATGCCAAATAGGAATTTAAAAGTTCGGCCTTCTCAACATCCTTTCTTACCATTTCATCAGTTTCATCCTGCAAAAATCCTATAGCGTCTTTGAGTTTTCTTTTACTTTTGACATATTTCCAAAATCCTTTTTTATCGCTTTTGATGTCTCTTGCAAGCCATAATTCATTGTGAGTGTCATGTCGGACGCTGATCAGACCAGGTCGTCCGACAGACAGCGGTAATTCCGCTTTTGTCCACTATGCGCTCATTGGCTTCGGCTAGATTTTATCTAGCTGGTCCGGGGTTAATTTACCTGGTGATCGGATTGGAAGCTGGGCCATGCCCACTGCCTTTAAATAGTTCTCCTGAACATTGGGCGTCGCCGATTATAGCTTCTGTCTTGTACGTTGTTATCTCGGTCTTGAGTGGTGAGCTAGTAGTTGGAGTATCGTTGCTGGTGGAGTATTTCCCTTTGTCTTATTTACTCCTTCCTATATTTGTATTTATTTTGCCCTGCGCATTTATAGTCTATTCCTGAGTGTCTGCGGCGTGGTGTATATTTTCCGTTATCCCTGTCTGTGCTAACTGTGGGTATTGGTGTATTATCTTTTCACTGGGTGGTGGGCAGTGGTTTCAGCCTAGGGTTGAAACAGGAGACAGGGCGAGGGTCGAGGCATAGACATGCACACCATCAGTGTAAAATCTAGGTAGAGGGTCAGTCAGGATTTCCCTAGTCTGAGGGAAATTGCAGGGGCCCGGGTTATTAGCTCTTGCCCACCTAGTCTTCCCGTGACAGTGAGCTTTAGCTAATCTAATTCATGCCCTGCAGGTTCTGCCGATAGCATTATATTCTTCTTTAGATATGCCTCCCTCTTTCCATTTGATAAACATTTCTTTCTTCCTTTTTAGCATATGTTTAAGTTCTGTGTTCATACATCCTGGTTTCCTTAAATCCTTCGTATTCTTCCCTCCTTTTGTAATTGTTAATGATTGTGCTTTGAGAATCTCATTTTTTAAGATTTCCCATCCTTCCTGGACATTTTTGTTCTTAAGGTTATCCAGCCATTGGATCCCTTTCTGAGTCTCCCATGGTGTTTGCCCATGTAGTGAATGCAAGGGCTGCCAAAAATTTGGAGGCACTCAAATGCCTCTTTGAAGAGATGTAGAGGAAGACCTCATGAAAATATGTTCCCATTATTAGAAAGTGGGTCTCCCATAGTTTGCCTATGCAGTGAATGTAAGGGCTGCCAAAAATTTGGAGGCACTCCAATGCCCCTTGGAAGAGACGTGGAGGAGGGCCTCATAAAAAAATATTCCCAATAAAAAGGAGCAGGTCTCCTATACTTGTAATGGCCATGCACTAAGTGTATGGACTGGCAAACATTTACCCCTGGGGGGTATAAATGAACATACTGCATAACCAGTTTTTTATGGGCATCATAAACACCCTTTAAAATATCATGTGGGTGTGGCATCATGGACCACGGTCACTCTGGTGATATGGTGGAGGATGAGGATGAGGAGAAGGAGGAGGACTACAGCAAATAGCCAAAATCAGGAAGTGTATACCCATGTGTGGGTGTGAAGAGGTGCATGGGAATAGACCTCCAAAAAAAAGACACTGGATTTGAGTTTATGTTACGCTGCTATCATTCGGTGGTGTTGAGAAGTCTGGCACAATCCAGCCCTTGTTCTTTTTTATAAGAGTCAGCCAGTCAACATTTTCAGCTGACAGGCGGATGTGCTTATCAGTTATAATTCCACCAGCGACACTAAAAACCCGCTCTGACAAAACCCTATTAGCAGGGCAGGGGAGGACCTCCAAGGAGTAGAGAGCCAGTTCATGCCACGTGTCCATCTTGGATACTCAATAACTATAAGGCACAGAGGAATCACGGAGGATGTTGGTACGGTCAGCAAAGTACTCCCTCCGCATCTTCCCAAAATTTGCACTCCTTGTGAGAGTACCCCGCGCCTCAGGTACTGCGCGATGGGAGGGTCTGAGAATACTTTCACTGAACTTCGACAATGGTCCACTGCCTCTGCTGGATTAGAGTGGTGTCTCTCTTGCCTGTACTCCTTGGTTGTCCAACGAACTGTGACCTTTGCCGCTACTGTAGCGTTTTCAGATGGGAATATTTTTTTAATAATTCCGTAACAAGGGTCTTCTGGTACTGCCTCATTTTAGTAGAGTTGCTATCTTCATATGTGCTATGGCATTGTCCCAGGAGTGTGTCCTTTTCTATTTTAATATGTTGGATTAAAGTATCAAATTTTATGAAGAAGCTGGAACAATTTTTCTTTGTTGTTGGGATTCTACTACGTCGTGTCAGGACGAAGTTCCGTGCCTCTTGCATCTATCGGTGAGCTGGCTTTTTTTCTCTTTTTTGTTTGATACTCATTTTAGTAGACCTGTCCGCCTCGGGAATAAGAGATAGAAAGTTCTCCTTGTAGCGTGGGTCTAGAAGTGTCACCAACCAGTAATGACTGTCACAATATTTTGGTGACATGAGGGTCACGTTCAAGGCAGCATAACAAACCCAGCCATGCGTGCCAGACTGCTAACAGGCAAGACTTCCTTGTCCTCACCAAGAGGACGACTGACCATGCTCTCCTCCTCCTTCTCACTGACTTCAGCCCATTCACGCTGAACAGACAGTATGACATTTGTGCAGGTAGTACCATCTATAGCGCATGAAACTAGCTCATGTTCTTTCTCCTCTTTCTCCTCTTACTAATTGTCACTCAATCCACATTGGGATGAAATGAGACTGGGCTGTGTGTAATCACCCTTGGTTCCTTGCTCCATCTCATCGTGCTCCACCTGCAATGCATCCTCTTTGATTGTGAGCAGAGAGCATTTCAGAACACAGAGATGCGGGATGGTGATGCTAATTTTGCTGTCATCACCGCTCACCATCTTGGTGCATTCCTCAAAGTTTTGGTGGATGGTACATATGTCTGACATCCATGTCCACTCCTGAGGTCTTATGTGTGGAGTCTGAACTAAATACTGATGGCCTTGTTGCCCTCTTCTTCTCACAATTCCTTCCCAGCATCTGCAGTGTAGAGTCCCAACGTGTTGGGACATCACACACCAATCGGTGAGCCGGAAGCTGCAAACACTGCTGAAGCATGGCAAGGGCGGCGGAAGCTGTAGCTGACTTTCTAAAATGGTCACACACAGGCGTACTTCGACAAGCAGATCCAGCAGCTCCGGGTAGGTTTTAAGAAACCACTGAACCACGTTAAGCATATGGGCCAGGCATGGTACGTGTGTGAGCTCACTTCGCCTCAGAGCCACCACCAGACTTCGGCCATTGTCACACATGACCATGCCTGGCTATAGGTTCAGCGGTATTATCCACAGATCTGCCTGCTCTTTCAAATCTGTTGACAACGCTTCAGCATTGTGCGGTTTGTCACCTAAGCATATTAGCTTCAGCAAAAACCTGTTACCGCTTGGCTGAGGCAGTGCTGCAGTGCTTCCAGCTTTTGACTGATGTGGTCATTTCAGAGATGGAGGCTGAAGAGGAGGAGGTGCAGGAGCTGTAGACTGTGGGGGCAACCCTGATTGATGTAGGGCCCGCAATCCTTGGAGTCTGGAGGATGTGTTCCATCTCAAGGTCCGACTGGGTCCTGGTTTCCATGATGTTAACCCAGTGTGCCATCAGCGAGATGTACCATCCCTGCCCACAAGCACTTGCGGAAAGCTTCCGTCTCCACGAGCATGAAAGGCAACATTTCTAGTGCAAGCAGTCGCAAAATATGTGAATTTAGTAGTGTGGCCTGTGGGGTGTTGGCTGCGTATTTGCGCTTGCGTTCCAAGGACTGAGGTATGGACAACCGAACGCTGCGCTGGGACAAGCATGTGGATGTTCTTGATGATGGTGCTAGATGAGTGTGTGCAACAACAGATGCAGGGCAGGTGACATCTTCGCATGCACCATGGAAAGGGGATTGGCTTGCACACACAACAGTGGAAGAAGTAGTGGTGTCACCCGCAGACACTGTTCCTGAACCCTGGGGTTCGGGTGCTTTGCTGTCATGTGCCTGATCATGCTGGTGGTGGTCAGGCTACCCCTGCTGATGCTGGCCTGGCAAGTGGTGCAAATGGCCTTTTTGGGGTTATCGGCAGAATCTTTGAAAAACAACTGGACTCGGGAAGACCAAATAGTTGTGCTGGCAACTTCCGTCATGTTGGTGTTACGGGGAACGGTTGCCCGCCTTCAATAACTTTGCTATCACACTGCAAAAAAAATTAAATGGAGGCCAGAAATGGTAGAAATTTGAGCACAATTATAAGTGATCCGTGTGATGGACAAACCACAGTTTTAAATAGCTGGCCTGTAGGTAACTATTTTTAACAGCAAACTAATGTCAATAACTTCGCTAACACACTGCAACAAAATTTAAATGGAGGGCAGAAATGGCAGAATTTTGAGCGCAATTATATGTGATCCGTGTGACGGAGAAACCACAGTTTTAAATAGATGGATTTTTAGCTCTGTAATATGGAAAGGATCTGGGTGTATTCTGCAGTTCCAATAAGCAAATGGAGCAGAAAACGGTGTTCTCTGGATTGCTTTTTAAGCAAATAATCAGTATTAAGATCCCAAAAAAAGTTATTCCTTGCCCCTGATACCTGGGGCTATGTCTAGAAATATATGTCAAAGTAGCAGAACACAGAACTGAAACTTTTTTTTATTATAAAAATATAAAACTTACAGAAATATTACAATTTTATGAAACAAAAACAACAAACAAACAAAAACCACAAAACCAAAAGTCCTTAAGACAAATAGACCAAAGTCCAAAACTTTTCATCTTCAGGAACCCCCAGCAAGGACTTTCCCCTTGCCTTTGTTCCTTTACCTTTCCAAAAACAAAACAAACCTAACACACATTCATCCACATTCACACTTTTCTCTTAAAACAAAAAAAAAACTGGCTCATTCGCCCATAAATAACAAAAGAAAAAGGCCCCCTTGGCTGTAGCACATCTGCCTGTACAATTGACAAAACACTGCAAAACACACTTTTTTCCTTTTTTTTTCCCCTCCAACACCACAAATCAAAGGTCCATGTACGTTCATGCCTATCACTGCATGCCATTTTCAGGTCCAAGAAGAAAGTTTATCATGCCTCTTTTGAATTCCCCTTAACGGTTCCATTGGCCCTTGGTTAGAGTCCTTTTTCCTCCAGGATGTCTATTTTCATCCGAAAAACCCCCACACACCCTACCCAACCTAAAACAACCCCCCCCCCCCACCATGCCACCATACAATACAGACAAAATAACATATAATCAGCAAAACCAAACCTAAAACCATTATCCTATAAACTTTATCAACATTAACATTACATATCAAACCATAACTCTGTCAGACCTAAGTTTGGCGCCTGCAAGCCTAATATCCATTACTCTTCTTCTACAAACCAAAACAAAACAAAAAACTATTTGTGCCATACAACAGCCCACCACCAGGTAGCTGGAGTTTTAAGAGGCCCCAACCCAGGTTACACACATCATGCACCCTGTCCCTCTCTAATTAAAGCTGTCCCTCATTCCCTATAAAAGCTGACCCTATCTATCCCTAACTGAACCCTTACTATCACTCATCTGCCCAAGTTACCAAAACAACCTATCTACCTAACCCTAGACTGACCCTCCCTGTCCCTGTCTACCTCTATACATCTATCTGACCCTTAACACATCACCCATCTTACCCTACCAACCAATCACACCAAAACCTAGCTTTCCCTAGGGTACGTTAAAGGAAAAACCCCTCCAAAGTCGGGAGGCCCTCCCCGCACCAGCCTCTCAAACTCCAAAGAACATTTTCACGGTTCACGGGGAGGATACCTTTATCATCCCCACCGCTCGCACCAATTTGTCATGAACCGGGGTTGTTTGGTTGCCCCTGGTTCCTTTCTGAAGGAGATTTATCTACATCCCACTTCCCAGTTCCGGTTTGGAACTTGCAGCTCTCTGGCGCCCCCCCTTACCCTCAGGTCAGACAGGGTACTGCACCTAGGATAATTAGTCACCAGAAAGGCTGCCTTACTTTGTACTGGCTTATGGGCACACTGCAGCGAGGCGATATAACTACTCCCACTCAGGCAGGAACAATAATTATCAACGCCGTCCGTCGCTACAAAGCCTCCCAAACGCACAGGACAAATCCACAGTGACCAGCTCCAATTTCTTAATTAATAAAGGGTCCGGAGCCAACCCAGATTAGTAGCGTAATTCACTTCAGAGGACGTAACAGTTCATTATAGAGCAAGGAGAAACAAAACTAGTAATCACTACACGGACAGGCTTGGTGCGACTAACATGGGTAAGGTTTTGATTGATGTCTCAAAGTCTGTTCCTAAACGCGTTGCTTACTCAAGAGGCCAACTTATGGAGCTGCGCAGGCTAATGCCTTCTCCTGCAGTGGGTAGACCACGTGTCCCGTGTGAGGTAAGGCGACCTTTCAGAGGCTGCAGAGCGGGCAAAAAACTTAAGGCAAGGCGAAGACGGTTTAAACCTGTAGTTCCGTCCATCATCATGGGGAATGTTCAATCACTGGGAAATAAGTCGGATGAACTGCTGGCATTAATACGGACCCAGAGGGATTACAAGGAATGCAGTTTGATGTGCTTTACTGAAACATGGTTATGTGGCGAGATCCCTGACTCAAGTGTCTCAGTACCAGGATTTCACATCGTCCGGGCGGATAGAGACACTATGAAGAGCGGCAAAAAAAAGGGCGGTGGAGTTATACTCTACATAAACAATGGATGGTGCAATCAGGGGCATGTGACAGTAAGGGAGCGCCATTGTTGTCCTAACATTGAATTGCTAGCTGTTGGCCTCAGACCTTACTACATTCCTAGAGAATTTTCGCTTGTTACTGCAATAGTGTTGTACATACTACCAACTGCAAACCATGAGGCTGCAGGTGAAGTGCTGTCAGGTGTCATTGCTCGGCTCCAGTTGAAACACCCCAACTCGCTTACTGTAATCTCTGGGGATTTAAATCGGGCTAAAATTTCTACTGCCTTACCTAAATTCTATCAACTTCTTAAATGTACAACACTTACTCTATGCGAATGTCAAGAATGCTTATTCATCGTCTACCCTGCCGCCCTTGGGGAAGTCTGATCACAATCTTATACTATTGTCACCAGTCTACCAACCTGTTGTTAGTAAACAGCCTGCTATGATTAAATCAGTTAGACTGTGGAGTCCAACAAATGAACAGGCTTTACAGGATTGCTTTCATCTAAGGGTACCGTTACACAAAATGATTTACCAACGATCACGACCAGCGATACGACCTGGCCGTGATCGTTGGTAAGTCGTTGTGTGGTCGCTGGGGAGCTGTCACACAGACAGCTCTCCAGCGACCAACGATGCCGAAGTCCCCGGGTAACCAGGGTAAACATCGGGTTACTAAGCGCAGGACCGCGCTTAGCAACCCGATGTTTACCCTGGTTACCATCGTAAATGTAAAAAAAAAAAAACAGTACATACTCACATTCCGGTGTCCGTCAGGTCCCTTGCCTTCTGCTTCCCGCACTGACTGAGTGCCGGCCGTAAAGTGAAAGCACAGCACAGCGGTGACGTCACACACACCGATCCAGCGATGACAGCGGGAGATCCAGCGACAAAATAAAGTTCCAAACGATCTGCTACGACATACGATTCTCAGCAGGGTCCCTGATCGCTGCTGCGTGTCAGACACAGCGATATCGTATGGATATCGCTGAAACGTCACGGATCGTACCGTCGTAGCGACAAAAGTGCCACTGTGAGACGGTACCCTTACAGACTGGGATGTGTTGCTTGGGACAATGGACGAGTATACAAATGTTAATGAAGTGGTTGGTAGAGTGACTGACAACATTAACGTCTGCACTGATATGTTGGTGCCGGCTAAAAAGATTAGGTGTTTTGCAAATAAGAAGCCATGGATAACAAAGGAATTGAAGCATTTGCTCAACAGGAAAAAAAGGCATTTAAATTAGGTGACAAAGAGGAAATTAAAATGATACAGCATGAATTGAAGCATAAAATAAAGGAAGCCCAGGAAGCCTTCAGAATTAAACTTGAAAAGAAACTGTCCCACAATAATACCAGGGAGGTTTGGTCAGGAATGAAATTACTGACTGGGCATAAGGTGAGGTCTGAACATGATGGAGGAAAACTGGACAAGGCTAATGAGATGAACGAGTATTTCAATAGGTTTTTCAATAGGTTTAGCAGTACATGTGTACTGCCAACTGATAGTGGATGGGAATTGGGTGCAAATTCTGCAACATCGATATTGGAGGATGAGCAGACTAATTTTAGAGTATCCGAAAATGATGTGAGGAGGCAGTTTAAGTCACTTAACATTGGTAAAGCTGCAGGACCTGATGGACTCAGTCCACGTGTCCTTAAATTGTGTGCAGACCAGCTGTGTACTGTCTTTACACTCCTATTTAATGGAAGTCTACAAACACAGAGGGTACCTGTGTTATGGAAAACTTCCTGTCTGGTGCCGGTACCCAAGACTTCTTCTCCTGCAACCCTAAATGACTATCGTCCTGTAGCCTTAACATCTCACGCTATGAAGGCCTTGGAAAGATTAGTGCTTGCTCACTTAAGACCAAGGGTCAATGCTTTTATCGATCCCCTTCAGTTTGCTTACCGACATAGATTGGGGGTGGATGATGCTATTCTTTCTCTGTTACATAGTGTACATTCATTTCTGGAGATTGACGGAACCATGGTGCGAGCGATGTTCTTCAATTTCTCGAGTGCATTTAACTCCCTGAATCACCTTCAGAACTGGGCTAAGGTAAGTCGGTAGATGCCCATGTGGTGTGCGAAGGTCCTTCACCTGCCCTCCTGTCTCTCATTCCTGGAAGAAAGGCCGAACCATCCCTTGCAGGAGAATACCCACAGAGGAGCCCTCTCTAGCCAGAGGTTGGTGATGTTTGTTTTAAAGGGAATCTGTCACCCCGTTTTTTCGGTATGAGATAAAAATACTGTTAAATAGGGCCTGAGCTGTGCATTACAATAGTGTAGTTTGTGGACCCCGATTCCCCACCTATGCTGCCGAAATACGTTACCAAAGTAGTCGTTTTCGCCTGTCAATCAGGCAGGTCTGGTCAAAAGGGCGTGGTGCCTTCCCCCAGATTTTGCTTAGTTTTCCGTTGGTGGCGTAGTGGTGTGCGCATGCCCAAGGTCCCGAATCCTCTGCCAGGGGATTGAAAAGAGCGCAATGTTCATTATTTCATTGGTGATCGGTGGGCGCGGCCATCTTCCTTTGGCCGCGCGTGCGCAGAAGCGGCGCTCTGCTGGCCGCGGCTTCAGGAAAATGGCCGCGGGCATCCGCGCGTGCACAGATGGATATCGCGGCGGCCATTTTCCTGAAGCAGAGTTCGCATCTCGGCTTCAGGAAAATGGCCACCGCCATATCCATCTGTGCACGCGCGGATGCCCGCGGCCATTTTCCTGAAGCCGCGGCCAGCAGAGCGCCGCTTCTGCGCACGCGCGGCCAAAGGAAGATGGCCGCGCCCACCGATCACCAATGACATAACGAACATCGCGCTCTTTTCAATCCCCTGGCAGAGGATTCGGGACCTTGGGCATGCGCACACCACTACGCCACCAACGGAAAACTAAGCAAAATCTGGGGGAAGACACCACGCCCTTTTGACCAGACCTGCCTGATTGACAGGCGAAAACGACTACTTTGGTAACGTATTTCGGCAGCATAGGTGGGGAATCGGGGTCCACAAAGTACACTATTGTAATGCACAGCTCAGGCCCTATTTAACAGTATTTTTACCTCATACCGAAAAAATGGGGTGACAGGTGCCCTTTAAGAAAGGTGTTTACTAGAAACACCACCAGGTTGACCATACCCAACCCTCCTAGTCTCCTTTTGCGGTAGGTGACCTCCCTTTTGATTAAGTTAAGCCTGTTACCCCATAACAGTTGGAAGAACAGGCTGTAGACCCATATCCAAAGAGGCTCTGGCAAGATGCAGACACAGCCCAGGTATATTAACAAGGGAAATAGAAAACCTTTGGCCAAGTTGACCCTTTCCCTCAGGGTTAAGGACCAACCCTTCCATTGGTCCACCTTCTGGGCGGCGATCTTAAGTCTGCCCTCCCAATTTTGCTGGGGGTAGTCCCCAGGCTGAAATTAATGCCTAAAATTTTAGCTGAGACCTGGGGCCCTGGAAGGGTGTCTGGGAGATCAAAACTCGGATTTCCCGTCCCAGCCAGAGACTCTCGTACTTTTCCCAGTTGATCATGGACTCGGAAGCCTCCAAGTAGTGCCCGACCTCAGACATGACCCAATCCGCGTCCTCTTTTGAGAATACAAAATGACAGACGTCATCGGCATACGCTACCACCCTCAGAGTGGCTCCCAACTCCACCCGGTCCATCCTGACTCCCAGCACTGGTTTACGATTCACCCTCCTTAAAAGGGGATCGATCGTGAACACATATAACAGTGGGCTCAAAAGACAACCCTGGCAGACCCTAGAACCACCCTCAAAAGGTTGACCAACCCAACCGTTCACAAGCAGAAGTCTCCAGAAGATCTTTAAGCAATTTGCAAACCTCCCAGGCAGACCATACCTTAAAAGGACAGACCAAAGGTACTAATGATCCACTCGGTCAAAAACCTTCGCTTGGTCTAAGGACAACAAATACCCCTTCCAGTGACCTGCCCTGCCCTGCTCTTCTGCCTCCCGGACACTGAGCACTGCAGTACGTTTAGAACAGGAACAGACTGGTGCTGAGCCCCCGAAAGAAGCCATGGTGCAAACTTCACCAACCAATTGAAGAGCACTTTCGCCAGAACCTTTCGGTGCGTATCGAGAAGCGATATGGGACGCCAATTCTCAAAATGGGATGAGTCTTTACCCTTTGACAGGATAATCAGGACTGACCTCCTTATTGATCTGGGAAGAGTGCCCCAGGAAAGACACTCATTAAACCCTCAGTCAAGAGGAGGACGAAAGAGTGCCTAAAGGTATTGTAAAGCTCAGATGTTAAGCCATCCAGACCAGGAATTTTTTGGGCCGGAGCCCATCAATCACCATTCTCACTTTCTCTTCCCTGATTGCCTCTGCCAAAACATGAAGAGAGGGGTCATCCCCTGATTCAGGAATGGCTTCAGCCATGAAAGCCGACATTCAATCTCGATCCAGATACCTCTTTCCCAAGAGGCTTGAGTAACAGGACCTGACCACCTCCAGGATTCCTGATTTGAATCTGCACAGGGAACCTTTACTGTCGATCAGTCCTGTCACCACCTTACAGCTCACTGACATCTTACAGTTTCTGTAGGGGTTGGGCAAGCGGTACCTCCCGAAATCCCTCTGCTCAAGAGGTGTCAATATGTTAGGCACACATCTTTTTTTTCAAAGACTTCACCCTAGAGATTTCCTAGAGGTCACCCCCAGTCAAGATGAGCTGCTCGAGTTTCCTCCTCAGGGCCTGATACAAGCGATGCCTGTTCAGACTTCTGAGGCTCGAAAGCTGACAGAAGAAACTCGCCACCCTATCTTTGAAGATCTCCCACCACTCAGACTTACTACTACAGAGATCCAAGAGCGATACCTGGCTGTGAAGAAAGTCTCACATCCAGTTCTTCCAGACAGGATGAATTCAGCTTCCATAGGCCTTTCCACATCCAGGGAGTCTCTGCAACATTCAAGGAAAAGAAAATTAAACAGTAGTTGGAGAATTCCACCTCAACGGTGGACACTTCTGAAAAGATGGCAGATGGCATCTTCCTTCAAAAAAACCTGTCTATTCTACACCTACTGCTACCCCTATAAAAGGTGAAACCCCCGTGACCTGGGATGTGCCAGATGTGGACATCCACCAGGCGAGCTTCACTAGCTATGCTATTTAAGGTTTTGCTATCATAAGCCAGCTGGTTTCTGTGACCCCCCCGCCGTATCATGGGATCTTGTAATGGTGATGAAATCCCCACCAAAGACCACCTCCCGGCTCGTAAAAAGAAAGGACTTGATCTTCAAGAAGAGACATTTACGGTCCCACTTGGATTGTGGGCCATAGATGTTAATGAGCTGAAGCTCTTGTCCCCCCATGAAGACGTCTAAAACCACACACCTCTCCATTTCCACCTCCATCACTCGTCGTTATAAATGGCCCCCATGTCTGTTAGTCTGGTCTCTTGAAAAAGCAAAATGTCAGCCTCAATTTGGGTGAGAAAATCAAAGACCGCAAATCTAGCCCCATCTGACTTAATGCAAGATTCAACGGGGTGGGTTCCGCCATCATGAGTGATTAAGTTGGATTGTCGTCTTCTTCCCCACCTGTTAACCCTTCCCCTCTGAAGAGGGGTCCAGTTCAACGCTCCTTTTAAGAGAAATAGAGGTATTCATTTTTCCAACATACTCCTTGCCTCTGGGCTCCAGGGCAGTCCCCCCAGAGGAAACAGCAACCTCCGGAGCACAGACCCCTCCACCCCATGAAAGCCCCCCAAGTGCCGCCCTCAGCCCCTCACCTACCTCCATCTCAGCAGTCATCGAGGGCTTGGTACCGGTTGGAGAGTGTGATCAGAGGGTAGCCAATTGAGCCCTTCCTTTTGCATACTTACGGTCGGGGGGTTTGGAAGGCTTTTTATCCTTCCTTTTCTTCCCCCTTTTTTTGGTACGAATGACACCCTGCTCTGTAGGCTGCTCCGTGACCTCCTCATCCACACTTTCATACTGGGAAGAGTTGTCAGAGTCAGCCAGGTCCTCCTTCTTCATCCTCCTGATCTCCTTGTATAGCTCTTCCTCCCCCCAGGCCTCAGAGACACCAGCCACGGCCCTTGGAAGGGGGACATACATTACCCCAGCTGCCTGAGGCTCTGCTCGCCCCTCATTCCCATGGCACTTCATGTACCTTCTTTGATAGGAGGCACCCCTGGCCTTGTCCTTCCTCACTGGCCCCCCCAGCCCCTCTCTCGCCACCACCACCTGCCATGGCAGAGGTTGCACCGCCTGGGGTTTCCCCCCACAGTCTGCCCCCGCCCAGCCTGTAGCGGCATTGGAAAAGGAGCGATGGCAGCAGCTATACTGGTGACTTAGATCACACAATGGTGGCACCCAATGTCACCACCGGATGCGGCAAGATGATCCACCCCACTACACAAGGCACATTTCTACACCTTGCAGCTTCTGGTGAAGTGACGGGGACACCGCACCTGTGGCAGACCTTCGGCTGCCCCTGATAGAAGACCAGGATCCTTTCCCTTTCCAGGAACACCGAGGAAGGGATCTGGGTGACGGTACCTCCTGAGACCTTCAATTTTATCATGAAGGTCCATCCCCCGGCAAGATGCCAAATTCGTCCTGGTTTTTCTTTGGGACTTCCCCATAATGGGAAAGCCATGTGAGGATGGCTATGCCAGAAAGTGACTTATTTCTGGTCAAAATGGTCACTTTCTTGATCCCTTTTTGGTGAGACACTGCCTGCACATCAAAGTCTTGCCAGACGGGCCCTCCCTTCGCCAGCTCAAAATTCAATCAGAAGAGTTCCAGCCCCTCCAGTTGAATGAAGCTGACATAAAAAAAACAGGGTACCAAAAGCATGGATCAAGGCAAAGATGTCCACCGCCCTGAAGACCATCTTCAGAGGAGCTCCACCACCCTACACTGGGGTGAGCAAGCTTCACTCCACTGAAGACAGACCACATTCCTCCTGACTGCCCCTGGCCTGGCTGTCGGGAGGGACCATACGGTTTCCCCCTCCCTTCTATCTTGGAAGGTGGCCGAGCCATGTCTCTCCAGCCAGAAAGACAAATCCACCTCTCTGCCCTCTACAATGATTGACCACTCTCCTTTTTTCAAGGGTCTCCAGGAAACTGCAGTGGAAAATGCCATCCCCAGAGCCCAGAGGCGAGTATACCCCCCGAGAAACCCCCGGAGCCACAGCTGCGACCACTGCAAAAGTACGGGGGACCCGCAGCTGGGGGGGTGGATGTGCCAGCCCCCCTCACCTACCACCCCACCTCCAGCTCTCATTCCATTCACTCCACCACACGCATCCACATCCATACCCCCGTCACTTGCACCACCATTCACACCAGCCACCACATTCCCACCACCATTGTTACTTTTATTTTTATTTTTCCCTAGCTTCTCACTCTTTTTCCTCCATTGGGAGCCCTTGCTGGGCAGAGTTTATACATTTGGCATTGTTTTGACCAGTGCTGGCACTGTAGCCCAGGAGGGCCTGTGCACCCAACCCAGGTAAGGCATGGGGAGCAGGGGACCCAGGCAACCCCCGCTGCCAGAGTGGGCGGGGCCACCACCCAAGAGGCCATGCCCTCTTCACTGGTCACAACCAAATTGGGCTGGGCTACCACTGGGGAGGCTATGCCTCCCAGAGTCAGCCGCGCTAGGGCCCCCGGGACAGACCCAGTACTGCGCACAGGTGCCACCAGAACTGCAGCACAGGCTCCTAAAGACATATCCCCCACACTGGCTACCACCACCAATGACCTCCTGAGTTCTGGCCACTCCTCCTCAATTTCCAGCGATGCGGACACTGCCAGGGCACCGACCAACACACTACATTTCCTTGCTGCCAATATAGCAGCAGGCTCCACCCTCTTTGATTTTTTTGGTGCCTGGGCCCCTGAAAATGACCAGCTAGTGTGGATCTGTATGTGGGAGACCCAGACACCCCAGCACACACAGCCGGTGACACAGTGTTAGGGTTGGTGGATTGCACTAAATTAAATAAACTATAAAGTGCAATCACAACTCAGGGTTCACCATGCAGAGATGTAAAACTGCTGCTAGTGTAAATAATGATGGATAAAGAAACTAGGGAATGTTCCTCCTTAAACACACTGAGTTAACTCCACACAGTGTGAATGGAAGGCAGAAAACAAAACCAGATACTACCCAGAGATGCCCAAAGAGAGGGGTACCAACTCAGCTAACCACCGAGAGGTACAGGGACAGTAAGTACCAACTCAGCTAGCCACCGAGGGGTACAGGGAAGGTAAGTACCAGCTCAGCTAACCACCGAGGGGCACAGTGAAAATAGGAAGTGTGCAATACCCTGTTAAACCCGCAGGGAAAGAACAAGTGGGTTGAACTTGCTCTTTGGTGCAATCCCTGTTAACCCCTCACTAAAGTATAGCATACACATGGGACAAAAACAGATAGCAAAAACCCTGAAGGTTTCGGAATTCTAATGGCACAGGGCCAGCCCTTAACACATGCTTAACACTGATGTCCCACTGGTAGCAGATACCATGCTAAACACAAAGTGGTAGACAGAGTGGTGTCTACCCACACAAACAAGTGATGCTAGCATGCCTGCGTGCTTCGCTGAAAGCTTTTTTGGTGCCAAGCTCCACCCCAAACACTCATGCCCAGTCAGATGGTGCGTCGCCCATGGTCCAATCCGGAGCTGCGACATCACCAGAGCAGCAAACATCTGAGCACCAATGACAAGGTGCCACATCGCGGACATGCCTGTGCAGCCTTACCCCCTGACCGGACATGAACAGATTAGGGTGGGGATGTTTCTGAACATATTCCCACGCTGTCAGATCACCACGTCGGGCGGGGAGTCAGTGCATGCTCAGTGACTACCGCTGATGTCACTTAGGCTACGCTGACTCCCCGCCTGACGCGGCGAACTAACAGCAGGGGAAAATGTTCAGAAACTTTCCCACGCTAATCAGTTCATGTCCGGTCAGGCGGGGAGGCTGCACAGGAGCTATTCATTCATTCCTCACTGGTTTACAGGCCGACCGGTTGCATTAGCAGCGCTCCGGGTTGTAAACTAATTAACCCCTTGAGATGGCTTTATAGCTTGGGACTTGACTGTACGGTGGAGAGGTATGGCATATCGTTGGTTTTTTATTTTGGATTTTTTTTACAGGAGAACGAGGGCTTCGCTTGGATTGAGTGTGCAATAAAAATGTTAAAAACTGTGTATAATTATTTCATTAAAAGACTTTATTCTTAATGTGTTTGTTCTTTTTTAACCCTTTCAGACTATTGGATTAATAATGGATAGGTGTCTTATTGACACCTCTCCATTATTAACCAGGCTTAATGTCACCTTACAATAGCAAGATGACATTAACCCCTTATTACCCCATATGTCAATGCCACAGGGCAATGGGAAGAGAGAGGCTAACTGCCGGAATATGTGCATCTTACAGATGCGCCTTTTCTGGGGTGGCTGGGGACAGATTTTTTTTAGCCAGGGGGGGCCAATAACCATGGTCCCTCTCCAGGCTATTAAGATCTGCCCTCAGTCATTGAATTTTACCTCTCTGGCGGAGAAAATTTGCTTGGGAGCCCACGCCAGGTTTTTCCGTTATTTAACCCTTTACTTTAACACCTAGAGCTCCAAAATTTTACACGCACACACTGCTAACATTATTAGTGAGGGACATATAAAAATCTAATTGATATGCAATGGTTTACTGTATGTAAACCATGTCTTATATCCTGTCGGGTTCTGCAATGATTTTACAGAACCCGACAATTGAATTATCAGCTATTCTGCTATAAATATACAGTGCAGACCAAAAGTTTGGACACACCTTCTCATTTAAAGATTTTTCTGTATTTTCATGACTATGAAAATTGTACATTCACACTGAAGGCATCATAACTATGAATTAACACATGCAGAATTAAATACTTAACAAAAAAGTGTGAAACAACTGAAATTATGTCTTATATTCTAGGTTCTTCAAAGTAGCCACCTTTTGCTTTGATGACTGCTTTGCACACTCTTGGCATTCTCTTGATGAGCTTCAGAGGTAGTCACCGGGAATGGCCTTCCAACAATCTTGAAGGAGTTTCCACAGATGCTTACCACTTGTTGGCCCTTTTGCCTTCACTCTGCGGTCCAGCTCACCCCAAACCATCTCGATTGGGTTCAGGTCTGGTGACTGTGGAGGCCAGGTCATCTGGAGTAGCACCCTGTAATAATTATAGGGGATAACTCAGGAGACTCTTTGCGTGGAAAAAGACAACTACAGGACACAGTTTTATACGTGGTAAAGTCTATATCATCACATGGTGATTCAAACAGGTGCAGAGAGAAACTCAAATCCACAACACTTGGTGTAAATATTAAATGCAGCTTAACAGTCTATAGTAGAGATGAGCCACCTCCCTAGTGTTCGGGTTCGGTTCAGGTTCGTCGAACAGGGACGTATTCGAAGAACTGTTCATCAAACTGTTCATCGAACACCGTCGAACCCCATTGAAACCAATGGCAGGCAAACACAAACACATACAAACACATGGAAAACACATAGAAAACACCTTAAAAGGTGTCTAAAAGCTGTCAAACTGCTCAGAAGACACAACAAACACATGGAAAAGTCACAACTACATATAGTCATGCAAAAAGAAAAGAGGTGGAGGAGTAAAAGGAGGAAGAGACACAGATATAGGCATGTCATGCCCTTCTAAAATCAAGAAAGGCTGGAGTAAAAATCTAAACTAACTCTACCAACACCCAGACGTCTTGATATAAATAAATATCTTTAGGTAGAATGGCGGCGAGTCCATTTAGAACACTTTCCTTAGAAGACATAGTGGTACCCCCGTTGGGAGTTGTGCCAAAAAATGAACCCAATACATTCAGGCTAATCCACCATTTGTCATATCCAAGGGGCAGGTCAGTAAACGACAACATCGACGCGGAACCAAGTACAGTACTATGTACTGTACCTCCTTTGACGAGGCAATCAGGCGGGTCAAGAAGTTGGGAAGGGGCACCCTAATGGCCAAAACAGACATTGAGGGGCGTTCCGGTTACTACCTGTGCCTCCGAATAGTGTCCTCCCATTGGGCTGCTTCTGTGAAGGAGCATACTACATAGATCGCTGTTTGCCCATGGGGTGCTCCTTATCCTGCTCACTACTTGAGGCATTCAGTTGCTTCCTCGAATGTGTCATCATGGACGTTTGTAAGGCGGCACATATTATCCATTACCTCGACAACTTCTTATGCCTGGGCCCAGAGAGATTCGCCACAGAGTGAAAACACGCAGTAGTCCACCTGTGAGAAGGAGAGAGCTGGAGGGAGAGTGGACACCCCAGAGTTGAGGGGTTAGATTGAGAAAGAAAGAAGGTGGTGTAGCTTGCTTCATGGGTGGGGTACTCTGCCGAGTAGCAGAAATTGCTACTAGGCCCAAAAGGATTTCCTGGGCCAGATGCCTTTACAAAATAGTAGTTAGGTAAACAGGCGGTGTAGCTTGCTTCATGGGTGGGGTACGCTGCTGAGTAGCACTAAATTCTACTAGGCCAAAAAGGATTTCCCGGGCTAGATGCCGTTACAAAATAGTAGTTAGGTAAACAGGTGGTGTAGCTTGCTTCATGGGTGGGGTAGGCTGCTGAGCAGCACTAAATTCTACTAGGCCCAAAAGGATTTCCTGGACTAGATGCCGTTACAAAATAGTAGTTAGGTAAACAGGCGGTGTAGCTTGCTTCATGGGCAAGGTACGCTGCTGAGTAGCACTAAATTCTACTAGGCCCAAAAGGATTTCCTGGGCCAGATGCCGTTACAAAATAGTAGTTAGGTAAACAGGTGGTGTAGCTTGCTTCATGGGTGGGGTATGCTGCTGAGTAGCACTAAATTCTACTAGGCCCAAAAGGATTTCCTGGACTAGATGCCGTTACAAAATAGTAGTTAGGTAAACAGGCGGTGTAGCTTGCTTCATGGGTGGGGTAGGCTGCTGAGCAGCACTAAATTCTACTAGGCCCAAAAGGATTTCCTGGACTAGATGCCGTTACAAAATAGTAGTTAGGTAAACAGGCGGTGTAGCTTGCTTCATGGGCAAGGTACGCTGCTGAGTAGCACTAAATTCTACTAGGCCCAAAAGGATTTCCTGGGCCAGATGCCGTTACAAAATAGTAGTTAGGTAAACAGGTGGTGTAGCTTGCTTCATGGGTGGGGTATGCTGCTGAGTAGCACTAAATTCTACTAGGCCCAAAAGGATTTCCTGGACTAGATGCCGTTACAAAATAGTAGTTAGGTAAACAGGCGGTGTAGCTTGCTTCATGGGCGGGGTACGCTGCTGAGTAGCACTAAATTCTACTAGGCCCAAAAGGATTTCCTGGGCCAGATGCCGTTACAAAATAGTAGTTAGGTAAACAGGTGGTGTAGCTTGCTTCATGGGTGGGGTATGCTGCTGAGTAGCACTAAATTCTACTAGGCCCAAAAGGATTTCCTGGGCCAGATGCCTTTACAAAATAGTAGTTAGGTAAACAGGCGGTGTAGCTTGCTTCATGGGTGGGGTACGCTGCTGAGTAGCACTAAATTCTACTAGGCCAAAAAGGATTTCCCGGGCTAGATGCCGTTACAAAATAGTAGTTAGGTAAACAGGTGGTGTAGCTTGCTTCATGGGTGGGGTAGGCTGCTGAGCAGCACTAAATTCTACTAGGCCCAAAAGGATTTCCTGGACTAGATGCCGTTACAAAATAGTAGTTAGGTAAACAGGCGGTGTAGCTTGCTTCATGGGCAAGGTACGCTGCTGAGTAGCACTAAATTCTACTAGGCCCAAAAGGATTTCCTGGGCCAGATGCCGTTACAAAATAGTAGTTAGGTAAACAGGTGGTGTAGCTTGCTTCATGGGTGGGGTATGCTGCTGAGTAGCACTAAATTCTACTAGGCCCAAAAGGATTTCCTGGACTAGATGCCGTTACAAAATAGTAGTTAGGTAAACAGGCAGTGTAGCTTGCTTCATGGGCAAGGTACGCTGCTGAGTAGCACTAAATTCTACTAGGCCCAAAAGGATTTCCTGGGCCAGATGCCGTTACAAAATAGTAGTTAGGTAAACAGGTGGTGTAGCTTGCTTCATGGGTGGGGTATGCTGCTGAGTAGCACTAAATTCTACTAGGCCCAAAAGGATTTCCCGGGCTAGATGCCATTACAAAATAGTAGTTAGGTAAACAGGCGGTGTAGCTTGCTTCATGGGCGGGGTACGCTGCTGAGTAGCACTAAATTCTACTAGGCCCAAAAGGATTTCCTGGGCCAGATGCCGTTACAAAATAGTAGTTAGGTAAACAGGCGGTGTAGCTTGCTTCATGGGTGGGGTATGCTGCTGAGTAGCACTAAATTCTACTAGGCCCAAAGGGATTTCCTGGGCCAGATGCCGTTAAAAATAGTACTTAGGTAAACAGGTGGTGGGTGGCTGGGCTACTCTGCTAACTAGCAGACACTGAAGCTTTGGAGAAGACCTCTGAATCCCAGGCCATAGTATGAGTAAACAACTCTGGAGATGACCCCACCCACCTGGAATTGACGATGGCAACGTCATGTAAAACTCAGCATGGGGACTAAATAAAAGAGTCTCCATTTTTTCAATAAATTCAGCCACAGACACCACTTAAGTGGCATCAATTTCGCCAGAGTTTTTTAAAACGGTTGGTGAGGTGATTTTCAAAAATCATCAAGCTTTTAGTCTCCCCAAGATGACACAGGGGTAGAAAAGTCCTTGCGGATCCAGGATTTGTTCATCTTGATGAACGTTAGTCTGTCTACATGGTCACTGGACAGCCACATGCACTTATCTGTCAGCACACCACCAGCAGTGCTGAACACACGTTCAGAGAGAACACTGGCTGCGGGGCACGACAAGATCTCCAAGGCGTGAGTGGCGAGCTCAGGCCAATTTTCAAGATTGGAAGCCCAAAATGAGCAAGGGTCCAGTTCCACAGTCATGGCATCGATGTTAACTTGGAGATACTCTTGTACCATCCTCTCTAGGCATTGGCTGTGCGTCAGACTTCTTGTCTCCTGTGGCCTTGCAAAGGATGGTCTAAAAACATCTTGAAATGATTGGAAAAAATTGCTGTTACCACCAGATATGATGTTACTGTTACGGTTAGAGTGATGACTCGATAGTCCCACAGTTGGCAAGTTAGAACTCAGAGATTGACTACGTGCAGCATTGGTGTTTTGTGGAAAAGCAGATGTTAGATTCTGTAACAGTCTCTGCTGATACTCCTGCATGTGTGAATCCCTTTCTATGGCAGGAATTATTTCGCCAAATTTGCTTTTGTACCGGGGATCTAAGAGTGTGGCAACCCAGTAGTTGGCATTACTTCGGATTCTGACAATCCAAGGGTCATGTTGGAGGTAGTGCAGCAAGAAGGCACTCATGTGTCTTGCGCATCCAGGAGGACTAAGTTCTTGTTGTCTTGGTGGTGGTGAGGTGAGAATCATGCTTCCTTCGTCTGCCCTCTCCCCCCAACCTCGCACAACAGAAATTTGATCAAGGTCTCCCTCATCTGATGAGCCTTCCATGCCCAGCACGAGTTCGTCCTCCAATTCTTCCTCGCCTCCTGCACCTTCCTCAACAGTTTGGCTGCTACCATGCGCCCTCGGTAATCCCTCTCCCCCAGCCTCCAATGCCAGCAGCCTTGGTGCTGCCAACCTTCTTGACCTTGGAGATATTATCCCTTCCGCATATGACTCCTCCTGTTCCTCCTCCTCCTCTTGTTCCACCACCTGACTCCGAACACTGTGTAAGGTGTGCTCCAGCATGTACATCACCGGAATGGTCATGCTGATAATGGCATCGTCAGCACTAAACATCTTCGTTGCTATTTCAAAACTGTGCAGAAGGGTGCATAGGTCCCTGATCTGAGACCACTCCTGCAGCGTGATTTGCCCCCCACCTCTTGAGCTCGTTGACCCAAGCTATACGTCATAACGTATTGCACCAGGGCTCATCAGACAGTGCAGACACTGCTCCTAGGCCCAAAACTATTAACTGGATTAGATGCAGTAAAAATTGAGATACACAGGCGGTATAGTTTGTTTCACAGGCTGGCTACTCTGCTGACGTGCAGACACTGCTCCTAGGCTAAAAAATATTAACTGGATTAGATGCAGTAAAAATTGAGATACACAGGCGGTATAGTTTGTTTCACAGGCTGGCTACCCTGCTGACGTGCAGATACTGCTCCTAGGCCCAAAACTATTAACTTGATTAGATGCAGTAAAAATTGAGATACACAGGCGGTATAGTTTTTCACAGGCGGGCTACTCTGCTGACGTGCAGACACTGCTCCTAGGCCCAAAACTATTAACTGGATTAGATGCAGTAAAAATTGAGATACACAGGCGGTATAGTTTGTTTCACAGGAGGGCTACTCTGCTGACATGCAGACACTGCTCCTAGGCTGATAAATATTAACTGGATTAGATGCAGTAAAAATTGAGATACACAGGCGGTATAGTTTGTTTCACAGGCTGGCTACTCTGCTGATGTGCAGACACTGCTCCTAGGCGCAAAACTATTAACTGGATTAGATGCAGTAAAAATTGAGATACACAGGCGGTATAGTTTGTTTCACAGGCGGGCTACTCTGCTGATGTGCGGACACTGCTACTAAGCCCAAAACCCCAAAACGATTTACTGGGTTAGATGCAGTAAAAATTGAGATACACAGGCGGTGTAGCTAGCTTCACAGGCGGGCTACTCAGATGACTATCAGACACTGCTCCTAGGCCCCAAACTATTAATTGGATTAGATGCAGTAAAAATAGAGATACACAGGCGGTGTAGTTAGTTTCACAGGCGGGCTACTCTGCTGACGTGCGGACACTGCTACTAAGCCCAAAACCCCAAAACGATTTACTGGGTTAGATGCAGTAAAAATTGAGATACACAGGCGGTGTAGCTAGCTTCACAGGCGGGCTACTCAGATGACTATCAGACACTGCTCCTAGGCCCCAAACTATTAATTGGATTAGAGGCAGTAAAAATAGAGATACACAGGCGGTGTAGTTAGTTTCACAGGTGGGCTACTCTGCTGACGTGTGGACACTGCTACTAAGCCCAAAACCCCAAAACGATTTACTGGGTTAGATGCAGTAAAAATTGAGATACACAGGCGGTGTAGCTAGCTTCACAGGCGGGCTACTCAGATGACTATCAGACACTGCTCCTAGGCCCCAAACTATTAATTGGATTAGATGCAGTAAAAATAGAGATACACAGGCGGTGTAGTTAGTTTCACAGGCGGGCTACTCTGCTGACGTGCAGACACTGCTACTAAGCCCAAAACCCCAAAACGATTTACTGGGTTAGATGCAGTAAAAATTGAGATACACAGGCGGTGTAGCTAGCTTCACAGGCGGGCTACTCAGATGACTATCAGACACTGCTCCTAGGCCCCAAACTATTAATTGGATTAGATGCAGTAAAAATAGAGATACACAGGCGGTGTAGTTAGTTTCACAGGCGGGCTACTCTGCTGACGTGCGGACACTGCTACTGAGCCCAAAACCCCAAAACGATTTACTGGGTTAGATGCAGTAAAAATTGAGATACACAGGCGGTGTAGCTAGCTTCACAGGCGGGCTACTCAGATGACTATCAGACAATGCTCCTAGGCCCCAAACTATTAATTGGATTAGATGCAGTAAAAATAGAGATACACACGCGGTGTAGTTAGTTTCACAGGCGGGCTACTCTGCTGACGTGCGGACACTGCTACTAAGCCCAAAACCCCAAAACGATTTACTGGGTTAGATGCAGTAAAAATTGAGATACACAGGCGGTGTAGCTAGCTTCACAGGTGGGCTACTCAGATGACTATCAGACAATGCTACTAGCCCAAAAGGATTGGCTGAGGTAGATTACACAAAATGCTGTGACAAACACTTGCACAGCACTGGCTCAGACCTGCCTGGCAAACAGTGATATGAACTGCTGTTACCTACCCTGAAAAGGGCTGATATTACAACTAGTCCTGACTCCTCTCGACTCCCTAAACCTATCTCTCTGACAATTCGCTGCAAAAAAACACTCAGTCTGTATAGCGCCCACAGCAGCAGCGGTGCCGTCTAACACTAAGCTGCAGCTGGTAGAAAATGGTGGCGACGGGGCAAATGGCTGGTTCTTATAGGGCAAAGACATGTGACATACACAGCCAATGACACATGCCCTTGCTTGTGTGCATCACATGCACATTGCTGTGTGTGCGCACTGCTGATAGTCTGAGAGACTGCACCGCCCCTATGTAAATGCGGGAAAGAAAAAAAAATGGAGTTCGGCATTATTTCAGCACAGATCTATCCCCTGCCCCCCCTGCCCACTATACACTGAAACAGTCTATTAACAATGATAAACCGTTTCAATGTGCAAATCAAGCTAGGCTTTTGGTGAATGAACAGTTATCAAACAAACTCGAACAGCCAAATTTTAAGCAAATTGTTCGGGTTCGTCGAACGACTCGAACACCGCCCAAAACAGCTCGAATTTGAAATTGGCGAACTGTTCGACTCGAACACTGCTCATCTCTAGTCTATAGGGAACTTCAGAGGAAAATGCAATCATGCAGAATGTCTATGAAGCATAATTATTCTTGAAGATACTTGACATGAATAAGTCCTTGTTTAGTCCAAATACAGATAGCTATGCTTATAAGGCAGTTCAAATAATATCTTAGCTCAACCAGGGAGGCCTGGGTAATAGTCTCAGGTTTTTGCAGAGCAGCAAGAGCTTACATGTCCAACAAATGCAGATAGAAGAAAACACAAGCAGCAGATGGAGGATTACTGGAAACTGGTGTATGCAGCAGGATTTCAGAGCAGAGTAGCAGGATAACCACACAGGTTCACAGGAGCAGGTATATAGCCAGGGAGTCACCAGGGACAGGAGCTGGATGCAAGGCAGAATACTATAGCACAGACTGAAGGCTGGAGTGAAGTTTTATAGCAGGAATACACAGTGCACATGAGATCAAAGACGCCATCTTGGAAAAGTGCCATCTTATCAGATATTGGATCCGATTCCTGAATCCTGGAATCAATAATTTCCTCCACCACAAATTTCTTGCCCATCAATCACCACAGGCTGCGGAGGTGGCACAACACATCCCTGGAAGGTATTAGGAGATACAGGCTTTAGTAAAGATACATGAAAAACTGGGTGTATCTTCATAGTCCTAGGCAGCTTCAGCCGGCAGGCCACAGAGCTCACAATACTGTTGATCTTGAAAGGGCCAATGAATTTCTGTCCAAATTTTTGTGAAGGAACGTTTACCTTCAGATTCTTAGTTGTTAACCACACGGAATCTCCTACCTTGAACATGGGTGCAAGTTTACGGAATCTATCAGCCGATCTCTTATAATGTTCTTGAGCTGTGGTCAGGGATTCCTTCAGAACCTTCAGATTTTGCCTCATCCCAGTCAGCCTTTCCTCCACTGCCGGAACCGGAGAATTAATTGGAGACCTAGGTAAGATACATGGATGATAACCCAGATTGGCAAAGAAAGGTGTAAATTTAGTGGAAGTGCTCTGACAATTGTTTTATGAAAATTCAGCTAACGGCAGCAACTCCAACCAATCATCCTGGAGATGGCTGACATAGCATCTTAGATATTGTTCCAGCGTCTGGTTGGTACGCTCAGTCTGACCATTTGTCTGGGGATGGTAAGCGGAAGAAAGACAGACATTAATATTGAGTGCAGAGCAAAACCCCTTCCGGAATCTTGAAGTGAACTGTACTCCACGGTCAGAGATGATCTCATCCGGGACCCCATGCAACCAAAAGACATTCTGTATAGCCAAGTTCACTGTATCTTTAGCTGAGGGGAGGCCGGTGCACGGAACAAAATGAGCAGCTTTAGTTAGGCGATCAACTACCACCATGATTGTATTAATGGCCCCTGATGTAGGCAGCTCCACAATAAAGTCCATTGATATAGACCCCCAAGGGGGGGACGGAACAGGTAATGGTTGTAGAAGACCCGTAGGTGCCACATGAGGAGTCTTGTAACGAGCACATACCTCGCAAGAGAGAACATAGTCCTTGGTATCCTTCAGGCAAGTTGGCCACCAGAAGAATCGGCTCAGGAACACTTGTGTCTTCTGTACCCCCCTGTGACCAGCCAACTTGGAGTCATGTACCAACTTGAGGATCTGCAGACGGACGACCTCCGGGACGTAGATACGTCGATCTCTGAACCACATGCCACCCTTAAAGACAAGATTTATATCCACAGGTGGGTTGGCCAGAAATACATCACCTTTATAGGCCTCCCTGCACTCCTTCCACAAGTCCTGATCGTGGATAACTCCGATGAAATTGGCATCAGATAGAATGGTCTTGGACGGGGCTCCAGGTACGGAATCCGCAGCATGGATTCAGGATAAAGCATCAGCCTTCCCATTACGAGAACCTGGATGGTACGAGATAACAAAGTTAAATTGATTTAAAAATAAGTTCCAAAGAGCCTGATGAGGAGGAAGACATCTAGCGGATCTAAGGAACTCTAGATTGCGATGGTCAGTTAGCACTATGATCTGTTGTGCAGCTCCCTGCAGATGATGCCTCCATTCTTTGAAAGCGGCAATAATAGCCAACAATTCCTTGTCTCCCACATCGTATTTCTTCTCTGCTGAGGTTAGTCTACGGGAAAAGAAAGCACAAGGATGTAGCAGACCCTTCTCTCCAGTTCTTTGGGAGAGAATAGCCCCCAAAGCATTATCAGAAGCATCCACCTCCACAATGAAAGAAAATGTTGGATCTGGGTGTATCAACAGCGGTGCTGAGGTGAAACAGATCTTAAGCCGATCAAAAGCTTCTTGAGCCTGTGATGACCACTAAAAGGGCTTTTCCTTCTTTGTCAAGGAAGTAATGGGACGGACAATATCAGAAAAATTTCGTATAAAGCGTCTGTAGAAATTTGCAAAACCAATAAAACGTTGGACCTCCTTAAAGTTCTTGAGTACTGGCCAGTCAAGGATGGCCTGAATCTTACCAGATTCCATGTTTAGCCCCTGGAGAGAGATTATATAACCTAAGAACTGTATCTCAGAACGATGGAACTCGCATTTCTCCAGCTTAATATACAGATGGTTCTCTTTCAGACATCTTAAAACAGTTTTGACATGTTCTTCATGTTCCTGTAGAGAGTCAGAAAAGATTAGTATATTGTCCAAATAGATCACCACAAACTGGTCCAACAAATCTCTGAAAATGTCATTAGCAAGGTGTTGAAACATTGCAGGGACATTACAAAGCCCAAAGGGCATCACAAGATATTCAAAGTGTCCATACCGGCATCTGAATGCTGTCTTCCACTCATCCCCTGAACGAATACGCACCAAATTATAAGCACCACGAAGATCCAGTTTATAGAACACCTTAGCATGGCGGACTCATTCCAGTAATTTGGGAATCAGAGGCAAAGGGTAACGGTTTCGTATGGTTACCTTATTGAGTTCACGATAGTCAACACAGAGTCTCAGGGTCCCATCCTTCTTTTTTACAAAAAATATAGGTTCCCCTGCTGGTGAGGAAGAAGGACGTATGAAGCCTTTGGCCAGATTTTCATCAATATACTCCTTTAAGGATTGAAGCTCAGGTGCCACCAAAGGGTATACGTTACCAAAAGGAATAGCTGCCCCAGGAAGCAGCTCAATGGGACAGTTATAATGCCTGCGTGGAGGAAGCTGATCTGCATTCTTCACAGATGTCAGAGAACTCTTTATATGCTGAAGGTAAAGTAAATACCTGTACATGTGGTTCCTTAGCCGTGGACTCAGGGACAGCTTCTGTTAATGCTGAGTTGCTCCTTGTTGGAAAGATAATCTCCTTGGTCTCCCAGTTGATATTTGGGTTCTGAGAACACAACCAAGGAATGCCTAAAATCACAGGAAAATGAGGAGAAGAAATTAGCAAGAAAGAAAGTTGCTCCTGATGATTACGCTCCAACAAAATTTCAAGGGGTGCGGTCTCCTGATTCACAGGCCCAGAGATTAAAGGTGACCCATCCACTGTTTCTATGGTAATTGGAGAGGCTCTTTGCTGAATTTCAATACCATGTTCCTTGGCAAATGCGATATCCATGAAATTGCCACCTGCACCAGAGTGAACCATAGCTGCACTGGAAATCCACTGTCCTGAACACAGGATCTTAATAGGGAGAGAACAGTGAGAGTTCTTTTCCTTAAGCTCCTTAGGGGTGAAGTCATAGAAAGTGAATGGAATACAGCGTTTAAAGGCAGGCTACATTCAGAGATGTCAGATTCATCATCACAGTTGTCATACTCCCCTACCACTGCTATCACCTTGTTAGGCCGTCTGGGACACTTAGGACAATTGATCAGAAAGTGGTCAGACTGGCCGCAGTAGAAACATAGTCTTTCGCGAAGGCGATGCTCCCGGCGCTCATTAATCTCGCGCCTCTGAACGGAATCAATTTGCATGGGCACCTCCTCCACCTCCCGAGATGTTTTACCTGCAGGCTCTTTGGAAGGAAGGGAAAAGTTAGAGATACGATTAAAGGCAGCAAACTTCTCCTACCCTCAGTAAGGCGAATGTCTATGCGCACACAATGCTGTATAAACGTTTCTAGCTCTTGTGGTGACTCAGAGCGAGCTAATTCATCTTTTACAATACTAGACAGACCCCTTTTAAAAATAGGCAATTGTTCATAACTGTCCCAATTGGTATCTACTGCTAATCTCCTGAATTCAGTAGCATACTCAATAACAGAACGTTTAGCCTGGCGTAAAGGCAATACAGCAGATTCAGCGGTTGCACGGCGATTAGGATCATCAAACATTAATGCCATAGCGGCCAAGAAATCATCCAAGTTATTTAACTGTGGGTCACGAGACTCAATCATCGGATTCGCCCAGTGAGCGATCGTGAGGTCAGCAGCATTATTACACACAATACCTTGGATCTATCACCAGCAAAACGGTCGGCATGTACATCAAAATATAGCATACATTGATTCACAAAGCCACGAAATTTGTCACAATCACCATTAAATCTGATTGGGGGCAACTTAGGTGGGCTAGCTGGTGGCGGTTGCCCAGAGGGTAAAGTCGCTTGTGCAGCTATTTGCGTGCTTATGTCCTGAAAAGCCCGTCCATACTGGGACTCTATGCCAGCAAGTTTGTTTTCTTGGGCTGCCATGCGGGTGCTTAAGTCCTCCAAAGTTTGTCCAAAGACTTGTTGATTGTGTTCAATGCTTCCTAACTTCTTTTGCAGACCTTCCACATCTTTCTGCAGTGATCTAATTATAGAAAACACCTGCTCTAATCTGCTTTCTGCAGTCATCGTTCCAGCAGTCTCCTGTTTTTTTAGGCTAGAGCATCCTGTAATAACTATAGGGGATAACTCAGGAGACTCTTTGCGTGGAAAGACAACTACAGGACACAGTTTTATAAGTGGTAAAGTCTATATTATCACACGGTGATTCAAACAGGTGCAGAGAGAAACTCAAATCCACAACACTTGGTGTAAGTATTAAATGCAGCTTAACAGTCTATAGGGAACTTCAGAGGAAAATGCAATCACGCAGAAAGTCTATGAAGCATAATTATTCTTGAGGATACTTGACACAAATAAGTTCTTGTTTAGTCCAAATACAGATAGCTATGCTTATAAGGCAGTTCAAATAATATCTTAGCTCAACCAGGTAGGCCTGGGTAATAGTCTCAGGTTTTTGCAGAGCAGCAACAGCTTACATGTCCAAAAATGCAGATGGAAGAAAACACAAGCAGCAGATGAAGGAGAATTACTGGAAACTGGTGTATGCAGCAGGAACTCAGAGCAGAGTAGCAGGATAACCACACGAGTTTATGCATGGCCCCCTGAGGAAGCCCACGCGAAACGCGTGTTGGGGCTGCGTAGTCTGGCCAGTGCATGGACATATTTGGGTGAGATATGATGCTCTGTATTTGATATATTCTATTTGAAGATCTGTGTATTTCTACATAGGGCCATGGCTATGGTGATGATGTGATTTTGATTAACATATAAGATACCCAGTATTTTGTGACAGTGTTGCAGTATATATATTATGGTTGTTGAAACTCCCGGTCCTATTTACATATTTGTATCTGTGTCGGTCTTTTGTCTGTGTCCGTCACCATACAATTTTGCTTGTCCATATAATAATTTTTTATTATTGTGTATTTAATGTTGTTCTTTTTATATTGATTACTAATAAATATTTGATATATTTTATATGGGTAGTCTGGTACTCCTTTTTTGTTTGTTTATAAAGGAAAGGATCCTTGAAGCTCCCAAAATCTGGTGATTAACCATACAAAAAATGTGGGCAAATAACAGACCATAAATTACTCCCAGCCGTTACCCCACTGGCTCGGGAGCACTAATAACCTGAGGTGTTCCATTGTCCACTTAACCCTGGGGATCCGACTGACCACTGCCGAAAATCGCCCCCAAAATCACCAGACCAAAAACCATAATAAAATACCAATTGAGGAATCCATATACCCCCAGATCCCCTAGACCAATTTAGCACCAACTTCAAGGACTCCATAACTGTCAAAATGAAGACATTTGACCACCTCAAATGCCTGAGACCCCCCACACCGAAATGCTATGGCCCTTTCAATACTGTCCTGTAAACCAAGTGCCCACAGATCGATGTCTACACCATTGAAATGCACCATATCCAATAGCAAGAATTCTTCATCCCTCTTTTCCAACTTAAAGTGATGAACCGCAACACGTCCGCTCCTTACCACAAAACTGGACACAGCCTGATTAACTGTTATTCTGGCCTTGTTAATCTTTTCAACAGATTTAGCGTGACGCCAACATTTCTGTGGAACAATTTCATACCACACCACAGTCAGTCCTCTAAAAGATATCCATAACCTAAGCAAATCATGTTTAATGTCCTTCACTAACTTCTGAAACTGACGAACCCCCAGCTTATTACCCCCCGACATGAAGAACCAACATATCAGGTGGCCTATCGAGCTCAGTGCTGCTATGTATCTCCTGAAGGACCCTGTTCCACCCCATCCCCCTGAAGCCAAGCCACCTTTTCACTGCCACATTCCTGGAAAAACCAAGCTGCCTTCCCTCACGCCGCACAGACATACGAATGGATTGGAACCTACAATAAAACACAAATCCTTCTCATAAACAAGACAATCACAATTCACCTCAATTATGCGGATCTGCCCCAACTCCCTGAGGCCTAATATAACTCCTATAATGCCTGGAATCCCATCTCCCAATTTGCTCCCAATTGGGGCCTAAACCACCAATGGCTGCCTCCATTGCGGCCCCAATCTGAAAAGAGTGAGATGCAAATCGGGAAGCATCCAAACCCAACAAAGCCAAACCCGTCCTAAAAACTGTAACAAACAAACTTTGACAAAAAGGAACCATCTGCATGACACAATAAAGGTCTCCTTTTCCGAGGCCGAAAACTATTAAAAGACTGTAAACAGCGTACAGGACACATAAAAAATCAGGCACTGCCCCTAACAAAACCCGCTTACCAATCCCCTCCTGGTCAGTTTTCGATCGCCTGATCCAAAACTCTAACCCCTCGTTCCTGATCACCACGTCCTTGGCTAACAGACCTCCCCCTCTATGTTTACTGGGAGACACAATGCCCCAAAGAAAGCAAGCGAAAAATGCAAACGAAAAATGCAAGCCTCAAATACTGAAATGCAAATCTTGTCCATACTCACACCTAACTGCTCCAATACTCTAAAAGAAACCGGACACCTACAATCACCTCGACTACCTTTTTGTCTAAACCCCTTAAATGCCTGTTTTACCAAGAACGTTTTCGTCAAATCCCTCTGACCCCGAAGCTTGAAACTAATAGCCAAAGCCGCACTAATCTGCGAGACCTTTGTTGTCGACCGACACTCCGCAGCCCCCCGACGCAACCACAACAATAACCTGAGTTCCCACCTGATCAGCGACAGAAGTGCTACCTGCACACAACACCAACCAGCCTTTCCAAGAACACCATACTGATTGATAAGCGGCCCAAGTGCTTGGTGCCAGAGACAATCGAATCAAAGATTCTGCAGCCCAGAGACCACACTCCAAAGATCTGCCGGGCACTTCAAACCCTCTTCCTTCGCAGCCAGGGCCAGTGACCGGAAACGCTCCCACTGCAAACGAGATAGCAAGTCAGCAATAGAATTCCTTACGTCCGGCACATGAGAGGCCGTGACATATGCCTTTATGGACAAACAAGTCAAAACCAACTGCCGAAGAACATGAATCACCACAGGAGAATACGCCATCAAGCTGTTGATCACGTACACTACCCCATGTTGTCACAATTGAAACGTACCCTCCTGTTTTAAAAATCCCTCCTCAATTAATGAACGGCTACCAGAATGGGAAATATGCCGTGTTCCAAATTATTATGTAAATTGGATTTAAGTGTCATAAAGATTTAATTGTTGTGTTTTTCAAATAAACTCATGGATGGTATTGTACACGAAGACAAATTTTCAAACAGTCTTGTTTACTGATGAGTGTCGAGCAACCCTGAATGGTCCAGATGGATGGAGTAGTGGATGGTTATAAATTTCTTTGAAGCACCTGTGGGTTCCAGGTGCTCACTACACATCTAAATACATTCCTTGAGGGGTCTAGTTTCCAAAATATGGTCACTTGTGGGGAGTTTCCACCTTTTAGGCACCTCAGGGGCTCTCAAAACGGGACATGATGTCCACTAATGATTACAGGAAATTTTACATTCAAAAAGTGAAATGACGCTCCCTCCCTTACAATCCCTGCCGTGCACCCAAACAGCAATTTTCTCCCTCATATGGGGTGTCGGCATACAAATTTTATAGTGCAATATCTCTTGTCACCCTTTTGAAAATGCAACATTTGGGGCTAAAAACATTTGTGGGGAAAATGTAATATTTTTTTTTTTCCTGACTCAACGTTATCAACTTCTGCGAAACACCTGAGGGTTCAATGTGCTCACCACACATCTAGATCAGTTCCCTGAGAAGTCTTGTTTCCAAAATAGTGTAATGTTGATGGGGTATCAACATGCTCAGGAGAAATTACACAATAATTTTTTGGGTCCATTTTTTCCTGTTACCCTTGTCAAAATAAAAAAAATTGGATCTGAAGTAATTTTTTTGTGAAAAAAAAATTAAATGTTCATTTTTTCTCACATTCCAAAAATTCCTGTGATGCATCTGAAGGGTTAATAAACTTCTTGAATGTGGTTTTGAGCATCCTGAGTGGTGCAATTTTTAGAAAGTGTCACATTTCGGTATTTTCTGTCATATTAGTCCCTCAAAGTGAATTAAATGTGATGTGGTCCCTAAAAAAATGGTTTTTGTAAATGTTGGAAACATGAAAAATTGCTGGTCAACTTAACCCTCATAACTTCCTAAAAATATTTAACTTCCTAAAATATTTGGTACCAAAATAGTGCTGATGTAAAGTAGAATTGTGAGAAATATTATGTTAGTGTTGGTGGATTGCACTAAATTAAAATAAACTTTAAAATGCAATTGCAACCCGGGGTCCACCGTGCAAAGATGTAAAACTACTGCTAGTGTAAATAATGATAGATAAAGAAACTAGCGAACATTCCTACTTAAACACCGTGTGTTAACTCCACACAGTGGGAATGGAAGGCAGAAAACCAAACCCAGATACTACTCAGAGATGCACAGGGAGAGGAGTACCAACTCGGCTAACTGCCGAGAGTTGCAGAGACAGTAAGTACCAGCTCAGCTAACCACCGAGGGGTACAGGGAAGGTAAGTACCAGCTCAGGTAACCACCGAGGGGTACAGGGAAGGTAAGTACCAGCTCAGGTAACCACCGAGGAATACAGGGAAAAATAGGAAGTGTGCAATATCCCATTAAACCAGCAGGGAAACAACACGTGGATTGAACTTTCTCTGTGGTGCAATACCCTGTTCACCCCTCAGGAAAGTAGTGCATACACACGGGAGGAAAACAGATAGCAAAAACTCACAGTCAGCAAGAACACGCAGCAAACCTCCTCTCCGGAGGTGCCAGAATTCTAAAGGCACAGGGCCAGCCCTGAAAACATGCTGACACAGATCACGGTCATCCCACTGGTAGCCGTTACCATGCTAAACACAATGCACAGACAGAGCGGTAGCATATCCACCCACACATACACCAAACACACGTGACACTAGCACACCCGCATGCTTCACTTAAAGCCCTTTATGAACCAGGCTCCACCCCCAAACACTCATGCACAGTTGGATGGGGCGTCGCCCATGTGCCAATCAGGAGCTGCCACATCACCAGAGAAGTAAGCATCCGAGCACCAATGATAAGACACCACCTCATGGACATGCTCAGTAAGGTGATTTCTAGACATAGACTGCCAGAGGGTGGCAGTTGACTCTATATATCACTGGTTACCATAGACTTTAGCTGGAGAGCCAGCAGTAACCACACATATAACAGGAGCCTGAACAAAATTCTGGCATCAATATCTGTGCTAAGCAGCAGAGCCAGCGGCTTACCCTGAATGGGAGACCAGAGCACCAAACCATGCCTGCGATACATCCCACGTGGCAGAAAAGTCCCAGCCTCTAGCATATTATTTATTAACTATACTTTGTGACATATTTCTGTGATTTAAAGGGAACCTGTCACCTGAATTTGGCGAGACCAGTTTTGGGTCATATGGGCGGGGTTTTCGGGTGTTTGATTCACCCTTTCCTTACCCGCTGGCTGCATGCTGGCCGCAATATTGGATTGAAGTTCATTCTCTGTCCTCCGGAGTACACGCCTGTGCCAGGCAATATCGCCTGGCGCAGGCGTGTACTCCGGAGGACAGAGAATGAACTTCAATCCAATATTGCGGCCAGCATGCAGCCAGCGGGTAAGGAAAGGGTGAATCAAACACCCGAAAACCCCGCCCATATGACCCAAAACTGGTCCTGCCAAATTCAGGTGACAGGTTCCCTTTAAGGGCATGAAAATTCAAAGTTTGAAATTTACCAAATTTCCATTTTTTTTTACAAATAAATCAAAGTCATATCAAAGAAATTTTATCACTATCATGAAGTACAGTATGTCATGCAAAAACAATCTCAAAACCAATGTGATCCGTTAAAGCATTCCAGAGTTATAACCACATAAATTGACAGTGGTCAGAATTGTAAAAATTTGCCTGGTCATAGACATGCAAACCACCTTCGGGGGCAAAGGGATTAATAGACGAGGATTTTTTTTAACTGAAAATACCCTGATGAGGCATCATACATTGACTAGTGCCAAAGAACCCTATGAGACAAATTAAGATAATGTACAATGTAAACCGAATTGTTATTCACATTCTCAATTTTTCCCTATTTGTTCTGTTCGTATCTGTTCCATTTTGCAATTTCACTTTTCACCTGCAAATAACTTTCTAATTCTGACCTACAGAACTTGTGATATCTCAATCATAGTAGAGTAGAATAATGATAATAATTGTATTTCTATAGCGCCAACATATTCCGCAGCACTTTACGTTTTAGAGGGGACTTGTACAGACAATAGACATTACAGTATAACAATAAACACTTAGATCAAAACAGATACCAAGAGGAATGAGGGCCCTGCTCGCACGCTTACAATCTATGAGGAAAAAGGGGAGACACAAAAGGTGGGGAGGGCTATAAATGCATAATGCGTGTGAGAACGTCATATGAAGAACCTGGTTATGGTAAAAATTTTGAATGGGCAACACAGGGATAGTTAGATTAATGTATTGAGGCGGTAGGCCAGTTTGAAGAAATGGGTTTTTAGAGCACGCTTAAAACTGTGGGTATTGGGGATTAATCGAATTATCCTGGATAGTGCATTCCAAAAAATTGGCGTAGCACGTGAAAAATCTTGGAGACGGGAGTGGGAGGTTCTGATTATTGAGGATCTTAACCTCAGGTCATTAGCAGAACAGAGGGCACGGGTAGGGTGGTAGACTGAGACGAGGGAGGAGATGTAGGGTGGTACTGAGCCATGGAGTGCTTTGTGGGTGAGAGTAATAAGTTTATACTGAATTCTTGAGTGGATGGGTAACCAGTAGTGATGAGCAAGTATGCCCGTTGCTCGGGTTTTCCCGAGCATGCTCAGGTGGTCTCCGAGTATTTGTAAATGCTCAGAGATTTAGTTTTTGTTGATGCAGCTGCATGATTTACAGCTGCTAGACAGCTTGAATACATGTGGGGATTCCCTAGCAACTAGGCTAAACTCACATGTACTCAGGCTAGCTAACAGCTGTAAATCATGCAGCTGCATCAACAAAAACTAAATCTCCAAGCACTTACAAATACTTGGATACCACCCGAGAGTGCTTGGGAAAACCCCAGCAACGAGTATACTTGTTCATCACTAGTAACCAGTGTAATGACTGGCACAAGGTAGAGGCATCGTTGAAACAATTGGTGAGGAATATGATCCTGACTGCAGCATTCAAGACAGATTGGAGTGGGGAGAGTTTGGAAAGAGGGAGACCGATTAGTAGAGACTTACAATAGTCCAGACGAGAATGAATAAGAGAAACAGTAAAATTTTTGCAGAGTCAAAAGTAAGAAAGAGTCGAATTCTAGAAATGTTTTTGAGCTGCAGATAACAAGAGCGAGCCAATGATTGGATCTGGGGGGTGAATGAACGCTCTGAATAGAGTATGACCCCAAGACAGCGGTATGTTGCTGGGGAGTAATGGTAGAACAATACACAGAAATGGCAATGTCGGGCATTTGTAGGTTAAAAAAGGGAGGAACACAAGGAGTTCAGTTTTTGACAGGTGCAGTTTCAGATAGAGGGAGGACATGATGTTGGAGACAGCAGTATGACAATCACTGGTTTATTCTAAAGAGGCAGGCGTGATATCAGGAGAGGAGGTGTATAATTGGGTGTCATCAGCATAGAGATGGTACTGGAAACCAAATCTACTGATTGTTTGTCCAATAGGGGCAGCATACAAAGAGAAGAGGAGGGGGCCTAGGACTGATCCTTTAGGAACCCCAACAGTAAGGGGAAGATCGAGAGGAGAAGGAGCCAGGAAAAGATACTAGTGAAGGAGTGGTCAGAGATAGGAGGAGAACCAAGAGAGAATGGTGTCCTTGAGGCCAATGGAGTGGAGCATAATGAGGAGGAGCTGATGATCCACAGCGCTGAATGCTGCAGAGAGATCCAGGAGAATTAGCATGGAGTAGTGACCATTAGATTTAGCTGTTAGTAGGTCATTAGAGACTTTAGTGAGGGCAATTTCAGCAGAGCGTAAAGAGTGGAAACCGGATTCAAGAGGGTCGAGAAGAGAGTTATCTGAGAGATAGCAGATAAGACGGGAGTGGACCAGGTGTTTCAGGAGTTTAGAAATGAAGGGAAGATTAGAGACTGGTCTATAGTTAGCGGCACAGTTTTGGTCGAGGGATGGTTTGTTAAGTAATGGATGTATGATGGCATGCTTAAATGAGGAGGGAAAGATACCAGAAGAGAGAGAGGTTGAACATTTTTGTTAAGTGAGTGGTGACAGCAGGCGAAAGGGACTGGAGGAGATGTGACGGAATGCGGTCACTGATGCAAGTAATGGGGCGAGAAGATACAAGGAGCCTGATTACTTCTTCTTCTGTGATTGGTTCAAAATCTGAACATGGACATTAACCCTTAAAGGTATCATATATGTGTATATTGTTATCTTTCTAATCACTGATCTTGGTTTTGGCAGAGCAGTGGCTGTGATATCTATACTGGCTCTGGTATTTATACTTGAACACTTTATGTTTGTTGTGGCACTTGTGCACTTTATTTATTGATACACTATTTTATTATCTGCTTATATGCTAATGTTTGATGCACTTTTGCAAATTCCAAACAATATATTTTGTTATATTTTTTTTAATACCATATTGGATGATCTTCACCGTTCCACGTTCACCTATTATTATTTATCCTACGTTTTTCAGCATCATGTCTCCTTTTAATCATATTGTGGGTTATTTATATATTTATTTATTAATTATATTATTAATTATTAATAATATTATATGTCCTGTTGTGCACTTCTTCTTTTTTTTTTATTTTTTAATCATGTTATGTAATTTGACCATCTGCTATTAAAATAAAGATAAATATATGAATATCCTAGCCTAATATTAATCCTTCTTTTAGCCTATGTCTCTTGGGCTTTGGTTTTTTTCTATGCATTGAGTGGGTTCCACTCACTTTTACCACACACCCCATATATCTTATTAATATATCTATATACAGTACACCATATCTATTCGCTTCATTTAGATATATAAATTATATTTTATTGGTTAATATTAATGTGTGTGTGTGTGCGTGTGTGTGGTTTTCTAGATACTCGAGTATAAGCCAAGATTTTCAGCCCATTTTTTGGGGCTGAAAGTCCCCCTCTCAGCTTAAACTCGAGTCATACCCAGGGGTCGGCAGGGGAGGGGGAGCGGGGGCTGTCTAATTATACTCACCTACTCCTGGTGCGGTCCCTGCAGGTCCCTGCTTCCCCGGCGCCACAGCTTCTTCCTGTAGGGAGCGGTCACATGGTACCTCTCATTACAGTAATTAATATGCAGCTCCACCTCCCATAGGGGTGGAGCCGCATATTAATTACTGTAATGAGCGGTAACAGTGACCGCTCAATACAGAAGGAAGCTGCGGCTCCGGGGAAGCAGGGACCACGCCAGGAGCAGATGAGTATAACTGGGAGGTGAGCACTGCGCGATATTCACCTGCTCCTCGTTCCGGCGCCCCTCCATCTTCAGTGTCTTCTGCATTGACGCTCATGTCAGAGGGCGCGATGATGTGGATAGTGCGCGCCCTCTGCCTGATCGTCAGTGCAGAAGAAGCTGAAGATGGAGTGGCACCGGAACGAAGTCAGGTGAATATTGAAAGTGCCGGGGGCCTGAGCGACGGAGAGGTGAGTATGTGATTTTTTCTTTTTATCGCAGCAACAGCAAATGGGGCAAGAGTCTGAAAGGAGCATCTTATGGGGCATAATCAACATTTGTGCAGCACTATATGGGGCAAATATCTTTATGGAGCATCTTATGGGGCTATAATCAGCGTTTGTGCAGCACTATATGGTGCAAATATCTTTATGGAGCATCTTATGGGGCCATAATTAACGTTTGTGGAGCATTATATGGGGCAAGTGTCTGTATGGAGCATCTTATGGGGCCATAATCAAGGTTTGTGCAGCATTATATGGGGCAACTATCTTTATGGAGCATCTTATGGGGCCATTATTAACCTTTATGCAGGATTATATGGGGCATATTTTAATATCTAGCATCTTATGGGGCCATCATAAACTGTATGGAGCATTATATGGGGCTTCTGATTCAATATGGATATTCAAAAACACCTAACCTTCTGATGTCTCAATTAATTTTACTTTTATTGGTATCTATTTTTACTTTTGACATTTACTGATAGCTGCTGCATTTTCCACCCTAGGCTTATACTCGAGTCATTAAGTTTTCCCAGTTTTTTGTGACAAAATTAGGGGGGTCGGCTTATACTCGGGTCAGCTTATACTCGAGTATATACGGTACTTGCAGACATAACTAGAAATGACCGGAGACATGCAGGATCTATGCAGTAGTTGAATGAGCTATATACTATAAGATATACTGGCAGACATGAGTAGAAATGACTGGAGACATGCAGGATCCAGTAGATGAACCAATGAGATACTGTAAGCATCAATCATCCTGTCCCAGACAATACCTGACAAATTGTCAACTTAAAATGTTTCCACTAATTCTGGATCATAACATTTTTTTAAAAAAATTACATTTTTATGGACTTTATGGTAAATTGATTGAATAATGACCAAATACATATTAACAAATGCAATCTAACACTTTTTTTGCAGATAGATATGAGATAGGTAGGTAGGAAGGTAGGTAGATAGCTAATTTAAATAGATAGACAGATGTGTACTTACCTGTCACAATTAAAGTGCTGGCTAGATTGAAGGTCAGGTCCAGTCCCGATAAAGAGCAGTAATACACCCCGGAGTCGGAAGTCAGGACATTTCTAATCTCCATGCAGAGAACAACCCTATTTTCACAGTAGGTATGATATCTACTCTTGTTTTGTGTGTAACATCCACTTCGTGCCACAAACTCCAATCCCCCGTCCTCTTTCTCTTTGTACCATTGAATATTATTGGCTTTATTACCAAGGCCACATGTGATGTTAGTGTTCTTGCCTTTTTCTACAAAGAGAACATGTGAAAATTCTGGGATGTTTTCATCTGTAATAGTACCTGGGGGACACAATATTCAGTTATTTGAACTGATCAGTATGCAGGTCACAGAAAAGTATGTAATATAGGTATCTATCTATCTCCTATCTATCTAGATCTATCTATCATCTTTCTATCTATTATCTATCCATCTATTATCTATCTATCATCTATTATATATCTCCTGTCTATCTATTGTCTATCTCATATCTATCTCTTATCAAATCTGTTGTCTATTATATATCTATTCCATATCTATTAGTGTTGAGCATTCCGATACCGCAAGTATCGGGTATCGGCCGATACTTGCGGCTATCGGAATTCCGATACCGAGATCCGATACTTTTGTGATATCGGGAATCGGTATCGGGATTAATATCAATGTGTAAAATAAAGAATTAAAATAAAAAATAGGGATATACTCACCTCTCCGACGCAGCCTGCACCTTACCGAGGGAACTGGCAGCCTTCTTTGCTTAAAATGCGCGCGTTTACTGCCTTCTGTGACGTCACGGCTTGTGATTGGTCGCGTGCCGCCCATGTGACCGCGACGCGACCAATCACAACAAGCCGTGACGTAATTTCAGGTCCTGAATGCCTAATTCTAGGCATTCAGGATTTGAAAATTACGTCACGGCTTGTGATTGGTCGCGTGCCGCCCATGTGACCGCGACGCGACCAATCACAAGCCGTGATGTAATTTTCAAATCCTGAATGCCTAGAATTAGGCATTCAGGACCTGAAATTACGTCACGGCTTGTTGTGATTGGTCGCGTCGCGGTCACATGGGCGGCACGCGACCAATCACAAGCCGTGACGTCACGGAAGGCAGTAAACGCGCACATTTTAAGCAAAGAAGGCTGCCGGTTCCCTCGGTAAGGTGCAGGCTGCGTCGGAGAGGTGAGTATATCCCTATTTTTTATTTTAATTCTTTATTTTACACAGTAATATGGATCCCAGGGCCAGAAGGAGAGTTTCCTCTCCTTCAGTCCCTGGGAACCATCAGGGATACCGTCCGATACTTGAGTCCCATTGACTTGTATTGGTATCGGGTATCGGTATCGGATTAGATCCGATACTTTGCCGGTATCGGACGATACTTTCCGATACCGATACTTTCAAGTATCGGATGGTATCGCTCAACACTAATATCTATCTGTCTATCTATCTATCTATCTATCTATCTATCTATCTATCTATCTATCTATCTATCTATCTATCATATATCTATCTATCCATCCATCTGTCTATTATCTATATAGCACATATCTATCTATCTATACACAGTATATCTATATATTATCTATCATCTATCAATTATCTATGTATTATCTATATATTATCTATTACCCATCATCTATCAATTATCTATGTATTATCTATATATTATCAACCTATCACCTATCTATTGTCTATCGATCTATTATCCATCTATCTCTTATCTATCTATTATCTATCTATCTATTGCAATGCTGCTTCTTACTGCTTGTGTTGGGGGACACTCGCTTGGCAACAGAATAAAGATAGACAGGCATGGGTTTTCACATAAACAGTCTATTTTGGTTTATTTAAACATCATAAACTGCTGTAGGCCATGTTACACATCACAGACCTCACACATAGTCCATAACACTTCATATTACATAGCTTTAACTTGCAGTCACTAAACACGCCAGACCTCTTTGTCCAGTAAGCGCAGGTGACACACGCCGAACAGTTCATTAATGTCCATGGAACACAACAGCACCAACACACGACATTAGGTTGCAGTCTCTAAACATGCTGGACCTTACTCCGTCCGGTTACCATGGGTGGCCGCACAGTTCATTAACTGACCACTTGTCAGTGCACACAGTTCCTCAACTCTGGGTTACCGTCCTGGAGCTCCTGCTCCACACGCTGACTGCTTGTCAGTCCTCACTCCTGGGAAAACTGCCTTACTGGGATCACCGTCCTGGCCGATGCCTTGCTCCCCAGGCCACTCGACAGTCCAGATACGCAGAAGGGATGGTAGCTTCCCCAACGCAGTGCCTTCACAGACTCTGCAGGACCATGCCTCACCATGTGCTTTTCAGGACTCCGGTCCTACTCCCAGGACCATCCAACACCGAGACCATCCAGGTCCATGGCCTCTCTGTATGCTATTCAGGAAACTGGTCCTAATCCCAGGACCTCCCAACTCACAGGCCTTCCAGGTCCACAGCCTCTCAGTGTGCTATTCAGGACATCCATCCACTCATAAAAACGTCCAACAAACAAGCCTTTCAGGACCTGACACACCGACCATGTGACCAGACCTCAGTCACATTATATCACAGAACACTCTCTCTGTTAGTCAGACCCTTCCAGCTCTCCAACTAACCCTGTAAGCCTCCCTTATTATAAACTGCACAAACACTTGTGGGACTACAAGTCCCAGAGCAACATTACTGGCTTACAGCACAGAGGATCTCCTCTAGGACACATACCGGCCATTCACAACGACGCCAATCACCATCTCATTATCACATTTACGCATCCATGCTTATCCTGAGGAGCACATGCAGTGCCCCTTAGCTGTAGCAGGGGTCACTGCATCACATATCCCCCCTCTGTTCAATGCTGTGGGATTGAAAACTTGTCATGCACCAGTGGTCTCGAGAACGGATATCCAAGTCACCTTGCCCTATCAGTCGAGAGGACCGTTTCAGTCAGTTTTGGCATCATTCATCATCACACCTTTGTTAGGCCTCCCCTGCCCCCAGTGGTCAGTATGTCATCCTTAGGCTTCCCTTGAGTCAACATCTGTCTGCGTCACCAGACCCTTTTTAGTCAACCCACTTTCTAAGTGTGCCCCTGCACGTGACCTTTCTTTCCATGGCCGCCTCCCACTGTTGTTGCGGTCAGTCGAGCCTAGTGACTGATCTGAGTCTGACTCTTTGTTACAACGTCCGCTACCGGGCTTCCGCCTTGGTCACTCAACCCTGAGGTAACTGAGGCGTCAATACTTCTACCTCTTCAATAAGGCCCCCTTCTGTTATCTCTCTGCTGGCCATTTTTCTTATGGTCTTTATTGCCCAGAGAGCAGTTCCTCCATTTGTCTTTATGTCCTCTGTTATCCTCAGCTTGAGGACCTCCAGTCTTTAGTGAACCTCTTCGCCTCTCTATACCACGAGTTGAAGGTGGCGACCACCTGTTTCCCATTTCATGCAGCTCTTTATTGATCTGCTCCTTCTCAAGTCTTAGCTACTCTATCTCTTTTAGGTACACCACGCGATATTCCAGGAGCATCCGGATATTCCCAAGGCTCTCCATGGATCCGACAACAAGGAATGCAACCATTCCAACTTCACCCATGACCAGGGCCTTGTCATCAGCTGGAATCCTCACTCTCTTCACATGGATCTATTCACAATCTCCTGCATCACTTTCCCTAGTCTTCCGATGACCTTCCTCACCCGACCACTGGGCACTTGAATGATGTCTTCCATAATGCCCAGCTGACTTTGAGTTTTCTTCGCATGCTCCAGACGTCGAACAGCTTCCCCATTCAAAAAAAGGATCCGTTTCATCTGTACACACCTCCAGAGCAGATCCCTCAGGACAGCTACTCTCTTCGCTGTGACATCCGTTGTGGACAGTACCACTAGCTGTTCAGTTTCCGGGGTCCAGTGCACCCTACACACCCCCACAGCCTTCTTGAACTCTTCATGCATAGACTCCCTGGCACACGCCTCTCTCAGGTCTTCAGGTACATCTATCATACATTCAAACAAGGAAGTCTCCTGCTCTTCTGCTGTCAAAAGTTCACCATTTTGTTTGGCTCTCAGAGCCACCTGCCTCGGCATGTCATCTTGAGGTACATGTCAGGTGACATCATGTCCATAAGTTGGGCAGATGTACCCTTCCCACTGGTCAACCGGACATCTGACCCATCAATTTTAGGAGGTATTACTGCTTTTAAGTATGCAACCCCATCAGCCTAGAGCCCTCCATCCTCCTGCTGCAGAGGAACTCAACTCTCCCACAAGTCTAAGAACAGCTTAGAGTCTTGGCCTATTATTACCGGACAAGATAAATTCAGGACTATAGTGACATCCTGTCCTGTACTGTCCAAGGCCGTCTCAAGGATCACCCTGGCCACGGGATAGTCCTTAGTGCATCCATGGATGCAGTTGACCCCAACCTTCCTATTGTGTATTGCAAATCCCTAAGGCGCAACCCTTATTAGAGTCACCAAGCTCCCAGAATCGACCAGTCTGAACATATCCTCTTCATTCATCTGCAGGCCACACTCACGTAGCCTCTTTCCGGGTGGGTAGTTCATAGAGCAGATTGGACACACATAGTACAGTTGCCCCTGGCAACAGTTTATCTGCGGCACCACTTTGGGACGCTCTGCCCCCTTTTGGGTAACTACAATTCCCCGGGACTCCACCCCCTTTTGGGACTCCACCCCTTTAGGGTCACCATCCCCTTACTGGGTTACACCCTGTGAACTTCCCACTGTACTCTCAGGCACCAGTTCACACAGTGCAAAAAATAAAAGCATCTCTTTAGGTCGGCACTGGCCCTTTAAGAGCCTGCACGATCCGGACCAATGTCCTCTCGACACCTCACCAGCCCTTGCTGGCGCTACCACAGCTCCTGCTGCAGTCACAAACCGCCGGCACCTCTGGGTGCTGATCACAAGCCGCTGCTGCTGCAACTGCAGCTCCTGATGCTGCAGAAACTCTTACTGCACCTGCAGCTGCTTTCCACAAGGCTCTGCATGGCTCTGCACCGCAGACTTCGTGGACCCACAAAATCCACAGCAACTCTTTGTAATCCCGCCGAGTTACAGCCAGACGCTTATAAGCTTCGTGGACCATTGCCTGCAGTCTAGCACCATATTTAATACTGCTTCTTACAGCTTGTGTTGGGGGACACGCTCTTGGCAACGGAATAAACATAGACAGGCACGGGTTTATCACATAAACAGCATATTTTTGTTTATTCAAACATCATAAACTGCTGTAGGCCATGTTACATATTACAGACCTCACACAGTACATAACACTTCATATTACATGGCTTTAACTTGCAGTCACTAAACACGCTGGACCTCTTTGTCCAGGTACCATGGGTGACCACACGCCGAACAGTTCATTAATGTCCATGGAACACAAAAGGCACCAACACATGACATTAGGTTGCAATCTCTAAACATGATGGACCTTACTCTGTCCGGTTACCATGGGTGGCCGCACAGTTCATTAACTGACCCCCTGTCAGTGCACACAGTTCCTCAACTCTGGGTTACCTTCCTGGAGCTCCTGCTCCACACGCTGACTCCTCATCAGTCCTCACTCCTGGAGAAACTTCCTTACTGTATCACCGTCCCAGATAATGCCTTGCTCACCAGGCCACCCAACAGTCCAGACCCACAGAAGGAACGGTAGCTTCCCTAACTCAGTGCCTTCACAGACTCTGCAGGACCATGGCCTCACCTTGAGCTTTTCAGGACTCCGGTCCTACTCCCAGGACCATCCAGAACAGAGGCCATCCAGGTCCACGGCCTCTCCGAGTGCTATTCTGGAATCCGGTCCTACTCCCAGGACCACCCAACACACAGGCCTTCCAGGTCCACAGCCTTTCAGTGTGCTATTCAGGACGTCCTTTCACTCATAGGACCATCCAACACACAAGCCTTCCAGGACCTGACACACCGACGATGTGACCAGACCTCGATCACATTATATCACAGAAGCCACTCCCACAGGTGGGAGGTGTGTGTGGCTAGTCAGACCCGCCCATCTCTCCGACTAACCCTCTAATCCTCCCTTATTATATACTGCACAAACACTTGTGGGACTACAAGTCCCAGAGCAACATTACTGGCTTACAGCGCAGAGGATCTCCTCTGTGACACATACCGGCCATCCACAATGAAGCCAGCCACCATCTCATTATCGCATTTCCGCATCCATGCGTATCCTGAGAGGCACATGCAGCGCCCCTAGCTGTAACAGGGGTCACTACATGATACTATTATCTATCTATCTATCTATCTATCTATCTATCTATCTATCTATCTATCTATCTATCTATCTATCTATCTCATATCTATTTATTATCTATCTATCTGTCTGTCTAATCTCCTGTCTATATATCTGTCTTATCTATCTATCTATCTATCTATCTATCTATCTATCTATCTATCTATCTATCTATCTATCTATCTATCTATCTACTATTTATGTAATCTATTTATTATATTGTCTATCTCCTAACTATCTTTCAATCCATTATCTATCTATCTATCTATCTATCTATCTATCTATCTATCTATCTATCTATCTACCTATCTATCTCCTATCTATCTTCTATCTACAGTGGGCAAGGAAAGTATTCAGACCCCTTTAAATGTTTCCCTCTTTGTTTCTTTGCAGCCATTTGGTAAATTCAAAAAAGTTTTTTTTTACTTTAATGTACACTCTGCACCCCATCTTGACTGAAAAAAAACAGAAATGTAGAAATTTTTGTAAATTTATTAAAAAAGAAAAACTGAAATATCACATGGTCATAAGTATTCAGACCCTTTGCTCATTATTGAGTAGCAGCATTCTTTTGAGCTAGTACAGCCATGAGTCTTCTTGGGAATGATGCAACAAGTTTTTCACAATTAATATCTATTTCTAAACAGTGTTAGCACAAAAAGAGGATTCAGAGATCCTCCAAAAATTTCAGAAAACAGCAAAAAAGACAGAGATGCTTACCTGCCTAGACCTCCAAACAAATCAGGATGCAGTGGACCCATGTGGTTAAGGCTAGTTTCACATTTGCGTTTAAATCTGCAGCTTTTAAAATGCATCCGCAAGTGGTGGAAAAAGCGCATGTAAAAGCATACAAATACGGCGTTTTTTTGACGCATGCATTGACGCATGCGGTTAAAAAAACGCCGCGTTTGTACGCGTTTACATGCGTTTTTTTCATGCGTTTGCGTTTTTGGTGCGCATGATGAGAAATTTCACAAGAGAAAAAAAAAAGATAACCAGACACCGCCAATGGGACTACAGAGGGCGTGTATTATGGGATCTCTATATATAGACCCTAGGGCAGGGGTGGGGAACCTCGGCCCTCCAGCTGTTATAAAACTACAACTCCCAGCATGCCCTAGCAACTTGCAGCAGTTGAGGCATGCTGGGAATTGTAGTTCTCCCACAGCTGGAGAGCCAAGGTTCCTGACCCCTGCCCTAGGGCTACTGAAATTTTAACAGTTTGCTACTGTATCCTGTGTCATGATGGATCTTCGCATGGACAGCTTTTATTTCAACCTGGATTTCAGCTTCAAACTGTTTCTTGCCTGTGCTTTTGCTTGGGAGCAAGACAGAAATCGCCAAAGATGGAGAAGGAGACAACGTAGGCGTTTTTGGAGGCACCCCATTATCGAACTACGTAAGAGCCGTGGAGCCTACCACACGCTCTATGCCGAGCTTAATGCCAACCCGGAGAAATTCCAGGAATACAAACGAATGTCTCAAGACTCATTCCTGGATTTGCTGTCTCGTGTCCAAGGAGCCGTACGGCGACAGGACACCCAGCTCCGTAAAGCGATTCCACCCGAGGAACGTCTGCTGGTTACATTAAGGTACGTTCCAAATCTAAACCAATGATAGTCCAAATTTACTGTTTTCTGACATGTATTTTTTGTGTATTTTCCTTTCTTTCTTTAGTGTAACCACACCATAAAAAGAATAGATTGTAATGGTTTTTGTGTTTGTTTTTCTTACAGATTTCTGGCCACTGGAGAGAGTTTATCATCCCTCCACTTCCAATACCGGCTTGGAATATCCACCCTGTCCAGAATAGTTGCGGACACCTGCCGGGCTTTGTGGAATGTACTCTGGGATGAGTTTATACCCCTACCCACCTTGGACATGTGGCTAGAAATTGCAGAGAAATTCTGGAGTGTGTGTGATTTCCCCAACTGTTTAGGAACGGTGGATGGAAAGCACATTCGCATTATCAAACCAGCCAGAACAGGATCGGAGTACTTCAATTACAAAAAAATATTTTTCTGTTGTGCTCATGGCAATAGCCGATGCGAACTTTATCGGACGACATTGGAGCTTTTGGCCGTGGCAACGATTCGCAGACTTTCAAGAACTCGGATATGGGCCGCCATGTGTATGGAAAAAATTTCAATTTTCCCCCGCCACAACCTCTTCCCAACACTCAAGGACCACCGATGCCATTTTTATGGTTGGGGATGAGGCCTTTCAGATGTGTGAAAACCTACTGAAGCCCTATTCCAGTTGGGACTTGAACCACACTAGAAGGATCTTTAATTACAGACTGACCAGGGCCCGAAGAACTGTAGAGTGTACCTTTGGTCGCTAAATGGCGCATTCTTGCATCAGCCATAAATCTAAAAGTGGAAACAGTCGACGAGGTGGTCAAAGCCTGTGTGGTGCTGCATAATTTTATAATGGTTAAGGAGCAACCCAAAATTGAACTGGATGAACCAGTTGCACACCCACTGCCCGATTTCCAGCATCACCCGCTGCGGTCAACTGCAGCAGTTGGCCACATGCGGGACCAATTTGCAGCCTTTTTTGATTCAGATATTGGACGTGTCTCATGGCAGGACAATGTAGTGTAAAAGTCCTGTTGTAATTCGATATGTACCAGTTATTTTCTACAATGATAATAATATTTCTCATTAATAAACTTTAGTTTTGGTTGAGTTGACCGTGTCTCCTATCTTTTTCCTCTCCAAACCAAGGCTGTCCTAAAACTGGCAGCATGTGATCTGTATTTAATATCAGTTTTTGTAATCCAAAACCAGGAGTGGGTGATAAAAGCAGAGGTGCTAGTTATAATGTTAATATCATAATTTACCTCTAATTGTTCCACTCCTTGTTTTGGCTTACAAATACTGTTATACAACACTGGCCACATACTGCTAGTAATGGCAGCCATGTTGCTTTATTGGTAAGCTTGTTGACGTCATTGCGTCATGATTCTCTTCTCCTGTATCCATTGGACACAAGCTGAAGAGACAATCACTGTCACACTATCTATAGTCATCAAGTCAGGTGTCAGAAATAATGAATTCATGATAAACATATACAGGCTCATGAATTCACTATTTCTGACACCTGTGCATGTGAGCATAGATATGTAGTGTGTGACCACCAGTGTACTCAAGTTGTGTGTAATATAAGAAGAGAAAATTGTGGTTATACAAGGCAGTTCTCTACTCACCAGGTCAGGTGTCATAACTAATGAGTTTTTTGACACCTGACCTGTTCAGTAGAGGTCTGCACTGTATTACCACCATTTTCTCTTCAGACTGGCACACTAAGCAGAGACCAAAAGAGATTATGGAGATACATGTAATCTTTTTTGGGCCACATCATATCTGTATACTAAAGACACATAAAGCTGCAGTCTTTTTATTTTTAACTAGAGGAGATATGATGTGGCCCAAAAAATTTGTGTGTGGCGAAGTTTCATGGCGCACGGTGTGTGTTGCCGGCGGCAGAAGACACAATAAACCAAACATAATTGTGGCAAATCAAACTTTTTTTATTTTGTTAACAACTGGAAAAAATTATTTTTTACTGCGCCGGCTTGGGGTAGAGTGATGTAAACGAGGGGTATGAAGTACTGAGGGCTGGCTAACCGTGGACGACGCAGAGGTGGCAGGAGAAGGGGCAATGAAACTAGAAGGGTCTGGAAGTTCGGGGATGGGGCTTGACACATGAGAGGCTTCAGACGCACTGGAAGGGTGAGACAAACCTGACATTACAGACACATTGGGAGGTGAAGGGGGAGGAATGCTAAGAGTCCTCGTTTTTTGTTTTTTTTTGTGTTTTCTTTTTTGTTTGCCTGGTTGTGGGAGGTCTTGGTGTGCTCATATGGCGTGGCGTGGTGGTGGGTGACCTGTCAGGGTCCGGCTGCACTGTGTCAGAGTCCATAGTGCTCGTAGATCGTGCAGCCATGGCAGAGTCCATAGTGCTCGTAGATCGTGCAGCCATGCCAGAGTCCATAGTGCTTGTAGAGCGTGCAGCCATGCCAGAGTCCTGCTGCATCGTGGAGGTGGCGGTACGGAAGGCCATGCCAGGGTCCTGCTGCATCGTGGAGGTGGCAGTACGGAAGGCCATGCCAGGGTCCTGCTGCATCGTGGAGGTGGCGGTACGGAAGGCCATGCCAGGGTCCTGCTGCATTGTGGAGGAGGCGGTACGGAAGGCCATGTCAGGATCCTGCTGCATCGTGGAGGAGGCGGTACGGAAGGCCATGCCAGGGTCCTGCTGCATCGTGGAGGAGGCGGTACGGAAGGCCATGCCAGGGTCTTGCTGCATCGTGGTGTCAGTGGAGGAGGTCCAAGCAGGAGCAGCAAATGTCATGGTGGTGGCGGTGGGATGTCCAACTGCACTCGGCATGGTGTTGGTACTGTAGTGGTGTCCGGCTGTGGAAGGAATTGAGGTGGCCGTGCAGTGGGATGCAGCAAAGGTCGACTTCAAGCGTGACAGTGAAGGCACAGGTGGATATGCCACCACTGTCTGCTGAAAATACCGACTCTGCTGCATAGCCTGCACGTAAGCAGCATTGCAGGCCTGCATGACACTCAGCTGGAGATCAGGAGTAAGGTGTTCTGACATGCCCTGCTCAATTTGATTAAAAAAATGATGTGCTGGCCTCTGGAGATCGGTTTTCACTTGATCAAGGCTTTTGCTGACCTCCTGGATACGTGCATTTAAGAGGTTATGCGAAGCATCCATTCGGTCACCCAATGCCTTGATCGCATCGTGTAAAACCGAGCTCAAGTGCAAAAACTCGGGCATGAGTGACCTGTCCGAAGCCCTCTGCCGCTGCTGGGATGAGCCCAAAAAAAAAGGGGGCAGTGGAAGAGGACTGCGAAAGGAGAAGACCTGATGGACCAGCTCCTTGGTCTCCAGTTAGTGTGGAAGGCCCACTTGCTGCTGCGCTGCTGGATGGCTGGGACGGGTCCGTGGCTGTCGGATGAAGGACCACTCCAGAACCTGGGCCGACAGTCGTGCTGTATGTGCTGTGAAAAAAGGAAAAAGAAAATTAATATCAAATTTACCAGACGCAAAATCCTGTGGAATTTAAAAATACAGATTATGGCAATACAATACAACCTAATGCACGTGATAAATACTTATTCTCTGGGCAAGGACCGGTCTTAAGAATGACAGTACTCGATGGTATTTGTAGCGTCTGATCCTCGCTCCTGAACCACTGGGAACACGGCTCTCTTGACGCAGGTCCTTGTTGAAGCGGTCCTTCATCGAACGCCAATGTGTTTTAACTTTGGCTACTGTTAAAAAAAAAATTGTGGTCAGAAAAAGGACTTTTGGCCCTGCTCACACAACTGTGTGTGATGAGAGAAACTCCTGAGAGTTTCTTTCATCACACACAGTCGAGTGAGCACGACCAAGGTCTCTGCTGCTTCACACTGCAGTGCAGTACTTACCAAATGCAGCTCGGACCCGTGTCAGGGCGTTGTCCCAGCCATCCCACATCGCTTGGGCCACCTCATTCCATAACCGCCGGATCATGATGTTGTTCGAGTGCAGTGGATCCTGGGTGTCCCACAACGGGACTCGCTCCTGGACCAGGGTGATAAGGAGGTCATTTTCGATTAGGTCATCCTCCCGTTGTGAAACCTAAAAATTAAAGAAAGTCATTAAAGTTTGCTCAATTTACATAAGGAAAAGAAAGAAAAAAGATGCTGAGAAATGGCATGAATAGGAAAGTCAACATACAAAAGGATTCCAGAAGAAAAAAGTAAGGAAATACGAGTGTAAAGAAAGGAAGATTCAAGAATAGTACACTGAGGACAGTAAGCCTTGTATACGTACCCGCTGCCGCCTTTCCACCGGACCTTGACTCCGCTGCTCCTGCCCTGTCTCAGCCGCAGTAGAAGAGCTCTAAAAAAACCAAAAAATCAAATTGTCACATGTGTCGATGTGACAGTGAATACTTACCAATCTGACGAGGCAAGTACTCACCTCACTGAGGACATGCTCCACTTCCGACTGTCCTGGCCAAAACTTCTCACCAGATGAAGAATCCGAAGAAGACATTCTGATGCATGTAGAAAGAAAGAAATGGCAGAAATTAGGACATGTAGAGACAGAAAATAGAAAATAAAGGCATTGGCTAGGATATACTCACATATACTCACATTGTTCAGGGTCTTTTTCTCAAAGATGTAGCCTGTGTCTCGTCTGCTTCAGAGTCTGGTGAGAAGTGACCTGCAACTGTCCACACCCTCCCTTTTATCACCTTGATGGTGGGGGGTGACTTATCAGTGTCTAGACATGTTTTTCTCAATTGAAACGCATGCGTTCAAAAACGCAACCAAACGCATGTGAAAAAAAACGCATGCGTTTACATAGGCAGCAATGCATTTTTTTGTCGCAATCCTTGCACAATCGACCGCATGCGTTTCCTGGCGGCAAATAGACGCCTCTAGAAATTACTACATGTTGCATTTCCGCACCAAGTCGCAAACGCGGCAAAACGAGAAAAAAAAAAAACGCATGCGTTTTTAATGTTAAATATAGGAAAACACGACGCATGCGTTTATATGCGGTACAAACGCTGCGGCAACAAACGCAAATGTGAAACCAGCCTAAGATGGTTGGCAACACATCAATTACCGATGAGGCAACCACTCACAACCTACCAAACAAATGCAGGGGGTGGCTGCTTGGTACAGTATATTACTGCACATAAAAGACTTGTATGTGGCGCTGTTCACACAATGGAGATGCACAGCAATCAGGTTAACAGCCTAGTAGTGACACCCTTTTATTAGCTCAGGCGGGCTGCCCAGCGCTATCCAAATTCACCCCAAATGAACAGACACCACATTTTACAAGACAAAATGGGCCCAACTGCACCCTGAAAAAAAGTGTGAAAAAACACAGATAAAAAAAAATATGTGAGGTATTAGTTTATATTTTGGCCAAAATATGCAAGCTCGTAACCCACGCCTAATATTTATCTAATATCTTTCTATTTATCTATTATCTATCTATCTATCTATCTATCTATCTATCTATCTATCTATCTATCTATCTATCTATTATCTATCTATCTATCTATCTATTTATTTTTCTATACATGTTTGCTTACATGTTCCCATTAAAAGCAATATAATAAAATGGGCACATGCTAATGCATAATTTACACACAATTACACACACATATACATAGTACAAACGTACACACAAGCAACTATAAAATACACACATACACATAACACATACATATGCATTTTTGTGATGCACTTGTTAGGAGTCGGACAACCAGAAAAATTTTTTTTGTCATTCATAGTTATAGAAGCCATTCTTCTTAAATTTTTTGAAAGATTTCACTATTTGACATTTTGTCTTTGTGCTTGACAATCTTTTTTTTTTAGTTGCCATTTAGGCAAAAACATACTTGTATGTATACATTACATTGTTTTTTTATGGATTTGATGAAGAAGAAACAGCAATCAACATTTTTAATGACACATACTGATCATCACCATAAATAATTTGTTTGCTGTATTGTACAGGTTTTAGGATTAGGGTTGATACCAAATACATTCATAGTATTTATTGATCATTTTCTGAAAGTGTATTAAGTGTGATTAACAGATTTGTTGTTCATTATTTTTGTAATAATTTTGTTGGAAATAAATCTCGTCTTTTTTTCTTACAACATACAGTACATATATACAGAAACGCACTGGAACATGGAGATGTACCAGTACAATATGCCTGTAAAGAAGAATACAATTCAGCTTTTCAGGCGGAGAAAGTCCTCCTATATCTGGCAGTGAAGCCTATGGCTAATTGGTGAAGCAAGAGGTTGTGAGTGTGAATCTGTGGACTAACCACGTATCAAGAATAGCAAATAACTATAAATGAAAGCGTAGAGAGACACACAGGGGCTCCTCCCCCCAAAACCCTGAATTGAAAAATAAGAATATATGAGGATAAAGTGGAATGATCAGAGTCCGAGCAACCTGCAGCATTACTGGGCCCACTTGACCTTGTGTGGGAAAGCTGACTGCATATGTGTGGAATGTCCGCCCGTATTTACTTTCCTAAACGCTCTATTTACTGTTTTATCGTATAGGTGTAACAGTAACTTTCTATCTATCTATCTAAATAATAAAAGAGAAAAAAAGCTGTTCACCGACGAAACATTGCTACACCATGTGGGCTAATAAAGTACACTTTTTTCATCACTTATTAGGGTGCTGCCTCCTTTTTTTCTTTTATTATTTATACAAATGGATATTTACCCGGAGGGCCCTGCACCCTCAATTCATCTATAGGGTGCCGTTCCATTTTATCTATCTATCTATCTATCTATCTATCTATCTATCTATCTATCTATCTATCTATCTATCTATCTATCTATCTATCCATTATTATCTATCTATCTATTACACTGGTCAACAGCATTTTTGGTGCCAAAGATATTTCATCGAATTTAGGGTATTTTTGGGGTGCTGATTCTGAATATGTCATCAGTTTTGCCAGATTGGCTCAAGTTTTTGAGATTTTTGGTATCTTATTTATAGCACTTGTTGGTAAATGCGACGCATCATCTCATTAATTTCTTTGGATTAGTACTTGAACTGAGCAGTTCTCAATATAGTTTTGTGTTAATTAGTGTTCTAAAAGTTTGTTCATAGCTTGATTTTTGCACTAACTTTATGTTGTTGTCTGTTTTCCAGTGAAAAGCATGAACTCATCAAGAAGTTGTCTTAACGATCCAGACTCATTCTGTTACATTTGTGGTGAATACACACTGCCAAAACATAGAAGAAACATAACAGACTTCGTAAAAAAAGTGTATTTTGCCTATTTTGGGGTTATGCTTGGGGACCAAGACAAGTTTTGGGCACCACACATAGTGTGCAAAGCATGTATCGAATTATTACGAAAATGGAGCAAAGGACAAAGAAAAAGCTTCAAATTTGGTGTTCCAATGGTGTGGAGAGAGCCAAAAAATCATCATGATGACTGTTATTTATGGTAAACACAGGTACAGGCACATCTTCACAATGAGGGACAGGCCTTCTTGCAGATTCCATGTTACTCCCATTTTCGTTTCTTATGCTTATTGAATCCTTGCACTTGCACTGCACAGAAATAACAGTCATCATGATGATTTTTTGGCTCTCTCCACACCATTGGAACACCAAATTTGAAGCTTTTTCTTTGTCCTTTGCTCCATTTTCTTAATAATTCGATACATGCTTTGCACACTATGTGTGGTGCCCAAAACTTGTCTTGGTCCCCAAGCATAACCCCAAAATAGGCAAAATACACTTTTTTTACGAAGTCTGTTATGTTTCTTCTATGTTTTGGCAGTGTGTATTCACCACAAATGTAACAGAATGAGTCTGGATCGTTAAGACAACTTCTTCTTGATGAGTTCATGCTTTTCACTGGAAAACAGACAACAACATAAAGTTAGTGCAAAAATCAAGCTATGAACAAACTTTTAGAACACTAATTAACACAAAACTATATTGAGAACTGCTCAGTTCAAGTACTAATCCAAAGAAATTAATGAGATGATGCGTCGCATTTACCAACAAGTGCTATAAATAAGATACCAAAAATCTCAAAAACTTGAGCCAATCTGGCAAAACTGATAGCATATTCAGAATCAGCACCCCAAAAATACCCCAAATTCATTAAAATATTTTGGACACCAGAAAAAAAAAAATTTTTTGTTGACCTGTGTTATCTATCTATCTACCTACCTATCAATCTATATCTATTATCTATCTATTATGTTATCTAAATATTATATATCTATTATCTATCATCTATCTATTTATTACATATCTATTATCTATCTATCTGTCTATTATCTATCTATCTATCATCTATCTATTATCTATCATCTATTATCTATCTATCTATCTATCTATCTATCTATCTATCTATCTATCTATCTATCTATCTATCTATTATCTCTCTATTTATATATCAATCATCTATCAATCTATCTATTTATTATCTATCCATTATCTGTAATCTATTTATCTATCTATTATCTATCTATCTATCTATCTATCTATCTATCTATCTATCTATCTATCTATTATCTATCTACCAATATATCTATTTATTATCTATCTATTTATCTATTATAAATCTATCTATTATCTATCTTTATTTCTCATACTGTGTATATGTATATATATATAGTATATATATATATATATATATATATATATATATATATACGTATTTATTATTTTTTATCTTTTTATCCTTTTCAATATTATTCTATCCCACACTCTCATATCTATATTTTTATTCATTGAGACAGTAGATATACTTTTGCGATACCAATTTTTACATATCTTCAACGTGAGCAGAGCAAGAAAACCCTTGTAGCAATCATCATCACAATATGGCTGGACAGTTCAATGTAAAATAATTAGATTAATTTATGACTTACCCAGAATAAATGTAGAAAACGCAAAAACAGTCCAGAAGTTCATGTTTCCTAATACAGTAGCAGCAGGTTTATAATAAGAAGACCGCTCACTGACTTCCTGTCCTCTCAACAGGAGGAAAGTCAAAGTGTTACAGAGACGACAGCAGTGATAAATAATGCTGGTACATAGTGAGGGGACAGTCAGCGGTAATTATAGGTGACATAGAAGAGCGGCTTTGCTTTTTTGCAGTTGTTTTGTGTGATGATGTCTGAATTATATGCCCATTAGTGATGAGCGAATATACTCGTTACTTGAGATTTCTCAAGCATGCTCGGGGGTCCTCCGAGTATTTTTTAGTGCTCGGAGTTTTAGTTTTTCTTGCTGCAGCCGAATGATTCACATCTGTTAGCCAGCATAAGTACATGTGGGGATTCCCTAGCAACCAGGCAACCCCCACATGTACTTATGTTGGCTAACAGATGTAAATCATTCAGCTATACACACACACGTGTGTGTGTGTGTGTGTGTGTGTGTGTGTGTGTGTGTGTGTGTGTGTGTGTGTGTGTGTGTGTGTGTGTGTGTGTGTGTGAATGGACCTGATAAACTAAGCAAGGGAGGCTCCAAAATATATTTTTCACCAAGTAATAAACTTTGCTGTGAGAGGAGGCTGGTAGCTGAGGCAATTTCCTGAATTACTGATGATCGTTGCACTACACATCAAGAACATGGAAATAGACCCCCAATGCCATTTAAAGGTCTTCTATACTTACACACAGCTGCCTAAAAATGGGATTTGTTTTAAAGAGGGCACGTCAAAACATCAAAAGGGGCCAGATTTTGCTTCATCTATTCAAACTTCTCGCTTGAGTGTCACTTTCTTTTAAAACTGTCCACGTGGTTCAGGAGATATGAGCATTTTTTTTAGTATGGGGGCATTGCTCACAGGATCCTTGGTGGTGTGGCTTTAGCCTGCTTAGCACGATTAACCTGTAAGCATTGCCCTCTTTGTAGAAGACGATAAAAATTAGAACTAAAAAGAAAGGCTCATATCTCTGGATAAAAAAAGAAAGAAAAGAAAAATTGGCTACTCAAGTGATTAGTTAAAATAAGTTTTAACTTTGTGATAGGTCTTTCAGGTTATTCACTTTGGACCATAAAACATACGTTCTAGTTACAAGTAGATTTCTGTACTTGTCACTTTTAGCTTCAAGTCAAAAATTAACCCAGGGGTGTTGATTACAGCTCCTGGTCCTACTCCTCAGTGTTTAAAAGGCCACCCACCATATGCAATATGTAATAATAGAATCTTCTTATGTAGCATAGGGGACCTACCGGCATCTCCAGATGTGAAGCACACCTGCCAGTGCCACTCATATGCCCTCTAAAGCTTGGTTACTGACACCCTTTATGGTTGCCCATCTAATAAGGATGAATCTAAATTGAAATTTGGCAGATTCGCTTGAATTTTGCCAGGATATTAGATTTTCAATTAATTAATTCAGAGCCAAATTAATCTGCTGGTAAAGGATGATACAATCATCTCTTCTGAGCCTTTACCATACCTCTTCTACCACTGTTAGTCCTCCAATCGGTGCCTATATTTTCACTCTTTTGTCTTCTATCTTCTTCTCATTCTAGGACTTCAGTTTGTTCACTGTTCTTCACCGTTCTTCATGTCATCGTGTGGGTCTCAATGCCTGTCATTATTATTATTATTATTATTTATTATTATCATAGCGCCATTTATTCCATGGTGCTTTACATGTGAGGAGGGGTATACATAATAAAAAACAAGTACAGGGTGGGACATTTATATGGATACACCTAAATAAAATGGGAATGGTTGGTGATATCAACTTCCTGTTTGTGGCACATTAGTATATGGGAGGGGGGGAAACCTTTCAAGATCGGTGGTGACCATGGCGGCCATTTTAAAGTAGGCCATTTTAGATCCAACTTTATTTTTTTCAATGGGAAGAGGGTCATGTGACACATTAAACTTATTGAGAATTTCGCAAGAATAACAATGGTGTGCTTTGTTTTAACGTAACTTTATTCTTTCATGAGTTATTTACAAGTTTATGACTAGTTATAAAATGTGCTCAAAGCGCTGCCCATTGTGTTGGATTATCAATGCAACCATCTCCCACTCTTGGCACACTGATAGCAACACCGCAGAAAGAAATGCTAGCACAGGCTTCCAGTATCCGTTGTTTCAGATGCTGCACGTCTCATATCTTCACAGCATAGACAATTGCCTTCAGATGACCCCAAAGATAAAAGTCTAAGGGGGTCAGATCGGGAGACCTTGGTGGCCATACATCTGGCCCACGATAACCAATCCACTTTTCAGGAAACCGTTCATGTAGGAATGCTCGGACCTGACACCCAAGATGGTGCACCACCACATTATGGGTGTCAGGTCTGAGCATTCCTACATGAACAGTTTCCTGAAAAGTGGATTGGTCATTGTGCACCAGTTGAATGGCCACCAAGGTCTCCCGATCTGACCCCCTTAGACTTATATCTTTGGGGTCTAGGAGGGGGAGGACGACGACAGAGAAGTATCGCTTGGCTTTTGCAATTAATTGGTCATTGGTGACTTTAGTTAGGGCAGTTTCAGTGGAGTGATTCGACCGGAAGCCAGATTGAAAGCGGTCGAAGAGGGAGCAGGAAGAGAGGTGGAAGGACAGTTCAAGATGGATGTGTTGTTCCAGTAGTTTTGAGACATAGGGGAGAAGTGATATGGGGCGCTAGCTAGATGCAGAGGATGAGTCAAGAGAGGGTCATTGATGTGTGTCACACTATGCACAATCATGTCGGACACAACACATGTCAATACCATGCATCTCACCCTGCATGACGCCATGGGGTCTAGTGAAGAATGAGATGGCTTGATGAAGAAGTCACAGGTTATGAGCCTTGAATAATTTAAACAGGACATCGTATTCCATTGATTCTAAAGTAAAAAATCACAATACAAAATATCAGGAGAAATGACCTGTTCATAGAGTGTACACATGTCAATGATTATATTTGGTAAATGTTATCTTGTGGAAATTTTAAGATCTGTGTATGTGTGTAGGTTGCGGTTAACAACCAGTATTAATTTCTCCTCAACACATAGCAGGACGTTCAGTGGTTTCCTCCATCTCATGTAACACAATCACTCTTCTGAAGTTCTCATCTGTATAATTAACCACCATAAAGCTTAGCTTGATAGAAAGCAGGGTTTAAAAGCTCTCGTTGCTCATTTGTTCCTTCATTTTGACCCTCTGATTTTCATTTTGACCCTCTGATTTTCATTTTGACCTTCACTGTCTCAAAATGAAAAAATGGAGTACTGCAGTAAATATTCATGAAATATGTGATCATGAAGTGAGAGTTAGAGTCTCTCCTTAAAGCCCTATCAATGTATTGTAAAGCTTTGTCCTTAGCCCCTTCTTTGTCTATGAACAGGTCATGCACACCTCATCAGTTCTTTTGGTTCCTCAGATGTCCAAACCTACTATTTTATAGAGAGACTGACTTGTTATGTCTTTTAGTTTTCTCAAACCTAACAGGTTTAAAAACAAAAACATTTTCAATAATAATTGAAGAATACCATTTTTATATGTCTTACCATTCTATGGACATCTGTCTCTTTGGAGGACTCAATACATGTAATACATCATTTGGCCTCAAATGGCACTGCAGATGAATTGAACACCTGCTGTTACTTTGCACTGGAGATTATCGATGGCTAATGGGGCTTCCATATTATAGATCAAGAGTGGCCCACTCTAAAAAAGATGGTGGTGCCCGAAGAACAATATAATAGTCAAAGCAAAAAATGGTAATCTTCGGCACTCAAAAATTCAAGAGAATCATTCAAAAGTTCATATTTCGTTCCATTTATTGTACAGCTGGCACAGGAAAATATGGACATCAATCCATCCAACGTTTCGGCAAATCTGCCTTTATCAAGGAGGTCTATAAATATATAGATACAATAGATGAAGTAAATGATAATATTTAACAAATCAAAAGAATGATTTTTTCATCTTACATACGTCAATAAATAACACTAATATGACCTCTGGACACCAAAATAAATCAAAAATTGATAATTATCTCCTGCTGTAGTTATGAAACAATAATAAGTCTATATTGTCATATTTTTGAAAATATATGTATTTACACAACCTGATTAAAGTAAAATCTATACAACATCAAGTACGACCAGCAAAGAAATTTAAATGAGTTGTATAAGAACAACACAAATCATGAAGAGGGGAAAAAAGCAAAGACAAAACTAGGAAAAAGCAGAGAATGAACAGGGACCACCTAGTGGAGGTCAAAGGAAAACCACAATACAATTCTTATTAACACAAAGTGAGTTGGCTACAGGACCTTATCATAACAATAAATGCACCAAAGGGAAAAACGGGGGAGAGGAAAAACTATAGTGCTTGAAGATAATCTAATGAGAAAAGAAACGGTAACTATAGTTACCTATAGTGGTAGGCTTAAAGAAATGAAATGTGAAGCTTATCGGTTCATAACCGGCATAAGATAGCGTCCAGCTGAAATTAAATGCCAGCGACACCAGTGAATATTAATACCCCACAAAGTAGGTGATCATAGGAATAGCCAAGGCCTTACCTATTGTGTGGAGAAATCGGAGTGCCAGCGGCGGTAATATGCGGTGAAGACAGAAACCGGAACTGCCTTAAATGCAGACTTGCTATGATATCACGTCCTGTGTACCCATACAGGAAAGACTAGCCCGGAGATTGCCGAAGTGAATCTATATATTTATAGACCTCCTTGATATGCCAAAACGTTGGATGGAGTGATATCTATATTTTCCTGTGCCAGCTGTACAATAAATGGAATGAAATATGAACCTTTGAATGATTCTCTTGAATTTTTGAGTGCCGAAGATTACCATTTTTTACTGGGGCTTCCAAGCACAAGAGACCTTATGTTCAGCATATATTTGGATTTCTCCTCTAACAAAAAGGCTTTGTTATGATTTATGTCCCTTTCTCTATGGCTAAGCTATTACAATGACATACCAGGTTCACCTGCATTCCTTGATTTTACTTTTATGTATAGTGAGCTATGATAGTCTCTCTTGATTGGCTGTGGTATGCCATGTGATGTAAATGCTGCAATGCTTTATGAAGCCCGCCAAAGATCATGTGATCCTTCTCTGGCAGGTGCAATCCTCTGCAATGTGTAAAATGGCAGCAAAGAAAATCACTAATTATTTGATTTCATCAGATTCAGCAAATGCTGGGAAAATTCAACATAAAATCAATTTGCTGATCTCTTTGTAATGCTCATTAACCCCTTTCCAACATCAGGAGTAATAATACGCCGATGTCACATACCCTCCCTTTGATGTGGGCTCCTGCACTGAGCCCGCATTTTTTCCAGCACATGTGTCACAGGGAGACTAGGTGAGCAAGAGCTAATAACCCGGGCCCCTGCAATTTCCCTCAGACTAGGGAAATCCTGACTGACCCTCTACCTAGAGTTTACACTGATGGTGTGCATGTCTAGGCCTCGACCCTCGCCCTGTCTCCTGTTTCAACCCTAGGCCGACACCAACCGCCCACCACCCAGTGAAGAGGTAATACACCAATACCCAAGTTAGCACAGACAAGGATAAAGGAAAATATACACCACGCCGCAGTCACTCAGGAATACACTATAAATGTGCAGGGCAAAATAAATACAAATATAGGAAGGAGTAAATAAGACTAAAGAAAATACACCACCAGCAACGAATCTCCAACAACCAGCTCTCCACTCTGGACCGAGATAACAACGCACAAGACAGAAGCTATAATCGGCGACGCCCAATGATCCTGAGAACTATTTATAGGCCATGGGCATGGCCCAGCTTCCAATCCGAGGATCAGGTAAATTAACCCTGGAACAGCTGGACAAAACATAGCCGACGCCAATGAGCAAATAGTGGTCAAAAGCGGAATTACTGCTGTCTGTCGAACGACCTGGTCTGAACAGCATCTGACATGACAGTACCCCGCCTTCTACGAGGGACCCCAGGGCCCTCACGGCTTATAGAACCCGGCTTGTCTGGATGGCGATGATGAAAAAACCTGACCAGCCGATCCGCATGAATATCCGAGGCTGGTACCCTGGACCTCTCCTCAGGCCCATAACCACGCCAGTGTACCAAGTACTGTAAAGTACGACGCACTACACGAGAGTCAACCACCTTGGAGACTTTAAACTCCAAATTACAATCCACCAAGACTGGAGGTGGCATAGGCGCCGCGTCCACAGAACCCACCACCTTCTTTAGAAGAGACCTGTGGAACACGTTGTGTATCTTATACACTGTAGGGAGCTCCAATCGGTACCCTACTGGGTTAATGACGGCGGTGACCCTAAATGGACCAATAAACCGTGGACCCAATTTAAGGGATGGTATTTTGAGTCTTATGTTTTCCACACCCAGTCATCCACACTCAGGTCCGGACCTGGCACACGCCTACTATCAGCCACACGTTTGTACCTAGCACCCACACTCAACAGGCGCTGTTTAACTCTCCTCCAGACTGATGATAATTGTGCTCCTAGCTGATCCTCCTCCGGAACGCCGGAAGAGCCCCTCTGACTCAAGGTACAAAATTGAGGATGTAGCCCGTAAACACAAAAAAACGGAGACTCCCCAGACGACTCCTGGCGGTGATTATTGATGGCAAACTCAGCCAAAGGAAGAAAGGTAGACCACTCCTCCTGGTTATCAGAGACAAAGCAGCGTAAGTACTGTTCCAAATTTTGGTTCATACACTCAGTCTGACCATTTGACTGAGGATGGAACGCCGAAGAATGAGACAACTTGATCCCCAGCCATGAGCAAAATGCTCTCCAAAATTTTGCCACAAACTGAGACCCCCTATCAGACACGATATCAGATGGAACCCCATGAAGTCTGACCACCTCCTGAACAAATACCTGAGCCAGAGTCTTAGCGTTAGGCAACGAAGGCAAAGGCACAAAGTGCGACATTTTTGAAAACCGATCAACAATCACCAAGATGACCGTGTTCCCAGCTGATGAGGGCAAATCAGTGATGAAATCCATGGAGATTTCCATCCATGGCTTACTAGGTACTTCAGGAGGAAGTAGTGTGCCAACAGGATGGGAGCGAGGCGTCTTAGCCCTAGCGCACGTGGTACAAGCTGACACGTATGAGACCACATCCTGTCGGATCTTGGGCCACCAAAACCGACGTGACACCAACTCCAAGGTACCTCTAACCCCTGGGTGGCCAGCCAGGACAGCATCATGATGCTCTGCCAAAACCTTTAGGCGGAGATGAAGCGGTACAAAAGATTTGTTGATGGGAAGCTCAGATGGTACCTCCTCCTGAGTCTCGGCAATCTCAGCCTCAACCTCAGTAGTGAGAGCTGAAACCACAACACCCTTTTGAAGGATGGGTACTGGATCCTCCCGAGGTTCACCCCCCGGAAAACACCTGGACAGAGCATCCGCCTTAGTGTTTTTAGACCCCGGTCTGTAAGTGACAACAAAATTGAACCGTGTGAAAAACAATGCCCAGCAAGCCTGCCTGGGGGACAGACGCTTGGCTGACTCCAAATACAGCAGATTCTTATGATTGGTAATAACAGTAACCTGATGTACCGACCCCTCCAAGAAGTGTCGCCATTCCTCAAAGGCCAACTTGATTGCCAACAACTCCCTGTTGCCGATATCGTAGTTACGTTCAGCGGACGACAGTTTCTTGGAGAAATAGGCGCACGGACGCAAACCACTCAAAGATGAGCCTTGAGATAGTACCGCCCCAACACCAACCTCAGACTCATCGACTTCCACAACAAAGGGTTTTGATACGTCTGGCTGCACAAGAATGGGGGCTGAAACAAAACTGTTCTTAAGAAATTCAAATGCGCGCACAGCAGCCTCAGGCCAAACGGAGAAATTGGTACCCTTTTTAGTCATGTCAATTAGCGGTTTAGCAATGATGGAAAAATCCTTGATAAATTTCCTATAGTAGATAGAAAACCCAAGGAACCGCTGAAGTGCTTTCAGGTTATCAGGACATTCCCAATGCAGCACCGCTTGCACCTTAGCGGCGTCCATTTTAAAACCAGAAGCAGACACAATATAACCCAAGAAAGGCAACTCTTGAACAGAAAATACACATTTCTCAAGTTTAGCATACAGCTTATTCTCTCTGAGAAGCTGTAACACCTGCCTGACATGATCTAAATGAGCATCACGGTCGCAAGAATATATGAGGATGTCATCTAGGTACACGATAACGAATTTCCCCAAAACATGCGAGAACACATCATTGATGAAATGTTGGAACACTGCAGGTGTGTTAGTCAACCCAAAAGGCATCACCAAATTTTCAAAATGACCCTCAGGGGTATTAAAAGCCGTCTTCCACTCATCACCTTGACGTACTCTTATGAGGTTGTACGCCCCCCTGAGGTCAAGCTTGGTAAACCACTTAGCACCCGCCACCTGGTTGAACAAATCTGGTATCAGTGGCATCGGGTATGGATCACGAACTGTAATCTGGTTCAACTACCTGAAATCCAAACACGGGCGTAATCCGCCATCTTTCTTCTTCACGAAGAAGAACCCTGCTGCCACCGGCGAGGATAACGGCCTGATGTGCCCTTTGCTCAAGCTTTCAGCAATATAATCTTTTAACGCTTGTCTCTCCAGACCGGAGATGTTAAACATCCTTGCTTTAGGCAACTTGGCCCCTGGTTTAAACCTGATAGAACAGTCATAGGGACGATGTGGCGGCAACTGTTATGACCTGGTGGTTACGGAGTAGCACTGAGATGACCTGGTGGGTAAAATGTACAAGCTCTGAGGAGGTGGTAGCTTTACTGACTGCAATCCCTACTCCTAACACCAACACTAGAAATAGCCGTGGGATGTTCCTATCTCTGCCTAGACGCCTCGACACAGCCTAAGAACTAACTACCCCTGAAGATGGAAACGGAAAACTATCTCGCCTCAGAGAAACCCCCAAAAGGAAAGATAGCCCCCCACAAATATTAGCGGTGAGTGGAGAGGGAAATGACAAACTCAGAAATGAAAATAGATTTCAGCAAAGGAGGCCAACACTGTCTAAATAGACAGAGATAGAAAAGGATACTGTGCGGTCAGTATAAAAACTAAAATCCACGCAGAGTTTACAAAAATAACCTCCACACCGACTCACGGTGTGGAGGGGCAAATCTGCACCCCAGAGCTTCCAACTAGCCTGAATATTTCATAATGACAAGCTGGACAAAAGAGACATAACTTAAACCTGAACAGAAGGTCAAAAGCAGGGATACACCCAAGAACTAGCAGAACTTATCTTAAGCTGAAATGGACTGGCCAACAGAGTACTTCCAGGAGAGGACTGAATCCAACAGGAATACATTGACAGCTGGCATCGACTACAGGCTAGAGCCCAGTTAAATAACAATGCCAGGGAACCGATTAGTGAAGGCAGCTGCTAAGTTCCACTAGAAACCACCAGAGGGAGCCCAAGAGCAGAACTCCCAAAAATATCATTCATAACCACAGGATGGGGCCCAAGAACGGAATTCACAACAGTACCCCCCCCTTGAGGAGGGGTCACCGAACCCTCACCAGAGCCCCCAGGCCGATCGGGACGAGCCAAATGAAAAGCATGTACCAAATCGGCAGCATGGACATCGGAGGCAAAAACCCAAGAATTATCCTCCTGGCCATAACCCTTCCACTTGACCAGATACTGAAGTTTCCGCCTCGAAAGACGAGAATCCAAAATCTTCTCCACCACATATTCCAAATCCCCCTCAACCAACACCGGAGCAGGAGGGTCAACGGAGGGCACCATGGGCACCACATACCTCCGCAACAAAGATCTATGGAACACATTATGAATGGAAAAAGAAGCTGGAAGGGCCAAACGAAAAGACACCGGATTGATAATTTCTGAAATCCTATAAGGACCAATAAAACGAGGCTTGAACTTAGGGGAAGAGACCTTCATAGGAACATGACGAGAAGACAGCCAGACCAAATCTCCAACCCGAAGCCGGGGACCAACACACCGACGGCGGGTAGCAAAACGTTGAGCCTTTTCCTGAGACAATGTTAAATTGTCCACCACATGATTCCAAATCCGCTGCAACTTGTCCACCACAGAATCTACCCCACGACAGTCCGAAGGCTCCACCTGCCCTGAAGAAAAACGAGGATGAAAACCGAAGTTACAAAAAAAAGGCGAAACCAAGGTAGCCGAACTAGCCCGATTATTAAGGGCAAACTCGGCCAACGGCAAAAAGGTAACCCAATCATCCTGATCAGCAGACACAAAGCATCTCAAATAAGTTTCCAAGGTCTGATTGGTTCGCTCCGTCTGTCCATTTGTCTGAGGGTGAAATGCCGAAGAAAAAGACAAATTAATGCCCATTCTAACACAAAAGGACCGCCAAAACCTAGAAACAAACTGGGTACCTCTATCAGACACAATATTCTCCGGAATACCATGCAAACGAACCACATGCTGAAAAAATAAAGGAACCAAATCAGAGGAGGAAGGCAACTTAGGCAAAGGTACCAAGTGGACCATTTTAGAAAATCGGTCACAAACCACCCAGATGACAGACATCTTCTGAGAAACAGGAAGATCAGAAATAAAATCCATGGAAATATGCATCCAGGGCCTCTCAGGGATAGGCAAAGGCAAAAGCAACCCACTAACACGAGAACAGCAGGGCTTAGCCTGGGCACAGGTCCCACAGGACTGCACGAAGGAACAAACATCCCGTGACAAAGAAGGCCACCAAAAGGACCTGGCAACCAAATCTCTGGTGCCAAAGATCCCAGGATGACCAGCCAATACAGAACAATGAATCTCAGAAATCACCTTACTAGTCCATCTATCAGGAACAATCAATTTCCCTATAGGACAGCGGTCGGGTCTATCAGCCTGAAACTCCTGAAGCACCCGCCGCAAATCAGGGGAGATGGCAGAAAGAATCACCCCCTCCTTGATAATACCAGCTGGCTCAAGGACTCCCGGAGAATCAGGCAAAAAACTCCTAGACAGGACATCAGCCTTCACATTCTTAGATCCCGGAAGATACGAGACCACAAAATCAAAACGGGAGAAAAACAAAGACCACCGAGCCTGTCTAGGATTCAACCGCTTGGCAGACTCTAGGTAAATCAGATTCTTATGATCGGTCAAGACCACAACACGATGCTTAGCTCCCTCAAGCCAATGTCGCCACTCCTCAAATGCCCACTTCATAGCCAACAACTCCCGATTGCCGACATCATAATTACGCTCAGCAGGCGAAAACTTTCTGGAGAAGAAAGCACACGGTTTCAACACAGAGCCATCAGAACTTCTCTGAGACAGAACAGCTCCTGCTCCAATCTCAGAAGCGTCAACCTCAACCTGAAAAGGGAGAGAAACATCTGGCTGACGCAACACAGGGGCAGAAGTAAAACGACGCTTAAGCTCCTGAAAGGCCTCCACAGCCGTAGAGGACCAATTCACCACATCAGCACCTTTCTTGGTCAAATCGGTCAGAGGTTTAACCACAGTAGAAAAATTAGCAATGAAGCGGCGATAAAAATTAGCAAAGCCCAAAAATTTCTGGAGGCTTTTCACAGATGTGGGTTGAGTCCAATCATAAATAGCCTGGACCTTAACAGGGTCCATTTCAATAGCCGAGGGAGAAAAAATGAACCCCAGAAAAGAAACCTTCTGAACTCCAAAAAGGCACTTAGACCCCTTCACAAACAGTGCATTAGCACGAAGAATCTGAAATACCATCCTGACCTGCTTCACATGAGACTCCCAATCATCGGAAAAAAAACAAAATATCATCCAAATATACAATCATGAATTTATCCAGATACTCCCGGAAAATATCATGCATAAAGGACTGAAACACAGATGGAGCATTAGAGAGCCCGAATGGCATCACAAGATATTCAAAATGGCCTTCGGGCGTATTAAATGCTGTTTTCCATTCATCACCCTGTTTGATGCGGACAAGATTATACGCCCCTCGAAGGTCAATCTTGGTAAACCAGCTAGCCCCTTTAATCCGAGCAAACAAATCAGAGAGCAAAGGCAAAGGGTACTGGAATTTGACAGTGATCTTATTGAGAAGGCGATAATCTATACAGGGCCTCAAGGAGCCATCCTTCTTGGAAACAAAAAAGAACCCCGCTCCCAACGGTGACGAAGACGGGCGAATATGCCCCTTCTCCAAGGACTCCTTTACATAACTCCATATAGCGGCATGCTCTGGCACAGACAGATTGAAAAGTCGGCCATTAGGGAACTTACAGCCAGGAATCAAATTAATAGCGCAATCACAGTCCCTATGAGGAGGCAGGGGACTGGATTTGGGCTCCTCAAATATATCCTGGAAATCCGACAAAAACTCAGGAACTTCAGAAGAAGGGGACGAGGAAATTGACATCAGAGGAATGTCACTATGTATCCCCTGACAACCCCAACTAATCACAGACATAGATTTCCAATCCAGCACTGGATTATGTACCTGTAACCATGGAAACCCCAGCACAACCACATCATGCAAATTATGCAACACCAAAAAGCGAATATTTTCCTGATGTGCTGGAGCCATGTTCATGGTTAACTGTGTCCAGTACTGAGGTTTATTCTTGGCCAATGGCGTAGCATCAATCCCCCTCAAGGGAATAGGGCTCTGCAAGGGCTCCAAGGAAAAACCACAGCGCTTGGCAAATTCTAGGTCCATTAAGTTCAGGGCAGCGCCAGAATCCACAAATGGCATTACAGAAAAGGACGACAATGAGCAAATCAGGGTAATAGACAAGAGAAATTTAGGCTGTACAGTACTGATGGTAACCGATCTCGCAACCCTCTTAGTACGCTTCGGGCAGTCAGAGATAGCATGAGTAGCGTCACCACAGTAAAAACACAGCCCATTCTGATGTCTGAACTCCTGCCGTTCTGCTCTCGTCAAAATCCTATCACATTGCATAGGCTCAGAACTCTGCCCAGAGGACACCACCATATGGTGCACCACCTTATGTTCACGTAGGCGTCGATCAATCTGAATGGCCAGAGACATTGATTCGTTCAAACCAGCAGGCGTGGGGAACCCCACCATAACATCTTTAAGGGTTTCAGAAAGACCCTTTCTGAAAATAGCTGCCAGGGCATCCTCATTCCATTTTGTAAGCACAGACCACTTTCTACATTTCTGACAATATATTTCTACTGCTTCCTGACCCTGACCAAGAGCCAGCAAGATTTTTTCTGCCTGATCCACAGAATTAGGTTCGTCATAAAGCAGTCCAAGCGCTTGAAAAAATGAATCTACATTGAGCAATGCAGGATCCCCTGGCTCAAGCGAGAATGCCCAGTCCTGCGGGTCGCCGTGCAGCAGAGAAATAACAATCTTCACCTGCTGAATGGGGTCACCAGAGGAACGGGGTCTCAGAGCAAAAAACAATCTGCAATTATTTTTAAAGTTCAAAAACTTAGATCTATCCCCAGAAAACAAATCAGGGATAGGAATTCTAGACTCAGAAACAGGAGTTTGAATAACATAATCTTGGATACTCTGTACCCTTGCAGCGAGATGATCAACACGCGCAGACAGACCCTGAACCTCCATATCAGCACCAAGCTCCTGAACCATCCAAAGATCAAGGGGAAAAAAAAGGACAAAACAGGCAACAAGGAAAAAAAAACAATGACTCAGAACATTCTTTTCCCTCTTTTGAGATGCATTTAACACATTGTGGGCCAGCTGTACTGTTATGACCTGGTGGTTACGGAGTAGCACTGAGATGACCTGGTGGGTAAAATGTACAAGCTCTGAGGAGGTGGTAGCTTTACTGACCGCAATCCCTACTCCTAACACCAACACTATAAATAGCCGTGGGACGTTCCTATCTCTGCCTAGACGCCTCGACACAGCCTAAGAACTAACTACCCCTGAAGATGGAAACGGAAAACTATCTCGCCTCAGAGAAACCCCCAAAAGGAAATATAGCCCCCCACAAATATTATCGGTGAGTGGAGAGGGAAATGACAAACTCAGAAATGAAAATAGATTTCAGCAAAGGAGGCCAACACTGTCTAAATAGACAGAGATAGAAAAGGATACTGTGTGGTCAGTATAAAAACTAAAATCCATGCAGAGTTTACAAAAATAACCTCCACACCGACTCACGGTGTGGAGGGGCAAATCTGCACCCCAGAGCTTCCAACTAGCCTGAATATTTCATAATGACAAGCTGGACAAAAGAGACATAACTTAAACCTGAACAGAAGGTCAAAAGCAGGGATACACCCAAGAACTAGCAGAACTTATCTTAAGCTGAAATGGACTGGCCAACAGAGTACTTCCAGGAGAGGACTGAATCCAACAGGAATACATTGACAGCTGGCATCGACTACAGACTAGAGCCCAGTTAAATAACAAGACCAGGGAACCGATTAGTGAAGGCATCTGCTAAGTTCCACTAGAAACCACCAGAGGGAGCCCAAGAGCAGAACTCCCAAAAATACCATTCATAACCACAGGATGGGGCCCAAGAACGGAATTCACAACAGGCAACTCTGAGCAACCCTTTTCAGAGAACACATCCACAAAATCCAGAAGTGACTCTGGAATGCTTGAAGTCACCGCAGCCACACATGTGGCCAGGCAATTCTCCTGGCAGAACTCGCTCCACTGAATTATGTCCTGAGTTTTCCAGTCAATTACCGGGTTGTGCATGGACAACTGTTATGATCTGGTGGTTTGGAGCAACATGGGACGTGCTCTGGAGGAGGTGGTACCTGTACTGACCGCAGTTCCTGAGCTTAACACACTAGAAGTAGCCGTGGGATGTTCCTGTCACTCGCTAGACACCTCGTCACAGTCGGAGGACTAACTACCCCTAAAGATAGAAACAGGAAAGCTATCTTGCCTCAGAGAAAATCCCCAAAGGATAGGACAGCCCCCCACAAATATTGACTGTGAGTGGAGAGGGAAATGACATACGCAGAATGAAACCAGGATGTAGCAAAGGAGGCCAGTCTAACTAGATAAATAGAACAGGAATGAATACTGTGCGGTCAGTATTAAAAACTAGAAAAATCCACCACAGAGTTTACAAAAATCTCCACACCTGAATAAAGGTGTGGAGGGTAAATCTGCTTCCCAGAGCTTCCAGCTTAACTGAATAAATCCATACTAACGAGCTGGACTAGAAAAAACATAGAAAGTGCAGAAAGATTAAGTCCACAACAAGTGGACTGCAAAAGAACAAAGCAAGGACTTATCTTTGCTGAACTGGTCAGAATATCAGGGAAATCAAAGCAGAGATGTGAATCCAACCAGGAACCATTAACAACTGGCACAGGCTGAAGGATAGAACCAGGCTAAATAGTCTAGCCAGAAAGACAATCAGTGGAAGCAGCTGCTGACTACTAAATCCAAGGAGCAGCAGTACCACTTAAAACCACCGGAGGGAGCCCAAGAGCAGAACTCGCAAAAATGCCACTTACAACCACCGGAGGGAGCCCAAGAGCGGAATTCACAACAGTACCCCCCCCCCCTTGAGGAGGGGTCACCGAACCATCACCAGAGCCCCCAGGCTGATCAGGACGAGCCAAGTGAAAAGCACGAACCAAATCGGCGGCATGGACATCGGAGGCAACAACCCAAGAATTATCCTCCTGGCCATAACCCTTCCACTTGACAAGATACTGAAGCCTCCGCCTCGAAAAATGAGAATCCAAAATTTTCTCCACCACATATTCCAACTCCCCATCAACCAACACCGGGGCAGGAGGATCAACAGAGGTAACAACGGGCATCACATATCTCCGCAACAAAGATCTATGGAAAACATTATGGATGGCAAAAGAGGCTGGAAGGGCCAAACGAAAAGATACCAGATTGATAATCTCAGAAATCTTATAAGGACCAATAAACCGAGGCTTGAACTTAGGGGAAGAAACCTTCATAGGAACATGACGAGAAGATAACCAGACCAAATCCCCAACCCGAAGCCGGGGACCAACACACCGACGGCGGTTAGCAAAACGTTGAGCCTTTTCCTGAGACAACGTCAAATTGTCTACCACATGAGTCCAAATCTGCTGTAACCTGTCCATTACAGAATCCACACCAGGACAATCAGATGGCTCAACTTGCCCCGAAGAAAAATGAGGATGAAAACCAAAATTACAAAAGAAAGGCGAATCCAAAGTAGCCGAACTAGCCCGATTATTAAGGGCAAACTCGGCCAACGGCAAGAAAGCCACCCAATCATCCTGGTCAGCAGACACAAAGCATCTCAAATAGGTTTCCAAGGTCTGATTAGTTCGCTCAGTTTGGCCATTTGTCTGAGGATGAAATGCCGAAGAAAAAGACAAATCAATGCCCATCCTAGCACAAAAGGCCCGCCAAAACCTAGAAACAAACTGGGAACCTCTGTCAGACACAATATTCTCCGGAATGCCATGCAAACGAACCACATGCTGAAAAAACAATGGAACCAAGTCAGAGGAGGAAGGCAATTTAGGCAAAGGTACCAAATGCACCATTTTAGAGAACCGGTCACAAACCACCCAGATAACAGACATCTTCTGGGAAACAGAAAGATCCGAAATAAAATCCATGGAAATATGTGTCCAGGGCCTCTCAGGGACCGGCAAAGGCAAAAGCAACCCACTAGCGCGGGAACAGCAAGGCTTGGCCCGGGCACAAGTCCCACAGGACTGCACAAAAGAACGCACATCCCGCGACAAGGAAGGCCACCAAAAGGACCTAGCAACCAAATCTCTGGTACCAAAAATCCCAGGATGACCAGCCAACACCGAACAATGAACCTCAGAAATTACCTTACTTGTCCATCTATCAGGAACAAACAGCTTCCCCACAGGACAGCGGTCAGGTTTATCAGCCTGAAATTCCTGAAGCACCCGCCGTAAATCAGGGGAGATGGCAGAAAGAATCACCCCTTCCCTAAGAATGCCAACCGGCTCAAGGACTCCAGGAGAATCAGGCAAAAAACTCCTAGAGAGGGCATCAGCCTAACCATTCTTAAATCCCGGAAGATACGAGACCACAAAATCAAAATGGGAGAAAAACAGGGACCATCGAGCCTGTCTAGGGTTCAGCCGCTTGGCCGACTCGAGGTAAATCAGATTCTTATGATCGGTCAAGACCACAACGCGATGCTTGGCTCCCTCAAGTCAATGTCGCCACTCCTCAAATGCCCACTTCATGGCCAGCAACTCCCGATTGCCGACATCATAATTGCGCTCCGCAGGCGAAAACTTCCTGGAAAAAAAGGCACACGGTTTCATCAAAGAACCATCAGAACTCCTCTGAGACAAAACGGCCCCTGCCCCAATCTGAGAAGCGTCAACCTCAACCTGAAAAGGAAGAGAAACATCCGGCTGACGCAACACAGGGGCAGAAGTAAATCGGCGTTTAAGCTCCTGAAAGGCCTCAACAGCCGCAGAGGACCAATTCATCACATCAGCGCCTTTCTTCGTCAAATCGGTCAGGGGCTTAACCACACTGGAAAAGTTGGCAATGAAACAGCGATAAAAATTAGCAAAGCCCAAAAATTTCTGAAGACTCTTCACAGATGTGGGTTGAATCCAGTCATGAATGGCTTGGACCTTAACAGGATCCATTTCTATAGACGAGGGAGAAAAAATAAAACCCAAAAGAAGAGACCTTCTGAACTCTAAATAGGCACTTAGACCCCTTCACAAATAAAGCATTATCACGAAGGATCTGGAATACCATCCTGACCTGCTTCACATGAGACTCCCAATCATCGGAAAAAATCAAAATATCATCCAAATACACAATCATGAATTTATCAAGATAATTGCGGAAAATATCATGCATGAAGGACTGAAATACAGTAGGAGCATTCGAGAGCCCGAAAGGCATCACAAGGTATTCAAAATGGCCTTCGGGCGTATTAAATGCAGTTTTCCATTCGTCACCCTGTTTAATACGAACAAGATTATATGCCCCTCGAAGGTCAATCTTAGTAAACCAACTAGCCCCCTTGATCCGAGCAAACAAATCAGAAAGCAAAGGTAAAGGGTATTGGAATTTGACCGTGATCTTATTAAGAAGGCGATAATCAATACAGGGTCTCAAGGAGCCATCCTTCTTGGCAACAAAAAAGAATCCCACTCCCAATGGTGACGAAGACGGCCGAATATGCCCCTTCTCTAAAGACTCCTTAACATAACTCCGCATGGCGGCATGCTCTGGCACAGACAGATTGAAAAGTCGGCCCTTAGGGAACTTACAGCCAGGAATCAAGTTAATAGCACAATCACAGTCCCTATGTGGAGGAAGGGAACTGGTCTTGGGCTCATCAAATACATCCTGGAAATCCGACAAAAACTCAGGAACTTCAGAAGAGGGGGAAGAGGAAATTGACATCAAAGGAACATCACTATGTACCCCTTGACAACCCCAACTAGTCACAGACATAGATTTCCAATCCAGCACAGGTTTATGTCCCTGTAACCATGGAAAACCCAGTACAACAACATCATGCAAATTATGCAACACCAGAAAACGGCAATCTTCTTGATGTGCTGGAGCCATGCACATGGTCAGCTGAGTCCAATACTGAGGTTTATCCTTGGCCAACGGCATAGCATCAATGCCCCTCAAAGGAATAGGGCTCTGCAAAGGCTGCAAGGAAAAACCACAGCGCCTGGCGAATTCCAAGTCCATCAAGTTCAGGGCAGCGCCTGAATCCACAAATGCCTTGACAGAAAAGGACGATAATGAGCAAATCAAGGTCACAGATAAGAGAAATTTAGGCTGTACAGTACTGATGGTAACAGACCTAGCAACCCTCTTAGTACGCTTAGGGCAATCAGAAATAACATGAGCAGAATCACCACAGTAAAAACACAGCCTATTCTGGCGTCTGAATCCCTGCCGTTCTGCTCTAGTCAAAATCCTATCACATTGCATAGGCTCAGGACTCTGCTCAGAGGACACTGCCATATGGTGCACAACTTTGCGCTCGCACAGGCACCGATCAATCTGAATGGCTAGAGACATAGATTCGCTCACACCAGCAGGCATGGGGAACCCCACCATAACATCTTTAAGTGCTTCAGAAAGACCCTTTCTGAAAATTGCTGCCAGAGCCTCCTCATTCCATTTAGTGAGCACAGACCATTTTCTAAATTTCTGGCATTATACTTCTGCCGCTTCCTGACCCTGACACAGGGCCAACAAGGTCTTTTCTGCATGATCCACAGAATTAGGTTCGTCATACAATAATCCGAGTGCTTGAAAAAATGCGTCTACATTAAGCAATGCCGGATCCCCTGATTCAAGGGAGAATGCCCAGTCCTGAGGGTCACCAGGCAGCAGAGAGATGACAATTTTAACCTGCTGAATGGAATCACCAGAGGAATGGGGTTTCAAGGCAAAAAACAATTTGCAGTTATTTTTAAAGTTCAAAAACGTGGATCTGTCCCCAAAAAACAAATCAGGGGTTGGAATTCTAGGCTCTAAAGCCGGAGTCTGGACAACATAATCTTGGATACTCTGTACTCTTGCAGCAAGTTGATCCACACGAGAAAACAAACCCTGAACATCCATGCCAGCGCCAAAATCCTGAACCACCCAGAGATTAAGAGGAAAAAAAAGACAAAACAGACTGCAGAAAAAAAATGGCTCAGAACTTCCTTTTCCTTCTTTTGAGATGCATTTAATTCATTTTTGGCCAGTTGTACTGTTATGATCTGGTAGTTTAGGAGCAACATGGGACATGCTCTGGAGGAGGTGGTACCTGTACTGACCGCAGTTCCTGAGCTTAACACAACACTAGAAGTAGCCGTGGGATGTTCCTGTCACTCCCTAGACACCTCGTCACAGCCGGGGGACTAACTACCCCTAAAGATAGAAACAGGAAAGCTATCTTACCTCAGAGAAAATCCCCAAAGGATAGGACAGCCCCCCACAAATATTGACTGTGAGTGGAGAGGGAAATGACATACGCAGAATGAAACCAGGATGTAGGAAAGGAGGCCAGTCTAACTAGATAAATAGAACAGGAAAGAATACTGTGCGGTCAGTATTAAAAACTAGAAAAATCCACCACAGAGTTTACAAAAATCTCCACACCTGACTAAAGGTGTGGAGGGTAAATCTGCTTCCCAGAGCTTCCAGCTTAACTGAATAAATCCTTACTGACAAGCTGGACTAGAAAAAACATAGAAAGTGCAGAAAGATTAAGTCCACAACAAGTGGACTGCAAAAGAACAAAGCAAGGACTTATCTTTGCTGAACTGGTCAGAATATCAGGGAAATCCAAGCAGAGATGTGAATCCAACCAGGAACCATTGACATCTGGCACAGGCTGAAGGATAGAACCAGGCTAAATAGTTGAGCCAGAAAGACAATCAGTGGAAGCAGCTGCTGACTACTAAATATAAGGAGCAGCAGTACCACTTAAAACCACCGGAGGGAGCCCAAGAGCAGAACTCGCAAAAATGCCACTTACAACCACCGGAGGGAGCCCAAGAGCGGAATTCACAACAAACAACCAAGGAAAACCCAAAACCACCAGAGCAGGAAGATTCCTGAGCACCTTACATGTAACCCGCTCGGAATGTAGAACCCCAATGTGGAGTTTCACCTCAGCCACAAATTCAGTAATCTCCCCCTGAGAGAGAGGAGCAGCATTGATGGTGACCACATGGATAGGATGAGACAGTTTTTCAATCCTAAAACCTGCTGTGCGCGCAAACTCCTCATCAATAAGATTTGTGGCTGAACCACTATCCACAAAAACAGTAATTGGCAGCTCACTGCCAGCGATAAAAACCTTAGCAGGGAGCATGCATTGAGAAACCACCATGGAGGATATACATAAGTTCAGATTGGCAGATTGGTCTCCTCCACACCATCTGAGCTTAGAAGTTTTCCGCCGTTGCATTTTTCTTAGACAGCAGAGGACAGATGTTAATAAAATGACCAGTTTTACCACAGTAAAAACAGGCTCCCTGCTTCCTGAGCTCAGGGGCTCGATTCTTAACATGTGATACCCCTGCGATTTGCATAGGTTCCGTGGGCTCACCTGCAGCAACCTCACGTGAACCCAAACCCTCTCCCATAGGCGGTGTCTCATGCTCCCCCTGACGCAAACGGCGATCAATGTGGACAACCAGACTCATAGCGGAATCTAGAGAAGCAGGAGTCTCATACATCAGAAGGGCTTTTTTAACCCTTCCAGAAACCCCGTGAATAAACTGACTCCGCAATGCTGGAACATTCCATTGTGTATCGATCGCCCAGCGACGAAATTCAGAACAGTAATCCTCTGCAACTCGCTCCCCCTGGTGAATAGTGCGTATCTTAGATTCTTCTAGAGCCATTCTGTCAGGTTCATCGTAGATTCTCCCAAGAGAAGAAAAAAAACACTCCACAGAGTCAAATGCAGCAGAATCAGATGGCAAAGAAAACGCCCATGCTTGGGGATCCCCGCTTAACAATGACAACACCAGGCCCACACGCTGAGCCTCATTACCCGAGGCGATCAGGCGCATACGGAAATATAGTTTGCAAGCTTCACGAAAAGAAACAAATTTACTGCGTTCCCCAGCAAATTTTTCAGGCAAAGGGAATTTAGGCTCAGCAACTCTTCCTGTCGCTCCAGCTTGCACATTAGATACTGCTAGTCCCTGTTGCTGAACTGCCCCCCTCAACTCAGTGACCTGTAGGGACAGCACCTCCAACTGGCGGGTTATGGAAGTCATGGGATCCATGACAAGAAAAAAAAAAAAGAGAGACCCCTTTTTTTTTGTTGGGCCGATTATAATGTCACGGGGAGACTAGGTGAGCAAGAGCTAATAACCCGGGCACCTGCAATTTCCCTCAGACTAGGAAAATCCTGACTGACCCTCTACCTAGAGTTTACACTGATGATGTGCATGTCTAGGCCTCGACCCTCGCCCTGTCTCCTGTTTCAACCCTAGGCTGACACCAACCGCCCACCACCCATTGAAGAGGTAATACACCAATACCCACAGTTAGCACAGACAAGGATAAAGGAAAATACACACCACGCCGCAGTCACTCAGGAATACACTATAAATGTGCAGGGCAAAATAAATACAAATATTGGAAGGAGTAAATAAGACTAAGGAAAATACACCACCAGCAACGAATCTCCAACAACCAGCTCTCCACTCCGGACCGAGATAACAATGCACAAGACAGAAGCTATAATCGGCGACGCCCAATGATCCGGAGAACTATTTAAAGGCCATGGGCATGGCCCAGCTTCCAATCCGAGGATCAGGTAAATTAACCCTGGAACAGCTGGACAAAACCTAGCCGACGCCAATGAGCAAATAGTGGTCAAAAGCGGAATTACCGCTGTCTGTCGAACGACCTGGTCTGAACAGCATCCGACATGACAACATGACAGATGTTTTGAACAGCTGATATGTGTCGTGTCGCTAGCAGCCGTGGGAGGAATCACAATCCTCCCGCGGCTGTTAACCTGTTAAATGCTGCTGTCAAACTCTGACAGCGGGGTTTAACACGAGCTTCTGGCAGGCGCACAGGAAATCTGCCATCGGTGACCCCTGTGATCGTGGTTCACTGATGAGTTGGCATCAGAACCTGCAGACCTCACATACAGGTGATCTGATTGTCGCCTGTATGTAACAGAGTCGATCGAGTAACGGTAGCTTGTAGTCTTCCATGGAGACTATAGAAGCATGCCAAAAGTAAAAAAAAATGTTTTTTTTAATGTTTTTAAAAATATATAAAAAAAATAAATAAAAGTTCAAATCACCCCCTTTCGCTCCATTCAAAATAAAACAATAAAAAATCAAACATACAAATATTTGGTATGGCCATGTTCAGAATCACCCAATATATCAATGAAAAAAAGGATTAACCTGATTGCTAAACGACGTAGTGAGAAAAAAAGTAAAAATGCCAGAATTACGTTTTTTGGTGGCCATGATATTGCATTAAAATGCAATAACGGGATATCAAAAGAACATATCTGCACCAAAATGGTTAAAAATGTCAGCTTGGCACACAAAAAAAAGCCCTCACCCGACCCGAGATCATGAAAAATGGAGACACTACGGGTATCGGAAAATGGCAATTTTTTTTTTCCCATTTTCCAGTACACAATATGATAAGATGAATAGTGTCGTTCAAATGTACAACTTGTCCCACAAAAAACAATCCCTTACGTGGCCAGATTGACCAAAAAATAAAAAAGTTATGGCTCTGGGAAGGAGGGAAGCGAAAAACGAAAATGCAAAACCGAAAAAAGCTTCGGTCACGAAGGGGTTGAATAAAAAAAGAGGGCTATCAAAGAGATACTTCCATCAATGGCCGATCAAGTAGTTACTTTGTTTTATGCTTGTTTTGCCTTGATGATGTCACCAGGGCAAACATTTTTCATGGTTTGATAAGTTTGGTGGTTTGAGGCTTTATGGTAAAAATATAGCAGCATATGGTCTTTCTGCTTAGAATTGACTACTGATACATTATTTTCACGAAACAGTAACTTGATATAGAAAAAATAACTTGCTGGCATTATTAACTTCCTTACCTTACAGCACCAGGCATACTGGCAGTAATGACTTGATTACACTAGAATACAGGGATGCTCACATTATTTAAATCATGACGATCAGGATGCTGGCATTAATCACTAGACCACCAGGGATGCTTTTATTATTCACTTTAGTCTAGACCGCCAATGAAGCTGGTATTGCTAACTTCATTACCATAGGCCACCAGGGATGTTGGCACTATTCACTATACAACAGCGGATGCTGGAAATATTTAGCAAATCTCTTTTTGGATGCTGGCATTAATCACTTCATTACCATAAACCACAAGGAATTCTGACATTAATGACTAAAAAACCAGGGTTTTGGATGTTTTCACTTCAATTTTATAGACCACCAGAGAGGCTGACATAATTAATCACTTCATTACCCTAGACCACCAGGGATTCTGATATTGTTTACATCATTACCCAAGACCACAAAAGATGCAGGCATTAATTACCTCATCACCCAAGACCACCACCCTTTACCCCTTCAGGTATATTGGCATTAGTCACTTGATTATCCTAGAATACAGCGATGTTGACATTATTTAGTTCATGACTGTAGACCACCAGGGATGCTCTGTTATCTTAATTTCATTAATCTAGACCAGTGATGGGCAACCTTTTGAGCTCGGTGTGTCAAAATTCGCCAAACAACCGAGCATAACTTGGGTGGTGTGTCACCTTGATAAAAAAACATAATTTTGCGACATGTATAGTTTAAATAACAAATATGTATAATTAGAATTAACTTACCTGCTTAGTGACTTCTTTGTTCATCTGTCAGTTGGTTTCTTTTGTTGGTCTTGCTATTATTTAACTTGTGTGGGGTGCCGTGAACTAAGATAAGTGAGGGGGAGGGGGAATTCTTCCAGTGATGGCGAACCTGTGGCACTCCAGCTGTTGCAAAACTACAATTCCCATCATGTCTTCACAGCCAAAGCCTTTGCTTTGAATGGCCAGCCATCATGGGAATTGTAGTTTTGCAACAGCTGGACTGCCACAGGTTCGCCATCACTGATGCCTCCCTCTCACTTATCTCAGTAATGGCCAATGACACCCCACAGTTCACTGGATGATGGTTGCTGTAGTAGTCACAGGGCCTCCAGACAGCAATCACAGGGCCTGAGTCCAGACAGCAATCACAGGGCTTGAGTCCAGACAGCAATCACAGGGCCTGAGTCCAGACAGCAATCACAGGGCCTGAGTCCAGACAGCAATCACAGGGCCTGAGTCCAGACAGCAATCACAGGGCCTGAGTCCAGACAGCAATCACAGGGCCTGAGTCCAGACAGCAATCACAGGGCCTGAGTCCAGACAGCAATCACAGGGCCTGAGTCCAGACAGCAATCACAGGGCCTGAGTCCAGACAGCAATCACAGGGCCTGAGTCCAGACAGCAATCACAGGGCCTGAGTCCAGACAGCAATCACAGGGCCTGAGTCCAGACAGCTATCACAGGGCCTGAGTCCAGACAGCTATCACAGGGCCTGAGTCCAGACAGCAATCACAGGGCCTGAGTCCAGACAGCTATCACAGGGCCTGAGTCCAGACAGCTATCACAGGGCCTGAGTCCAGACAGCAATCACAGGGCCTGAGTCCAGACAGCTATCACAGGGCCTGAGTCCAGACAGCTATCACAGGGCCTGAGTCCAGACAGCAATCACAGGGCCTGAGTCCAGACAGCTATCACAGGGCCTGAGTCCAGACAGCAATCACAGGGCCTGAGTCCAGACAGCAATCACAGGGCCTGAGTCCAGACAGCAATCACAGGGCCTGAGTCCAGACAGCTATCACAGGGCCTGAGTCCAGACAGCAATCACAGGGCCTGAGTCCAGACAGCTATCACAGGGCCTGAGTCCAGACAGCTATCACAGGGCCTCCAGACAGCTATCACAGGGCCTGAGTCCAGACAGCTATCACAGGGCCTGAGTCCAGACAGCTATCACAGGGCCTGAGTCCAGACAGCTATCACAGGGCCTGAGTCCAGACAGCTATCACAGGGCCTGAGTCCAGACAGCTATCACAGGGCCTGAGTCCAGACAGCAATCACAGGGCCTGAGTCCAGACAGCAATCACAGGGCCTGAGTCCAGACAGCTATCACAGGGCCTGAGTCCAGACAGCTATCACAGGGCCTGTCCAGACAGCTATCACAGGGCCTCCAGACAGCTATCACAGGGCCTCCAGACAGCTATCTCCTCAGGCCTCAGAAGTGCAGCCTGGGACTTCTGGTCGGTGCAGCCTGGGACTTCTGGTCGGCGCAGCAGGGAGCAGCTCAATGTCGCCCAAACAACACAGATCCGACGCAGAGGCCTGGGACTTCCGGGAGCTGCGCCTGGCCTACCGGAAGTCCCAGGCCTAGACGCTCTGCACCGGAGCTCTGTTGTTTGGACCCACAGACCTCCTGCATGGCATCCGATCCGATAAAAAATCGGATCGGATGCCATTGTGTCATGATTCTCAATGGCGAGAGAACATAGCCCAGCATATATGAGAACTAGCTCTTGGAAGATGGAAACTATACTGACCATGAACTAAACCTGCCGCACAACTAGAAGTAGCCGGGTAGCATGCCTACGTTTTTTAACCCTAGATGCCCAGCGCCAGCCGGAGAACTACCTAATCCTAGCAGAGGAAAAGACAGTCCTGGCTCACCTCTAGAGAAATTTTCCCAAAAGGCAGACAGAGGCCCCCACATATATTGGCGGTGATTTTAGATGAAATGACAAACGTAGTATGAAAATAGGTTTAGCAAAATCGAGGTCCGCTTTCTAGATAGCAGGAAGACAGAAAGGACACTTTCATGGTCAGCAGAAAACTCTATCAAAACACCATCCAGAAATTCCTTTAAGACTCTAGCATTAACTCATAACACCAGAGTGGCAATTTCCGATCACAAGAGCTTTCCAGACACAGTAACGAAACAGCAGCTGTGAACAGGAACAAAATGCAAAAACACACAAGGACCAAAGTCCAACTTAGCTGGGAGTTGTCTAGTAGCAGGAACAAGCACAGAAGGCTTCTGATTACATTGTTGACCGGCAAGAAACTGACAGAGGAGCAAGGTTATATAGCGACTCCCACATCCTGATAGGAGCAGGTGAACAGAGGGGATGATGCACACAAGTTCAATTCCACAAGTGGCCACCGGGGGAGCCCAGAATCCAATTTCACAACAGTACCCCCCCCCTCAAGGAGGGGGCACCGAACCCTCACCAGAACCACCAGGGCGATCAGGATGAGCCCTATGAAAGGCACGGACAAGATCGGAGGCATGAACATCAGAGGCAGTGACCCAAGAATTATCCTCCTGACCGTATCCCTTCCATTTGACCAGATACTGGAGTCTCCGTCTGGAAACACGAGAGTCTAAGATCTTTTCCACAACGTACTCCAACTCACCCTCAACCAACACCGGAGCAGGAGGCTCAACGGAAGGCACAACCGGTACCTCATACCTGCGCAACAATGACCGATGAAAAACATTATGAATCGAAAAGGATGCAGGGAGGTCCAAACGGAAGGACACAGGGTTAAGAATCTCCAATATCTTGTACGGGCCGATGAACCGAGGCTTAAACTTAGGAGAAGAAACCCTCATAGGGACAAAACGAGAAGACAACCACACCAAGTCCCCAACACAAAGCCGAGGACCAACACGACGACGGCGGTTGGCAAAAAGCTGAGTCTTCTCCTGGGACAACTTCAAATTGTCCACCACCTGCCCCCAAATCTGATGCAACCTCTCCACCACAGCATCCACTCCAGGACAATCCGAAGATTCCACTTGACCGGAGGAAAATCGAGGATGAAACCCCAAATTACAGAAAAACGGGGACACCAAGGTGGCAGAGCTGGCCCGATTATTGAGGGCGAACTCCGCCAAAGGCAAAAAAGCAACCCAATCATCCTGATCCGCAGACACAAAACACCTCAAATATGTCTCCAAGGTCTGATTAGTCCGCTCGGTCTGGCCATTAGTCTGAGGATGGAAAGCAGACGAAAAAGACAAATCTATGCCCATCCTAGCACAGAATGCCCGCCAAAATCTAGACACGAATTGGGTCCCTCTGTCAGAAACGATATTCTCAGGAATACCATGCAAACGAACAACATTTTGAAAAAACAGAGGAACCAACTCGGAAGAAGAAGGCAACTTAGGCAAGGGAACCAGATGGACCATCTTAGAGAAACGGTCACACACCACCCAGATGACAGACATCTTCTGAGAAACAGGCAGATCCGAAATAAAATCCATCGAGATGTGCGTCCAAGGCCTCTTCGGGATAGGCAAGGGCAACAACAATCCACTAGCCCGAGAACAACAAGGCTTGGCCCGAGCACAAACGTCACAAGACTGCACAAAGCCTCGCACATCTCGTGACAGGGAAGGCCACCAGAAGGACCTTGCCACCAAATCCCTGGTACCAAAGATTCCAGGATGACCTGCCAACGCAGAAGAATGAACCTCAGAGATGACTCTACTGGTCCAATCATCAGGAACAAACAGTCTACCAGGTGGGCAACGATCAGGTCTATCCGCCTGAAACTCCTGCAAGGCCCGCCGCAGGTCTGGAGAAACGGCAGACAATATCACTCCATCTTTAAGGATACCTGTGGGCTCAGAATTACCAGGGGAGTCAGGCTCAAAACTCCTAGAAAGGGCATCCGCCTTAACATTCTTAGAACCCGGTAGGTACGACACCACAAAATTAAACCGAGAGAAAAACAACGACCAGCGCGCCTGTCTAGGATTCAGGCGCCTGGCAGACTCAAGGTAAATTAAATTTTTGTGGTCAGTCAATACCACCACCTGATGTCTGGCCCCCTCAAGCCAGTGACGCCACTCCTCAAAAGCCCACTTCATGGCCAAAAGCTCCCGATTCCCAATATCATAATTCCGCTCGGCGGGCGAAAATTTACGGGAAAAAAAAGCACAAGGTCTCATCACGGAGCAGTCGGAACTTCTCTGCGACAACACCGCCCCAGCTCCGATTTCAGAAGCGTCGACCTCAACCTGAAAAGGAAGAGCAACATCAGGCTGACGCAACACTGGGGCGGAAGAAAAGCGGCGCTTGAGCTCCCGAAAGGCCTCCACAGCATCAGGGGACCAATCAGCAACATCAGCACCCTTCTTAGTCAAATCAGTCAATGGTTTTACAACATCAGAAAAACCAGCAATAAATCGACGATAAAAGTTAGCAAAGCCCAAAAATTTCTGAAGACTCTTAAGAGAAGAGGGTTGCGTCCAATCACCAATAGCCTGAACCTTGACAGGATCCATCTCGATGGAAGAGGGGGAAAAAATGTATCCCAAGAAAGAAATCTTTTGAACCCCAAAAACACACTTAGAACCCTTCACACACAAGGAATTAGACCGCAAAACCTGAAAAACCCTCCTGACCTGCTGGACATGAGAGTCCCAGTCATCCGAAAAAATCAGAATATCATCCAGATACACAATCATAAATTTATCCAAATAATCGCGGAAAATGTCATGCATAAAGGACTGGAAGAATGAAGGGGCATTTGAAAGACCAAAAGGCATCACCAAATACTCAAAATGGCCCTCGGGCGTATTAAATGCGGTTTTCCACTCATCCCCCTGCTTGATTCGCACCAAATTATACGCCCCACGGAGATCAATCTTAGAGAACCACTTGGCCCCCTTTATACGAGCAAACAAATCAGTAAGCAGTGGTAACGGATATTGATATTTAACCGTGATTTTATTCAAAAGTCGATAATCAATACACGGCCTCAAAGAGCCGTCTTTCTTAGACACAAAGAAAAAACCGGCTCCTAAGGGAGATGACGAAGGACGAATATGTCCCTTTTCCAAGGACTCCTTTATATATTCTCGCATAGCAGCGTGTTCAGGCACAGACAGATTAAATAAACGACCCTTAGGGTATTTACTACCCGGAATCAAGTCTATGGCACAATCGCACTCCCGGTGCGGAGGTAGTGAACCAACCTTGGGTTCTTCAAAAACGTCACGAAAGTCAGACAAGAATTCAGGAATCTCAGAGGGAATAGATGATGAAATGGAAACCAAAGGTACGTCCCCATGAGTTCCTTTACATCCCCAGCTTAACACAGACATAGCTCTCCAGTCGAGGACTGGGTTATGAGATTGCAGCCATGGCAATCCCAGCACCAAAACATCATGTAGATTATACAGCACCAGAAAGCGAATAACCTCCTGGTGATCCGGATTAACACGCATAGTCACTTGTGTCCAGTATTGTGGTTTATTACTAGCCAATGGGGTGGAGTCAATCCCTTTCAGAGGTATCGGAGCCTCCAGTGGCTCCAAATCATACCCACAGCGTTTGGCAAAGGACCAATCCATAAGACTCAAAGCAGCGCCAGAGTCGACATAGGCGTCCGCGGTAATAGATGACAAAGAACAAATCAGGGTCACAGATAGAATAAACTTAGACTGTAAAGTGCTAATTGAAACAGACTTGTCAGGCTTCTTAGTACGCTTAAAGCATGCTGATATAACATGAGTTGAATCACCACAATAGAAGCACAACCCATTTTTTCGTCTAAAATTCTGCCGCTCGCTTCTGGACAGAATTCTATCACATTGCATATTTTCTGGCGTTTTCTCAGTAGACACCGCCAAATGGTGCACAGGTTTGCGCTCCCGCAGACGCCTATCGATCTGAATAGCCATCGTCATGGACTCATTCAGACTCGCAGGCACAGGGAACCCCACCATAACATCCTTAATGGCATCAGAGAGACCTTCTCTGAAAATCGTCGCCAGGGCGCACTCATTCCACTGAGTAAGCACAGACCATTTGCGGAATTTTTGGCAGTATATTTCAGCTTCATCTTGCCCCTGAGACAAGGACATCAAGGCCTTTTCCGCCTGAAGCTCTAAATGAGGTTCCTCATAAAGCAACCCCAAGGCCAGAAAAAACGCATCCACATTGAGCAACGCAGGATCCCCTGGTGCCAATGCAAAAGCCCAGTCTTGAGGGTCACCCCGGAGCAAGGAAATTACAATCCTGACCTGCTGTGCAGGGTCTCCGGCAGAGCGAGACTTCAGGGACAAAAACAATTTGCAATTATTTTTAAAATTTTGAAAGTGAGATCTATTCCCCGAGAAGAATTCAGGCAAAGGAATTCTAGGCTCAGACACAGGTGCATGAACAACAAAATCTTGCAAATTTTGTACCTTTGTGGCGAGATTATTCAAACCTGTAGCTACACTCTGAAGATCCATTTGAAACAGGTGAACACAGAGCCATTCAAGGATGAGAAGGAGAGAAAGAGAGGAAGGCTGCAGTATAGGCAGACTAGCAAGTGATTCAATTAAGAGCACACTCAGAACTAGAGGAAAAAAAAAAAAAAAAAAAAAAAATTGTAGCAGACTTCTTTTTTCTCTCCTTTCTCAGCCAGTAATTTAACCCTTTTTTGGGCCGGTCAAACTGTCATGATTCTCAATGGCGAGAGAACATAGCCCAGCATATATGAGAACTAGCTCTTGGAAGATGGAAACTATACTGACCATGAACTAAACCTGCCGCACAACTAGAAGTAGCCGGGTAGCATGCCTACGTTTTTTAACCCTAGATGCCCAGCGCCAGCCGGAGAACTACCTAATCCTAGCAGAGGAAAAGACAGTCCTGGCTCACCTCTAGAGAAATTTTCCCAAAAGGCAGACAGAGGCCCCCACATATATTGGCGGTGATTTTAGATGAAATGACAAACGTAGTATGAAAATAGGTTTAGCAAAATCGAGGTCCGCTTTCTAGATAGCAGGAAGACAGAAAGGACACTTTCATGGTCAGCAGAAAACTCTATCAAAACACCATCCAGAAATTCCTTTAAGACTCTAGCATTAACTCATAACACCAGAGTGGCAATTTCCGATCACAAGAGCTTTCCAGACACAGTAACGAAACAGCAGCTGTGAACAGGAACAAAATGCAAAAACACACAAGGACCAAAGTCCAACTTAGCTGGGAGTTGTCTAGTAGCAGGAACAAGCACAGAAGGCTTCTGATTACATTGTTGACCGGCAAGAAACTGACAGAGGAGCAAGGTTATATAGCGACTCCCACATCCTGATAGGAGCAGGTGAACAGAGGGGATGATGCACACAAGTTCAATTCCACAAGTGGCCACCGGGGGAGCCCAGAATCCAATTTCACAACACCATTGTTTAGCATTCCGATACCGCAAGTATCGGGTATCGGCCGATATTTGCTGTATCGGAATTCCGATACCGAGATCCGATACTTTTGTGGTATCGGGTATCGGTATCGAAACAACATTAATGTGTGTAAAATAAAGAATTAAAATAAAAAATATTGCTATACTCACCTCTCCGACGCAGCCTGGACGTCCGCGAGGGAACCGGCAGCGTTGTTTGCTTAAAAATCGCGGTTTTCCTTCCTTACTTGAAGTCCCGGCTTGTGATTGGTTGCGTGCCGCCCATGTGACCGAGACGCGACCAATCACAGCAAGCCGTGACGTAATTTTAGGTCCTTCAGGATTTTAAAATTACGTTCCGGCGTTGTGATTGGTTGCGTGCGGTCACATGGGCGACGCAACCAATCACAACGCCGGAACGTAATTTTAAAATCCTGAAGGACCTAAAATTACGTCACGGCTTGCTGTGATTGGTCGCGTCTCGGTCACATGGGCGGCACACAACCAATCACAAGCCGGGACTTCAAGTAAGGAAGGAAAACCGCGATTTTTAAGCAAACAACGCTGCCGGTTCCCTCGCGGACGTCCAGGCTGCGTCGGAGAAGTGAGTATAGCAATATTTTTTATTTTAATTCTTTATTTTACATATTAATATGGTTCCCAGGGCCTGAAGGAGAGTTTCCTCTCCTTCAGACCCTGGGAAAGAAGCAATTTCTATGGGGCCGCGGCCGGCGGCCGGCGTGTCACTGAAAATGACTACGCGTGTCAGCACTGACACGCGTGTCATAGGTTCGCCATCACTGATCTAGACCATCAAGGAAGTTGGTATTGTTAAGTTCTTTAGCATAGACCATCAGGGATGTTGGCATTATTACATTATAACTAGTTTATGTATTACCTGAAGAAGGAGTTTAGCCAAGTCCGAAACGCGTTGTATTACATTTTTGAATAAAAATCCTTGGCAGCACCCAGACACCACAGCCAAAATATTCCTCCCTCATCTTGATTCTCTTCTCCACCTGCTGGATGCGAGTGCCTTCTATCATTGGGCTCTATACCTACATCGGAGTTGTGCAGCACACAACTTTCCCAGGTGAGCGACATACATCCTACCATCCTGTCTATCACTCTGCGGTGTTACGAAGGGAGTGTTCCCTCTTTCTCATTTTTCTTAGTATAGGCTTATAGGGTTACTTCCAGTCCCCATAGGAAGGCCTACCATTTTGTCTTATCAGCGTGCACAATGTCAGTGTCAAACATATTTTATAGTTGGAAATTATGCAGTATTGTGCGCTGCTCTTCTTATTAATGTCCTGTAATAAGTGTAAATGTTACTTTTACACCTCCAGTAGCATTTCTGCTCTCATGACTTTACGGTCAGAGGTGTTACATCCTGTGATGGGCTGACTGGAAAAAGAAAGATGTAAAAACATAATAAGCAAAACTTAACACTATAAATCAAATGTTTTATTAGCCATATTGAAGCCTTTTCTTTTTCAGACTTAGTTTAAGCAATAATTTTTAGAAAACTGAACCAGGATGTGAATGATCCGCAAGCAGTGGTGTAGTTTGGTGGTTCATAGAGGCAGCGACCCTGGGTGCCAAATTAGGTTTGGCATTATAATTAGGGACAGAAGTAGGGCTGGCATAGGGTTTTGTTTAGGCCTAGAGTAATAAAAAAGGACCTGTTCAGTTAAATACATTATAGAATCCCCGAGTTCCCCTGATTCTGCCTTTCTTTTCCCATTTGCGCTGCTTCCCTCCATTGCAGATATATTCAGATTTGCTTCTTCCGGAGCTCAGTATGTGAAATCTCTGCTAGCAGTCAAACTGTGAATTTCTTCGGAATGTTATCTGGAGGAGTGCGCTTTCACCCCTCAATCTCAGAAGCTACCAATTACAGCTGATCTAGCAGTTTATCCGATACAGCTGAGCTGTGATTGACAGCATCTAGAAAGGAGGGGTGTACACGCACACCTCAAGAAAAGATTATGACAAAATGTCAAGTTGGACTACAAAGCAGCGATTTCACATGCAGTGCTCTAATAAAAATTAAAATGGGTATTTCTCTGTAATGGAATGAAGCTGTGCAAAATGGACAAGAGCATCAGAATCAGGGAGCTTAGTGGTTTTTACAAAACAAAATAAAATCCATGATTTGCATCTTGAGGGTGTTCAGAGCACAGAAATGCCTTGTCAAGGTGTAGAGAATGAAGAAATGAGGAAAATCGAGCTCCACGAACTGTGATCCTTTTATTCACACAAAATACTTGGAGGACATACAGAGTCAGTAATAAAACTTGACAGGCGGCATCAATGAGTTTCAGGTGTCTGAGCACCCGGACCCGAACATCTGGCGTTACATGTTACCTCTGGTCACAGCGCTGCGGTTCCCACAGTCTCAAACTGATGATAGCTTGTGAGCCAACTTAGTAGCTGGAACTGGCAATAAAAATGGTTACCTTCGGCCAGGCATCGGCTGATGAGAGTATTACTACTCTCATCAACGTACGCCTCCTCTTGGTGATAGGTGTGAGGGCAGTCGACGCTGGTGGGAGTAGTACTCTCATCACCTGGCATCTGTCCGTTATAATAAAGATGCCAATGTGACATAGTGCAGAAAGTGTGTATTTTCCTTTACAATGTATTTATTGAATAAAAAAAATAAATGAAAAAAAACAGCTTGGGGTCCCCCATAATTTTCATTACCAGCTGAGGGAAAGCCGACGGCTGGGGCTGTTATTAATATTTTGGGAATGGGCCAATAAACACAGCTATTTGCTTAGCCTTTACTGGTTATTATAGGACAGACCCCACAAAAAATGATGTGGGGTCCCCCTATATTCAATAACCAGCGAAGGATAAACAGACAACTGTGGGCTGATATTAATAACCTAGGAAAGGGCCATGAATATTGGCCCCCTCCCAGACTAATAACCACCAGATAACCACCATTGATCTGCATAATGTGGACCATTTTTCTTTAGTATTAAGCTGTTTTAAAAGGCTGCCAGTAGAGGAGAGTATGCAATCCAAAGAAAGGGGGAAGCAGTGATACCCAAGTCAATAATTTACAGAATGTCTTTATTTAAAATACCAATGGACATGATTAAAAAAAATATAAAAAAATAGGGGATGTGGTCAGAAACACCCCATAGCTCTAAGGTTTTATCAATACATAGGTATAACAGGTGTTGTACAACACAAAGTATTACATTTGTATGATTACTGCAATGAAGGTAAAGAATTACCTATTTAGTCTAATATAAAAATATATGGATGCAAAAAATGTTTTGGAGCAACAAATTATATAGTAAGCTAATGAATGTGGATGAAAGTCGTACACAGAGCAGGACAAAATAAATAAATACATACAGAAATAAAACAAACTTTGAAAAGTGTATGAATATCTCAAAATATTTATGTAGTAAAAATATAGCCTGATTAGACAGGACCATAAAAAAGGCTGGCAATAAGTAGTAGATATATATATATATATATATATATATATATATATATATATATATATATATATATGTATATATATATATATATATATGTGTGTGCATATATATGTGTATATATACTGATATATATATATATATATATATATATATATATATATATATATATATATATATATATATATATATATAGTGAACACATACTGTAGGTATTTCAGAATATGCACGAAAGATCATATAATGTGCAGTAACCAGGCAATAGAGATCTTGTGACTCTGTAATGAACACAAATTATGTGCAAAATATGCAATCACTAAGAGCAGATAATAGACGTATACATACAGAACCAGGAGGTATGGGATGCAGAGACCCCGATGACTGTTTCACAGTAAACGAGTGTTGACTTGATGGAGTAATATAGTTATAGATCCACAACTTATTACGTGATAAGGCAAGAGTTTTGGAGGCTCCAGTCAGGTGTTATATTGGAAATTAAGAAGAAGATATTGACCTTTGTTATAGGTTTGATGGGTATGTATGTAAACCCTCATGCCTTGCTTCATCTACTGTACAGATTAAATTTGGAGACATAGAAATATTGTGGTCATAACCATTTTGTGATTTTAAATGAAGATCAGCTGCTAACTAAAAAAATCTTCTGGTGGAAAAATAAATGTGGCAAATTGATGGAACCTTTATGCGCCAACAGCAGACCTGTTGTGATTCGGTTCGTGGGCTCCCCCGGTGGTCTCTTGTGGTACTGGTGTCCTGCAAGCTTTGCCTTCTCAGTTCACCTGTTCCTATCAGGATGTGGGAGTATCCTATTTAACCTTGCTCCTCAGTCATTCTAATGCTGGCCATCAATGTATCCAGAGTGATTCTGTTGCATGTTCCTGCTCCCAGTTTTCTGCTCAGCTAAGTTGGACACTTTAGTCCTTTAAGTCTATTTTTGTATGTTTTGTCCAGTTTGCACATATGTGAATCTCTGCAGCTGGAAGCTCTTGTTGGGCTGAAATTACCACTCCAGTGGCATGAGTTGTCACATGAGTTAAGGTAATTTCAGGATGGTGTTTTGAAGGGTTTTGCAGCTGACCGCGAAGTCCTCTGTTGTATCTTTCTGCTATTTAGTTAGCGGGCCTCTCTGTGCTAAATCTGCTTTCATACTATGTGTGTCTTTTCATCTGCTCTCACCGTTATTATATGTGGGGGGCTGCTATCTCCTGTGGGGACATTCTCTGGAGGCAAGCCAGGACTGTGTTTTCTTCTACCAGGGGTAGTTAGTTCTCCGGCTGGTGCGCAGCATCTAGAGACAACGCAGGAATGCCCCCTGGCTACTTCTAGTGTGGTGTGTAGGTTTAGCATCGCGGTCAGCTCTAGTTTCCATCACCCAAGAGCTTGTCCGTTTTTTCTATGCTTCTGATGTTTCCTTGCCATTGGAAACCATAACAGTATGGCCAGCCCAAAATGTTTAATCTATAGGCTGAAGCAGGAGAGAAAAGGAACTGTGTGAAACCTTTTTTTTTTTTTTTCCTTCCTCTGAAGTTGCACTTCAGCTCTAATTGCAGTCTCCTGTTTTCCTCTCCTCTTAACCCCTGAATGGCTCAGACTTTATCTGTTGAAATATGGATCCCCAGAGTCTGGCTACCAATTTGAATAATCTTGCCTCTAAAGTTCAGAATATACAATATTTTTTGTTACATGCTCCTCGGTCTGAACCTAAAAATCCTATACCGGAGTTTTTTTCTGGAGATCGATCTTGTTTTCTAAATTTTAAATACAATTGTAAATTGTTTCTTTCGCTGAGATCTCATTCTGCTGGAGATCCTGCCCAGCAAGTAAAAATTGTTATTTCTTTACTGCGGGGTGACCCCCAAAATTGGGCATTTTCATTGGCACCAGGGGATCCTGCGTTGCTCAATGTGGATGCGTTTTTTCTGGCTTTGGGGTTGCTTTATGAGGAACCAAATTTGGAGATTCAGGCTGAGAAAGCCCTAATAGCCCTCTCTCAGGGGCAAGATGAAGTCGAAATATATTGCCAAAAATTTCGAAAATGGTCTGTGCTTACTCAGTGGAATGAGTGCGCTCTGGCGGCAATTTTCAGAGAAGGTCTCTCTGATGCTGTAAAAGACGTCATGGTGGGGTTTCCTGCGCCTACTGGTCTGAATGAGTCCATGACAATGGCAATTCAGATTGATCGGCGTTTACGGGAACGCAAACCTGTGCACCAGTTGGCGGTGTCTTCTGAAGAGGCACCACAGAGTATGCAATGTGATAGCTTTCTGTCCAGAAGCGAACGACAGATTTATAGGCGCAAAAATCATTTGTGCTTCTATTGTGGAAATTCTACTCATGTTATATCAGCATGCTCTAAACGAACAAAGAAAGTTGATAAATCCTCTGCTATTGGCACTTTGCAGTCCAAGTTTATTTTGTCTGTAACTCTAATTTGTTCGTTATCTTCTATTGTTGCGGATGCGTATGTGGATTCTGGCGCCGCTTTGAGTCTGATGGATTGGTCCTTTGCCAGGCGCTGTGGGTTTGATCTAGAGCCTCTGGAAGTTCCTATACCTTTAAAGGGTATTGATTCTACACCATTGGCTAGTAATAAACCACAATACTGGACACAAGTGACTATGCGTATGACTCCAGACCATCAAGAAGTGATTCGCTTCCTTGTACTGTATAATCTACATGATGTGTTGGTGCTGGGATTGCCATGGTTGCAAACTCATAACCCAGTCCTTGACTGGAAAACAATGTCTGTACTAAGCTGGGGATGTCAGGGAAATCATGGGGACACATCTTTGGTCTCCATTGCTTCATCTATTCCCTCTGAAATTCCTGAGTTTTTGTCTGATTATCGTGAGGTTTTTGAGGAATCTACTCTTAATTCTCTTCCTCCTCACAGAGATTGCGATTGCGCCATAGATTTGATCCCTGGCAGTAAATTTCCTAAGGGTCGTCTATTCAATCTGTCTGTACCTGAACATGCTGCCATGCGAGAGTATATTAGGGAGTCCTTGGAAAAGGGACATATTCGTCCTTCTTCGTCTCCTCTTGGAGCGGGGTTCTTTTTCGTAGCTAAAAGCGATGGTTCTTTGAGACCTTGTATTGATTATAGACTCTTGAATAAGATCACAGTCAAGTATCAGTATCCTTTGCCATTGCTGACAGATTTATTTGCTCGCATTGAGGGGGCGAAGTGGTTCTCTAAGATTGATCTTCGCGGTGCGTATAATTTGGTGCGAATTAAGCAGGGGGATGAGTGGAAAACCGCATTTAATACGCCCGAGGGCCATTTTAAGTATTTGGTGATGCCTTTTGGTCTGTCAAATGCCCCTTCGGTCTTTCAGTCTTTTATGCACAATATTTTCCGTGAATATCTGGATAAATTTATGATTGTGTATTTGGACGATATCTTGATTTTTTCGGATGACTGGGAATCTCATGTTCAACAAGTTAGGAGGGTTTTTCAGGTTTTGCGGACCAATTCTCTGTTTGTTAAAGGTTCAAAGTGTGTTTTTGGGGTTCAGAAGATTTCTTTTTTGGGGTACATTTTTTCCCCCTCTTCTATTGAGATGGATCCTGTGAAGGTTCGGGCTATTTGTGACTGGACGCAACCGACTTCTCTTAAGGGCCTTCAGAAATTTTTGGGCTTTGCTAACTTTTATCGTCGATTCATAACTGGTTTTTCTAGCATTGTCAGGCCTTTGACTGATTTGACTAAAAAGGGTGCTGATGTTGCAGATTGGTCTCCTGCTGCTGTGGAGGCCTTTCGGGAGCTTAAGCGCCGTTTTTCTTCTGCTCCGGTGTTGTGCCAGCCTGATGTTTCTCTTCCTTTTCAGGTGGAAGTTGATGCTTCCGAGATCGGAGCGGGGGCGGTTTTGTCGCAGAAAAGTTCAGATTGTTCAGTGATGAGACCTTGTGCGTTCTTTTCTCGAAAATTTTCGCCCGCCGAGCGAAATTATGACGTCGGTAATCGGGAGCTTTTGGCGATGAAGTGGGCATTCGAGGAGTGGCGTCATTGGCTTGAGGGTGCTAAACATCAGGTGGTGGTCTTGACTGATCACAAAAATTTGATTTATCTTGAGTCGGCCAGACGTCTGAATCCTAGACAGGCGCGCTGGTCGTTGTTTTTCTCCCGGTTTAATTTTGTGGTTTCGTATCTGCCAGGTACTAAGAATGTGAAGGCGGATGCCCTTTCTAGGAGTTTTGAACCTGATTCCCCTGGTGATTCTAAACCTACGGGTATACTTAAGGATGGGGTGATATTGTCTGCTGTCTTCCCAGACCTGCGACGTGCTTTACAAGAGTTTCAGGCGGATCGGCCTGATCGTTGTCCGCCTGGTAGATTGTTTGTGCCGGATGAGTGGACCAATAGAGTCATCTCGGAGGTTCATTCTTCTGCGTTGGCAGGTCATCCGGGAATTTTTGGTACCAGAGATTTGGTGGCTAGGTCCTTCTGGTGGCCTTCCCTGTCTCGGGACGTGCGTACTTTTGTGCAGTCTTGCGATGTTTGTGCTCGGGCCAAGCCTTGTTGTTCTCGGGCTAGTGGGTTGTTGTTGCCCTTGCCTGTTCCTAAGAGGCCTTGGACACACATCTCTATGGATTTTATTTCTGATCTCCCTGTTTCTCAGAAGATGTCCGTCATTTGGGTGGTGTGTGACCGCTTTTCTAAGATGGTTCATGTGGTGCCCTTGCCCAAGCTGCCTTCCTCATCTGAGTTGGTGCCCCTGTTTTTTCAGAATGTGGTTCGGCTGCATGGTATTCCGGAGAATATCGTTTCCGACAGGGGATCCCAGTTTGTGTCCAGATTTTGGCGGGCGTTTTGTGCCAGGATGGGCATTGATTTGTCTTTTTCGTCTGCATTTCATCCCCAGACAAATGGCCAGACGGAACGTACTAATCAGACCTTGGAGACTTATTTGAGGTGTTTCGTGTCTGCTGATCAGGATGACTGGGTCTCCTGCTGAGTTTGCCCTTAATAATCGGGCCAGTTCTGCCACTTTGGTCTCCCCTTTCTTTTGCAATTCAGGGTTCCATCCTCGTTTTTCATCTGGTCAGGTGGAGTCTTCGGATTGTCCTGGAGTGGATACCATGGTGGATAGGTTGCATCGTATTTGGGGGCAGGTGGTGGACAATTTGGAGTTGTCCCAGGAGAAGACTCAACGTTTTGCTAATCGCCATCGTCGTGTTGGTCCTCGTCTTCGTGTTGGGGACTTGGTGTGGTTGTCCTCCCGTTTTGTCCTTATGAGGGTCTCTTCTCCTAAGTTTAAGCCTCGGTTCATCGGTCCTTATAAGATTTTGGAAATTCTTAACCCTGTGTCTTTTCGTTTGGACCTCCCAGCATCCTTTGCTATCCATAATGTCTTCCATCGGTCATTATTGCGGAGGTATGAGGTACCACTTGTGCCTTCTGTTGAGCCTCCTGCTCCTGTGCTGGTTGAGGGTGAATTGGAGTACGTGGTGGAGAAAATCTTGGACTCCCGTGTTTCCAGACGGAGACTTCAATATCTGGTGAAATGGAAGGGCTACGGTCAAGAGGATAATTCTTGGGTTACAGCTTCTGATGTTCATGCTTCTGATTTGGTCCGTGCCTTTCATAGGGCTCATCCAGATCGCCCTGGTGGTTCTTGTGAGGGTTCGGTGCCCCCTCCTTAAGGGGGGGGTACTGTTGTGATTCGGTTCGTGGGCTCCCCCGGTGGTCTCTTGTGGTACTGGTGTCCTGCAAGCTTTGCCTTCTCAGTTCACCTGTTCCTATCAGGATGTGGGAGTATCCTATTTAACCTTGCTCCTCAGTCATTCTAATGCTGGCCATCAATGTATCCAGAGTGATTCTGTTGCATGTTCCTGCTCCCAGTTTTCTGCTCAGCTAAGTTGGACACTTTAGTCCTTAAGTCTATTTTTGTATGTTTTGTCCAGTTTGCACATATGTGAATCTCTGCAGCTGGAAGCTCTTGTTGGGCTAAAATTACCACTCCAGTGGCATGAGTTGTCACATGAGTTAAGGTAATTTCAGGATGGTGTTTTGAAGGGTTTTGCAGCTGACCGCAAAGTCCTCTGTTGTATCTTTCTGCTATTTAGTTAGCGGGCCTCTCTGTGCTAAATCTGCTTTCATACTATGTGTGTCTTTTCATCTGCTCTCACCGTTATTATATGTGGGGGGCTGCTATCTCCTGTGGGGACATTCTCTGGAGGCAAGCCAGGACTGTGTTTTCTTCTACCAGGGGTAGTTAGTTCTCCGGCTGGCGCGCGGCATCTAGAGACAACGCAGGAATGCCCCCTGGCTACTTCTAGTGTGGTGTGTAGGTTTAGCATCGCGGTCAGCTCTAGTTTCCATCACCCGAGAGCTTGTCCGTTTTTTCTATGCTTCTGATGTTTCCTTGCCATTGGAAACCATAACACAGACCACCCATTGCGAAGCTCATTGTATACGATCTATGAGATCTCTTTATTAGTTTTATGGCCTACAAGGACAACTAATAGGTACATTAACATATTACGTAGCATTAAAGGGTGGGTCCACATAATCATTTCCTCGGGTTCGTCCTGGTTACCATTTATTATGGTTATCAAACCTGCATCAAAAAGGATCACACACATACATGTACAAACTAATAAAGTAATTTATTATATCTCATGATCTGCCAGAATTTATCCACTGCCAAGTACAATGATAAACAAATTAGGATGAGTATCCAGCTTAAGGTTCAAAATATGATCTTCTTGAAAATTCTAACTACTGTGTTTTACAATAAACGTATAATTTGTTACATGATAGGACAAGGCATTAACAGGGGTCGATGAAGCAGACATGTCTATTTTCTTCCTTTGTTGAGCTCATGCATGTTCAGCTGTGCATAAGTAATTTCATCCTAAAAATGCAAATAATATTGTCATTCTTAATATCAGCGAGGGTACGAAACCCAAATAATACATGACTCAATATTACTAGTCCCTTCAGAACAACTTTCCTTGGACATTCTGGCAAACCTGATAAAAGACCCTTTGTTCAAAATGTTGCTTCAATAAAGCTGGATTATTCCTGGGCATCACAACATAGATGGGCTATCAACCAAATTGTTTGGATTACCAACCAGATTTGGAGGTAGCAACTTACTTCACAGAACTCAACCTACACCAACAATAGTTCTGTTCACACTGACCAGAACCTCAATTGGTAGTCCCATTTGGATTTTCTTGCCGAACCAAGAGCACCATCACAGCACCCCATGAACACTGCTGAAAGTCATTGCTGACCATCGAGCACCTGTGGTTTTTGTCATATGGTGGGTAGGGCATTATGTTACATACTTACATTTAGTTACATAGGTTGAAAAAAGACCTAGGTCCATCAAGTTCAACTTTTCTCCATCAGTTGTACATTGCATCACTAATTTAACTATAACCCGCAATGTTATGTGTATTTAGGAAATCGTCAAGCCCTTTTTTAAAAGCTGTTATAGTTTCAGCCATTATTACCTCTTGTGGTCGGGCATTCCACAGTCTGACTGCTCTAACTGTAAAGAACCCTTTCCTGTTTAGCTGTTGGAATCGCCTTTCTCCCACTTGTAATGAATGCCCCCTATTCCTCAGTATAATATTTGGAAGGAATACGTCATGCGCCAGTCCTTTGTACTGACCACACATGTAAATGAGATGTCCTCTGAGGCGTCTGTTTTCTAAGCTAAACAAGCCCAACTTTTCCAACCTTTCATCACATGAGAGGCCTTTCATCCCTTGGAATAATTTATTTGCCCGTCTTTGAACTGATTCTAACTTCTGATTATCCTTTTTAAAATGTGAAGCCTAAAACTGGATCCCATACTTTAGATGTGGCCTCACCAGTGATTTATAAAGGTGTAACTATACTTTGGGATTACGGAATTTTATCTCTCTTTTTATACTTCCTAAAATTTTATTTGCTTTGCGGCTGCTGCTTGACATTGAGCACTGCTGCTCAGCTTACTTGTAATGAAAATACCCAAGTCCTTCTCCTGTTCTGTAGTCCCAAGTATACTCTCATTTAATGTGTATTTAGCGATAGGATTACTCCATCCTAGGTGCATTAATTTATTTTGTAATCTCTATTAAAACTATGATGTAAATGTGAACAGATTGTAATGCATTTACCCTATACTAAGAAATGCCAACCCTTTTGCTAAATTTGACGTGTGGGCATAGCTACGCCTTGGCTCTTACACAGCTCCTCTACAGGATCACCCTTTTTGGCTGAGCTGCTTGAAACTGGTGTAAAAATGGAAAAAGTTAAATTTTTGTTTGTAACTCCAAGTTGCATAAATAGTAAGCAATTTTTCAAAGTGTTTTACTCCAGTTTTGTGGCATACAAGCTTTGATGAATCAGCCCCACTATCCTCTGTCTCAGATTATCTCACCATGAAAGGTACAGCATGGACAAGAGATTATCAGCCTCATAGTAAGATATTTCAGTACCAAAGGCTGATTAATCATTTGCAGGTTTTTTAAGTCAGGTTTCTTCTTTTGTGTTGTGATGTTCATTGCCATTTTTTGTATCAAATATTTTCAATATGTGGTTCATGAATGTTGCACAAAATAAAAAATGTTGTATGTTTTTCTCCTTGACCTTGTTAATGACTTTTAGTGCAAAAAAGTTGCACATTTTGCTCAATACCATAAAATTCACATAAAACACTTAGCACTTCAGTGAGGGCTAAAAATCATTTTCGCCAAATTTAGCAAATTTTTAAAAAGTTGCAATTGATGAATCAGCCAAAAACATCTGGAAAACAAAAACCTTTTTTTGGCAAACATAAAGACCCAGCAGAACACATAAAATAGGCTTTAAAAAAAGGCTTAAATTAAAAGAAGGACTAGGCATGAATAAAAATTAGGCAAAAAGCACAAAAAAATAAACAAAATAAAGGCAAAAATGCATTAATGAATTGGGCCTTTTCCCAACAATTCCAGCTGAGTGTTGGTGTCCAGGAGACAGACCCACATTCGCAAGTGTTCTTTCTAGTAATACATTTTGGCATGTTATTTAGTTGAAAACTTACTTGGCTTCTATTTTCATCCCTGGGAATATTGCTAAATTTATCTGAAAACAAAAAATGAAAAACTTGAATGGTGAAGGCTGAGATCTCGGAATACCACTAGCAGGACCCTTCAGATAACATAAACCTCTGAATGAAATACCCTTTCAAAGAAAGACAGGGATTTCAAAGTCAAATTACCTAGAAGTTCTAGAGTTAATTAAGCCCATTTGGGACTGCAATAATAAATCTTTAAGTAATAATGTTGTATTAGTGGTGACTAGTGTTGAGCGATACCGTCCGATACTTGAAAGTATCGGTATCGGAAAGTATTGGCCGATACCGGCAAACTATCGGATCTCGCCGATACCGATACCCGATACCAATACAAGTCAATGGGACTCAAGTATTGGAAGGTATCCCTGATGGGGATTCCTAGAAGGGAATTTAGGACCTGAGGGATGACGTCGCGGCTTGTGATTGGTCGCGTGGCGGTCACATGAGCGGCACGCGACCAATCAGAAGCCGTGACATCATGGAAGGTGCTGAACGCGCTCATTTTAAGCAAAGCAGGCTGCCGGTTACTACCAGGGCGCGTCAGAGGGTGAGTATATCCCTATTTTTTATTTTAATTCTTTATTTTTTACATGGATATGGATCCCAGGGCCTGAAGGAGAGTTTCCTCTCCTTCAGACCCTGGGAACCATACATTGGGAACTTCCGATTCCGATTCCCGATACCACAAAAGTATCGGATCTCGGTATCGGAATTCCGATACCGCAAGTATCGGCTGATACCCGATACTTGCGGTATCGGAATGCTCAACACTAGTGGTGAACCATTTCGGGAACCCTTCATCCTTCCCTAGCATATGCACAATTTGGAGGATATTGTATTGAGCAGTTGTCAAGTATAAATGCTGCCACAAAATGGAACTTAATGGCCCTATGAAAACAAGGCATAAAACAAAAAAATTCAAGTGATTTATCGGAATCGCAGTCTTTGGAACTCTACCAATCTAATATTTATCACCTACCCATTGGTAAACAAAAAATTTTTAACAGAAATGGTCCTTTAAGAAGTTTCACCCTATTATCTTTTTTTTATTTCATCTATTCAAATATTCCATTATCATCATCTACTCCACAAGAATCAACTGAAAGCAAAAAGTGGGAAGTCTCCATGAGTAAATGTTTCTTACCTGATCTCTTGTAGATCCATAGCAGGTGGCCAAACAAAGTCAGCAGCAGTAGAAGACCCAATGTCACTACTGGTATCAAATAAATTTGACAATCAGAAGCAAAATTATTCCAATGTTTACCTAGGAGATGAACACCAAAGACTATTTAAAAAAAAAAATCATTAAACCCTACAATGATGACCAGAAGTACACTTGTCAACTACCATAAAATTAGTAATGATTCACATTTGTATGGTAATAGTTTGAGTTTGCAGAACTGTTTTTAAAAGTGTTCCTTTTTCGTCTTATAATAATATTATATTTTGGGCAACAATTAATTATTTTGATCATTCTGATTTCTTTTTTTTCTCTTACCTGTGTTTTGCCAGTGGACAACTACTTTAGTAGAAGAATTAAAATGGACTTCACAGGTCACCTGACCTTTAGTCTTTAAGTTGTCTTTAGGAAGTGAGATGATGTTCATAAAGTTCCATCTTCCATCTGATCTCTGAATGGAGGTCATCTTGCCCTTGGAAAGTCTTCCGTAAATGATCCAGGTTATGTAAATTGCCTGAGGAACTTTATTTACCACACAAGCCAATATGAGACTGAGACGGTTGTGAAGTTGAGGATGCTGGTGTGGATTGAGGAGATGGACAAACATTCCGGAGTTGTTTTTGTCTTTAATAATAAGATATCATTATTTTAATAATTTCATCAATACAAGCCTTCCCCATTAATTCATTCATTGGTTTGTTTATTTCGTGATAGTACATTGTGGGTTCTACCAATGACTTTGATACAATAGAGACATATCAATCTCACTGGTTCTATAATTCAAATAAAAAATATAAACATCTCCCTTTGGCCCAAGTTTGATAGCTAAGTCCACACATTTTTTTTTTATCACGGCCTGTGCGTAGAAAGGGAGTCTTGCTTAAATATTAAACTATTAAAATAAACAGGCAAAAAAATTACTTGACACTCAGTATTTGAAAACAATGATTCCTTCTGTATTGTACATCCAGACCAGATAGATTAAATTAAACATTTCCGGTCCGTCATAGGACCTTCAACAGAATTTCCTTATTGGAGAAAGCTGGAAAATAAACACTTTGTTATAATATCCAGGTTGAAGAAAGTGAATACCCAGTTAACAGTTTTGTGCTTTATGTCATGTGAAATTATGGGAATAAAGGCGGCTGTTAGCAGTCTGGTGACGGTAATGCCAATTGGACCTGGAGGGGCTATTCACATAACAGGAGAGGAACAGCGCTACTTGAATATGCAAAGGACTTGCCACAGGAATGGTGCTGAGTGCCTTGGTAAGACATATGGCAAGCCCGCCCTTCAGTAGGAACACCCAGGAGGGGGAAAGCTAATGTGACCCTGTGGGGCTGTGACGTGGTAAGAGAAGCAGCACTCCAATGCTTGGCAGGAAACTTGCAAAGGGGATGATGCTTATTACCCAGGTCCGTCATGTGGCCATACCACGGGTGAGTGAGCAACCTTCCTCCATAGCCCTCTCACTCACAGGTGGTATCTCCACATGACGGGCTTGGATAATAAGTACAATAAAGAAGGAATCCATTTTTTCAAATACTGAGTGCCAAATAATTTTTTTTGCCTAATTGTATGGGTTGGACACCCGACTTGAGCACCACCAGCAGCATTATTCCTGAGTGCCGTGTAATTTATTTCTATTAAAATAAACATATCAAGGAGGAGCTGGCCATTAAAATCGACCCATGCAGACCCAAAAAAACAATTTTTACAACATTAGTGTTGGCTGTAAGTAATGATCAGTACAAAATAAATAGTATAACGTGGTTGCAAAGTGAATCCATATTTTATGCTGTAAAATTAGTTCATAATCAAGAGGATACAAGCTACATTGCAAAATCTTCTGTTGTACAAATCAAGTTTTTATGTTAACTTGTTTGCAACCTATAAAAAAATGTACATCATGGTCTAGGGGTAGTTCCTGCAGTACATTTTCATCAGGTTGGTTACTTAAAAGATCAGTGACAGAAGTCAGGCTGTAAATCATACCTGTCCTCCTGCTGCGACTGCTGAGATCAAAAGTTAGTTTTGACCCTTGCAGTTTAACACCTTAAGTACTGCTGTCAGTAATAATGCAGCATTTAATCAATTCAACATAGGGAGGAGACTCACTCTTTCATCCCATCGTCCCTCCCCAACATTGATGATAAGCTGTTTTGGCACCTGGGAATAACAAAGATCCACAGAGCAACACTTTTAGTTCACCTAATAATGACATTTTGCAGGGTATGATATGAAAAAAACACAAAAGATTGAGCTTGAGTTTAAGTTGGTATACAAAACCTGCAAGAAACAAAATGATCATATACCCTGCTGTAATTAAATAAGAAAAAAGCAAAAGTGCATTTAAATAACATAGGGTTCTTAGTAAATCCTGTTTTTGATCAAAAAAGCATAAAAGCCATCCACTATCGGCAAGGTGACCTTGATCCGGACAGTCCTACACTGTCTAATATTAAAAACCTTACCATGTATCAGAATTGACCTCAATGTGTATAAGGGCAGACAAAGGGCTGGGTCCCCAACTGTGGACACCAGCCATGGGAAGCTATTTAAATGTAATATCCAGCTCAAGAAAGGGAGGCCACATCCCGACATGCACAAAATGCAAAAATACAAAGAAAAACCACAAAAATTAAGCTTGTGTTTCAGTTGGTATACATGCAGGACATAAACGCATGTTCACAAGGCCTGATAAGAGCAATAAGGCTTATACATGTTAAACTTGGTAAGTGGGAATAAAAAAAGTTTAAAAAGTTAAAAAATGTTAAAAAGAGAATAAAACACTCAAAATAGCATATTACAGTATATAAATGATTTTATTATACATAATTAGTATTGCCATGTCTGTAGTGGCCTGCTCTATAAACTGATGATGCTATTTAACATCCATTTATATAATACATGAATGGATTAAAAATAAAAAACAGAATGTCAGAAATTCTGCTTTCTATTAATTTCTTCTCACAGAATCTGGAATAAAAGGTGACCAAAAAGTTTAATTTACCCCGACACAATATTAATAAAAACATCAAATCATCTTGCAAAAAATTATTCTTCTCAAAGTTTTGCATACAGAAAAACTCAAGGCATAGCCCCGAGAAAATGGAGATACAAACAAGTTTTCATTGAAACTATTTTTATTATGCAAAAGTAATACATTTATATGTGTATTGATATTGTCTTAATTATGCTGAGCCTCAGAATAATCTTAACATGTCATTGAAACCATTCCATGAAAGCTGTAAAGCCATATTTAAAAAAAAAAACAAAACAAATATACAAAATTGTAGAATTGCTGTTGTTTGCTGCATTCCCTCCTTATTTTTTTAATCTAAATAATAAATTATTTGTGCCCAAAATGTCACATTTAAAAATTAAAGTCCTGCCACAAAAAACATATATAGAAGAAAATGTAAATGTTAATGGTTTTGCAATTTGACAATGAAAAAATGTGGAAAAAAAGTCAGATCCTAAAAGTGAAAATTGTTTTTTTTTCTATTTTTTTTTTTTACTGTGTATTTCAAAAAGAACATGATTCCATATGATGTGTCTTACCTCCAACAACCAGGGGTGTTCCATTTCCAAAATTGATGTTGTAAGGTGTACAGATGTAATTTCCGGAGTCGCTGGTCTGTGTGTTACGTATCAGCAGTGTAGCCGTATAATGGCTATTACTACAGACATACTTATTTTGGCCATTATCCTTAGCACAGGATTTTATTAGTGAAATGTTTCCTCCAGTGCTCCAACTTTTTCGGTACCAGGAGATCGCAGTTCCAGCCTCTGTTGGTTCACTGGACTCACATGACTTTTGGATATGGGATGGACCCCACTCCTTCTTAAAACCACCATAACTACTGTAAACCTAGGTACTAAAATAAATACACAAACACATTATTTTGGTTGTCAAAATGGCCACAGCTTTTATTCAAATCACAGGATTAAATAATCACAGTAGGAGTCAGGTGGAGTGCTAGTACATTGGGATTCACAAGTACTGCGATATCCCCATCTGTCTGACATACAGCACCAGGACAGACAGCCATAAAGGGGCGGCACGCACTGGCTTGCCATTCAAGCAGAGCCAGTAAACTTTCAGGGCACCAATGACCCTATTATCCTCACTCCTGTGCTTAACCACTGTGCCCGCCCCTGATTGATGTTACCATTACAACGTCCTTGAGGCTGGCCACCAAAGCCGAGCCTGCTCACCACCATGAGGTTTTACATCCTCTATTAGTTAAAATGAGTCCACCTTAACTTGTCTGCAACTTCCACCTGACTCCTAAACCACAAAGCCGTGACGGGTTAAATATTCCAAGTCTCATTTGACACCTTTTTTTTTTTTTTTTTTTTTTTTTTTATAAATAATTAAATCATTTTTGTAAACTTAAAAACTAGAAGTCCCTGCAAAAGCATTAATGGGACTAAACTTGGCAAACCCCCGACTCACAAAGAGTCATCCTACAGCGCTCAGGAGAGGAAAAACCCCCTGTGGAGGAAACCTCCAGGGAACCATGGCTGAAGGATTGCCCTTCCCTTGGGCTTAGAAGGTTACCACAAATAATAACTCTTTATAGCCAATATACAATTGAACATGGTACAAGATATACAATGACAAATTCAAAAATACAATGAAAAATTTATCATTATACAAGCAATAATTAAAAAGTTTAAGGACAAAGATTATAAACAGGGCGGGAGGGCGGGTAATGTTTCCTCCTGTCCATCCTGTGAGAGAGAGAGGGAGAGCCAGAGTTGCCTCCCCTATATAAGCCCCACCCTCCTCACAGTAATACACCAGGCACAAACATCTAAACTTCCTCTTAAAGCAACAACACTCTTGTTTAAAATCTACACCGCAATACAAACAAAAGCTGCAGGAGTTCTCGGTCCACCCATCCCCAAGTCATGTCCACCTCCATCTAGTCTCCGGTGGTTTCTTGACTTTTGGATATGGGATGGACCCCACTCCTTCTTAAAACCACCATAACTACTGTAAACCTAGGTACTAAAATAAATACACAAACACATTATTTTGGTTGTCAAAATGGCCACAGCTTTTATTCAAATCACAGGATTAAATAATCACAGTAGGAGTCAGGTGGAGTGCTAGTACATTGGGATTCACAAGTACTGCGATATCCCCATCTGTCTGACATACAGCACCAGGACAGACAGCCATAAAGGGGCGGCACGCACTGGCTTGCCATTCAAGCAGAGCCAGTAAACTTTCAGGGCACCAATGACCCTATTATCCTCACTCCTGTGCTTAACCACTGTGCCCGCCCCTGATTGATGTTACCATTACAACGTCCTTGAGGCTGGCCACCAAAGCCGAGCCTGCTCACCACCATGAGGTTTTACATCCTCTATTAGTTAAAATGAGTCCACCTTAACTTGTCTGCAACTTCCACCTGACTCCTAAACCGCCACCAGCGAGGCCATTTGACACCTTGAATGGACTCGACCCCCATCACCCATGCCTAATAAAGTCATCAACGAGTTCTGCATGCTATGGAAAGACTGTGCATATAAGTAACAAAATTCCAGGACTACAGATTAATTTTAACAATGCAACACTACCAAATTATGATCAATAATACGGTAACTACAGCAAAATAACAGCCGCTAAACATGCTGCAATGTGGATCCTATAATGGGTAATGCAGAAACTAAACCATAATAAAGGGGGTAGCCACAGTCTGACTTCCTGTATAATGACATCTGTCATGCCTCAAAAACTATTATACCGCATGTATTGTAGCCAGCTCTAATAACTCACTAATTCACAGATTTTAGTTCTAGAAACCACCATTACATACAGTTGCTGGGCTGTGTAGTAACCAATTCTTAAACCCACTTACTATTACTACCCAAAAAGTGATGAGTGTATATAAAGAGAAAGATATTATAAACAAGGAGAAATTAAAAGCCATACACAATATAATATCAACATTATAACCGATCATTAAATAATTTGAACAATTTCTGTAATATTCGGACATAGTAAATGAAATAAGCCTATAGCAGAAAATTCTACAAAGGCATTATTAATAACCTTGCCACGCCATTGTTAATTGCTTTACAGGCATTTGATAACAAATACCATTAACCCTCTCCAACTGGGACAAAGGCATTGGGAATAGGCACATCGCCCTTCGTGTTAATGCGCTTGATTTCTTCACCCTTAGCCGCTCCCACTGGCTCAAGGGCATCGAGATGCACTTTATTACTTTTCCCTTAGTCACTCCCACTGACTCCAGGGCACCCATATTAGGTACATTGCTCTTCAGTTTAATTCCCCAGATTACTGCATTGTCCAGAGGACAACCTTGAAAGAAACAAGAGTTAGTCAATATAAACAGTCAAAATCTGTGCCTCAGCATTCTCAAGTCACATGAAAAAAGAGAGCGTCCTTGAAGCTAACGATTGTATTAAAATGCATGCCTTTTTTTTTTTTTTTTTTTTTTTTTTTTAAGCTATTGTTCCTAGCTCATAGGACCCAATTTAATTTGTAGGCATGTAGAATATGATTGCCATGTCCACAGGGACTTTACCCTAACTGGGTCTTGTAGGATATAAATGCTTCTGGAGACCAGGGGGCCATACTGTGATGGTCACTCCTCCACACCAGGGGGCCATACCAAAGATGGCTACCCCTCCATACCAGGGGGTCATACTATGATGTACACCCCTCCATCCAGGGGTCATACCCGAGATGTTTTCTCCTCCACACAAAGGGTCATACTATGATGAATACCCCCCTAAACAGAGGGTCCATACCTGAGATGGTTACCCCTACTGACCAAATCATAATTAGCTTCAAGGACCCACTAAAAAAGAAACAAATAAGTGCTTTTTTTTTTTTTAATACCTTTATTAAAAACAAACATACAATAACCCAACAAAGCATAAATAACCTTAGCTCGCTGGGAGGAGTCCTTGAAGCTCATAAGATCTGGCGATTACCAAACATAAAGTGAACATAAAATGTACCAACAATTACTCCCAGCAGTTACCCCACCAGCTCGGGAGCACCATAACCACAGGGTTCCAATGTTCACTTGCACTTCCTGAGGATCCGACAAACCCTTGCCGAAACTCCCCTCCACATTTCACCAGATCCAGAACCATATTTAATACCAAACGGAAGAATCCATATCCCAATGGATCCCCCAGACCAATTTGCAACCAACTTCAAGGACCCCCCCAACTGCCCGGCTCCAGGTAATCCACTCAGTCTGTGCTATCCACCATCTTAGGTAATATAAAATTAAGCACTCGGTGGGTATACACCATTCCTGCAAATATATGAAGGGGACAATATAATTAAAACAGCATACAATAAAACATCAAAGCATAAAGAACATTAACATGCTGGGAGGAGTCCTTGAAGCTCATAAGATCTGGTGATTACCAAACAAAAAGTGAACATAAAATGTACCAATTACTCCCAGCCGTTACCCCACCAGCTCGAGAGCACCACAACCACAGGGTTCCAATGTTCACTTGAACTTCCTGAGGATTCAACAAACCCTTGCTGAAAATCCCCTCCACCATTCACCAGATCAAGAACCAAATTAAATTCCAAAAAGAGGAATCCATATCCCAATGGATCCCCCAGACCAATTTATAACCAACTTCAAGGACCCCCCCCCCCCCCCCCCCCAACTGCACAAGATGTGGGAGAAGTGAAGATGAAAACACCATGTAAGTTTACAACCAAGGTATATTACAGGTTGATACTGGAAAATGTCCCATCATAAGGTCAGATAAATTCGATGATGGGCAATGCTGTGTTATATGCTGTAACAATAAAGAAGCCGCCTGCTCCTCTACAGCAGTTACAGACAGGCTCTCTAACCACCAGCTGCACATATATCGTAAGAAAATATAATATGTAGGTCTAGTATAAGCTGCATGCAGCCATAAGTGTACGTGCAGAAAACTGCAAGGTCTGTGTCCCCAGTCAGTCACACCACCTACATACAATAGACAGGGCTGAAAACTGGGCCCATGATGTGTTCTCCAGAGCAAGGTGCAGCATCACACTAGGAGTGCCCACTCACTGCCCGCCATGTGCTGAGTTATTAGTGCCCACTCACTGCCCCCGCCATGTGCTGAGCTATTAGTGCCCACTCACTGCCCGCCATGTGCTGAGCTATGTCCACTCACTGCCTGCCATATGCTGCATTATTAGTGCCCCACTCACCACCACGCCATGTGCTGAATTACTCCCTGAATATTTATTGACACCTGATAATATATATATAGTAAGGCTCCAGGTAATGCACTCAAGCTTGTGCTATCCACCATCTTAGATATATAGAAAAAGGGGGGTGGATATATCAGGCAGGACAGCATGCAACATAATAGGACTAAAGGCTGCCATATCTCCAGAAATAAAGCACGGATTTGGAAGTCATGCACAAATCATATGTGCAGCAAGGAAAGTAACCTGGAGACCCAGGATCTAACATGTACTCAAAGTCTGTATACATGATAAGCATGCTGCACAGAGATGGAGCCTTTACTCTTATATCACATATATATAGTGAGAGTAACCTGTCACACTGGATCTGTACACCCAGCATCATCAGACTGTATTGTACAGAGATGAGGTTACATATAGGTCACCAGACTCCATAAATGGGAAGGGGGGGAATCAGAACACAGCAGCATGCAATGCACAGACATGAAGTGCAGCCTCTTACCCTCATATATATACAGTGTATATATACCATCCCATTACTGCTCCCTCTCACCAGTGACTAGTCCCTGTAACTGCCCAGTTCCGCGCTAGCAATAGCAGACACTGTATGTGTCAATCCTCTGACCCATCACACAGATACCCCAAACTCATGAAGACTCTGTATAATACAGCAGAAATGTGATACAGCAGCCATGTCTGTAAGGAGGTCACACAGGAGCTGTCTCTGCAGTGTGTGAGGCAGCTTGTAACAGACCCATGAAGGAACATGGCAGCCACATGAATCTCTGAGGTAATATTGCTCCCAAATAAGATGTAAGACCTGAGACTACACTAATACATGATGAATGTGGAGTAGTATATCAGCCATGTCTGCAGGGAGGTACACATGAGGGAACATGGCGGCTACATGAATTTCTGAGGTAAAATTGATCCCATATATGATGTAGGAGCAGACACTACACTAATACATGATGTGTGAGGTGAATGTACTCCTATCAGCTATAATGTGAGGTGATAACCCCAGTATTATACTCCCTGAAACTGCAGACATGTTTCCTCCTGTCCATCCTGTGAGAGAGAGAGGGAGAGCCAGAGTTGCCTCCCCTATATAAGCCCCACCCTCCTCACAGTAATACACCAGGCACAAACATCTAAACTTCCTCTTAAAGCAACAACACTCTTGTTTAAAATCTACACCGCAATACAAACAAAAGCTGCAGGAGTTCTCGGTCCACCCATCCCCAAGTCATGTCCACCTCCATCTAGTCTCCGGTGGTTTCTGGAGAGCTCGACAGTGGTCTCCACACCTACATACATGACATCCTCTGGCTGATACAGGACCTTCGGAATAGCAACCACTGCTAAAGACAATCAGTGTTAATTTGAAATACTGCAACTTACAATATTTTATGCCACTCTGACCAAGATAGCTTCATAATGTAACACAGATCAAAAAGAACAATTTTTCATTATAAACCACCATTGGGAACATAAGATAATTTTGGACTCAGATTGCATAGAACTGTAAGTTTACTGATAAGTTAAGATTACAGGTGAATGAATTTGTTTGAGTGTAATAGAATTTTACTTGAATATACAAAAAAATCTACAATTTTGATAATGTTTGTAAATTCGCTTTGCTGAACCTTAGACAGCCAACAAAAGTTTGAAAAAAATCCCCCAAAACTTACACTCACCTCACTGCTCACCTGTTCGACGACCTTGCTTCCTACTATCCTGTCTTCTTTCCCTATCGCGAGCTTGGGATTTTTGACTGTGATAGGCCCTGGAAGTTACTATGCTTCACATGTCAGAGCCTGGCCATGGCCAGAAGTCACAACCCAGAGTGAACAGGTCAAATATCTAATAGCGTAAAGTATAAGAGCGGACATGCTGCTCGCTGCTAGGCATCCTGGTCTCAGGGTCTCTTGTTTCTGCTGTAGTAGCAATGGCCTATTTACTCTAGTCAAGGACTTCTGGATGCAACGAGGTGTCAGTGGTGAATGCACATTACATTTCCCTGCGGGTGATGTGCAGCGACCTCTGAGGCCTGGTCACAGCTGGATATTCCAGCCTAGAGTGAACAATCTGGGAGATATGGCTTGTGACAGGGTAAAGAAGAGGTGTTTATGAGGACCAGGCAGCAGGCAATGAGCAGCGGAGGGGCCAGACAGCTGAGTGGTGACACGAGGATCAGTTGTATTTTGCTTTTTCTACATCTTACATTTATTATGCTATGGGGTCTGAAGAGGCCCCAAAGTGTTAAAAGTGACATTCAGTTCAAGGAGAATAACTAAGGCTAGTTTCACATTTGCGTTTAAATCCGCAGCGTTTAAAACGCATCCACAAGTGGTGGAAAAATGCATATAAATGCGTACAAACGCGGCGTTTTTTAGACACATGCGTTGTCGCATGCGGTTAAAAAAACGCCGCGTTTGCACGCGTTTACGTGCGTTTTTTCCTGCGTTTGCGTTTTTGGTGCGCATGATGAGAAGTTTTACAAGAGAAAAATCAAGATAACCAGACACCGCCAATGGGACTACAGAGGGCGTGTATTATGGGATCTCTATACATAGACCCTAGGGCTACTGAAATTTTAACAGTTTGCTACTGTATCCTGTGTCATGATGGATCTTCGCATGGAGAGCTTTTATTTCAACCTGGATTTCAGCTTCAAGCTGTTTCTTGCCTGTGCTTTTGCTTGGGAGCAAGACAGAAATTGCGAAAGATGGAGAAGGAGACAATGTAGGCGTTTTTGGAGGCACCCCATTATCGAACTACGTGAGAGCCGTGGAGCCTATCACACGCTCTATGCCGAGCTTAATGCCAACCCGGAGAAATTCCAGGAATACACACGAGTGTCGCAAGACTCGTTCCAGGATTTGCTTGCTCGTGTCCAAGGAGCCATACGGAGACAGGACACCCAGCTCCGTAGAGCGATTCCACCCGAGGAACAACTGCTGGTTACATTAAGGTACTTTCAAAATCTAAACCAATGACAGTCCAAATTTAGTGTTTTCTGACATGTATTTTTTGGGTATTTTCCTTTCTTTCTTAAGCATAACCACACCATAAAAAGAATAGATTGTAATGTTTTTTGTGTTTGTTTTTCTTCCAGATTTCTGGCAACCGGAGAGAGTTTATCATCCCTCCACTTCCAATACCGGCTTGGAATATCCACCCTGTCCGGAATAGTTGCGGACACCTGCCAGGCTTTGTGGAATGTACTCCGGGATGAGTTTATACCCCTACCCACCATTGACATGTGGCTTGAAATTGCGAAAAAATTCTGGAGTGTGTGTGATTTCCCCAACTGTTTAGGAGCGGTGGATGGAAAGCACATTCGCATTATCAAACCAGCCAGAACAGGATCAAAGTACTTCAATTACAAAAAATATTTTTCTGTTGTACTCATGGCAATAGCTGATGCGAACTGTCGCTTCATCGCCGTGGACATTGGAGCTTTTGGCCGTGGCAACGATTCCCAGACTTTCAAGAACTCGGATATGGGCCGCCGTGTGTATGGCAAAAATTTCAATTTTCTACCGCCACAACCTCTCCCCAACACTCAAGGTCCACCGATGCCATTTGTTATGGTTGGGGATGAGGCCTTTCAGATGTGTGAAAACCTACTGAAGCCCTATTCCAGTCGGGACTTGAACCACACTAGAAGGATCTTTAACTACAGACTGACCAGGGCCCGAAGAACAGTAGAGTGTACCTTTGGCATTCTGGTCGCTAAATGGCGCATTCTTACATCAGCCATAAATCTAAAAGTGGAAACAGTCGACGAGGTGGTCAAAGCCTGTGTGGTTCTGCACAATTATATAATGGTTAAGGAGCAACCCAACATTGAACTGGATGAACCAGTTGCACACCCACTGCCCGATTTCCAGCATCACCCGCTGCGGTCAACTTCAGCTGTTGGTCACATGCGGGACCAATTTGCTGCCTTTTTTGATTCAGATATTGGACATGTGTCATGGCAGGACAATGTTGTGTAAATGTCCTGTTGTAATTACATCTGTACCAGTAATTTTCTGCAATGATAATAATATTTCTCATTAATAAACTTTACTTTTGGTTGTGTTGACCATGTCTCCTATCTTTTTCCTCTCCAAACCAAGGCTGTCCTAAAACTAGCAGTATTTGATCTGTATTTAATATCAGATTTTGTAATCCAAAACCAGGAGTGGGTGATAAAAGCATAGGTGCTAGTTATTATTTTAATATCATAATTTACCTCTAAGGGTACGTTCACACAGGACTTTTTTGCTGCTTTTTTTTGCTGCTTTTTTTTATGCTAATTTAGGTGCGTTATTTTGGTGCGTATTTGGTGCGTTTTTTGGGTACGTTCACACAGGACTTTTATGCTGCAGATTTTTGCTGCTTTTTTTATGCCAATTTTCAGCTGCTAGGACACCTCACAATGGCTCTTCACACCTTACTACCAGGAACTCCCTCACAATAGATCACAATCAGGACACCTCACAATGGCTCTTCACACCTCACTAACCACACCCCTAAGCTCTTGGCTGTGAGATCCCTTCCTGCTGGCCATGATTTTCTGCACAAAAAAAGCAGCAAATAATGCTACATGCGTTTTTTCAGCGTTTTTGCAGCGTTTTTTTCATCACCCATTCAAGTCAATGGGTGAAAAAACGCTGCAAAAACGCAGCAAAAACGCTGAAAGAAGTGACATGCCCTATGTCCAAAAAAAGCAGCAAAGCAGAAAATACTGATCAAACAAAAAAACAACGTGTGTGCATGAGATTTCTGAAATCTCATAGGCTTTACTGGTACTGTAAAAAGCAGCTGAAAATTAGCATAAAAAAAGCAGCAAAAAAAAGCAGCAAAAAAGTCCTGTGTGAACGTACCCTAATTGTTCCACTCCTTGTTTTGGCTTACAAATACTGATATAAAACACTGGCCACATACTGCTAGTAATGGCAGCCATGTTGCTTTATTGGTAAGCTTGTTAATGTCATTGCGTCATGATTCTCTTCTCCTGTTTCCATTGGACACAAACTGAAGAGACACACTGTCACACTATCTATACTCATCAAGTCAGGTGTCAGAAATAATGAATTCATGATAAACATATACAGACTCATAAATTCACTATTTCTGACACCTGTGCAGGTGAGCATAGATATGTAGTGTGTGACCACCATTGTCCCCTCAATTTGTGTGTAATAGATTATGTATAAAGAAGAGAAAATGGTGCTTATACAAGGCAGGAAAAAAACGACACACTGTGGCGCACACCACAAGACGGAGGGGGGCAGAGGGTGGTGACAGGAATGGTGGGCAGTGGAATGAACACCCCTGGCTGCTGGAAACACGCAGGATCTGTGCCTATCCTGGGAAGAAAATAAATACTATAATGTCACAATAAGGACAAGGTGAAACCGCGCTCAGGGGTGCGTGCTGCGTGGTACTGGGCGGCAAGAAGCTGATATCTAGATCCGAAGGGTTTTGCCCCAGTAACCACTATGCTTTTGAACCTGTATGAATGCTGTGAACTGATATTTTAAAATAACGTTATAAATGCGTAAGTGTGTATGCCTGTGCCGGCAATACAGAAAGGTGCTTACCTAGCTGCACTCGTGGTTACACCACAGCGCCCAAAGTATAGCCCGAACTTGCGACCGCTGTGTAGTCAGATGCGGCGTCCGTGGGGAGTTGAAGGGTGAGGGGAAAGAAACTGCAGCTGACGCGGTACCTGGGAGCCCCGGCCGAAGGCGTCCCTGGCAACCGCAAGGAAAAAAAAAAAAAAAAGGGATGGCCGCTAGCGCCGGCTCGCTGGTGCCTAAGCAGTGACGTCACTAAAGGTACGGAGCGGCGTTGGAGCCAAAAAGGAAATGACTAACCAACGCGTTTCGAAGGTGCTCGGCCTTCTTCATCAGGGTTGATGAAGAAGGCTGAGCACCTTCGAAACGCCGCTCCGTAACTTTAGTGACGTCACTGCTTAGGCACCAGCGAGCCGGCGCTAGCGGCCATCCCTTTTTTTTTTTTTTCCCTTGCGGTTGCCAGGGACGCCTTCGGCCGGGGCTCCCAGGTACCGTGTCAGCTGCAGTTTCTTTCCCCTCGCCCTTCAACTCCCCACGGATGCCGCTTCTGACTACACAGCGGTCGCAAGTTCGAGCTATACTTTGGGCGCTGTGGTGTAACCACGAGTGCAGCTAGGTAAGCACCTTTCTGTATTGCTGGCACAGGCATACACACTTACGCATTTATAACGTTATTTTAAAATATCAGTTCACAGCATTCATACAGGTTCAAAAGCATAGTGGTTACTGGGGCAAAACCCTTCGGATCTAGATATCAGCTTCTTGCCGCCCAGTACCACGCAGCACGCACCCCTGAGCGCGGTTTCACCTTGTCCTTATTGTGACATTATAGTGCTTATACAAGGCAGTTCTCTACTCAACAGGTCAGGTGTCATACTCATAACTAATGAGTTTTTTGACACCTGACCTGTTCAGTAGAGGTCTGCATTGTATTTCCACCATTTTCTCTTCAGACTGCCACACTAGGCACATACAAAAAGAGATTATGGAGATACATGTAATATTTTTTGGGCCACCTCATATCTGTATACTAAAGACACACAAAGCTGCAGTCTTTTTATTTTTAACTAGTTGAGATATGATGTGGCCCAAAAAGTAAGTGTGTGGCGAAGTTTCTTGGCGCACGGTGTGTGTTGCCGGCGGCAGAAGACACAATAAACCAAACATAATTGTGGCAAATCAAACTTTTTTTATTTTGTTAACAACTCAAAAAATTATTTTTTACTGCGCCGGCTTGGGGTAGAGTGATGTAAACGGGGTGTGTGAAGAACTGAGGCCTGGCTAACCGTGGACGAAGCAGAGGCGGCAGAAGAAGGGGCAATTAAACTAGAAGGGTCTGGTAGTTCGGGGATGGGGCTTGACACATGAGAGGCTTGAGACGCACTGGAAGGGTGAGACAAACCTGACATTACAGACACATTGGGAGGTAAAGGTGGAGGAATGCTAAGAGTCCTCTGGTTTTTTTTTCTGTTTTTTTTTGGTTTGCCTAGTTGGGGGAGGTCTTGGTGGGCTCATATGGCGTGGCGTGGTGACGGGTGACCTGTCAGGGTCCGGCTGCACTGTGTCAGAGTCCATAGTGCTCATAGATCATGCAGCCATGCCAAAGTCCATATTGCTCGTAGAGCATGCAGCAATTCCAAAGTCCATAGCGCTCATAGAGCGTGCAGCCATGCCAGAGTCCATAGCGCTTGTAGAGCGGAAGGCCATGCCAGGGTCCTGCTGCATCGTGGAGGTGGCGGTACGGAAGGCCATGCCAGGGTGCTGCTGCATCGTGGAGGTGGCGGTACGGAAGGCCATGCCAGGGTCCTGCTGCATCGTGGAGGTGGCGGTACGGAAGGCCATGCCAGGGTCCTGCTGCATCGTGGAGGTGGCGGTACAGAAGGCCATGCCAGGGTCCTGCTGCATCGTGGAGGTGGCGGTATGGAAGGCCATGCCAGGGTCCTGCTGCATCGTGGAGGTGGCGGTACAGAAGGTCATGCCAGGGTCCTGCTGCATCGTGGTGTCAGTGGAGGAGGTCCAAGCAGGAGCAACGGATGTCATGGTGGTGGCGGTGGGATGTCCAACTGCACTCGGCATGGTGGTGGTGCTGTAGTGGTGTCCGGCTGTAGAAGGAATTGAGGTGGCCGTGCAGTGGGATGCAGCAGAGGTCGGCATTGAGGACAATCGTGACAGTGAATGCACAGGTGGATATGCCCCCACTGTCTGCTGGAAATACCGACTCTGCTGCATAGCCTGCACGTAAGCAGCATTGCAGGCCTGCATGACACTCAGCTGGAGATCAGGAGTAAGGTGTTTCGACATGCCCTGCTCAATTTGATTAAAAAAATGATGTGCTGGCCTCTGGAGGTCGGCTTTCACTTGATCAAGGCTTTTGCTGACCTCCTGGATACGTGCATTCAAGAGGTTATGTGAAACATCCATTCGGTCACCCAAAGCCTTGATTGCTTCGTGTAAAACCGAGCTCAAGTGCAAAAACTCGGGCATGAGTGACCTGTCTGAAGCCCTCTGCCGCTGCCGGGAGGAGCCCAAAAAAAAGGGGGCAGTGGAAGAGGACTGCGAAAGGGGAAGACCTGATGGACCAGCTCCCTCGTCTCCAGTTAGTGTGGAAGGCCCACTTGCTGCTGCGCTGCTTGATGGCTGGGATGGATCCGTGGCTGTCGGATGAAGGACCGCTCCAGAACCTGGGCCAACAGTAGTGCTGTATGTGCTGTGAAACAAGGATAAAGAAAATTACTATCTAAAATTTACCAGACGCAAAATCCTGTGGAATGTAAAAATACAGATTATGGCAATACAATACAACCTAATGCAAGTGATAAATACTTAAGTTCTCTGGGCAAGGACCGGTCTTAAAAATGACAGTACTCGATGGTATTTGTAGCGTCTGATCCTTGCTCCTGAACCACTGGGAACACGGCTCTCTTGACACAGGTTCTTGTTGAAGCGGTCCTTCATCGAACGCCAACGTGTTTTGACTTTGGATACTGTTAAAAAAAAAACTGTGCTCAGAAAAAGGACTTTTGGCCGTGCTCACACAACTGTGTGTGATGAGAGAAACTCCTGAGAGTTTCTTTCATCACACAGTCGAGTGAGCGCGGCCAAGGTCTCTGCTGCTTCACACTGCAGTTTAATACTTACCAAATGCAGCTCGGACCCTTGTCGGGGCATTGTCCCAGCCATCCCATATTGCTTGGGCCACCTCATTCCATAACCACCGGATCGTGATGTTGTTCGAGTGCAGTGGATCCCGGGTGTCCCACAACGGGACTCGCTCCTGGACCAGGGTGATAAGGAGATCATTCTCGATTAGGTCATCCTCCCGTTGTGAAACCTAAAAATTAAAGAAAGTCATTAAAGTTTGCTCAATTAACATAAGGAAAAGAAAGAAAAAAGATGCTGAGAAATGGCATGAATAGGAAAGTCAACATACAAAAGGATTCCAGAAGAAAAAAGTAAACAAATACGGGTGGAAAGAAAGGAAGATTCAAGAATATTACACTGAGGACAGTCAGCCTTGTATACGTCCCCGGTGCCGTCTTGCCACCTGACCTTGACTCCGCTGCTCCTGCCCTGTCTCTGCCGCAGTAGAAGAGCTCTAAAAAACAGAAAAAAAAAATTGTCACATGTGTCGATGTGACAGTGAATACTTACCCATCTGACGAGGCAAGTACTCACCTCACTGACATGCTCCACTTCCGACTGTCCTGGCCGAAACTCCTCACCAGATGAAGAATCCGAAGAAGACATTCTGATGCATGTAGAAAGAAGGAAATGGCAGAAATTAGGACATGTAGAGACAGAAAATAGAAAATGAAGGCATTGGCTAGGATATACTCACATTGTTCAGGGTCTTGTTTTCCTCCAAGATGTAGCCTGTCTGTGTCCTGTCTGCTTCAGAGTCTGGTGAGAAGTGACCTGCAACTGTCCACACCCTCCCTTTTATCACCTTGATGGTGGGGGGTGGCTTATCAGTGTCTAGACATGTTTTTCTCAATTGAAACGCATGCGTTCAAAAACGCAACAAAATGCATGTGCTTAAAAACGCATGCGTTTACATAGACAGCAATGCGTTTTTTTGTCGCAATCCTTGCGCAATCGAGCACATGCATTTCCTGGCGGCAAATAGACGCCTCTAGAAATTACTACATGTTGCATTTCCGCGCCAAGCCACAAACGACGATATGACGCATGCGTCGTCAAACGCGGCAAAACGTGAACAAAAAAAACGCATGCGTTTTTAATGTTAAATATAGGAATACACGACGCATGCGTTTATATGCGGTACAAACGCTGTGGCAACAAACGCAAATGTGAAACCAGCCTTAGCTGTGAATAGCATTTTCTGGGTAAATCGGCGCAATTTGTTGAATTTAGTTAGATCTGCTCATCTTCAGTTAAGACACATTCATTTAGATCCTCAGCAGTCAACTCAGGAACTAAAAGGGAATTATGATCAAATTTTGGGCAACTAGAACACTAGCATGTGATTGTGCAGCTGGGATTTAGCATTTTAAACATGCTAACGTCAAAACCTATTTTTTTCTACATTAGGTATTATAAAGACATACATTTTTTGGGCGATAGGTCCATCAACAGTGGGCATATTAGCATTACACCGATAAAGCAAAGAACTGTCCACCTAGCATGGCATTGCACATGCACCCACTGCCATTGAGAAAAAAAATCCTTTTACTACCTAATGCCTAAATGGAGTTTTTTTAATATACTGTAGGAATTTTTGGTACTCTAAACCCCAATTGGAGAAAAAGATGCGGATGGTTTAGTGACCCAACAAACTTTCATGTAAAAATTTGTCAGATATGTAAAATTGCAAGAAGATGGTGATTAAAGGCATGAATAATCTACCAGACAACCCTTCTGCATCAAATGTGAAATTAGGAATTCAATTAACCTTGTTTGTCTCATTTGGACAATATAGCCCAAAATCTTGTGATATAAATAGGGTATATTCCACTATGAAATAACTTTGAGTATTTATATAGCTTTGATCTAATCTGTGTAGGTTTCACATTGTCTGCCAGTTAATTTTATATTGTTTTTATTATTTTTACCATTTGTAAGATTTGTATTTTGACTCTGTGAACTATGATTTGGTTCATATTGGAAAAAGTAATATTTTACAATATCACCGGTTGGTTTTGGGACAGCCAATGCATCTGCACAGTGTAAGAATCCAGCACCTGTCTCAATATTTTCAGCTTTCATGTCCCGTAAGTGTGACATGAAGGACAAGATTTGTCAGAGTTAATTGTTTTTAGAATTCACTTATTATTTTTCCATCTCTGATGCATACTATTAGTCTTTCTGTGTCATGTCATATCAAATACTTCATTACATTATATACCAGATTTATAGCGGGTTTTTGTTTGGCTGCTGTCACACACTAAAAGACGCTTTTTAATGCCTATACTAGTGTTTGCATTACCATATTTTGTGAGCTATAGTTTTTTCATATTTCGGCCAACAGAGTCATGTTATGGCTTGCTTTTTGTGGGACAAGCTAACGTTACGTTTTTATTGGTACCATTTTCAGGCACATGACATTTTTTGATCGCTTTCTATTCCAATTTTTGGGAGACAGAATGAACAAAAACCAGCAATTCATGAATTGCTATTTCTTTTTATACCATTCCGCATGTGGTAAAATTGATAAAGCAGTGTTATTCTTCGGGTCACTACGATTACAGTGATACAACAGTTATATCTTTTTTATTCTTTGGCGCTTTTACACAATAAAAACTATTTTATAGAAAAAATAATTATTTTTGCATCGCTTTATTCTGAGAGCTATAACTTTTTTTATTTTTCTGCTGATGGAGCTGTATGGCAGCTTGTTTTTTGTGGGACAGGATGACGTTTTCAGCGGTACCATGGTTATTTACATCTGTCTTTTTTTATCGTGTTTTATTGCTCTTTTTGTTCAGCGGTATGATGATAAAACTTTTTTTTGCCTAGTTTTTATTTTTTTATTTTTTTCACTGTGTTCACTAAACGGGTTAACTAGTGGGATAGTTTTATAGGGCGGGTCATTATTTTTATTGTTTTTTTATTTACATAAATAAATGTATTTATTGGAAAAATAATTATTTATTTTTCTTTATTTAGGAATTTTAAAAAAATATATTTTTACACATTTTAACCCCTTCCCGACATCGGACGTACTATACCGTCCGATGTCGGGTCCCCTGCTTTGATGTGCGCTCCGGCGGTGAGCGCACATCAAAGTCGCGACATGTCAGCTGTTTTTTACAGCTGACATGTGCGCGCAATAGCGGCGGGTGAAATCGCGATCACCCGCCGCTATTAACTATTTAACTACCGCATCCGGCCGGGCGGCCGGAAATGAGCGCATCGCCGACCCCCGTCACATGATCGGGGGTCGGCGATGAGTCAGGAAGGTAACCATAGAGGTCCTTGAGACCTCTATGGTTACTGATCGCCGGTGGCTGTGAGCGCCCCCCTGTGGTCGGCGCTCACAGCACACCTGCATTTTAGCTACATAACAGCGATCTGATGATCGCTGTTATGTAGCAGAGCCGATCAGGCTGTGCCTGCTTCTAGCCTCCCATGGAGGCTATAGAAGCATGGCAAAAGTTAAAAAAAAATGTGAAAAAAAATGTGAAAAAAATAAAAAAAATATAAAAGTTTATATCACCCCCCTTTCGCCCCAATCAAAATAAATCAATAAAAAAAATATCAAATCTACACATGTTTGGTATCGCCGCGTTCAGAATCGCCCGATCTATCAATAAAAAAAAAGCATTAACCTGATCGCAAAACGGCGTAACGAGAAAAAAAATCGAAACGCCAGAATTACGTTTTTTTGTTGCCGCAACATTGCATTAAAATGCAATAACGGGCGATCAAAAGAACGTATCTGCACTGAAATGCTATTATTAAAAACGCCAGCTCGGCACGCAAAAAATAAGCCCTCACCCGACCCCAGATCACAAAAAATGAAGACGCTACGGCTATCGGAAAATGGCGCAATTTTATTTATTTTTTTTTTTGTAAAGTTTGGAATTTTTTTCACCACTTAGGTAAAACATAACCTAGACATGTGAGGTGTCTATGAACTCGTACTGACCTGGAGAATCATAATGGCAGGTCACTTTTATCATTTAGTGAACCTAGCAAAAAAAACAAACAAAAAACAACTGTGGGATTGCACTTTTTTTGCAATTTCACCGCACTTGGAATTTTTTTCCCGTTTTCTAGTACACGCCATGGTAAAACCAATGGTGTCATTCAAAAGTACAACTCGTCCCGCAAAAAATAAGCCCTCACATGGTCAAATTGATGGAAAAATAAAAAAGTTATGGCTCTGGGAAGGAGGGGAGTGAAAAACGAAAATGGAAAAATGAAAAATCCCACGGTCATGAAGGGGTTAATATTTTTTTAATTTTACTTTTTTACATTGTCCCAGGATGGGATATCACTATATAATGTCAGATCGCCGATCTGACACTCTGTGCTGCAGAGTATCAGATCAGCGATCTGATAGGCAGAGAAGGAGGCATGACAGTGCCTGCTCTCAGCAGGTGCTCATGAGCCACCTCCCTGTAGGAACAGGAAGGATCTTGCGGCCATCTTGGTGCCGGGGGACTCCATGGAGACCATCAGGACATCACGTTCACATAACGATCACATCACAATGTCCTGATAGAAGTGGACAGGGAGCTCCCTCCCTGCGTGGTGCTTCTCTATGCTGCTGTCACTACTGACAGCAGCATCAGAGGGGTTAAATGCTCACGATCGGTGCTAGCATTGATCGTGGGCATTGCTGCATGGTGTCAGCTGTCACATACAGCTGACACCTGCAACCGATCGCCGTGGCACTCAGCATGAGGCCGCATGATCAGTGCCCCATACTAGTACTGCTGTTTTCAGGAACACAATTCCTGCAGAGCAGTACTAGTACGGTACATGTCGGGAAGGGGTTTATCAAATATCACTAGAACTAACTGCCAAAATTTCTGAAAGGCTAAAGAAAATGTGATATAAAAAACAGTTTACTCTCTAAATAAAATAATATATATATTTTTTATAAATATTTTTTTTGATGATTCTGAACATATATAATAAAAATTCCAGTAAGTCAAAATTTTAATTCAAAACATTTTAACTATCTTTTCAATTTTCTAACATATACAGAATTCCAGTAGTTTTAAATGGATTTTTCAAAAAATATTTGTTCCCCATGAGGATCCTGCTGAGTTGTTGTTGTTGGGCAATGTATAAATGTAAGGTTGAATTTCTTGTTGTCGCTGTCCTACTATCATTATAAAACTACATAAAACTGCTTTAAATCTAGGATTATATTTTTGTATGTTGTATTCAGCTATAATTTGTGATTAAATTATTTACTTTACCATGATTTAGGACTTATTTTTAGTCTGAAACACATGGTAAAGATCACATTTACTCAGATATAACAAGAATACTAATGTTTACAATTTTTTGGAATTAAGTTTTATTATTACTATTTTAACCAAACAAATCACTGGAATTTCCTCTATTGCTATTCAGTTCTTGGCCAGGCAGGAGTGGCATTTCTTGGCAGCCTCAATCAGGATGTGTAGGACGATACTTGAATGTCTACATAATTTACTTTATATGTCTTGATCTTTTAAGGATGATGAAAAAAATGTCAATCATAAAAACAAATACAAAAAAACCTTAAAACCTAACAAATACATGAATCCTAAAATTATCTAATCCTAAATGAGTTCAATAAATATAATTTGAAATTGATCATCAAAGTAGTTTTCTATCTGATAAAGAATTTGAAGCTACATTTAACTATTTAAAAAAAAGAAAACAAAACAAATTTTAAAAAATGTTAAACATAAGATAGCCCTGCAAAATTATATAAATGATATATTATAAATGATAAGTAATCTAAGGGTAGAAATAAGCTAGTGATATTGTGGCTGGAAAATTCTTACCTTTAGAAAGCAGGAGCAAGAAAGTAAGTTTCATTCTGTTCCAAAGCAGAACTTGTTATAAGACACTCTATATTATGTTCTTCTTTTTGTATATTTGCTTCCACGGAAGTGACCATACAGGGTTGTCTACTCCTCCTTGTTCAGAGGTGAAAGCTCAACCTAGAGGCACTATGTTTGCTTGTTTAGCACTTAGAAGGGATCATATTGGCTTTTGATGGACATACGTATGTATACTAAAATAATAGAAATTTGTATTTTTTTCCTAAAACAGTTATTTTTATGAGGATGGCAAAGATGGTTGTAAAATCTTCTAGAATTCCTCACAAGCATATCTATATAGTACTCCGGTTGATCGCAGCTGTAAATGGGCACTCACAAACATGGATGGTGCCTTGTTGGTCTGTTGAGCCAGTTAAGCATATGCCAGTGGTATGGACCGGATACTTTCATGAGCACAGACTGTGGGAGCGGCCATTGCTTTAGCAGCCGGTAAAGGAGAGACTCCAAAATTAATATTGCTTGAGTGAAGCAATCTGGTTCACCCTGAGGAGCTTGTGCAAGGTGCACATACAAAGGTTGAATTACTAATATCCATGTGTTGGCGATCCAAGGTAAATCAAATGGGCAATAAAAATAGAAACAGGACTGACACCAACATTACTGTTAAGAGTTGGAGTTATCCCACTTATAAAAAGTGAAGCTAATAGTTAAGATTATTCCAATATAGGGCATTACAGAGGATCATTTCGACAGTCTAGGTAATCAATAAAATGTACCTCCTTTCCATTTGAAGGGGGCACTCCTGAGTCCTGTTTTAAAGAATGGTGCATCTTCCAGCACTTAGTAGCTCATCCTTTATCCTATGGGTATGTAATAACTTCCTCTTTAAGTAAAAGAAAAATGTTATATATAGATATTTATGGCATTGTTATCATTGTAATAATGGGAAATAATAATAATATTACTATAATTAATAATTTATTTGTGAAGGGCTGAAGTCTGCATTAGTTAAAAAATCATAAAAAATATCCTGTTGGAGAACAGCTACAGGGTAATGTTACTACTTTGTGTGCAAAGATGAGATAACTTTAGATGGGAAGTGCAGGGAAGAGTTTTTTTTTAACAAATAGCCACTAGTCTTTTCTAGGAAACCATGTTCTGTCATGCTCCATTTCCTCCCTTTAGTGCACTATTAGATGATGGACCATCATGGCATCAGGCACAGAAACATTCTGGCTTCATTGTTTCTTGGAGGGTTAGGTGGTGTACTGGAGATTTGAAGTCTCTGCTACTTCTTAGAGTCTCCCATACTTTCTTTGAGAGTTTACATATTAACATAGTTAGCAAGGCCTAAAAAAGTCCATCCAGTTCAGCCTATATTCTGTCCGAATAAATCCCCAGATCTACATCCTTCTAAAGAACCTAATAACTGCAAGATACAATATTGTTACGCTCCAGGAAGACATCCAGTCCTCTCTTGAACCCCTCGACTGAGTTCGCCATCACCACATCCTCAGGCAAGGAATTCCAGATTCTCACTGCCCTAACAGTAAAGAATCCTCTTCTATGTTGGTGGAAAAACCTTCTCTCCTCTAGATGCAGAGAAAGACCCCTTGTGACTGTCTCCTTCCTTGGTATAAACAGATCCTTGGAGAGATATTTGTATTGTCCCCTTATATACTTATACATGGTTATTAGATCGCCCCTCAGTCTTCTTTTTTCTAGACAGAATAATCCGAATTTTGCCAATCTCTCTGGGTATTGTGGTTCCCCATCCCCTTTATTAATTTTGTTGCCCTCCTTTGTACTCGCTCTAGTTCCATTATTTCCTTCCTGTGCCCAGGTGCCCAAAACTGTGCACAGTTTCCAAAATCAGTTATTAACAAACGGTGGACCATAGAGATGACAAAATAATTTTTAAATTTGAATTCTTCAGGTTCGTTAAATGTTTCCAAAATTTCAATTCAGAGTGAATCCATGAAATGCAATATTGCAAAGCCACCGTTTGCCCTGAAAAGATGTGTGCAACTCTCTGAGGTATCCTAGGACTTTACCCAACCCCTTTCAAGCTTGTTAACACAAAAAAATAAAGGGAACACTTAAACAGCAAAATATAATTCCAAGAAAATCAAACTTCTGTGAAATCAAACTGTCCACTTAGGGTACTGTCACACAGTGCAATTTTGATCGCTACGACGGTACGATTCGTGACGTTCTAGCGATATCGTTACGATATCGCAGTGTCTGACACGAAGCAGCGATCAGGGACCCTGCTGAGAATCATACGTCGTAGCAGATCGTTTGGAACTTTCTTTCGTCGCTTGATCACCCGCTGACATCGCTGGATCGTTGTGTGTGACAGCGATCCAGCGATGTGTTCGCTTGTAACCAGGGTAAACATCGGGTAACTACGTGCAGGGCCGCGCTTAGTAACCCGATGTTTACCCTGGTTACCAGCGTAAACGTTAAAAAAACAAACAGTACATACTTACATTCCGGTGTCTGTCCTCCGGCGTCTCAGCTTCTCTGCACTGTGTGAGCGCCTGCCAGCCGGAAAGCGAGCACAGCGGTGACGCGGTGACGTCACCGCTCTGCTTTCCGGCTATGGTGCTTACACAGTGGAGAGAAGCAGAACGCCGGGGACAGACACCGGAATGTAAGTATGTACTGTTTGTTTTTTTAACGTTTAAGCTGGTAACCAGGGTAAACATCGGGTTACTAAGCGCGGCCCTGCGCTTAGTTACCCGATGTTTACCCTGGTTACCCGGGGACTTCGGCATCGCTCCAGCGCCATGATTGCAAAGTGTGACCGCAGTCTACGACGCTGGAGCGATAATCATACGACGCTGCGACGTCACGGATCGTGCCGTCGTAGCGACGAAAATTGCACTGTGTGACAGTACCCTTAGGAAGCAACACTGTTTGACAATCAATTTCACATGCTGTTGTGCAAATGGAATAGACAACAGATGGAAATTAGTGGCAATTATCAAGACATACTCAATAAAGGAGTGGTTCTGCAGGTGTCGACCACAGACCACATCCCAGTACCAATGCTTTCTGGCTAATGTTTTGGTCACTTTTGAATGTTGGTTGTGCTTTCACACTTGTAGCATGAGACGGACTCTACAACCCACACAAGTGGCTCAGGTAGTGCAGTTCATCCAGGATGGCACATCAATGCAAGCTGTGGTAAGGTTTGCTGTGTCTGTCAGCGTAGTGCCCAGAGGCTGGAGGCGCTACCAGGAGACAGGCCAGTACACCAGGAGATGTGGAGGGGGCCGTAGGAGGGCAATAACCCAGTAGCAGGACCGCTACCTCAGCCTTTGTGCAAGGAGGAACAGGAGGATCACTGCCAGGTCCCTGCAAAATGAACTCCAGCAGGCCACAAATGTGCATGTGTCTGCACAAACGGTTAGAAACCGACTCCATGAGGATGGTCTGCGTGCCCGACGTCCACAGATGGGGGATGTGCTCACAGTCCAACACTGTGCAGGACGCTTGGCATTTGTCACAAAACACCAGGATTGGCAAATTCACCACTGACGCCCTGTGTTCTTCACAGATGAAAGCAGGCTCACACTGACCACATGTGACAGAGTCTGGAGACACCATGGAGAGCGATCTGCTGCCTGCAACATCCTTTAGCATGACCAGTTTGGCAGTGGGTCAGTAATGGTGTGGGGTGGCATTTCTTTGGAGGACCGCAAAGGCCTCCATGTGCTTGCCAGAGGTAGCCTGACTGCCATTAGGTACCGAGATGAGATCCTCAGACCTCTTGTGAGACCATATGCTGGTGCGGTTGGCCCTGGGTTCATCCTAATGCAGAACAATGCCAGACCTCATGTGGCTGGAGTGTTCAGCAGTTCCTGCAAGATGAAGGCATTGAAGCTATGGACTGGCCCACCCATTCCCCTACCTGAATCTGATTGAACACATATGGGACATCATGTCTCACACCGTCCACCAATCTCACGTTGTACCACAGACTGTCCAGGAGTTGGCGGATGCTTTAGTCCAGGTCTGAGAGGAGATCCCTCAGGAGACCATCCGCCGCCTCATCAGGAGCATCCACAGACATTGTAGGGAGGTCATACAGGCACGTGGAGGCCACACATACACACAACAGAATATAATTTCCTTGTCTTGAGGCATTTCCACTGAAGTTTGACAAGCCTGTAATTTGATTTTCCACTTTTATTTTGAGTATCATTCCAAATCCATACCTCCATGGGATAGTAATTTTGATTTACTTTGACTATTTCTATGTTTTATTGTTCTCAACACATTCCACTATGTAATGAATAAAGATTTGCAACTGCATTGATAACTAGAACTTCACTATTCCCTTATTAAAGGGGTGTATCCCTACAAACTCTGACTCTGTCAGTACTGATTTCAGAGTCAGTGTTATTTAGGACACTGCCCCAAGTAATAACATTCAGATTTCAATTTATAAAAAAAAATTCTAGATGGAATATCAGAGGAGCAGTTTAATGCAGAGAAAAAAAGAATGTTAGTTTTATAAAGAATGCATGTATTTACTGAAATAGATATGTCAGTATCTATGTAGAGATGAGCGAACTTGTTAGGAAAACATTCACCAATCTCAAATTCGGCATGAACATTGCATATTTGAATTTGTGTTCGGATTATCGATCATTTTCCTCAAAATCGACAAAGTTCGGACAAAGTTTGGTAAATGGTTGAGTTTCCACTAATGCATTTGCTAGAACCTTGGTGGTAGGTGTCAAGTTCATGTAAGAGGGTGGTTTGTTATGGACAGTAAGGAACATGCTGTCACTTTAAGAGGCTGCACCCCCTTGTCTGGCGTGATGGAATGTTCTGCTTCTCCCCTGCACTAATCGTTGTAATGAACTAGTCTGTGCAGAAGAGTGCAGGTGTGGAGCTGGAGCAGCGTGTGTGAGCTGAGGCTGATGCAGAGAGGACTTTTTGTGCTGATAGCTGAAAGAGAGAAGAACTGTGTCCTGATATAGCTGCAAGAGAGCCACGAAGATACAGAGAAGGGGATTTACAGTTTCCAGGAGCATCCCTAGGATCCAGAAGCAAGGAGAAGACCACGTTTCACAGAGCTGACAGAAAGCCGTGCGCACCACCATATTAGACTGCTGGGGGCCCCCCTGGAACTGGACCTAATTCTCCAACATCACCGTAAGTCTGTTCCTGTTTGGTGCACCTGTTAGGGCCTAGTGTAGGCTTCAATAGTCAGTACACAGGAGCCATGTGGCCTACTTAATAAAGGCCAGGGAGGTTATACATAGAGTAGCATCATCACTTGGTTATTGTTTACATTTGCTTGTAAGACATATTTTGAGTCTGCAATAGTTGTAGCACCTTGCTGTTTTAAGGAAAAGTTAAAGTTCATAACTCTTGTAAATTGTCTGTTGCCATTGTATACCCCTGTTTGCATCTTCCTCATTCCCTTCATTCCTTGCTTTCCAATAAATCTACCCTTTGTTGTTTGCACCTCATCTTGTGTACAGTAGTCTTCCTGCACCATGGTGGTCCCCCGGCCATCGCTTCAAATGGTGCTGCGAGCAGAGTACGGTCACCAAGATGGAGGCAGCAGACAGCAATGGCGGGAATGCTAATGTTAATGGAGATGCTGTGGGCATTGGTGGAACCCCTGCAAGGACATTCCCTATGGGCACCATATTTAGTGTGCTACCAAAGTTTGACGGCAAGAATATGCCACTGCCCGACTGGGTGTCCCGGCTGCAAAGCACCCTGCAGATTTATAACATCAGCCCGGACCTTGAAGTGGACATTGCGTTAACTGCCCTAGAGGGAGAAGCCCGTAGAAAAGTCTGCCTACAACCAGAACTCACCCGCAGTACCCTGAAGGAGCTAGTAAAGTTCCTGGAAGAGATCTACGGCGAGACTGCTAGCGCCGGACACCTCCGCGCCAAATTTTTCTCTAGGCTGCAGCTGTAAGAAGTAGTAATCTCTCAGTATGCAACAGCACTAAAAGAAGTGTTAAGGTACCGTCACACTCAGCGATGCTGCGGTGATATAGACAACGAGCCGATCGCTGCAGCGTCGCTGTTTAGGTCACTGGGGAGTTGTCACACAGACAGCTCTCTCCAGCGACTAACGATCAGGGGAACGACTTTGGCATCGTTGAAACTGTCTTCAACGATGCCAAAGTCCCCCTGCAGCACCCGGGTAACCAGGGTAAACATCGGGTTACTAAGTGCAGGGCCACGCTTAGTAACCCGATATTTACCCTGGTTACCATTGTAAAAGTAAAAAAAAAAAACACTACATACTCACATTCTGATGTCTGTCACGTCCCCCGCCGGCGTCCACAGGGTTACGTGCTGCTGCTCAGAGCTTCCTGCACTGAATGTGTCAGCGCCGGCAGTAAAGCAGAGCACAGCAGTGATATCACCGCTGTGCTCTGCTTTATGGCCGGCGCTGACACATTCAGTGCAGGAAGCTCTCGGCAGCAGCGCGTGACCCTGTGGACGCCGGGGGACGTGACAGACATCAGAAGGTGAGTATGTACTGTTTTTTTTTTTACTTTTACAATGGTAACCAGGGTAAATATCGGGTTACTAAGCGTGTCCCTGTGCTTAGTAACCCAATGTTTACCCTGGTTACAAGTGAACACATCGCTGGATCGTCATCACACACGCCGATCCAGCGATGACAGCGGGTGATCAGCGACAAAATAAAGTTCTGGACTTCTAGCTCTGACCAGCGATATCACAGTGGGATCCAGATCGCTGATGCGTGTCAAACACAACGAGATCGCTATCCAGGACACTGCAACGTCACGGATCGTCGTCGTTCTCGCTGCAAAGTCGCTTAGTGTGAAGGTACCTTTAGCAGAGGTGCAGAGAAAGGAGGCGGATGGATTTGGCGGCATGGGCTCTAAAGGCCGGATACTCCAAGAGCAATTCATTCTGGGACTGCACAGCACATCCTTGAGGCGAGCACTGTCAGAACGGGTCCCGTCAGATCCGGCTCTTACGTTTCGTCAAATCCTGGTGGAAACAGTGGTCCGAAGTAAAGAAGAGAGCTATGCGTCTGGGGTGATGCGTGTCCAGGGTGCCAATACCAGAGGGGACCAAAACCATCAGGAGTCCCTTGTCAACATGCAAGAGAAACTGACCCAGATGGAGCGAAGAGTGGGGAAACTACAACAGTCTGACCCACCGTACTCATGCAACCATTCTTCAGCCCGACCGATAAGGGATCAGTGGGAGCAAGCCCCCTCCTGTCAGGCATCGGAGGCACGAGGAAAGGCTCAAGGTACCCCTCGGTGAGGAGGAAGCATCCAATGCTGGGAATGTGGAGGACGGGGGCACCTTGCCAGAGACTGTCGGAACTATACTTAAGGCCAGCGGAAGCCGCCGTTAAACTACCAACCCCTGCAGTAGTGTGGCACTTTGCGGGGGAGGTGAGAAGAGAGGCCGCTCCATATCATAACGAACACTTGATTGCTGGGAGCCCCATCCTACATGCTGATTTTCGAAGGAGTTCTAGTGGATTGCCTGAGAGATACCGGGTCACAAGTGACAACGATGCCAGAAGCGTAGGGTTGAGCGAAACGGATCGATCATTTTCATAAGTCGCCGACTTTTGGCAAAGTCGGCGTCTCATGAAACCGACCCGATCCCTGTGTGGGGTCGGCCATGCGGTACGCGACTTTCGCGCCAAAGTCGCGTTTCAATGACGCTAAAAGCGCCATTTCTCAGCCAATGAAGGTGGACGCAGAGTGTGGGCAGTGTGATGACATAGATCTCAGTCCCCACCATCTTAGAGAAGGGCATTGCAGTGATTGGCTTGCTTTCTGCGGCGTCACAGGGGCTATAAAGGGGCGTTCCCGCCGACCGCCATTTTACTGCTGCTGATCTGAGCGTAGGGAGAGGTTGCTGCCGCTTCGTCAGAAGCAGGGATAGTGTTAGGCAGGGTACATAAAGCCCCAAACCGCTTGTGCTGTAGCGATTTCCACTGTCCAAACCCACCTATTGTTTGCAGGGACAGTGGAAGCTACATTTTTTTTCCTCAGCGCTGTAGCTCATTGGGCTGCCCTAGATGGCTCCCTGATAGCTGCGTTGCTGTGTGTGTACGCCGCTGTGCAAACCAACTGCTTTTTTCAAAGCACAAATCCTGTTGTTCCTTCCTTTCTGCACAGCTATCTTGTTTGTTTGTCCACACTTTTGTGTGCAGCAGTCCTTTTTATAGCTGCCTGCCATACTTTTCTGAGATTACGGCAGGGAGATAAAGATTGGCAAGTCTGCCTCTGTGCCAGTGCTGTGTGTGGCATCTGTCTCTCATTGTGTGCCACAGAAAACCTAGTGTGTAATACTGGGCCATTTTTTTTTTTTAATTCTCCCTGAAAAAAAAAAAAATAGTGGGAGATAAAGATTGGAAAGTCTGCCTCTGTGCCAGTGCTGTGTGTGGCATCTGTCTCTCATTGTGTGCCACAGAAAACCTAGTGTGTAATACTGGGCCATTTTTTTTTTTTAATTCTCCCTGAAAAAAATAAATAAATAGTGGGAGATAAAGATTGGCACGTCTGCCTCTGTGCCAGTGCTGTGTGTGGCATCTGTCTCTCATTGTGTGCCACAGAAAACCTAGTGTGTAATACTGGGCCATTTTTTTTTTTTTTTTTAATTCTCCCTGAAAAAAAAAAAATTAGTGGGAGATTAAGATTGGCATTTCTGCTTGAGTGCCGGTCCTGTGTGTGCCATCTGTCTCAAATTATTGGGGCACAGAAAACCTAGTGTGTCATACTGTAAATTTTTTTTTTTTTTTTAAATTCTCCCTGAAAACAAAAAATAGTGGAAGATTAAGATTGGCATTTCTGCTTGAGTGCCGGTCCTGTGTGTGCCATCTGTCTCAAATTATTGGGGCACAGAAAACCTAGTGTGTCATACTGTTAATTTTTTTTTTTTAATTCTCCCTGAAAACAAAAAATAGTGGAAGATTAAGATTGGCATTTCTGCTTGAGTGCCGGTCCTGTGTGTGCCATCTGTCTCAAATTATTGGGGCACAGAAAACCTAGTGTGTAACATTGGGCCTGATTTTCCTTTCAGTGTCAGCCACCTATAAAGTTATATATAAATCCTACAGAAGTTTGAGTTCGCCTTATAAGTTGTTTTACAGTAACAAATGCCGTTACTTTGGTTACGTTTTGCAAACAATGAGGAAGTCTGGTGGAAGAGGTCGTGGCCGTGGGCGGTCATTGTCAGCTGGTAATGATGGTAGTGGTGGTGGAGCATCAGGTGGTCGTGGTTAAAGCAGTACAGCACCTAAGTCTCCAGTTGTTGAGCCAGGTTTGATGTCTGGCTACACAAGGCCTCGAACGCTCCCTTTTCTGGGAGTAGGAAAACCGCTTTTAAAGCCGGAGCAGCAAGAATAAGTTTTGGCTTTCCTTGCTGACTCAGCCTCTAGCTCTTTTGCCTCCTCTTCTGAAAGTGCTAAATGTAAAAGCAGCGCGTCGTTAGTGGATGTTCACGGTCAGGGACAAGTCGCTTCCTTGTCTTCTTCACCCAGAACAAGAGAGAAGGATGCGTCAGTCGACACAACAGGTTACTCCATGGAGCTCTTTACACATACTGTTCCTGGGTTAGACAGTGAAACAGTTAACAGGCCATGCCCATTCGAAGTTGAATCGGACATGGAGTGCACAGATGCACAGCCACAGCCAGATTACTATGCTGTTCCTTTGACTCAGACCAGAACATTGCCCTAACAGTGTACTGAGGCAGAATCAAACCCAGCTGACACTATGGTGCCCCGTCACGAACGCTATACCACCGGCTTACACGGTGACACAGACGAAGTTGCACACGAGATAGAAGAGGAGGTCATAGATGACCCAGTTGTTGACCCCGATTGGCAGCCATTGGGGGAACAGGGTGCAGGCGGCAGTAGTTCTGAAGTGGAGGAGGAGGAGCCGCAGCAGGCATCAACATCACAACAGGTTCCATCTGCCGGGCCCGTATCTGGCCAAAAACGCGTGGCAAAACCAAAACCAGTTGGAGGACAGCGTGGCCATCCGGTTAAAGAAGTTCAGTCCGCAATGCCTGAAAAGGTATCCAATAGTAGAAAGAGTGCAGTCTGGCATTTTTTTAAACAACATCCAAATGATCAGCGCAAAGTCATCTGTCAAAAATATTCAACTACCTTAAGCAGAGGTCAGAATCTTAAAAGTCTAAATACAAGTTGCATGCATAGACATTTATCCACCATGCATTTGCAAGCCTGGACTAACTACCAAACGTACCTAAAGGTTGCAGCACCCTCGGCCAATGAAGCTAGTCAGCAACGCTACATCCCTTCCCTCACTGTAAGCCCACCATTTCCCGCAACACCTGCAGTATCTGTGCAGCTTTTGTCTCCAGGCCAAAGCAGTCAGGGAATCACCAGGTTCATAGTAGGAAACACTGCATGTAGGGCACCGGCAAGAATACCATCTCCAACCCTCTCTCAGTCTGCCATGTCCACCGGCACCACTGCTAGTTCCACGATCTCCAGCTCTCCAGTCCAGCGCACCCTACATGAGACTCTTGTTAGGAAAAGGAAGTACTCATCCTCGCATCCGCGTACACAGGGTTTGAACGCCCACATTGCTAGACTAATCTCATTAGAGATGATGCCCTACCGGTTAGTTGAAAGCTAAGCTTTCAAAGCGCTGATGGACTATGCTGTACCACGCTATGAGCTACCCAGTCGACACTTCTTTTCTAGAAAAGCCATCCCAGCCCTCCAACAGCATGTTAAAGACTGCATCGTCCATGCACTCAGGCAGTCTGTGACTACAAAGGTGCACCTGACAACAGATGCATGGACCAGTAGGCATGGCCAGGGACGTTACATGTCCATCACGGCACACTGGGTGAATTTGGTGGATGCAGGGTCCACAGGGGCCAGCAATATTGGGACAGTTCTGCCTAGCCCACGGTCAAGGAAAGAGTTGGCTGTAGGCGTTCGCCCCCCCTCCTCCTCTTCCTCGTCCTCCAGCAGAAGCGAGAGCTCGTCCACAGACCGCAGTTGCACATCCACTCCATCCGCAGCTGCCACTGTTGCACACCAGGTGTGCCATTATGGGACAGCTAGTGGCAAGCATCAGCAGGCTGTATTGGCAATGAAGTGTTTGGGCGACAACAGACACACCGCGGAAGTTCTGTCTGAGTTCTTGCAGAAAGAAACTCAGTCATGGCTGGGCACTGCACATCTTGAGGCAGGCAAGGTAGTGAGTGATAACGGAAGGAATTTCATGGCTGCCATAGCCCTTTCCCAACTGAAACACATTCCTGCCTGGCTCACACCTTAAACCTGGTGGTGCAGTGCTTCCTGAAAAGTTATCCGGGGTTACCCGACCTGCTCCTCAAAGTGCGCAGACTTTGTTCGCATATCCGCCGTTCGCCCGTACACTCCAGCCGTATGCAGAACTATCAGCGGTCTTTGAACCTTCCCCAGCATCGCCTAATCATCGACGTTGCAACAAGGTGGAACTCCACACTGCACATGCTTCAGAGACTGTGCGAACAGAGGCGTGCTGTTATGTATTTGTGGGAGGATACACGGGCAGGCAGTTGGATGGCAGACATGGAGTTGTCAGGTGTGCAGTGGTCGAAGCTACAAGACCTGTGTCAAGTCCTTCAGTGTTTTGAGGAATGCACATGGCTGGTTACTGCAGACAATGCCATAATAAGCATGAGCATCCCCCTAATGCGTCTGCTGATGCAAAGTTTTACGCACATAAAGGAGCAGGCGTCTGCAGCCGAGGAAGAGGAAAGCCTTGATGACAGTCAGCCATTGTCTGGTCAGGGCTGTGTAGAGGACGCGGTAGCGGGTGAAGAGGAGGAGTAGGACGAGGAGGATGATGGGGATGAGTACTTTTTTAATGAGGAAGCTTCTCCTGGGCCAACAGAAATTAGTGGCGTTGCAAGGCCGGGTTCTGGTTTCTTAAGGGAGACAAGTGACGTAGATTTGCCTGTAACTGCCCCTCAAACCAGCACAACCGCAGATTTGACAACTGGAACTTTGGCCCACATGGCGGATTATGCTTTATGTATCCTCAAAAGGGACCCACGCATTATTAAAATGATGACCGATGACGATTACTGGTTGGCCTGCATCCTTGACCCTCGCTATAAAGGCAAATTGCAAAATATTATGCCACATGAGAACCTCGAACAAATATTAGCAACCAAACAAGCAACTCTTGTAGACCGTTTGATTCAGGCATTCCCAGCACACAGCGCCGGTGATGGTTCTCACACGAGCTGCAGGGGGCTACAGGGCAGAGGTGTTAGAGGTGCACAAATCAGAAGTGGCGTTGGACAGAGGGGTTTTCTGACCAGGTTGTGGAGTGATTTCGCAATGACCGCAGACAGGACAGGTACTGCAGCATCTATTCAAAGTGACAGGAGACAACATTTGTCCAGTATGGTTACTAACTATTTTTCATCCCTTATCGATGTTCTCCCTCAACCGTCATTCCCATTTGATTACTGGGCATCCAAATTAGACACCTGGCCTGAATTGGCAGAATATGCATTGCAGGAGCTTGCTTGCCCAGCAGCTAGTGTGCTATCAGAAAGAGTATTCAGTGCTGCTGGTTCAATATTAACCGAAAAAAGGACTCGTCTGGCTACCCAAAATGTGGATGATCTAACCTTCATTAAAATGAACCACTCGTGGATTTCAAATTATTTTGCCCCACCTTTCCCGGCTGACACCTAGCTTTCCTATAAAAAGGTCTTGCTTGTGGACTGGTCTTACTGAGTGTTCCAATCTCTTAATTTGCAGCAGCTGTTTGTCCAGCATACGACACGTTTACACCTCCCTCAATGGGAAAACTCCCCCCACGGGGCCGTGGTCTCGCCACTTGGTGCAAGCACCCGTTAGAGTGACGTTTGTCTGAAGAGGTGGGTGTGCCCGCTTTTGGTCGACGGCACTGCCACTGGGTCCCTCATAGTACAATAAAGTATCTCTGGCGGTGGTGGTGCGCACCCAACGTCAGACACACCGTTGTAACATGAGGGGCCCTGGGACGGTACCGCCGGCCACAAGAGAGTTCACCCCCCCAGCTCAAACTGTGCTCTACCACGTGCAAAATTATCTCTCACAGCTCCACCAATGTTTAGTCTATGCGCTGACATCATTCAATGCCTGGCACTGACAATACCAATTTGTTGACATCTATGATGCTAGTTAAAATAGTCTGGGTCAGTGTCCTATATTGACACCAGTAAATACTGCCAAATTACTATGTCAGAAACTCAGCAGATGAGCCCACCCCTGTACCTAAGTATGCCACACTTTTGTTTATTTGTTTTGTTGTTTTGCGAGACATTAACATCTATTTATTTTTTGGGAGTACTAACTGTGTCAGACACTCCTTGCAATCGTCCTCCGCTGACCACACCAATGCTGCCTGTGTACCCCAGCGAGATAACTCTAAGTGCCTTGAGCCTATTTTTATTTATTTTAGGCCTAGTAAGCCTGTCTGCGGTCCCTCCTTGCAATCCTCCTCCACTGACCATACCAATGCTGCCTGTGTACCCATGTAACCTATTTAAAACTGCATAGAGCCTATTTTTATTTATTTTAGGCCCAGTAAGCCTGTCTGCGGTCCCTCCTTGCAATCGTCCTCCGCTGACCACACCAATGCTGCCTGTGTACCCCTGCGAGATAACTCTAAGTGCCTTGAGCCTATTTTTATTTATTTTAGGCCTAGTAAGCCTGTCTGCGGTCCCTCCTTGCAATCCTCCTCCACTGACCACACCAATGCTGCCTGTGTACCCACGTAACCTATTTAAAACTGCATAGAGCCTATTTTTATTTATTTTAGGCCCAGTAAGCCTGTCTGCGGTCCCTCCTTGCAATCGTCCTCCGCTGACCACACCAATGCTGCCTGTGTACCCCTGCGAGATAACTCTAAGTGCCTTGAGCCTATTTTTATTTATTTTAAGCCTAGTAAGCCTGTCTGTGGTCCCTCCTTGCAATCCTCCTCCACTGACCACACCAATGCTGCCCGTGTACCCCTGGAACCTATTTTAAAGTGCATAGAGCCTATTTTTTTCTTTTATTTAATATTAATAAAGCCATGATGGACTACGCTGTACCACGCTACGAGCTACCCAGTTGACACTTCTTTTGCGAGAAAAGCCATCCCAACCCTCCACCAGCATGTAAAAGACCGCATTGTCCATGCACTCTGTCAATCTGTGAGTACAAAGGTACACCTGACAACAGACGCATGGACCTGTAGGCATGGCCACGGAAGGTTACGTGTCCATTACGGCGCAATGGGTTAATGTGGTGGATGCATGGTCCACAGGGGACAGCCTGCTAAGTCTGTCTGCAGTCCCTAATTCAAATTGTCCTCAATTCAGGTTTTCGGGCTTTTTTAAAAAATAGGAAACTGCATTTGGGCTACTAGTTTGGGTGGGGCCTACTGTTGATGTCTGACGCTCCTGGGTGTTCTCCTCCTCCTTGGTGTTCTCCTCCAGGTTTCCTTATCTGAGCTTCAACCTTCTGGCTCTCATTAAGTATTTTTAAATGTAACACTACAGTTGCCATACCACTTGGGTTGGGGCCTAGTAACGGTGTTCTCCTCCTCCTTGGTGTTCTCCTCCAGGTTTCCTTGTCTGAGCTTCAACCTTCTGGCTCTCATTAAGTGCTTTTTAAAAAAAAATTGGTGGTTGGGGCCTACTAACGGTGTCTGCCGCTCCCTGGTGTTGTCCTCCACTGTATAAATCTGAGCTTCAACCTTCTGGCTCTCATTAAGTGCTTTTTAAAAAAAAAATGGTGGCTAGGGCCTACTAACGGTGTCTGCCGCTCCCTGGTGTTGTCCTCCACTGTATAAATCTGAGCTTCAACCTTCTGGCTCTCATTAAGTGCTTTTTAAAAAAAAAATTGGTGGTTAGGGCCTACTAACGGTGTCTGCCGCTCCCTGGTGTTGTCCTCCACTGTATAAATCTGAGCTTCAACCTTCTGGCTCTCATTAAGTGCTTTTTTAAAAAAAAAATGGTGGTTAGGGCCTACTAACGGTGTCTGCCGCTCCCTGGTGTTGTCCTCCACTGTATAAATCTGAGCTTCAACCTTCAGGCTCTCATTAAGTGCTTTTTTAAAAAAAATGGTGGTTAGGGCCTACTAACGGTGTCTGCCGCTCCCTGGTGTTGTCCCCCACTGTATAAATCTGAGCTTCAATCTTCTGGCTCTCATTAAGTGCTTTTTTTAAAAAAATTGGTGGTTAGGGCCTACTAACGGTGTCTGCCGCTCCCTGGTGTTGTCCTCCACTGTATAAATCTGAGCTTCAACCTTCTGGCTCTCATTAAGTGCTTTTTAAAAAAAAATTGGTGGTTAGGGCCTACTAACGGTGTCTGACGCTCCCTGGTGTTGTCCTCCACTGTATAAATCTGAGCTTCAACCTTCTGGCTCTCATTAAGTGCTTTTTTTAAAAAAAATGGTGGTTAGGGCCTACTAACGGTGTCTGCCGCTCCCTGGTGTTGTCCTCCACTGTATAAATCTGAGCTTCAACCTTCTGGCTCTCATTAAGTGCTTTTAAAAAAAAAATGGTGGTTAGGGCCTACTAACGGTGTCTGCCGCTCCCTGGTGTTGTCCTCCACTGTATAAATCTGAGCTTCAACCTTCTGGCTCTCATTAAGTGCTTTTTTAAAAAAAACATTGGTGGTTAGGGCCTACTAACGGTGTCTGCCGCTCCCTGGTGTTGTCCTCCACTGTATAAATCTGAGCTTCAACCTTCTGGCTCTCATTAAGTGCTTTTTTTAAAAAATTGGTGGTTGGGGCCTACTAACGGTGTGTGCCGCACCTTGGTGTTGTCCTGTGTTATTTTCCTGACCTTTAATCTTCAGGCTTTCGGCCTTCATTTGTAATATTAAACTGCATGGGGCCTACTAGTTGGGTTGGGCCTACTAACGGTGTCTGTCGCTCAAAGGTGTTCTCCTCCACTGAACAAAGCAGTGCCACCTGTTTACTCCTGTTACCAATTTTGAACTTTATTTTGCCCACTTTATTATTTGGGCCTACTAACTGTGTCTGCCTCTCATTACAGTTGTCCTCCACTGAACTAAGCAATGCTGCCTGGTTAGTCCTGTTACCAATTTTGAATTGCATTTAGCCCACTTTATTATTTGGGCCTATATCAGTGTTTCCTCCTCATCCTGCCCATTGCCCAGCCGGTGCTACATGAGTCTTGTGGTACTTTGACCTAGACCACTACATTCCCCTTGCACGCTACACAGCCACAATCTGACCCTGCTGAAAGTCAGGTTCCCCTTCCTGCATACTATACCACCTTACACAGGGACAAAGAAGAAGGTGCAGATGAAAGTGCAGGTTTCTTTAACAGGTAGGGGGCATACTCGTTGGCGACGTCACAGGCACAGGGCCCCTCAGAGTACGCAAAAGTGTCGCTGCCGGTGGGAGGCGCCCCCGCCGTGCAAACACACCGCCGTACTTTGAGGGGCCCTGTGCCAGTGCCAATGCGAACGAGTGGGCCTCCCTGCTTGCTCAGGATCACAGCACTTGAAAAGTTGAAATACCTCTCACTGCTCCACCGCCGTGACGTAGTCCACGTTTCCTGGGCCCACTAAAATCTTGAACCAGCCCTAGCCCCCACAACTTTTGCCAAATGACCCCCAATTTCCAATGCCCAACTATTATTATAAAGTTAATTAAGATTGACAAGCTTCAGAAACAAGAATGGATGTTTTTGGCATTAAAATGGCCACTGTAGGTGTTTTCCTGGCCTCCACTCACTGCCGACTATGCTTCCCCATTGACTTGCATTGGGTTTCATGTTTCGGTCGATCCCCGACTTTTCGCGATAATCGGCCGACTTCACTCGACTCGACTTTGGATAAAGTCGGGTTTCGCAAAACCCGACTCGATCTTAAAAAAATGAAAGTCGCTCAACCCTACAGAAGCGTATTTCAAGCAGCATTTCCAGGACCTGGCCAAGCCAGAAAAAGAGACATTGATTCGAATTTTTGCTGCCAACCAACATCCGATCCCAGTCACAGGGGTCATGTGGATGAATATTCGAATCTGTGGGCAAGAAGTTGGGAGAAAAGGGATCCTGCTAGTCCCTGAGCCTATCAAGGAGGATGTGCCTGTAGTATTGGGAATGAATATCCTACATGAACTCGATCAGATTATGTTTACCAAACGGGGACCTGGATATTGGAAGAAGGCTACTACACATAAGCCTACCCAAGAAGCCCTTCAATGACTGATCCGCGTCTGTGGGACGCAGAAGAGTGTGCCATCTTACGAGACGATAGGGGTCATCAGGGCTCCTGGTAAACAACCTGTAATCCTACCTCCCGAGTGAGAAACTATAGTACACCTTCCAGTGGGGACTCACCGCAACCTTGACGGGTTGGAAGTGGTTGTTCAGCCTGTGGTAGGCGGAGGAGTGGACCAAGAAGTCATGATAGCTCGTACGATAGCTGTGGTCCAGCGAGGACATGTCCCCATAAGAGCTTTGAATGTGGGCCCCGGGGAGGTCACCTTGCCATGAGAGACAGATCTGGCCCTGGTGTACCTACATAAGGGTGAAGTAGTGAGTCAGAAGGAGATGTCTTTATCACCGAAAGAAGGTGCGGGGTGGACCCTAGCAGTTACTGCGGGGGACGAAGAGACGCCATCCCCGGAGTGGAGTGGACGGATCATCCTTGGTCAAATGGAATTGGATGTGAAGGCTCTGGGCCCTGAGTGTGTGCAAGCAATAGAAACTATGCTGTGGGAAAATCAGGCCGCATTCGCCCGTCACGCCGAAGATTTTGGCTGTACTGAAGCCATCATGCATAAGATACCAACTGGGGAAGCTCGTCCAATTCGAGAACGATACCGGCAGATCCCGCCCAAGATGTATCAAGAGGTGAAAACATTACTGAGGCAGATGCTGGATTCAGGAGTGGTGCAGAGTAGTCAGAGCCCTTGGGCAGCCCCGGTGGTGCTCGTCAAGAAAAAGAATGGGACCATCCGGTTCTGTGTAGATTACAGGAAACTCAATGCCTGCACTGTTCGAGACTCGTACCCGTTGCCCCGCATCGAGGAATCCTTGACAGCGTTGGGGAAAGCCAAGTACTTCTCTACCCTGGACCTAGCAAGTGGATACTGGCAAGTAGCCATGGCAGAGGAAGACAAAGAGAATACTGCCTTCATCCTCCCTATGGGGCTGTTCGAGTTTAACCGGATGCCCTTCGGCGCTCCAATGCTCCAGGCACATTTCAACGGCTGATGGAAAAGTGTTTGGGAGACTTAAATTTTGAGGCTACCCTGATCTATCTGGATGACATCATCGTGTTTTCGGCCTCATTCGAAGAACACCTTGCCCGGCTTGGACAGGTACTCGGAAGACTGCGGGCTCATAACCTGAAGGTGAAGCCAAAGAAGTGCCACCTCTTCAAGAGAGAGATCGAGTACCTGGGCCACATAGTGTCACAAGATGGAGTTCTACCCTCTCCAGAAAAAGTGGCTGCTATCCAGAAGTGGCCAATCTCTCGAACAGTGAGAGAACTCCAGGCCTTCCTGGGACTCGCTGGGTACTACCGCTGGTTTGTTAAAGACTTCGCAAAGGTGGCGGGTCTTCTCAATGAGTTGCTGAGGGGGACCGCTGGAGTGCCGAAGACCCAGCGCATCTCCTGGGCACAGGGACAAGACGAAGCCTTCCAAGCTATAAAGCATGTCCTTACCTCAGCCCCGATTTTGGCCTACGCAACCTTTCCTGTTGTACACAGATGGTAGCCTTCATAGACTCGGTGCAGTACTTTCTCAGATACAGGATGGACATGAGAGAGTCATCGAGTATGCCAGCAGGTCCCTGCGAGACAGCGAAAGAAACCCTCACAATTACAGCTCCTTCCAGTTAGAGCTCCTGGCCCTGGTGTGGGCCATGACAGAAAAATTTGCAGGCTTCCTGACAGGCACCAAGATTCAAGTTCGAACAGACAATAATCCCCTGGCCCACCTTGAGAGTGCTAAATTGGGGGCCTTGGAAAAACGGTGGGTGGCTCACCTAGCCAAGTTCGACTTTACCATCCGTTATCGATCTGCTACCGAAAACGCAAATGCTGATGGGCTGTCAAGAGTGACTGTGGAGACTTCTGTGGGGTATCTTGATGAGAAACTCGAAGAGGAGGAAACCCCAGACTTTAATAAGTTTAATCCCCCAATGGTTGCGGCCCAGTCAAGAAGGGAGGCCTGCGCATTACCCCAGTCCCTGGGGAGAACCAATGAGGAATGGGGACACATTCAGGATGCAGACGAAGGGCTGAGACAGATGAAATGGTGGGTAGCTCAAAAGCAGAAGCCTGGCAAACAAGAGAGAGATGATCTGGACTCTGAAATGAGGAGTGTGTTACACCAGTGGGATAGACTGGAAGTGCGAGAGTCAGTGCCATATCGTAAGAGGCTACAGCCAAAAGATATGGAAGTAAGGTGGCAAGTGGTCATCCCAGGAAAATGGCTCAAGAAGTAGCTAAAGAAGCCCACGAATTCGGAGCGCACTTCGGCCCCACAAAGACCTACCAATGGTTACAGCGGTATGTGTATTGCCCCCGGTTGGAGTCTGTGGTGGAAGAGGTTTGCCGGCAATGTCGAGTATTTGACCTCATTAAGAGTACTGAACAGAGGGCACCCATCCAAACCATACAAACTAAGGAACCGCTAGAAGTCTTGATGATCGACTATCTCCTCATGGGACACTCGGCTCTGGGGCTGCAATACTGTTTGGTGATGACCGATCATTTCTCTAAGTTCGCAGTAGTCACTCCGACTAGAGATCAGACTGCGGAATAGGCGGCGCGAGCCATTTGTCAAGACTTCATCTGGGTGTATGGGTGCCCAAAGTGCATCCACTCTGACCAAGGCGCATGTTTCCAAGGCAAGGTGATGGAAGAATTGTATCGTATGTATGGCATCGAGCGGTCCCGGACCACTCCTTACCACCCTCAAGGCAACTGAGCTTGTGAACGCTTCAACCGAACCTTACTTCAAATGCTGAGAACGTTGGAGGAGGATAAGAAGGCGTGTTGGCAAGACTATCTGCCGGAATTGGTCTGGACCTACAAAAATCAGGTCCACTCCACCACGGGTTATACCCCCTATCTACTGTTGTTTGGAAGAGCTGGATGGGAGATCATTGAGCTGAATTTGGAACAGCCAGAGGAGCTGATGGAGCTAACTGTAACTTCATGGGTGAAAGAACATCGGCAATGATTGCAAACGATACGGCGGTTGGCGGGTCAGCAGCTGCAAGAAAAAGAACATACAGGCCGCAAATTGACTCAAGAGTTACCGCTCCAACCTGGAGACCGAGTATTAGTCAGAGAGAAATGCCTCAAGGGAAAACTATGTGAAAGATGGGAAGTACAGCCGTACAAAGTTATCGAGTGAGTGTATGCTAACGGCCCTGCCTACAAGGTACAGATTGAGACTGGGGCATCCGCCCCTAGAGTACTTCACAGAAATTTGCTGTGGCCTTGCCGGTCTGAGGTCTGTTCTACACCATTGTCACCTGAAGGTGCTACTCCACTTCCTGAATCTGTCATGCCTGATGGTGAAATCAATAATAAGTGGTGGACCGTCCCTGACACAGTAGGGGGTCCTCAGATGAACAGAGACGGTAATCCCATGGATGTACCAGTACCGCCATGCAAGGACAAGACCAGACAAGAGCTCGCAATGTCTCCTGCAACAAGTGTTCCTCTGGAAGATAGTCAAGCCTTGCCTGACAGCCAAGAGCTTCGGAGATCCCAGAGGTCTAATGCAGGGGTTCCACCAGTCCGATATGTAGAACAGTGTGCTCTGTCTGTTTTTACACCTTTGTTGCCCCCTCTATAGATGACGTTTCCGCATTGCACGTTCCTCCATTGCACTTTGACCCTGATGCTGTGATAGCCGAGAACGACCATCATTAAGAAGGGAGGCATGTAAGAGGGTGGTGCTGTTATGGACAGTAAGGAACACGCTGTCACTTTAAGACACTGCACCCCCTTGCCTGGCGTGATGGAATGTTCTGCTTCTCCCCTGCACTGATCATTGTAATGAACTAGTCTGTGCAGAAGAGTGCAGGTGTGGAGCTGGAGCAGCGTGTGTGAGCTGAGGCTGGTGCAGAGAGGACTTTTTGTGCTGATAGTTGAAAGAGAGAAGAACTGTGTCCTGATATAGCTGCAAGAGAGCCACGAAGATACAGAGAAGGGGATTTACAGTTTCCAGGAGCATCCCTAGGATACAGAAGCAAGGAGAAGACCACCTTTCACAGAGCTGACAGAAAGCCGTGCGCACCACCATAATAGACTGCTGGGGGCCCCCCTTGGACTGGACCTGATTCTCCAACATCACCGTGAGTCTGTTCCTGTTTGGTGCACCTGTTGGGGCCTAGTGTAGGCTTCAATAGTCAGTACACGGGAGCCGTGTGGCCTGCTAAGTAAAGGCCAGGGAGGTTATACGTAGAGTAGCATCATCACTCATTTATTGTTTACATTTGCTTGTTAGACATATTTTGAGTCTGCAATAGTTGTAGCACCTTGTTATTTTACGGAAAAGTTAAAGTTCATAACTCTTGTAAATTGTCTGTTGCCATTGTTAACCCCTGTTTGCATCTTCCTCATTCCCTTCATTCCTTGCCTTCCAATAAATCTACCCTTTGTTGTTTGCACCTCATCTTGTGTACAGTAGTCTGCCTGCAGACTGCAGTCCCCCGGCCATCGTTTCATTCCCACCACTGCACAGAGAGAATCTCGAACCATCTCCACTGTGGTCTCCCATTCTCCTCCAGCCACAGTGGAGCCTGCTCAGCAGAGACGTCGGTCCCAGCATCTTGCTCAAGCTGATACTGTGCGGCTGGTTACTCCTGTCTTTCCAGGCTCAGCCATCATAACCAGTACTGATCAGCGGCGAGCGGGCTCTCCTGGGACTAAGCCTTACTTTTCTTCTTCTGAGCATGCCCCTGGGAAGACCACCCATTGGAGGTCGGGGTCACATGCTCAGGTCCTGTAGCAGCTCCTATTGGACCACTAGGAAGGTCCCGGAGAGCTTCTGCTATAAAAGGTTTGCATGGCCGAATGGCCATGCGCTAGTATAAACTGTTGTGAATTCTGCTCTTGGGTTCCCCCCGGTGGTTGCTGGTGGTAATGCAGTTGTCCCTGGGTTGCAATCCTGGGCAGGTGTTCCTGCTGATTGCAGCTCTGACTGGGGTATTTAGGTGTGCAGGATTCATTAGCCATTGCCAGTTGTCCATTGTTCTTGGAGGTTATGTATCTCTGTTTGGTTCCTCCTGCCCTGCTGCCAAATCAACCAAGATAAGTGTCTGGTTTTGTTTCTGCTGCACACATGCGGTGTGCTTTACAATTCAGTGCTATTCATTGTTTTTTCTTGTCCAGCTTAGACTGTGTTTGGATATTTTCAGTCAAGTTGGATTCTCAGGAGATGCAGAGATACATTTCATGCCTTTAGTTAGATGTGGAATTTTTGTATTATCTGCTGTGGATATTTTTAGGGTTTTAATACTGACCGCTTAGTATTCTGTCCTATCCTTTCCTATTTAGCTAGCATGGCCTCTTTTGTTAAGTCCTGATTTCTGCCTGCGTTTCCATCTATAGGGGTATTTAGTCCTCCGGCTGTGTCGAGGTGTCTAGGATGTGTTAGGTACACCCCACGGCTACTTCTAGTTGCGTTGTCAGTTTAGGGTCTGCGGTCAGTACAGGTTCCACCTTCTCCCGAGAAAGTCTCATGCGGCTCCAAGGTCACCGGATCATAACAGCACAACTGGCCAACAATGAGTTAAATGCATCTCTGAAGAAGGGAAGAAAGGTGTTGAGCCATTTTTTTCTGTAGTCTGCTTGGTCTCTTCTTCCCTCTTTTTTTCTGGGTGGCTGAGGAGTCTTGTGCTAGCATGGATGTTCAGGGATTGGCTTCTCGTGTGGACCAGCTTGCTGCTAGGGTACAGAATATTTCTGATTATATTGTTCAGACTCCAGTTTTGGAGCCTAGGATTCCTACTCCTGATTTGTTTTTTGGGGACAGGTCCAAGTTTTTGAGTTTTAAAAACAACTGTAAACTGTTTTTTGCTCTGAAACCTCGATCCTCTGGTGATTCCATTCAGCAGGTTAAAATTGTCATCTCCCTGCTGCGTGGCGATCCTCAGGATTGGGCATTTTCCCTGGAATCTGGGAATCCGGCCTTGCTTAATGTAGACGCCTTTTTTCAGGCTTTAGGATTATTATATGATGAACCAAATTCGGTGGATCAAGCGGAGAAGACCTTGTTGGCCCTGGTTCAGGGTCAAGAAGCAGCAGAGTTGTATTGTCAGAAATTTAGAAAATGGTCTGTGTTGACTAAATGGAATGATGATGCTTTGGCGGCAATTTTCAGAAAGGGTCTTTCTGAATCCATCAAAGATGTTATGGTGGGGTTTCCCACGCCTTTCGGTCTGAGTGATTCTATGTCTCTGGCCATTCAGATTGATCGGCGCTTGCGGGAGCGCAGAACTGTGCGCGCTGCGGCGTTGTCCTCAGAGCAGATGCCTGAGCCAATGCAGTGTGATAGGATTCTGTCTAGAACGGAACAACATGGATTCAGACGTCAGAATAGGTTGTGTTTTTATTGTGGCGATGCTTCTCATGTCATTTCAGTCTGCCCTAAGCGTACAAAGAGGATCGCTACTTCATTTACCATCAGTACTGTACAACCTAAATTTCTGTTATCTGTGTCCTTGATATGCTCATTGTCATCATTTTCTGTCATGGCGTTTGTGGATTCAGGTGCCGCTTTGAACTTAATGGACTTTCAGTTTGCCAGGCGTTGTGGATTTCCCTTGCAGTCTTTGCAGAACCCTATTCCTTTAAGGGGCATTGATGCTTCACCTTTGGCTAAAAATAAGCCCCAGTTCTGGACACAGGTGACCATGTGCATGGCGCCAGCCCATCAGGAAGATTGTCGATTTCTGGTGTTGCATAATTTGCATGATGCTATCGTGCTGGGTTTTCCATGGTTGCAGGTACATAATCCTGTGTTGGATTGGAAGTCTATGTCTGCGACTAGTTGGGGATGTCAGGGGGTTCATAATGACGTTCCTTTGATGTCAATCTCCTCTTCTTCCTCTTCTGAAATTCCAGAGTTTTTGTCTGATTTTCAGGATGTATTAGGTGAGCCCAGGTCCAGTTCTCTCCCACCGCATAGGGATTGTGATTGTGCGATTGACTTGATTCCAGGCTGTAAGTTTCCTAAGGGCCGACTTTTCAAACTGTCTGTGCCTGAACATACTGCCATGCGGAGTTATGTTAAGGAGTCTTTGGAGAAAGGGCATATTCGGCCATCTTCTTCACCGTTGGGAGTGGGTTTTTTTTTTGTTGCTAAGAAGGATGGCTCCTTGAGACCCTGTATTGATTATCGCCTCTTGAATAAGATCACGGTCAAGTTTCAATACCCTTTACCTCTGCTTTCTGATTTGTTTGCTAGGATTAAGGGGGCTAGCTGGTTTACGAAGATTGACCTTCGGGGGGCATATAATCTTGTTCGAATTAAGCAGGGTGATAAATGGAAAACTACGTTTAATACGCCCGAAGGCCATTTTGAATACCTTGTGATGCCATTCGGGCTCTCTAATGCTCCATCTGTTTTTCAGTCCTTCATGCACAATATCTTCCGGACTTATCTTGATAAATTCATGATTGTATATTTGGATGACATTTTAATTTTTTCCGATGATTGGGAGTCCCATGTGGAACAGGTCAGGATGGTATTTCAGATCCTTCGTGATAATGCCTTGTTTGTGAAGGGGTCTAAGTGTCTCTTTGGAGTGCAGAAGGTTTCTTTTTTGGGCTTCATTTTTTCTCCCTCATCTATAGAGATGGATCCGGTTAAGGTTCAGGCCATTCATGATTGGATTCAACCCACATCCATGAAGAGCCTTCAGAAATTTTTGGGCTTTGCTAATTTTTATCGCCGTTTCATTGCTAACTTTTCCAGTGTGGTTAAACCCTTGACCGATTTGACGAAGAAAGGCGCTGATGTGACGAATTGGTCCTCTGCGGCTGTCTCTGCCTTTCAGGAGCTTAAACGCCGATTTACTTCTGCCCCGGTGTTGCATCAACCGGATGTTTCTCTTCTGTTTCAGGTTGAGGTTGACGCTTCTGAGATTGGGGCAGGGGCCGTTTTGTCTCAGAGGGATCCTGTTGGTTCCTTGATGAAACCATGTGCATTCTTTTCCCGTAAATTTTCGCCTGCTAAACACAATTATGATGTCAGCAATCGGGAGTTGTTGGCTATGAAGTGGGCATTTGAGGAGTGGCGACATTGGCTTGAGGGAGCTAAGCATCATATTGTAGTCTTGACGATCATAAAAATCTGATTTATCTCGAGTCTGCCAAGAGGCTGAATCCTAGACAGGCTCGATGGTCCTTGTTTTTTTCCCATTTTGATTTCATGGTCTCGTATCTTCCGGGTTCTAAGAACATTAAGGCTGATGCCCTCTCTAGGAGTTTTTTGCCCGATTCTCCTGAGGTCCTTGAACTGGTCGGCATTCTGAAAGAAGGGGTGGTTCTTTCTGCCATTTCCCCTGATTTATGATGGGTTCTTCAGGAATTTCAGGCTGACAGACCTGACCGCTGTCCAGTGGGGAAACTGTTTGTTCCTGACAGATGGACTAGTAGAGTGATTTCTGAGGTTCACTGTTCTGTGTTGGCTGGTCATCCTGGTATCTTTGGTACCAGAGACTTGGTTGGTAGGTCCTTTTGGTGGCCTTCTTTGTCACGTGATGTGCGTTCTTTTGTGCAGTCCTGTGGGACTTGTGCGCGGGCCAAGCCTTGTTGTTCCCGTGCTAGCGGGTAGCTTTTTCCTTTGCAGGTCCCTGAGAGGCCTTGGACGCATATTTCTATGGATTTTATTTCTGATCTTCCGGTGTCCCAGAGGATGTCTGTTATCTGGGTTGTTTGTGACCGGTTCTCTAAGATGGTTCATTTGGTGCCTTTGCCTAAATTGCCTTCCTCTTCTGATTTGGTTCCGTTGTTTTTTCAGCATGTGGTTCGTTTGCATGGTATTCCAGAGAATATTGTGTCTGACAGAGGTTCCCAGTTTGTTTCCAGGTTTTGGCGGGCCTTTTGTGCTAGGCTGGGCATTGATTTGTCTTTTTCTTCCGCATTTCATCCTCAGACAAATGGCCAGACCGAGCAAACTAATCAGACTTTGGAAACTTATTTGAGATGCTTTGTGTCTGCTGATCAGGATGATTGGGTGGCTTTCTTGCCATTGGCCGAGTTTGCCCTTAATAATCGGGCTAGTTCAGCTACCTTGGTTTCGCCCTTCTTTTGTAATTTTGGTTTTCATCCTCGTTTTTCTTCAGGGCAGGTTGAGCCTTCGGACTGTCCTGGTATGGATTCTGTGGTTGAAAGGTTGCAGCAGATTTGGGCTCATGTGGTGGACAATTTGGTGTTGTCCCAGGAGGAGGCTCAACGTTTTGCTAACCGTCGTCGGTGTGTTGGTTCCCGGCTTCGGGTGGGGGATCTGGTTTGGTTGTCTTCCCGTCATGTTCCTATGAAGGTTTCTTCCCCTAAGTTTAAGCCTCGGTTTATTGGTCCTTATAGGATTTCTGAGATTATTAATCCGGTGTCTTTTCGATTGGCCCTTCCGGCCTCTTTTGCTATCCATAATGTCTTCCATAGATCTTTATTGCGGAAATATGTGGTGCCCGTTGTTCCCTCTGTTGATCCTCCGGCCCCTGTGTTGGTTGATGGGGAGTTGGAATATGTGGTTGAGAAAATTTTGGATTCTCGCTTTTCGAGGCGGAGGCTTCAGTACCTTGTCAAATGGAAGTGTTATGGCCAGGAGGATAATTCTTGGGTTTTTGCCTCTGATGTCCATGCTGCTGATTTGGTCCTTGCCTTTCATCTGGCTTGTCCTGATCGGCCTGGGGGCTCTGGTGAGGGTTCGGTGACCCCTCCTCAAGGGGAGGGTACTGTTGTGAATTCTGCTCTTGGGTTCCCCCCGGTGGTTGCTGGTGGTAATGCAGTTGTCCCTGGGTTGCAATCCTGGGCAGGTGTTCCTGCTGATTGCAGCTCTGACTGGGGTATTTAGGTGTGCAGGATTCTTTAGCCATTGCCAGTTGTCCATTGTTCTTGGAGGTTATGCATCTCTGTCTGGTTCCTCCTGCCCTGCTGCCAAATCAACCAAGATAAGTGTCTGGTTTTGTTTCTGCTGCACACATGCGGTGTGCTTTACAATTCAGTGCTATTCATTGTTTTTTCTTGTCCAGCTTAGACTGTGTTTGGATATTTTCAGTCAAGTTGGATTCTCAGGAGATGCAGAGATACATTTCATGTCTTTAGTTAGATGTGGAATGTTTGCATTATCTGCTGTGGAAATTTTTAGGGTTTTAATACTGACCGCTTAGTATTCTGTCCTATCCTTTCCTATTTAGCTAGCATGGCCTCTTTTGCTAAGTCCTGATTTCTGCCTGCGTTTGTCTTTCCTCTTATACTCACAGTCAATATTTGTGGGGGGCTGCCTATCCTTTGGGGTTCTGGTCTGAGGCAAGATAGAATTCCCATTTCCATCTATAGAGGTATTTAGTCCTCCGGCTGTGTCGAGGTGTCTAGGATGTTTTAGGTACACCCCACGGCTACTTCTAGTTGCGTTGTCAGTTTAGGGTCTGCGGTCAGTACAGGTTCCACCTTCTCCTGAGGAAGTCTCATACGGCTCCAAGGTCACCGGATCATAACAATAAACCTGTTATCATGTGTGTGTGGATGTATGCCTGTTCTGGTGATTTCTCCTTAATCATTCCCATTCCTAGTGTTGTTGAATGCTCGCAAATGTTGGAGCTACCTAGCGCCTGATAGTGTTATCCTAAACATAAGAGCATGATCCTTACTGCGTCAAACCAGCAGCGACAGCCAGTGCGGCGCCGTGCGCAATCAGTGCACTTTCCTAGCCCTAATAAGGGTGGTTAGTGGCGTCCGCCAGAGCGACACTGTACGCACATTTGCGGTAATCTTTAATTAGTCCTGACAACCTGTCAGTGTAGGGTGGGAATTCCTGCTTGATCTCAGCCTCTGACTCAGGGTGTCCTCAGGCATGGGCCACAAAAAGCCACCGAGGGTCAGAGCGAGATTAATCACCAGCATAGTGGGGTGAATTTCATGGATCACACTAGGGTCCATCTGCTGCACCCTGTGACTACTAACAGGGCACAGCATTTCCTTTGTTTCCCTGCTACTCTGTGAAGCAACAGAGTTCGCATCAGTTCATACCGGGTGACGGAACACGTGTTTATTCAGGCATAGTACCTCCATATAGTGCCGCCATTACCTAGCAGCAGGTTGCATCTCTGCACGGTGGACCCTGGGCTGCGAACACAGCTTTTACTATCTTTAAATTTATTCGGTGCCTTCCGCCAGCCCTGACACTTGGTTAGGATAGTGGTGCTATATGATGAGCAGGGGGTACATTTTTGATGAGGGGATGGGGTGAGGGGAGTGTGACGGGGTGTACGGCAGAGCAGAAAGGGACAACAGGCCGAAGGACGATCCAACGAGATTTATTAAAGCAGGGAGCATACAGCATCAAATATATAACGAGAAGTCCAAAATAAGTCCAAGTAAAGAAACAGATCTGGAGGTGCTTTTCAGTAATCCTGCACCCGATAAACGAAACAATAGTCCTTCCACGAGTCCAACAGATCCACCACAATCACACGGATACCGATTGCTTCCTCATAGAGCTTCGGTTCCTTCTCTTCCAGTATCCAACACACAACTGACTATATCACACATGGGTCTCTTGTCTGAGCTCCTGGGGTCAGCCCATGTGTGTGTAGGGGAGGAGGGTTCATCCAAAGCTTCTAGAATGGTAGGCTCCGGTGTTTCTGGAAGTCTAGAAGTTTTTTTTCCAGTGGTGAAAAAAAAATGAAATTGTTAAAAATAAAACGCTTTCTTGTGTTACTATTTTCGAAGACCCATAGTGGTTTTATTTTTCGCGATATGGAGCTGCATGAGGAATTCATTTTTGAGCACTGAGCTGATGTTTTTATTGATACCATTTTAGCGTAGATGCAATGTCTTGATCATCTCTTCTTGCATTCTATTGTAATGTTGCGGCAGCTAAAAAACATGATTTTGGCATTCTGAATTATTTTCTCGTTACGCTATTTACTGATTGGAACAATGTATTTTATATTTTGATAGATCGGACTTTTACCAATTCAATACAAATGTCAATTATGTGTATTTTTTTAATTGCTTTACTTTTAATGGGGCATATCTTTAAATATTTTTTTCACTTTTTACTGTATTTCTTAGTCCCCTTAGGGAGAGACTTCAACCTTTGATCATCTCTTCACTTGTACTATACACAGCAGCACATCAGCACTGTTGTGTATAGCGAAAATAACGGTCTCCTGTGAATATCTGCTAAACGCAGGCTTTCACAAGAGAACCATCATGACGAACACTGAGGACTTCAGTAGATCTCCATCTGTCATGGTAACCCTTCAGCGCCTCATGATCAAGACATGGGTGCAACAATTGCATCAAGAAATAATGTGGCCCCACTCCTGGCATGCATTAAATGCCCCTATCAGAGATTAACAGTGGCATTCAATAGGTTAGTAGCTTCTAGTAGCAGCTGTTAGAGGCAGATGATGGCTGATTAACTGAGCCATCATCTGCCAGTAAAAGAAGTAGGCTCGGCATGCAAGCCCCTATCAAAGTCAGGGACCCAACATATGGACATCATGTGATGGGAAGGGATAAAAGTAAAACAGCAGAGAAAGCACATCAAAATAAAAAAAGCAAATTCTTAGTAATTTTTTCCCTTAAAAGGGGGTTTCCTGTACATTAAAAAATATTTTGTATGGACCCAGATTGAGGAATTAGAAATAAAAAGTCTGATTGTCTGCAAATGCCCCCCGAGACTTGCAGGTAACACAAAAGCCATTGCGCCTTGCCTGGAGGTTAGTGTAGGTTGTGTTAAATTATAAATCAAATGGAAGCAGCAGGAGCCCACCTTCACAGTTTGCCAATAATTTTAAGCCTCACTGTTTGATTAAATCCCATCTTTCCAGCTAGCTCAAAAATGTTCAGAGATGAAAAAGCTATTAATTTCTGCTTGTTGTGTAGAATTCATACAAGACGGCTGCTGAAACATGCAGAAAATTTTGCAGACTGGCAAAAACTGTGGGAAACTTTATCTCACTTACGATTTTTATTTTTATTCTATGGTTCCTTTAAGCACTAAGTTGTGAACACTATAAATAGACATGACATGATAATTATGGTAACACAGCTTACAAATGTTGGGAAACGACAAATATATTAATTCTTAAGTTGATGAACAGGGGCAGAAGTTGGTCAAAAACTTTTTTTCTTATTTTTCTCAAGTCTATTTTAAGAAAGTGTCAATATCTCTGTGTTTTGTGCCCTGCATATAACAGGATGTGTATTTACCGTCCACTCAATTCAGTGATTAACCTCTTCACCCCGAGGCCTGTTTTCACCTTCCTGACCAGGCCAATTTTTATAATTCAGACCATTGTCCCTTTATGAGGTCATAACTAGTGTTGAGCATTCCGATACCGCAAGTATCGGGTATCGGCCGATACTTGCGGTATCGGAATTCCGATACCGGGATTCCGATACTTGCCGCGTATCGGATACCGGAATCGGAAGTTCTAAGATTCAAAAAGCAGAAATTCAGCCAATGAGATTGATTCCAAGTGTGGGCACATCCTGTTTAGCATGGAGGGCATGAAACTACTGGCAAGGCTGTGATTGGCTGGTGTAATGATGTCATGATGCAGTTTAAAAGTCGCTGGCGCCATTTTGCGATCACTCTGCTGTGAATTCAGTTAGTGACAGGACGCTGTTTGCTGACTGAGGGACAGTTTAGAGATAGCGATTTGCTTCTTTGTGCTTTCCAAAGGCTAATTTAGCAACCGCTGTGTTCACCTACTATTCACCTTGCTTTTGCCTTGTAGCGCTGTTTTCACAGCGATCTGCAGGGTCTGTGTGTGTGTGTGTGTGAGTGCAGCCCAGTCTCCAGTCTGAGTGCAGCCACATAGGCCATCCATAGTTGGTTGTATTCAGTTCAGGGAGGGTGGTTCATTGCCTCATACTGTTCCTTTTTTTTTTTTTTTCCCAAGTAGTGTAGTCTGCTGCTAATTTATTCAAAAAAATCCTATTAGTGTCTTTCCACCCGTCTCCAGCTAATTTGTGGAAAAACACTACATAGGATAAAGTAGAGGAGGGTTTTTGGGCCTTGCAGCGCCGTTTACGGCCGTCTGCACGGTCTCCGTGTGACTGCAGCTCGCCCTGTAATCTGTGAGCAGCTGTAGCCTGGTTGTCTCCAGCTCAGGGTTTTTCACTGCGTCATACCGCCAAATCAATTTTCTTTTTTTTCAAAGTAGTGTAGTCTGCTGCTAATTAATTAAAAAAAATCCTATTAGTGTCTTTCCACCCGTCTCCAGCTAATTTGTGGAAAAACACTACATAGGATAAAGTAGAGGAGGGTTTTTGGGCCTTGCAGCGCCGTTTACGGCTGTCTGCACGGTCTCCGTGTGACTGCAGCTCGCCCTGTAATCTGTGAGCAGCTGTAGCCTGGTTGTCTCCAGCTCAGGGTTTTTCACTGCGTCATACCGCCAAATCAATTTTCTTTTTTTTCAAAGTAGTGTAGTCTGCTGCTAATTAATTTAAAAAAATCCTATTAGTGTCTTTCCACCCGTCTCCAGCTAATTTGTGGAAAAACACTACATAGGATAAAGTAGAGGAGGGTTTTTGGGCCTTGCAGCGCCGTTTACGGCTGTCTGCACGGTCTCCGTGTGACTGCAGCTCGCCCTGTAATCTGTGAGCAGCTGTAGCCTGGTTGTCTCCAGCTCAGGGTTTTTCACTGCGTCATACCGCCAAATCAATTTTCTTTTTTTTCAAAGTAGTGTAGTCTGCTGCTAATTAATTTAAAAAAATCCTATTAGTGTCTTTCCACCCGTCTCCAGCTAATTTGTGGAAAAACACTACATAGGATAAAGTAGAGGAGGGTTTTTGGGCCTTGCAGCGCCGTTTACGGCTGTCTGCACGGTCTCCGTGTGACTGCAGCTCGCCCTGTAATCTGTGAGCAGCTATAGCCTGGTTGTCTCCAGCTCAGGGTTTTTCACTGCGTCATACTGCCAAATCAATTTTCTTTTTTTTCAAAGTAGTGTAGTCTGCTGCTAATTAATTTTAAAAAATCCTATTAGTGTCTTTCCACCCGTCTCCAGCTAATTTGTGGAAAAACACTACATAGGATAAAGTAGAGGAGGGTTTTTGGGCCTTGCAGCGCCGTTTACGGCTGTCTGCACGGTCTCCGTGTGACTGCAGCTCGCCCTGTAATCTGTGAGCAGCTATAGCCTGGTTGTCTCCAGCTCAGGGTTTTTCACTGCGTCATACCGCCAAATCAATTTTCTTTTTTTTCCAAATAGTGTAGTCTGCTGCTAATTTATTCAAAAAAATCCTATTAGTGTCTTTCCACCCGTCTCCAGCTAATTTGTGTAAAAACACTACATAGGATAAAGTAGAGGAGGGTTTTTGGGCCTTGTAGCGCCGTTTACGTCTGTCTGCACGGTCTCCGTGTGACTGCAGCTCTATCTGTTGTCAGTTCAGCCCCCAAAAAATAAATAAATAATAAAGTTCACCAAACACACCAGTTACACCACTTTACATTTCTGTAGGCCACATTAGCTCATATTAAAGTCTAGTCCACACTTTAGATAATTAGTGCTTCTTATACCTGTTAGGAGGAGTTGCTCAGGAATAAGCACACAAATCCGTTAGTACTTTTCTGCTTATCTTTATCAGTCAACCAAGATGAAGAAGGCAGTGAGTAAGGCACGTGGGCGTGGGCGTGGGCGTGGAGCAGGGAGGGGACGTGGGGATTCTGTGCCTGCTGCGGGCACCGGTGACTCATCAGCACCCACTTTCACCAGGCAACAGTCGTTCATGCGAAGCTTTGTGTCCGAGCGCCGTACACCGCTGCTGCGTGAAGAACAAATTGAAGCTGTTGTCGGATGGATGGCAGCTAATGCATCAACTTCCATTAGTGCCACATCCTCTCAGACACAGAGCACTGGAGAGCAGCCATCTGTCTCTTCACCACCTGCCAAATTGCCCAGGCAGACAGAGAGCCCAGGACAGGAGCCGTCTCTACTTCTGTTCTCTGAATCTCTTGGCTTGGAAACAGGGGGCCAGCCAAGCAGCATTGGAGAAATGGAAGAAGAGGCAGGGTGCAGTGATGCCCAACAGCTTTTTCTGTCTTCCTCTGAAGAGGCGGGTGGGCCAGTGGCTCCGGTCACCACATCGCAGGCCGCATCAGCTGATGATGACACTCAGGTGCCACTTACTGGTGCGTGCTCTGCTGCTGAGACTACCCAGGAGGAGCAGTTGGGGGCAGAGGGTAGTGTAGATGATGAGGTCCTCGACCCATCTTGGCGTGAGGGACAGGAAGGTGGTGGGAGCAGCTCTGAGGAAGAGATTCCCCGTACGGCCCAAAGAGGGAGAGGGAGGGGGAAGACTGCGGATCCTGCAGCCTCCGCTTTGGCACCCGTTAGGAGCATGTCTCTTCCAAAAGCCAAAAAGGGCGCTCCCAAGACTTGCAGTGCCTGGTCCTTTTTTGACACAGTTGCAGATGACATTTGCTATGTCAGATGCAACGTGTGTCATCAAAAAGTCAAAAGAGGGAAAAATGTCAGCAACCTCAATACCTCCAACATGTGGAAACATGTGCGCAACAGGCACCCGGCGGAGTTAGAAAAACACACTGAAGAGGTAGGCCAACCAACAGCGGCAGCTACCACCTCTTCAGCTCGTGTTGCCTCTTCCTCTACCTCACACGCAGCTGGTTCGGCGTCCTCCCAGGATCGCCGTGGAAGAACCTCTGCCCCTGTTGTCCAGAGACCCGCTGTAATTCCACCCGCAGCGCCACTTTCCCAGTCATCCACACACTCCCAGCCCAGTCTACAGCCATCGGTAGTACAGGCATGGGAGAAAAGGCCACATTAGCTCATATTAAAGTCTAGTCCACACTTTAGATAATTAGTGCTTCTTATACCTGTTAGGAGGAGTTGCTCAGGAATAAGCACACAAATCCGTTAGTACTTTTCTGCTTATCTTTATCAGTCAACCAAGATGAAGAAGGCAGTGAGTAAGGCACGTGGGCGTGGGCGTGGGCGTGGAGCAGGGAGGGGACGTGGGGATTCTGTGCCTGCTGCGGGCACCGGTGACTCATCAGCACCCACTTTCACCAGGCAACAGTCGTTCATGCGAAGCTTTGTGTCCGAGCGCCGTACACCGCTGCTGCGTGAAGAACAAATTGAAGCTGTTGTCGGATGGATGGCAGCTAATGCATCAACTTCCATTAGTGCCACATCCTCTCAGACACAGAGCACTGGAGAGCAGCCATCTGTCTCTTCACCACCTGCCAAATTGCCCAGGCAGACAGAGAGCCCAGGACAGGAGCCGTCTCTACTTCTGTTCTCTGAATCTCTTGGCTTGGAAACAGGGGGCCAGCCAAGCAGCATTGGAGAAATGGAAGAAGAGGCAGGGTGCAGTGATGCCCAACAGCTTTTTCTGTCTTCCTCTGAAGAGGCGGGTGGGCCAGTGGCTCCGGTCACCACATCGCAGGCCGCATCAGCTGATGATGACACTCAGGTGCCACTTACTGGTGCGTGCTCTGCTGCTGAGACTACCCAGGAGGAGCAGTTGGGGGCAGAGGGTAGTGTAGATGATGAGGTCCTCGACCCATCTTGGCGTGAGGGACAGGAAGGTGGTGGGAGCAGCTCTGAGGAAGAGATTCCCCGTACGGCCCAAAGAGGGAGAGGGAGGGGGAAGACTGCGGATCCTGCAGCCTCCGCTTTGGCACCCGTTAGGAGCATGTCTCTTCCAAAAGCCAAAAAGGGCGCTCCCAAGACTTGCAGTGCCTGGTCCTTTTTTGACACAGTTGCAGATGACATTTGCTATGTCAGATGCAACGTGTGTCATCAAAAAGTCAAAAGAGGGAAAAATGTCAGCAACCTCAATACCTCCAACATGTGGAAACATGTGCGCAACAGGCACCCGGCGGAGTTAGAAAAACACACTGAAGAGGTAGGCCAACCAACAGCGGCAGCTACCACCTCTTCAGCTCGTGTTGCCTCTTCCTCTACCTCACACGCAGCTGGTTCGGCGTCCTCCCAGGATCGCCGTGGAAGAACCTCTGCCCCTGTTGTCCAGAGACCCGCTGTAATTCCACCCGCAGCGCCACTTTCCCAGTCATCCACACACTCCCAGCCCAGTCTACAGCCATCGGTAGTACAGGCATGGGAGAAAAGGCGGCCTTTCTCGTCAAACCACCCACGAGCACAGGCTCTGACTGCAGGCATTGCCAAACTTCTGTCACTGGAAATGCTGTCATTCAGGCTGGTGGAGACTGACAGCTTCCGTGACTTGATGTCATTGGCAGTCCCACAGTACAATGTGCCCAGCCGCTTTTACTTCAGCAGGCAAGCCGTCCCTGCCCTGCAGAAGCATGTGGAGGGACACATAAAACACGCGCTACTGAACGCCGTCAGTAGCAAGGTCCACCTCACCACCGATGCGTGGACCAGTCAACATGGACAGGGGCGATACCTTTCCCTCACTGCCCATTGGGTTAATGTCGTTGAGCCGGGTACAGACCGTGCGAGTGGCGCAGGACGTGTCCTGCCCACTCCAAGGATTGCAGGAATCCATTCTGTACGCATTGACTCCTCCTCTTACACCAGTTCCTCAGAATCATCGCTGCAGGAGCCGTCACAGTCCACCTCCACATGGACCCGTGATGAACGTGTACCTGTTACGACCGACATGAGCACAGCCGTGGCCAAACGTCAACAGGCCGTCTTGAAATTAATTTTCTTGGGGAATCGTAGCCACACAGCGCAGGAGCTCTGGAATGCCATCAAGCAGGAGAGCGATGTGTGGTTTGTGCCAGCGAATCTCCAGCCAGGCATGGTAGTGTGTGATAATGGCCGAAATCTGGTGGCAGCTCTGGGCCTCGGCAACCTCACTCACATCCCATGTCTGGCACATGTGCTCAATTTGGTCGTGCAGAGCTTTTTGAGGGACTATCCGGATCTTGATGCACTGCTGCACAAGGTCCGCCTAGAGTGTGCTCACTTGCGGCGTTCCAGCACGGCAAAAGCGCGCATTGCGGCTCTGCAGCGCCGACACCGCCTGCCGGAACATCGCATCATATGTGACCTACCTACCAGGTGGAATTCCACGTTACATATGTTGGAGCGGTTGTGTGAGCAGCAGCAAGCTGTAATGGAGTACCAGCTGCTTCAGGCGCAAAAAAGTCGCAGTCAGCGCCGTACAGACTTCACAACCACAGAGTGGGCCACTATGAATGACGTCTGCCAGGTTTTGCGTCCCTTTGATTATTCCACGCGGATGGCGAGTGCAGATGATGCACTAGTCAGCATGACTGTCCCCCTTATCTGCCTGCTTGAAAAATCACTGCAAGCGCTAAGGGATGATGTTGTGGAAGAGGTGGAGGATGAGGATTCACCATTTCCATCATCTTCTGGACAGTCAGCGCCACGTGGTTCCTCACAAACGCGTAGGCAGGGGACCGTTTGTGAGGAGGATGAGGAGGAGTCAATGGAGGAGGAAGACATCCGTCCAGAGGAGGGAGTTACACAATTGTCCAGTAGTCAGTGTGTACAGCGAGGGTGGGGTGATGACGAGCGGGCAGAGATCACGCCTCCAGCAGGGGACAGCGTTTCTTGGGCAGTTGGCAGTCTGCAGCACATGGTGGATTACATGCTGCAGTGCCTGAGAAACGACCGCCGCATCGCCCACATTCTCAACATGTCTGATTATTGGGTGTTCACCCTCCTCGATCCTCGCTACCGGGACAACGTAGAAAGCCTCATCACACCGTTGAACCGGGAGCGAAAAATGCGGGAGTACCAAGACACACTGGTCAATTCCATCATCTTCTCCATTCCAACTGAGAGAAGTGCTGCTAGTGCATTCCAAAGCAGCTCAGTGCGTCCAGGCCGTGGTGGAGGCTCTGCACAAAGAGGGAGCAGAAGCAGTGCCTCTGCCCAAGGCAAGACCAGTATGGCCGAACTGTGGCACAGTTTTCTGTGCCCGCCACAAAAGTCTACACCATCACAGACGGCTCCAGTCAGCAGGAGGCAACGGTTCCGTCAGATGGTGACAGACTACATGTCTTGCCCTCTTGCTGTACTCCCAGACGGCTCTTCCCCTTTCAAGTTTTGGGTCTCAAAGCTGGATACATGGCCAGAGCTAAGCCAGTATGCATTGGAGGTGCTGTCTTGCCCTGCGGCCAGTGTATTATCGGAACGTGTCTTTAGTGCTGCAGGTGGTGTACTAACTGACCGTCGCATGCGACTATCCTCCGATAACGTTGACCGGCTTACTTTCCTGAAAATGAACAAGGCCTGGATCTCGCCGGAATTTGCCACTCCTCCTCCTGATTGAATAATTAGGTCACTGTATACGTTATCCAGGTCTCCTGTTGTGTTCATCTTTCTACCACCTGAACTTAAATTCCTGGGCTCCAACACCGCCAGTTGAGGCTCAGACGTGCCGTCTGCACAGTCAAAACATACGACCCAGTGTTATTGGGTTTCAGTAACGTCAGCTGATCCCCAGCTGTGTAGCCGGCAATGTGTCATGCGACCGCCACGCTGACACAACAACTGAAATGTAAGGGAATCTGTCCCCCCCCCCCCAAGGCGTTTGTTACTGAAAGAGCCACCTTGTGCAGCAGTAATGCTGCCCAAGGAAAAGGTAGCTATTTTTGTTTAGCTCCTTGCACACGCAGAACTTAACACTTATAAAATGTGTCCACTGATACCGTAAAACCGTCCCGGAGGTGGGACTTTCCTTCGTAATGTGACGCAGCCCAGCCGTCATTCCTACCCCCCCGGCGCCGCGCACCGGCTCCTCAGCGTTGTTTTATTCCGTCCAGGAGCCTGCGCTGTTATGTTATCCCGTGGCCAGGCACACTTAGCGCTGCCCGTCTTCTGGCATCATTTGGTGTCTGGATGGCTGTGCCTGTGCGGCCGCGCTGGCAGAGAGCCCGCCTCGCAGTGTCTTCTGATTTAATCCCACTGGGGGCCTGGGATCCATGGACATGCGCAGTGCATATCTGAACCTCCACCTTTCACTCATTTCCCTATGGCTTCTTCAGACTGTTCGGTGTCAGCTGGTCCCTAACAGCATGCCACGGCCGTGACACCGCACAGTCTGAAGAAGCCATAGGGAGATGAGTGAGAGGTGTAGGTTCAGATATGCACTGCGCATGTCCATGGATCCCAGGCCCCCAGTGGGATTAAATCAGAAGACACTGCGAGGCGGGCTCTCTGCCAGCGCGGCCGCACAGGCGCAGCCATCCAGACACCAAATGATGCCAGAAGACGGGCAGCGCTAAGTGTGCCTGGCCACGGGATAACATAACAGCGCAGGCTCCTGGACGGAATAAAACAACGCTGAGGAGCCGGTGCGCGGCGCCGGGGGGGTAGGAATGACGGCTGGGCTGCGTCACATTACGAAGGAAAGTCCCACCTCCGGGACGGTTTTACGGTTGCAGGGGACACATTTTATAAGTGTTTAGTTCTGTGTTTGCAAGGAGCATGATGAAAAGAGCCACCTTTTCCTTTTGCATCTTTTGTGCTGCACAAGCTGGCTCTTTCAGCTACAAACGCCTTGGGGGGGGGTTAAAGGTTCCCTTTCGACTTTCTCAGGCTTCGGCCTACATTGTGTTCCTCTGCTTTTCCACCTGTCCCTGGGCTCCAACACCGCTAGTTGTTGCCTGGTAGTGCTGTACGCACAGTCCCAACAGTCGCTCCTCTGTTATTGGGGTTCAGTAACGTCAGCTGTTCCCCTGCTGTGTGTGTGGCAATCCCTCCTACCTCCTCCAACCTCCTCCTCCTCCACCTGTCCCTGGGCTCCAACACCGCCAGTTGCCGTCCAGAAGTGCTGTACGCACAGTCCCAACAGTCGCTCCTCTGTTATTGGGGTTCAGTAACGTCAGCTGTTCCCCTGCTGTGTGTGTGGCAATCCCTCCTACCTCCTCCTACCTCCTCCTCCTCCACCTGTCCCTGGGCTCCAACACCGCCAGTTGCCGTCCAGAAGTGCTGTACGCACAGTCAACAGTCCCTCCTCTGTTATTGGGGTTCAGTAACGTCAGCTGTTCCCCTGCTGTGTGTGTGGCAATCCCTCCTACCTCCTCCAACCTCCTCCTCCTCCACCTGTCCCTGGGCTCCAACACCGCCAGTTGCCGTCCAGAAGTGCTGTACGCACAGTCAACAGTCCCTCCTCTGTTATTGGGGTTCAGTAACGTCAGCTGTTCCCCTGCTGTGTGTGTGGCAATCCCTCCTACCTCCTCCAACCTCCTCCTCCTCCACCTGTCCCTGGGCTCCAACACCGCCAGTTGCCGTCCAGAAGTGCTGTACGCACAGTCAACAGTCCCTCCTCTGTTATTGGGGTTCAGTAACGTCAGCTGTTCCCCTGCTGTGTGTGTGGCAATCCCTCCTACCTCCTCCTACCTCCTCCAACCTCCTCCTCCTCCACCTGTCCCTGGGCTCCAACACCGCCAGTTGCCGTCCAGAAGTGCTGTACGCACAGTCAACAGTCGCTCCTCTGTTATTGGGGTTCAGTAACGTCAGCTGTTCCCCTGCTGTGTGTGTGGCAATCCCTCCTACCTCCTCCAACCTCCTCCTCCTCCACCTGTCCCTGGGCTCCAACACCGCCAGTTGCCGTCCAGAAGTGCTGTACGCACAGTCAACAGTCCCTCCTCTGTTATTGGGGTTCAGTAACGTCAGCTGTTCCCCTGCTGTGTGTGTGGCAATCCCTCCTACCTCCTCCTACCTCCTCCAACCTCCCCCTCCTCCACCTGTCCCTGGGCTCCAACACCGCCAGTTGCCGTCCAGAAGTGCTGTACGCACAGTCAACAGTCGCTCCTCTGTTATTGGGGTTCAGTAACGTCAGCTGTTCCCCTGCTGTGTGTGTGGCAATCCCTCCTACCTCCTCCTACCTCCTCCTCCTCCACGTGTCCCTGGGCTCCAACACCGCCAGTTGCCGTCCAGAAGTGCTGTACGCACAGTCAACAGTCCCTCCTCTGTTATTGGGGTTCAGTAACGTCAGCTGTTCCCCTGCTGTGTGTGTGGCAATCCCTCCTACCTCCTCCAACCTCCTCCTCCTCCACCTGTCCCTGGGCTCCAACACCGCCAGTTGCCGTCCAGAAGTGCTGTACGCACAGTCAACAGTCCCTCCTCTGTTATTGGGGTTCAGTAACGTCAGCTGTTCCCCTGCTGTGTGTGTGGCAATCCCTCCTACCTCCTCCTACCTCCTCCAACCTCCTCCTCCTCCACCTGTCCCTGGGCTCCAACACCGCCAGTTGCCGTCCAGAAGTGCTGTACGCACAGTCAACAGTCGCTCCTCTGTTATTGGGGTTCAGTAACGTCAGCTGTTCCCCTGCTGTGTATACGGCAACGTGTACTGCGACCGCCACGCAGGCACAACAAGTTAAATGTAAGGGAACCTGACCCCCCCCCCCCCAGGCGTTTGTTACTGAAGGAGCCACCTTGTGCAGCAGTAATGATGCAAAGGGAAAAAGTGCCTCTTTTCGTGATGCTCCTTGCACATGCTGAACCAAACACTTATGAAATGTGTCCCCACACAGCGTTAAACCGTCCGGTAGGTGGAACTTTCCTTTGTCGTGTGACGCAGCACAGCCATCATTTTTACCCCCTTGGCGCCGTGCGCCCCCTCCTCAGCGTTGTTTGAATCTGTCCCGGAGCCTGCGCTGTTAGGTTAGCCCTTGGCCATGCACACATGTTGCGCTGCCCGTCTTCTGACCTCATTTGGTGTCAGGCTGGCTGCGCCTGTGCGGGTGCGCTGGCCGAGATCCCGCCTCGCAGTGTCGTCTAATGTAATCCCACCGCGGGCCTGTGATCCGTGCCCGTGCGCAGTGCATATCCTCTCCTCTCACTCCCCTCCCTACGGCTTCTTCAGACTGTGCGATGTCAGCTGGTCCCTAATAGCATGCCACGGCCGTGACACCGCACAGTCTGAAAAAGCCGTAGGGAGGGGAGTGAGAGGAGAGGATATGCACTGCGCACGGGCACGGATCACAGGCCCGCGGTGGGATTACATGAGACGACACTGCGAGGCGGGATCTCGGCCAACGCACCCGCACAGGCGCAGCCAGCCTGACACCAAATGAGGTCAGAAGACGGGCAGCGCAACATGTGTGCATAGCCATGGGCTAACCTAACAGCGCAGGCTCCGGGACAGATTCAAACAACGCTGAGGAGGGGGCGAACGGCGACAAGGGGGTAAAAATGATGGCTGTGCTGCGTCACACGACAAAGGAAAGTTCCACCTACCGGACGGTTTAACGCTGTGTGGGGACACATTTCATAAATGTTAGGTTCCGCATGTACAAGGACCATAATTAAAAGAGCTAAGTTTACCTTTTCCAGCATTAGTGCTGTACACAATGGCTCTTTCAGCTACAAACGCCTGGGGGGGGGGGGGTTAAAGGTTTCCTTTCAACTTGCTCGAGTGCAGGCTTCGGCCTACACTCCGCTCCCCCTGCTCCTCCTGCTGACCCTGGGCTCTAACACCGCCAGTTTTTGCCCAGATGTGCTAGCTGCACAGAGAAAAACACCAGCCAATGTGTCAGTGGGGTCCAGCACCGCCAGCTGTTCCCCTGCTGTGTAGCCGGCAACGTGTCCTGCGACCGCCACGCAGACACAAGAACTGAAATTGAAGGGAACCTGTCCCCCCTCCCCCAGGTGTTTCTATGTTTTACAGCTACCTTGAACAGCAGTAATGCTGCATGTGTTCAAGGTGGCTCAGAAACTTATTCTCCTTGCCCATGTTGAAGTGAACACGTCTAAAATGTGTCCTCTGTGACCATTAAAACGTCCCTCAGGTGTGATTTGACTTTGTATTGACACACGCAACAAGCTCCTTGGTAACGCTGCCCGTCTTCTGGCATCATTGTTTGGCTGGCTGCGCTTCTGCGGCCGCCCTGACCCACACAACAGCCCTCGTTGTCTTATTTAATGGGACTGCGAGGGTGTGATTGATGGGCAGGATCAGTGCATCAGTTCGCCTGTCCCTCCTCTCCTTCCGCCTTCTTCGGACTGTGCGGCTTCATGGCCGTGGCATGCGATAAGGGATCAGATGACGCCGCACAGTCTGAAGCGGGTGTAAGGACCCGAGTGTGAGAGGCGAACATATGTGCTGCGCCAGGCCCTGAATCCCAGCCCCGCAGTGTTTTAACAATGTTAAGACACTGCGGGGCTGGGATTCATGGTCATCGCGAACCGCACCGGCCGACATTACATGATGCCAGAAGATGGGCAGCGCTAACGGCGCTAGGCCAGGGGATAACACGACAGCGCAGACTCCTGTACAGCAAATAACAACGCAAGGGAGGCTGCACCCAGCACCAAGGTGGGATTCTTGACACCTGTGCTGCGTCTCATTACAAAGGGAACTCTCGCCTCCATTACACAGTTTGACTGTATAAAGGGCTGAATGTTATACGTGTTCCATTCAGCGTGTGCAAGGAGAAAAATTACAAGAGCAACCTTTGACTTGCGCAGCACTGCTGCTGCATAAGCTGTGGCTCTTCTACTTTGTAACCCCTGAGGGGGGGTTAAAGGTGACTTTTGAAATCGGTTCAATTAGGCTTCGGCCTACACTCTGCTCCACCTGCAGAGCCCGGGCTCCAACAACGCTAGTTGCTGTCCGGAAGTGCTGGCTGCACAGAGCCAAACACCTCGCCAATGTGTCAGTGGGGTCCAGCACCGCCAGCTGTTCCCCTGCTGTGTAGCCGGCAACGTGTCCTGCAAAAGCCACGCAGACACAACACACCCAAAGCTGCCGCCTGTGCAGGCTTCGGCCTACACTCCCCTCCCCCTGCTCCTCCTCCTCCTGCTCCTCCTCCTGCTGTCCCTGGGCTCTAACACACCGCCAGTTTTTGCCCAGATGTGCTAGCTGCACAGAGAAAAACACCAGCCAATGTGTCAGTGGGGTCCAGCACCGCCAGCTGTTCCCCTGCTGTGCAGCCGGCAACGTGTCCTGCAAAAGCCACGCAGACACAAGAACTGAAATTGAAGGGAACCTGTCCCCCCTCCCCCAGGCGTTTTTACGTTATCCAGCCACCTTGTACAGCGGTAATGCTGCATGTGTGCAAGGTGGCTCAGAAACGTATTCTCCTCGCACATGTGGAACTGAAAACACGTCTAAAATGTGTCCTCTGTGTGACCATTTAACCGTCCCGGTGGTGTGACTTTCCTTTGTAATGACACGCTGCAACCCCCTTGGTAGCGCTGCCCGTCTTCTGGCATCATTGTTTGGCTGGCTGCGCCTCTGCGGCCGCCCTGACCCACACAACGCCCCTCGGTGTCTTATTTATTGGGACTGCGAGGGTGTGATTGATGGGCAGGATCAGTGCATCAGTTCGCCTGTCCCTCCTCTCCTTCCGCCTTCTTCGGACTGTGCGGCTTCATGGCCGTGGCATGCGATAAGGGATCAGATGACGCCGCACAGTCTGAAGCGGGTGTAAGGACCCGAGTGTGAGAGGCGAACATATGTGCTGCGCCAGGCCCTGAATCCCAGCCCCGCAGTGTTTTAACAATGTTAAGACACTGCGGGGCTGGGATTCATGGTCATCGCGAACCGCACCGGCCGACATTACATGATGCCAGAACATGGGCAGCGCTAACGGCGCTAGGCCAGGGGATAACACGACAGCGCAGACTCCTGTACAGCAAATAACAACGCTCGGGAGGCTGCACCCAGCACCAAGGTGGGATTCTTGACACCTGTGCTGCGTCTCATTACAAAGGGAACTCTCGCCTCCATTACACAGTTTGACTGTATAAAGGGCTAAATGTTATACGTGTTTCATTCAGCGTGTGCAAGGAGCGAAATTAAAAGAGCAACCTTTGACTTGTGCAGCACTACTGCTGCATAAGCTGTGGCTCTTCTACTTTCTAACCCCTGAGGGGGGGTTAAAGGTGACTTTTGAAATCGGTTCAATTAGGCTTCGGCCTACACTCTGCTCCACCTGCAGAGCCCGGGCTCCAACAACGCTAGTTGCTGTCCGGAAGTGCTGGCTGCACAGAGCCAAACACCTCGCCAATGTGTCAGTGGGGTCCAGCACCGCCAGCTGTTCCCCTGCTGTGTAGCCGGCAACGTGTCCTGCAAAAGCCACGCAGACACAACACACCCAAAGCTGCCGCCTGTGCAGGCTTCGGCCTACACTCCCCTCCCCCTGCTCCTCCTCCTCCTGCTCCTCCTCCTGCTGTCCCTGGGCTCTAACACACCGCCAGTTTTTGCCCAGATGTGCTAGCTGCACAGAGAAAAACACCAGCCAATGTGTCAGTGGGGTCCAGCACCGCCAGCTGTTCCCCTGCTGTGCAGCCGGCAACGTGTCCTGCAAAAGCCACGCAGACACAAGAACTGAAATTGAAGGGAACCTGTCCCCCCTCCCCCAGGCGTTTTTACGTTATCCAGCCACCTTGTACAGCGGTAATGCTGCATGTGTGCAAGGTGGCTCAGAAACGTATTCTCCTCGCACATGTGGAACTGAAAACACGTCTAAAATGTGTCCTCTGTGTGACCATTTAACCGTCCCGGTGGTGTGACTTTCCTTTGTAATGACACGCTGCAACCCCCTTGGTAGCGCTGCCCGTCTTCTGGCATCATTGTTTGGCTGGCTGCGCCTCTGCGGCCGCCCTGACCCACACAACGCCCCTCGGTGTCTTATTTATTGGGACTGCGAGGGTGTGATTGATGGGCAGGATCAGTGCATCAGTTCGCCTGTCCCTCCTCTCCTTCCGCCTTCTTCGGACTGTGCGGCTTCATGGCCGTGGCATGCGATAAGGGATCAGATGACGCCGCACAGTCTGAAGCGGGTGTAAGGACCCGAGTGTGAGAGGCGAACATATGTGCTGCGCCAGGCCCTGAATCCCAGCCCCGCAGTGTTTTAACAATGTTAAGACACTGCGGGGCTGGGATTCATGGTCATCGCGAACCGCACCGGCCGACATTACATGATGCCAGAAGATGGGCAGCGCTAACGGCGCTAGGCCAGGGGATAACACGACAGCGCAGACTCCTGTACAGCAAATAACAACGCAAGGGAGGCTGCACCCAGCACCAAGGTGGGATTCTTGACACCTGTGCTGCGTCTCATTACAAAGGGAACTCTCGCCTCCATTACACAGTTTGACTGTATAAAGGGCTGAATGTTATACGTGTTCCATTCAGCGTGTGCAAGGAGAAAAATTACAAGAGCAACCTTTGACTTGCGCAGCACTGCTGCTGCATAAGCTGTGGCTCTTCTACTTTGTAACCCCTGAGGGGGGGTTAAAGGTGACTTTTGAAATCGGTTCAATTAGGCTTCGGCCTACACTCTGCTCCACCTGCAGAGCCCGGGCTCCAACAACGCTAGTTGCTGTCCGGAAGTGCTGGCTGCACAGAGCCAAACACCTCGCCAATGTGTCAGTGGGGTCCAGCACCGCCAGCTGTTCCCCTGCTGTGTAGCCGGCAACGTGTCCTGCAAAAGCCACGCAGACACAACACACCCAAAGCTGCCGCCTGTGCAGGCTTCGGCCTACACTCCCCTCCCCCTGCTCCTCCTCCTCCTGCTCCTCCTCCTGCTGTCCCTGGGCTCTAACACACCGCCAGTTTTTGCCCAGATGTGCTAGCTGCACAGAGAAAAACACCAGCCAATGTGTCAGTGGGGTCCAGCACCGCCAGCTGTTCCCCTGCTGTGCAGCCGGCAACGTGTCCTGCAAAAGCCACGCAGACACAAGAACTGAAATTGAAGGGAACCTGTCCCCCCTCCCCCAGGCGTTTTTACGTTATCCAGCCACCTTGTACAGCGGTAATGCTGCATGTGTGCAAGGTGGCTCAGAAACGTATTCTCCTCGCACATGTGGAACTGAAAACACGTCTAAAATGTGTCCTCTGTGTGACCATTTAACCGTCCCGGTGGTGTGACTTTCCTTTGTAATGACACGCTGCAACCCCCTTGGTAGCGCTGCCCGTCTTCTGGCATCATTGTTTGGCTGCCTGCGCCTCTGCGGCCGCCCTGACCCACACAACGCCCCTCGGTGTCTTATTTATTGGGACTGCGAGGGTGTGATTGATGGGCAGGATCAGTGCATCAGTTCGCCTGTCCCTCCTCTCCTTCCGCCTTCTTCGGACTGTGTGGCTTCATGGCCGTGGCATGCGATAAGGGATCAGATGACGCCGCACAGTCTGAAGCGGGTGTAAGGACCCGAGTGTGAGAGGCGAACATATGTGCTGCGCCAGGCCCTGAATCCCAGCCCCGCAGTGTTTTAACAATGTTAAGACACTGCGGGGCTGGGATTCATGGTCATCGCGAACCGCACCGGCCGACATTACATGATGCCAGAACATGGGCAGCGCTAACGGCGCTAGGCCAGGGGATAACACGACAGCGCAGACTCCTGTACAGCAAATAACAACGCTCGGGAGGCTGCACCCAGCACCAAGGTGGGATTCTTGACACCTGTGCTGCGTCTCATTACAAAGGGAACTCTCGCCTCCATTACACAGTTTGACTGTATAAAGGGCTAAATGTTATACGTGTTTCATTCAGCGTGTGCAAGGAGCGAAATTAAAAGAGCAACCTTTGACTTGTGCAGCACTACTGCTGCATAAGCTGTGGCTCTTCTACTTTCTAACCCCTGAGGGGGGGTTAAAGGTGACTTTTGAAATCGGTTCAATTAGGCTTCGGCCTACACTCTGCTCCACCTGCAGAGCCCGGGCTCCAACAACGCTAGTTGCTGTCCGGAAGTGCTGGCTGCACAGAGCCAAACACCTCGCCAATGTGTCAGTGGGGTCCAGCACCGCCAGCTGTTCCCCTGCTGTGTAGCCGGCAACGTGTCCTGCAAAAGCCACGCAGACACAACACACCCAAAGCTGCCGCCTGTGCAGGCTTCGGCCTACACTCCCCTCCCCCTGCTCCTCCTCCTCCTGCTCCTCCTCCTGCTGTCCCTGGGCTCTAACACACCGCCAGTTTTTGCCCAGATGTGCTAGCTGCACAGAGAAAAACACCAGCCAATGTGTCAGTGGGGTCCAGCACCGCCAGCTGTTCCCCTGCTGTGCAGCCGGCAACGTGTCCTGCAAAAGCCACGCAGACACAAGAACTGAAATTGAAGGGAACCTGTCCCCCCTCCCCCAGGCGTTTTTACGTTATCCAGCCACCTTGTACAGCGGTAATGCTGCATGTGTGCAAGGTGGCTCAGAAACGTATTCTCCTCGCACATGTGGAACTGAAAACACGTCTAAAATGTGTCCTCTGTGTGACCATTTAACCGTCCCGGTGGTGTGACTTTCCTTTGTAATGACACGCTGCAACCCCCTTGGTAGCGCTGCCCGTCTTCTGGCATCATTGTTTGGCTGGCTGCGCCTCTGCGGCCGCCCTGACCCACACAACGCCCCTCGGTGTCTTATTTATTGGGACTGCGAGGGTGTGATTGATGGGCAGGATCAGTGCATCAGTTCGCCTGTCCCTCCTCTCCTTCCGCCTTCTTCGGACTGTGCGGCTTCATGGCCGTGGCATGCGATAAGGGATCAGATGACGCCGCACAGTCTGAAGCGGGTGTAAGGACCCGAGTGTGAGAGGCGAACATATGTGCTGCGCCAGGCCCTGAATCCCAGCCCCGCAATGTTTTAACAATGTTAAGACACTGCGGGGCTGGGATTCATGGTCATCGCGAACCGCACCGGCCGACATTACATGATGCCAGAACATGGGCAGCGCTAACGGCGCTAGGCCAGGGGATAACACGACAGCGCAGACTCCTGTACAGCAAATAACAACGCTCGGGAGGCTGCACCCAGCACCAAGGTGGGATTCTTGACACCTGTGCTGCGTCTCATTACAAAGGGAACTCTCGCCTCCATTACACAGTTTGACTGTATAAAGGGCTAAATGTTATACGTGTTTCATTCAGCGTGTGCAAGGAGCGAAATTAAAAGAGCAACCTTTGACTTGTGCAGCACTACTGCTGCATAAGCTGTGGCTCTTCTACTTTCTAACCCCTGAGGGGGGGTTAAAGGTTACCTTTGAAATTGGTTCAAGTAGGCTTCGGCCTACACTCTGCTCCCCCTGCAGAGCCCGGGCTACAACACCGCTCGTTGCTGTCCGGAAGTGCTGGCTGCACAGAGCCAAACACCTCGCCAATGTGTCAGTGGGGTCCAGCACCGCCAGCTGTTCCCCTGCTGTGCAGCCGGCAACGTGTCCTGCAAAAGCCACGCAGACACTTGCTCTTGTACCTTCTGCTCCCCATCCTGGTTCCAGTACCGTCAGCTGGTTCCGGGCAGAGCCTTTGGCTTAGGTGCCTCCCTCTGGGTATCCGAGTTCCACCAACGTCAGGTGGTCCTTGGTAGTGCTTTCAGGCACGGGTACCTCCTGCTTAGTAACCGGGTTCCAGTAACGTCAGCTGGTCCTCGGTAGTTCCATTGGCTCTTGGACCTTCGGCTACCCATCCGGGTTCCAGCACCGTCAGCTGGTTCTCGGCAGTGTCTTTTGCTCTTGTACCTTCTGCTCCCCATCCTGGTTCCAGTACCGTCAGCTGGTTCCGGGCAGAGCCTTTGGCTTAGGTGCCTCCCTCTGGGTATCCGAGTTCCACCAACGTCAGGTGGTCCTTGGTAGTGCTTTCAGGCACGGGTACCTCCTGCTTAGTAACCGGGTTCCAGTAACGTCAGCTGGTCCTCGGTAGTTCCATTGGCTCTTGGACCTTCGGGTAGCCATCCGAGTTCCAGTTCCATCAGCTGGTTCTCGGCATTTTCTCAGCCTTCTTGTACCTTCTGCTACATTTCCAAGTTCAAGAGACTAAACACGATGACCCGGAAGAACACCCCTAAGATGACGACGACACCAGAGACGACAACCACCGTGATGACGACGACCCTGGAGACGATGACCCTGAAGACCACCCCGATGACGACGACCCCGGAGACCACCCCGATGACGACGACCCCGGAGACGACGACCCTGGAGACGACGACGACCTGGAAGACCGAGAAGCAGAAGAACAAGAGGCTGCAGAACAAAGAGCAGAAGGACATTAAGCATAACACAAAATATCAGAGCAAAAAAATATTATGTAAATTATAAGCAGAAGAAGACTAAGCAGTGTATGGGGGTGAGTCCGTTCCTCCTCGTGGTGCCCCTGGATAAAGCCTGATGCTGCAGGCCAAACTGAACGCGGACAAATGTAACTGGTTTGTGACAGGCAGAACGGAAGGTGTAATCTTCAAACTTTTATAGATAACAACTACGGGAATGCCTGTCACAAATAAGAATATGATGAAGAAGTTGAATATGATGAAGATAAGAGTAAAATAAAAAGAATATGAACAATGTAACCCAAAAAATAATAGGTAGAAGATGAAGAAGAAGATGAATAAGGTGAAGAAGTTGATGTCAAAGAAGCTGATGATGAGGATAATTAAGAAGAAAGCGTGGGAGAAGTAAAAAAGAAGGTGAAGGGCGTGGAAGTAGTGAAACATCAATATCTGACATAAAAAAAAAAAAAAATAACATAGTCAAATTCTTTCTAACGCCGAACTTCATAAAAAAAAATTAAAAATCCTGCTATTCTATTACATTGGGCTAAACCTCTGTCCCTTTAATATCTCCGCCACGTCCCCCAATACATCCTACATTATTCTTAGTTGTTTTCCTTCATGTAGAATGAACCTACAAGTGTATAAAGGGTTTATTTTAATTCCGATATTTTCGTCCCATTGACTTGCATTGGGATCGGGTATCGGTATCGGATTGGATCCGATATTTTGACGGTATCGGCCGATACTTTCCGATACCGATACTTTCCGATATCGGAAAGTATCGCTCAACACTAGTCATAACTCTGGAACGCTTAAATGGATCTCACTGATTCTGAGAATATTTTCTCGTGACATATTGTACTTCATGATAGTGGTAAAATTTATTTGATATGACTTGCTTTTATTTGTGAAAAAAAATGGTGAAAATTTCACAATTTTCAAGCTTTTAATTTTTATGCCCTTAAATCAGAGAGTCATATCACGCAAAATAGTTAATAAATAACATTTCCCACATGTCTGCTTTACATCAGCAGAATTTTTAAATATAATTTTTTTTGCTAGGACGTTATAAAGGTTAAAAGTTGACCAGCGATTTCTCATTTTTACAACAAACTTTGCAAAACCATTAATTTAGGGACCACCTCACATTTGAAGTGTACAATTGTGAATGTTAGCTGTCAATAACTTATTAGGTCTGCCCACTGGATTCCTAAACACAGAAAGATATTTTACTGCTCTATACAATCCTGAATTCAGATTGGATTTTTAGATTTTTTTAACTCTTTCTTGTTAAAAATAGTTATATTTAATTATTCAGGACACTTTACCAGATACGATACTCTAAAGAAAATGTCATGATATTTCGTATTAAAAAAATTTAGTGGTTTATTGGATTGTCCACCAAAAAGCATTATTGCAGCAAAACATAACATAGATGAAATAGTTACAAAGAGATTGTCCATTTGTCCATATCAAAGTTTGTTCCCCATCCTTCCTGAGATTCTGAATGGTAAATGGCGTCTGTGTCTATAGAAGGCAACAAGAAGCACATGGCTAACTCACATACCAGCTGTCCATCTTGTCTGAAGTCTGTGTGCCATGTATGTCCGCAGAGAGTGAGAGACCCTAAGAGAGCAAGAGCGAGCCCCTCCCTCCTGTGAGTCATGGATATATATGTCCCATAGAGCACGTGTTCTCTGTATATAATGTTATCTTTTACTCTGAGCTAAATATACAGGAATAGCACATGTAATGTCAGCGAAAGGCAATATGCTCTGTACAGAATTGAGAATAAGAATAAGTCAATAATCAATAATTAATATTTAACAATTCCCCCTTTTGAGGGTGACTGACATTGATTGGAACCCTCAAAGTAGGTAAGTTCATCTTTAGAGTAATAAGATCTTCCTTCTTCTTTTCTTCTTCTTTGGCAAAATAATTTAATGTCCATAATAATATTAATAATAATAAATTATTGTTATACGTACTCAATAACATAATGATATGTACATTCATGTTATGGTAAGCCATGACCAATATTCATATAAAATATATAATTATACTTCCCTATATCTAAATTGAAGCATCTCAGGTCCGATCATCATCATCTGATGTCATCTGGTCTTCATCTTGATGTCTTCTGTCTTCTTCTTGGGTCTTTTAAAACACAGTGTTTAGATGATAATTCCTTTGAAATAGATGATAGCATTAAGATATTGTAGAGACTGTGTGTCTTGGGTCAATTACAGTCCATAAATTCAAATGTTGATAAGAAAAGAAAGTCCATAGATGAAATGTAGCTTTAATATCTGTGCAGTGTCACCTGGACAGACCTGGACTTACATTGGCTCGCCTTTGATATTTCTGGAATCCTCCATGTCATCCGCACTGGAATTGGAACAAGTGTGACATCTTTGGTAAGCACAGCAAGAGTTAAAATGACTCTTCCTTACTAAACATAGCACCATAACCAGTCCTTAGTCCAAATGCACAGGACACATGTCAGGGTTGTAGCTGCCTGACAATTACCTTATTGTTCACCAGTAGTGTTGAGTAGTGTTGAGCATTCCGATACCGCAAGTATCGGGTATCGGCCGATACTTGCTGTATCGGAATTCCGATACCGAGTTCCGATACTTTTGTGATATTGGGAATCGGTATCGGAACCATATTCATGTGTAAAATAAAGAATTAAAATAAAAAATATGGATATACTCACCTCTCCGGCGGCCCCTGGATCTTACCGCTGTAACCGGCAGCCTCCATTCCTAAGAAGGAGCGCGTGAAGGGCCTTCGATGATGTTGCGGCTTCTGATTGGTCGCGTGAGCGCTCATGTGACCGCTCACGCGACCAATCAGAAGCCGCGACGTCATCGTAGGCCCTTCACGCGCTCATTCTTAGGAACGGAGGCTCCCGGTTACATCGGTAAAGTCCAGGGGCCGCCGGAGAGGTGAGTATATCCATATTTTTTATTTTAATTCTTTATTTTACATATGAATATGGATCCCAGGGCCTGAAGGAGAATTTCCTCTCCTTCAGACCCTGGGAACCATTCCGATACTTTGTGTCCCATTGAAATGCATTGGTATCGGGTATCGGTATCGGCGAGATCCGATATTTTGCCGGTATCGGCCAATACTATCCGATACCGATACCAATGCATATCGGAAGGTATCGCTCAACACTAGTGTTGAGCGATACCTTCCGATACTTGAAAGTATCGGTATCGGATAGTATCGGCCGATACCCGAAAAATATCGGATATCGCCGATACCGATACCTGATACCAATACAAGTCAATGGGACTCAAGTATCGGAAGGTATCCTTGATGGTTCCTAGGGTCTGAAGGAGAGGAAACTCTCCTTCAGGCCCTGGGATCCATATTAATGTAAAAAATAAAGAATTAAAATAATAAATATGGATATACTCACCCGTCCGGCGGCCCCTGGACCTTACCGCTGTTAACCGACAGACTCCGTTCCTAAGAATGAGGAGTTTAGGACCTTCGATGACGTCGCGGCTGACGTCGTGGCTTGTGATTGGTCGTGTGCCGCTCATGTGACTGCTCATGCGACCAGTCACAAGTCGCAACGTCATCACAGGTCCTAAACTCCTCATTCTTAGAAACGGAGGCTGCCGGTTACTACCAGGGCGCGTCAGAGGGTGAGTATATCCATATTTTTCATTTTAATTCTTTATTTTTACATGAATATGGATCCCAGGGCCTGAAGGAGAGTCTCCTCTCCTCCAGACCCTGGGAACCATACACTGGGAAATTCCGATTCCAATTTCCGATATCACAAAAATATCGGAACTCGGTATCGGAATTCCGATACAGCAAGTATCGGCCGATACCCGATACTTGCGGTATCGGAATGCTCAACACTATTCACCAGCTTTCATCAAAGCTTTATAGGTGATAGGAAACCACTGGAACTTGATAAAAATGTGATAACACAGTTCATTTTAGCATCATAGGATCATTGTCCGCTGCAATTGTGGTTGTCAGGTTAGATTCTGCAATCATGATTGTCATTGATGGATACTGCAGTTGTAGTTGTCAGTGGTAAAATGAATTGTAATTGATACAGTCTGCTATTACTCAGAAATCATAGCATTGTTACCTTGTCAAAGTTCTGGAAAGCGGCTTTTCTTCTTGCAACTTTTAAGAATCAATTGAATTTAGAAATATGAAAAGTCTATATTAACGTAACTCCAGTATCTTGATTGAAGTCTTCATTTCCTAATTTTATACCAAATCTGGCAATTTTCCTAACCTGTAATATCACAGCGTACCATAGCAATCAATAATATCCATATAATTATTATCAGAATATTATTATGAAATTCATGCTTGGAATAATAAAACAATAATAAATGATAATACATTATTAACCATATTCTTCATGTGATAGAACATTTTTATGTCATAGGTTTAATTACGTGTTTCCATCTTTATTACTGAAACTTTATTAAAAGAATATACACTCACCGGCCACTTTATTAGGTACACCATGCTAGTAACGGGTTGGACCCCCTTTTGCCTTCAGAACTGCCTCAATTCTTTGTGGCATAGATTCAACAAGGTGCTGGAAGCATTCCTCAGAGATTTTGGTCCATATTGACATGATGGCATCACACAGTTGCCGCAGATTTGTCGGCTGCACATCCCAAAGATGCTCCATACAAGGCAGGATGGATCCATGCTTTCATGTTGTTTACGCCAAATTCTGACCCTACCATCCGAATGTCGCAGCAGAAATCGAGACTCATCAGACCAAGCAACGTTTTTCCAATCTTCTACTGTCCAATTTCGATGAGCTTGTACAAATTGTAGCCTCAGTTTCCTGTTCTTAGCTGAAAGGAGTGGTACCCGGTGTGGTCTTCTGCTGCTGTAGCCCATCTGCCTCAAAGTTCGACGCACTGTGCGTTCAGAGATGCTCTTAGGCCTACCTTGGTTGTAACGGGTGGCGATTTGAGTCACTGTTGCCTTTCTATCAGCTCGAACCAGTCTGCCCATTCTCCTCTGACCTCTGGCATCAACAAGGCATTTCCGCCCACAGAACTGCCGCTCACTGGATTTTTTTTCTTTTTCGGACCATTCTCTGTAAACCCTAGAGATGGTTGTGCGTGAAAATCCCAGTAGATCAGCAGTTTCTGAAATACTCAGACCAGCCCTTCTGGCACCAACAACCATGCCACGTTCAAAGGCACTCAAATCACCTTTCTTCCCCATACTGATGCTCGGTTTGAACTGCAGGAGATTGTCTTGACCATGTCTACATGCCTAAATGCACTGAGTTGCCGCCATGTGATTGGCTGATTAGAAATTAAGTGTTAACAAGAAGTTGGACAGGTGTACCTAATAAAGTGGCCAGTGAGTGTATATAATAGACTAATAATACGTAAGAATATATAGCCATGAACCAAAATAAGAATATATGTGTTAGGAGTTGAATTCTGCCGCTGCACAGGGGGAATCTCAAACCATGTCCACTGCGGTCTCTCATTCTCCTCCAGCCATAGTGTAGCCTGCTCAGTGGAGATGTCGGTCCCAGCATCTGGCTCAAGCTGATACTGTGCGCTTGGTTACTGCTGCCTTTCCAGGCTCTGCCTTTGTAGCCAGTACTGATCAGCAGCGAGCAGGCGTTTCAGGGACTAAGTCCTGCTTTTCCCATACTGAGCATGCCTGTTGTGAATTTGGATTCTGGGCTCCCCCGGTGGCCGCTTGTGGAATTGGACTTGTCATCCTCTTTCCTGTTTCACCTGTTTCCATCAGTAGTGGGTGTCGCTATTTAAGCTCATTTCTCTGGTGGTTTCTTGCCGGTCAACAATGTTATCTGATGCCTCTCAGTGCTTGTTCCTGCTTCTGACAACTACTAGATAAGTTGGACTTTTGTCCATGTTTCGTTTTGCCTATTTGTTCCAGTTCACAGCTGAAGTTTTGTTACTGTGTCTGGAAAGCTCTCGTTGATCAGGGATTGCTACTCTGGTGTTATGAGTTAATGCCAGAGTTTAAGGTAATCTCTGGATGGTGTTTTGTTAGTGTTTTTCTGCTGACCATGAAAGTATACTATCTGTCTTCTGCTATCTAGTAAGCGGACCTCAAATTTGCTAAGACTATTTTCCTGCTGCGTTTGTTGTTTCATCTGAACTCACCGTCATTATATGTGGGGGGCTACTGTCTTCTTTGGAATATTTCTCTAGAGGTGAGCCAGGTCTTATATTTCCCTCTGCTAGCTATTTAGGTCTTAGGCCAGAGCTGGGCATCTAGCAATAAATAGGAAATGCTACCTGGCTATTTCTAGTTGCGCGGCAGGCTTAGTTCATGGTCAGTATAGTTCCATCTTCCGAGAGCTTGTCCCTCTATAGGCTTGCTATGATCTCTGCCTGCAGAGATCATGACAGTTTGACCGGCCATTAAAGTGTTAAAGACCCAGGTTGAGAAAGGAGAGTTATAAGAAGTCTGCTGGAATTTTTTTTTTTTTTTTTTTCCTCCAGTTTGCCTTGCTGCAGTCTTTTTTCTCTCTCTCCTCCTAATCTCTGTATGGCTCTGTGTGCACCTGACAAATAATGGATCTTCAGAGTGTAACTGCGGGTTTGAATAATCTCATCACGAAAGTACAAAATTTACAAGATTTTGTGGTACATGCTCCAGTATCTGAGCCGAGAATTCCTTTGCCGGAGTTCTTCACAGGGAATAGAGCTAGCTTCCAGAATTTCCGAAATAATTGTAAGCTTTATTTGTCCCTGAAGTCTCGTTCAGCTGGAGACCCTGCTCAGCAGGTTAGGATTGTGATTTCCTTGCTCAGGGGTGACCCTCAAGATTGGGCCTTCTCATTGCCAGCAGGGGATCCTGCGTTGCGCGATGTGGATGCGTTTTTTCTGGCCTTGGGCTTGCTTTATGAGGAACCTCATTTGGAACTTCAGGCAGAAAAAACTTTGATGGCACTATCTCAGGGGCAAGACGAAGCTGAGGTTTACTGCCAAAAATTCCGTAAATGGTCTGTGCTTACTCAGTGGAATGAGTGCGCCTTGGCGGCAACTTTCAGAGAAGGTCTCTCTGATGCCGTTAAGGATGTTATGGTGGGGTTCCCTGTGCCTGCAGGTCTGAATGAGTCCATGACAATGGCTATTCAGATTGATAGGCGTCTGCGGGAGCGCAAACCGGTGCACCATCTGGCGGTGTCTATGGAAAAGACGCCAGAGAGTATGCAGTGTGATAGAATTCTGTCCAGGAGCGAGCGACAGAATTTTAGACGGAAGAATGGATTGTGCTTCTATTGTGGGGATTCTACTCATGTTATATCAGCATGCTCTAGGCGTACAAAGAAGCTTGATAAGTCTGTTTCCATTGGCACCATTCAGTCTAAGTTTATTTTGTCTGTAACCCTGATTTGCTCTTTGTCATCCATTGCCACGGACGCCTATGTTGACTCTGGCGCCGCTCTGAGTCTTATGGATTGGTCCTTTGCCAATCGTTGTGGTTTTGATTTAGAGCCTTTGGAGACTCTTATTCCTCTGAAGGGGATTGACTCCACCCCATTGGCTAATAATAAACCACAATACTGGACACAAGTAACCATGCGTATCAATCCGGATCACCAGGAGATTATTCGTTTCCTGGTGCTGTATAATTTACATGACGATTTGGTACTGGGATTGCCATGGTTGCAGTCTCACAATCCAGTCTTGGACTGGAGAGCAATGTCTGTGTTGAGCTGGGGATGTAAGGGTATTCATGGGGACTTATCTTTGGTTTCTATTTCGTCGTCCATTCCCTCTGAAGTCCCTGAGTTCCTCTCAGATTATCAAGACGTCTTTGACGAACCCAAGCTTGGGTCGTTACCTCCGCACCGTGAGTGCGATTGTGCCATAGATTTGATACCGGGTTGCAAATATCCAAAGGGTCGTTTGTTTAATCTGTCTGTGCCGGAACATGCTGCTATGCGGGAATATATAAAGGAGTCTTTGGAAAAGGGACATATTCGTCCATCTTCTTCTCCCTTGGGAGCTGGGTTTTTCTTTGTCTCAAAAAAGGACGGCTCTTTGAGACCATGTATTGATTATCGGCTTCTGAATAAGATCACTGTTAAGTACCAATACCCATTGCCATTGCTTACTGATTTGTTTGCTCGTATAGAGGGTGCTAAGTGGTTCTCTAAAATTGATCTTCGTGGGGCGTATAATTTGGTGCGGATCAGGCAGGGGGATGAGTGGAAGACCGCATTTAATACGCCCGAGGGCCACTTTGAGTATTTGGTCATGCCTTTTGGTCTTTCTAATGCCCCTTCAGTTTTCCAGTCTTTTATGCATGATATTTTCCGCGATTTTCTGGATAAATTTATGATAATATATCTGGATGATATTCTGATTTTTTCTGATGACTGGGACTCTCATGTCCAGCAGGTCAGGAGAGTTTTTCAGGTTCTGCGGTCTAATTCTTTATGTGTGAAGGGGTCTAAGTGCGTTTTTGGGGTCCAGAAAATTTCCTTTTTGGGGTATATTTTTTCTCCCTCTTCCATTGAGATGGATCCCGTCAAGGTGCAAGCTATTTGTGACTGGACTCAGCCCTCCTCTCTTAAGGGTCTTCAGAGATTTTTGGGCTTTGCCAACTTTTACCGCCGATTTATTGCTGGTTTTTCGGATGTCGTTAAACCACTGACTGATTTGACCAGACATGGCGCTGATGTTGCTAATTGGTCCCCTCATGCTGTAGAGGCCTTTCAGGAGCTTAAGCACCGTTTTGCCTCTGCCCCTGTGTTACGTCAGCCTGATGTGAATCTGCCTTTTCAGGTTGAGGTTGACGCTTCGGAGATCGGAGCTGGGGCAGTGTTGTCGCAGAAAGGTTCCGACTGCTCCGTCATTAGGCCTTGTGCCTTCTTTTCTCGCAAATTTTCGCCCGCAGAGCGGAATTATGATGTTGGGAATAGGGAGCTTTTGGCCATGAAGTGGGCGTTTGAGGAGTGGCGCCATTGGCTAGAGGGGGCTAAGCATCAGGTGGTGGTATTGACTGACCACAAAAATTTGATTTATCTTGAGACTGCCAGGCGCCTGAATCCTAGACAGGCGCGCTGGTCTTTATTTTTTTCTCGCTTTAATTTTGTGGTGTCATACCTACCGGGTTCTAAGAATGTTAAGGCAGATGCCCTTTCTAGGAGTTTTGACCCGGACTCTCCTGGTAATGCTGAACCCACAGGTATCCTTAGGGAGGGAGTAATTTTGTCGGCCGTTTCTCCTGATCTGCGGCGGTCCTTGCAAGAGTTTCAGGCGGATAGACCGGATCGTTGTCCGCCTGATAGACTGTTTGTTCCGGATGATTGGACCAGTAGAGTCATCTCTGAGGTACATTCTTCTGCATTGGCAGGTCATCCCGGAATTTTTGGTACCAGGGATTTGGTGGCAAGATCCTTCTGGTGGCCTTCCCTGTCACGAGATGTGCGAGTCTTTGTGCAGTCATGTGACATTTGTGCTCGGGCCAAGTCTTGTAGTTCTCGGGCTAGCGGACTGCTGTTGCCCTTGCCTATTCCTAAGAGGCCTTGGACACACATCTCGATGGATTTTATTTCAGATCTGCCTGTTTCCCAGAAGATGTCTGTCATCTGGGTGGTCTGTGACCGTTTCTCTAAAATGGTCCATTTGGTTCCTCTGCCCAAGTTGCCTTCTTCTTCTGAGTTGGTTCCTCTGTTTTTTCAGAATGTTGTCCGATTGCACGGTATTCCTGAGAATATTGTTTCTGACAGAGGTACCCAATTTGTGTCTAGATTTTGGCGGGCATTCTGTGCTAGGATGGGCATAGATTTGTCTTTTTCATCTGCTTTTCACCCTCAGACTAATGGCCAGACCGAGCGGACTAATCAGACCCTGGAGACATATCTGAGGTGTTTTGTCTCTGCTGACCAGGATGATTGGGTTGCTTTTTTGCCATTGGCAGAGTTCGCCCTCAATAATCGGGCCAGCTCTTCCACCTTGGTGTCCCCGTTTTTCTGTAATTCGGGGTTTCACCCTCGATTTTCCTCCGGTCAGGTGGAATCCTCGGATTGTCCTGGAGTGGATGCGGTGGTGGAGAGATTGCATCACATCTGGGGGCAGGTTATGGACAATTTGAAGTTGTCCCAGGAGAAGACTCAGCGTTTTGCCAACCGTCATCGTCGTGTTGGTTCTCGGCTTTGTGTTGGAGATTTGGTGTGGTTGTCTTCTCGTTTTGTCCCTATGAGGGTCTCTTCTCCTAAGTTTAAACCTCGGTTCATCGGCCCTTATAGAATATTGGAGATTCTTAATCCTGTTTCTTTCCGTTTGGACCTCCCTGCGTCCTTTTCCATTCATAACGTTTTTCATCGGTCGTTATTGCGCAGGTATGAGGTACCTGTTGTACCTTCAGTTGAGCCTCCTGCTCCGGTGTTGGTTGAGGGTGAGTTGGAGTACGTTGTGGAGAAAATTTTGGACTCTCGTGTTTCCAGACGGAGACTCCAGTATCTGGTCAATTGGAAGGGTTACGGCCAGGAGGATAATTCTTGGGTCAATGCATCTGATGTTCATGCTTCTGATCTTGTTCGTGCCTTCCATAGGGCTCATCCTGGTCGCCCTGGTGGATCTGGTGAGGGTTCGGTGCCCCCTCCTTGAGGGGGGGGTACTGTTGTGAATTTGGATTCTGGGCTCCCCCGGTGGCCGCTTGTGGAATTGGACTTGTCATCCTCTTTCCTGTTTCACCTGTTTCCATCAGTAGTGGGTGTCGCTATTTAAGCTCATTTCTCTGGTGGTTTCTTGCCGGTCAACAATGTTATCTGATGCCTCTCAGTGCTTGTTCCTGCTTCTGACAACTACTAGATAAGTTGGACTTTTGTCCATGTTTCGTTTTGCCTATTTGTTCCAGTTCACAGCTGAAGTTTTGTTACTGTGTCTGGAAAGCTCTCGTTGATCAGGGATTGCTACTCTGGTGTTATGAGTTAATGCCAGAGTTTAAGGTAATCTCTGGATGGTGTTTTGTTAGTGTTTTTCTGCTGACCATGAAAGTATACTATCTGTCTTCTGCTATCTAGTAAGCGGACCTCAAATTTGCTAAGACTATTTTCCTGCTGCGTTTGTTGTTTCATCTGAACTCACCGTCATTATATGTGGGGGGCTACTGTCTTCTTTGGAATATTTCTCTAGAGGTGAGCCAGGTCTTATATTTCCCTCTGCTAGCTATTTAGGTCTTAGGCCAGAGCTGGGCATCTAGCAATAAATAGGAAATGCTACCTGGCTATTTCTAGTTGCGCGGCAGGCTTAGTTCATGGTCAGTATAGTTCCATCTTCCGAGAGCTTGTCCCTCTATAGGCTTGCTATGATCTCTGCCTGCAGAGATCATGACACATGCCCACAGGATGACCTCCAATTGGGGGTCACACGGTCAGGTCTTATAGCAGCTCCTATTGGACCACTAGGAAGGTCCTTGAGAGCTACAGCTATAAAAGGTTCGCATGGCCGAGCGGCCATGCGCTAGAATAAACCTGTTATTGTGTGTGTGTGGATGTATGCCTGTTCTGGTGATTGCTCCTTAATCATTCCCATTCCTAGTGATGTTAATTGCTTGTGAATGTTGGAGTTATCTAGCACCTGACAGTGCTATCCTACACCAGAGCACGATCTGTACTTCGTCAAACCAGCAGTGTCCGCCTGCACGGCACTGCACGCACTCCGTGCTGTAATCTTTACTTATCCTGACAGCTGGTCAGTGTAGGGTGGGATCTCCCGCTTGATCTCTGCATCTGACTCGGGGCATCCTCAGGCGTGGGCTCAAAAGCCACCGAGGGTCAGAGCAGGATCAATCACCGTCTTAGTGGGGCGAATCTTAGGGATCCCACTAGCGTTCATATGCTGCATCCTGTGTTCGCTAACAGGGCACAGCGTTTCATTTGTTTCACTGTGACTCTGTGAAGCAACAGAGTTCACTTTAGTTCTTACCGGGTGTCTGAACCCGAGTTTACTCAGGCGTAGTACCACCATATAGTGCCGCCATTACTTAGCAGCAGGTTCCATCTCTGCACGGTGGACCCCAGTCTGCGAACGCACCTTTACCATCTTTAATCATTCGGTGCTTTCCGCCAGCCGTAACAATATGAATGAATGAATGAATTGTTTTAACTTAGAATTTAAACATTTTTTCTTTTAATGGAGCCATATCATCACTTTGTTTAATGAAGCAATATTCTTGTACTAGACATTACTTTAATAAATATTTCTTTCAATTTTCTTTTTATTAAAGTTTTAATAATTACAGAGAAATAGAACATCAAGAACTACAAATGAGCATATCAAAATACATAAGAACGTGTGTCAAGTTAGCGTTGCAAACTCAAGTCAACTGACACTAATAAGTCTATATACAGTATTTTTAAAGAAAATGAGTCCAAACTCTCATTCAAAATTGTTGATAGGGAAGTAACTTTATAGATTTAGAGAGATGAGAGGGTATAGGGGGAAGCAAAGAAAGATAGTGGAAAAAAGAGGGGGGGAGGAGCTGGGGGGGTGGGGGGGGGGGGGTCAGGCCGGGATCGCACCCCGGGTATTGAATGACTTATGGCATGATTGCAGAGTAAAAAGAATTTTGGGACCAAGAATACCAAGTGTTGTAGAAATTATCAGTGGTACGGTTCACTCTTGCAGCTACTTCTTCTATGTGGAACAGTTGCTGAATTTTTGAACAGAGCTGGCTGGAGGTGGGTATGTTCTTAGTGTTCCAGTATGGAATTAAAGATTTCCCGCTATAATGAACTGAGCCATCTTGGAGGCGTTTTTTTCATTTGGCCAGAGAGGAAAGTTTAAAAAGACATTTTCTGGATTCAAAGTTGTCCGTTTTCCTAAGACCTTATATATAATAGAATTAATTTCATTCCAATCGAAGTAAGTTTCGAGCAGGACCACCATATGTGTATGTAGGAACCATCCGCTACTTCACATCTCCAGCAGTTAGTGGTTATATTGCGATGCCATCTCTGGGTGAGCTTGGGTGTTATATACCATCTGGAGATTATTTTATAGGAATTTTCCTGAATCCGCACACATGTAGATGGACCATGCGAGTTTCTATATATATATATATTTTATTTGTGTTTCAGAGAAGGAGGTACCTATGTCTTTTTCCCATCTAGCTAGATAAGCATGTTTCAATGGTGTATCTATACTAATTAGTGATTGGCATATTATTGAAAGGATTCGGGTAGGGGTTTTTGTTCTTGCACATAAGGTTTCAAAAGGGGTTAATGATCTATTAGTGTCAATCAACCGATATTTTTGGTGAAAGAGATGGGAGAGTTTGCCATGTTGCAAGAGCGTTAAACCCGAGAGTCCAGGCATTTTGTTTAAATCTTGTAAGGATAGTAGTACACCATCCTTAAACAACTGCTCTATTGGTAAGTGCGTAGCGGCAATGGGAAGTGAGTCTAAGAGATCTGAGATTTTAGTCAGTGGAGATAGGGGTGGGGCTAGGGTCATGCCTAGTTTCTCCCATATTTTAACTGTGGCTATTGTGTGCATATTTGTTATTTTGTATAAGGACAAATCCTTGTTCTGTCCAAGCAGAATGGAGCGCAAAGGAAGAGGGGACATTGCTTCTTCTATGTTTAACCATTGTTTATCACCCGGTTTTCTAAGCCAATAGATCTACTTTAATAAATATTGATGTTTTTTTTTCTTGAGATAAAAAAAAAAAAGAATAAAAATGAAGTAAGAATAAAAAGGAAAAATAAAAATTAGAATAAAAATAAGGTCTTTATATGTTGATGACAAATGCAGAGTAGTTATGTTCTCAGTAACACATACCCTTAATATTTCTATTATCTGGATGTTTTCATATTTGTCATAACCTTGTATGCAACTTTGCATGTAATACCCTTCATTAGAGTAAAAAAATACTCTTTTATAATACTTAATGTTATTATACCCAATAGTACCTTATTAATATTTCTTCTTAATTAAATTGTGTGAAGAAGTATTGATGAAATGTGATGATGTAATCAGGATCAAAAACACATTTCCCCCTTAATATCAAAAAATATTATTTTATGAAAAAGTTCATTTATAAAAACCAAAATTAACCCCTTCATGACCTTGGGATTTTCCGTTTTTCCGTGTTCGTTTTTCGCTCCCCTCCTTCCCAGAGCCATAACTTTTTTATTTTTCCATCAATTTGGCCATGTGAGGGCTTATTTTTTGCGAGGTGAGTTGTACTTTTGAACGACATCATTGGTTTTAGCATGTCATGTACTAGAAAACGGGAAAAAAATTCCAAGTGCGGTGAAATTACAAAAAAAGTGCAATCCCACACTTGTTTTTTGTTTGGCTTTTTTGTTAGGTTCACTAAATGCTAAAACTGACCTGCCATTATGATCCTCCAGGTCAGTACGAGTTCATAGACACCTAACATGACTAGGTTCTTTTTATCTAAGTGGTGAAAAAAATTTCCAAACTTTGCTAAAAAAAAAAAAAATTTGCGCCATTTTCCGATATCCGTAGTGTTTCCATTTTTCATGATCTGGAGTCGGTTGAGGGCTTATTTTTTGCGTGCCGAGCTGGCGTTTTTAATAATACCATTTTGGTGCAGATACATTCATTTCATCACCCGTTATTGCATTTTAATGCAGTGTCACGGCGACCAAAAAAACGTAATTCTGACATTTAAAATTTTTTTCTCGCTACGCTGTTTAGCGATCAGGTTAATGCCTTTTTTTAATTGATAGGTCGGCCGATTCTGAACATGGCGATATCAAATATTTGTAGATTTGATTTTTTTTAATTGATTTATTTTGAATGGGCGGAAAGGGGGGTGATTTAAACTTTTATATTTTTTTATTTTTTTCACATTTTTTTTAACTTTTTTTTTTACTTTTGCCATGCTTCAATAGCCTCCATAGGAGGCTAGAAGCAGGCACAGCACGATCGGCTCTGCTACATAGCAGCGATCTGATGTTCGCTACTATGCAGCAGAATTGCAGGTGTGCTGTGAGCGCCGACCACAGGGTGGCGCTCACAGCTACCGGCGATCAGTAACCATAGAGGTCTCAAGGATCTCTATGGTTACAATGGAGAAGCATCGCCGACCTCCGATCATGTGACGGGGGTCGGCGATGCGCTCATTTCCGGCCCCCCGGCCGGAAGCGGTAGTTAAATGCCGCTGTCTGCGTTTGACAGCGGCATTTAAATAGTTAATAAGCATGGGCAGATCGCGATTCTGCCCACACCTATTACGGGCACATGTCAGCTGTTAGAAACAGCTGACATGTCCCGGCTTTGATGCGGGCTCACCGCCGGAGCCCGCATCAAAGCGGGGCTTCTGACCTCGGACATACTATCCCGTCCGAGGTCAGAAAGGGGTTAAAAATATTTTTTTTATAACTGTCATATCAGGTTTATGCCATATATTTGTCTGAAGATGTGTACCCATCTATGTAACCATTAAAAAAACACTGAATGCCATAAAATTATCATTTCGAAAAAATGTTTTAAATGTAGATATTCTTGATAAATCATTTTGATGTGTGATTACACTTATCCACTATTAACTGCATCAAGAAATAATTACTAAAGAAATCTAGAAATATATGTTGATTAGGTAATATTTCATAGCATGCCATGAGGCCTCCCATACATCACACATACACGTTACTCTTGTTACTGTCTCAGCAGCTGCTCTTACGCTCTTCTGCCAGTCATCACTCAGACTGTGACACACATATAAGTTCAAACCACATATTTCACATACAAAAATATGAATACATGTGTATTAACCCAAATTATTCTATCCAAATTATCAATTCATTGAAAACTATAAAATGTAATATCATAACATTTCTTTGAATACTCCCCACATAACACTTAGTAAACCATTCTATAGATAGAAGGACTCATAATAAAATTGGGCATGAGTTGTACCTATACTTGGTGCAGGAGTTGCAACTGAATCTGAACCTTGCTTTGACTTGCAAAAGTTGAAGTCTCTCAGAAGTTCTTCTTACTGAGGTTACAAGCTTTAAGTTACACAAACTGAAATAGGGGTATGGTATCCTCATTAATAGCCCACAGTTCAGTTGTCACCGGCTGTGACTGTCATGTCATGCTATGCAGTAAAGATATACATATATATATATATATATATATATATATATATATATATATATATATATATATATATATATATATATATATATATATATATATATATTACCATGCAAAGAAAAAAAAATCTGCAAAATGTTACAAAAAATGTAACAGCACACAAAAACTAAATTTAGATTGTTAGTCATATATTATTTCTTCTAACTGTTAAATATATAAAATCATGCAGTTATTACAACTTCCTGTGTAAATAAAGACATAAATCCATGTAAGAGGTTATTGATCAATTCTGCTTTGAAATGAAAATTCTAAGGAAAAATAAAAGAAGGTTAAATATCATATTCATCCAAAAACAAAACAATGTAAATATCTTATACATATGTATATATTTAATATATGTATTTAATGTCATTCTAAGTATTATTACTGGAGTAAATTTTAATTGTTTCACTATACATATAAAAATACAGTTATACAATATCTACTTATACAAGTATACTATTTACTGTATGAATATATATATATATATATATATATATATATATCTACAAAAACTATAGAACTACAGAATTATACTGTTTAAGATAATTACAGATAATTAAATAATACATTGTACAACACTTTTACACAACATATAATTACATTTTTAGCCAATTCCCAAAACAAATCTTATTTCTCTGTCGATAATGTACTGAAAAGCTCAATTGAACATTGCCATTTTTAAACTTACAGATTCTTTCAAGAATTCCGATAATGGAGTCTTAAGTCTACCCCCCATGATGTTGCTCTCAGAAATCACCTGTTTCTGTTTGTCAATTTCCGCCATTTGTCTTTTTACAGAGTGGTCTGAACCTTGAGTTTTTAAATCTTTCTGTGCAACGTTTCAATGTTTTCAGTGGACTCTTGGATCATTTGGTAGCGCTTATAGCAAATATGTCATTTTCTACATACTTCGTAGATTTGAGTTTGGGGATAACTCAGTTTAGGAGATTTTGATTCTGGCTTCTGATAAGATTTTACTCTGTCTGATTTTACAAAATTAGCACAATTTATTTTCCTTTCACAATTCTCAAGTTTCCTAGTAAAGTCAAGGGATTGGGCACATTCAAATAAAGAATCTTTTTGTGATGCAATAATATGATACAGAATTTAAGAATCCAAATTTGTTTACTAAACAATTTATCATTGATTGTATTTTGACATTTTTAATCAGAGTTTTATATAACCGTTCAAATATGGACATGAATGTAAAAGTACATTCTTTCTGGCCAATCCTTAATTTTTGAAGAATATCAATATGTGGATAATTTTCATTTAATCCACAGAAAATGAGAATTCTTAATCTGTATGTGTCATTTAATTCTCCACGTGAGTCGTTATCATAAGATATTTTTAATGTTAAGCGTCTAGAAAAAGGTACAGGAAGCCACATTTTAAACCACTGATTTTTCTCCTCATTAGTTAAATCAAACTTATCAGCAAAACTCCCAAATAAATCTGAATTTACAAATTTTCTCTAACTTTAATTTGGAGTTGGGCCTCTGAGTCTTCTTCTATTTTTAGTGGTCTTTGTACATCTGTCCCTCATATGTCATCTATGTCAGTTCTCATGTCTCCTCCCATGTTTCCTCCATTTTTGTACATCATGAGACACAAGGTCACCTTGAGTGGCCGTTATAGATACGTGTGTCACATCTTGTTCCATCTCCACATTACAGTCGATCTCAGAAACATCGCTAGTATCATCTGACACTATTTTTTACAGTCATTTTTGGATTTCTCTGACACAAACTTGTGAACTACGTCAACCAACTGTAAAATATTTTTCAATTTTTCTCTTTCTCTATTGAAGGACATCAGCTTTTTACTATCTATCTTCAGATTCTCAATCTTGCATTCTGCGTATGAGCTGAGCCATAAAACTTCTAAGTTAGATTTGTCTAAAGATATACATTTCATTCAACTTAGCTTAGAATAAGACGTAATGACATCCATGTTTCTTACCTTGAAATATCTCAGCTTGTTGTTCCTTTGTTGGACAACGCTGGGCTCTGGTCATCAGCATGTCTATCATCAGTACATCCTGCACTTATAGTACTTCTGGTACTTGTCAATCCATCTGGCACCTCTTAGTAAGAGTAAGTCAATAATCAATAATTAATATTTAACACTTCCCAACATATGACCTACAGTTATGTCATATGTCGGATCCCTGACTTTCAATCAGAGTCTGAATCTTTCCCAATACCTTTCAGCCATCATCTGTCTCTGCCTGCATCTGTTAGAGTGACATTTAATGCATTCCGGCTGGGGGACATATCAGTCTATGCATCCATTGGCGCGCCTGTTAGAAAAAGTATCTCAGTGAGGATTGAGAAGAAAAGCAAAAATAGAATTGTGTGGATAAAACAGAACTCATTTAATGTCCATTCAAAAAGTGATTACAAAAATGAAGAAAAAGTAAATTATAAGTTCATTGCACACAAAATTAAATATTAGGTTAAAAAGAAAATGAAAGCAAGCATTGATCTTACATATGGTCTTGTGGCATGATGTGTTCGTCCATGTAGAGAGTCTCAAGGTATGAGAACTGCCCCATGCTGAGAAGAGATGGTTTATATACAATTCTGTCCCATAGACTTCCATTGGTTACTATTTTCTCCTACATACTATCCACATAAGGTGATCCACTTCTATGTCCATAACTTATACCATAAAAGTAGATTGCAGAATATTCCTAATGACTCCATGCATTACCTCATGCTATGTTGCCTATTTATATTTTGTTTACCGGCTTCAAGTAACCTTAGTCAACTACTTATAGCTCCAGTTGACAAGCAACCTTTAGATTTTGACATACAGAGGACAGATGCAAGCCAAGACCTCTGGAATAGCTGACAATTCATTCGCTTTCCCTAGGCCCTGGTTCATTATTTGAATCTCTGTACCTATCAATATGTAAGTGATAATATATTATTACTAGCTATTGAACCCATTCTACGCCCGGGTGGCGAGCATTTATATTGGTATATGGTCTCCATCCTGGTATGTGCTGCTCCCATCCTGTCATGTGCTGCTCCATCCTGCGCCCCCATCTTGTCATGTGCTGCTCCACCGTGTCATGTGCTGCTCCATCCTGCGCCCCCATCCTGTCATGTGCTGCTCCACCGTGTCATGTGCTGCTCCATCCTGCGCCCCCATCCTGTCATGTGCTGCTCCACCGTGTCATGTGCTGCTCCTTCCTGCATCCCCATCCTGTCATGTGCTCCCATCCTGTGCCCCCATCCTATCACGTGCTGCTCCATCCTGCGCCCCCATCAGTGCGGGCGGCTGTGCTGGGTGCGGGCGGCTGTGCTGGGTGCGGGCGGCTGTGCTGGGTGCGGGCGGCTGTGCTGGGTACGGTGGCTGCGTTGCTGTGGGCGGCTGTGCGTGGCTGTGGGCGGCTGTGCTGGGTGCGGCGGCTGTGCGTGGCTGTGGGCGGCTGTGCTGGGTGCGGCGGCTGTGCTGGGTACGGTGGCTGCGTGGCTGTGGGCGGCTGTGCGTGGCTGTGGGCGGCTGTGCTGGGTGCGGCGGCTGTGCGTGGCTGTGGGCGGCTGTGCTGGGTGCGGCAGCTGTGCGTGGCTGTGGGCGGCTGTGCGTGGCTGTGGGCGGCTGTGCGTGGCTGTGGGCGGCTGTGCTGGGTGCGGCGGCTGTGCGTGGCTGTGGTTGGCTGTGCTGGGTGCGTGGCTGTGGGCGGCTGTGCGTGGCTGTGGGCGGCTGTGCTGGGTGTGGCGGCTGTGCGTGGCTGTGGGCGGCTGTGCTGGGTGCGGCGGCTGTGCGTGGCTGTGGGCGGCTGTGCTGGGTGCGGCGGCTGTGCGTGGCTGTGCATGGCTGTGGGCGGCTGTGCGTGACTGTGGGCGGCTGTGCGTGGCTGTGGTTGGCTGTGCTGGGTGCGGCAGCTGTGCGTGGCTGTGGGCGGCTGTGCTGGGTGCGTGGCTGTGGGCAGCTGTGCGTGGCTGTGGGCGGCTGTGGGCGGCTGTGCTGGGTGCGTGGCTGTGGGCGGCTGTGTGTGGCTGTGGGCGGCTGTGCAAGGCTGTGGGCGGCTGTGCTGGGTGTGGCGGCTGTGCGTGGCTGTGGGCGGCTGTGGTCGGCTGTGCTGGGTGCGGCGGCTGTGCGTGGCTGTGGGCGGCTGTGCGTGGCTGTGGGCGGCTGTGCTGGGTGCGGAGGCTGTGCGTGGCTGTGGGCGGCTGTGCGCGGCTGTGGGCGGCTGTGCGTGGCTGTGGGCGGCTGTGCGTGGCTGTGGGCGGCTGTGCGTGGCTGTGGGCGGCTGTGCGTGGCTGTGGGCGGCTGTGCTGGGTGCGGCGGCTGTGCGTGGCTGTGGTTGGCTGTGCTGGGTGCGGCGGCTGTGGGTGGCTGTGCGTGGCTGTGGGTGGCTGTGCGTGGCTGTGGGCGGCTGTGCTGGGTGCGGCTGCTGTGCGTGGCTGTGGGCAGCTGTGCTGTTTACGGTGGCTGTGTGGCTGTGGGCGGCTGTGCGTGGCTGTGGGCGGCTGTGCTGTGTGCGGCGGCTGTGCGTGGCTGTGGGCGGCTGTGCTGGGTGCGGCGGCTGTGCGTGGCTGTGGGCGGCTGTGCGTGGCTGTGGGCGGCTGTGCTGGGTGCGGCGGCTGTGCGTGGCTGTGGTTGGCTGTGCTGGGTGCGGCGGCTGTGGGTGGCTGTGCGTGGCTGTGGGCGGCTGTGCGTGGCTGTGGGCGGCTGTGCGTGGCTGTGGGCGGCTGTGCTGGGTGCGGCGGCTGTGCGTCGCTGTGGGCGGCTGTGCGTCACTGTGGGCGGCTGTGCGTCGCTGTGGGCGGCTGTGCTGGGTGCGGCGGCTGTGCGTTGCTGTGGGTGGCTGTGGTCATCTGTGCTGGGTGCGGCTGTGCGTGGCTGTGGGCGGCTGTGCGTGGCTGTGGGCGGCTGTGCGTGGCTGTGGGCGGCTGTGCGTGGCTGTGGGCGGCTGTGCGTGGCTGTGGGCAGCTGTGGTCGGCTGTGCTGGGTGCGGCAGCTGTGCGTGGCTGTGGGCGGCTGTGCTGGGTGCGTGGCTGTGGGCGGCTGTGCGTGGCTGTGGGCGGCTGTGCTGGGTGTGGCGGCTGTGCGTGGCTGTGGGCGGCTGTGCTGGGTGCGGCGGCTGTGCGTGGCTGTGGGCGGCTGTGCTGGGTGCGGCGGCTGTGCGTGGCTGTGCATGGCTGTGGGCGGCTGTGCGTGACTGTGGGCGGCTGTGCGTGGCTGTGGTTGGCTGTGCTGGGTGCGGCGGCTGTGCGTGGCTGTGGGCGGCTGTGCTGGGTGCGTGGCTGTAGGCAGCTGTGCGTGGCTGTGGGCGGCTGTGGGCGGCTGTGCTGGGTGCGTGGCTGTGGGCGGCTGTGTGTGGCTGTGGGCGGCTGTGCGTGGCTGTGGGCGGCTGTGCTGGGTGCGGCGGCTGTGCGTGGCTGTGGGCGGCTGTGGTCGGCTGTGCTGGGTGCGGCGGCTGTGCGTGGCTGTGGGCGGCTGTGCGTGGCTGTGGGCGGCTGTGCTGGGTGCGGAGGCTGTGCGTGGCTGTGGGCGGCTGTGCGCGGCTGTGGGCGGCTGTGCGTGGCTGTGGGCGGCTGTGCGTGGCTGTGGGCGGCTGTGCGTGGCTGTGGGCGGCTGTGCGTGGCTGTGGGCGGCTGTGCACGGCTGTGCGTGGCTGTGGGCGGCTGTGCTGGGTGCGGCGGCTGTGCGTGGCTGTGGGCGGCTGTGGTCGGCTGTGCTGGGTGCGGCGGCTGTGCGTGGCTGTGGGCAGCTGTGGGCGGCTGTGCTGGGTGCGGCGGCTGTGCGCGGCTGTGCTGGGTGCGGCTGTGCGCGGCTGTGGTCGGCTGTGCTGGGTGCGGTGGCAGTGGGCGGCTGTGCGTGGCAGTGGGCGGCTGTGCGTGGCTGTGCTGGGTGCGGCGGCTGTGCGTGTCTGTGACGGCTGTGCTGGGTGCGGCGGCTGTGCTGGGTGCGGCCATTTTCTTGGTCCTGCTCCCGGAGTCGGCGCCTGCGCAGTCCGCGCTTTCCGGCGCCATTTTCTTGAAGACACTGCAATGTGTCTTCAAGAAAATGGCGCCGGAAAGCGCGGACTGCGCAGGTGCCGATTCCGGGAGCAGGGGGACAGTCACGGCCCGGAAGTGCGTCGGTGGAACGGGACATGTAAGTATACTCACCCTCCGCCTCCTGGCTCGTCCCTGCTTCTCCGTTGGAGATCGCGGTGTGCGTTCAGCGCTTACGCATACCGCGATCTCCTGGGAGCGTCGCTCTGTGGGGTCCAGACTGCGCCGGCGCTTGCGCAGTCTATAAAGGCTTCGGACAGAGTGACGCTCCCAGCGTTCTATTATAGATTATTATTATTATTATTATAAGATTTTACATTCCCCCCTGATTATGATTTGAGAATATCATAATTAACCCTAAAATCTTTCTCTCACCATTCGTATCACATTCATTCTTTATTCCGAAAACCTTGTATTAACATCTGTCTCGAATGTCACCTGAGTTTTGAAAACTAAAATTAGATTAGAGAATTATATTTTTCTTTTCAGCATTTCTCTCAAAATGTCATCTTTCTTTTTCATTTCTGTCTTTATCTTTTTATAAATGTTCTTAATTTTACACATAATAACTATTAATATAATACACAGCAAAACTATAATAAATATAATAACAATCGGATTAGATAATACATTTCCTACTGCCATTTTCGTTGAAGACTGTGACCAACTAGTTACTGATTTTCCTAAATTTTTCCACCAAGATGAGCCTGACATACTCGTCCATTCATGTTCAATATCATTTAAATTCCCTTGCTCATGTCTGAATACAAATTCAGCTTCTTTTAATTGTTTTGTTAATTAATTTAACAATCCCTTGTCTTTCTTTATCTCATTTGTCCACATATTCCAAGGAAAATTATTTATTTGGGACAAATTGAACTGTATTGGAAGGATTTTTAGATTTCTTGAACTTATTAATGTAATATTAATACTTCCTTCCTTCTTTGAGAGAGTTTTCACATTTCCCTCAATACAATATAAACCTATTGTCAGATTTTCAGCATGTACACAGGAGATTGCAGGAGTTGCAGAAACAACTTCTTTCTCTGACATAACTTGGAAACAAATCTTATTAGCGCTTACTGGTGTCACCAAGTCATGGATCGTGTGTACATTCTCAACTCTGGCATGACATGAGGTATGATTATTGAAACATGAATGATAAATGACTTTATCCTGTCCAGGTAGACACATTACCTTAGAAACAAAATTTAAACATGAAGAAATGTCCAATTGTTCAGTGTTTGTTCCGTCAAATGCAAAATCTGTGTACTGTAATTGATAATATAGCAATTGTGTGTGACTAACAGGAATTCCCAGAACAGTTATAGGAACCAAGGTTTCTTCTCTTCCCGATACTGGAATCAGTGATGTTCCTACACAAATATCCTGGTCACATCCTAACCACTTATTTACCCACAAATCTGTATGATTAAATGCAAAACTATATTCTGTAGGCAAATTTCTCATTAGTCCTAAAGGAGTAATTCCACTTTGTAATGCTTGTGCAATCATTTTCAGATTGGTGGAATATTCAATCTGAATTTCTAGACATGTTTTGGCCACTTGAGATTCCTGTTCACTTTTTATTAATGCTAAAGTAGCATCTTGTAGATGTGATACAGAAGACCCCAATACAGTAGCAGTAGTCAAAACCATCTTCTCAAGGACTTGATTCAAACTTTCCTGAATTTTTACTCCTTTACCTCCGATATACCCAATATTTTCCAAATCTGATTTAAGTGTATGTATGTCCATGGTGTTAATTAGACTTCCTACTGTACCTAATCCCCCCAAAATTCCTTCCAACACTCCCCTCCTACTTCTAACTTGTGTTGGAGTTCTTTTCCCAAACCGTTGTTCTATTCCCATTTCCATATTAATGAGATGTGATTGACATTGGGGATATCTAGAAGAAATTTTCCAATTAGACATTTTAAAAGTCCCTATCATAGTCATAAACACTCCATCTCGTAATATAGGTTTAGATTGGAATTGGTTAATTTGGAAAGGAGTAGATGGTTGAAATCTTGTCTGTGTACAAACATTATCTACTGCTGACCATACATTTACATTTACATCTTTGCATTGTTTGTAATTATTTTTCGTTAAAACGCAACATTGGTAAAGTCCAGAATCCTTAGGAGATGGATTATCTACAGAAAAAATAAAATTCTTATTCAACCATCTCACATTTCCGGATTGACCTCTGTGTATAACATTCGTTGGACCATTTGAAAAACTTCCCAAAAATAATCTATCTTTGGTCCAGGTTAACAGAGATTCCGAAGGTAACTCTAACCTTGTGTTGCATTTTAATGACAAAGGAGACATATTTTCTTGGCTATGTACTGCTTGTGGTGTAACCCTTACTTCTGGAACTATAGTATTTGTTACTGTAAAAATTACAGATACCTGTACTTGTACTGGTTCTCTAGTTATCTGGAAGTTCCATGTTTTTACCCAATCTTCATCTCCTTCTGTAATAGAAAGTAATGATGGATCTAAAGTTTTCCCAAAAAGTTGTGTTTTCAACCAAATATCTGTTTTGGATGTTCCAACTTTCCCTTTTGTGATCATATCATTTGTAATATCACCTGACCACACAGCTTTTTCTTCACCTCTTATCTCTATATTCCAGTATAACACATCTGTAGGATTGCATTCCCATGTGCCCGTCTTATTGTTGTGTACATAATCTCCTTGTAACTGTATAAACCCAGCCTTAGGTCCTGTGGTAGCATGTAATGTTATGTTAGTGTCGTGTATGAAGTGTAGCTCAATACAGCATTTCTCTCCATAACCCATGCAAATGTTTCCAGTAATATCTACTGAATTGTCCGGTATATCTTCTACTTTAAGGTTTTGTAGACTTGATCCTCTTGGTTTCCTCGAATGTAGAGTTCTTTTGAAAGGTTCATTCACTTCACTAGTGTCTGTTTCACGATGTAGGATGTCTTCTGCGTAGATCACAGTTGAAATAGTACATAGCAGCAGAAATGCGATTCCCATCAGATAGTAGCTTTTCTTGGGAACTGTCGTTTTCTCCCGAAGGATTGGTGTTGAATCCCTTCCGTCAAGGACATGGTGTTTCGTATTCCAGCTCTTATTGGAATCCATTTCTTCCTAAAAGAAATGCAGTATCATTATTTTGCAATATACAATTTGTATTGATCAACATGTACCCACACTCTTTGTTGTCTGCGGGTATTTTTAACCACATTAGATGCTCGTTGCACAAGAATCATAACTTGTCCCATGGTTTCAATGATATCAAAGGGACCTTCCCAGTTACTTTCCCAAGGTCCATTCTTCCTGAAAGTTTTGATCATCACCTGAGCCCCTTTTTTGAATTTGGACTCATATGGTGGCTCCATTCTCTGCATTCTTGATGCAGCATGTGGAAGAATTGTTTTCAAATTTTCCTGCAACAATTGCAACCATTTGGACCTTGCAACAGCATATTTTTGAGGTGTGGACAAAAATGGTTCATGTGGAAAAATCAAGGGCATTTTTCTTCCTGTCATTAGTTCAAAAGGAGTGAACTGAGTTGTGGAAGAAGTTGTTCCTCTCACACTCAACAATACAAAAGGTCCGGCATCAACCCAAGTATTGCCTTTGTCCAATAGCATCTTGGCAATTCTGGATTTTATTGTCCTATTCATCCTTTCCACAATACCAGCAGACTGTGGATGGTAAGGTACATGGAACTGTTGTTGTACCCCTAGAATAGTACAAACGGCTTGCATGATTTTTCCTGTAAAGTGACTTCCTCTATCAGAGGAGATCATTCTTGGGATCCCCCAAGTACAAAAGACATGATTAACTAATGCTCTAGCTGTAGACAAAGCATCATCTTTTCTGACAGGTAAAATTTCAACCCATTTGGAAAAAACATCTACTACAACCAATGCAGACCATTTTTACCTGATGGTAACGGACCAATGTAGTCGATTTGTAGTGTAGACCATGGACCATCTGCAGGTGCGGTTCGGAGTAGTGGCGGTTTCTGTCCTTTTGGTCTTGGATTAATTTGGGCACAAATGAGACATGATTGGACAATACTTTGTACTGTCTCTTCCATCTTTTCCCAGTAAAATTTCTCTCTGAGAATGTCTAACAATTTCTGTTGGCCCAAATGACCCAAACTTTCAAGATTATATTTTGTGAACTCAGCCTGTAGATGTTTTGGTACAACAGGACGCAACTCCCCGTTTAAGTCATGACACAAAACCCCGTTTTCACAAACAAAGGGAGGTTTTGGATCAACCCGGGAAGCAACAAGAGATGTGTCTTTCTCCTGTTCTTCCGCAAATGAAGGGATATGCGTGTCTGTTCTTTGAACTGCTAAAAGCTCAATAATCTCTGGTTGAAACACTTCTTCTCCTGTCAGGGCTGCCTCTTTGGCTAACCTATCTGCAGTAGCATTTCCTACAGATAACTCATCATCAGATTTTTTGTGGGCTGGCACTTTGACAATAGCAAAACCATTAGGGTTTTTTGATGCTATTTTGAAAATTGTTTTCAGTGTGTCACTATGAACAAGAGTCTTATTTGAAGAATCTACATAGCCTCTTTTTTCCCAAACTGGCAAATAATCTGTCAGTGATCTCACAACATAAGAGCTATCACTGTAGATTACAATGGGACACTGATCATCAGCTTCGTTCAGCTGTAGCACCATTTTTACTGCTTCTAGTTCTGCCCTTTGAGCTGAAAAATGACTTGGTAATTTGTGTTTTACTACCTGTTCTCTTTTGGGATAAAAAATGGAATATCCTGCATAGTAGTGTCCATCTGCATAAAATCTGTGCCAAGTATATTTTCAGAGTCACGACAATACCAAATGTCAATTCCTGTTTTGAAAGAACTAGGTATTTCCAATATCACATCGGTAACTAAGGTTGCTCTAGTTCCACCTTTTCCACTAAAACCAACAATTGTACAAACTGGTGAATCTGGTTGTAGCTTCAGATCAAGATTTGTGACGCTTAATTGGGCTCCTGTATCAATGAGAAATACAACATTCTGTCCTGCTAGATTTACCTTGACAAATGGTCTTCCACATTCATCTAATGTAACTCGAGTCACAAATTCCAGTGGATGAGGTGTAGGAATTGTCTGTGATTGTCAGAAGGATGAATGAGATGGGAGAAGTCCAGCATCCTTTTTAAAAGCACTTGGCATTCTCTTTCTGGACTCGGTCTCCTTCACTGTCATCTCTCTGATCTGTCTGATTAATGGTGCATATGGTGACTGCGTTTGTCTGTTGTCAGTGTGAGTGGGGGCATTAGACTGTAATGGAGGTGCAGAAGGTCTGGTGGATAATTTTGGCATGAGACCGTTTTCCCTTCCAAGATTACCTGTCCCTTGTGTACCTGTCTCTGCTTCTGCTCTCAAGAATTTTCTGCATTGCCACTTTAAGTGTCCAGGTATACCGCAGAAATAACAATGGATATTGTTTCTTTGTGTAGTATTTTTTCCTCTTTGTTCTACTTAATCTCTGCTCTTGAATGTTACTGTGGGTCTAGGTTTCAGCTGACTGTCTTCCTTTTCATGAACTACTGCTATTTTAGCCTTAACCTGATTTTGCTTCATGGATCTCCTTACTCTGTCGATAAAAACTGTTGCTTCTTGCAATGATGGCTGAGTACTATCCATTTGCTCTGAGGCAGGATCCAAATATTTGAACTTTTTCACAAAAAACCTGATCATGGATGTTGGCTCCTGATTAGGCCCAATTTCCATCACCATTCTATAGGCCTGCTCAAATTTTACCAAAAATTCAAACGGATCCTCATTAATATTAGTTTTTAATTGTTCCAAAAGTTCAGCTGTCGGAGACGATTCTCCCGTGAAGAACAAGTTTAATTGCCTAAGTCTGTCTTCTCTAGTACTATGTGTCAATTCATGTTCCTCATTTAATCTGGGTGTGGTCTGTAACCTTCTTCCCATATGTGAGGGTAACCATACTTTGAAAATCTTGTTCTTCTGTTCATCATTAAGATTGTATTTATCTGTGTTTGATTCAAAAATGTCTGAATTGTAAAAGGCATCCATCTTGTCATTGAATTTTGGAATGTCTTTTGCAATTTTCATTAACTGATCATGTATTTTTAGATTAATGCGTGCAGCTCTGTCATGGAATTTTTTCCGTTGTAATTCTTCTGCATGTAAATCTACCGATTCATCTAATTCTTGTGTGTCAGGTATAAATGATGCAGCATTGTCTTCTTGGTCTTTTGATCGTGTAACAACAGAAGCTTTTTTAATATCTTGTCTCAATTTGGACAATAATTCTGTTCGAGTATCAATTTGATCTTCCAATTGTTCAATATGTTCAGACAATATCAAACAATTTGGACAATCAAAGTAATCCCCGTCAGTTTCATGTGTGTCACCTTGTGTGTCACCTTGTGTGTCAGTATGACCAATGTCTTGTGTGATAGTACATATTTGTGTCTGAGTTTCAGTTTTATCAAAAACTAAATTATTGTACACTCGGACCATGTGCATTACATTCTGAAGCTTCCTTTGTAACTTTTTTACAGAAAAAAACCTTTTATCAATTTTAAGATTCTCTGCTTCACATTGACTATACAAACTAGACCATAATTGTGCATTTGTATGGCTATGAACAAACTGACACTTTTTATTACTTTTCTTAGAGTATTCATGGATAAACTCCATTTTCTTACCTATGGAATATCTTTTCCTCCTGAAATGATCCAATCGTCAAATGGAAGATGATCCTCTGTCTTTACTGATTCTTCAGAGCTCCGTCCGGATGGGACTTGCAGCACGAATCCTCACTTCTGTCTGTAGGTTCCGCCTGACTCTTGTAACACGATATAGTGGAATTTCTGCGCCTTTAACAACTCAAACAGGTGTTTTAGCAATTTCCCCCCTGAAGGGGCTGAATTCCACATACAAAAGACAGATCTGGCTCTGGCTCGCCAAAATGTTAGAAAACGTATCTCAGTGAGGATTGAGAAGAAAAGCAAAAATAGAATTGTGTGGATAAAACAGAACTCATTTAATGTCCATTCAAAAAGTGATTACAAAAATGAAGAAAAAGTAAATTATAAGTTCATTGCACACAAAATTAAATATTAGGTTAAAAAGAAAATGAAAGCAAGCATTGATCTTACATATGGTCTTGTGGCATGATGTGTTCGTCCATGTAGAGAGTCTCAAGGTATGAGAACTGCCCCATGCTGAGAAGAGACGGTTTATATACAATTCCGTCCCATAGACTTCCATTGGTTACTATTTTCTCCTACATACTATCCACATAAGGTGATCCACTTCTATGTCCATAACTTATACCATAAAAGTAGATTCCAGAATATTCCTAATGACTCCATGCATTACCTCATGCTATGTTGCCTATTTATATTTTGTTTACCGGCTTCAAGTAACCTTAGTCAACTACTTATAGCTCCAGTTGACAAGCAACCTTTAGATTTTGACATACAGAGGACAGATGGAAGCCAAGACCTCCGGAATAGCTGACAATTCATTCGCTTTCCCTAGGCCCTGGTTCATTATTTGAATCTCTGTACCTATCAATATGTAAGTGATAATATATTATTATTATTATAAGATTTTACAGCGCCTATGATGTGATCGCATGGGGCTACAAAGGTTTGCTGAAGATTCCCGTACCTGTCATTACGGCACTCCTGTTAAAGCCAGCCTGTAGCTGGCATTCATAGGAGACCATGATTTTTGCTATATATGGTGGTGCTGTAGCACTGCTGTGTATAATACAACTGATCAGATGATGACAGCCTCAAGCCCCCTAAGGGAACTAAAAAATACAGGTCTGTGCCCTGGTGTCACTGGTCACATGACGCCGGAGTCTGCGACTTACAGATTCCTCCTGGCAGCGCGTGCGGCCTGTCCTCTCACCAGTCTCCTCTTATTGGCCTTTCGATCTTTTTTAAACCTCCAGGTTTTTGATGGATGCTACCCTCTGATGAAGGACTCCTGTCTAAAACGCATGTCAGGGCGTGTGCCACACTCACCTCTCTGACCATCTAGGTAACCTCTCTCACATTGTACCTTTTGTCTACACATAGCTATGTAAACATTAAACGAGTATTTGTTTCTTCCATTTTAGTGCTTTGACTATTACTATATAGTGATTTTTTACTAGTGTTGCCTCTACTATATTATTGTCTATACCCAGGGCCAGTTTTAGACAAAGTGGGGCCCTGAGCAAAAGTTTAAAGTGGGGCCCCAAATGCTCACATACTGCACCATCACCCAGAAATATTTCTGTTGTATTTACAAGCGCTAAGTTCAGGTCAGTAAACAAGCGTGATCGACAATACTGAAGTCGTTCGATGGTTGTTTCCAGGCCTCCTTAGCATAGGTGCACAGTGCACACATTCAATAATTGGCAGCACTTTGGATGTAGCACAAGTCCGCTGCCTCCAAACGCTGCTGACTATTGAACGCTGGTGAATCCACATGTGAATCACTATGTCCAGTACATTGTACGGGTGATAGTTATCTTGCGGAGGCTCATGTCTCCGCAAGATAAATAGGCATGCTGTGTTCTGTAGGGACGCACTGCATGTCTTTCTCCGCAGGTGAGCCTCTGTGCACACATAGTGGGCATGGGATTTCTTGAAATCCCATCCACTATGCAGTAACATCTGGATGCTGCACAAGTATGCGGTGTCCAACCTGCATCGTTTACTGACCGTGTGTACACTTACCCTTACTCTGGCTGAGGAATAATGATTGGTACAGATAGTCCTTGATAGAGTATAATGCAGATCCCATATAGTACATATAGTAAAATGCACTCACCATGGTCCTTGATAGAGTATAATGCAGCCCCCCTCAGAGTATAATACAGCCCTCTTCAGAGTATACTGCAGCCCACCTCAGAGTATACTGCAACTCCTCATAGAGTATAATGCAGTCCCCTCATAGAGCATAATGCAGCCCCCTCAGAGTATAATACAGCCCTCTTCAGAGTATACTGCAGCCCACCTCAGAGTATACTGCAGTCCCCTCATAGAGCATAATGCAGCCCCTCTCAGAGTATAATGCAGCCCCCTCAAAATATAATGCAACCCCCTCAGAATAGAATGAAGCCCCCTCAGAGTATAATGCAGCCCTCTCAGAGTATAATACAGCCCCATCAGAGTATAATGCAGCCCACTAAGAGTATAATGCAGCCCCACTCACACAGTATAATGCAGCCTCCCCACACAGTAAAATGCAGCTCCTAAGAGTATAATGCAGCCCCATGCAGTATAATGCAGCCCCCCAGATACACACACAGTATAGTGCAGCCCGCTCACACACACAGTATAATGCACCCCCTTTCTCATAGTGTAATGCAGCCCCCCTACACATACACAGTATGATGCAGCCCCTTCAGAGTATATAGCAGTGCCCTCAGAGTATAATGCAGCCCCCATGCACACTATAATGCAGCCCCCACGCACACTATAATGCAGCCCCCCAGAATATAAAGCAGCCCCCTCAGAGTATAATACAACCCTCCACACAGTATAGTGCAGCACCCCCGCACAGTATTATGCAGCCTTCTACACACAAACAGTATAATGCAGCCCCCATACACAGTATAGTGCAGCCCCCTGAGTATAATGCAGCTCCTTCAGAGTATAATGCAGCCCCCCACACACCATTATGCAGCCCCCACAAACACACAAACAGCATAGTGCAGCCCCTCAAACATACACAGTATAATGCAGCCCCCCCACACAGTATAATGCAGCACCTTCAGAATATAATGCAGCCCCCCACACATACACAGTTTGATACAGCCCCTTCAGAGTATAATTCAGCGCCCTCAGAGTATATTGCAGCCCCCTCAGAGTATAATGTAGCCCCCTAAGAGTATAATGCAGCCCTGCAGAGTATATAGAAGCCCCCTCAGAGTATAATGTAGCCACACACAGTATAATACACCCCCCACACATTATAATGCAGCATCTTCAGAATATGATGCAGGCCCCCACACATACAGTACACAGTATGATACAGCCCCTTCAGAGTATAATGCAGTGCCCTCAGAGTATAATGCAGCCCCCTAAGAGTATATTGCAGCCCCGCAGAGTATATAGCAGTCCCCTCAGAGTATAATACACCCCCCACACAGTATAATGCAGCCCCAAAAACACAGTATAATTCAGCCCCCCTGCAAACACAGAGTATAGTGCATCACCTCCCCCACACAGTATACGGCAGCCCCGTGCACACATACTGTATAATGCAGCCCTCTACACCGTATAATTCAGCCTCCCCACACACACACAGTATAGTGCAGTCCCCACACACACAGTATAATGCAACCCCCATACATAGCATAATGCAGCCCCCCACAGTACAATTCAGCCCCCCACAAACACACACACAGTATAGTGCAGCCCACCCACACACAGTATAATGCAGTTCTCTACACGCATACAGTATAAAGCAGCCCCCCACACAGTATAGTGCAGCCCCCTACACAGTCTATTGCAGCCCCCCATACAGTATAGTGCTGCCTCCCCACACACAGTATTGTGCAGCAGACACACCCACACTATAATGCATACACACACTCAAACACACTATATTGCATACACACACTCACACACACACTATATTGCATGCACACACTCACACGCATTATATACACATTATATTGCACACACACACTAAAATGCATACACACACACTATAATGCGTACACACACATGCACACACTATAGTGCACACACACAAACAATATGTACCTCTCCACCTTGTCCCCCTGCTGTTCTGGCTTCTTCAGAGTGTCTCACCAGCTTCACTGCTGGCACATGCTGCTGAGTCAGAGGCAGAAGGGGAGCGATAGGAGAGGGAGCATCACATGACGCTCTCTAATCCATCACTGTTTTCAACTGTATTGGCATCTATGATGCTGATAAGTTGAATGGGGGGGATGAGGGGGCGGTGCAACGCTGGGCCCCTCTTACTCAGAGGCCCCATAGCGGCTGTGTAGTGTGCTGCAATTAATGGCACGCCACTGGCTTGGGGGTCCTAGGCGGCTGCCTGGTTTGCCTGCCCCTAACACCGGCCCTGCTTATACCTCATCTTGAGGCTTATACCTATATAGAGCTACTGTCTACTTACACACATACCCCTACAGTATTTCACCCAGAGACATACATCACATTTTACTACTCTGTAGGTTTACAGTCCCTTACTTGCCATACTTCAATATTTTTGTCTATGATTTGTTTTCTGCACCATATCAGATATATAATGTGGTCCTTACATGATTTACCATCACTTTATCCACAGGTCTAATACTCAGACACATTTCTTTATAACTATAGTCACAATTTGTGATTTATTCCACTTGATGTGCCATTGATCACTTTACAGGTTCAAACATACTGCAAAGTTTGTCTGGAAGATGATTGAGACTGTACCATATGTAAAGGTGTGTCGGGGTCAAGTCATGCCCTGCATCTGATCCTAGTAAAATGGGTATGTTTTAGTGTAACATGGTTTCGTATGCGATTACATGTGTAATGTATAGTTGTGTAATCGTATAAGACTAGGGATAGAGTTAGGAAACTACAAGTGCTTCTCACTAAATTAGAATATCATGAAAAAGTTAGTTTATTTCAGTTCTTCAATGCAAAAAACAAAACTCATATATTATATAGAGTCATTACAAACAGAGTGATCTATTTCAATTGTTTATTTCTGTTCCTGTTGATAATTATGGCTTACCGTAAAGGAAAACCCAAATTAGAATACTGTATAACACCAGCTTGAAAATGATTTTAAAATCTCAAATGTTAACCTACTGAAATGTATGTTCAGTAGTGTTGAGCGATACCGTCCGATACTTGAAAGTATCGGTATCGGAAAGTATCGGCCGATACCGGCAAAGTATCGGATCCAATCCGATACCGATACCCGATACCAATACAAGTCAATGGGACTCAAGTATCGGACGGTATTCCTGATGGTTCCCAGGGTCTGAAGGAGAGGAAACTCTCCTTCAGGCCCTGGGAACCATATAAATATGTAAAACAAAGAATTAAAATAAAAAATATCGCTATACTCACCTGTCCGACGCAGCCGGGACTTCAGCGAGGGAACCGGCAGCGTTGTTTGTTTAAAATTCGCGCTTTTACTTGGTTACGTGAATTCCCGGCTTGTGATTGGTCAGGGCGGCCATGTTGCCGGGACGCGGACCAATCACAGCAAGCCGTGACGAAATTACGTCACGGCTTGCTGTGATTGGTCCGCGTCCCGGCAACATGGCGCCGTGACCAATCATAAGCCGGGACGTCACTGGAGGCTGGACACGCGCGCTTTTTAAAAAGTGCGCAAGTCCAGCCTCCCGTGACGTCACGGCTTGTGATTGGTTAATGGCGTCCATGTTGCCGGGACGCGGACCAATCACAGCAAACCGTGACGTAATTTCGTCACGGCTTACTGTGATTGGTCCGCGTCCCGGCAACATGGCGCCGTGACCAATCATAAGCCGGGACGTCACTGGAGGCTGGACACGCGCGCTTTTTAAAAAGTGCGCAAGTCCAGCCTCCCGTGACGTCACGGCTTGTGATTGGTTAATGGCGGCCATGTTGCCGGGACGCGGACCAATCACAGCAAACCGTGACGTAATTTCGTCACGGCTTGCTGTGATTGGTCCGCGTCCCGGCAACATGGCCGCCCTGACCAATCACAAGCCGGGAATTCACGTAACCAAGTAAAAGCGCGAATTTTAAACAAACAACGCTGCCGGTTCCTTCGCTGAGGTCCAGGCTGCGTCGGACAGGTGAGTATAGCGATATTTTTTATTTTAATTCTTTCTTTTACACATTTTTACATTAATGTTGTTTCGATACCGATACCCGATATCACAAAAATATCGGATCTCGGTATCGGAAATTCCGATACAGCAAGTATCGGCCGATACCCGATACTTGCAGCATCGGAATGCTCAACACTAATGTTCAGTAAATGCACTCAATACTTGTTTGGCACTCCTTTTCCATCAATTACTGCATCAATGCGTTGTGGCATGAAGGCGATCAGCCTGTGGCATTGCTGAGGTGTTATGGAAGGCCAAGTTGCTTTAATAGCAGCCTTCAGCTCATCTGCATTGTTGGGTCTGCTGTCTTTCACCTTCCTCTTGACAATACCCCATAGATTCTCTATGGGGTTAAGGCCAAGTGAGTTTGCTGGCCAATCAAGCACAGTGATACTGTTGATTTTAAACCAGGTATTGGTACTTTTGGCATTGTGGACAGGAGCCAAGCCCTGCTGGAGAATGAAATTTCCATCTCCAAAATTTCAGCTCTTCAATACAAAAAGTGAAATTCATATATTATATAAAGTCATTACAAACATCCTGGGAGATGGCTGCGCTGACTTTGGTCTTGATAAAACACAGTGAACCTACACCAGCAGATAACATGGCTCCCTAAACTATTACTTATTGTGGAAACTTCACACTAGACCACAAGCAACTTGGATTGTGAGCCTCTCCACTCTTCCTCCAGACTTTGTGTCCTTGATTTTCAAATGAAATGCAAAATTTACTTTAATCTGAAAACAACACCTTGGACCACTGAGCAACAGTCCAGTTCTTTTTCTCCTTGGCCCAGGTAAGATGCTTCTGGCATTGTCTATTGGTCATGAGTGGCTTGACATAAGGAATGTGACACTTGCAGCCCATGTCCTGGATACATCTGTGTGTGGTGGCTCTTGAAGCATTGACTCCAGCAGCAGTCCACTCCTTGTGAACCATCATCATTAACAAAAATAAATACTTGAAATAGATCACTCTCTTTGTAGTGACTCTATATAATATATGAATTTCACTTTTTGTATTGAAGAACTGAAATAAATTACCTTTTTGATGATATACTAATTTTCTGAGAATCACTTGTATTGCACAAGTGTAGGATTACTTAGAGTAGTAATAATGGTTAGAAGTGGGTTTAGGACAGTGGGGACACTATATATTAGGAAGTTAGATAAGTTCAGGTCAGGAGTAGTTAAAGAAATAGGGAATTTCCAAGTTGGAAACGGTAGGAGTAAGTGAGGTTGGGACACTCCCTAGTTTAGTGAAGTTAGTGAGTTGGATGGAAATCTGTTAGGTTGTTCCAGAAACAAGTTCAAGGAGGAACCAACATTTCAGGGCCTTTGGGGTGGAAGTCACATGGGTACAAGAAAACAGGAGCAGCATGAGAATGGCAGCGACTAGGTTCAGTGAGATATCCCAGAATATCTGAGCCCTACGGTCTGGAAATGGTTTGGAAGAGCCATACTTTATTTCACCCTCGGAGGGGAAAACATGTGGGGATTCCCAAGCATGAACTAGCTTGAGAAGTCAGGCAGCTGTGGTACCGGATTGTTCAAGTCAGAGACTAAGATTGCCAGGAGAGCAAGGGTCAGCACAGCTGGAAGGAACAGTGGTCAGTGAGAATTTCTGTGTGGTGTCTGTGACTGAACTGAACTTGTTGAGTATAGTTTATATGCTAACAATGGACTCTGAGTCTGTCAGTCAATGTGTGGTCACACCTGGAACCAGCACTGTGCGACCTGAGGAGATCTCCAATCTAAAAGTGAGTGATATGCAAACCATATGACAGACAGCACATTAAGTTTTCTTTGCGGCATGCCAGGGTGTGCAGGAACAGCAGCCCCTTGCCTTGACCACCACCCTGGCCACCTCACACATACACAGTGTAGCGTTTCACCCACTACGGGTCTTGGGGATACTCGCTTGGCAGCAGGATAAACACTTCAGGCACGATATCTCACACATATCAGTCCATATGGTTTATTCAAACTCCGCATAAACCAGACAGGGTACAGTCCATTTCATTACAGCCATGAAACATTAGACAGTTCACGTAGCAGATAGGCTTCTCAGCTGTATATTATAATCCCATTGTCCGGGGTTACCTCTCAGAAGTTCCACTCCTTACACTGACTTCAGGTCAGTCCCAGGTCCTCAACACAGACCGTCTAGGTCTACGGTCTCCAGGTGCTTCCAGGACGACTCTACTCCCAGGAGTCTCCAACACCAACCGTCCATGCTATGTGTCATGAATCCCAATGGCTAGGGATAGCACAGGACAAGCAAAGTACAAATGTATAACGGACGAGCTCTAGGGTGATGGAACCTGGGCTGACCGCTGCCCTATGCCTGACAAACGCAACTAGAGATAGCCAGGGAGCGTGCCTACGTTGGTTCTAGACGCCACGCACCAGCCTAAGAGCTAACTAGCACTGCAGAGAAAATAAAGACCTCACTTGCCTCCAGAGGAATGAACCCCAAAAGGTATAGTTGCCCCCCACATATATTGACGGTGAACATGGGGAGAACCTCAGTCCACTAGAGCTACCAGCTAGCATAGAGACATCATAAGCAAGCTGGACAAAAAACCAAACAACTGAAAATCAGCACTTAGCTTATCCTGAAAGATCTGGGAGCAGGTAGGCAGGAACCAAACAGAGCACATCTGAATACATTGATAGCCAGCAAGGGAATGACAGAAAGGCCAGGTAAAATAGGAAACACCCAGCCTCTGATGGACAGGTGGAAACCAGAGGCCGCAACCCACCAAAGTCACCCAGTACCAGCAGTAACCACCAGAGGGAGCCCACAAACAGAATCCACAACAGCTATGTCCAGCACGCAGGCTCTCCAGCCTGGAATGGTGTCTGTGTGCTTCCAGGACGTCCCCACTTGGAACCATCCAACACACAGGCCATTCTGCAGTGTCCTGCCAGGACACACGGAAGTGTGTCCACCCTGACAAACACTCACACACTCACTCAATCTCTCTCTCTCTTGTGCTACACACACCTCCTTTACATAGGTGTAACCACACCCAGGTACCTGTCACATGGCTAGTCAGGTGAGCGTGACATCACCACAGGTCCTTACACACAAAACCATCTTACGTGTTCAGACACGCCTTTTTGGCTGGGTTTGTAGGTGACTGAACCCACCCATCTCTCCAATCACCTGGAAGCCTTCCCAATGTAAACAAACCCCTCAGCAGTAGATCTGCTTGAGCAAAACATACCCAGCCTTCCATCACAGGTCCACCCACCTCTGCGATACATACCATCCATCATTCATATGACCAGTCGCTATGCTACAACAGCTATTACTCTTTTTGCAATCTGTTCTCTTGAGTAGCATTGATTGTTATGTATTGTTTATGCTGTATACATGAGTGCGGGCAACATTCTGCTTGTAGTCCCACTTTTTACCATATTTTGCTTCAATAAAAACTTTTTACTTTTCTAAGAATTGCTCTTTCCCTAATTTTGTTTGGACCTTGCGATCGGGAATTTTCTCTTTGTTTACTAATGTAGTATAAGTAAAGACGTCAACTCAGGGAGCAAGGAATAAGCAGCCCCATATACTGAAAAATTAACTAACCCTTATCCAATGTCATCAGTGGCTCGTCCAGTGATTAGCACGTGAGGCGCGATGTTACATGTGCATCATGACACAATGATAATGTCAGGCTGGCTAAAAAAATGAGAAGCCAGTAATTTCATGAGATAATAGGTGGCTTTCAGGGCTTCCCATCAAGTGGGCACTGATTTGGCTGATGGACCAGTTGCTACAAATCAATTCATAACAACTCTACCGACAGCACCAACAAATTCTGATTTGCTCAATGGTCCCTTCTCCCCTCTGCACACCAGACACACATATACAGTAATACTGATGATCAATAGAAAAAGAGGAATACAAAAAATAATGTGAGCTGAGACACAATTTTTGGACCCAATCAGCATAATAAATGTCTGGACATAATTTGGATCACAACTTAATGGCACATTCAGAAAACAGAATGTTTATAAAAAGAAAAATAATTGTTAAATTAAATATTTTTTATTAGAACATACATCACAATACATTATTCAGTTCTTTTCATTCAGATAACATCTTTGGATTTCACTGTTGACGTTAATTTTTGAGTCCAGAAAGATGATTTATATTTAGTTCAGAATAGACTATTTCATTCTGGAAAAGAAAAGAAAAAACATAGATTATCAATCTTGTCTTATTTCTTTCAGTAAAATATAATATGTTGCTAGCTTTAGTGCACCCTACTTACTCTGGTCTTATGTAAATGCTTATCATGTCCTGAGAAAACAACTAGGTTTAAACTCTTTAAAATCACAACTATAACTTTTGCAAAATATTTAGTTTTGTTCACACCCAAATTGTTTTATTGTTAATTTTGTTGGAACCAATACATTTGCAGCAAAAACTCAATGGTACAGTTAAGAATACATTTTGTCTTTAGAAATTTATTGGCTTTAATGCACCCAACTGACTGTGTATATATAAATCTATATCATGTGAAGACCGTAAACAAACAAAATAACCTTATATTAATTCTTCAAAACCAAAATGTAAAACAATTCCTGCTTCTGAACTTATAGGAGTAGTTATGATGCATACAGTAATTAACAGTTTTACTAAAAGGAATTAGTGATGAGAAAGGGCATAACGATTGTGGTCGCAGTGGTCGCCACTGTAAAAGGGCCAAGTGGGTGAAGGGCACACTGACGCCAGCAAATACTTTAGCTGAATGTACGTCCTCAGGCGCAATACAAGCTGCTGGCCAATCCGAGGCATGCAGCTGATGGCGTGCTCGTGATCGGGGGTGCATGGCAGTCACATCATGAGCTCTTGTCAGATGCATGCTGAAGGCAACTGTTGGCTTCACAAGAGGACACAGCATGACGGGAAAGAACAGGGAAGGTGAGTATAATGGTTTATTTATTTCTATACATTAAAGAACAGAATGGGGGACATATACCAGGATGAGGGATATATACCAGGATGGGGGATATACAGCATATATCAGGATGGAGCCCAAGATTAGTGACATATACCAGAATGGGGCCAGGATGAGGGGCATAAATACCAGGTTGGAGGGCATGGAGTGATGGAAATAATTATTTGATTCCTTGCTTATTTTGTAAGTTTTCCCACTGATGAAGACATGAACAGTCTATAATATTAAGGGTAGGTTAATTTTAACACTGAGAGATAGAATTTCAAAAATAAAATCCAGAAAATTACATTGTATAAATTATATAAATGTATTTGCATTTTGCAGTGAGAAATAAGTATTTAATCCCTTTGGCAAACAAGACTTAATGCTTGGTTGCAAAACCCTTGTTGGCAAGTACAGCAGTCAAAAGTTTCTGTAGTTGATGATTAGGTTTGCGCATATGTCAGGAGGAATTTTGGTCCACTCCTCTTTGCAGATCATCTCGAAATCATTAAGATTTTGAGGCGGTCGCTTGGCAACTAGGAGCTTCAACTCCCTCCATAAGTTTTCTATGGGACTAAGGTCGGGAGACTGGCTAGGCCACTCCATGACCTAAATGGGCTTCTTTTTGAGCCACTTCTTTATTGCCTTGGCTGTATGTTTTGGGCCATTGTCTTGCTGGAATACCCAGTCACGACCCATTTTTAATGTCCTGCAGAAGGAAGGAGGTTGTCACTCAGGATTTTATGGTACATGGCTCCATCCATTCTCCCATTGATGCGGTGAAGTAGTCCTGTGCCCTTAGCAGAGAAACACCCCCAAAACATAATGTTTCCACCTCCATGCTTGTCAGTGGGGACGGTGTTCTTTGGGTCAGCATTTCTCTTCCTCCAAACACGGCAAGTTGAATTAATGTGAAAGAGCTCAATTTGTGTCTCATCTGACCACAGCACCTTCTCTCAATCACTCACAGAATCATTCAGATGTTCATTGGCAAACTTCAGATGGGCCTGCACGTGTGCCTTTTTGAGCAGGGGCACCTTGTGGGCACTGCAGGATTTTAAACATTTGCCGCATAATGTGTTACCAATGGTTTTCTTGGTGACTGTGGTCCCAGCTGCCTTGAGATCATTAACAAGTTCCCCCTTGTACTTTTAGGCTGATCTCTCATCTTCCTCATGATCAAGGATACCCCACAAGGTGAGATTTTGCATAGTGCCCTAGATTGATGTCAATTGACAGTCATTTTGTATTTCTTCCGTTTTCGTACTATTGCACCAACAGTTGTCTCCTTCTCACCCAGCATCCTACGTTTTGTAGCCCATTACAGCTTTGTGCAGGTCTATGATCTTGTCCCTTACATCCTTATAAAGCTGTTTGATCTTGACCATGTTGTAGAGGTTAGAACCTGGCTAATTAATTGAGTCTGTGGACAAGGGTCTTTTATAAAGGTGACTATGCAAGACAGCTGTCTTTAATGCAGGTAACGAGCTGATTAGGAGCGTCTAACTGGTCTGTAGGAGCCAGAACTCTTAATGGTTGGTAAGGGATCAAATACTTATTTCTCACTGCAAATTGCAAATACATTTGTATAATTTATACAATGTGATTTTCTGGATTTTATTTTTGATATTCTCAATGTTTAAATTAACCTACCCTTAAAATTATTGACTTTTCATGTCTTTGTTAGTGGGCAAACTTACAAAATCAGCAAGTGATCAAATAATTATTTCCTTCACTGTATATACTGTATATACATACAGCTCTGGCAAAAATTAAAAGACCACTGCAAAATGTTCGGTTTGTCTGATTATTTTCTTTTTAGGTATATTTTTTTAGTTAAATGTAAATTTTTCATTTATTCTATAAACTACTGACAACATGTCTCCGAATTTCCAAGCAATACATTTTTTATTTTTTTTCTGAAAAGGAGAAATCGTCAAAATTGCAAAAAAAAACAAACGCCAGTGCTTTCAGACTTCAAATAATGCAAAGAAAACAAGTTCATAATCATTTAGAAACAACAATACTAATGTTTCAACTCAGGAAGAGTTCAGAAATCAATATTTTGTGGAATAACCATGATTTTTAATCACAGCTTTCATGCGTCTTGGCATGCTTTCCACCAGTCTTTCACACTGCTCCTGGCGCAAACATTTAAGTAATTCTTTGTTTGATGTCTTATGATTATCCATCATCTTCTTGATTACATTCCTGAGGTTTTCAATAGGGTCCAGGTCTGGAGATTGGACTGCCCATGACTGAGTTTTTATGTGGTGGTCTCTTAATTGTTGCCAGAGCTGTATATATACACACCAGAAAGAGTTACATACAGTGGGTACGGAAAGTATTCAGACCCCTTTAAATTTTTCACTCTTTGCTTCATTGTAGCCATTTGGTAAATTCAAAAAAGTTATTTTTTTTCTCATTAATGTACACTCTGCACCCCATATTGACTGAAAAAACCCAGAAATGTACAGATTTTTGCATAGTTATTAGAAAAGAAAAACTGAAATATCACTTTGTCATAAGTATTCAGACCCTTTGCTCTGACACTCATATTTAAGTCACATGCTGTCCATTTCCGTATGATCCTCCTTGAGATGGTTCTACTCCTTCATTGGAGTCCAGCTGTGCTTAATTAAACTGATAGGACTTATTTGGAAAGGCACACATCTGTCTATATTTGGGACCACCAGAAGTCTTCTTAGACCTGGCTGTCCAGCCAAATTGAGCAATCGTGGGAGAAGAGCCTTGGTGAGAGATGTAAAGGACAACCCCAAGATCACTGTGGCTGAGCTCTAGAGATGCAGTAGGGAGATGGGAGAAAGTTCCACAAAGTCAACTATCACTGCAGCCCACCACCAGTTGGGCCTTTATGACAGAGTGGCCTGATAGAAGCCTCTCCTCAGTGCAAGACATATGAAAGCCTGCATAGAGTTTGCTCAAAAAACACATGAAGGACTCCCAGACCATGAGAAATAAGGTTTTCTGGTCTGATGAGATGAAGATAGACCTTTTTGGTGATAATTCTAATTGGGATGTTTGGAGAAAACCAGACACTGATCATCACCTGCCCAATACAATTCCAACAGTGAAACATGGTAGTGGCAGCATCATGCTATGGGGGTGTTTTTCAGCTGCTGGAACAGGACGACTGGTTGCCATTGAATGAAAGATGAACGCAGCCAAGTACAGAGATATCCTGGAGGAAAACCTCTTCCAGAGTGCTCTGGACCTCAGACTTGGCCGAAGGTTCACCTTCCAACAAGACAATGACCCTAAGAACACACAGCTAAAATAACAAAGGAGTGGCTTCAGAACAACTCTGTGACCATTCTTGACTGGCCCAGCCAGAGCCCTGACCTAAACCCAATTGAACATCTCTGGAGAGACCTGAAAATGGCTGTCCACCAATTTTCACCATCCAACCTGACGGAACTAGAGAGGATATGTAAGGAAGAATGGCAGAGGATCCCCAAATCCAGGGGCGAAAAACTTGTTGCATCATTCCCAAGAAGACTCATGGCTGTACTAGCTCAAAAGGTTCTTCTACTCAATACTGAGCAAAGGGTCTGAATACTTATGACTAGGGTTGAGCGAAACGGATCATTCATTTTCATAAGTCGCCGACTTTTGGCAAAGTCGGCGTCTCATGAAACCGAGCCGATCCCAGCGTTTCATCGGCCATGCGGTACGCGACTTTCGCGCCAAAGTCGCGTTTCGATGACGCTAAAAGCGCCATTTCTCAGCCAATGAAGGTGGACGCAGAGTGTGGGCAGCGTGATGACATAGATCTCAGTCCCCACCATCTTAGAGAAGGGCATTGCAGTGATTGGCTTGCTTTCTGCCGCGTCACAGGGGCTATAAAGGGGCATTCCCGCCGACCGCCATCTTACTGCTGCTGATGTGAGCGTAGGGAGAGGTTGCTGCCGCTTCTTCAGAAGCAGGGATAGTGATAGGCAGGGTACATAAAGCTACAAACCGCTTGTGCTGTGGCGATTTCCACTGTCCAACACCACCTTTTGTTTGCAGGGACAGTGGAAGCTACATTTTTTTTTCCTCAGCGCTGTCACTCATTGGGCTGCCTTAGAAGGCTCCCTGACCCTGATAGCTGCGTTGCTGTGCCTGTGTGTGTACGCCGCTGTGCAAACCAACTGCTTTTTTCAAAGCACAAATCCTGTATTTCCTTCCTTTCTGCACAGCTATCTTGTGTGTTTGTCCACACTTTTGTGTGCAGCAGTCCTTTTTCTAGCTGCCTCCCATACTTTTCTGAGATAACTGCAGGGAGATAAATATTGGCAACTCTGCCTCCGTGCCAGTCCTGTGGGTGGCATCTCTCTCTCATTGTGTGGCACCGAAAAAACCACTGTGTGATACTTGGCCATTTTTTTTTTTTTGGCTTAATTCTCCCTTTTCAAAAAAAATAAAAATTAGTGGGAGATAAATATTGGCAAGTCTGCCTCCGTGCCATTGCTATGGGTGGCATCTCTCTCTCATTGTGTGGCACCGAAAAAACCACTGTGTGATACTTGGCCATTTTTTTTTTTTTTTGGCTAAATTCTCCCTTTTAAAAAAAAATAAAAATTAGTGGGAGATAAATATTGGCAAGTCTGCCTCTGTGCCATTGATGTGGGTGGCATCTCTCTCTCATTGTGTGGCACTGAAAAAACCACTGTGTGATACTTGGCCATTTTATTTTTTTTTGGCTAAATTCTCCCTTTTCAAAAAAAAAAAAAATTAGTGGGAGATAAATATTGGCAAGTCTGCCTCCGTGCCAGTCCTGTGTGTGGCATCTGTCTCTCATTGTGTGCCACCGAAAAGCAGTGTGTAATACTGGGCCTTTTTGTTTTTCTTGGGTAAATTCTCCCTTTTCAAAAAAAAATAGTTAGTGGGAGATAAATATTGGCAAGTCTGCCTCCGTGCCAGTCCTGTGTGTGGCATCGGTCTCTCATTGTGTGCCACCAAAAAGCAGTGTGTAATACTGGGCCTTTTTGTTTTTTTTGGGTAAATTCTCCCTTTTCAAAAAAAAATAGTTAGTGGGAGATAAATATTGGCAAGTTTGCCTCCGTGCCAGTCCTGTGTGTGGCATCTGTCTCCCATTGTGTCCCACCAAAAAGCAGTGTGTAATACTGGGCCTTTTTGTTTTTTTTGGGTAAATTCTCCCTTTTAAAAAAAAAATAGTTAGTGGGAGATAAATATTGGCAAGTTTGCCTCCGTGCCAGTCCTGTGTGTGGCATCTGTCTCTCATTGTGTCCCACCGAAAAGCAGTGTGTAATACTGGGCCTTTTTGTTTTTTTTGGGTAAATTCTCCCTTTAAAAACAAAATAGTTAGTGGGAGATAAATATTGGCAAGTCTGCCTCCGTGCCAGTCCTGTGTGTGGCATCTGTCTCTCATTGTGTGCCACCGAAAAGCAGTGTGTAATACTGGGCCTTTTTGGTTTTTTTGGGTAAATTCTCCCTTTTCAAAAAAAAATAGTTAGTGGGAGATAAATATTGGCAAGTCTGCTTGAGTGCTGCTCCTGTGTGTGCCATCTGTCTCAAATTATTGGGGCACAGAAAACCTAGTGTGTAACATTGGGCCTGGTTTTCCTTTCAGTGTCAGCCACCTATGAAGGTGTATATAAATCCTACAGAAGTTAGAGTTCACCTTATAAGTTGTTTTACAGTAACAAATACCGTTACGTTTTGCAAACAATGAGGAAGTCTGGTGGAAGAGGTCGTGGCCGTGGACGGTCATTGTGTAACATTGGGCCTGATTTTCCTTTCAGTGTCAGGTGTTATGATCCCAATGGCAGAGGATCTCAGAGATTTCAGCAAAGTCTGCAAACATAAATACCAGCTCATAGGAAAGTGGTAACTGGGCTGACCGTATATCTGATCCTAGCACAACCAACTAACAGTAGCCGGGGAACGTACCTACGTTGATCCTAGACGTCTCGCGCCAGCTGGAGAACTAACTAACCCTATCAGGGAAAATAAGACCTCTCTTGCCTCAAGAAGAAAGACCCCAAAGTTATAGTACAAGCCCCCAACAAATAATAACGGTGAAGTAAGAAGAAAAGATAAACGTAAGAATGAACTAGATTTTAGCAAAGAGAGGCCCACTGACTAATAGCAGAAGATAGTAAGATGACTTATACGGTCAGCAAAAAACCCTACAAAATATCCACGCTGAATATCCAAGAACCCCCGAACCGACTAACGGTGAGGGGGGAGAATATCAGCCCCCTAGAGCTTCCAGCGAAATCAGGAATCACATTTTGTACAAGCTGGACAAAAATAAGAACAATGCAAATAAACAAAAATAAGAAAGCAGGACTTAGCTTATCTTGCAAGGAACCAGGACCTGAAGACAGGAGCAAACAGAAATGAACTGATTACAACGATGCCAGGCACTGGACTGAGAATCCAGGAAGTTTAAATAGCAACACCCCAGGCCTAACGAACCAGGTGAGTACCAACCTGGGAAAAGACAATCCAAGTGCCAAACCACTAGTGACCACAAGAGGGAGCCAAGAAGTATAGTTCACAACAGTACCCCCCCTTTAAGGAGGGGTCACCGAACCCTCACCAAGACCACCAGGGCGATCAGGATGAGCAGCGTGGAAGGCACGAACCAAATCGGCCGCATGAACATCAGAGGCGACCACCCAGGAATTATCCTCCTGACCATAGCCCTTCCATTTGACCAAATACTGAAGCCTCCGTCTAGAGAGACGAGAATCCAAGATCTTCTCCACCACGTACTCCAACTCGCCCTCAACCAACACCGGAGCAGGAGGCTCAACAGCAGGAACCACAGGCACAACGTACCGCCGCAACAAAGACCTATGGAACACGTTGTGAATGGCAAACGACACCGGAAGATCCAAACGAAAAGAAACCGGGTTAAGAACTTCCAAAATTTTATAAGGACCAATAAAACGAGGCTTAAACTTAGGAGAGGAAACCTTCAGAGGGACATACCGAGAAAACAACCAAACCAATTCCCCAACACGAAGTCGGGGACCCACACTGCGGCGGCGATTGGCAAAACGCTGAGTCTTCTCCTGTGACAACTTCAAGTTGTCCACCACATGATTCCAAATCCGCTGCAACCTATCCACCACGGAATCCACCCCAGGACAGTCAGAAGACTCAACATGACCCGAGGAGAAACGAGGATGAAAACCAGAGTTGCAGAAGAATGGCGAAACCAAAGTAGCGGAACTAGCCCGATTATTAAGGGCAAACTCAGCCAATGGCAAGAAGGTCACCCAATCATCCTGGTCTGCAGAAACAAAACATCTCAAATAAGCCTCCAGTGTCTGATTAGTTCGCTCCGTTTGGCCATTAGTCTGAGGATGAAAGGCAGATGAAAACGACAAATCAATGCCCATTTTAGCACAAAAAGATCGCCAGAATCTGGACACAAACTGGGATCCTCTGTCGGACACGATATTCTCAGGAATGCCGTGTAAACGAACCACATTCTGAAAAAACAAAGGAACCAGATCGGAAGAGGAAGGCAACTTAGGCAAGGGCACCAAATGGACCATCTTGGAAAAACGATCACACACCATCCATATGACAGACATTCCTTGAGACACCGGAAGATCAGAAATGAAATCCATGGAAATGTGTGTCCAAGGCCTCTTCGGGACGGGCAAGGGCAAAAGCAACCCGCTAGCACGAGAACAACAAGGCTTAGCCCGAGCACAAGTCCCACAGGACTGCACAAATGACCGCACATCCCGTGACAAGGAAGGCCACCAAAAGGACCTAGCCACCAAATCTCGGGTACCAAAAATTCCCGGATGCCCTGCCAACACCGAGGAATGAACCTCGGAAATAACTCTGCTGGTCCACTTATCAGGAACAAACAGTCTGTCGGGTGGACAAGAGTCAGGTCTAGCAGCCTGAAATCTCTGCAACACACGTCGCAAATCAGGAGATATGGCCGACACGATTACTCCCTCTTTAAGAATACCAGCTGGCTCCGAGACTCCAGGAGAGTCAGGCACAAAGCTCCTAGAAAGAGCATCAGCCTTAACATTCTTCGAACCAGGCAGGTACGAGACCACAAAGTCAAAACGAGAGAAAAACAATGACCAACGAGCCTGTCTAGGATTCAGGCGCTTAGCAGACTCGAGATACATCAGATTTTTGTGATCAGTCAAGACCACCACACGATGCTTAGCACCCTCGAGCCAATGACGCCACTTCTCAAATGCCCACTTCATGGCCAACAACTCCCGATTACCAACATCATAGTTCCGCTCAGCAGGCGAAAACTTCCTAGAGAAAAAAGCACATGGTCTCATCACAGAGCAACCAGAGCCTCTCTGCGACAAAACAGCCCCAGCACCGATCTCAGAAGCATCCACTTCAACCTGAAAGGGAAGTGCGACATCAGGCTGGCACAAAACAGGCGCCGAAGTAAACCGGCGCTTCAGCTCCTGGAAGGCCTCCACGGCTGCAGGAGCCCAATTAGCCACATCAGAACCTTTCTTGGTCATATCTGTCAAAGGTTTAACAACGCTAGAAAAGTTAGCGATAAAACGACGGTAGAAATTAGCAAACCCCAAGAACTTCTGAAGACTCTTAACAGACGTAGGTTGAGTCCAATCATGAATAGCTCGGACCTTGACTGGGTCCATCTCCACAGCAGAAGGGGAGAAAATAAAACCCAAAAAGGAAACCTTCTGCACTCCAAAGAGACACTTTGAGCCCTTCACAAACAAAGCATTATCACGCAAAACCTGAAACACCATCCTGACCTGCTTTACATGAGAATCCCAATCATCAGAAAAAAACAGAATATCATCCAGATAAACAATCATAAATTTATCTAGATACTTCCGGAAGATATCATGCATAAAGGACTGAAACACTGAAGGAGCATTAGAGAGCCCAAAGGGCATCACCAAGTACTCAAAATGACCTTCGGGCGTATTAAATGCAGTTTTCCATTCATCTCCCTGCCTAATGCGCACAAGGTTGTACGCACCACGAAGATCTATCTTGGTGAACCACTTGGCACCCTTAATCCGAGCAAACAAGTCTGACAATAGTGGCAAAGGATACTGAAACTTAACAGTGATTTTATTCAGAAGCCGATAGTCTATACAAGGTCTCAAAGACCCGTCTTTCTTGGCCACAAAAAAGAATCCCGCACCAAGAGGGGAAGAGGATGGACGAATATGCCCCTTCTCCAAAGACTCCTTGACATAAGAACGCATCGCGGCATGCTCGGGTACAGACAAATTAAATAATCGTCCCTTAGGAAATTTACTGCCAGGAATCAAATCTATAGCGCAGTCACAGTCCCTATGAGGAGGAAGAGCACTGGACCTGGACTCACTGAATACATCCTGATAGTCACACAAATACTCAGGAACTTCTGAAGGAGTAGAAGAAGCAATAGACACCGGCGGAGAATCGCAATGAATTCCCTGACAACCCCAACTCGACACAGACATAGCCTTCCAATCCAAAACTGGATTATGGGTCTGTAACCATGGCCAAAACGACCAAATCATTCATTTTATGCAGAACAAGAAAACGAATCACCTCCCGATGTTCAGGAGTCATGCACATGGTCACTTGTGTCCAATACTGCGGTTTATTTTCCGCCAGTGGCGTAGCATCAATTCCTCTAAGAGGAATAGGAATTTTTAAAGGCTCCAGGACAAAACCACAGCGCTTCGCAAACGACAAGTCCATAAGACTCAGGGCAGCACCTGAATCCACAAACGCCATAACAGGGTAGGAAGACAATGAGCAACTTAAGGTCACAGACAAAATAAATTTAGGCTGCAAATTACCAATGGTGACAGGACTGACAACCTTAGTTAGGCGTTTATAGCATGCTGATATAACATGTGTAGAATCACCACAGTAAAAACACAGCCCATTCTGACGTCTATGATTTTGTCATTCGGTTCTAGTCAGGATTCTATCACATTGCATTGAGACAGGTGTCTGTTCAGACAACACCGCCAAAGGATTAGCGGATTTGCGCTCCCGCAAACGCCGATCAATCTGAATAGCCAGCGCCATAGAATCATTCAGACTTGTAGGAATGGAGAAACCCACCATCACATTCTTAATAGCTTCAGAAAGGCCATTTCTGAAATTTGCGGCCAGAGCACACTCATTCCATTGAGTAAGCACGGACCATTTCCGAAATTTTTGGCAATACACTTCAGCTTCATCTTGGCCCTGAGAGATAGCCAGTAAAGCCTTTTCTGCCTGAATTTCAAGATTAGGCTCCTCATAAAGCAATCCGAGCGCCAGAAAAAACGCATCAATATTTGCCAATGCTGGATCTCCTGGCGCCAACGAGAATGCCCAATCCTGAGGGTTGCCACGCAAGAAGGAGATAACAATTTTAACTTGCTGAGCTGAATCTCCAGACGAACGAGGTTTCAAAGATAGAAACAATTTACAATTATTCCTAAAATTCCTGAATTTAAATCGATCTCCAGAGAACAGCTCAGGAATAGGTATCTTAGGCTCTGACATAGGACTGCTAACAACAAAATCCTGAATGCCCTGCACTCGTGCAGCAAGCTGATCCACACTAGTAATCAAGGTCTGAACATTCATGCCTGCAGCAAAGCTTCAAGCCACTCAGAGAAAAAGGGGAAGGAAGAAAAAAAAAAAAAAAAACCTCAGAACTTCTTTTCTTTTAATCCCGCTTCTGCAATGCATTAACAATTCACTTGGCCTGGCATACTGTTATGATCCCAATGGCAGAGGAACTCAGAGATTTCAGCAAAGTCTGCAAACATAAATACCAGCTCATAGGGAAGTGGTAACTGGGCTGACCGTATATCTGATCCTAGCACAACCAACTAACAGTAGCCGGGGAACGTACCTACGTTGATCCTAGACGTCTCGCGCCAGCCGGAGAACTAACTAACCCTATCAGGGAAAATAAGACCTCTCTTGCCTCAAGAAGAAAGACCCCAAAGTTATAGTACAAGCCCCCAACAAATAATAACGGTGAGGTAAGAAGAAAAGACAAACGTAAGAATGAACTAGATTTTAGCAAAGAGAGGCCCACTGACTAATAGCAGAAGATAGTAAGATGACTTATACGGTCAGCAAAAAACCCTACAAAATATCCACGCTGAATATCCAAGAACCCCCGAACCGACTAACGGTGAGGGGGGAGAATATCAGCCCCCTAGAGCTTCCAGCGAAATCAGGAATCACATTTTGTACAAGCTGGACAAAAATAAGAACAATGCAAATAAACAAAAATAAGAAAGCAGGACTTAGCTTATCTTGCAAGGAACCAGGACCTGAAGACAGGAGCAAACAGAAATGAACTGATTACAACGATGCCAGGCACTGGACTGAGAATCCAGGAAGTTTAAATAGCAACACCCCAGGCCTAACGAACCAGGTGAGTACCAACCTGGATCAAGACAATCCAAGTGCCAAACCACTAGTGACCACAAGAGGGAGCCAAGAAGTATAGTTCACAACAGTCAGGCACCTATGAAGGTATATATAAATCCTACAGAAGTTTGAGTTCAAGTTATAAGTTGTTTTACAGTAACAAATAGCGTTACTTTAGTTACGTTTTGCAAACAATGAGGAAGTCTAGTGGAAGAGGTCGTGGCCATGGGCGGTCATTGTCAGCTGGTAATGATGGTAGTGGTGGTGGTGGAGCATCAGGTGGTCGTGGTAAAAGCAGTACAGCACCGAAGTCTCGAGTTGTTGAGCCAAAAACGTCGTCTGCCTACACAAGGCCTCGAACGCTCTCTTTTCTGGGAGTAGGAAAACCACTTTTGAAGCCGGAGCAAGAGGAATAAGTATTGGCTTTCATTGCTCACTCTGCCTCTAGCTCTTTCGCCTCCTCCTCGGAAAGTGCAAAATGTCAGAGCAGTGCATCATCAGTGGATGCTCCCGGTCAGGAACAAGTCGCTTCCTTGTGTCCTTCACCCAGAACAACAGTGAAGGATGCGTTAGTCGACACAACAGGTTAATCCATGGAGCTCTTTACACATACCGTTCCTGGGTTAGACAGTGAAACAGTTAACAGGCCATGCCCATTAGAAGTTGAATCGGACATGGAGTGCACAGATGCACAGCCACAGCCAGATTACTATGCTGTTCCTTTGACTCAGACCAGAACATTGCCCTCGCAGTGTACTGAGGCAGAATCAAACCCAGCGGAGACTACGGTGCCCCGTCACGAATGCTATACCACCGGCTTACACGGTTACACAGACGAAGTTGCACACGACATAGAAGAGGAGGTCATAGATGACCCAGTTGTTGACCCCGATTGGCAGCCATTGGGGGAACAGGGTGCAGGTGGCAGTAGTTCAGAAGCGGAGGAGGAGGAGCCGCAGCAGGCATCAACATCACAACAGGTTCCATCTGCCGGGCCCGTATCTGGCCAAAAACGCGTGGCAAAACCAAAACCAGTTGGAGGACAGCGTGGCCATCCGGTTAAAGAAGCTCAGTCTGCAATGCCTGAAAAGGTATCCTATAGTAGATAGAGTGCAGTCTGGCATTTTTTTAAACAACATCCAATTGATCAGCGCAAAGTCATCTGTCAAAAATGTTCAACTACCTTAAGCAGAGGTCAGAATCTTAAAAGTCTAAATACAAGTTGCATGCATAGACATTTATCCACCATGCATTTGCAAACCTGGACTAACTACCAAACGTCCCTAAAGGTTGCAGCACCCTCGGCCAATGAAGCTAGTCAGCAACGCTACATCCCTTCCCTCACTGTAAACCCACCATTTCCCGCACCACCTGCAGTATCTGTGCAGCTTTCGTCGCCAGGCCAAAGAAGTCAGGGAATCGCCAGGTTTGCAGTAGGAAACACTGCATGTAGGGCACCGGCAAGAATACCATCTCCAACCCTCTCTCACTCACCCATGTCCACCGGCACCACCGCTAGTTCCACGATCTCCAGCTCTCCAGTCCAACTCACCCTACATGAGACTCTTGTTAGGAAAAGGAAGTACTCATCCTCGCATCCGCGTACACAGGGTTTGAACGCACACATTGCTAGACTAATCTCATTAGAGATGATGCCCTACCGGTTAGTTGAAAGCGAAGCTTTCAAAGCGCTGATGGACTACGCTGTACCATGCTACGAGCTACCCAGTCGGCACTTCTTTTCTAGAAAAGCCATCCCAGCACTCCAACAGCATGTTAAAGACCGCATCGTCCATGCACTCAGGCAGTCTGTGACTGCAAAGGTGCACCTGACAACAGATGCATGGACCAGTAGGCATGGCCAGGGACGTTACTTGTCCATCACGGCACACTGGGTGAATGTGGTGGATGCAGGGTCCACAGGGGACAGCAATATTGGGACAGTTTTGCCTAGCCCACGGTCAAGGAAAGAGTTGGCTGTAGGCGTTCGCCCCCTCTCCTCCTCTTCCTCCTCCTCATGCAGAACCGAGAGCTCGTCCACACACCGCATTCGCACATCCACTCCATCCGCAGCTGCCACTGTTGCACACCAGGTGTGCCATTATGGGACAGCTAGTGGCAAGCGTCAGCAGGCTGTATTGGCAATGAAGTGTTTGGGCGACAACAGACACACCGCGGAAGTTCTGTCCGAGTTCTTGCAGAATGAAACTCAGTCATGGCTGGGCACTGTACATCTTGAGGCAGACAAGGTTGTGAGTGATAACGGAAGGAATTTCATGGCTGCCATAGCCCTTTCCCAACTGAAACACATTCCTTGCCTGGCTCACACCTTAAACCTGGTGGTGCAGTGCTTCCTGAAAAGTTACCCGGGGTTACCCGACCTGCTCCTCAAAGTGCGCAGACTTTGCTCGCATATCCGCCGTTCGCCCGTACACTCCAGCCGTATGCAGAACTATCAGCGGTCTTTGAACCTTCCCCAGCATCGCCTAATCATCAACATTGCAACAAGGTGGAACTCCACACTGCACATGCTTCAGAGACTGTGCGAACAGAGGCGTGCTGTTATGTTTTTGTGGGAGGATACACATACACGGGCAGGCAGTTGGATGGCAGACATGGAGTTGTCAGGTGTGCAGTGGTCGAAGCTACAAGACCTGTGTCAAGTCCTTCAGTGTTTTGAGGAATGCACACGTCTGGTTAGTGCAGACAACGCCATAATAAGCATGAGCATCCCCCTAATGCGTCTGCTGATGCAAAGTTTGATGCACATAAAGGAGCAGGCGTCTGCAGCCGAGGAAGAGGAAAGCCTTGATGACAGTCAGCCATTGTCTGGTCAGGGCCGTGTTGAGGACGCGGTAGCAGGCGAAGAGGTGGAGGAGGACGAGGAGGATGATGGGGATGAGTACTTTTTGAATGAGGAAGCTTCTCCTGGGCCAACAGAAATTAGTGGCGTTGCAAGGCCGGGTTCTGTTTTTTTAAGGGAGACAAGTGACGTAGATTTGCCTGTAACTGCCCCTCCAACCAGCACAACCGCAGATTTGACAACTGGAACTTTGGCCCACATGGCGGATTATGCCTTACGTATCCTCAAAAGGGACACACGCATTATTAAAATGATGAGCGATGATGATTACTGGTTGGCCTGCATCCTTGACCCTCGCTATACAGGCAAATTGCAAAATATTATGCCACATGAGAACCTCGAACAAATATTAGCAACCAAACAAGCTACTCTTGTAGACCGTTTGATTCAGGCATTCCCAGCACACAGCGCCGGTGATGGTTCTCAGTCTCACACAAGCTGCAGGGGGCTACATGGCAGAGGTGTTCGAGGTGCACAGATCAGAAGTGGCGTTGGACAGAGGGGTTTTCTGACCAGGTTGTGGAGTGATTTCGCAATGACCGCAGACAGGACAGGTACTGCAGCATCCATTCAAAGTGACAGGAGACAACATTTGTCCAGTATGGTTACGAACTATTTTTCAGCCCTTATCGATGTTCTCCCTCAAGCGTCATTCCCATTTGATTACTGGGCATCCACATTAGACACCTGGCCTGAATTGGCAGAATATGCATTGCAGGAGCTTGCTTGCCCAGCAGCTAGTGTGCTATCAGAAAGAGTACTCAGTGCTGCTGGTTCAATATTAACCGAAAAAAGGAATCGTCTGGCTACCCAAAATGTGGATGATCTCACCTTCATTAAAATGAACCACTCCTGGATTTCAAATTATTTTGCCCCACCTTTCCCGGCTGACACCTAGCTTTCCTATAAAAAGTGCTTGCTTGTGGACTGGTCTTACTGAGTGTTCCAATCTGTTAATTTGCAGCAGCTGTTTGTCCAGCATACGACAGGTTTACACCTCCCGCAATGTGAAAACTCCCCCCACGGGGCCGTGGTCTCGCCACTTGGCTCAAGCACCCGTTACAGTGCTGTTTGTCTGAAGAGGTGGGTGTGCCCGCTTTTGGTCGACGGCACTGCCACTGGGTCCCTCATAGTACAATGTAGTGTCTCTGGCGGTGGTGGTGCGCACCCAACGTCAGACACACCGTTGTAACATGAGGGGCCCTGGGGCGGTACCGCCGGCCGCAAGAGAGTTCCCCCCAGCTCAAACTGTGCTCTACCACGTGCAAAATTATCTCGCACAGCTCCACCAATGTTTAGTCTATTCGCTGACATCATTCAATGTCTGGCACCGACAATACCAATTTGTAGACATCTATGATGCTACTTAAAGTAGTCTGGGTCAGTGTCCTATATTGGCACCATTAAATATTTACTGCCAAATTACTATGTCAGAAACTCAGCAGATGAGCCCACCCCTGTACCTAAGTATGCCACCCTTTTTATTTTTTTTTATTTGTTTTGCGAGACATTAACATCTATTTATATTTTGGGAGTACTGGGTCAGACACTCCTTGCAATACTCCTCCACTGACCACAATGCTGCCTGCCTGTGTATCCTTGTAACCGATGTAAAACTGCCATGAGCCTATTGTTTGTTATTTTAGGCCTTTGATAGCCTGTCTGCGGTCCCTACTTGCATTACTCCTCCACTGACCACAATGCTGCCTGCCTGTGTATCCATGTAACCGATGTAAAACTGCCATGAGCCTATTGTTTGTTATTTTAGGCCTTTGATAGCCTGTCTGCGGCCCCTACTTGCATTACTCCTCCACTGACCACAATGCTGCCTGCCTGTGTATCCATGTAACCGATGTAAAACTGCCATGAGCCTATTGTTTGTTATTTTAGGCCTTTGATAGCCTGTCTGCGGCCCCTACTTGCAATACTCCTCCTCCGCTGACCACAAAGCTGCCTGTGTATCCATGTAACCTATTTTAAACTGCCTTGAGCCTATTTTTAGGTATTTTAGGCCTAGTAAGCCTGTCTGCGGTGCCTCCTTGAAATCCTCCTCCACTGACCACAACAATGCTGCCCGTTTACCCCTTGAACCTATTTTACAGTGCATAGAGCCTATTTTTTTATTTTATTTAATATTAATAAAGCCATGAAGGACTATGCTGTACCACGCTATGAGCTACCCAGTTGACAATTCTTTTGCGAGAAAAGCCATCCCACCCCTCCACCAGCATGTAAAAGACCGCATTGTCCATGCACTCTGTCAATCTGTGAGTCCAAAGGTACACCTGACAACAGACACATGGACCTGTAGGCATGGCCACGGAAGGTTACGTGTCCATTACGGCGCAATGGGTTAATGTGGTGGATGCATGGTCCACAGGGGACAGCCTACTAAGTCTGTCTGCAGTCCCTAATTCAAATTGTCCTCCACTGTCTAAATCTTACCTTCTACCTTCTGGCTCTCATTAAGTGCTGTTTTTAAATAAAAATATGGTGTTTATGGCCTACTAACGGTGTCTGCCCCTGCCTGGTGTTTGTCCTCAACTGAATACAGCTGAGCTTCAACCTTCTGGCTCTCATTAAGTGCTGTGTTTTTAAAAATTGGTGGTTAGGGCCTACTAACGGTGTCTGCCCCTCCCTGGTGTTGCCCTCAACTGAATACAGCTGAGCTTCTACCTTCTGGCTTTCGGCCTATAGTATCAGATATTAAACTGCATTTGCCCTTCAACTTTGGTTACGGCCTACTAACGGTGTCTGCTCCTCCCTGGTGTTGCCCTCAACTGAATACAGCTGAGCTTCTACCTTCTGGCTCTCATTAAGTGCTGTTTTTAAATTAAAAAAATGGTGTTTAGGGCCTACTAACGGTGTCTGCCCCTCCCTGGTGTTTGTCCTCAACTGAATACAGCTGAGCTTCAACCTTCTGGCTCTCATTAAGTGCTGTGTTTTTAAAAATCGGTGGTTAGGGCCTACTAACGGTGTCTGCCCCTCCCTGGTGTTGCCCTCAACTGAATACAGCTGAGCTTCTACCTTCTGGCTTTTGGCCTATAGTATCAGATATTAAACTGCATTTGGCCTTCAACTTTGGTTATGGCCTACTAACGGTGTCTGCCCCTCCCTGGTGTTGCCCTCAACTGAATACAGCTGAGCTTCAACCTTCTGGCTTTCGGCCTATAGTATCAGATATTAAACTGCATTTGGCCTTCAACTTTGGTTACGGCCTACTAATGGTGTCTGCCCCTGCCTGGTGTTTGTCCTCAACTGAATACAGCTGAGCTTCAACCTTCTGGCTCTCATTAAGTGCTGTGTTTTTAAAAATTGGTGGTTAGGGCCTACTAACGGTGTCTGCCCCTCCCTGGTGTTGTCCTCAACTGAATAAAGCTGAGCTTCTACCTTCTGGCTCTTATTAAGCTTTTTTTTTTTTTTTTTTTTATTGCTGGATGGGGCCTAATACCTCTGTTTGCTGCTCCCTGGTGTTTGTCCTCAACTGAATAAAGCTGAGCTTTTACCTTCTGGCTCTCATTAAGTGCTGTTTTTTTTAAAAAAAATTGGTGTTTATGGCCTACTAACGGTGTCTGCCCCTCCCTGGTGTTGCCCTCAACTGAATACAGCTGAGCTTCTACCTTCTGGCTTTCGGCCTATAGTATCAGATATTAAACTGCATTTGGCCTTCAACTTTGGTTACGGCCTACTAACGGTGTCTGCCCCTCCCTGGTGTTGCCCTCAACTGAATACAGCTGAGCTTCAACCTTCTGGCTTTCGGCCTATAGTATCAGATATTAAACTGCATTTGGCCTTCAACTTTGGTTACGGCCTACTAACGGTGTCTGCCCCTCCCTGGTGTTGCCCTCAACTGAATACAGCTGAGCTTCTACCTTCTGGCTTTCGGCCTATAGTATCAGATATTAAACTGCATTTGGCCTACTAGTGTGGTTGGGCCCTTGAAACACTGTCTGCTGCTCTTGGGTTTGCTACTGCACTGAATAAAGCAATGCCGCCTGTTTAGTCCTGTTACCAATTTTGAACTGCAATTAGCCTACTTTATTCTTTGGCCCTATATCTGTTTCCTCCTCATCCTGCCCATTGCCCAACCACTGCTAGATGAGTCTGCTGGTACATTGACCTAGACCACTACATTCCCCTTGCACTCTACACAGCCAGAATCTGACCCTGCTGAAAGTAAGGTTCCCCTTCCCGCATGTTATACCACCTTACACAGGGACAAAGAGGAAGGTGCAGATGAAAGTGCAGGTTCCTTCATCAGGTGGGGGGGGCATACTCGTTGGCGACGTCACTGGCACAGGGCCCCTCAGAGTATGCAAAAGTGTCGCTGCTGGTGGGAGGCGCCCCCGCCATGCAAACACACCACCGTACTTTGAGGGGCCCTGTGCCAGTGCCAATGCGAACGAGTGGGCCCCCCCTGCTTGCTCAGGATCACAGCACTTGCAACGTTGAAATACTTACCTCTCCCTGCTCCACCGCCGTGACGTAGTTCACGTTTCCTGAGCCCACTAAAGGCTTAAACCAGCCCTACCCCCCACAACTTTTGCAAAATGACCCCCAATTTCCTATGCCCAACTATTATTATAAAGTTAATTAAGATTGACAAGCTTCAGAAACAAGAATGGATGTTTTTGGCATTAAAATGGGCACTGTAGGTGTTTTCCTGGCCTCCACTCACTGCCGACTATGCTTCCCCATTGACTTGCATTGGGTTTCGTGTTTCAGTCGATCCCCGACTTTTAGCGATAATCGGCCGACTGCACTCGACTCGACTCTGGACAAAGTCGGGTTTCACAAAACCCGACTCGATCTTAAAAAAATGAAAGTCGCTCAACCCTACTTATGACCATGTGATATTTCAGTTTTTCTTTTTTAATACATTTGCAAAAATTTCTACATTTGTTTTTTTTTCAGTCAAGATGTGCTGCAGAGTGTACATTAATGAGAAAAAAATGAACTTTTCTGAATTTACCAAATGGCTGCACTGAAACAAACAGTGAAAATTTTTAACGGTTCTGAATAATTTCCATACCCACTGTGTATACCAGGAAGGAGGACATTATATATATATATATATATATATATATATATATATATATATATATATATATATATATATAGCTACTTTGAAGAACCTAGAATATAAGACATAATTTTAGTTGTTTCACACTTTTTTGTTAAGTATATAATTCCACATGTGTTAATTCATAGTTTTGATGCCTTCAGTGTGAATGTACAATTTTCATAGTCATGAAAATACAGAAAAATCTTTAAATGAGAAGGTGTGTCCAAACTTTTCGTCTGTACTGTATATATATATATATATATATATATATATATATATATATCTCAGGATTGCACGTGACCCAGTCCAAATTTTGCATGGGGGCACATCAAGCTCCAGATACGCCACTGGTGATGAGTGAACTTCTTGATGCTCAAAGTAAATGACTTTGCATAATTTTGCTAAGTAATTTGAGTTGCAGCTAATCGATTTGCCACAAATTAAAAATATTTGAAAGCCATTAATTGCTCTGAAAACAATGTGTATGTGTTATCGAATTGAAGCAGCACTATAATCACAAAGTTCAAGCAAACAGCGGTTGCCAACTATGTGTCCCTCTTTGTTCATGCCTCACAAACACAATGACTCTCCTTTATCTCTCTACTTATCAATTACAACTGTATAATTCTCTCCTCCTCACACACTAATCTTCTTCACTGCTGTACTGTCACACACTATCTGTAATGTCTATTCAGTACTTTATGGCTTTCTCTCCCTATATCTATGGCAAAGCTGTGAGTTGTGAAATCCTCTCACTGTCCAGATTCACGAAAAAATGTATACTGCTTTTTTGCTTTCATACTGACTTTGATCAAATTAATTTCCTCATCTCTATAAAGAATTTTTTTTATGATCACATATTGAGCAATTGGCTAATGAATGGACAGTCCTTCCGCGATGTGGTTATGTTGACAGCTCCTCTAAATACGGAATGCTGTTATTCTAGTAGAAGAACCCAAAATGCTTTCATTTTTTGGTCCTTGCCTCTGATGAAAAATCAGTTTATTAGTATGTGGTTGGCAAAGATTAGAGATGGTCCAAGACTAAATGCAGGCTCCGTGAAGGCAACAGTTTTAGTCTGCTCTTCTATTTTACTTAATATATGATATTTACCTCAGTTGCAGGTTTCTTGGGAGTTTTATTTTCTACAATATAAAAAAAAATAATGAATGAAGACAATTTGCAAATGGGGTTACATTTAGTTGTGAACTATACTCTAAGGGGTCTATCAGTTGGCACATTTGTATATATGTTCAAGGCTTAATATTCACAAATTCTGGGGAAGGCAATTTTTAGAAAAAAGGATATCACTGACAGACAGTAGAAGACACCTGTTGTAGAAGATCAGGTGTCCTATTATCCCTCATTCAATCATGTGTTACCTGTTAGCTTCAGAGTTCTACTAAGATGAAGAAGCAAAGTCATTACCAATAAAATCCCAGCAGTCACTACTGGTATCAGGAAACTTTGGCATTTCGAGGTAACACTTTCACTGAGCTCATCTGTAAAATGTCAAAAACATGAGAATTTGAAGATGAAAATTCATTTTTGAAATATAATTACCATTTTTCTTTGTAGATTTTACCTAACATTATCCTCATAAAGTTGAGCCAATAAAACCAACATTCTAATATGGTCCTAATTTCATCAACTTTCTATTCAGAGCTCACAAAAGGGATGATTTCAACAGCTTCAACTGGTTTCAGATGTCCAACATTCACAATCTAAGTTCGATGTGTGGACAAGCTGGAGGTCTCCTGACCTGAACAGTCTCTACAGCATATACAGTATGACGCTGTTGAGTTTAAATTAGGAAACACATAGCTAGTCTAGATTTTGTTACTTATACTCAGACTGTGAATCTTGGATGTGCAAAATCATCCTTACACAGACAAACTGCATTAAGAAAAAAAGTAGATTAGTAAAGTGCAAACATGATCAGAGCCATCCAAATTTTGACTGGAATAATATAATATTTCTAACATTGACTTGTAAATTAATATAATGTATAAACCAGAAACTTTCACCACTAAAATGTCCATATCTCATCATTTAATAGTTACACGGTACAAACTTTATTTATCAGTCTATGATCTTGCTAATTCATGGTTTGGTGGATGGACCTTGGTTAAAGTTGGCAATTATGAAGGTCCCATTATTACTAGTAATTAGAAATAAACATATTCTAATCATACTATGGGAGGACTTGAATTCTAAAATCTTAGCATATTCAGTGATTTGATTCCATGACTTAAATTTTCTTGGATTCGATCTTACATTTATCTGGAACACTCCTTTGGATACTGAAAGAAGAGGTATTGAACCAAACTTCACAAGTTATTTTTTCCCCATGTTTCCAGTTGTCCTTGGGAAGGGAGATTAAGTTCATTATGGTCCATGTTCCATCTGGTTTTTCTCGTGAGATTATCCGACCCTTGTGATAAATTCCTGATATGTTCCAGTATACGTGAACTGTATTATGAGCCGAAAGTACTACACAAGCCAAATGTAAAGACATAAGATGATTCCATGGGTGGAGATGACCGAGAATATGAACAGATGTTCTGAAGGTGGACCTGTCTGCAAATGTGAAATATGGGCAGCATTGAATAGACTTTACATTTATATGATTTATACTTCCATAATAACAATCTTTTTCCTATAGACTCCTAATATTTTTTGTCAAATTATGCATTTAGATGTTGATGTAGAAAGGGTAAAAAAACATAAGGATAAGAAGAAAATTGAGATCAAGAAAACTCAAAGGAAAGTAATTAAGAAGAGAAGAAATAGAAGAACAAGTAAAAGGAGAAAACTAGTAAATATGATTATGCGTAAAATTATCAAAAAGAACTGTGTTTACTAAGAAAATTGTGTTGTTTCTATATGTGACAAATATTTGTTTTATTGTATATGGATATATTGCTAGATTAGGTACACATTTGTGTAGGGTCTCACTTTATTAACCCCTTAGCATATATGTCTCCATTTATTCTGAAAAATCTTTTACATTTTGGGTGTTTTCTAAAAAAATTAAAACATAGAAATATAAAAATATTCACATCCCCTTTTCTTATTATGTAAATAAAAAAGTTACAAAAAGCAAAACATTTTATTTTATTATATTCCAAACTACCAACATAAGATAATATTTATCCTGCTAAGTGAACACCACAAAGAAATATAAAAATCGCAGATTTTTTGCCTACTAAGAAACTAAATAAAAAGAAATCAGAAAGTCAAATGAAATACTGCCAAAATGGTTCCATTAAAAGCTACAGCTTTCAGAATCTAAAAAAAAAAAAAAAAAGCTGACACATAACTCAACCAAAAAATAAAAATACAACTATAGAAATTTGTTTTCCTCCTAATTGTATTGATCTTCATAATACAGCTAAAATGTATTTAACTTTGCACAGTGAATTTTGTAAAAAAAAAATAAAATAACACCCTCAAAAAACAAGGGCAAAATGGATTTGTTTTTAAAGTAATTCCATCCTATTTTTTCTGTTTTGCTAAAACATTATTCAGTAAATGTAATAACGCTGCATAAACATTTAAGTCATCCAGAAAAAGGCAAGCATTTACTTGGTTATGTTGATGGGAAAATAGAAAAGTTTGGGCCATTACAACGTAAAAAAGAAACAAATTAAAGGAAAACAATTACAGTACTTTGTTCTTAAAGGGTTAAGGACCACATATTTATACAAAAACCTTCCATGTATATAAATTAATCCATTCCTATATTTTGACCAGACTATAAGCCCAAGTAGTCATCTTACCTCCAACAATCAGATTTGTTCCATTACCAAATTTCTCTAAACCAGCAGAATAACAATACACACAGTAATAGACTCCACTGTCATTGGTTTGTGCATGATATATCTCCAGGCTGGCTGTGTATTTCTCTTGTTTACAGACATATTTGTGTGTATCATTATCAGTTGAACATGACTTCACACGGACCAGGGCTTCACTGCTTCTCCATTTTCTGTAATACCAGGACATTTTAGTTATGGTGTCTAAGTCTTCGTTGGACACACAAGTAATGACAGCCATACCATTAACATCCAATAATGCAATGTTCTGTGGCTGATTCAAAACCATTTGACCCGTGATCCCTGTAAGAGTAGATACTACCAGACATTAAATGACATGCAAAGATTGGTCTTGCCACCTACTTTCAAGTTAATAAAAATCTTAATACTTCATTATACCAGACATTTTTGACAATTGTTTGCTTGCTGCTTTGTGAAAACAACTTGTGGAACACTCTTTTTGTTCCATATGACTGTGCCCATTATACTAGGTCCATAAAAGCTTGGTGGGGGAGTTTTGGGTGGAAGAATATAACCGGCCACATACAGCCTGGACCTCAACACCTGTAGGATGAACATGAAATGAGATTACGAAGCTAGTGCTCTCCAATGTCAGAGCCTGATCTCACAAATGCTCTTCTGGATGAAGGGGCAAATTTTCCCCAAATCTGATGTAATCAACAATTGAAACAATAGCATTATTTTTAAAATACCAAAAAAAAGTCATTCTATAACTTCATGTTTTCCAGGATTTAGCATCTATAATAAATAATGATAAAATGAGAACATTACATTTCTTACCTTGAATAAACAGAAGATAGACTACAGCCATATCTGCTGCTTAGCACAGAGGTCTGGTACACACTGGATGTTACGTGCTATTATATAGGCATATACTACCCATTTATGACCATAGATAGAAATGTTAATAGCTCTGACTCCTCCTTTCCCACTATGAAAGTCACTGTCAAATTCATGCTCAAATCTTCTCAGGCAGAAATAAAAATCTGTACAATAGAAAGAAAATCATCCTGACACTACAGCAAGGATACTTTTTGCAATTACATCCAGTGACTAACTCAACTTCTCCATCCAGGCCAGCCCTTTAATGACTCCTGAGCTTCCTCACAGATTTAAATTAAACCACATCCTTAGGATAACTCAAGTAAAGAAGTCTAGTTCTACACAGCACACACCTTCTATCAATTGGTCGATCATGATCAATGGGTTGCCAATCTGTGCTCTTGACAGTCTAGCTTCAGTTTCTTATGTCTGCCTCATACCTTTGTTATGTTTAAGCTGTGACCTGTGACATTCTCTCACTATCTAGATTCCCCTCAACTAGTCTGCTGCATTCACTGCCTATGCTTTTATACAGGCTATGTTATATCATATGATGTGATAGTTGCAAGGCATTTAAGGAAATCCCACCCAGCAGCAAGTCCTCGCCGCTGACCAGTACTAGCTACAATGGCAGAGCCTGGAAAAACAGCAGTAGCCAGACGCAGAGTATCTGCCTGAGCAGACCCTGGGACCAACGTCTCCGCTGCGGCTGGAGAAGAATGGGAGACCTGTTGTGAATTTGGTTTTTGGGCTCCCCCGGTGGTCGCTGGTGGTACTGGACTTGTGTGCTTCACTTTCTCTGTTCACCTGTTTCCATCAGGATGTGGGAGTATCCTATTTAGCCTTGCTGCTCAGTTATTCTAGTGCCGGCCATCAATGTAACCAGAGCCTTTCTGTTGCATGTTCCTACTTCTAGACTACTATCAGCTAAGTTGGACTCTTAGTCCTAAGTTTGTTTGCATTTTTGTTCCAGTTCACAGTTATGTTATGTTTCTGTAGCTGGAAGCTCTTGTGGGCCGAAATTACCACTCCGGTGTCATGAGTTGACACATGAGTCTTAAAGTAATTTCTGGATGGTATTTTAATAGGGTTTTCAGCTGACCGTGAAGTTCCCTATTGTATCTTCTTACTATCTAGTAAGCGGACCTCGCTTTGCTGAACCTACCTTCATACTGCGTATGTCTTTTCCTCTGAACTCACCGTCAATATATGTGGGGGGCTTCTGTCTCCTTTTTGGGGGAATTTCCCTAGAGGTAAGCCAGGTCTGTTTTTTCCTCTATTAGGGTTAGTTAGTTCTCCGGCTGGCGCTGGGCGTCTAGGGATAAAACGTAGGTACGTCACCCGGCCACTGTTAGTTGTGTGGTAGGTTTAGCTCACGGTCAGCTCGAGATTCCATCACCCAAGAGCTAGTCTGTTATTTAAGTTCTCTGACGTTCCCTTGCCATTGGGAACCATGACAGTATGGCCGGCCAAGGGTTAAAACCGTTGGCAGAAGAAAGGAGAGAAAAAGAAGTCTGCAGATTTTTTTTATTTTTTTTTTCTTCTGAGCTTGCTCTATAGTTGACTCAGTTGCATTTCTGCTCTAATTGCAGCCTTTGCCTCTCTCTCTCCTTCTAATCCTTGAATGGCTCTGATCTCACCTGATTAAAATGGATCCTCAGAGTTTGACTACAGGTTTGAATAATCTTGCTACGAAGGTTCAAAATTTACAGGATTTTGTTATTCATGCTCCTATATCTGAACCTAGAATTCCTATACCAGAATTTTTCTCCGGGGATAGATCTCGTTTCCTGAATTTCAAATATAATTGTAAATTATTTCTTTCCCTGAGATCTCGCTCCGCTGGAGATCCCGCACAGCAGGTTAGGATAGTAATTTCCTTGCTGCGGGGTGACCCTCAAGACTGGGCATTTGCATTGGCACCCGGGGATCCTGCGTTGCTCAATGTGGATGCGTTTTTTCTGGCTTTGGGGTTGCTTTATGAGGAACCTAATTTAGAGATTCAGGCTGAAAAAACCTTGATGGCCCTATCTCAAGGGCAAGATGAAGCTGAAATATACTGCCAAAAATTTTGTAAGTGGTCTGTGCTTACTCAGTGGAATGAGTGCGCCCTGGCGGCGAATTTCAGAGAGGGTCTCTCTGATGCCATTAAAGATGTTATGGTGGGGTTCCCTGCACCTACAGGTCTGAATGAGTCCATGACAATGGCTATTCAGATTGATCGGCGTTTGCGGGAGCGCAAACCTGTGCACCATTTGGCGGTGTCTTCTGAGAAGGCTCCAAAAATATGCAATGTGATAGAATTCTGTCCAGAAGCGAACGGCAGAATTTTAGGCGAAAAAATGGGTTGTGCTTCTATTGTGGTGATTCAACTCATGTTATATCAGCATGCTCTAAACGTACAAAAAAGGTTGATAAGTCTATTTCAATTGGCACTTTACAGTCTAAGTTTATTTTGTCTGTGACCTTGATTTGTTCATTATCGTCAATTACCGCGGATGCCTATGTCGACTCTGGCGCCGCTTTGAGTCTCATGGATTGGTCCTTTGCCAGGCACTGTGGGTTTGACCTAGAGCCTCTGGAAGTTCCTATACCTCTGAAGGGTATTGACTCTACACCATTGGCTAGTAATAAACCACAATACTGGACACAAGTGACTATGCGTATGAATCCAGACCATCAGGAGACGATTCGCTTCCTTGTGTTGTACAATTTACATGATGTTTTGGTGCTCGGATTGCCATGGTTACAATCTCATAACCCAGTTCTTGACTGGAAAGCAATGTCTGTGTTAAGCTGGGGATGTCAGGGGGCTCATGGAGACGTACCTTTGGTTTCCATTTCGTCATCTATTCCCTCTGAGATTCCGGAATTTTTATCTGATTATCGTGATGTTTTTGAGGAGCCTAAGCTTGGTTCACTACCTCCTCACAGAGATTGCGATTGTACCATAGATCTGATTCCGGGCAGTAAATTTCCAAAGGGTCGTTTATTTAATCTATCTGTACCTGAACATGCTGCTATGCGAGAATATATTAAGGAGTCCCTGGAAAAGGGACATATTCGTCCTTCTTCATCTCCCTTAGGAGCCGGTTTTTTCTTTGTATCTAAAAAAGATGGCTCTTTGAGGCCGTGTATTGATTATCGACTCTTGAATAAAATTACAGTCAGATATCAGTATCCTCTGCCACTGCTGACTGATTTGTTTGCTCGAATAAAAGGGGCTAAGTGGTTCTCTAAGATTGATCTCCGTGGGGCGTATAATTTGGTGCGAATTAAGCAGGGGGATGAGTGGAAAACCGCATTTAATACGCCCGAGGGCCATTTTGAGTATTTAGTAATGCCTTTTGGTCTTTCAAATGCCCCTTCAGTCTTTCAGTCCTTTATGCATGACATTTTCCGGGAATATTTGGATAAATTCATGATCGTGTATCTGGATGATATTTTGATTTTTTCGGATGACTGGGATTCTCATGTCCAACAGGTCAGGAGGGTTTTTCAGGTTTTGCATTCTAATTCCTTGTGTGTGAAGGGTTCTAAGTGTATTTTTGGGGTTCAAAAGATTTCTTTTTTGGGGTACATTTTTTCCCCCTCTTCCATTGAGATGGATCCTGTCAAGGTTCGGGCTATTTGTGATTGGACGCAACCTTCTTCGCTTAAGAGCCTTCAGAAATTTTTGGGCTTTGCTAATTTTTATCGTCGATTTATAACTGGTTTTTCTGATGTTGCTAAACCTTTGACTGATTTGACCAAAAAGGGTGCTGATGTTGCTGATTGGTCCCCTGCTGCTGTGGAGGCCTTTCGGGAGCTTAAGCGCCGCTTTTCTTCCACCCCTGTGTTGCGTCAGCCTGATGTTACTCTTCCTTTTCAGGTTGAGGTCGATGCTTCCGAGATCGGAGCTGGGGCGGTCTTGTCGCAGAAAAGTTCCGATTGCTCCGTGATGAGACCTTGTGCGTTCTTTTCTCGAAAATTTTCGCCCGCCGAGCGAAATTATGATATTGGTAATCGGGAGCTTTTGGCTATGAAGTGGGCTTTTGAGGAGTGGCGTCATTGGCTTGAGGGGGCTAGACATCAGGTGGTGGTATTGACCGATCACAAGAATTTGATTTATCTTGAGTCTGCCAGGCGCCTGAATCCTAGACAGGCGCGCTGGTCGTTGTTTTTCTCTCGGTTTAATTTTGTGGTCTCATACTTACCAGGTTCTAAAAATGTGAAGGCGGATGCCCTTTCTAGGAGTTTTGAGCCTGATTTCCCTGGTGATTCTGAACCTACAGGTATCCTTAAGGATGGGGTGATATTATCTGCTGTTTCCCCAGACCTGCGACGGGCTTTGCAGGAGTTTCAGGCGGATAGACCTGATCGTTGCCCGCCTGGTAGACTGTTTGTTCCTGATGATTGGACCAGTAGAGTCATCTCGGAGGTTCATTCTTCTGCATTGGCAGGTCATCCCGGGATCTTTGGTACCAGGGATTTGGTGGCTAGGTCCTTCTGGTGGCCTTCTCTGTCTCGAGATGTACGAGTTTTTGTGCAGTCTTGTGATGTTTGTGCTCGGGCCAAACCTTGTTGTTCTCGGGCTAGCGGATTGTTGTTATTTTTGCCTATTCCAAGGAGGCCTTGGACTCACATCTCTATGGATTTTGTTTCTGATCTCCCTGTTTCTCAGAAAATGTCTGTCATCTGGGTGGTGTGTGACCGTTTTTCAAAGATGGTTCATTTGGTGCCCTTGCCTAAGTTGCCGTCCTCTTCCGAGTTGGTTCCTCTGTTTTTTCAAAATGTGGTTCGCTTGCATGGTATTCCGGAGAATATCGTTTCTGACAGGGGGACCCAGTTCGTGTCTAGATTTTGGCGGGCGTTCTGTGCTAGGATGGGCATTGATTTGTCTTTTTCGTCTGCGTTCCATCCTCAGACTAATGGCCAGACTGAGCGAACTAATCAGACCTTGGAGACTTATTTGAGGTGTTTTGTGTCTGCGGATCAGGATGACTGGGTTGCCTTTTTGCCGTTGGCGGAGTTTGCCCTCAATAATCGGGCTAGTTCTGCCACTTTGGTTTCTCCTTTCTTTTGCAATTTGGGGTTTCATCCTCGCTTTTCTTCTGGTCAGGTGGAGTCTTCGGATTGTCCTGGAGTGGATACTGTGGTGGATAGGTTGCATCGGATTTGGGGACAGGTGGTGGACAATTTGGAGTTGTCCCAGGAGAAGACTCGACATTTTGCTAACCGCCGTCGTCGTGTTGGTCCTCGTCTTCGTGTTGGGGACTTGGTGTGGTTGTCTTCTCGTTTTGTCCCTATGAGGGTTTCTTCTCCTAAGTTTAAGCCTCGGTTCATCGGCCCGTATAAGATTTTGGAGATTCTTAACCCTGTGTCCTTTCGATTGGACCTCCCGGCATCTTTTTCTATCCATAATGTCTTCCATCGGTCATTATTGCGCAGGTATGAGGTACCGGTTGTGCCTTACGTTGAGCCTCCCGCTCCGGTGTTGGTTGAGGGTGAATTGGAGTACGTTGTGGAGAAGATCTTGGACTCCCGTGTTTCCAGACGGAAACTTCAGTATCTGGTCAAGTGGAAGGGCTACGGTCAGGAGGATAATTCTTGGGTGACAGCCTCTGATGTTCATGCCTCTGATTTGGTCCGTGCCTTTCATAGGGCTCATCCTGATCGTCCTGGTGGTTCTTGTGAGGGTTCGGTGCCCCCTCCTTGAGGGGGGGGTACTGTTGTGAATTTGGTTTTTGAGCTCCCCCGGTGGTCGCTGGTGGTACTGGACTTGTGTGCTTCACTTTCTCTGTTCACCTGTTTCCATCAGGATGTGGGAGTATCCTATTTAGCCTTGCTGCTCAGTTATTCTAGTGCCGGCCATCAATGTAACCAGAGCCTTTCTGTTGCATGTTCCTGCTTCTAGACTACTATCAGCTAAGTTGGACTCTTAGTCCTAAGTTTGTTTGCATTTTTGTTCCAGTTCACAGTTATGTTATGTTTCTGTAGCTGGAAGCTCTTGTGGGCCGAAATTACCACTCCGGTGTCATGAGTTGACACATGAGTCTTAAAGTAATTTCTGGATGGTATTTTAATAGGGTTTTCAGCTGACCGTGAAGTTCCCTATTGTATCTTCTTACTATCTAGTAAGCGGACCTCGCTTTGCTGAACCTACCTTCATACTGCGTATGTCTTTTCCTCTGAACTCACCGTCAATATATGTGGGGGGCTTCTGTCTCCTTTTTGGGGGAATTTCCCTAGAGGTAAGCCAGGTCTGTTTTTTCCTCTATTAGGGTTAGTTAGTTCTCCGGCTGGCACTGGGCGTCTAGGGATAAAACGTAGGTACGTCACCCGGCCACTGTTAGTTGTGTGGTAGGTTTAGCTCACGGTCAGCTCGAGATTCCATCACCCAAGAGCTAGTCTGTTATTTAAGTTCTCTGACGTTCCCTTGCCATTGGGAACCATGACAGAGACCGCAGCGGAGATGGCTTGAGATTCCCCCTGTGCAGAGGCGGGAACTCGACCCCTAACATTGTGGACATTTTTGTTGGTCTACCTGACCGTGGTTTTTCTACATTATTTTTCCATTTGTTAATCACAGTTTGAACGTTGCTGACTGGCATTATCAATTCCTTGGATATCTTTTTGTATCCCTTTCCTGTTTTATACAGTTAAGCTACCTTTTCCCGTAGATCCGTTGACAATTCTTTTGCTATCTCCATGATTCACAATCCAGAAATATCAGTAGCTGGATGAAAGATGCAAGAGTCTGTCTGGATCCCAGAAACTCACTCAGCTTTTATGCATACACACTGATTACAAGTAAACAGGTCACAGGTGAGGATGTTACCTTTAGTAGGCATTCAAACCCATTTGTGTCAAATTCTGTGCATGTTATCAGGCCAAAATCACCAGGGTATGTGAACTTATTATCAGGCTCATTTCGATGTTTTGGGTTGTCGTTATGATTTAAAAAGAGAAAACACAGTAGTTTGACAATAAATGGCTTCACCCAACCAATAACCTTGAGTGGAGAAAAAGTTTTGGTGTTATCATTCATATTCTCTGAAAAAAGGCCAAGCAAACAAAAATTCTGCCAGGGTATGTAAACTTTTGAGCACAACTGTATATGTATTCTATGTGTATATGTCTGTTTTTTCTATTCTTTTCTAACCTGTCAATGTGAGTTTACAGTACGTGGCTGATGAATTTCCTGCTTACATCCATCTATGTAATATCTATTTATATAATTGCCTTGTAATGTTTTCATTTCCTGTTCTGTCCAGATGTCACCGTATCCCAGAATTCCAAGTGGAGAAAGTTCACTAAGTTGATGTGTGTCTCAATATGGAAACTACTGCTGGTACCAACCTATTGCGCGGTACCACCGTCGCACCAAACACACACACACACTCTATATGCCGTACGCACCACACACATACACACACACTCACAAACACTCTCACACACTCATACTCACACACTCACACACGCACATGATGGCAGTCTGATTTACTGCGCCTACGCTAATTATGCGCAGGTGCAGTGAATCATTCCGCTGATCCTGGTGGCAGATGCCCGACGTGTCTACAGGCAGATGACGCCGGTCACATTAAAGGGGTTTTCCCATGAAAGAAAGTTGATTTTAAAAATTGACTGTGTCTGACCATGTACGGAGCATACCACATCTCCTGGGCGGGGAGGACGCAAAAGACAATACTGACAGTACAGCAGGGGATCAAAGTGCATTCATTTTGTGAGGTAAAATATTTCACTGTCAGTATTGTCCTTTGCTTACATGAGGGAAGAAGATAGCACAGTGGTGGAGAAATAGAGAGCAAACAAGGGGTGAGCACATGGGGTACACAGGTCAAAGAAGAAATGACATGAGAGGAGAAGACAGCAGATGGGGAGAGAGAAAGCACACAGGGGTTAGAGAGACAGAGCACAGGGGGGAGACAGCTCAAACGGGACATGAGGGAAGAACACAGCACAGGAAGGAGAAAGACAGCAGGCAAGGGGAATAGCACATGTGGTAGACAGAGCACAGACGGGAGAAGTCAGCACATGGGGAAAGAGAGAGTGGATAGGTGGGTGAGCACATGGGGGGAGAGATTCTCAACGCTGCAAAGCCTGCCCCCATTGTGACTTTACCGCCCTATCACATCGGGGCCTCCATCTAGTACCGAGGTCTCAAACTGCATTTCTCAAGGGCCGCAAACAGGTCATGTTTTCAGGATTTCCTTGTACTGCACAGGTGATAATTTAATCACCTACACACATAATGATTCCAGCACCTTGTGCAATGAGAAGGAAATCTTGAAAACACGCATGGTTTGTGGCCCTCAAGGAATGCAGTTTGAGACCCCTGATCTAGTATATACATATATGTGTGTATCACTGACATCTACAGTATATATCTATCTATTCTATGTGTATATATCTATTCTATCTATTCTATTCTAACCTGTCATGCTGTGATTATACTGTACGCGGCACATGAATTGCCAGCTTTTATTCTTTCTATCTATCTATCTTTCTATTTATCTATCTATCATTTACTTTAAAATACTTTAGTGGCAACACAATAATTTTCCTGCACTTTTACCGAATGTTACCGACTTTTTCCGATTTTAAGAAAAATGCTCATGTTACAGATCACAAATCCAAATACACAATATTCGTGCCGAATTTATGTTTGGCGATCGTTTTCCAAACATATTCACTCATCTCTAATTATGATTAATGTTTAGGCAGGAACAGGGAAGAGTTGGGTTAGCGAGTTGAGGTGATAAGCTTGTCTAAAAAGATGCATTTTTAAGCGCGTTTCCCCAATACACACTACTTAAGTTGAGGAGTTCCAGCGAAGTCAGCAAAAACCAGGGAACATAATTCAAATTGCATGGGCTAGGACAACCATGACTGAACACAATGAAGCACACACCTATGACTAAACGAGCAGTCTCCCATTCAGGTTCGGCAGCTGAGGGTGCTGCTGAGCATAGACGTTGGTCCCAGCGTCTTGCTCAGGCTTGTGGTATTATTATTATTATACATTTTTTATAGTGCCATTAATTCCTTGGCGCTTTACATGTGAAAAGGGGGCAAGTATAGACAAATACAATAAACATGGGCAAAAACAAGTCACTAACAGGTACAGAAGGAGAGAGGACCCTGCTCGTGAGAGCTCACAGTCTACAGGGGATGGGTGAGGATACACTAGAAGAGGGTAGAACTGGTCATGCGGTGGTTCAGTAGGTTGAGAAAGTTCATGATGTGGTGTCTTGCTATTGGTGGTCGAACATCTCCGGCTCTGGTGATGTGGCAGCTCCAGATTGGTCCATGGATGACTCCTCGGCTGGCTGGACGTGAGTGTTTGGGGTGGAGCCTTGCATTTAAAAGGCTCTCAGCGGCTCACGTGGGTGCGCTAGTATCATTTATGTGTGGCTATGTGAGTGGAGGCATTACTACTCTGTCTGCAAGTGTTGTATTTCTGTCTAGCTTTGGGACTGTACACATAGGCAGCAAGCGTCAGTGGGGGCAATTAACCACTTGGCTTATAGCGTCTGTTACCTACATGTGTGTGGTTAGCACAGTAGAGTTTCAGAGCAAGCTCAACCCTAGTCAGGGTATTATGCTCAACATCTGTTTAGTTTCTGTGTGGGATTGACACAGCTCTGCTGCCGAGCAAGCTTTTCCTTGTATTCTCCCTGTGACGTTCACCAGGGCATAGCACTCTGTTTACATATGTTCAATAACTCTCTGTGGAGTATCAGAGTTTGGTGCTTTATGCTCTGTTCACACTATGTGGCATTAACACAGTGTGTCCAGGCAATAGGTCCTTGTCTCTTCCGTCATTGTTCACACTAGCAGCAGTTTTACAAATCTGCACAGTGGACCCCAGGTTGCGATTGCACTTTGATTTATTTTATTTAGTGCAATCCGCCAACCCTAACAGTATACTAGCACCAGGGTCTGGCTAGTAATGGCGGATGAGCAGCGTCTCCAGTGGTACAACCAGCAGCTGGAGGACCGGCTGTCCACGATTGAGTGGGTGACTTCAACTGTGGATTTATCCGCAGTAGCGGCACAAGCAGTCAGCGAAGCCATCTCTAGGGTTTCTGGTGTTGCTCCTGTTCCCTCTTTTTCACATTTTCCACTACCGGATAAATTCTCAAGAGACAGCAAGGCTTGCAGGGAAATCGTGAATCAGTGATCAATTCAGCTGGAGTTACTGACCTCCTGTTTCTCTTCTAAGCGAGCTAAGGTGGGATTTGTGGTGTCTTTGTTGACGGACAGAGCGTTGGAGTGGGCTACTCCCCTGTAGGAGGGAGCATAAAAACCAGGTGGTTCGGAGCAACTCCCATTTTTTGGGTGCCCTAAAAGAGGTCATTTTGGGGCCACAAGTAAACCATGATACCGCACCAACTGCTGGCCCTAACTCAGGTTTCATCCTTGGTTAGTCAATTTGCCATCCAATTTGGTACTCTGGTTTCAGAGTTGGAGTGGTCTGATAAGGTCCTGATACCTATTTTTTGGAGGTGTTTAGCAGATCATGTCAAGGATGTTATGGCCACTAGGAAGATTCCCACTACTCTGGAGGAATTAATATCTGTGTCCACTCGCATAGATCTCCGGCATGTTGAGCGGGGGTTGGAGCGAGCTCAAAATAGAACTGGGATTCGGATGGCTCCAAACTTCGCCCATCCCAAGGATCCTCTAACTCAGGTTGATAATTCTATAGAGCCTATGGTTGTCTCTCGAGTGGAATCAAACACCCAGTATGTGGAGTAACGGAGTTTGGTGCTTAGTGTTCCATTCACACTGCGTGGCATTAACACAGTATGTCCAGGCAATCGCTCACTGTCTGTTCCCTCATTGTTCACACTAGCAGCAGTTTTGCCTCTCTACATGGTGGACCTCAGGTTGCGATTGTACTTTATTATTTATTTAATTTAGTGCAATCTGCCAAACCTAACAGACCCTAACAGTTATAACTATATAAAGTGCTTTTTCATAAAAATTACAGCGACGATTTTAATTAAAAAAAGATGTTAGTGATGCACATTGCATCACTAAGAATGCACTGGGGACCCTCTAGATGCTACAAAAAACATGACAGGTTTCACTTTTATTTTACCGTCTGCTTTTTATCTAGTCATGGAAAAAAGAGATTTGATTTTAAGTGGTCATTTTTAAATCGTAGAACATAAAATCTAGATTTTATATGGTTATATATGTCCATAATCATTAACCAATTTCCGACATCGGGTGTACATTTACGCCGATGTAGGACTCCCTCCCTTTGATGTGGGCTCCGGCGGTGAGCCCACATCTTTCCCAGTTGTCAGTTGTTTTGAACAGCTGGCATGAACCCGGAACAGCCACGGGTGGAATCGCAATCCACCCACAGCTCTTAATACGTTAAATGCCACTGTCAAACACTGACATCGGTAGTCAACATACACTTCTGGAAATCTTGCCGTAAATTCGCCTGCCAGTGACCACCATCCTGTGATCGCGGGTCATCAATGGGTTGACATGACAACCAGAGGTCTCCTGGAGATCTCTATGGTTGTCACTGCCGGCTTGCTATGAGCACCACCTGGTGGTCGGCGCTCATAGCAAGTGAGCAATTCGGCTACATACAGGTGATCTGATTATCGACTGTATGTAGCAGAGCCGATTGAGTTATTGCAGCTTCTAGACTCCAATGGAGTCTATTTAAGCATACCAAATGAATAAAAAAAGGTTTTAAAAATATAGAAAAAAAATCAAATCACCCCCCTTTTGCCCCATTCAAAATAAAACTATAAAAAAAATCAAACATACATTGAGGAAAAAAAGTATTTAGTCAGCCACCAATAGTGCAAGTTCTCCCACTTAAAAAGATGAGAGAGGCCTGTAATTGACGTCATAGGTAGATCCCATCTATGAGAGTCAAAATGAAAAAATATGTCCAGAAAATCACCTTGTCTGATTTGGCAATATTTATTTTGCAAATTATGGTGGAAAATAAGTATTTGGTCATTAACAAAAGTTAATCTCAATATTATGAATTATATCCTTTGTTGGCAATGACAGAGGTCAAACGTTTTTTGTAATGTAAGTCTTCACAAGGTTGGCACACACTGTTGGTGGTATGTTGGCCCATTCCTCCATGCAGATCTCCTTTAGAGCAGTGATGTTTTGGGCCTGTTGCTGGGCAACACAGAGTTTCAACTCCCTCCAAAGGTTTTATATGGGGTTGATATCTGGAAACTGGCTAGGCTACTCCAGGACCTTCATATGCTTCTTATGAAGCCAATCCTTCTTTGCCCTGGCGGTTTGCTTGGGATCATTATCATGATGAAAGACCCATCCACATCTCATCTTCAATGCCCTTGCTGATGGAAGGAGGTTTGAACTCAAAATCTCATGATAGATGGCCCCTTTCATTCTTTCATGTACACGGATCAGTCGTCCTGGTCCCTTTGCAGAGCCCAAAGCATGACGTTGCCACCTCCATGCTTCACAGTAGGTATGGCATTCTTGGGATGCGATAGCATTCTGTCTCCTCCAAACTTGAGTTTTGTTTCTACCAAACAGTTCTACTTTGGTTTCATCAGACCATATGACATTCTCCCAATACTCATTTAGACAATCCAAATGCTCTCTAGCAAACTTCAGATGGGCCCGGACATGTACTGGCTTAAGCAGGGGGACATGTCTGGTACTGAAGGACCTGAGTCCCTGGCGGCGTAGTGTGTTACTGATGGTAGCCTTTGTTATGGTGTGGAGGTGAAGTTTGGAGTGTGCCTCTTTGAGGTTGTGGACATGTGTCTTTTATAGTGATAACAAGTACAAACAATTGCCATTACTAAAGGTAATGAGTGGAAGACAGAAGAGCCTCTTAAAAAAGTTACAGGTCTGCGAGAGCCAGAAATCTTGCACGTTTCTAGGTGACCAAATACTTATTTTCCACCATAATTTGCAAAATAAATCTTGCCAAATCAGACAAGGTGATTTTCTGGATATGTTTTCGCATTTTGACTCTCTTAGTTGTGGTCTACCTATGAAGTTAATTACAGGCCTCTCTCATCTTTTTAAGTGGGAGAACTTGCATAATTGGTGGCTGACTAAATACTTTGTTTACCCACAGAACACATATTTGGTATTACCGCATTCAGAATTGCCTGATCTATCAATAGAAAAAAGGAATAACCTGATCGTTAAACGGCGTAATGAGAAAAAAAGTCAAAATGCCAGAATTGCATTTTTTTTGTCGCCATGAATTTACATTAAAATGCAATCACGGGCAATCAAAAGATCGTATCTGCACCAAAATGGTATCATTAAAAACATCAGCTCAGCGGTCAAAAATTAAGCCCTCTACCAACCCGAGATTAAGAAAAAGGGAAAGGCTACGGGTATAGGAAAATGACGCATTTGTTTTTTTCAACAAAGGTTGAAATTTTTTTTCACCACTTAGATAAAAAAGAACCTAAACATATTTGGTGTCAATGAACTCATAATGACCTGGAGAATCACAATGGTAGATCAGTTTTAGCATTTATTGAACCTAGGTGCTACAAAGTATTTTAAAGTCAGGTCCCTTACTATGTGACACTAGGAACTGAAGAATTTTTCATTGCCTCTGGATCAGGCCTCTATAACACACTAGATGCTAAAAACTATTTAAAAGTCAGGTCTTCTACTGTATGACATTAGGAACAGGAATATTTTTTGTGGTCTCTGCATCTGGCCTATATAGCACAATAGATGCTACAAACTATTAGAAAGTCAGGTCTTCTACTTTATGACGCTAGGAACAGAAAATGCCTTGTGGCCTCTGGATCAGGTCTCTATAGCACATTAGACACTGCAAACTATTTTAAAGTCAGGTCTCCTACTGTATGATACTAGGAACAGAATAATTTTTTGTTGCCTCTGGATTAGGCCTGTATAACACACTGGATGCTGAGATTTTCAGCCCATTTCTTTAGGCTGAAAGTGCCCCTCTCGGCTTATACTCGAGTCATTGTCTCAGGAGTTGGTGGGGGAGGGGGAGCGTCGGCTGTCACATACTCACCTGCTCCTGACGAGGTCCCTGCATCCCCAATGGTCTCCGGATGCTCACAGCTTCTTCCAGCATTGAACGGTCACCATTACCGCTCATTACAGTAATGAATATGGACGCGACTGTTAGGGCTAGCGGAACGCACCAAATGGATATAAAGACTTTATTATGATACATGCGTTCGCAGCCCGGGGTCCACCATGCAGGAGAACCTGCTGCTAGCAAATGGCAGAACTAAATGGTGGTATGAGCTACCTGTGTTACTTCACAGAGTAGCCGTGAACTCAAAGCACTGTGCTCTGTTAACCTTCACAGTTGCACAGGCTAACTACCCAAACAAGAGCAGTCAGTGGTCATGCATGCACACAAAACTCCTCGCCGGAGATGCCAGCATGCTAGGGCCTATTTCAGCCAAGTCCCTGAATACTCAAACACACAAACTCCTCGCCGGAGGTGCCAGCATTCTAGGGGCTTATTTCAGCCGGGTCCCTGAACACAATCATACGTGACCACACTGGTGCAAAGTACAACATAGAACAATACTAGCGCATGGCCGTGCGGCCATGCGAGCCTTAAATAGTTGCAGCACGTACAGGACCTTCCTGGAAGGACCAATGAGAGGCTGCCACAGAGCGTGAGCACCTACAGGACCTTCCTGAAGGACCAATGGCCTTAGCTGCAGTGTCTGATCATGTGACCCTTGATCTCAACTGAGATATCTTACTCTGGGCATGCTCAGAACGAGAAAAGCAGGACTTAGTCCCAGAAGCGTCTGCTCGCTGTTGCCCAGCACTGACTCCAATAGCAGAAGCAGGAAAAGCAGCAGTAACTCTCTGTACACAGTCAGAGTGAGCGAGACACTGGGACCGACGTCTCTGCTAAGCAGGCTCCACTGCGGCAGGAGAAGAATGGGAGACCGCAGCGGAGATGGCCCGAGATTCCCCCTGTGCCGAGGTGGGAACTCGACCCCTAACATTACCCACCTCCCTAGGGCCCCCCTCCTTGGGCCTCGCTACTTTCGAAGGCAGCAATGAGCTGTGGAGCCCGAATGTGCTCAGCAGGCTCTCAGGACTGTAACCCTTCCAGTCCGCCAAATAAAATTTTTTGCCACGAACCACCTTGCACCCCAAAATAGCGTTCACCTCGTAATCATCCATAGACGAACCCGATGTCCCGGCAGATGACTCAGAAAACCGGGACATGTATACGGGCTTAAGGAGGGACACATGAAAGGTGTCGGTGATACCAAGGCATGGAGGAAGGGCTAGACGGTAGACCACAGGGTTAACCTGTTCGAGGACCTTGAAGGGACCTAAGTAGCGAGGTGCAAACTTAGTGGACTCAACACGCAGCCTGATGTTACGGGCGGAGAGACACACTAAGTCGCCAGGAGCAAAGGTCGGGGCAGGGCGCCGATGTGCATCGGCGGAGGACCTCATTCTCTCCTTGGAGGCCTGGATAGCATCCTGAGTGCAGTCCCAAATGTCTCGTGCCTCTACTGCCCAGTCTGCCATCCTGGAATCAGTGGAGTACACGGGCATAGTCACAGGAACCCGCGGATGTTGGCCGTAATTAAGGAGGAAAGGAGTCTGACCGGTGGAGTCGGCTACAGCGTTGTTAAGGGCAAACTCAGCCCACGGTAACAAGGATGCCCAGTCATCCTGCCTGGCAGAAACAAAATGTCGCAAATAAGTGACCAGAGTCTGATTGGCCCTTTCAACCAACCCATTCGTCTCGGGATGATAAGCCGAGGAGAGATTTAACTCAATACTGAGTAGACGACAAAGCTCCCTCCAGAATTGAGACGCAAACTGGGGACCCCGGTCACTGACAATCTTGTCTGGCATACCATGTAAACGAAAGATATGCTTGATGAACAAGGCTGCCAGAGCCCGTGCAGACGGTAGCCGTGGAAGAGGCACCAAATAAACCATTTTGGAAAAATGGTCGGTGATCACCCAGATAATGGTGCAGTTTTGAGACTTGGGTAAGCCCACCACAAAGTCCATCCCGACCATCTCCCAGGGCCTGTCCGCCACAGGCAGAGAATAAAGCAACCCAGCTGGCCGTTGCCGAGGGGACTTGTTCTTGGCGCAAGAGACACATGCCCGAACATAGTCTGCGACATCACGAGCCATATGCGGCCACCAGTATGTCCTCTCCAGTAACTCAGATGTCTTTTGTTACCAAAATGTCCACCCACCCTGGATGAATGTGCCCAAGAGAAAACCTCCGGTCGCAAACTGGATGGTACAAAAGTCTTGCCCGGAGGCACAGACTCTAGCAAAACCGGGGCCACGGTTCTCAGGCTCTCAGTGGGGACAATAAGCCGAGGCTCCTCTTCCTCCTCCACAGATGACACAACGGAGCGATAGAGAGCGTCTTCACGAATGTTCTTCTCCCCAGAAAGAAAATGGAGGGTGAAATGAAAGCGGGAGAAGAACAAGGACCATCTGGCCTGGTGAGAATTTAACCGCTGGGCTGTCTGCAGGTACACCAAATTTTTATGATCTGTAAAGACTTGGAATGAAAAACGAGCTCCCTCCAAGAGATGTCTCCACTCCGAGAAGGCCAACTTCATGGCTAGCAACTCCCTGTCCCCGATGGAATAATTCCTCTCTGCTGGTGAGAAGGTCTTAGAAAAGAAGAAGCAAGGATGCTTCCGACCTTGAGCATCCTTTTGGAAGAGGACTGCTCCAGCACCAACAGATGAGGCAACCACCTCCATGATAAATGGCTTATCTACATCTGGGCGATGTAGGATGGGAGCGCTAGCGAAGTGTGACTTTATGGAGTTAAAGGCCTTGGGGACCTCCTCAGACCACAATTTGGGATTTGCCCCCTTCTTGGTGAGGGCAACCAAGGGAGCTACGAAAGTTGAGAAGTGTGGAATGAACTGGCGATAATAATTAATGAACCCCATAAAGCGCTGCACCGCTTTAAGAGAATGGGGTTCCTGCCAGTCCATCACAGCCTGTAGTTTGGCAGGATCCATAGTCAATCCCTGGGCGGAGATGATATAGCCTAGGAAAGGTAAGGACTCCTGCTTGAACATACACTTCTCTAACTTGGCATAGAGGGAGTTTGCCCGTAGGAGGTCAAAGACTTTGCAAACATCTCTCCGGTGGGAGTCAATATCTGGAGACTGAGTAGATGAGAATATCATCCAGATAGACTACGACCGAGGTGGTGAGCATATCCCGGAAGATGTCGTTCACAAAGTCTTGGAAAACGGCTGGGGCATTACAGAGCCTGAAGGGCATCACCAGATATTCATAGTGCCCAAACCTGGTGTTAAAAGCCGTCTTCCATTCGTCCCCCTCACGGATGCAAATCAGGTTGTAAGCAACCCGCAGATCTAGTTTAATAAACACCATTGCTCCCCGAAGCCTATCGAAGAGCTCAGATATCAAGGGCAAAGGATACTTATTTTTAGTGGTGATGGCATTAAGACCCCTGTAGTCTATGCATGGACGCAGTTCCCCACTCTTCTTCTGCACGAAGAAGAACCCAGCCCCAGCAGGTGACACTGACTTCCTGATGAACCCTCTTGCCAGATTCTCTTGAATGTACTGAGACATTGCCTCCATCCCCGGGAGAGATAACGGATAAACTCGACCCCGGAGAGGCTCATCACCAGGCAAGAGATCAATAGGACAGTCATAGAGGCGATGGGGCGGAAGAGTCTCTGCCGCCTTTTTGGAGAACACGTCTGCATAAGACCGATATTGCTTGGGGAGAGAGGATAGATCTGCGGGTACCTCTGTTGTAGCAACCTGAACGCACTCCCTCTGACACCTACCCCCACAAGATTCACCCCAACCCAAAATTCTGCCTGAGGACCACTTGATATGAGGAGAGTGGTACCGTAGCCATGGTATCCCCAACAGGACCTCAACAATTCCCTCAGGAATGACGAGCAGAGATATAATCTCCTGATGGGACGGCGACATGGACAGAGTAAGGGTACCGTCTCACTATACGATTTACCAACGATCACGACCTGCGATACGACCTGGCCGTGATCGTTGGTAAGTCGTTGTGTAGTCGCTGGGGAGCTGTCACACAGACCGCTCTCCAGCGACCAACGATGCCGAGGTTCGCTGGTAACCAGGGTAAACATCGGGTTACTAAGCGCAGGGCCGCGCTTAGTAACCCGATGTTTACCGTGGTTACCAGCGTAAAAGTAAAAAAAAAAAAAAACGTACATACTCACCATCTGATGTCCGTCAGGTCCCTTGCCGTCTGCTTCCCGCTCTGACTGAGTGCCGCCGTAAAGTGAAAGCAGATCACAGCGGCGACGTCATTGCTGTGATCTGCTTTCACTTTACGGCGGCACTCAGTCAGAGCGGGAAGCGGACGGCAAGGGATCTGACGGACATCAGATGGTGAGTATGTACGTTTTTTTTTTTTTTACTTTTACGCTGGTAACCACGGTAAACATCGGGTTACTAAGCGCGGCCCTGCGCTTAGTAACCCGATGTTTACCCTGGTTACAAGCGAACGCATCGCTGGATCGCTGTCACACACAACGATCCAGCGATGACAGCGGGAGATCCAGCGACGAAAGAAAGTTTCAAACGATCTGCTACGACGTACGATTCTCAGCAGGGTCCCTGATCGCAGTAGCGTGTCAGACACTGCGAGATCGTAACGATATCACTAGAACGTCACGAATCGTACCGTCGTAGCGATGAAAATGCCACTGTGTGACGGTACCCTAAGAGGGATGGTCTGGTGTGTTATCTGTGAGGGCAGTGTCGACCCATTCACCACTCGTACCGTTACTGGTTGCATAGCCAGGGGTATTGCGTGACGTTGGGCGAAGGCTGAAGACATAAAGTTGCCCTCCACCCCAGAATCCACGCAGAGCTCTACCGAGTGGGAGGATGAGCCAATAATTATTGTCCCCTTAAAGGACAATTTGGAGGCAAACGTCACCATGTCTAGTGTACCTCCAGCTACTACCACTAGACGCTGACGTTTCCTCGACCGCTGGGGAGCAAGATGGTGGCAAGATGTCCTGACTGCTGGCAAACATGACAGAGCTTGTGTGCACAAGCGGTCCGGGACTTAGATCCCTCATGTGACTCAGGAACCAGGACCGGAGATTCCAGAGGTTTGGCAAAGGTGGGAGCCAGCCGAAACCTCTGCCTACACTGAGCTCGCTCTAACCTCCGCTCGTTAAAACGGAAGTCAATACGAGTAGAGACAGATATTAACTCCTCCAGTGTGGCAGGAATCTCCCTAGTGGCCAGAGCGTCCTTAACGTGACCAGCCAGCCCCCTCCAAAATATAGGGATAAAGGCTTTATCCGACCACTCCAGCTCAGAAGCTAAAGTACGGAAGTGGTCGGCAAATGGCTGACCAAGGACTCACCCTGAGTTAATGCCAGCAGTTGGAGCACTGTGTCATTGGTAACTCGAGGTCCTAAAAAGACCTGTTTCAGAGTGTTCAGGAACAGCGGAGCACTCTGCGCCACATGATCGCCACGCTCCCACAGCGGTGTAGCCCACTCCAACGCCCTGTCCGACAAGAGGGACACAATAAATCCCACCTTAGCTTGCTCTGTTGAAAAACGTGCAGCCAGGAGCTCGAGGTGAATAGAGCACTGACTCACGAATCCCCTACAGGACTTGCTGTCTCCAGAAAATTTCTCTGGCAGCGGAAGGCGAGAGAATGTCGGAACAGGGGTGGCAGTGGACAAGGTTGCTGCAGCCATGCTAGCAGCCTGTACAGCAACTGCGGTAACATCCACAGCTGAGGTTGAGCTCTCGAGAGCTGCCAACCTACCCTCCAGCTGCTGGATATACCGCAAAGATTGCTGAATGTCCGCCATTTACTAGCCAGACCCTAGTATTATGTTAGGGCTAGCGGAATGCACCAAATGGATATAAAGACTTTATTATGATATATGCATTCGCAGCCTGGGGTCCACCGTGCAGGAGAACCTGCTGCTAGCAAATGGTGGAACTAAATGGCGGTATGAGCTACCTCTGTTACTTCACAGAGTAGCCGTGAACTCAAAGCACTGCGCCCTGTTAACTTTCACAGTTGCACAGGCTAACTACCCAAATGAGAGCAGTCAGTGTTCATGGTCATGCATGCACACAAAACTCCTCGCCGGAGATGCCAGCATGCTAGGGCCTATTTCAGCCAGGTCCCTGAATACGCACACACACAAACTCCTCGCCGGAGGTGCCAGCATTCTAGGGGCTTATTTCAACCGGGTCCCTGAACACAATCATACGTGACCAAACTGGAGCAAAGTACAACATAGAACAATACTAGCGCATGGCCGTGTGGCCATGCGAGCCTTAAATAGTTGCAGCACATACAGGACCTTCCTAAAAGGACCAATGCGAGGCTGCCACAGAGCGTGAGCACCCACAGGACCTTCCTGAAGGACCAATGGCCTTAGCTGCAGTGTCTGATCATGTGACCCTTGATCTCCACTGAGATATTTTACTCTGGGTATGCTCAGAACGAGAAAAGCAGGACTTAGTCCCAGAAGCATCTGCTCGCCGCTGCCCAGCACTGACTCCAATGGCAGAAGCAGGAAAAGCAGCAGTAACTCTCTGTACAGAGTCAGAGTGAGCGAGACGCTGGGACCGACGTCTCCACTGAGCAGGCTCCACTGCGGCAGGAGAAGAATGGGAGACCACAGCGGAGATGGCCCGAGATTCCCCCTGTGCAGAGGCGGGAACTTGACCCCTAACAGCGACTGCACTCCCAAAGGGGTGGAGCCACATATTCATTACTGTAATGAACGGTAACGGTGACCGCTCAATGCTGGAAGAAGCTGTCAGCACCTGGAGAAGATCATCAGAGAAGCAGCCAGGGACCGTGCTGGGAGCAGGTGAGTATAATGGGGAGGGTGAGCAGCATTGCACGATATTCACCTGTCCTCATTCCACCACTGGGCGCCGCTCTGTCTTCTGCATCCTCTGGCTGTGACGCTCAGGACAGAGGGCGTGATGACGTGGTTAGTGCGCGCCATCTGCCTGAATGTCAGTGCAGAGGACACAGAAGACAGAGCAGCGCCCGGCGGTGGAACGAGGACAGGTGAATATTGCAAGTGCCGGGGGCCTGAGCAACTAGAAGTTAGTATGCCATTTTTTTGTCTTAATCGCAGCAACAGCATATGGGGCAAATATCTCTATGGAGCATCTTATGGGGCCATAATCAACATTTGTGCAGCATTATATGGGGTAAATATCTCTATTGAGCATCTTATGGGGCCATACTAGGCATTTGTGCAGCATTATATGGGGCAAATCTCTATGGAGCATCTTATGGGGCAATAATCAGCATTTGTGCAGCATTATATGAGGCAAATATCTCTATGGAGCATCTTATGGGGCCATAACAGGCATTTGTGCAGCATTATATGGGGCAAATCTCTATGGAGCATCTTATGGGGCCATAATCAACATTTGTGCAGCATTATGTGGGGTAAATATCTCTATGGAGCATACTATGGGGCCATAATCAACATTTGTGCAGCATTATATGGGGCAAATGTCTCTATGGAGCATCTTATGGGGCTCTTATTAACTATTGTGCAGCATTATATGGGACATATTTTAATATGGAGCATCTTATGGGGCCCAACATGAACTGTATGGAGCATTATATGGGGCTCCTGATTCAATATCGATATTCAAAAACACTTAACCTACTGATATCTCAATTAATTTTACTTTTATTGGTATCTATTTTTATTTTTGAAATTTACCGGTAGCTGCTGCATTTTCCACCCTAGACTTATACTCAAGTCATTAAGTTTTCCCAGTTTTTTGTGGCAAAATTAGGGGTCTCGGCTTATACTCGGGTCGGCTTATACTCGAGAATATAAGGTATTTAAAAGTCAGATCCCCAACTGTATGACACTAGGAACTGATGAATTTTTTGTGGTCTCTGGATCAGGCCTTTATAACATCTAGATGCTACAAACTATTTTAAAATCAGGTCCCCGACACAAGGAAAGAACATTTTTTTGTGGCCTCTGCATCAGGCCTCTATAATATACTAGATGCTACAAACTATTTTAAAGTCAGGTTCTCAGGGATCTCTGAAGAAGGAAACCGATAGATTTCCGAAGCACTTTGGATTTTGGTCCTACATGCTCACTGCACTTTACTGCATCCCCATCACTTGATTTCGAGAGTCACGTGACCAAAGCCGTCACGCAGGTGTCCTGTAAGTACCCAAGCGTACATACGGATACTGCCGGACTCTGTGTAGGAACGCCTGTCACAGGACAGGACAGCGCTCCAACTTTCTATAGCTTTCACAGCTTGCATCACGGTTGCCTGCTATTCATCTTATCTGGGAAGTTTGTTGAATAAACCCACAACAAAGAATGTACCAAAGAACCTTAAGGAGACAAGGACTCTCATACAGCCATTTCAGGTAATCCCTGCTTGATCTATTTATTACTGTAGTGCGCTTCACAGGTTTACTACCAATCTAGCCTCAAATCTTGGTGGCACTATTTGATATAGTATCTGACATACTAATTCTTCCTCCACTTGTCCTTTAGACAATATTCACCACTATGCACATTTAACCACAGTGCAAGTTATCCTTACTTTGTAATCTCACAAAAACAACAATATTGTAAGAATGAGAACGAAAAAAAATCTACACAAGTAAAAATTGGCTGCAGCGGGAAGGGGGGGTTGACGTTTTCAATAAATATTTATCCACAAGACAAAATGATTTTGTCTTGATAAAGCGACACAGAACCGTGGGCGAAACGCGCGTCGGGGACTGCGTTTAAGGACCTACCTGGGTGTGCGTCACTCTGTTTCCCAGCAGTGGTAAGAGTCACCTTTATTATTTGTCTTGTGTATGCCAGGTTGGCCTATAGACTATATGCTACTATAGCGATAGGTCTCTTACCAAGTATGTCTGCATGCTGGTTCCACAGGTGATGTACACCCGGTGATCCCCACTCACCCTTTATACCATCCTGTTTGTACAATTTTTTAACTATTTGCTTATTGCTGATTAATTGTTATGTATTTATATTAATAAAGTATCTATTGCCTATTCACTCCAAGTCTCTCCTGTTCTTCAGCGGGAAGGGGGGGTTGACGTTTTCAATAAATATTTATCCACAAGACAAAATGATTGCTGGGAGTTTGGCTTCTGATTCCCTGATGATCCTAAAAGTGCGGAACCCAAAGCCCTTTGTGAATGGAGCACATGCTACCAATTCACTGATACACAGTAAATGAGCAATGGCCACACATGCTTACTATCCCTCCATTCACACAGGGAATATTGGGACCCTCATTCTTGTGATAAGTCTGTATTTGTATTTTAAAAACATATCTATGGCTTTGAGTGTACAAATTCTGACAACTGTGCTTCCAATCGAAGTGTGAACAGGATGTTATGCAGAGTCCAATTTTTGTGCTCAAACTAAACTTTTAAAATGGAAAAAAATGTCAAGTTATGAAAAAACAACCAACAAAAAAGGAATAAAAGTTTTACCACATATTAATTAGTCACCACAGCTACCACATCGTCTCTATGCCCTATCATTGCTGCTTTATGTTGACGTAATATCCTCTGCTGCTTATTATGAAGCATAAAGTAGGTCAAGGCACTGTTTCGCATTGACTTTGTAGAATGAGTTTTTAAAATAAAAGTAAAATGTGAATGCAATGAACAATTTTCAAAAAAGTCTTGCAGGAACTAGTAATAGGATCTGGTACTCTCATAATAAGATATATTGGCAAAAGTCTAATGTTGTACTGCTCCTTAGTTCAATAATTCACAGTTCAATAAGTCAATTTATGTGCAGTTCTCCTCCAAATCTGCCAACAAAGCAAAACACCCTCTTCTTGCATTGCTTTACGGCACCATTAGGCATTAATTTATTTTCGCTTATCTCATTTTCTCATATGACATGTATTAAAATCCTACTGCCGCTTTGACAATCCATAGGCTAGGTCTTTATTTGCTGATAGCAGGATGTTCAATCGTTCGTACGATCACCAATCCTAAGAGATCTGAAATACTGTTCCAATACAACAGGCAGGTCAACAGAACAAAATCAGTTTCAGGCAGCTTCCATTAACATGTCATATTTAACCAGTTAGTGCTCAGTGTTGATAAAAAGTTCACAGATTAACACGTTATGTTGCAGAAAGTTAAAAAATTAACACAACCCTTACCAATCTTTCCAAAAGTGCATCCTTTATTGTTAGGGTACACAAAATGTGTGTTCTTGTCTTAGTTGTCTGCCGCCAAATTATATATTGGAATTTTATGGCCGTCGAAATCACAAGACAGAGACATTGAGTCGTGTCTCAAATGAGTTCTGCTTTATTGGTTGTAATGTACAATAATTTATGGGGAAAAACATAAAGGACTTTGTCACACATTACCTCATTGCCATATCCTATAATTATTTCTGATAATTGTTGACGTCTGTCACCTAGATGTCATTATCTACTGTATTTTTTGGATTATAAGACGTACTTTTTCCCCCAAATTTGGGGGGAAAATGGATGTGCATCTTATAATGCGGATATACCTTACCGGAAGCGGGGGAGCAGGGTCTCAGGGTTGCTGCTGGAGGACACAAATGTGAAGCATTGCTGCAGGCCACAGGCTGGGGTGAAGGGGGTTTGGATGTGTACTGCTGCCAGTGTTAGGTGGTGCGGGGGGCTCTGCCAACATTTTGTGAAAGCCCAGAGCCCCCACACTTACATGGTTTACTATGCGTCACACTCCGGGAAAATGGGTGCCGGCGGCGGCACATGCGCAGATGGAGATCTCAGCATCCAGATCTCGGGAGATTAGTTGAGTTTTTCCATTTGCACAGATGAGTTTTTTTATTTGCACAGTTAGGCTATGTGCGCATGTTGCGGATTTGCTTGTGGAAATTTCTGCGCAGTTTCTGCATCTCTTGGCAGAAAATGCAGCAGCAATTCCATGCCATTTTTATGCATTTTTGTTGCGTTTTGTATGCGGTTTTGTATGCATTTTAATAAATCCATAGAGCTAAATAAAGATGGAGGGGTGTCAGTGCAGGGGTAGCACTGCTGCGGCAAGGCATGTCCTCTGAAAACTGGAGGAGTGTCTACTCCAGTAAGAGGGGAAATAGGAGAGCAGGGCAGGCCAGACAGGTCCTTGTAGTGGGAGACTCAATTATTAGGGGAACAGATAGGGCAATCTATCAGAAACACAGGGATCGTCAAACGGCGCGCTGCCTACCTGGCGCTGGAGTCCGACACATCGCTGATCGGGTGGACAGATTACTGGGAGGGGCTGGTGAGGACCCAGCGGTCATGGTGCACTTTGGCACAAATGACAAAGTTAGAGGTAGGTGGAAGGTTCTTAAAGATGATTTCAGAGAATTAGGCTGCAAGCTGAAAGCAAGGACCTCCAATGTGGTATTCTCTGAAATACTGCCTGCACCACTTGCCACGCCAGAGAGGCAATGGGAGATTAGGGAGGTTAATAAGTGGCTCAAGAATTGGTGTAGGAAGGAGCGGTTTGGGTTCCTGGAGAACTGGACTGACTTCTCAGTTGGCTACAGGTTCTATGGTAGGGATGGGCTGCACCTCAATGGGGAGGGTGCAGCTGTGCTGGGGGAGAAAATGGCTAGAAGGTTGGAGGAGTGTTTAAACTAGGGATTGGGGGGTATTCATTTTATAGGAGGGGAAGATAGTGCAGATAGTGTCCTGGGCACAAATAATGAAATTGGGGGTGGGGATGGCATCGGGGGTGTGGTTAGAACAGTTACCGTATATACTCGAGTATAAGCCAAGATTTTCAGCCCATTTTTTTGGGCTGAAAGTCCCCCTCTTGGCTTATACTCGAGTCATACCCAGGGGTCTAGTTATACTCACCTGCTCCTGATGCAGTCCCTGCAGGTCCCTGGCTGCCCGGCGCCCCAGCTTCTTCCTGTACTGAGCGGTCACATGGTACCACTCATTACAGTAATGAATATGCGGCTCCACCTCCCATAGAGGTGGAGCCGCATATTCATTACTGTAATGAGTGGTAACGGTAACCACTCAGTACAGGGAGAACCAGCAGCACCGGGGAAGCAGGGACTGCACCGCGCTATGAGCAGGTGAGTATAATGGGGAAGGGGAGCGCTGCGTGATATTCACCTGCTCCTCATTCCAGCACCGCTCCATCTTCAGTGTCTTCTGCAGTGACGCTCAGGTCAGAGGGCGCGGTGACGTGGTTAGTGCGCGCCCTCTGCCTGAACGTCAGTGCTGAAGACACTGAAGATGGAGCGGCACCGGAACGAAGTCAGGTGAATATTGAAAGTGCCGGGGGCCTGAGCGATGGAGAGGTGAGTATGTGATTTTTTTTTATCGCAGCAACAGCAAATGGGGCAAGTGTCTGTATGGAGCATCTATGGGGCCATAACATTTGTGCAGCACTATATGGGGCAAGTGTCTGTATGGGGAATCTTATGGGGCCATAATGTTTGTGCAGCACTATAATGGGGCAAGTGTCTGTAGGGAGCATCTATGGGGCCATAACATTTGTGCAGCACTATATGGGGCAAGTGTCTGTATGGGGCATCTTATGGGGCCATAACATTTGTGCAGCACTATATGGGGCAAGTGTCTGTATGGGGCCATAATCAATGTTTGTGCAGCACTATATGGGGCAAGTGTCTGTATGGGGCCATAATTAACGTTTGTGCAGAATAATATTGGGCAAATATGTCTATGGAGCATCTTATGGGGCCATTATTAACCTTTATGCAGTATTATATGCGGCATATTTTAATATGGAGCATCTAATGGGGCCATCATAAACTTTATGGGGCATTATATGGGGCTCCTGAATCAATATGGGATATTCAAAAACACTTAACCTACTGATGTCTCAATGAATTTTACTTTTATTGGTATCTATTTTTACTTTTGACATTTACCGGTAGCTGCTGCATTTCCCACCCTAGGCTTATACTCGAGTCATTAAGTTTTCCCAGTTTTTTGTGGCAAAATTAGGGGGGTCGACTTATACTCGGGTCGGCTTATAGTCAAGTATATGTGGTAATAATTTAAGAAAGAATAGAGGTACAGAGAGATACATAAAGTGCATGTATACTAATACCAGGAGATTCGCCAACAAAATGGAGGAATTAGAATTAATGTTGTTGGAACATAACTATGACATGGTGGAGATATCTGAGACATGGCTGGATGAGAGCCATTACTGGGCTGTTAACTTGCAGTGTTATAGTCTGTTCAGAAATGACCAAACGGATAAGTGAGGGGGAGGGGTGTGTCTATATGTAAAATCATCCTTAAAACCCATCCGGCGTGATAATATATGTAAATCTAATGAAAATGTAGAGTCCCTGTGGGTGGAGATAAGGGGAGGGGGAAAAAAAATAAATTACTGATAGGGGTTTGTTATAAGTCTCCGAAAATAATGGAAGCAATGGAGAATATCCTCGTAAAGCAAATAGATGAAGCTGCGACTCAAGGAGAAGTCATTATTATGGGGGACTTCAACTATCCTAAAATACATTTGGGAACAGAAACCTGCAGTTCCAGCAAAGGTAATAGGTTTCTGACAACTGTGATAGACAATTACCTTTCACAACTGGTTCAGGACCCAACAAGAAGGGGGGCACTGCTAGACCTAATATTAACCAACAGGCCAGACCGCATATCAAATATAAGGGTTGGGGGTCACTTGGGGAATAGTGATCACAAAATAATAAGTTTTCATGTCTCCTTTAATAAGATGGGTAGTAGGGGGGTGACAAGGACACTAAACTTCAGGAGAACAAATTTCCAACGGATGAGAGATGATCTTATTACAATAAACTGGGATGATATCCTGAGACATAAAAATACAAAAAGAAAATGGGAGACGTTTATTAGCATCCTGGATAGGACCTGTGCACAGTATATACCGTATGGGAATAAACATACTAGAAATAGGAGGAAACCAATATGGCTAAATAGAGCGGTAAGGGGCGCAATAAGTGACAAAAAGAAAGCATTTAGAGAACTAAAGGAAGTAGGTAGTGATGAGGCATTAAATAAATACAGAAATTTAAATAAATTCTGTAAAAAGCCAATCAAGGCAGCAAAGATTGAAACAGAGAGACTCATTGCCAGAGAGAGTAAAATAATCCCAAAATACTCTTTAACTACATGAATAGTAAGAAACTAAAAAATGATAGTGTTGGTCCCCTTTATAAAATGTCTGGGTAAAATGGTGGATGAGGATGAGGAAAAAGCCAATATGCTAAATGACTTTTTTTCAACAGAATTTACACAAGAAAATTCCATGACGGACAACATGATCAGTGATAACAAAAATTCTCCATTAAAAGTCACCTGCTTAACCCAGCAGGAAGTACGGCGGTGTCTAAAAATCACTAAAATTGACAAATCTCCGTGCCCGGATGGGATACACCCCCGAGTACTGCAGGAATTAAGTGCAGTCATTGAAAGAGCATTATGTTTAATCTTTAAAAACTCCATAATAACAGGGTCTGTACCACAGGACTGGCATATAGCAAATGTGGTGCCAATATTCAAAAAGTGAGAAAAACTGTACTATGAAATTATAGGAACCAAAGAGACACGAAGTATATAACTCATGAATATATAAAAGAATATATATGTTTATTGATATACAGAAAAACAAACAAACAAAAAATAAATGTACCAAGAAATAATTACAATCCAGAAAATCAATAGTATTTACCACAGAGTCATGAGAATGTTGAGAAATGGGTGCACCAAAACCAGTGTTGCACCATGGACAAAGAGGGGTATACAATGTAGTAACACAATTGTATTGGGTATCTATTGTTTTAAAGTGCCAATGCTTAATATACCGCTGATAAGTGTTACACAGAGTAAAAGGGATATACCCTATAGTACAGTGACCACCGTTCTATCAATATAAGGGAACTAGTCCCATGCTGTCCTCTTACCCTTCTCCTTGTCCATGTGTGTCAACACGCGCCCCTACGCGCATGGCGCCCGTTTTCGTCACAGACATCCGCCGCATAATAGCACCGCCATGGACTATAAAAGCCGGATTGGGAGACATGTATGCTATGCGGGCCCCCCGAGGAAGCCGTGGGCGAAACGCGCGTAGAGGCGCGTGTTGACACACATGGACAAGGAGAAGGGTAAGAGGGCAGCATGGGACTAGTTCCCTTATATTGATAGAACGGTGGTCACTGTACTATAGGGTATATCCCTTTTACTCTGTGTAACACTTATCAGCGGTATATTAGGCATTGGCACTTTAAAACAATAGATACCCAATACAATTGTGTTACTACATTGTATACCCCTCTTTGTCCATGGTGCAACACTGGTTTTGGTGCACCCATTTCTCAACATTCTCATGACTCTGTGGTAAATACTATTGATTTTCTGGATTGTAATTATTTCTTGGTACATTTATTTTTTGTTTGTTTGTTTTTCTGTATATCAATAAACATATACACTCACCGGCCACTTTATTAGGTACACCATGCTAGTAACGGGTTGGACCCCCTTTTGCCTTCAGAACTGCCTCAATTCTTCGTGGCATAGATTCAACAAGGTGCTGGAAGCATTCCTCAGAGATTTTGGTCCATATTGACATGATGGCATCACACAGTTGCCGCAGATTTGTCGGCTGCACATCCCAAAGATGCTCCATACAAGGCAGGATGGATCCATGCTTTCATGTTGTTTACGCCAAATTCTGACCCTACCATCCGAATGTCGCAGCAGAAATCGAGACTCATCAGACCAAGCAACGTTTTTCCAATCTTCTACTGTCCAATTTCGATGAGCTTGTACAAATTGTAGCCTCAGTTTCCTGTTCTTAGCTGAAAGGAGTGGTACCCGGTGTGGTCTTCTGCTGCTGTAGCCCATCTGCCTCAAAGTTCGACGCACTGTGCGTTCAGAGATGCTCTTAGGCCTACCTTGGTTGTAACGGGTGGCGATTTGAGTCACTGTTGCCTTTCTATCAGCTCGAACCAGTCTGCCCATTCTCCTCTGACCTCTGGCATCAACAAGGCATTTCCGCCCACAGAACTGCCGCTCCCTGGATTTTTTTTCTTTTTCGGACCATTCTCTGTAAACCCTAGAGATGGTTGTGCGTGAAAATCCCAGTAGATCAGCAGTTTGTGAAATACTCAGACCAGCCCTTCTGGCACCAACAACCATGCCACGTTCAAAGGCACTCAAATCACCTTTCTTCCCCATACTGATGCTCGGTTTGAACTGCAGGAGATTGTCTTGACCATGTCTACATGCCTAAATGCACTGAGTTGCCGCCATGTGATTGGCTGATTAGAAATTAAGTGTTAACAAGAAGTTGGATAGGTGTACCTAATAAAGTGGCCGGTGAGTGTATATTCTTTTATATATTCATGAGTTATATACTTCATGTCTCTTTGGTTCTGATTGATTAAAGAAGTATCTTAGGGTATTATCCCGATGAGTCCTGGTTTATCCAGACAGGACTGTCCCCTTCATAGATATGGTTTCTGTATCTGAGGTTTTGTTTCTATGAAATTATAGGGCAGTAAGCTACTGTGGGTAAAATCATGGAGAGTTTTCTAAGAGATGCTATACTGGAGTATATGAAGAAGAATATCCTCATGACTAGTGTTGAGCGATACCTTCCGATATCGGAAAGTATCGGTATCGGAAAGTATCGGCCGATACCGTCAAAATATCGGATCTAATCCGATACCGATACCCGATCCCAATGCAAGTCAATGGGACGAAAATATCGGAATTAAAATAAACCCTTTATAAACTTGTAGGTTCATTCTACATGAAGGAAAACAACTAAGAATAATGTAGGATGTATTGGGGGACTTGGCGGAGACATTAAAGGCACAGAGGTTTAGCCCAATCTAATAGAATAGCAGGATTTTTTTTTTTTTTTTATGACGTTCGGCGTTAGAAAGATTTTGACTATGTTAATTTTTTTTTATTTTGTCAGATATTGATGTTTCACTACTTCCACGCCCTTCACCTTCTTTTTTACTTCTCCCACACTTTCTTCTTCATTATCCTCATCATCAGCTTCTTTGACATCAACTTCTTCACCTTATTCATCTTCTTCTTCATCTTCTACCTATTATTTTTTTGGTTACATTGTTCATATTCTTTTTATTTTACTATTATCTTCATCATATTCTACTTCTTCATCATATTCTTATTTGTGACAGGCATTCCCGTAGTTGTTATCTATAAAAGTTTGAAGATTACACCTTCCGTTCTGCCTGTCACAAAACAGTTACATTTGTCCGCGTTCAGTTTGGCCTGCAGCATCAGGCTTTATCCAGGGGCACCACGAGGAGGAACGGACTCACCCCCATACACTGCTTAGTCTTCTTCTGCTTATAATTTAGATAATATTTTTTGCTCTGATATTTAGTGTTATGCTTAATGTTCTTCTGCTCTTTGTTCTGCAGCCTCTTGTTCTTCTGCTTCTCGGTCTTCCAGGTCGTCGTCGTCTCCAGGGTCGTCGTCTCCGGGGTCGTCGTCATCGGGGTGGTCTTCAGGGTCGTCGTCTCCGGGGTCGTCGTCATCGGGGTGGTCTTCAGGGTCATCGTCTCCAGGGTCGTCGTCATCACGGTGGTTGTCGTCTCTGGTGTCGTCGTCATCTTAGGGGTGGTCTTCCGGGTCATCGTGTTTAGTCTCTTGAACTTGGAAATGTAGCAGAAGGTACAAGAAGGCTGAGAAAATGCCGAGAAACAGCTGATGGAACTGGAACTCGGATGGCTACCCGAAGGTCCAAGAGCCAATGGAACTACCGAGGACCAGCTGACGTTACTGGAACCCGGTTACTAAGCAGGAGGTACCCGTGCCTGAAAGCACTACCAAGGACCACCTGACGTTGGTGGAACTCGGATACCCAGAGGGAGGCACCTAAGCCAAAGGCTCTGCCCGGAACCAGCTGACGGTACTGGAACCAGGATGGGGAGCAGAAGGTACAAGAGCAAAAGACACTGCCGAGAACCAGCTGACGGTGCTGGAACCCGGATGGGTAGCCGAAGGTCCAAGAGCCAATGGAACAACCAAGGACCAGCTGACGTTACTGGAACCCGGTTACTAAGCAGGAGGTACCCGTGCCTGAAAGCACTACAAAGGACCACCTGACGTTGGTGGAACTCGGATACCCAGAGGGAGGCACCTAAGCCAAAGGCTCTGCCCGGAACCAGCTGACGGTACTGGAACCAGGATGGGGAGCAGAAGGTACAAGAGCAAGTGTCTGCGTGGCTTTTGCAGGACACGATGCCGGCTGCACAGCAGGGGAACAGCTGGCGGTGCTGAACCCCACTGACACATTGGCTGGTGTTTTTCTCTGTGCAGCTAGCAGTACCGGGCCCCAACTGGCGGTGTTAGAGCCCGGGGTCAGCAGGAGGAGGAGATGGAGCAGAGTGTAGGCCGAAGCCTGCACTGGCGGCAGCTTTGGGTCTGTTGTGCCTGCGTGGCAGTTGCAGGACACGTTGCCGGCTGCACAGCAGGGGAACAGCTGGCGGTGCTGAACCCCACTGACACATTGGCGAGGTGTTTGGCTCTGTGCAGCTAGCAGTACCGGGCCCCAACTGGCGGTGTTGGAGCCCGGGCTCTGCAGGGGGAGCAGAGTGTAGGCCGAAGCCTAATTGAACCAATTTCAAAGGTAACCTTTAACCCCCCCTCAGGGGTTACAAAGTAGAAGAGCCACAGCTTATGCAGCAGTAGTGCTGCACAAGTCAAAGGTTGCTCTTTTAATTTTGCTCCTTGCACACGCTGAATGAAACACGTATAACATTTAGCCCTTTATACAGTCAAACTGTGTTGGAGGCGCGAGTTCCCTTTGTAATGAGACGCAGCACAGATGTCAAGAATCCCACCTTGGTGCTGGGTGCAGCCTCCTGAGCGTTGTTATTTGCTGTACAGGAGTCTGTGCTGTCGTGTTATCCCCTGGCCTAGCGCTGTTAGCGCTGCCCATCTTCTGACATCATTTAATGTCGGTCGGTGCGGTTCGCGATGACCATGAATCCCAGCCCCGCAGTGTCTTAACATTGTTAAAACACTGCGGGGCTGGGATTCATGGCCTGGCGCAGCACATATGTTCGCCTCTCACCCTCGGGTCCTTACACCCGCTTCAGACTGTGCGGCGTCAGCTGATCCCTTATCGCATGCCACGGCCATGAAGCCGCACAGTCTGAAGAAGGCGGAAGGAGATGAGGGACAGGCGAACTGATGCACTGATCATGCCCATCAATCACACCCTCGCAGTCCCAATAAATAAGACACCGAGGGGCGTTGTGTGGGTCAGGGCGGCCGCAGAGGCGCAGGCAGCCAAACAATGATGCCAGAAGACGGGCAGCGCTACCAAGGGGGTTGCAGCGTGTCATTACAAAGGAAAGTCACACCACCGGGATGGTTAAATGGTCACACAGAGGACACATTTTAGACGTGTTTTCAGTTCCACATGTGCGAGGAGAATACGTTTATGAGCCACCTTGCACACATGCAGCATTACCGCTGTACAAGGTGGCTGTAAAACGTACAAACGCCTGGGGGAGGGGGGACAGGTTCCCTTCAATTTCAGTTCTGGTGTCTGCGTGGCTTTTGCAGGACACGATGCCGGCTGCACAGCAGGGGAACAGCTGGCGGTGCTGAACCCCACTGACACATTGGCTGGTGTTTTTCTCTGTGCAGCTAGCAGTACCGGGCCCCAACTGGCGGTGTTAGAGCCCGGGGTCAGCAGGAGGAGGAGATGGAGCAGAGTGTAGGCCGAAGCCTGCACTGGCGGCAGCTTTGGGTCTGTTGTGCCTGTGTGGCAGTTGCAGGACACGTTGCCGGCTGCACAGCAGGGGAACAGCTGGCGGTGCTGAACCCCACTGACACATTGGCGAGGTGTTTGGCTCTGTGCAGCTAGCAGTACCGGGCCCCAACTGGCGGTGTTGGAGCCCGGGCTCTGCAGGCGGAGCAGAGTGTAGGCCGAAGCCTAATTGAACCGATTTTAAAAGTAACCTTTAACCCCCCCTCAGGGGTGAAAAACTACAAGAGCCACAGCTTGGGCAGCAGTAATGCTGCACAAGTGAAAGATTGCTCTTTTAATTTTGCTCCTTGCACACGCTGAAAGGAACACGTACAACATTTAGGCCCTTACACAGTCAAACTGTTTTGGAGGCGTGAGTTCCCCTCGTAAGGAGATGCAGCACAGCTTGCAAAAATGCCACCTTGGTGCTTTGCGCGGCCTCCTGAGCATCGTTATTTGTTGCACAGGAGTCTGCGCTGTCGTGTTATCCCTTGGCCTTGCGCTGTTAGTGCTGCCCTTCTTCTGACATCATTTGATGTCGGCCGGTGCGGTTCGCGATGCCCATGAATACCAGCCCCGCAGTGTCTTGACATAGTTAAAACACTGCAGGGCTGGGATTAATGGCCTGGCGCAGCACATATGTTCGCCTCTCACACTCGGGTCCTTACACCCGCTTCAGACTATGCGGCGTCAGCTGATCCCTTATCGCATGCCACGGCCATGAAGCCGCACAGTCCGAAGAAGGCGGAAGGAGATGAGGGACAGGCGAAGAAATGCACCGTTCATGCCCGTCAATCACACCCTCGCAGTCAAAATAAATAAGACACCGAGGGGCGTTGTGTGGGGCAAGGCGGCCGCAGAGGCGCAGGCAGCCAAACAATGATGCCAGAAGATGGGCAGCGTTACCAAGGAGCTTGTTGCGTGTCAATACAAAGGAAAATCACACCTGAGGGACGTTTTAATGGTCACAGAGGACACATTTTAGACGTGTTCAGTTCCACGAGTGCAAGGAGAATAAGTTTCTGAGCCACCTTGCACACATGCAGCATTACTGCTGTACAAGGTGGCTGTAAAACATAAAAACACCTGGGGGAGGGGGGACAGGTTCCCTTCAATTTCAGTTCTTGTGTCTGCGTGGCGGTCGCAGGACACGTTGCCGGCTACACAGCAGGGGAACAGCTGGCGGTGCTGAACCCCACTGACACATTGGCTGGTGTTTTTCTCTGTGCAGCTAGCACATCTGGGCCAAAACTGGCGGTGTTAGAGCCCAGGGTCAGCAGGAGGAGCAGGGGGAGCGGAGTGTAGGCCGAAGCCTGCACTGGAGCAAGTTGAAAGGAAACCTTTAACCCCCCCCCAGGCATTTGTAGCTGAAAGAGCCATTGTGTACAGCACTAATGCTGGAAAAGGTAAACTTAGCTCTTTTAATTATGGTCCTTGCACATGCTGAACCTAACACTTATGAAATGTGTCCCCTCACAGCGTTAAACCGTCCGGTAGGTGGAACTTTCCCTTGTCGTGTGACGCAGCACAGCCATCATTTTTACCCCCTTGGCGCCGTGCGCCGCCTCCTCAGCGTTGTTTGAATCTGTCCCGGAGCCTGCGCTGTTAGGTTAGCCCTTGGCCATGCACACATGTTGCGCTGCCCGTCTTCTGACATCATTTGGTGTCAGGCTGGCTGCGCCTGTGCGGGTGTGCTGGCCGAGATCCCGCCTCGCAGTGTCGTCTAATGTAATCCCACCGCGGGCCTGGGATCCGTGACCATGCGCAGTGCATATCCTCGCCTCTCACTCCCCTCCCTACGGCTTCTTCAGACTGTGCGGTGTCACGGCCGTGGCATGCTATTAGGGATCAGCTGACACCGCACAGTCTTAAGAAGCCGTAGGGAGGGGAGTGAGAGGCGAGGATATGCACTGCGCATGGCCATGGATCCCAGGCCCGCGGTGGGATTACATTAGACGACACTGTGAGGCGGGATCTCGGCCAGCGCACCCGCACAGGCGCAGCCAGCCTGACACCAAATGATGTCAGAAGACGGGCAGCGCAACATGTGTGCATGGCCAAGGGCTAACCTAACAGCGCAGGCTCCGGGACAGATTCAAACAACGCTGAGGAGGCGGCGCATGGCGCCAAGGGGGTAAAAATGATGGCTGTGCTGCATCACACGACAAAGGAAAGTTCCACCTACCGGACGGTTTAACGGTGTGTGGGGACACATTTCATAAGTGTTAGGTTCAGCATGTGCAAGGAGCACCACGAAAAGAGGCACTTTTTCCCTTTGCATCATTACTGCTGCACAAGGTGGCTCCTTCAGTAACAAACGCCTTGGGGGGGGGGACAGGTTCCCTTAAATTTAACTTGTTGTGCCTGCGTGGCGGTCGCAGTGCACGTTGCCGTATACACAGCAGGGGAACAGCTGGCGGTGCTGAACCCCAATAACACATTGGCGAGGTGTTTGGCTCTGTGCGTACAGCACTTCTGGACGGCAACTAGCGGTGTTGGAGCCCAGGGACAGGTGGAGGAGGAGGAGGTGGAGGAGGTAGGAGGGATTGCCACACACACAGCTGGGGAACAGCTGACGTTACTGAACCCCAATAACAGAGGAGGGACTGTTGGGACTGTGCGTACAGCACTTCTGGACGGCAACTAGCGGTGTTGGAGCCCAGGGACAGGTGGAGGAGGAGGAGGTGGAGGAGGTAGGAGGGATTGCCACACACACAGCAGGGGAACAGCTGACATTACTGAACCCCAATAACAGAGGAGGGACTGTTGGGACTGTGCGTACAGCACTTCTGGACGGCAACTAGCGGTGTTGGAGCCCAGGGACAGGTGGAGGAGGAGGAGGTGGAGGAGGAGGTAGGAGGGATTGCCACACACACAGCAGGGGAACAGCTGACGTTACTGATCCCCAATAACAGAGGAGGGACTGTTGGGACTGTGCGTACAGCACTTCTGGACGGCAACTAGCGGTGTTGGAGCCCAGGGACAGGTGGAGGAGGAGGAGGTGGAGGAGGAGGTAGGAGGGATTGCCACACACACAGCTGGGGAACAGCTGACGTTACTGAACCCCAATAACAGAGGAGCGACTGTTGGGACTGTGCGTACAGCACTTCTGGACGGCAACTAGCGGTGTTGGAGCCCAGGGACAGGTGGAGGAGGAGGAGGTGGAAGAGGAGGTAGGAGGGATTGCCACACACACAGCTGGGGAACAGCTGACGTTACTGAACCCCAATAACAGAGGAGGGACTGTTGGGACTGTGCGTACAGCACTTCTGGATGGCAACTAGCGGTGTTGGAGCCCAGGGACAGATGGAGGAGGAGGAGGTGGAGGAGGTAGGAGGGATTGCCACACACACAGCAGGGGAACAGCTGACGTTACTGAACCCCAATAACAGAGGAGGGACTGTTGGGACTGTGCGTACAGCACTTCTGGACGGCAACTAGCGGTGTTGGAGCCCAGGGACAGGTGGAGGAGGAGGAGGTGGAGGAGGAGGTAGGAGGGATTGCCACACACACAGCAGGGGAACAGCTGACGTTACTGATCCCCAATAACAGAGGAGGGACTGTTGGGACTGTGCGTACAGCACTTCTGGACGGCAACTAGCGGTGTTGGAGCCCAGGGACAGGTGGAGGAGGAGGAGGTGGAGGAGGAGGTAGGAGGGATTGCCACACACACAGCTGGGGAACAGCTGACGTTACTGAACCCCAATAACAGAGGAGCGACTGTTGGGACTGTGCGTACAGCACTTCTGGACGGCAACTAGCGGTGTTGGAGCCCAGGGACAGGTGGAGGAGGAGGAGGTGGAAGAGGAGGTAGGAGGGATTGCCACACACACAGCTGGGGAACAGCTGACGTTACTGAACCCCAATAACAGAGGAGGGACTGTTGGGACTGTGCGTACAGCACTTCTGGATGGCAACTAGCGGTGTTGGAGCCCAGGGACAGATGGAGGAGGAGGAGGTGGAGGAGGTAGGAGGGATTGCCACACACACAGCAGGGGAACAGCTGACGTTACTGAACCCCAATAACAGAGGAGGGACTGTTGGGACTGTGCGTACAGCACTTCTGGACGGCAACTAGCGGTGTTGGAGCCCAGGGACAGGTGGAGGAGGAGGAGGTGGAGGAGGAGGTAGGAGGGATTGCCACACACACAGCTGGGGAACAGCTGACGTTACTGAACCCCAATAACAGAGGAGCGACTGTTGGGACTGTGCGGACAGCACTTCTGGACGGCAACTAGCGGTGTTGGAGCCCAGGGACAGGTGGAGGAGGAGGAGGTAGGAGGAGGTAGGAGGGATTGCCACACACACAGCGGGGGAACAGCTGACGTTACTGAACCCCAATAACAGAGGAGGGACTGTTGGGACTGTGCGTACAGCACTTCTGGACGGCAACTAGCGGTGTTGGAGCCCAGGGACAGGTGGAGGAGGAGGAGGTAGGAGGAGGTAGGAGGGATTGCCACACACACAGCGGGGGAACAGCTGACGTTACTGAACCCCAATAACAGAGGAGGGACTGTTGGGACTGTGCGTACAGCACTTCTGGACGGCAACTAGCGGTGTTGGAGCCCAGGGACAGGTGGAGGAGGAGGAGGTGGAGGAGGAGGTAGGAGGGATTGCCACACACACAGCTGGGGAACAGCTGACGTTACTGAACCCCAATAACAGAGGAGCGACTGTTGGGACTGTGCGTACAGCACTTCTGGACGGCAACTAGCGGTGTTGGAGCCCAGGGACAGGTGGAGGAGGAGGAGGTGGAAGAGGAGGTAGGAGGGATTGCCACACACACAGCTGGGGAACAGCTGACGTTACTGAACCCCAATAACAGAGGAGGGACTGTTGGGACTGTGCGTACAGCACTTCTGGATGGCAACTAGCGGTGTTGGAGCCCAGGGACAGATGGAGGAGGAGGAGGTGGAGGAGGTAGGAGGGATTGCCACACACACAGCAGGGGAACAGCTGACGTTACTGAACCCCAATAACAGAGGAGGGACTGTTGGGACTGTGCGTACAGCACTTCTGGACGGCAACTAGCGGTGTTGGAGCCCAGGGACAGGTGGAGGAGGAGGAGGTGGAGGAGGAGGTAGGAGGGATTGCCACACACACAGCTGGGGAACAGCTGACGTTACTGAACCCCAATAACAGAGGAGCGACTGTTGGGACTGTGCGGACAGCACTTCTGGACGGCAACTAGCGGTGTTGGAGCCCAGGGACAGGTGGAGGAGGAGGAGGTAGGAGGAGGTAGGAGGGATTGCCACACACACAGCGGGGGAACAGCTGACGTTACTGAACCCCAATAACAGAGGAGGGACTGTTGGGACTGTGCGTACAGCACTTCTGGACGGCAACTAGCGGTGTTGGAGCCCAGGGACAGGTGGAGGAGGAGGAGGTAGGAGGAGGTAGGAGGGATTGCCACACACACAGCGGGGGAACAGCTGACGTTACTGAACCCCAATAACAGAGGAGGGACTGTTGGGACTGTGCGTACAGCACTTCTGGACGGCAACTAGCGGTGTTGGAGCCCAGGGACAGGTGGAGGAGGAGGAGGTAGGAGGAGGTAGGAGGGATTGCCACACACACAGCTGGGGAACAGCTGACGTTACTGAACCCCAATAACAGAGGAGCGACTGTTGGGACTGTGCGGACAGCACTTCTGGATGGCAACTAGCGGTGTTGGAGCCCAGGGACAGGTGGAAAAGCAGAGGAACACAATGTAGGCCGAAGCCTGAGAAAGTCGAAAGGGAACCTTTAACCCCCCCCCCAAGGCGTTTGAAGCTGAAAGAGCCAGCTTGTGCAGCACAAAAGATGCAAAAGGAAAAGGTGGCTCTTTTCATCATGCTCCTTGCAAACACAGAACTAAACACTTATAAAATGTGTCCCCTGAAACCGTGAAACCATCCCGGAGGTGGGACTTTCCTTCATAATATGACGCAGCACAGCCGTCATTCCTACCCCCCCGGCGCCGTGCCCCGGCTCCTCAGCGTTGTTTGATTCCGTCCCAGAGCCTGCGCTGTTATGTTATCCCGTGGCCAGGCACACTTAGCGCTGCCCATCTTCTGACATCATTTGGTGTCAGGCTGGCTGCGCCTGTGCGGCCGCGCTGGCCGAGAGCCCGCCTCGCAGTGTCTTCTGATTTAATCCCACTGGGGGCCTGGGATCCATGGCCATGCGCAGTGCATATCCTCGCCTCTCACTCCCCTCCCTACGGCTTCTTAAGACTGTGCGGTGTCACGGCCGTGGCATGCTATTAGGGACCAGCTGACACCGAACAGTCTGAAGAAGCCATAGGGAGATGAGTGAGAGGTGGAGGTTCAGATATGCACTGCGCATGTCCATGGATCCCAGGCCCCCAGTGGGATTAAATCAGAAGACACTGCGAGGCGGGCTCTCGGCCAGCGCGGCTGCACATGCGCAGCCATCCTGACACCAAATGATGCCAGAAGACGGGCAGCGCTAAGTGTGCCTGGCCACGGGATAACATAAAAGCGCAGGCTCCGGGACGGAATCAAACAACGCTGAGGAGCCGGGGCACGGCGCCGGGGGGGTAGGAATGACGGCTGTGCTGCGTCATATTACGAAGGAAAGTCCCACCTCCGGGACGGTTTTACGGTATCAGTGGACACATTTTATAAGTGTTAAGTTCTGCGTGTGCAAGGAGCTAAACAAAAATAGCTACCTTTTCCTTGTGCAGCATTACTGCTGCACAAGGTGGCTCTTTCAGTAACAAACGCCTTGGGGGGGGGCAGATTCCCTTACATTTCAGTTGTTGTGTCAGCGTGGCGGTCGCAGGACACATTGCCGGCTACACAGCTGGGGATCAGCTGACGTTACTGAAACCCAATAACACTGGGTCGTATGTTTTGACTGTGCAGACGGCACTTCTGAGCCTCAACTGGCGGTTTTTGAGCCCAGGAATTTAAGTTCAGGTGGTAGAAAGATGAACACAACAGGAGACCTGGATAACGTATACAGTGACCTAATTATTTAATCAGGAAGAGGAGTGGCAAATTCCTGCGAGATCCAGGCCTGGTTCATTTTCAGGAAAGTAAGCCGGTCAACGTTTTCGGAGGATAGTCGCATGCGACGGTCAGTTAGTACACCACCTGCAGCACTAAAGACACGTTCCGATAATACACTGGCCGCAGGGCAAGACAGCACCTCCAATGCATACTGGCTTAGCTCTGGCCATGTATCCAGCTTTGAGACCCAAAACTTGAAAGGGGAAGAGCCGTCGGGGAGTACAGCAAGAGGGCAAGACATGTAGTCTGTCACCATCTGACGGAACCGTTGCCTCCTGCTGACTGGAGCCGTCTGTGATGGTGTAGACTTTTGTGGGGGGCACAGAAAACTGTGCCACAGTTGGGCCATACTGGTCTTGCCTTGGGCAGAGGCACTGCTTCTGCTCCCTCTTTGTGCAGAGCCTCCACCACTGCCTGGACGCACTGAGCTGCTTTGGAATGCACTAGCAGCACTTCTCTCAGTTGGAATGGAGAAGATGATGGAATTCACCAGTGTGTCTTGGTACTCCCGCATTTTTCGCTCCCGGTTCAACGGTGTGATGAGGCTTTCTACTTTGTCCCGGTAGCGAGGATCGAGGAGGGTGAACACCCAATAATCAGACATGTTGAGAATGTGGGCGATGCGGCGGTCGTTTCTCACGCACTGCAGCATGTAATCCACCATGTGCTGCAGACTGCCAACTGCCCAAGAAACGCTGTCCCCTGCTGGAGGCGTGATCTCTGCCCGCTCGTCATCACCCCACCCTCGCTATACACACTGAGTACTGGACAATTGTGTAACTCCCTCCTCTGGACGGATGTCTTCCTCCTCCATTGACTCCTCATCCTCCTCACAAACTGTCCCCTGCCTACGCGTTTGTGAGGAACCACGTGGCGCTGACTGTCCAGAAGATGATGGAAATGGTGAATCCTCATCCTCCACCTCTTCCACAACATCATCCCTTAGCGCTTGCAGTGATTTTTCATGCAGGCAGATAAGGGGGACAGTCATGCTGACTAGTGCATCATCTGCACTCGCCATCCGCGTGGAATAATCAAAGGGACGCAAAACCTGGCAGACGTCATTCATAGTGGCCCACTCTGTGGTTGTGAAGTCTGTACGGCGCTGACTGCGACTTCTTTGCGCCTGAAGCAGCTGGTACTCCATTACAGCTTGCTGCTGCTCACACAACCGCTCCAACATATGTAACGTGGAATTCCACCTGGTAGGTAGGTCACATATGATGCGATGTTCCGGCAGGCGGTGTCGGCGCTGCAGAGCCGCAATGCACGCTTTTGCCGTGCTGGAACACCGCAAGTGAGCACACTCTAGGCGGACCTTGTGCAGCAGTGCATCAAGATCCGGATAGTCCCTCAAAAAGCTCTGCATGACCAAATTGAGCACATGTGCCAGACATGGGATGTGAGTGAGGTTGCCGAGGCCCAGAGCTGCCACCAGATTTTGGCCATTATCACACACTACCATGCCTGGCTGGAGATTCGCTGGCACAAACCACACATCGCTCTCCTGCTTGATGGCATTCCAGAGCTCCTGCGCTGTGTGGCTACGATTCCCCAAAAAAATTAATTTCAAGACGGCCTGTTGACGTTTGGCCACGGCTGTGCTCATGTCGGTCGTAACAGGTACACGTTCATCACGGGTCCATGTGGAGGTGGACTGTGACGGCTCCTGCAGCGATGATTCTGAGGAACTGGTGTAAGAGGAGGAGCCAATGCGTACAGAATGGATTCCTGCAATCCTTGGAGTGGGCAGGACACGTCCTGCGCCACTCGCACGGTCTGTACCCGACTCAACGACATTAACCCAATGGGCAGTGAGGGAAAGGTATCGCCCCTGTCCATGTTGACTGGTCCACGCATCGGTGGTGAGGTGGACCTTGCTACTGACGGCGTTCAGTAGCGCGTGTTTTATGTGTCCCTCCACATGCTTGTGCAGGGCAGGGACGGCTTGCCTGCTGAAGTAAAAGCGGCTGGGCACATTGTACTGTGGGACTGCCAATGACATCAAGTCATGGAAGCTGTCAGTCTCCACCAGCCTGAATGACAGCATTTCCAGTGACAGAAGTTTGGCAATGCCTGCAGTCAGAGCCTGTGCTCGTGGGTGGTTTGACGAGAAAGGCCGCCTTTTCTCCCATGCCTGTACTACTGATGGCTGTAGACTGGGCTGGGAGTGTGTGGATGACTGGGAAAGTGGTGCTGCGGGTGGAATTACAGTGGGTCTCTGGACAACAGGGCCAGAGGTTCTTCCACGGCGATCCTGGGAGGAAGCCGAACCAGCTGCATGTGAGCTGGAGGAAGAGGCAACACGAGCTGAAGAGGTGGTAGCTGCCGCTGTTGGTTGGCCTAGCTCTTCAGTGTGTTTTTCTAACTCCGCCGGGTGCCTGGTGCGCACATGTTTCCACATGTTGGAGGTATTGAGGTTGCTGACATTTTTCCCTCTTTTGACTTTTTGATGACACACCTTGCATCTGACATAGCAAATGTCATCTGCAACTGTGTCAAAAAAGGACCAGGCACTGCAAGTCTTGGGAGCGCCCTTTTTGGCTTTTGGAAGAGACATGCTCCTAACGGGTGCCAAAGCGGAGGCTGCAGGATCCGCAGTCTTCCCCCTCCCTCTCCCTCTTTGGGCCGTACGGGGAATCTCTTCCTCAGAGCTGCTCCCACCACCTTCCTGTCCCTCACGCCAAGATGGGTCAAGGACCTCATCATCTACACTACCCTCTGCCCCCAACTGCTCCTCCTGGGTAGTCTCAGCAGCAGAGCACGCACCAGTAAGTGGCACCTGAGTGTCATCATCAGCTGATGCGGCCTGCGATGTGGTGACCGGAGCCACTGGCCCACCCACCTCTTCAGAGGAAGAGAGAAAAAGCTGTTGGGCATCACTGCACCCTGCCTCTTCTTCCATTACTCCAATGCTGCTTGGCTGGCCCCCTGTTTCCAAGCCAAGAGATTCAGAGAACAGAAGTAGAGACGGCTCCTGTCCTGGGCTCTCTGTCTTCCTGGGCAATTTGGCAGGTGGTGAAGAGACAGATGGCTGCTCTCCAGTGCTCTGTGTCTGAGAGGATGTGGCACTAATTGAAGTTGATGCATTAGCTGCCATCCATCCGACAACGGCTTCAATTTGTTCTTCACGCAGCAGCGGTGTACGGCGCTCTGACACAAAGCTGCGCATGAATGACTGTTGCCTGGTGAAAGTGGGTGCTGATGAGTCACCGGTGCCCGCAGCAGGCACAGAATCCCCACGTCCCCTCCCTGCTCCGCGCCCACGCCCACGTGCCTTACTCACTGCCTTCTTCATCTTGGTTGACTGATAAAGATAAGCAGAAAAGTACTAACGGCTTTGTGTGCTTATTCCTGAACAACTCCTCCTAACAGGTATAAGAAACACTAATTTTCTAAAGTGTGGACTAGACTTTAATATGAGCTAATGTGGCCTACACAAATGTTAAGTGGTGTCACTGGTGTGTTTGGTGAACTTTATTATTTATTTATTTTTTGGGGGCTGAACTGACAACAGATAGAGCTGCAGTCACACGGAGACCGTGCAGACAGCCGTAAACTGCGCTGCAAGGCCCAAAAACCCTCCTCTACGTTATCCTATGTAGTGTTTTTCCACAAGTTAGCTGGAGACGGGTGGAAAGACACTAATAGGAATTTTTTGAAAAAATGTGCAGCAGCCTGCACTACTTAAAACAAAATGAAAATTGATTTGGCGGTATGACGCAGTGAAGAACCCTGAGCTGGAGACAACCAGGCTATGGCTGCTCACAGACTACAGGGCGAGCTGCAGACACACGGAGACCGTGCAGACAGCCGTAAACGGCGCTGCAAGGCCCAAAAACCCTCCTCTATGTTATCCTATGTAGTGTTTTTCCACAAATTAGCTGGAGACGGGTGGAAAGACACTAATAGGAATTTTTTGAAAAAATGTGCAGCAGCCTGCACTACTTAAAACAAAATGAAAATTGATTTGGCGGTATGACGCAGTGAAGAACCCTGAGCTGGAGACAACCAGGCTATGGCTGCTCACAGACTACAGGGCGAGCTGCAGTCACACGGAGACCGTGCAGACAGCCGTAAACGGCGCTGCAAGGCCCAAAAACCCTCCTCTACGTTATCCTATGTAGTGTTTTTCCACAAATTAGCTGGAGACGGGTGGAAAGACACTAATAGGATTTTTTTGAATAAATTAGCAGCAGACTACACTACTTGGAAAAAAAAGAACAGTATGAGGCAATGAACCACCCTCCCTGAACTGAATACAACCAGCTATGGATGGCCTATGTGGCTGCACTCAGACTAGAGAGTGGGCTGCACTCACACACACACAGACCTTGCAGATCGCTGTGAAAACAGCGCTACAAGGCAAAAGCAAGGTGAATAGTAGGTGAACACAGCGGTTGCTAAATTAGCCTTTGGAAAGCACAAAGAAGCAAATCGCTATCTCTAAACTGGCCCTCAGTCAGCAAACAGCGTCCTGTCACTAACTGAATTCACAGCAGAGTGATCACAAAATGGCGCCAGCGACTTTTAAACTGCATCATGACATCATTTCAGCAGCCAATCACAGCCTTGCCAGTAGTTTCATGCCCTCCATGCTAAACAGGATGTGCCCACACTTGGAATCATTCTCATTGGCTGAATTTGTGCATTTTGAATCTGGGAACTTCTGATTCCGGTATCCGATACGCGGCAAGTTGCGGTATCGGAATGCTCAACACTACTCATGACCCAATATGAACATGGGTTTACTAGGGACCGTTCATGTCAGACTAATTTGATCAGCTTCTATGAAGAGGTAAGTTCCGGACTGGACCAAGGAAACGCAGTGGACATAGTGTATATGGAGATTTCAAAAGCTTTTGATACGGTTCCACACAAAAGGTTGATACATAAAATGAGAACAATGGGGATAGGGGAAAATATGTGTAAGTGGGTTAAGAGCTGGCTCAGGGAAAGGAAACAAAGGGTGGTTATTAATGGAATACACTCGGACTGGGACACAGTTAACAGTGGGGTACCACAGGGGTCAGTATTGGGCCCTCTTCTTTTTAACACATTTATTAATGACCTTGTAGGAGGCATACAGAGTAGAATTTCACTTTTTGCAGATGACACTAAACTCTGCAGGGTAATCAATACAGAGAAGAACAATTTTATTTTATAGGAGGACTTATGTAAACTAGAAGCTTGAGCTGATAAATGGCAAATGAGCTTTAATGGGGATAAATGTAAGGTCATGCACTTGGGCATAAGAAATAAGATGTATAATTATGTGTTTAATTGTAAAACAATGGGCAAAACTGTCACTGAAAAAGACCTGGGTGTATGGGTGGATGACAAACTCACATTTAATGGCCAGTGTCAGGCAGCTGCTGAAAAGGCAAATAAAATAATGGGATGAATTAAAAGAGGAATAGATGCTCATGAGGAGAACATAATTTTACCTCTATACAAGTCACTAGTGCGACCACTCTTAGGATACTGCACAATGATAAAACTGAAGGTCACAAAGGCGCTAAACACATGTGCCTGGAAGAACAGCAGCAGGCAAACCAGCCAGTATGGTGTGAGAAACTGCCAAAAAGTAATCAAAATATATAAAAGGTTGCTGCGCTGCAAAGGCACTTACAGATTGGAGTGTAGTCCTGTATATGAGATGTCCGTTTGCATAGCGGTATGTTCCCCACTGTTCAGTGGTGCTTGGCGATGGGAGTGTCCTCCCCAAGGTAGCAATCAAGGTACCTTGAGAAAGAGGGACGTTTCCCTCGAAACGCGTCAGGATTGGCCCTTACACACGTCCGTCACACATGGACAGGTGACGTCACCACTACACCACGCCCCCCGCTAACCTCGCTACGCTGACAGCGGCGCCATCGGCCGAGGCTACCGCTGAGCTACGGCGGCGGGCTTTTTCGGGGATTGCTACCTTGGGGAGGACGCTCCCATCGCCAAGCACCACTGAACAGTGGGGAACATACCGCTATGCAAACGGACATCTCATATACAGGACTACACTCCAATCTGTAAGTGCCTTTACAGCGCGGCAACCTTTTATATATTTTGATTACTCTTAGAATACTGTGTACAGTTCTGGTCTTCGGTGTATAAGAAAGACACAGCTGAACTAGAGCGGGTGCAGCGAAGAGCGACCAAGGTTATTAGAGTACTGGGGGGTATGCAAAACCAAGACAGGTTATTACAGTTGGGGTTATGTAGTTTGGAAAAACAAAGGCTAAGGGGTGATCTTATTACAATGTATAAATATGAGGGGACAGTACAAACACCTTTCAAATTATATGTTTACTCGTACACCTGAGATAGGGACAAGGGGGAATCCTCTAAGTCTGGAAGAAAGAAGCTTTAATCATATTTACAGATGCGGATTCTTTACTGTAAGAGCAGTGAGACTATGGAACTCTCTGCCGTATGATGTTGTAATGAGTGATTCATTACTAAAATTTAAGAGGGGACTGGATGCCTTTCTTGAAAAGTATAATGTTAGAGGTTATATACATTAGATTCCTTGATAGGACGTTGATCCAGGGAACTAGTCTGATTGCCGTATGTGGAGTCGGGAAGGAATTTTTTCCCCAATGTGGAGCTTACTGTTTGCCGCATGGGTTTTTTTTTGCCTTTCTCTGGATTAACATGTTAGGGAATGTTAGGTTCGGATATAAGTTGAACTAGATGGACTTAAATTCTTCCTTCAACCTTAAAAACTATGTTACTATGTTACTATATTATAAAAAAAAAAATTGTGACGTAATTTCCTTGTTATACCTCTTCAGACAGATACCCTCATTAATATTAAATAAAGACACACACCAGCCTATGTAGGAGCATTAACATAATTAATCTACATATGCTGTAACAAAAATGCAACTGTCAGAAATCTGCATGAACTGCAATATCTGTTTATTTTATTTTTTTAAATAAAAAAAAAATTGCGTGGGCTCCCGCATAATTTTAATAACCAGCAGAGGGAAATCCGACGGCTGAAGGCAGATGTTAATATTCTGGTAAGGAGTCAATAGTCAAAGATTCCAAGGCTATTAATATCAGCTCACACCTGTTTGCTTAGCTTTTACTGGCTAATTTACAGGGAAACCCCAGAAAATAATTTAACCAGCAGGCTAGGCAGACAGCTGCGGGCTGATATTAATAGCCTTGGAAGGGACCATGGATATTGGCATTTCCCCAGGCTAAAAACATCAGCTCTCAGGCGCCCCAGAAATGGCGCATCTTATAGATGCACAATTTCTAGCACTTAGCCTCGCTCTTCCCACTTGCCCTGTAGCCGTGGCAAGTGGGGTTCATATTTGTGGGGTTGATGTCACCTTTGTATTGTCAGGTGATATCAGCCCACAGGTTAGTAATGGAGAGGCATTTATAAGACACCTATCCATTACTAATCCTATAGTTACTGTTAGAATCTGTTTAGTTTGTGACTATCTGCCATTTTCTTGTGAATTTCTGGCTGCCAGTCTTTTTCCTCTGGTGCTGGGTTTTTCTTGGGTCAGGTGTTGGTATCACTCTTTATTAACCAGCACCTGCCTCCCAGTCCTTGCTAGACAGCACTGTTAATCTGCTTGAGCTCTAGCTTGGTGCTTTGCTTTGTGTTCTCTGTGTGTTATTTGTGCAGTTCTGGTACCTCTGGTTCTGCTAGCCTTAGTTTCTGTTTTCTATTCGTTTCTGCAGCCTTCTCTGTGTTTTCTATTAGGAGGTGACCCGTTTTTGTACCCAGTCCTTAGTTCTTTTAGGGAACCCCTTTCCCTTATCTATAGGTCTTCGCTTGAGATTAACCTAGGATCGTCGGTGGGTCTATTTGCAAGGAATGGGTTGCCCACTCCATTGTAGGGTTTCAGCCTAGTCATAGTGCAGGGTCAGTTTCCCCCCTTCTACCTTAGTCCTGTTTTGCAGATCCTTAACACTTACTTGGTAAATAAAGACACGGCCAGAATAAAGTTCTCTATTTGAAATAATCACACAGACTCCTTTATTGAATCTAAATTTACAATACTTACTGATTGCCTAATCCCGATGCCCTCGTCTCCTGCAACAAAAATAAAATAATAAACCCACAAATAATACTATCCTGTCCGATGCATGCACTGTGAGCTGTGAGGTCTTATATAGACAGGTGTGTGCCTTTCCAAATCAAGTCCTATCAGTTTAATTAAAGCTGGACTCCAATGAAGGAGTAGAATCATCTCAAGGATGATCACAAGGAAATGGACAGCATGTGACTTAAATATGAGTGTCTGAGCAAAGGGTCTGAATACTTATGACCATGTGATTTTTCAGTTTTTCTTTTTTAATAAATATGCAAAAATGTCTACATTTCTGTTTTTTTCAGTCAAGATGGGGTATTCATTAATGAGAAAAAAATAAACCTTTTGGAAATTAACCAAATGGCTGCAATGTCAAACCAAATGAGAATCATGAGGTCAAAGGAACTGACAAATGAGCTCAGAGACTGAATTGTGGCAAGGCACAGATCTGGCAAAGGTTGCAAAAATATTTCTGCAGTACTCAAGGTTCCAAGAGCACAATGGCCTCCATAATCCTTAAATGGAAGAAGTTTGGGACCACCAGAAGTCTTCCTAGACCTTGCTGTCCAACCAAACTGCAATCGTGGGAGAAGAGCCTTAGTGAGAGAGATAAAGAAGAACCCCAAGATCACTGTGGCTGCGCTCCAGAGATGCAGTAGAGAGATGGGAGAAAGTTCCACAAAGTCAACTGTCACTGCAACCCTCCATCAGTTGGGCCTTTATGGTATAATGGCCCAACGGTAGCCTCTCCTAAGTGCAAGACATATGAAAGCCCGCATAGAATTTGCTAATTAACACATGAAGAGCAACCAGACTATGAGAAATAAGATTCTCTGGTCTGATGAGACAAAGATAGACATTGTTGGCTATAATTCTAAGTGGTATGTGTGGAGAAAACCAGTTACTGCTCTTCACCTGCCCAATACAATCAGAACAGTGAAACATGATGGTGGTGGCAGCATCATGCTATGGAGGTGATTTTAAACTTCAGGGACAGGATGACTGGTTGCCATTGAAGAAAATAGGAATGCGGCCAAGTACAGAGATATTCTGGATGAAAACCTCTTCCAGAGTGCTCTGGACCTCAGACTTGGCCAAAGGTTCACCTTCCAACAAGACAATGACCCTAAGCACACAGCTAAAATAACAAAGGAGTGGTTTCAGAACAACTCTATGATCATTCTTGACTGGCCCATCCAGAGCCCTGACTTAAACCCAATTGAGCATCTCTGGAGAGACCACAAAATAGCTATACACCAACGATCATCATCCAACCTGATGGAACTGGAGAGGATCAGCAAGGAAGAATTGCAGAGGATCCCCAAATCCAGGTGTGAAAAACTTGTTGCATCATTCCCAAGAAGACTCATGGCTGTACTAGCTCAAAAGGGTGCTTCTACTCAATACTGAGCAAAGGGTCTGAATACTTATGATCATGTGATATCTCAGTTTTTCTTTTTTAATAAATTTGCAATAATTTCTACATTTCTGTTTTTTTTTCAAGTCAAGATGGGGAGAATAGTATACATTTAGGAGAAAAAAATGAACTTTTTTGAATTTACCAAATAGCTGCAATGAAACAAAGAGTGAAAAACTTAAAGAGTCTGAATACTTTCCCGACTCACTGTTTGTTCAGCAAAGCATCCATTTTGTCTGCAAGCGTCTATTTTGGATATCTTCAATCAGGATACATATCCTTAACATTATTAACCCACATGGAGATCACAACATACAGACTGGAGCAGGCTCCTTCCTCCTAATGTTGTCTGATGGATGTTTCGCCTTACTAAGCACGCTTCATCTGGTGCCCCTGAATGAAGTGTTATCAGTACAGATGGGCATATCTGGCAAAATTCAATTTTGCCACATCTTGAGGATTTTCATGTGAAATTCAATTCACAATGAAGTTATTCTTCTGAATTAAATGCTCTTTATTATGCTCTGATGTATTTTCAGACTACAGAGCATAATAAATGTAGAAAAAAATGTTCACAAGGCCTCTTTCCCATCATGCCCCACAATTCGGTTGTCTTCACTCTAGTATAGGACTTCTGGCAGCAACCAGGTTTCAGATGTCCTTGAACTTCATAAGATGTGTGCCACGACCTTAAGATGATCTTTGAGGCCTAGTCGCGGCTGGATATCCTGCTGTAGAGTGAACACACCAGAGATATGGAGAATTATATAAGGTACTAGCAGGAACGCGGGATGCAGTGATGAGCTGGAGGCAGAGCAAGAGTTAACAGGTTTTATATATATAAATATCTCCACAGTAAATGCTCCACTCCGGGAGTAAGGGGGTGTAAACATACAGGCCCACAATGTGTATATAGCAATAAAGTAACTACAACGGGTGAAATAACAGGTTAACTTATCAGTCTCTGGTTCCTGCATGATGGTGACTGGAAAATCCCACGATGGCGCCATAGGTGGCGCGAGAAATCTCTCTCACGCCACCCTGGAGGAAAATGTAGCACTGTTTCTGTACGGCGATGAAGTATCCTGATCTTCTTTCATATGGTCTTGTGATCCCGGAACGAGGTGCTGAACGAGGAAAGGTCTGCTGCACAGCTAAAGATGAACAAAGTCCCGGACTGGAGGCCACAGTCTCACCACTGCAAACCGCGTGCAATGCCAGATCAGCATTCCTAAGAGGGACAGAGGATGTCAGATGTACCGACTGGTTAGTTCTGTTACGGTCAGAGAGTAAAGGGGAGTTGGTTTCAGGAGATACACAGTCTGTATGCGTGGGTGATGGAGTGCTGCAATGCGGTATTGTCAATTGCCATCGGTGAGCGAAGAGGGAATCAACCTTCTCCTGTAGCGCATGCTGGGTACTCACCAAAAGCCCCTTTCCCACGCTCGCAGTCCTTTTTATATCACACCCGCCCCCAATAGTCAGGTGCAAAGGTCTACTCCGGTCGGTCAGAATGTGCTTTCCCTGGCAACAATGGTGACAGTCCCGACAGTTCCGGCCCAGACACGCAAGAGAGACCACTATTCTGGTCCATCTTCCTACATTCCCTCAATCCTTTAGCTCGCCATTCCACTGGCGAGGGTTCTGGCGAAACAAATTGCTGTCTTCCTCTCTTTAGTACATTTTGCTGCCAAATGAAATGTTCCTGATCAAAATGATTTTGGGGTTTGCCTGCCGTTGTTCATTCGGTGAGTCGTAGATTGGAAGGAGTAGAGGAGTCTCCTTGAGTGGTAGCATCAGGATGTACAGAAGGGAGCAATTGTGCTTCCGTATTCTCAGGATCAGATTCTTCGGGGGCCCCAAGTCTTGGTTGCTCACTCTCTTCATCCTCTTCTTCCTCTATGATTGTGGGGACTGGCTCAGGAGACTCTGGGGTCTCTTCTGCTCGTACTGGGTCTTTTGATAGACAAGGCCAAAGCATGTTCCAATGAACTATCCGAGTGCATATGCAGCTGATTCTGTAGTTTGGTCCCTTTTTGGAGTCATAACAGCAAATTTCATGAAGTGATCCACCATCACTAAACAATGTTCATACCCCTGGTGGACCGGCCCAATGGTCAGATAGTCTATCACAAACAGCTCCAGGGGAGCAGATGTTACAATGGATTGTATGGGGGCCCTGTGCTCCGGTGGTTTAGCCAATTCACATGTCTGGCATACTTTACAAGTCTCTTCCATGACCGTCTTTAACTGAGGATGAAAACGTAACCGTTGTAACCACTGAAAAGTTTTCTCCTGACCAAACTATGCTCATTTTTCATGTGTTTCGGTGGCTATCTCAGAAAACAATGCTTCTGGAACTATGACTTGCCAGGTGGCACCCAGCTCCGCCTGAAATTGCACTTTCCAATATAGTAAACCATTCTTCATCTGAAGGCGTTCCCATTGCCAATGAATCCGCAGAGTCTCCTGGGACAGGGTACTTCTCTCCGCCAAACTGGAAAGTCCCTTTAAGGTCACACACCGTCTAAGCAAATCAAGCTCAACATCTTCTTGTTGTAACCGGACTCATCCCGAGATCAGCCCAAGACGCCCCCCTGAGTAGGGATTTGTACTTTGTCCTGCAATGCCACCACCATCCTGGCGAGGCCTAGGAACCTGGGGACCTCTTCACTTTCCATTTCTTCATCTCTATTTCGCTCAGCTTTAGCGTGTCTCACCCTAGATAGGTCATCTGCATGAGTGTTCTTTGCTCCTCTTTTGTAAGCAATTTTATAATGAAACTATGTCATTTTGGCCACCCATCATTGTTCCAGAGCTCCCAGCCTTGCATTTTTCCAGGTGAGCCAATGGGTTGTTATTGGTGCGTACCAGCACTTCAGAACCGGACAAATATTCTGTGAACCTCTCCGTCATAGCCCGCACCAACACTAGCAGTTCTAACTTAAAGGAACTGTAGTTGTCCGGATTACGTTCGGAATCATGAAGGGACAGACTTGCTTAAGCGATCAACCTCTCTTTCCTGTCCTGTATCTGTGACAGCACAGCCCCAAGTCCATGCAAACTCCCGTTGGTGTGGAGAATAAACGGTTGAAAAAAATCCACATAGGCCAACACAGGAGCTTCCGTCAATGCTTTCTTCAAATCTCAAATCTTGTAAGGGCAGGAGCTTTGGGGATAGCTTACTGGTAGCCCCACAGGGATTGACAGGGTATTGTCATCTCCTTCTATCAAATTCCGGATTTTCCCCTGACTAGAGAATATCCGGCGCTCCTGTGCCCGTACTGTGGAATTGGTGAGATTGTTCCTTTTCCATTATTTAACAATCACCAGGGGCAATGTTTACAATATATGCTATAACTGTTGTATTTGAATAATTGTTCTTACATGCAACCAAGTGTATGTACAGTCGTGCTGCTGATTATATGAGTATTTTTTTCGCAGCTTTCTGATATATCATACCTTGGTCTATTTATTCCGCAGGTGCTATTACAGGCGGAATTTTGAATCCTATTGGGGATCTTTAAGTCTCTATGGCCATTACACTACATGGATGAGACTACACCCCAGTTTTATTTACACTTTGAATGAATTTGGTTTAGTTTTACTCTTTACTAATTATTAAAAGTTATGTTTTATATTTCCACTTGCGCTGTGTTATAGATATTTTCAGTGGTACATTCTGCATGATTGTTCATCGAATCACAGACGTTGCTATTTTCGTTACTATCTCTTCAGGCATACTCACAATCTGGAACGAGAGAACTATGGGTAGAAAACCCAAAAAAACGACCAAAGAATCCAAATAATGATAGAGTATATAAAAATATAAACTTTATTATGCACAAATATTATACAGAACCATCAATAATAGGAAATAGGTGAGGCAAAGTACCACAGGGTGTGCACAGACACCACTAAAGAAACATACACAGGGCGCACGGAGGCGGGATCCCAACACTCATCCATAAATATAAATAGTGGGCAAAAAGAAGACCCATATTGTTATGCTGCAGGCAGGCTAAACTGTGCACAAAAGCATCCACATAATCAAATCAGGGCTAAAGTGCCGATAGTGAAAGTGAAGATATGCACATTACCTTAATAGAGGCAGCCAGGTGAAGTGGATCCAGGGTCCGTGCGCCCTCCCCGACGCACGTTTCGGTAAAACAACCTTCCTCAGGGGGATATCAGGGAAGCTAAAATGTGCCGATTTATATCTGCCTAAAACCGGAAGTGGACGGACCGCAACCGGAAGTGGCGGTTGCTAAGTAACCTGTCAGCGTGTCTCACTATCAGAACGAACATTTAGCAGGGCGACATAACTGCATACAGCACCGCACATCACCACACGCCCAGTCGGCACAGGGCCCTGTGACTCCCGGCGGTGAGTGTGTAGCGGCGCAACCTTAGTATGACCGCACATAAAAGGAAAGAGATGCGCATGCGCAGAAGGCATTCTGAGACCGGAGACACCATATTAAGACAGGGAAAGCCACAGTCACACACAAAAAAAATAACAGAGATGTCAGCAAATACCATAGTGCATATGACACAAGAAATATGTAGAAATCAACATGGAGAATCTATGACAAACAAAATATCAAATTAAATAACACAAATAAAGCCATGTAAAATAAGTAAATACATCAAAAGAGACGAGAGTATAGGAAAATGGAACTACATCCTGATAACGATATTAAATGTTAATTGAAGTCATCTTGTTATCACATAGGAGTCAGGATGTATCATTCCAAATGGTCTCCACTCCAGATAAAGGGTATTAATGTCCATGAGAAATCCGTAAAGATGATCATCAGTACATACAAAAAGTAATTTGTCAAAGGCCTAAACTTGTCAATACGTCCACGCCAACGTCCCACGACTTCAATAGGAGAAAATCAGCACAACTAAAGCAAAAATATAAATAAACATATACAGTAAATAATAATGGAAAAAACACACATTAAAAAATAAAAAATAAAATTAAACTAAAAAGTGTCCTGCACCAAGGTGCAGCAGAGAGTGATCACAGGAAGGACGAGAAATTGAAATGCTCATTAAGACCCCGTGGATGGACTGTATCCAATGTCCATATCCATCGGGATTCCAATTGAGAGAGGCGCTGAGAAATATTGCCACCCCGGATACCCAAGTCGATGGTGTCGATGCCCCTTACACGTAAACCCTTGCTGTTACACTTATGATGAATCTTAAAGTGCTTCGGTATTGTTTTCAGGAGGGATGTATCCTCCTGTCCACTGGCCGCCTCTATGCCACGCACGTGCTCCCTGATACGCACCTTCAGTTGGCGTGTGGTAAGGCCAACATAAATCAGGGAGCACGGACACGTGGCATAATAGATGACATTCCTCGACTCACAATTTATAGACTTCATAATTTGAAATCTATTGTGACCAGACGAGTCAACAAATGAATCGCTACACTCAATATTTGTACAGGCGACACAGCGTCCACAAGGCCTACAACCCCTCCTGATTGGGACATCATCCAAAAATGTTCGAAGGGGCATGCTCTCATAATGACTGCGCACTAGCCGATCACGCAGATTTCTGGCACGACGGAAGGTTATAGCGGGCTTTTTGGGAATAATTTTTGCAATGGTGTTATCGGTCATCAAGATGGGCCAGGCTTTTACAAGGGCAGCACGTACCGACTCGGATTGGGTGCTAAAATTGGTGACAAACCTCATCACATTACTGTCATTTCTATCCGAGCGACTGCGATACAATAAGGAGTCCCTATTTGACCACTTAGCCCTATGATAGGCCCTCTTGATAGACCTACGGCTATACCCTCTTTCCAAAAAACGTTGACTCAGTTTCTCTGCCTCCGCCTCAAACATTGCTTGTGTGGAGCAGATACGCCGTATTCTCAAAAACTGACCCACCGGTACAGCACGAACCATGTGGCCAGGGTGCGAGGAGGAGGCATGGAGCAGCATGTTAGTGGATGTGGGCTTGCGATATATGTTAGTGCCGATTTTACCATCAGACTCTCTACATAGAGACACATCTAAAAATTCAATTTTCTCCCGATGTTGATTAATGGTGAGGCGGATATTAAAGTCATTATTATTAACTCCCTCAAAAAACAAATCCAGAGACGAAGGAGAACCCTGCCAGATGAGAAAGACGTCGTCGATGTACCGCGCCCAGAGCAGGACGCAGTCCACCGACAACGGCCGCTCATCTGCCAGGAAGAGGTCCCTCTCCCACAGCCCCAGGAACAAATTAGCATATGAGGGGGCAAAGGCCGCCCCCATAGCTGTGCCCTGGAGCTGGAGGTAGAGGGACCCCTTAAAAGTAAAAAAGTTGTGGGTAAGGGTAAACTCTAACAACTCTAAAACAAGAGCTCTGAACCTAGAGGAGTAGTCGGATGTGTCCAAAAAGAATTTGACGGCCCTTAGTCCGTCATGATGCCGAATGCTAGTATATAAAGATTCGACATCAGCTGTAGCTAAAAGAGTATCAGGATCAAGAGAGAGTCCATCAACCATGCGAAGCAGCTGTGTCGTATCTTTGAGGAAGGAAGGAAGACCCACCACCAATGGCTGTAAAATGGAATCAATCCATTTATTTATATTCTCCAGGAAATTCCCCCGTCCCGACACAATTGGACGCCCAGGGGGGACACTGATGTTTTTGTGCACTTTGGGGAGGAGATAAAACGTAGAAATGGTGGGCTCTTTGACCACTAATGCTGCTGCCAGCTCTTTAGTGATTACCTCACCATCAACTGCAGCAGACAGAATGGTAGAAAGCTGTGCACAATAGGCGGACAAGGGGTTAAAAGTGAGCTTCTTATAGCAGACAGAATTTTTTAGCTGGTGGAAGGCCTCACGTTCGTACATAGTAGTTGGCCAAATAACAATATTACCCCCCTTGTCCGCTGGTTTGAGCACAACTCCAGGCAGCTGTTGTAAATGACGCAAACGTTGTCTCTCCTCCCCAGTTAAATTGTCCCCCCGGATGTACTGGGGAATTTTCTTAAAGTCACTAGTGACTACCTGTACGAACAAATCAATCGCGTTACAGCTGGAGAGAGGGGGGAATTTCCTGGAGCGAGGTCTAATAGATGGGGGTATCCTACCTCCCTCAGTGGACTTATGCTCATCCGACAACTCCTCCAGGATCCTCAGGGCTGTTTGCTCTTCGTCTGTGGGAAAAAGAGAATGTAAATCATTGTCAAAAAAATGTCTTTTGAAAAGTAGGGACCGCGCAAATAGATGTAAATCTTTGATAATAGAAAATGTATCAAGACCTGCTGCAGGTGAAAAAGACAGGCCCCTATTGAGTAAAGACAAGTCAGACGGGGTTAATTTATGTTCGCTTAGGTTAATTACCTTATTACCATTCTGTTCTTTATCTGGAGAACGCCCACCTTGGCGTCTATAGGGATGAAAGTTATGTTTCCGTGGTCTCTTGTAGCCCATACCAGACCGGGTCACCATAGAAGATGCAGAAGTATCCGAGGTATCACCAGCCGAAGAGACCGATGAGAATGAATTAAAACGATTCCTCACGTAGGGTTGTGGTGTCTTTTTAACCCAACGGTAAACAGTTTTAAATTGATAATCCTTAATATCCCGATTAAATTTGGTAGTCTGATTTTCATGAATTTTTTTCAATGTTTGATCAAGGGTTTTCTCCAGATTGGATTCAAAATTCCGGATTTTATCATCGGTACCCAAAGAACGCAAGTCCACCTGTGCCGCATCAATGGATATATCCAAATCCTCTATTGTTTTCGTATTTAGTTTAATAAGTAATTGCATCAAAATTTTAGAGCAGCTGCTACATGCCTCCTCCCAATCACCAACAAAGGCCGCATCATCAACTGGGTATGCAGGGGAGACTCTAACCCTCAGGCCTCTGGGAATCATAGAGCGTGACACATATTTTTCAAGGAAAGCACGGTTCCACCATAATTTAGTGCGCCTGATAAGTAGAGTCTGAATAGTGCCACATTTCTCGTCCCACACACGATCACCCACCTGCTGCACACCGGCAGCACCCTCCCCAAAAACCTGTTCCATCTGTCCGAGCCAGATGCGTTCTCTGGCTCTGTAGTCCATTTTGTTATGTACACAACCTGTGCAAAACACAGCAAAAATATAATAGATAATTAAACACATAACAAACCCGGGCATAGCAAAAACTAATAATAAGCTTTATAAATATGATGAACTATAAAAACCCTATGCCAAAAAAAATCCATGTAGGAAAAAGGCGGACCATCAAATCAGGATAAGTCGCTATCACATATGAAACGAGAGAACTATGGGTAGAAAACCCAAAAAAACGACCAAAGAATCCAAATAATGATAGAGTATATAAAAATATAAACTTTATTATGCACAAATATTATACAGAACCATCAATAATAGGAAATAGGTGAGGCAAAGTACCACAGGGTGTGCACAGACACCACTAAAGAAACATACACAGGGCGCACGGAGGCGGGATCCCAACACTCATCCATAAATATAAATAGTGGGCAAAAAGAAGACCCATATTGTTATGCTGCAGGCAGGCTAAACTGTGCACAAAAGCATCCACATAATCAAATCAGGGCTAAAGTGCCGATAGTGAAAGTGAAGATATGCACATTACCTTAATAGAGGCAGCCAGGTGAAGTGGATCCAGGGTCCGTGCGCCCTCCCCGACGCACGTTTCGGTAAAACAACCTTCCTCAGGGGGATATCAGGGAAGCTAAAATGTGCCGATTTATATCTGCCTAAAACCGGAAGTGGACGGACCGCAACCGGAAGTGGCGGTTGCTAAGTAACCTGTCAGCGTGTCTCACTATCAGAACGAACATTTAGCAGGGCGACATAACTGCATACAGCACCGCACATCACCACACGCCCAGTCGGCACAGGGCCCTGTGACTCCCGGCGGTGAGTGTGTAGCGGCGCAACCTTAGTATGACCGCACATAAAAGGAAAGAGATGCGCATGCGCAGAAGGCATTCTGAGACCGGAGACACCATATTAAGACAGGGAAAGCCACAGTCACACACAAAAAAATAACAGAGATGTCAGCAAATACCATAGTGCATATGACACAAGAAATATGTAGAAATCAACATGGAGAATCTATGACAAACAAAATATCAAATTAAATAACACAAATAAAGCCATGTAAAATAAGTAAATACATCAAAAGAGACGAGAGTATAGGAAAATGGAACTACATCCTGATAACGATATTAAATGTTAATTGAAGTCATCTTGTTATCACATAGGAGTCAGGATGTATCATTCCAAATGGTCTCCACTCCAGATAAAGGGTATTAATGTCCATGAGAAATCCGTAAAGATGATCATCAGTACATACAAAAAGTAATTTGTCAAAGGCCTAAACTTGTCAATACGTCCACGCCAACGTCCCACGACTTCAATAGGAGAAAATCAGCACAACTAAAGCAAAAATATAAATAAACATATACAGTAAATAATAATGGAAAAAACACACATTAAAAAATAAAAAATAAAATTAAACTAAAAAGTGTCCTGCACCAAGGTGCAGCAGAGAGTGATCACAGGAAGGACGAGAAATTGAAATGCTCATTAAGACCCCGTGGATGGACTGTATCCAATGTCCATATCCATCGGGATTCCAATTGAGAGAGGCGCTGAGAAATATTGCCACCCCGGATACCCAAGTCGATGGTGTCGATGCCCCTTACACGTAAACCCTTGCTGTTACACTTATGATGAATCTTAAAGTGCTTCGGTATTGTTTTCAGGAGGGATGTATCCTCCTGTCCACTGGCCGCCTCTATGCCACGCACGTGCTCCCTGATACGCACCTTCAGTTGGCGTGTGGTAAGGCCAACATAAATCAGGGAGCACGGACACGTGGCATAATAGATGACATTCCTCGACTCACAATTTATAGACTTCATAATTTGAAATCTATTGTGACCAGACGAGTCAACAAATGAATCGCTACACTCAATATTTGTACAGGCGACACAGCGTCCACAAGGCCTACAACCCCTCCTGATTGGGACATCATCCAAAAATGTTCGAAGGGGCATGCTCTCATAATGACTGCGCACTAGCCGATCACGCAGATTTCTGGCACGACGGAAGGTTATAGCGGGCTTTTTGGGAATAATTTTTGCAATGGTGTTATCGGTCATCAAGATGGGCCAGGCTTTTACAAGGGCAGCACGTACCGACTCGGATTGGGTGCTAAAATTGGTGACAAACCTCATCACATTACTGTCATTTCTATCCGAGCGACTGCGATACAATAAGGAGTCCCTATTTGACCACTTAGCCCTATGATAGGCCCTCTTGATAGACCTACGGCTATACCCTCTTTCCAAAAAACGTTGACTCAGTTTCTCTGCCTCCGCCTCAAACATTGCTTGTGTGGAGCAGATACGCCGTATTCTCAAAAACTGACCCACCGGTACAGCACGAACCATGTGGCCAGGGTGCGAGGAGGAGGCATGGAGCAGCATGTTAGTGGATGTGGGCTTGCGATATATGTTAGTGCCGATTTTACCATCAGACTCTCTACATAGAGACACATCTAAAAATTCAATTTTCTCCCGATGTTGATTAATGGTGAGGCGGATATTAAAGTCATTATTATTAACTCCCTCAAAAAACAAATCCAGAGACGAAGGAGAACCCTGCCAGATGAGAAAGACGTCGTCGATGTACCGCGCCCAGAGCAGGACGCAGTCCACCGACAACGGCCGCTCATCTGCCAGGAAGAGGTCCCTCTCCCACAGCCCCAGGAACAAATTAGCATATGAGGGGGCAAAGGCCGCCCCCATAGCTGTGCCCTGGAGCTGGAGGTAGAGGGACCCCTTAAAAGTAAAAAAGTTGTGGGTAAGGGTAAACTCTAACAACTCAAGTGTAGCGATTCATTTGTTGACTCGTCTGGTCACAATAGATTTCAAATTATGAAGTCTATAAATTGTGAGTCGAGGAATGTCATCTATTATGCCACGTGTCCGTGCTCCCTGATTTATGTTGGCCTTACCACACGCCAACTGAAGGTGCGTATCAGGGAGCACGTGCGTGGCATAGAGGCGGCCAGTGGACAGGAGGATACATCCCTCCTGAAAACAATACCGAAGCACTTTAAGATTCATCATAAGTGTAACAGCAAGGGTTTACGTGTAAGGGGCATCGACACCATCGACTTGGGTATCCGGGGTGGCAATATTTCTCAGCGCCTCTCTCAATTGGAATCCCGATGGATATGGACATTGGATACAGTCCATCCACGGGGTCTTAATGAGCATTTCAATTTCTCGTCCTTCCTGTGATCACTCTCTGCTGCACCTTGGTGCAGGACACTTTTTAGTTTAATTTTATTTTTTATTTTTTAATGTGTGTTTTTTCCATTATTATTTACTGTATATGTTTATTTATATTTTTGCTTTAGTTGTGCTGATTTTCTCCTATTGAAGTCGTGGGACGTTGGCGTGGACGTATTGACAAGTTTAGGCCTTTGACAAATTACTTTTTGTATGTACTGATGATCATCTTTACGGATTTCTCATGGACATTAATACCCTTTATCTGGAGTGGAGACCATTTGGAATGATACATCCTGACTCCTATGTGATAACAAGATGACTTCAATTAACATTTAATATCGTTATCAGGATGTAGTTCCATTTTCCTATACTCTCGTCTCTTTTGATGTATTTACTTATTTTACATGGCTTTATTTGTGTTATTTAATTTGATATTTTGTTTGTCATAGATTCTCCATGTTGATTTCTACATATTTCTTGTGTCATATGCACTATGGTATTTGCTGACATCTCTGTTATTTTTTTGTGTGTGACTGTGGCTTTCCCTGTCTTAATATGGTGTCTCCGGTCTCAGAATGCCTTCTGCGCATGCGCATCTCTTTCCTTTTATGTGCGGTCATACTAAGGTTGCGCCGCTACACACTCACCGCCGGGAGTCACAGGGCCCTGTGCCGACTGGGCGTGTGGTGATGTGCGGTGCTGTATGCAGTTATGTCGCCCTGCTAAATGTTCGTTCTGATAGTGAGACACGCTGACAGGTTACTTAGCAACCGCCACTTCCGGTTGCGGTCCGTCCACTTCCGGTTTTAGGCAGATATAAATCGGCACATTTTAGCTTCCCTGATATCCCCCTGAGGAAGGTTGTTTTACCGAAACGTGCGTCGGGGAGGGCGCACGGACCCTGGATCCACTTCACCTGGCTGCCTCTATTAAGGTAATGTGCATATCTTCACTTTCACTATCGGCACTTTAGCCCTGATTTGATTATGTGGATGCTTTTGTGCACAGTTTAGCCTGCCTGCAGCATAACAATATGGGTCTTCTTTTTGCCCACTATTTATATTTATGGATGAGTGTTGGGATCCCGCCTCCGTGCGCCCTGTGTATGTTTCTTTAGTGGTGTCTGTGCACACCCTGTGGTACTTTGCCTCACCTATTTCCTATTATTGATGGTTCTGTATAATATTTGTGCATAATAAAGTTTATATTTTTATATACTCTATCATTATTTGGATTCTTTGGTCGTTTTTTTGGGTTTTCTACCCATAGTTCTCTCGTTTCATATGTGATAGCGACTTATCCTGATTTGATGGTCCGCCTTTTTCCTACATGGATTTTTTTTGGCATAGGGTTTTTATAGTTCATCATATTTATAAAGCTTATTATTAGTTTTTGCTATGCCCGGGTTTGTTATGTGTTTAATTAATACTCACAATCTGGGCTACTTCGTATTTGGGGAGAACTGTAATATCCTGATCCTCTAAAATGATGCAGCGTATAGGAGCAGTCCCATCACTCAAAAAGGCTAACGCTCGTACCACCAAAAATCCCCAGGGAAGTTACTCCAAGAAAGAAGGCTCAATTTGAATCTCAACTCCTTCCAATGGGACGCGGGCTCAGATGGGCAGGGTGAGTACTGTTTGCCCGGGCAGTAGAATGAGTTTGGAAGAACCGGGAACAATCACTTTACCTAACACTCCTCCTTCATGGCAAGATTCTTGAGCTTGAGCTGCATACACTAACTGTTGGAATACTCTTCGTTGAGGTGTATATGGACTCCATTGCTTCAGAGTCTTGTTAGAGTGTTCATTGATGAGGAGACTTCTGAATTCCTTCAAAATTGTTCATCCCCAGAGTGACAGTATGTCCGCTACTCACTTCTCCCTGGGTTAGCACCACACCCTTTTGTCCCAGATCTTTTCCACAAATGGACATTTGCATCCATGCCACCCCTGCGACCGGAATGGACAATTGGTTGGCAGCCATCAATTTTATCAGTGGGCCCTACTCGGGCCGCCTTGCTTCAGTAAAATGCTGCCAGAAGTAAGTTTCTGGCATCGTTACCTGTGAAGCCATGTCCACCAGGCAGGGCACTGCATGACCCTCAAGTTCTTCCCAAACTACAGGACACACTGACGCTCCGGTTCGGAGCCTGTTAGCTTAACGGACGATGGGGTGGGACTCTTCCCCGATATGCACATTCCCGAGCTATATGTCCACTCTTGCCACAATTAAAGCGAGAGGCCTCTGTCGACGAAGCATTCTAGTGTCAAGGCGGGACTCCCAGCCTTCCCTGTCCCCTGAAGCATTTGCGGCAGTCTCTGACTTCCTTTTAACGTCAGCCAATTCTTTAATCTTCAGAAGTTCTCTCCTCAATTCTTCCACCCATTGGGGTTCGGTGATTGCATTTACAGTCACCTCCCGCTCTGGACCTTCCCCACTGGGACTGTCACCCCCTGCTCCTGTTCACGCATGCGCGCTTCACTTCCTATCTCTGCAAAAGTCACCCGAGGGTTTACCCGCACACACTCTTGCAGGGTCTGTTTTGTCATCATGTCCCGCAAACCCATTATGTCCATATGGCCTATACAAACACTTTCCCACCAATCGCAGTAAGTAATTCCTGCAGTGTGTTCATGTACTGATTCACCATCTCCCCCTCCCTCTGCATGCAGCTAAAGAGACGTGTCCTCAGTTCCCTTACATCTGTGGGATCCCCATTGGTCTCTTCCAGAATGTTCAGCATTTTATTAAAACTGTCTCGCTACCTGGGGGTCCACACAACATAACTGAGTCTCTGGCTTCTCCATCTAATGCCATGACAGCCACTTCAGCTTCCAATGCTGGGGTCATGGGGTGCATCCTCATCATACCTCTTATACGCTCAGTCCAGCTCCACAACATGGTGTTACTTCCTGTAAACTTTGGTAGATTATTCAATACTGCCCGCAGTGAGATACTGGACCTAGGGCCTCCCCAACTGCTTGGTCTGTCGTCTCCATGCTGTTGGACTGCATCCTGCCGACTATGCCAAATGTAAGGTACTAACAGGAACGCGGGATGCAGTGATCAGCAGGAGGCAGAGCAACGGTTAACAGATTTTATATATATGTGAATATCTCCACAGTAAATACTCCATGCAGGGAGTAAGGGGGTGTAAAAATACAGGCCCACAATGTGTATATATTAATAAAGTAACTACAACCAGTGAAATAACAGGTTTACTTATCAGACTTTGGTTCCTGGATGATGGTGGCTGGAAAATCCCACGATGGTGCCGTAGGTGGAGCGAGAAGTCTCTGAGCCAGTCCTGAAGGAAAGTGTAGAACTGTCTCTGTACAGCGATGAAGTATCCTGATCTTCTTTCACATGGTCTTGTGATCCTGGAACGAGGACGGTCTGCTGCACGGCTAAAGATGAACAAAGGAAGCCGCAGTCTTACCACTGCGAACCACGTGCAATGCTGGATCAGCGTTACCAAGCGGGACAGAAGATGTCAGATGTACCCACCGCTTTGTGCTATTAGGGTCAGAGAGTAACGGGGAGTTGGTCTCGGGAGATACACAGTCTATATGCATGGGCGATGGACCGCTGCAATGCGGTATTGTCAACTGGCGTTGGTCAGCGGAAAGGGAATCAACCTTCTCCTGTAGTGCACGCTGGTTACCCGCCAATAGCCGCATTCTCACGTGCGCAGTCCCTTTTATATCACACCTGCCCCCAACAGTCAGGTGCAAATAGAGCGCCCGCCAGAGCCTGAGGGATACTCGGTACCGGGCCCGGTGGTCGTTAACCCCTTCCCGACCCATGACGCCACATAGGCGTCATGAAAACCCGTGCCAATCCGACCCATGACGCCTATGTGGCGTCATGGAATGATCGCGTCCCTGCAGATCGGGTGAAAGGGTTAACTCCTATTTTACCCGATCTGCAGGGAGAGGGGGAGTGGTGCTTCAGCCCAGGGGGGGTGGCTTCACCCCCCCGTGGCTACGATCGCTCTGATTGGCTGTTGAAAGTGAAACTGCCAATCAGAGCGATTTGTAATATTTCACCTAAAAAACAGGTGAAATATTACAATCCAGCCATGGCCGATGCTGCAATATCATCGGCCATGGCTGGAAAACCTGAAGTGACCACCCCCCACCCCACCGATCGCCCCCCCACCGCTCCGTTATGGGGTCCGGTCCCCTCCGTCCTGTGCTCCGCTGCCCCGTGCTCCTGCCCGCTCCCCCGTCCTGCTGTCCGCTCCCCCCGTCCTCCGATCACCCCCCCTGTGCTCAGATCCACCCCCCCACCACCCCTTCATACTTACCGATCCTCCCGGTGTCCGGCCGTCTCCTCGCTGGGCGCCGCCATCTTCCAAAATGGCGGGCGCATGCTCAGTACGCCCGCCGGCCGGCAGATTCCTTACAGGTACATTTTGATCGCTGTGGTAGGTTCTACCACAGCGATCAAAATAAAAAAAATAATAAATAAACCCCCCCCTTTATCACCCCCATAGATAGGGACAATAATAAAATAAAGAAAATATATATATTTTTTTTTCCCACTGTGGTTAGGGTTAGAACTAGGGTTAGGGTTAGAACTAGGGTTAGGGTTACGGGTAGGGTTAGGGTTATGGCATGTGCGGATTTGGCAGCGGATCCGCAGCGGATCGGCCGCGGATCCACAGCGGATCGGCCGCGGATCCGCAGCGGATTGGCCGCTGCGAATTCGTAGCAGTTTTCCATCAGGTTTACAGTACCGTGTACACCTATGGAAAACCAAATCCGCTGTGCCCATGGTGCGGAAAATTCCGTGCAGAAACGCTGCGTTGTATTTTCCACAGCATGTCAATTCTTTGTGCGGATTCCGCAGCGTTTTACACCTGTTCCTCAATAGGAATCCGCAGGTGAAATCCGCACAAAAAAACACTGGAAATCTGCTGTAAATCCGCAGGTAAAACGCAGTGCCTTTTACTTGCAGATTTTTCAAAAGTCGTGCGGAAAAATCTCACACGAATCCGCTACGTGGGCACATACCCTTAGGGTTAGGGTTGGAATTAGGGCTAGGGTTGGAATTAGGGTTACGGGTGTGTTGGGGTTAGGGTTGTGGTTAGGGGTGTGTTGGGGTTAGGGTTGGGATTAGGGTTATGGCTACAGTTGGGATTAGGATTAGGGGTGTGTTGGGGTTAGTGTTGAAGTTAGAAATGAGGGGTTTCCACTGTTAGGGCACATCAGGGGTCTCCAAACGCAACATGGCGCCACCATTGATTCCAGCCAATCTTGCATTCAAAAAGTCAAATGGTGCTCCCTCCCTTCCAAGCCCCGACGTGTGCCCAAACAGTGGTTTACCCCCACATTTGGGGTACCAGCGTACTCAGCACAAACTGGGCAACAACTGTTGGGGTCCAATTTCTCCTGTTACCCTTGCAAAAATAAAAAAATTACTTGCTAAGACATAATTTTTGAGGAAAGAAGAATTATTTTTTATTTTCACGGCTCTGCGTTGTAAACTTCTGTGAAGCACTTGGAGGTTGAACGTGCTCATCACACATCTAGATAAGTTCCTTGGGGGGTCTAGTTTCCAAAATGGGGTCACTTGTGGGGTGTTTCTACTGTTTAGGCACATCAGGGGCTCTGCAAATGCAACGTGACGCCCGCAGACCATTCCATCAAAGTCTGCATTTCAAATGTCACTACTTCCCTTCCGAGCCCTGACGTGCGCCCAAACAGTGGTTTACCCCCACATATGGGGTATCACTGTACTCACAACAAACTGGGCAACAAACATTGGGGCCCAATTTCTCCTGTTACCCTTGTGAAAATAAAAAATTGCTTGCTAAAACATCTTTTTTGAGGAAAGAAAAATGATTTTTTATTTTCACGGCTCTGCGTTGTAAACTTCTGTGAAGCACTTGGGGGTTGAATGTGCTCATCACACATCTAGATAAGTTCCTTGGGGGGTCTAGTTTCCAAAATGGGGTCACTTGTGGGGTGTTTCTACTGTTTAGGCACATCAGGGGCTCTGCAAATGCAACGTGACGCCCGCAGACCATTCCATCAAAGTCTGCATTTCAAATGTCACTACTTCCCTTCCAAGCCCTGACGTGCGCCCAAACAGTGGTTTACCCCCACATATGGGGTATCACTGTACTCACAACAAACTGGGCAACAAACATTGGGGCCCAATTTCTCCTGTTACCCTTGTGAAAATAAAAAATTGCTTGCTAAAACATCTTTTTTGAGGAAAGAAAAATGATTTTTTATTTTCACGGCTCTGTGTTGTAAACTTCTGTGAAGCACTTGGGGGTTGAATGTGCTCATCACACATCTAGATAAGTTCCTTGGGGGGTCTAGTTTCCAAAATGGGGTCACTTGTGGGGTGTTTCTACTGTTTATGCACATCAGGGGCTCTGCAAATGCAATGTGACGCCAGCAGACCATTCCATCAAAGTCTGCATTCCAAAACGTCACTACTTCCCTTCCGAGCCCCGGCATGTGCCCAAACAGTGGTTTACCCCCACATATGGGGTATCAGCGTACTCAGGAGAAACTGGACAACAACTTTTGGCATCCAATTTCTCCTGTTACCCTTGCAAAAATAAAAAATTCTGGGCTAAAAAAATATTTTTGAGGAAAGGAAACACATTTATTATTTTCACGGCTCTGCGTTATAAACTTCTGTGAAGCACTTGGGGGTTCAAAGTGCTCACCACACATCTAGATAAGTTCCTTGGGGGGTCTAGTTTCCAAAATGGAGTCACTTGTGGGGAGTTCCTACTGTTTAGGCACATCAGGGGCTCTGCAAATGCAACGTGACGTCCGCAGAGCATTCCATCAAAGTCTGCATTCCAAAACGTCACTACTTCCCTTCCGAGCCCCGGCATGTGCCCAAACAGTGGTTTAGCCCCACATATGGGGTATCACCGTACTCAGGAGAAACTGGACAACAACTTTTGGGGTCCAATTTCTCCTGTTACCCTTGCAAAAATAAAAAATTCTGGGCTAAAAAAATATTTTTGAGGAAAGGAAACACATTTATTATTTTCACGGCTCTGCGTTATAAACTTCTGCGAAGCACTTGGGGGTTCAAAGTGCTCACCACACATCTAGATTAGTTCCTTGGGAGGTCTAGTTTCCAAAATGGGGTCACTTGTTAGGGAGCTACAATGTTTAGGCACACAGGGGCTCTCCAAACGTGACATGGTGTCCGCTAATGATTGGAGCTAATTTTCCATTCAAAAAGCCAAATGGCGTGCCTTCCCTTCCGAGCCCTGCCGTGTGCCCAAACAGTGGTTTACCCCCACATATGGGGTATCATCGTACTCAGGACAAACTGGACAACAACATTTGGGGTCCAATTTCTCCTATTACCCTTGGAAAATTAAAAAATCCTGGGCTAAAACTCATTTTTGAGGAAAGAAAAATTATTTTTTTATTTTCACGGCTCTGCGTTATAAACTTCTGTGAAGCACCTGGGGGTTATAAGTGCTCACTATGCATCTAGATAAGTTCCTTGGGGGGTCTAGTTTCCAAAATGGGGTCACGTGTAGGGGAGCTCCAATGTTTAGGCACACAGGGGCTCTCCAAACGCGACATGGTGTTCGCTAACGATTGGAGCTAATTTTCCATTCAAAAAGTCAAATGGCACGCCTCCCCTTCCGAGCCTTGCCGTGCACCCAAACAGTGGTTTACCCCCACATATGAGGTATCAACATACTCAGCAGAAATTGCCCAACAAATTTTAGGATCCATTTTATCCTGTTGCCCATGTGAAAATGAAAAAATTGAGGCTAAAAGAAATTTTGTGTGAAAAAAAAGTACTTTTTAATTTTTACGGATCAATTTGTGAAGCACCTGAGAGTTTAAAGTGCTCACTATGCTTCTAGATAAGTTCCTTGGGGGGTCTACTTTCCAAAATGGGGTCACTTGTGGGAGCGCTCCAATGTTTAGGCACACGGGGGCTCTCCAAACGTGACATGGTCTCTGCTAGCGATGGAGATCATTTTTCATTCAAAAAGTCAAATGGCGCTCCTTCCCTTCCGAGCCTTACCATGTGCCCAAACAGTGGTTTACCCCCACATGTGAGGTATCAGTGTACTCAGGAGAAATTGTCCAACAAATTTTAGGATCCATTTTATCCTGTTGCCCATGTGAAAATGAAAAAATTGAGGCTAAAATAATTTTTTTGTGAAAAAAAAGTACTGTTTAATTTTTACGGATCAATTTGTGAAGCACCTGGGGGTTTAAAGTGCTCACTATGCTTCTAGATAAGTTCCTTGGGGGGTCTAGTTTCCAAAATGGGGTCACTTGTGGGGGAGCTCCAATGTTTAGGCACACGGGGGCTCTCCAAACGCGACATGGTGTCTGCTAAAGATTGGAGCCAATTTTTCATTCAAAAAGTCAAATGGCGCTCCTTTCCTTCCAAGCCCTGCCGTATGCCCAAACAGTGGTTTACCCCCACATATGAGGTATCAGCGTACTCAGAACAAATTGGACAACATCGTTCGTGGTCCAGTTTTTCCTTTTACCCTTGGGAAAATAAAAAAATTGTTGCTAAAAGATCATTTTTGTGACTAAAAAGTTAAATGTTCATTTTTTCCTTCCATGTTGCTTCTGCTGCTGTGAAACACCTGAAGGGTTAATAAACTTCTTGAATGTGGTTTTGAGCACCTTGAGGGGTGCAGTTTTTAGAATGGTGTCACTTTGGGGTATTTTCAGCCATATAGAACCCTCAAACTGACTTCAAATGTGAGGTGGTCCCTAAAAAAAATGGTTTTGTAAATTTTGTTGTAAAAATGAGAAATCACTGGTCAAATTTTAACCCTTATAACTTCCTAGCAAAAAAAAAATTTGTTTCCAAAATTGTGCTGATGTAAAGTAGACATGTGGGAAATGTTATTTATTAACTATTTTGTGTCACATAACTCTCTGGTTTAACAGAATAAAAATTCAAAATGTGAAAATTGCGAAATTTTCAAAATTTTCGCCAAATTTCCGTTTTTTTCACAAATAAACTCAGAAATTATCGACCTAAATTTACCACTAACATGAAGCCCAATATGTCACGAAAAAACAATCTCAGAATCGCTAGGATCCGTTGAAGCGTTCCGGAGTTATTACCTCATAAAGGGACACTGGTCAGAATTGCAAAAAACGGCAAGGTCATTAAGGCCAAAATAGGCTGGGTCATGAAGGGGTTAAAGGGGTGGCCAGGTTGACAGTGACACGGTCCGTGGCCCTGGGCATCCAATAAAAGGGGAATTGTATATGGAAGTAAAGTCTATAATAGTAATGTTCGTGATGCCACCTGTAGTATTCGGTCAGGGATGACTGACGCTGCTTAAAGGGGTCCTTTGGGGTGATGTTATGGCAGCAGGGATGGTACAGCTTCCCACAGGTGAAGCTGGGTCCCCAGGGCTCCCGGTGTAGTAGGGACAGATGGTAGATGGTGTAGAAAGAACTAGAGGACACAAGGTTGCAGTCTCTTTACCTCTTTACTGATGCAAGGCAGCCACAGTCCAGGGTACCGGATCACAGGTACTGGTATGGTCCTGCCAGCTTGGAAGCAACACAGGAATCCCCTTTGCCAGGTGGGATCAGAAGCCTTCCTCTCTGCAATACGTTGTAGTCCCTTGCTGCCTTAGGCCTAACACAAGGTCCTCACTTTCTCTCCATCCCCCTTTTGGTTGGACACTTACCCGCATGGCAGGTAACACAAACCTTTTTACAGGATCTCTAATTATGACCCTGGCTCTATGTGTTACTGTGCCTTCAAGTGTTAATGGTGGACAGGTGACTTGAAATCTAGCTGTCCGCCAGTTTCTGCTGCGGGACATGAAGTTACCCCCACAACCTCAGTCTTCCAGCTACCAGAATTCTGTGCTCAGTCGCAGCTTCCCTTCAGCTCTTTACTTCGCCTTTGCTTCTCTTCCCTTTCAGTCTCCTACAGACTGCTCTGCTCTCTTTCCTTCCCGGAGCTGCAGATTCATGGGTCTGCACGGCCCCAGCTTTCCTCTCTCAGACTTGCTTACCAACTCCTCCTCCATCCAGAATATATCTAGGGAAGCCACCCACAAACTGGATCAGAGCTCCCACTTCTGGCCTGGAGTCAGAACAGTGTTGCATGTGCTGAATACCTGTTAAAGGGATCCTTTCTTGCTTCCAAGCATGGCATCACTCTCCCCATGAGGAAAGCAATTCCACTGTAACAACTGGTTAACTGGGGTGTTACACAAAGGTCTACTCCGGTCAGAAAGTGCTTCCCCCGTCAACAATGGTGACAGTACTGGCTGTACCGGTCCAGACACACAAGAGAAACCATTAATATGATCCATCTTCCTACAACTACAGTGAAAAAATAGGACCGGATGATAGGCAAAGAGCAGCAGGGCAGATTGACAGGTGAGTGGTAAAATGAGAATTATCTATTTTTTATACCCTTTACCGGACCTCTGGTGTTCAGCAAAATGACTGCAAACTGGATCCCATTTTTCTGAATTTGAACGAATTGAATTAGAGAAAAATTGATATTCTGGAGGATACATATTTTTGTAAGATTCAAGTAGAATTAAGTTCCACTCAAATAAATTTGCCCTCATCAGTAATGTGAAAGAGCCATCATGCCATATTAGGATGAAGGGTCCCGCTCTAGCCCACATGTTGTAATCTCTGTGTGGATTAATATAAGAATCTCCGAAATACTTGGCTTGGCTACTTTTAACAGTATCATTGACAATAGGCTAATTTCAGAGCCTCATTCTTGGGATTAGCAATGGTACCAGTGGTCAGATTAGCAGTAATCAGCTATGGATGCTGGGGATAAGTGATAATTTTCTTAGATGAAATGAACCTGTGATATATTAACTTGTTCTTTTTATTATAGGACCATATGAACAAGGATTCTTCAGGCTACTAGAAACTTAAAGGCATCTGAGAGGCCAGTTCGTGCTAGAGACAACTCCCGAGAGTAAATGACTAGGCTAAAGATATACAGTAGTATTTATGAACAAGGATTCTTCATACTTCCAAAGTTCTGAGGGCATCTGAGATCACATCCTATGGAAAAGAAAACTGCCAAGGTTAAACAACCAGACCACCACATGTGATATTTAACACCCAATTTATTTTTATTGTTTATTGTTTTATTGTAAATATTGTTTTTGTGATATGCTCAACTTTTGTACTTCTACTTTGCTGTTGTTTTCCCACGATTTTTGCCTAAACACTAGTGTAGATACAAAGAGCAGCTCCAGCTCTAGAAATTTCAGCACAAACATGGATACAGTACTATTTATCATCACCATTCCTTTGTATGGGCCTTATGCAATGCTAGGTATCTTTATATTTTAGCTACCACTACAGGAAAAAATAAGTGGTTACAAAGTATTTTCTACCAGTGATGAAATTTGATTTGATTTGGTTAAAATCTATTTATCATCTTACTTAATGAGATTTGCTGGATCCAACCAGTTTTAATGCTAATGTTCTCCTCCGATGTTGGAGAGTGCACAGTTTGCGTAAATGGCTCAACTATGACAATATCTCAAACTGTAAATCATTCAGAGGGCACCATATACATAAAGCCAGGAGGCAGGGGAACAGTATGTTCCTGAAGATAGTATCCTCAATTTAACCCTTTAAAAAAGTTGTTGAGAATGGGGTGGTTTAATTCTAAAACATTTCTTTGACACTTTGATGGCAGGCCACGCTGTACTACAGTATAGCAGGCATTGGGACAAGAGGGGGTTTAGGGAGCTTGCAAAGTAGCAGGTGAATCAAAATGAGGCTGAGTTCAATACATAGCAGGTGGGTGCCAGTCCCACTGGTAAGCACAGCCACAGTAGAGACAAAAGAAGGAGGGATTTTCCCCAGCACACCAACCCGTGAGATCAAAAACAACCATACATACTCACATTAGTATGCACAAGGAGTGTGTCATGTCGATGTCATAAACGTTAAAGGTGCAAAGAAAATAATTATTAGTATATACTGTATAAAATAAATCATTTCTTAAATTCATTCCTTTCGGATATTTTGTATTTAATTTCAAAATCCAAAAGGCTTCCCTGATAGTGAACCTCCACGAATAAGATTAACCTTTTTAACTCCAAAAAACGCAAGGTGTGAAATATCACCTTCGTGAATATTAACAAAATGTTTAGAAACCCCTGAATTGGAAGCATTTTCATTGTTAATGTTTGATAGGTGTTCTGCTATCTTTTTTTTTAAATTTTGCGGGTAGTACACCCAATGTATTTTAAATCACTACTGAGCCAGCAGATACAATAAGCAGTGCATTGTGTGTCACAATTAATAAAAGACGTGATTTCTTGGACCGTACCAGAAGCCAACTGGAAGGACTTAGTCTTATCTATTGTAAGCACATACACATTGCATCTGCTGCCTACGCATCTGCAAAATCCTGTTACAGATAGCTAAGGTGTAGTACGTTGTAGCTGTCTAATCAGGTTGGGAGACAGAGAATTGCCTAACATTGAGTGAGACTTAAAATTATTGTATGGACACATTAATGTCTCCCAACAACATAAAAATTTGACTAATCCAGAGCATAAAGCCATTGGTGAACTTAAAAAAATAACTTGAATCTTACTATAAGGCAGTCCGACAAAAATTTGCTGTACTGTTGTGTTGGACACTGCTCTCTATGTTAACTCTGTACATATTATTTTAGATGACCAATCCACCTATAGATCTCTTCCGTCTGATCCCACCCTGTCATACAAGCTCATAATGTCTCGCTTTCTTGATGGGTTTGAATTTGGGTTTATTTAGTGGTAAAATCCATACATGGCTCCTCCCTGACCACCCCATTATTCCCTTCTTCCACGGTCTTCCTAAGACACATAAGGGCATCTTTCCCCCTCCCCTTCATCCTATAATTTCAAATATAGGATCCGTTAATGAAAATTTAGGCCTATGGGTCAATGAACACCTTCATCCTCTAATCACTAGAATTCCAGGTTATTTGAAGGACACTTCCTCTGTCTTACATGCCTTTGATAAGTTTCAATGGGAAGAACATTTCAGATTTATAACATGTGATGTTATTAATTTATATTCCACTATTCCGCATCATTTAGCTGTCCACACCATCTGGTATCATTTAGATAAATACAGTAATTATTCTTCCCAACTTATTTGTCATAAAATCGCTCTCATACCTTTTACACCACAATTTTTTTATGTTTGATTCTCATTTTTTTCTTGAAACACTTGGTGGCCCAATGGGCTCAAGATTTTCCTCTTTCCTCATCCCTCACTATTTTGTATATGGTATAGTGGGAGGAACTGAATCTGTATTGATACCAATCCTTTTCACAATTCTATTAATTGGTTTGGAAGAAATGTGGACGACTTATTGCTTGTATTGCAGGGTGTATCGTCAGATGTGGAAAAGTTCCAAACATATCTTAACTCTAATGATTTAAATTTAAAATTTACTATAAGCATCCCTGATTCTATTACTCCCTTTTTGGATGTGTACCTATCAGGCAACCCTGGCACACAATGTGCAACCACTTCCCTCCACAAGAAGGACCTTTCTGGTAATTCAATATTACCGTCCTCATCTTCTCACCCCCATCATATCATACGAGCCATACTTTATGGTGAATTTAACTGTGCCAGATGAAATTGTTCCAACAATGAATCCTTTGCTTTTGAAAGTCAAATTATAAAAAATGAGTGATAGGGGATACAAAAAAATATGATCTATGGCGTGTAACAATGTTGTATCTTACAGTTATTAGGTTCTTTAGAAGGATGTAGATCTGGAGATTTATTCTGACAGAATATAGGCTGAACTGGATGGACAAATGTCTTTTTTTGGCCTTGCTATGTTACTATGTTACTATATAAAATATACCTTTAGTAAAGTATTAAACAAACCTAGATCTATAATTTCCCGCAATACATCTGTATCCCCTTCCTCTTAGAATACAAACTCAGTTGTTATCTTTTCCAAGCCATAGAGTCCCCAGTTTAATGAGATCAAATTAATAATAAAAAAATACTTACCTGTCACTAATCAGGATGACATATTGCATGAAATTATAAATCATAGATGTAGATATGTAGCCCAGAGAGGCAATTCTCTGCCTTCCAGCCACAACGTACTACAACTTGGCTATCTGTCACAGGATTTCACAGATGCACAGGCAGCAGATGCAATATGTGTGTGTATGCACTGGATAAGACCAAGTCCTTTCAGTTGGCTTTTGGTATGGCCTAAGAAAGCATGTTTTTTATGAATTGCAACACACAATACATTGTTTATTGTATCTGCTGCCTCAGGTGGGATTTAAGATACATCGGGTGTACTACCCGCAAACTAAAAAAAGGATAGCAGAACACCTATCAAACATTAAAAATAAAAATGCTTCAAATTCAGGGTCTTCTAAACATTTTGTTAATGTTCACAAAGGTGAAATTTCTCACCTTGCGTTTTTGGAGTTGAAAATGTTAATAATCCTATAAGTGGAGGTGACAGATGCAAACAACTCACTATCAAGGAAGCCTTTTGGATTCTGAAATTAAATACAAAATATGTGAAAGGAATGAATTTCAGAAATGATAAATTTTATATATACTAATAATTGTTTTCTTTGCACCGATAAGGGTTATGACGTGGGCGCAGCACACTCCTTGTTCATACTAATGTGATTATGTTTGATTATTTTTGATTGGTTTACTCTTTCTATATATGATCATATGTTTTGCCATTCATGTATCCTATGACTAAGGGTGTCACTATCGCGCCAGAAACGCGTCAGGTTATTTTATTTATTTTAACCATGGCTTGACTTTTTTTTATTTTATCTCACGGGTTGGTGTGCCGAAGAAAATCCCTCCTTCTTTTGTCTCTATAGTAGGCATTATTGTGTTGGCTTTATGAGCCTCAATGAAGGAAAGTCATAATGATTTTTTTCTAAGATACTCCTCCATTTGCAATACACTCATGCCCCAAAACTGATGATCAGAAAGAAGAAGGGAATGCAACCCAAGTAAGATACAAAATCTTAATCTTTATTTGGGTCACGGATGAAATGAAGCACACGGAAGTGTCAAAACTTTTTTTTATTAGAACGCGTCCAAATTTTCAGATTACAAGTTCAGTTATATGTATAAAAAATAAAAAAAAAGATTCACAGCCTGATAATCCAATAATTTTCAAATATAAGAATTTTTGTCATTAATTTCCTCTTTTTCTCCATCATTTTTCCAAAAATTGTACAATTTCAAGGTTTAGGCTGTTGTTAAAATCCAATATAATGATTCATATTCAGCTCTGATGATCACTCCCTGATGAAGGAGCCTCTGCTCCGAAAACACGCGTCGGGGTTGGACCTGGTCTCCCATTCTTCCCACGCCAGCTAGGTATGCATTCATGTCATTTGCTGTATATTTTTTACATCATGGCTAGGGCACTTGCCTAACATTTTATGTATTTGATAGTACATGTAGCCTAAAACTCTGGCATGGCAGGTTTGTTTGGGCGGTCCGGTCCTTCTTATGGGCCATTGTGACATCTAACATGTATGTTCCCCTGTTAGTATTTTATGTACCTGTTCATTTAGTTTTTACTATTATCTAATAAATGTTGTACTTTTTATGGGACTATATGGCTGCTTGTTCGCTTCTTTGGTATCCAATTGTTTACAGTTGGTCCCGCTACTAGTCCGCTATGCATGTTTTCTATTGTAGAATTATGACGCGACATGACATATAAATATCTTAACATGCTTGCCTCAATATTACTTTGCTATAGACAATTTCATCCTAAAAAAATAAGAATGAATATCAATTATTGAGTGTTATCATCCCTTTCAGTACCAAACAACATATTGGCTTTAGTGCAACTACTGACTTTATGACCTTTTGTATCAATAATATAACATTTACATTTAGTTATTCTTTTTTCAAAATTGAAATAATGTCAAATGTTGTTCCTTAATTATATAAAAAAGGCCAGTCATGGTAAACAAAGATCCAAGATGGTCCATGAGTAAATAAAGCTTTTGTGAATGCAATAGTTTTAGTTCTGAACGTTTGTGCTACATTTATTAGATATTCACCTCAATTCCAGTATTCTTACTCATTGAGCTTTGAGTTTTATTACCTGAAATGCAAAAAACTATTTTAATTAGGCTAAGATACGCTTATAGTTTTTGGGGTAGTTTTTACATAATCCGCACTATTTCAGCATCCCTCTATTATATATTTGTTACCTGGGATCTTAACACTTTTGATGAAATGAACAGACAGCATCAATGCCAACAAAGCCCCAGAAATCACCACCGGTATTAGAAAGCTTTTACATGTTGTTGAAACAAATCCATGGCGTTCACCTGTAAAATAAAATTAGACACTGGATGGACATGAAGTCAACACTTGATTTTCACAAATATCTTTGATGGCTCAGAAAAAAAAAATTAAACTAAACCATCACTGTCCTTAACTTTAGATCTTAGTATGATTATGGCCCTTACAATCACCACTGGTATTAGAAAACTTTTATATTTAGAGGCTCCATATCCTTTAATATAGTCAGACATAGGATGTTAAATATTAAAATGATTTGGGTTTTTTTTTAGAACCAGACTTATCTAAACTCATCATTGTGCTCCTTAGACTTGGACTCAAATACTTAGTGTCAATTTAGATTTTCAAATTATTTTTTGAATTTAGGTTTAGAAGATGACCTAATACATTTATCATGAATGAAATTACAAAAATAAAAACATGTATAAGGATGAACATTTTCTGGAATCTTGAATTATTTCAAACACAAAAACAATATTTATTACCATATTGGTAAGAAACTAAGACTAAACTTTTGCCCTTAATTAAGGAGCTCTAAAACCATGACCTCAAGGAAAACAGGAGCTGGGTCAATTAATGCTGATTTTGTCTTGTGCAAGCTGTGAATTAGCTTTGAAAAAATATATATACATAAATAAATATATATATATATATATATATATATATATATATATATATATACATGTATATATATATATATATACAGTGGGGCAAAAAAGTATTTAGTCATTCAGCAATAGTGCAAGTTCCACCACTTAAAAAGATGAGAGGCGTCTGTAATTTACATCATAGGTAGACCTCAACTATGGGAGACAAACTGAGGAAAAAAAATCCGGAAAATCACATTGTCTGTTTTTTTATCATTTTATTTGCATATTATGGTGGAAAATAAGTATTTGGTCAGAAACAAACAATCAAGATTTCTGGGTCTCACAGACCTGTAACTTCTTCTTTAAGAGTCTCCTCTTTCCTCCACTCATTACCTGTAGTAATGGCACCTGTTTAAACTTGTTATCAGTGTAAAAAGACACCTGTGCACACCCTCAAACAGTCTGACTCCAAACTCCACTATGGTGAAGACCAAAGAGCTGTTAAAGGACACCAGAAACAAAATTGTAGCCCTGCACCAGGCTGGGAAGACTGAATCTGCAATAGCCAACCAGCTTTGAGTGAAGAAATCAACAGTGGGAGCAATAATTAGAAAATGGAAGACATTCAAGACCACTGATAATCTCCCTCGATCTGGGGCTCCACGCAAAATCCCACCCCGTGGGGTCAGAGTGATCACAAGAACGGTGAGCAAAAATCCCAGAACCACGCGGGGGGACCTAGTGAATGAACTGCAGAGAGCTGGGACCAATGTAACAAGGCCTACCATAAGTAACACACTACGCCACCATGGATTCAGATCCTGCAGTGCCAGACGTGTCCCACTGCTTAAGCCAGTACATGTCCGGGCCCGTCTGAAGTTTGCTAGAGAGCATTTGGATGATCCAGAGGAGTTTTGGGAGAATGTCCTATGGTCTGATGAAACCAAACTGAAACTGTTTGGTAGAAACACAACTTGTCGTGTTTGGAGGAAAAAGAATACTAAGTTGCATCCATCAAACACCATACCTACTGTAAAGCATGGTGGTGGAAACATCATGCTTTGGGGCTGTTTCTCTGCAAAGGGGCCAGGACGACTGATCCGGGTACATGAAAGAATGAATGGGGCCATGTATCGTGAGATTTTGAGTGCAAACCTCCTTCCATCAGCAAGGGCATTGAAGATGAAACGTGGCTGGGTCTTTCAACATGACAATGATCCAAAGCACACCGCCAGGGCAACGAAGGAGTGGCTTCGTAAGAAGCATTTCAAGGTCCTGGAGTGGCCTAGCCAGTCTCCAGATCTCAACCCTATAGAAAACCTTTGGAGGGAGTTGAAAGTCCGTGTTGCCAAGCGAAAAGCCAAAAACATCACTGCTCTAGAGGAGATCTGCATGGAGGAATGGGCCAACATACCAACAACAGTGTGTGGCAACCTTGTGAAGACTTACAGAAAACGTTTGACCTCTGTCATTGCCAACAAAGGATATATTACAAAGTATTGAGATGAAATTTTGTTTCTGACCAAATACTTATTTTCCACCATAATATGCAAATAAAATGATAAAAAAAACAGACAATGTGATTTTCTGGGTTTTTTTTTTCTCAGTTTGTCTCCCATAGTTGAGGTCTACCTATGATGTAAATTACAGATGCCTCTCACCTTTTAAGTGGTGGAACTTGCACTATTGCTGAATGACTAAATACTTTTTTGCCCCACTGTATATATATATATATATATATATATATATATATATATATATATATATATTCATGCCAATCTCAATTCTAGATTTCATTGTTACCTTGACCAGGTATTTTCCAGTGGACATTGATAGCAGCAGATTGTAACCAAACTTCACAGGTCACCTCGTCCTTCTCACTCCAGTTGTCCTTGGGAAGGGAGATGAAGTTCATCACAGTCCATGTCCCATCTGGTTCTTCTCTAGAGATTGTTTGACCCTTGTGATATGTTCCTGAGATGTTCCAGTATACGTGAACTGTATTGTGAGCCGCAAGTACAACACAAGCCAGATGTAAAGAACTATGAGGATGCCCAAGGTGAATCTGGCCAAGAATATGAACTGAGCTTTTGGAGGTGGATCTGTCTATAAATGCCAAATGGAGACAGCAAAAAAATAAAGAATCTAATACTTATATGATTTCTACAAACATATTAGCATTTTCTTTAACAGTAGCAGAAACAAAATAGTCAATGTGTTCAAATATTTTATTATGATACAAAAAAAATGATAAAAATGGACAATACTTATAAGAATATAATATGGAGAAAGGAAAGATGAAGGAAAAGGAATATAAAAGGGGGAGATGGAAGATGAGAAAGAAAATAAGTTGTAGAATAGAAAAACTGAGATGAAAGAGGAATAGAAGCAAGATAGGGAGCAAGACGAAGGAGGAAAAGAAACAAGAAGTAGAAGGAGGGTAAAGAAATAGAGAAGAAATTGTGGAATATGGAGGACGGGAGTTAAAACCAGTAGATGCAAGGAAAAAAACAGCAAGAGAAGAAAAAGAAAAGAAAAGAGAATGAAGATGAGACGAACAAAGAAGTTGCAGAATATAGATAACAGGAAGCCGAAGGAGTAGAAGAAGATGGAGTCGATGAAGTAAGATGAGACTAAAAGTCCTAAAAGTAGGAAAAGCTAAAAAATGAAATGGTACAGAAAGAAAAAAAGCAAAAGGAGGTTGAGAATATTATTAATGGAGTAGAAGAAGTAGAAGGAGAAAGAAAGAAAAAGAAGACAAAGCAAAATGGGTCACCAAGAAAGATGGTCATTATACACTAAAAAAAAGTTCCATAACACATAACAGTACAAGGTAAAAATATACACATAGAAATTTAATTTATCTGCAGATACATAGAATCATAGACTCTTAATTATTTCTAGCAGGACAAAATAAATGCAAAAACCTGTAGACTGAACCTGTACATGGTTGGAAGAGAGGTCTTCTGTAATTGCAAATTTCAGTAAATTTTTCTCTACTGAACTAACCAGATGCTTTTATGCATTTAACTATTTATCAGGAGTCAAAGATAATAAAAGATGAAAAGGATATACCACACAATACAAATATAAACTGCAAAGTCATACCAGGTTTATTAAATAGGTCAGGATTAAACTGCTCAAAATCTCATTCACTAGGGCTGTCATGAATAAATATTTTTTCATTTTCCCAAAGTAATCTATATTTTCTTACCTCCAACATTCAAATTTGTACCATTTCCAAATTTTAGTAAAAAATTACTGAAATAATAGACACAGTAAAAAACTCCATTGTCATTGGTTTGTACGTTGTATATCTCCAGGCAGGCAGTGTATTTCTCATCCTTACAGACAAATTTATGTGTATCATTATCCCTTGTACATGACTTCACCCGAACTGGGGCTTCACTACTTCTCCACTTTCTATGATACCAGGAGAACTTCAATCCTATGAATATTTCACTTGGCACACATGTGATGATGGCAGTGCCATTAACATCCTTGGATACAATGTTCTGGGGTTGATAAAGAACCATTTCACCAGTGATCCCTGTAAGAGAAGACATTTAATAAGATGCATCAATTCTACTCGGAGATTGTACAAATCAATCTTTACAAATCTACATTTATCTCTTTTTCTATTCTATATTAGGTTTGAATTTCATAATTTAAGAAAATTTGGTTTCTTACCTTGAATAAATAGAAATATGAAGACAACACCCATATTTGCTGCTCAGCATGGAGTTCCAGTGTACACTGGATATTACTGTACATTATATAGTGACATGCTGTTTATATATGACCATATATAGGAATCTAAAAAGTTCTGTCTCCTCCCGCTTCACCATGAAAGGCAATGCCATACACGTAAACATCACAGAAAGACATAAAAAAAATAATTCTACATTGGAAACTAAAATCCTGATATCAATAATAAGCATTTTTTGTCTCTTCCTTAAAGTTAAAAGAGCATTCTAATGGCACTACTATGGGGTGCATACAATGGGCTGAAAAATTGTGTATTTTTTTTTGGGGGGGGGGAGTTAAATGCAAAAAAAAACCAGCTAAAAAAACCAGAACTTTGTAACATTTATTTTTAGGGTTTATTGAGTAGAGTGTCCAACATGTGATGTAAATGACATGTTAAAGCTGTTACCCACTGCTGGACAACACTTAACTACCAGTAGTTGAAAACGCCTTTTATTTTGTTTCTCTTGTATATGGAAACATTAAATATATAACATTTTATTATGTTTTCTTGCTTTTACAAAAAAAGCATTAAAAAATCATGTTTTTGTACCTCCAGAAGTTTAATATTTTTCCATCGACTATTCTGTTTAATATTATTTTTTTAGGATGTGTTGATGTTTTCAGTGGTACCATTTTTGGGTAAATACAACATTTTAATGATATTTAATTCTTTTTTTGGGCAATCAGGAAAAAAGGCAATTCTGGCACTTTTTAATACATTGTATGTAGTGATGAGCAAACACGCTCGCCACTACTCGTTACTCGCCCGAGAATCACTATACTCGTCATACTTGTCGAGCACCGATCATTTCCGGGATTATTCGTTGGGAACTGGTGTCGCCACCCAGCATTTTTGGCGGACTTTACAGACCCAATCACGGTGCAGGGATTGTCTGCCAGGTCATGAAACACCGCAGCCATCTTTGTTGTGGTCGTGCAGTGATTGGCTGGCTGCACAGCATCATCACAAGTAGACCTGGCACTGCCCTGATCGCCACACTCAGGTCCGGATTCAGCGAGTGTAGGGAGAGATGCCACTGAGATAGGGTCAGAATCGTGATTTTAATAGTTAGTGTAGGTCTGCAACTGTTCAGTCCACAACTCCTGAGAAACCAACAGTCCTTTTTAGGGCTAATTCGTGGGTCCCGAGATTGCAGAGCTAGGTAGGCAGGGCACAGCATATCCACATCAGTGCAAGGCCTGCAGGCAGTGTATGTGCGTACATAGCTCCCACTGCATCCCACCCAAAGCTCCATAACTGTCTGCTGCTGCTTATTTATTGTATACCTAACTGCAGTTTTCTCTTTTTATTTTCTCAAAAGTTCACAAATAAACCCTCAAAAAATTTATACAGTCTGTTATGTCAGACTGAGGAGTGGTGTATCTGTTTAAAAATCATAGTTTGTCAGGCATACGTAGCATAGTTCTGTGTGCTAGCCTTGTTCAATTTTTTTTTTTTATAAATTCATCCAAAAGCCAAAAAAAATTTAATACAGTCTGTTGTGTCAGGCTGAGAGCTGGTGTTTCTCTTTTTGAAAAACTTATTTCCATAGGCATACATAGCATAGTACTGTGTGCTAGCCTTGTGCCACTGTTTTTTTTGTTTTAATTCAGCCAAAAGCAAAATAAAAATTAATACAGTCTGTTATGTCAGGCTGAGGACTGATGTTTCTGTTTTTGAAAAATCATATATTTCTGCAGGCATACGTAGCATAGTTCTGTCTGCTAGCCTTGTTCCACACTTTTTATTTTATTTTAAAAATTCTACAAACCCCCCCAAAAAATGTAATACAGTCTGATCTGTCAGGCTGAGGCCTGTTGTATCTGTGGTGGAAAAATCGAAGCTTCGCAAGGCAGAAGTTTCAGAGTTCTGTCTGCTAGCCTTGTTCTTTTTTTTATTATTTTAATCCCTTAAGCCCCGAGGGTGGTTTGCACGTTAATGACCGGGCCAATTTTTACAATTCTGACCACTGTCCCTTTATGAGGTTATAACTCTGGAACGCTTCAACAGATCTTAGCGATTCTGACATTGTTTTCTCATGACATATTGTACTTCATGATAGTGGTAAAATTTCTTCGATATAACTTACGTTTATTTGTGAAAAAAACGGAAAATTTTGAAAATTTTGCAATTTTCCAACTTTGAATTTTTATGACCTTAAATCACAGAGATATGTCACGCAAAATACTTAAAAAGTAACATTTCCCACATGTCTACTTTACATCAGCACAATTTTGGAACCAATATTTTTTTTTTGTTAGGGAGTTATAAGGGTTAAAATTTGACCAGAAATTTCTCATTTTTACAACACCATTTTTTTTTAGGGACCACATCTCATTTGAAGTCATTTTGAGGGGTCTATATGATAGAAAATACCCAAGTGTGACACCATTCTAAAAACTGCACCCCCCAAGGTGCTCAAAACCACATTCAAGAAGTTTATTAACCCTTCAGGTGTTTCACAGGAATTTTTGGAATGTTTAAATAAAAATGAACATTTAACTTTTTTTCACACAAAATTTATTTCAGCTCCAATTTGTTTTATTTTACCAAGGGTAATAGGAGAAAATGGACCCCAAAAGTTGTTGTACAATTTGTCCTGAGTACGCTGATACCCCATATGTGGGGGTAAACCACTGTTTGGGCGCATGGCAGAGCTCGGAAGGAAAGGAGCGCCATTTTACTTTTCAATGCAAAATTGACTGGAATTGAGATGGGACGCCATGTTGCGTTTGGAGAGACCCTGATGTGCGTAAACATTGAAACCCCCCACAAGTGACACCATTTTGGAAAGTAGACCCACTAAGGAACTTATCTAGATGTGTGGTGAGCACTTTGACCCAACAAGTGCTTCACAAAAGTTTATAATGCAGAGCCGTAAAAATAAAAAAATCATATTTTTTCACAAAAATGATCTTTTCGCCCCCAATTTTTTATTTTCACAAGGGTAAGAGAAGAAATTAGCACACACAAATTGTTGTGCAATTTGTCCTGAGTACGGCGATACCCCATATGTGGGGGTAAACCACTGTTTGGGCGCATAGCAGAGCTCGGAAGGGAAGGAGCGCCATTTTACTTTTCAATGCAAAATTTACTTGAATTAAGAAGGGACGCCATGTTGCGTTTGGAGAGCCCCTGAAGTGCCTAAACATTGAAACCCCCTACAAGTGACACCATTTTGGAAAGTAGACCCCTTAAGGAACTTATATAGATGTGTGGTGAGCACTTTGACCCAACAAGTGCTTCACAGAAGTTTATAATGTAGAGCCATAAAAATAAAAAATCATATTTTTCACAAAAATGATCTTTTCGCCCCCAATTTTTTATTTTCCCAAGGGTAAGAGAAGAAATTGGACCCCAAAAGTTGTTGTGCAATTTGTCCTGAGTACGCTGATACACCATATGTGGGGGTAAAGGACTGTTTGGGCGCATGGCAGAGCTCGGAAGGGAAGGAGCGCCGATTGACTTTTTAATGTAATGTAAAATTGACTGGAATTGAGATGGGACACCATGTCGCGTTTGGAGAGCCCCTGATGTGCCTAAACATTAAAACTCCCCACAAGTGACACTATTTTGGAAAGTAGACCCCCTAAGGAACTTATCTAGATGTGATTTGAGAGCTTTGAACCCGCAAGTGTTTCACTACAGTTTATAACGCAGAGCCGTGAAAATATATATATTTTTTTTCACAAAAATGATTTTTTAGCCCCCAGTTTTGTATTTTCACAAGGTTTTCCAATTTGTCCTGAGTATGCTGATACCCCACATGTGGGGAAACCACTGTTTGGGCACATGGCAGATCTCGGAAGGGAAGGAGTGCCATTTGGAATGCAGACTTAGATGGATTGGTCTGCAGGCGTCACATTGCATTTGCAGAGCCCCTGATGTACCCAAACAGTAGAAACCCCAACAAGTGACCCCATATTGGAAACTAGACCTCCCAAGGAACTTATCTAGATGTGTTGTGAGAACTTTGAACCCCCAAGTGTTTCACTACAGTTTACAACGCAGAGCCGTGAAAATAAAAAATCTTTTTTTTTCCCACAAAAATGATTTTTAGCCCCCCAAATTTTTATTTTTCCAAGGATAACAAGAGGACTTGGACCCCAATAGTTGTCCAAATTGTCCCGAGTATGCTAATACCCCATATGTTGGGGTAAACCCCTGTTTGGGCGCACGGGTGAGCTCGGAAGGGAAGGAGCACTGTTTTACTTTTTCAACACAGAATTGGCTGGAATTGAGATCGGACGCCATGTCGCGTTTGGAGAGCCCCTGATGTGCCTGAACAGTGGAAACTCCCCAATTCTACCTGAAACCTTAATCCAAACACACCCCTAACCCTAATCCCAACGGTAATCCTAACCACACCCCAAACCCTGACACACCCCTAACTCTAATCCCAACCCTAATCCCAACCGTAAATGTAATCCAAACCCTAACCCTAACTTTAGTCCCAACCCTAACCCTAAATTTAGCCCCAACCCTAACCCTAACTTTAGCCCCAACCCTAACCCTAACTTTAGCTCCAACCCTAGCCCTAACCCTAGCCCTAACCCTAGCCCTAACCCTAACCCTAGCCCTAGCCCTAACCCTTACCCTTACCCTAACCCTAGCCCTAACCCTAGCCCTAACCCTAATGGGAAAATGGAAATAAATACATTTTTTTAATTTTTTAATTTTTTGCTAACTAAGAAGGTGATGAAGGGGGGTTTGATTTACTTTTATAGCAGGTTTTTTAGCAGATTTTTATGATTGGCAGCCGTCACACACTGAAAGACGATTTTTATTGCAAAAAATATTTTTTGCGTTACTACATTTTGAGAGCTATAATTTTTCCATATTTTGGTCCACAGAGCCATGTGAGGTCTTGTTTCTTGCGGGACGAGTTGACATTTTTATTGGTAACATTTTCGGGCACGTGACATTTTTTGATCGCTTTTTATTCTGATTTTTGTGAGGCAGAATGACCAAAAACCAGCTATTCATGAATTTCTTTTGGGGCAGGCGTTTTTACCGTTCCGCGTTTGGAAAAGTGGATAAAGCTTTGATGACGCTGTATGGCAGCTCATTTTTTGCGGAACAAGATGACGTTTTCAGAGGTACCACGGTTATTTATATCCGTCTTTTTGATCGCGTGTTATTCCACTTTTTATTTGGCGGTATGATAATAAAGCGTTGTTTTTTGTCTCGTTTTTTTTTATGGTGTTCACTGAAGGGGTTAACTAGAGGGATAGTTTTATAGGTCGGGTCGCTACGGACGTGGCGATACTAAATATGTGTACTTTTATTGTTTTTTTATTGAGATAAAGAAATGTATTTATAGGAACAATATATACAGGTCCTTCTCAAAAAATTAGCATATAGTGTTAAATTTCATTATTTACCATAATGTAATGATTACAATTAAACTTTCATATACTATAGATTCATTATCCACCAACTGAAATTTGTCAGGTCTTTTATTGTTTTAATACTGATGATTTTGGCATACAACTCCTGATAACCCAAAAAACCTGTCTCAATAAATTAGCATATCAAGAAAAGGTTCTCTAAATGACCTATTACCCTAATCTTCTGAATCAACTAATTAACTCTAAACACATGCAAAAGATACCTGAGGCTTTTAAAAACTCCCTGCCTGGTTCATTACTCAAAACCCCCATCATGGGTAAGACTAGCGACCTGACAGATGTCAAGAAGGCCATCATTGACACCCTCAAGCAAGAGGGTAAGACCCAGAAAGAAATTTCTCAACAAATAGGCTGTTCCCAGAGTGCTGTATCAAGGCACCTCAATGGTAAGTCTGTTGGAAGGAAACAATGTGGCAGAAAACGCTGTACAACGAGAAGAGGTGACCGGAACCTGAGGAAGCAGTGGACTGAGTCTGGTGTGGAAACATCCAGAGCCACCGCGCACAGGCGTGTGCAGGAAATGGGCTACAGGTGCCGCATTCCCCAGGTAAAGCCACTTTTGAACCATAAACAGTGGCAGAAGCGCCTGACCTGGGCTACAGAGAAGCAGCACTGGACTGTTGCTAAGTGGTCCCAAGTACTTTTTTCTGATGAAAGCAAATTTTGCATGTCATTCGGAAATCAAGGTGCCAGAGTCTGGAGTAAGACTGGGGAGAAGGAAATGCCAAAATGCCTGAAGTCCAGTGTCAAGTACCCACAGTCAGTGATGGTGTGGGGTGCCATGTCAGCTGCTGGTGTTGGTCCACTGTGTTTCATCAAGGGCAGGGTCAATGCAGCTAGCTATCAGGAGATTTTGGAGCACTTCATGCTTCCATCGGCTGAAATGCTTTATGGAGATGAAGATTTCATTTTTCAGCACGACCTGGCACCTGCTCACAGTGCCAAAACCACTGGTAAATGGTTTACTGACCATGGTATTACTGTGCTCAATTGGCCTGCCAACTCTCCTGACCTGAACCCCATAGAGAATCTGTGGGATATTGTGAAGAGAAAGTTGAGAGACGCAAGACCCAACACTCTGGATGAGCTTAAGGCCGCTATTGAAGCATCCTGGGCCTCCATAACATCTCAGCAGTGTCACAGGCTGATTGCCTCCATGCCACGCCGCATTGAAGCAGTCATTTCTGCCAAAGGATTCCCGACCAAGTATTGAGTGCATAACTGAACATTATTATTTGATGGTTTTTTTGTTTGGTATTAAAAAACACTTTTATTTGATTGGTCGGGTGAAATATGCTAATTTATTGAGACAGGTTTTTTGGGTTATCAGGAGTTGTATGCCAAAATCATCAGTATTAAAACAATAAAAGACCTGACAAATTTCAGTTCAGTTGGTGGATAATGAATCTATAGTATATGAAAGTTTAATTGTAATCATTACATTATGGTAAATAATGAAATTTAACACTATATGCTAATTTTTTGAGAAGGACCTGTATATATATATATTTTTTTGCATTTTTGGGGGAATTTTTTTTTTTTTTTTTACACATGTGAATTTTTTTTTTTACACTATAACATTGCCCCAGGGGAGGGGGGGATGATGTTATAGTGTAAGATCGCCGATCTGACACTTTGCTGTGCACTGTGTCAGATCGGCGATCTGACGTGCACAGCTCTTGGAGGCTTCCCGGCGCCTGCTCCGAGCAGGCACAGTGAATCCACCTCCCTGCAGGACCCAGATGCCGCGGCCATCTTGTATCCGGGCCTGCTGCAGGGAGGAGGAGGTAGGAGACCCTCGGAGCAACGCGATTACATCGCGTTGCTCCGGTGGTCTCAGGGAAGCCTGCAGGGAGCCCCCTCCCTGCGCGATGCTTCCCTATACCGCCGGAACACTGCGATCATGTTTGATCGCAGTGTGCCAGGGGTTAATGTGCCGGGGGTGGTCCGTGACCGCTCCTGGCACATAGTGCCGGATGTCAGCTGCGATAGTCAGCTGACACCCGGCCGCGATCGGCCGCGCTCCCCCCGTGAGCACGGCCGATCGCATATGACGTACTATCCCGTCACTGGGAATTAAGTCCCAGGTCACCTTGACGGGATAGTACGTCATATGGGATTAAGGGGTTAAAAATTCTCCAAAACCTTAAAAAAAAGTTAATACAGTCTGTTATGTCAGGCTGAGGCCTGTTGTATCTGTGTTAGAAAAGTTGTAGCTTGACAGGCATAAGTTTCATAGTTCTGTCTTCTAGCCTTGTTCCACTCTCTTTTTTATTTTAAAAATTCTACAAAACCCTAAAAAAAATTTAATACAGTCTGTTATGTCAGGCTGAGGCCTGTTGTATCTGTGTTGGAAAAATCATAGCTTGACAGGCATAATTTTCATAGTTCTGTCTGCTAGCCTGGTTCTCTTTTTTTTGCTTTTATTTTAAAAATTCTACAAAACACTAAAAAATATAATACAGTCTGTTATGTCAGGCTGAGGCCTGTTGTATCTGTGTTGGAAAAATCGTAGCTTGACAGGCATAAGTTTCTAAGTTCTCTCTGCTAGCCTTGTTCCACTCTTTTTTTTATTTAAAAAATTATACAAAACCATAAAAAAGTTAATACCGTTTGTTATGTCAGGCTGAGGCCTGTTGTATCTGTGTTTGAAAAATTGCAGCTTTGCAGGCATACAGATCGGATATAATTTAGCTCCAAATTAATACATTTGTGTTGAGCTTTTGAAATAGTGTAGTAGTTGATTTAAAATGGGCAAGTCAAGGGGCAAGGGATGGGGAAGTGGACGTGATGCTGATGGTGCATGCAAAGGATGAGGCCGTGGCCAAGCTGAAAGTGTGAAGCAACAAAGACCCACATCTTCTCGCTCGACCTTCCTGTCCCAGTTTCTAGGGGATTGCAGCACACCACTATTAAAGCCAGAGCAGTGTGAAACGGTTGTTGGTTGGATAGCGGATAATGCTTCCAGTCACTTAGCCACCACCAACACCATCATGTCATCCACACGGTCAAGTCTGAGTAGCCGTGAGTGTGGCCCAGAAATTCCTCACCCTGATCCTGTTATGGAAATTTGGGTTGGATAAATTTATCCCTGTGTGTGCTGCGGCCGCTCCCAATTAGACTGAGTATTTTGAGCGCTCATCAAGAATGAGACTGCACAACATTAATGTGTCAATAACATTCCCTCAATACTGATACTTTATTGTACATACATAGTTTTTATGATAGCATATAGAAAGGAGTGGTTAGGGGTTGTTAGGGGTGGTTAGTTAATTACCATATTGTCTAGCTCCTCTGTCATTGGTTATCTAAACATATATGGAATATTATGATTAATGCTCATATGACTGCTGATTAAGCAACTAAAATGTAGCTCTGTATCTAGGACAAAGTTGAGACATTTGATCAGCACTTAATACATCTGGTGTTGTTCCGCTTTTGGGATGGAAAACCCCATACAATCTGTCTGGCTTATATCAGTTCATGTCAGCCATTTTAAACCATTGATTATAATGTATATATTAGCTGTGAGCATATGAGTATATATGATTATAGAGGAGTGTACATGCAAGTGAGATCTACATGATATATATATTTCTATCACAAGCCCCCCTTAGATATCACTTGCCCTAATCCTAGCCTCCTGTCCCAAAGCGCTGCAACTCTTTTGTGCTGTCGGTGAACTGACACAAGCCTAATGCCTGCGCCCCACTCCGTACAGACTTTTCGCAAATGGGCGGTCAGGAGATCTGTCACATTAGTAAACTTTATAGTCTTGCAAGGATTTAAGTAATCTGTTTCACTCGCTTTTGGACTGATTGGTGATATTTTTATCAGCTACAGCTCTGAAGTGTTAGCAAGTTTTGGTGGAAGAGAAAAAAAATCCTTTCCCTTTTTTTCCTGTCAGTCAGTTCTCCTTAACTCTTTGTGATTTTATATGTGACTTTATATTTGAACATTGAGAAATGGATTTGGTAGGGGAAGAATGGACTTTTCTGACATTTGAAAAAAAACTTTTGGAACCATGCCTTGTTTAATGTCCACCATCTTGCAATGTACGATCTGTGACTAGAGTTTAACAGTTCACTGAATGCTTTTCTTTTCCATCAGAAGATGATTTCAGGGAAGCAACATTATTTTCTTTATCTGATACAATAACAGTCAAAAAAATATATCATGATCTTCAAGTGTTTCTGTGGAAAAATGCACACTTTGCATGTAGGTGTAATTAAATTTTTTGACATGGAAATGCCATTTACTTTAATATGTTGGAAATCTTGCACTGAAGCCTCATTAAGCCTCATTAATCACTTGGTTAGATTAAGTTAGAACTTTTATGGCTATCATTGGCGACTTATGGATATACAAAATGCATATTGTGAAGTGGATTTTCATGGGCCCATCTAGTATGTGGGTTCCAAGGCATAATGGGGTGCATATGACTGACTATGTAGCAGGGCTGGCCTTGCTTTGTAAAACAAAGGAGTACGGGAGTACAAAATGCATATTGTGAAGTGGATTTTCATGGGCCCATCCAGTATATGAGTTCCAAGGTGTAATGGGGTGCATACGACTGACTATGCAGCAGGGCTTGGCCTTGCAGTCACCGTGTAAACAAAGGAGTATGGGAGTACAAAATGCATATTGTGAAGTGGATTTTCATGGGCCCATCCAGAATGCAGGTTCCAAGGCTTATTGGGGTGCATATGAATTGGTAGCTAGGCAGACCTTGCATTCAATGCAACATTTTTTCAGGAGGCCCTCCTGGACATCTTATGAAAGCGGTAACATAGTAACATAGTAACATAGTAACATAGTAACATAGTTAGTAAGCCGAAAAAAGACATTTGTCCATCCAGTTCAGCCTATATTCCATCATAATAAATTCCCAGATCTACGTTCTTCTACAGAACCTAATAATTGTATGATACAATATAGTTCTGCTCCAGGAAGACATCCAGGCCTCTCTTGAACCCTTCAACTGAGTTCGCCATCACCACCTCCTCAGGCAAGCAATTCCAGATTCTCACTGCCCTAACAGTAAAGAATCCTCTTCTATGTTGGTGGAAAAACCTTCTCTCCTCCAGACGCAAAGAATGCCCCCTTGTGCCCGTCACCTTCCTTGGTATAAACAGATCCTCAGCAAGATATTTGTATTGTCCCCTTATATACTTATACATGGTTATTAGATCGCCCCTCAGTCGTCTTCTTTCTAGACTAAATAATCCTAATTTTGCTAATCTATCTGGGTATTGTAGTTCTCCCATCCCCTTTATTAACTTTGTTGCCCTCCTTTGTACTCTCTCTAGTTCCATTATATCCTTCCTGAGCACCGGTGCCCAAAACTGGACACAGTACTCCATGTGCGGTCTAACTAGGGATTTGTACAGAGGCAGTATAATGCTCTCATCATGTGTATCCAGACCTCTTTTAATGCACCCCATGATCCTGTTTGCCTTGGCAGCTGCTGCCTGGCACTGGCTGCTCCAGGTAAGTTTATCATTAACTAGGATCCCCAAGTCCTTCTCCCTGTCAGATTTACCCAGTGGTTTCCCGTTCAGTGTGTAATGGTGATATTGATTCCTTCTTCCCATGTGTATAACCTTACATTTATCATTGTTAAACCTCATCTGCCACCTTTCAGCCCAAGTTTCCAACTTATCCAGATCCATCTGTAGCAGAATACTATCTTCTCTTGTATTAACTGCTTTACATAGTTTTGTATCATCTGCAAATATCAATATTTTACTGTGTAAACCTTCTACCAGATCATTAATGAATATGTCGAAGAGAACAGGTCCCAATACCGACCCCTGCGGTACCCCACAGGTCACAGCGACCCAGTTAGAGACTATACCATTTATAACCACCCTCTGCTTTCTATCACTAAGCCAGTTACTAACCCATTTACACACATTTTCCCCCAGACCAAGCATTCTCATTTTGTGTACCAACCTCTTGTGCGGCACGGTATCAAACACTTTGGAAAAATCGAGATATACCACGTCCAATGACTCACCTTGGTCCAGCCTATAGCTTACCTCTTCATAAAAACTGATTAGATTGGTTGGACAGGAGCGATTTCTCATAAACCCATGCTGATATGGAGTTAAACAGTTATTCTCATTGAGATAATCCAGAATAACATCCCTCAGAAACCCTTCAAATATTTTACCAACAGTAGATGTTAGACTTACTGGCCTATAATTTCCAGGTTCACTTTTAGAGCCCTTTTTGAATATTGGCACCACATTTGCTATGCGCCAGTCCTGCGGAACAGACCCCGTCGCTATAGAGTCCCTAAAAATAAGAAATAATGGTTTATCTATTACATTACTAGATCTCTTAGTACTCGTGGGTGTATGCCATCCGGACCCGGAGATTTATCTATTTTAATCTTATTTAGCCAGTTTCGCACCTCTTCTTGGGTTAGATTGGTGACCCTTAATATAGGGTTTTCATTGTTTCTTGGGATTTCACCTAGCATTTCATTTTCCACCGTGAATACCGTGGAGAAGAAGGTGTTTAATATGTTAGCCTTTTCCTCGTCATCTACAACCATTCTTTCCTCACTATTTTTTAAGGGGCCTACATTTTCAGTTTTTATTCTTTTACTATTGATATAGTTGAAGAACAGTTTGGGATTAGTTTTACTCTCCTTAGCAATGTGCTTCTCTGTTTCCTTTTTGGCAGCTTTAATTAGTTTTTTAGTTAAACTATTTTTCTCCCTATAGTTTTTTAGAGCTTCAATGGTGCCATCCTGCTTTAGTAGTGCAAATGCTTTCTTTTTACTGTTTACTTCTTTGTTTAGCCAAATTTTCCTATTTCTAGTCCTTTTATTCCCACAAGGTATAAACCGCTTACAGTGCCTATTTAGGATGTTCTTAAACATTTTCCATTTATTATCTGTATTCTTATTTCTGAGGATATTGTCCCAGTCTACCAGATTAAGGGCATCTCTAAGCTGGTCAAACTTTGCCCTCCTAAAGTTCAGTGTTTCTGTGACTCCCTGACAAGTCCCCCTAGTGAAAGACAGGTGAAACTGTACAATATTGTGGTCGCTATTTCCTAGATGCCCGACCACCTGCAGATTTGTTATTCTGTCAGGTCTATTAGATAGTATTAGGTCTAAAAGTGCTGCTCCTCTGGTTGGATTCTGCACCAATTGTGAAAGATAATTTTTCTTGGTTATTAGCAGAAACCTGTTGCCTTTATGGGTTTCACAGGTTTCTGTTTCCCAGTTAATATCCGGGTAGTTAAAGTCCCCCATAACCAGGACCTCATTATGAAGGTATTCTGGTGCGTCGGAATTCTTGGCAGCCCATCCACTCACAGCGTAGGCTGCAACAGTTTAGTAGACCCACTGTTTAATAATGGCCATTTAAGAATATTAATGCCACCTGATGCACCAGTAAAAATAGTCTCTGTGACTTTGAGAGTCCCTGCTTAATAAATGAAACAAGATGGATCTGCTGATGTGTCACACACCACATGGCCGACTAGGGTTGTTAAATGTTACAATGACATTTCCCAGTGAATGCATTTGTAGTGGTTGAATGCAATGTTAAAGTTGGAAAATCCTTCAAAAACACTGTATCTGATCTAAGCCCAAGTGGTGGAGGAAATTTTCGGTCTGGGGTTAAATATTTGGCCTTACAGGCAAGTCATTAACCTGCAAATGATGCATCTTAACATATTTGCCAGCAAAATCTGTTTTGGTTTTGTTGTAGTGTGTTTTTTGTGGCATCAGGAAAAATGGCATAAATCTCAGAAAAAAAATGTTTACAGCTGTGAAGTAGGAGTCAGGAATGCTTCCAGGGACGATCCCCATGATGTCCCCATGTCATTGGAGCAGTGTTTCCATCATTTTCAGACTTTTTTAGACCTTAAAAGGACCCCCGGGGGGTATCACGGTAAAAATACTCGGGTCTCCCATAGACTTACATTGGGCTCATTGCTCGGGTCGAGTACCCCAGTATTACAATTTGCTCGACCCGAGCAACGATCACCCGAGCATTTTATTGCTCAATCATCACTAATTGTATGCTTTTTACATTTTATCTTTTATTAAAGGGAACCTTTCACCCCCAAAATGTAAGATGAGCTAAGCCCACCGGCATCAGGGGCTTATCTACAGCATTCTGGACTGCTGTAGATAAGCCCCCGATGTATCCTGAAAGATGAGAAAAAAAGGTTAGATTATACTCACCCAGGGGCGGTCACGCTGCGTTCCGGTCCGATGGGCGTCGCGGTCAGATCCAGGGCCTCCCATCTTCTTACGATGACATCCTCTTCTTGTCTTCACGCTGTGCCTCCGGCACAGCCGTACTTTGTCTGCCCTGTTAAGGGCAAAGCAAAGTACAGCAGTGCGCAGGCGCCGGGAAAGGTCTGAGAGGCCCGGCGCCTGCGCACTACAGTACTTAGCTCCGCCCTCAACAGGGCAAACAAAGTACGCCTGTGCTGGAGCCGCAGCGTGAAGACAAGAAGAGGACGTCATCATAAGAACATGGGACGCCCCGGACCGGACCGCGACGCCCATCGGATCAGACCGCCCGCCCAGGTGAGTATAATCTAGCCTCTTTTTCTTATCTTTCAGGATACATCGGGGGCTTATCTACAGCATTACAGAATGCTATAGATAAGCCCCTGATGCCGGTGGGCTTAGGTCATCTTACATTTTGGGGGTGACAGGTTCCCTTTAAACTTTTTTCTATGTTTTCCCCTTTACTACGCAATTACTTGAGCACTTGTATAATAAACTTTAATTAATCTGTACTGCATTGTATTACGTCTGTCAGCATGTAAAGATTTAATAAGAGCATTAGGATTTCAGACCTTAATTAGAACCTCAGGTATCACAATAAAACTTCAGTACCCTGTGATCACATTGCACCAAAGTTTATGCACTGACAGAGGAAGCTCTCTTCTTCTAACTCCTTAGCTGCTGCTCTCCTGAACAGGACGGACACTGACAGCTTGAGGCCCCTGTGCAAGAAATGTGTCTGGGCCCCCCATTTATGGCGACAAAGCTATATATATATATATATATATATATATATATATATATATATATAATATATATGCACACTTATTATGCAGTGCCCCCTCTTGTTATGTACAGCACCGTCCTTTACATATCGGATTATATAGAGCCCTGTCTTATTAGATGTATAATACAATGACGGTTGATGGAGCATGAGAAAGCTTCTTTTGTAATGGAGGAGGCTGTTGAACTAGTCGTCTGGTCACCGACTGCTCCATCAGCAGTCATTTTATATTTAATAAGCGAGGGGACTATGCAATAAGAGAGGGCGCTGTAAATAACAAAAATAACAAGAATAAACTATATAAGAGACAGCATTGTACATAACAGCAGATGAAGCTATATAGTAAGCGACCATATATAACTAGAGAGAATGGTATGCAATAAGAGACTGTATGATACATAATAAAAGAGGAAACTACCGTATTTTCCGGCATATAAGATGACTGGGCGTATAAGACGACCCCCCAACTTTTCCAGTTAAAATATAAAATCTTCTTAAAAGTCGGGGGTCTTCTTATACGCCGTATGTCATCTTATAGGGCCGGTGAATATGTGCCTTTTGGCGTGGGGAGTGGTCTCGATGACTAAGACAGGGGGTGTCTCACAGTAAAGTGTGAGTGGAGTATATCCCCCTATTACCTCAATGCGGCAGCGTGGGGGTCTCTGTGCTGGGAGCGGCAGCTCCTCTTCGTGCCGTGGGTGCTCTGTGCCATGGGTGCTCTGTACCGTGGGTGCACTGTGCCGTGGGTGCTCTGTGCCGTGGGTGCTGTGGGGCGGCGGCGCATCTTCTTGCAGCGTCGGGGCTTCTCCGGCATCTCCTCCAGGCCCGGAGGCAGTCTGGCAGCCCCATTGCTGTGATGCGGTGGCCTCCGGGAAAATGGCCGCTGCTCAGATTCAGATCTCATCTCCTGAGACCTCGGGAGACAAGATCTGAATCTGAGCAGCGGCCATTTTCCCGGAGGCCACCGCATCAAAGCAATGGGGCTAGCGGTGCCTCCGGGCCTGGAGGAGATGCCGGAGAAGCCCCGACGCTGCAAGAAGATGCGTCGCCGCCGCCGCCCCACAGCACCCACGGCACGAAGATGCGCCGCCGCCACACAGCACAGAGCACCCACGGCGCGAAGAGGAGCTGCCGCTCCCAGCACAGAGACCCCCACGCTGCCGCAATGAGGTAATAGGGGGATATACTCCACTCACACTTTACTGTGAGACGCCCCCTGTCTTAGTCATCGGGACTAGGGTTGAGCGACCTTTACATTTATAGGATCGGGTCGGGACTTTTTCAAAAGTCGGGTCGAGTGAAATCGGCCGATCCTATAAAAAAGTCGGGGTCGGGGTCGGCCGAAACTCGAAACCCAATGCAGTGCATTGGGTTTCCAATGGTTCCCAGGGTCTGAAGGAGCGGAAACTCTCCTTCAGGCCCTGGGATCCATATTTAAGTGTAAAATAAAGAATTAAAATAAAAAATATCGCCATACTTACCCTCTGATGCGCCCTGGTACTAAGCAGGAACCTTCCTTCCTTAGAATCAGCCTTCCAGGACCTTGCGGTGATGTCGCGGTGACGTCGCGGCTTGTGATTGGTCGCGCGAGCGGTCACATGGGCGGCCGCGCGACCAATCACAAGCCGCGACGTCACCGCGACGTCACCGCAAGGTCCTGGAAGGCTGATTCTAAGGAAGGAAGGTTCCCGCTTAGTACCAGGGCGCATCAGAGGGTAAGTATAGCGATATTTTTTATTTTAATTCTTTATTTTACACTTAAATCTGAATTCCGATACCAATTCCCGATATCTTAAACATATCGGGAATCGGTATCGGAATTCCGATTCCAGATTCAGAAGATCGCCGACTTCATGGCCGACCCCACACAGGGGTCGGGTCGGGTTTCATGAAACCCGACTTTGCCAAAAGTCGGCGACTTCTGAAAATTGCCGACCCGTTTCGCTAAACCCTAATCGGGACCACTCCCCCCCACCCACCATATGCACATTTTATCTGTACCCGGCGTATAAGACGACCCCTGACTTAAAAAGTCGTCTTATACACCGGAAAATACGGTATATAACTAAGGACAGTGTTATACATAATAAGTGAGTATACTGCATACTAAGGGGCTATGTACTATGTGAGTACACTATATACTAAGGGACTGTGTAATACATAATAAGTGAGTACACTATACTAAGGGACTCTGCTATACACAAGTGAGTACACAATATACTAAGGGACTGTGCTATACATAAGGCTACATCCCTGTATCTGTGTGCAGTGTTGGTGTGCTGCCCGTTTTTACAGCTGCATTGAGCATGTCCTATTCTGATCCTCAAAATCAGATCAGAAGAAGACATTCTCTGACCCTCACGGATCTCATTCTCAGATCCATGATTTTCATGTATGTGTGAATAAACCTATAAAACCCTACAAGCCCGTGTGCCATTAGATAAAAAAACCTGGAAGCACACAGATATTTCACACCAATGTGAGAATGTAGAAAAAGGGATTTTACAGATAAAATTATCACTCCACATCACACAGTGCAGATACAGAATCATACCTACATCTAGGCACTTAACGCTGATGTCTCGCCTGATTAGAGGCACTGTCTCCTGTTTCCTCTCCATCTGGTCAGACCTTCATGTTGACATCTCCCAGCCACGACTCGTCTTGTCACGATGATCTTCGCAGCCCTGAAAATAAAAAGGTCACATATATTGTAAACATACATGTGTCTCACCCCTGAATACAAATACATACCCCACCATTAATATACTATTTGCCACGCACCCTTAAAAATATAAAGTTATAAGCAGCACTGTGTACTCCATTAACTATAATCTCTAACTCCCAATAATATAAATTGTTCAGTCTCTGACTCTCCTCAATTTACCTCTAAGGCTATATGCACATGGAATATATGCAAGGCTTTACAGTATAAGCAAAGTGAATAAGATCCCTGAAGTCTCATGCACACCCTGCTTATTTTTTCCTTTCAGATTTGCAGCAGATTAAATCCTGCATAATGTCAATTCTTGCAGCATATTTCACCCGTACTAATAGGAAAAAGTACGTAACAAAAGCATGGCAAAAATGTGGAAAAAAATTAATGGATTTTAACCAACTTTCTGCCAGCCAACATATTAGGATATGCGGCAGAATTTTCTTCTGCAAATACTAAACGTGTGCACTTAGCCTTAGTCCCTGTCCTGTGTAGCCATCATTCATTATAAGTACTTGATAGCATCATAATGAATTTGGAAGTTGGAGAGGATGCCATCAGGAATTAAGCATCCTCTGCCACCTCCCAATTCATTACAATCCCCTGACAGCGTCTTCTCCCACCTTTCAGTTCATTATGAAGCATCCTATGCATCTTATCACCTCCTCTTCCACTCTCCAATAAATTGTAGGTCCCAGACAGCATCACAATGAATTGTGAAATGGAGGAGGACGCTGTCAGGGGCTTAGCACCCTCCTTCACCACTCAAATCATTTTACATGCATATCTAACATGTTCTTCCACCTCCCCCTATTTGTAAGTCCATTATATGTCCCCCTTCCTCCCTTCCCAATACCCACACCCCTCATTGTCCTGCTCACCCCCGCATCCCATCATTGTCCTCTCCTCCACCTCCATCATTGCCCTGTCCCAACACCTCCATCATTGCCTTCTCCACCACCCCAATCATTGCCCTCCCCATCACCTTCATCATTGCTCTCAACTACTTCCATCATTACCCTGTCCACCACCTACATCATTGTTCTGTCCACCACCTACATCATTGCCTTTTCTCCCACAGCCCTCATCATTGTCCTTTCCACCACCATCATCATTGCCTGCTCCCCCACCACCCCATCATTGCCCTTTCCACCACCTCTATCATTGCTTTCTCCCCCACCACCCTCACCATTTCCCTTTGCACCACCATCATTGTCCTTTCCACCACCATCATCATGCCTCCTCCCCATCACCTCCATCATTGCCCTTTCAACTACCTCTGTCATTGCCTTCTCCCCCACCAATGCCATCATTGCCTTTTCCACTGCCTTCACCTTTGCCTTCTCCCCACCTAAATTATTGCTTCCTCCCCACCACCCCCATAGGGAAAGGCCCATTCTATCTTCCATAGCCCATTCCTTGGACATTTAACAATCTGTGGCTGACCAGTCGATTTATCAGCCTGTACATCATTGAAATTTACAGTATAGACCCTCAACTTTCCCTATTTTTAGGAAAGTATTTTTTGGCTTTGTGTACTTTTAATCATTAATATTAAAAGTTATCTTTTAGGGCTCTTTTTTTTCTTTTGTTTTTTTCTGTTGATCAAGACCCTGTTTATCAAACTGTTTGGATTTTCAGTTTCCTCTCCACCACTCCATCATTGCCCTTTCCACCATATCCATCATTGCTTTCTCCCCACCCCAAGAAGAGGGCGCTTGGTGTCATGAAGCATCTTCCTCTCACAATCCAGACTTTCTGTTATCAACCTCAGCTGAACCACACCTTATACCACAAAATTAACTGAATGATCTTGCTGGAGATTTGGATCTGCCCAAGAGTAAGGCTGAGCCCTTAGGTTCCAGGTTACAACAGTGGAATCTCCTAGCGGGCAATGCTTGGATTTGCTTGTTCTGCGATTGTGCTAAAGATTTTGTCAAATGCTTCTTCATGGAGGGCGATCTTGTGGCATGTACAACATCAACAGTTTAATGGAAGCTCTGGTTATGCTGTCCGCATGAAATAAATCTATGGCAACATGAAACAGCTGTTGAGGTGCCTGAACTATGACCAACATTTGTGATCCCACTGGGGTGACAAATCCACATATATCAGAGTCAATGATATGAGTGCGCACATCAATTCCAGAACTTAGTTCCCAGCAACAGAGACAACAAAAGAATAGGGAGGCAGCTGGGTTGCCTGCATCTTCCTAAATATAAAACCACATGTGTCCAGGTGTGTCGCTATGGCTCCTTTATCTCACTTCTTGCTTTGCGTTTTTACCTAAGGGCCACTCTTAAGAGTTGATACCCCTATATGAGTGCCCACTGCTGGGCTCTGCCTTTTCCTATAAGGTCCCCTTTCAGATGGCCAACACACAAATTCTGGACTTATAAGCTTTCTTGCAGAAGTACCCACTTGCATGTGATGCTCTACCACCTCTGCAACTGTTACATCTCCATCTTGAGCCTGGTATACAACACAACTGCTCCACCTGTCCTTTCACTTTCACTTCCTCATATACACATCCTGCTACCTGGAACTAGTCTCCTGTTTGTGCTTAGTCACTCCTCCCATCCCCCTGGCCGGCTAGGGGTTAATCCTCTCCTTCCTGAACACCAGATGCTGCAGCCCACAAGGAAATCTGAGCATATCAAAGGGAAGATAGTGCCCTCTTGCGGCCAGTAGTTAATACTTCAGTCACATTTCAGATAATTAAAAATTACTACAATACAATAATTCGATAGTTGTCTTCAGGGGCATAAATATGACGTCCAACCATCTCCTTAAAATACCATATACAGATGAATTGTCCTTAATCCTAGTTTGACATCTGTAAACTTTTTCTTTTGGCCCAAATGCCTTAAATACGACATCTAGACTCCAAGACATTTAGCAAACACAGAAGCAGTCAGTTCCAAATGCACTGACTTTGGCTACATTTCAGGGAAATATCCCCTTTCTCAAGTATGTGGTGACTTAAAAGGGATCTGTCACCTCTCCAGGACATACAGGTCCTTCTCAAAAAATTAGCATATAGTGTTAAATTTCATTATTTACCATAATGTAATGATTACAATTAAACTTTCATATACTATAGATTCATTATCCACCAACTGAAATTTGTCAGGTCTTTTATTGTTTTAATACTGATGATTTTGGCATACAACTCCTGATAACCCAAAAAACCTGTCTCAATAAATTAGCATATCAAGAAAAGGTTCTCTAAATGACCTATTACCCTAATCTTCTGAATCAACTAATTAACTCTAAACACATGCAAAAGATACCTGAGGCTTTTAAAAACTCCCTGCCTGGTTCATTACTCAAAACCCCCATCATGGGTAAGACTAGCGACCTGACAGATGTCAAGAAGGCCATCATTGACACCCTCAAGCAAGAGGGTAAGACCCAGAAAGAAATTTCTCAACAAATAGGCTGTTCCCAGAGTGCTGTATCAAGGCACCTCAATGGTAAGTCTGTTGGAAGGAAACAATGTGGCAGAAAACGCTGTACAACGAGAAGAGGTGACCGGACCCTGAGGAAGATTGTGGAGAAGGACCGATTCCAGACCTTGGGGAACCTGAGGAAGCAGTGGACTGAGTCTGGTGTGGAAACATCCAGAGCCACCGTGCACAGGCGTGTGCAGGAAATGGGCTACAGGTGCCGCATTCCCCAGGTAAAGCCACTTTTGAACCATAAACAGCGGCAGAAGCGCCTGCCCTGGGCTACAGAGAAGCAGCACTGGACTGTTGCTAAGTGGTCCCAAGTACTTTTTTCTGATGAAAGCAAATTTTGCATGTCATTCGGAAATCAAGGTGCCAGAGTCTGGAGGAAGACTGGGGAGAAGGAAATGCCAAAATGCCTGAAGTCCAGTGTCAAGTACCCACAGTCAGTGATGGTGTGGGGTGCCATGTCAGCTGCTGGTGTTGGTCCACTGTGTTTCATCAAGGGCAGGGTCAATGCAGCTAGCTATCAGGAGATTTTGGAGCACTTCATGCTTCCATCGGCTGAAATGCTTTATGGAGATGAAGATTTCATTTTTCAGCACGACCTGGCACCTGCTCACAGTGCCAAAACCACTGGTAAATGGTTTACTGACCATGGTATTACTGTGCTCAATTGGCCTGCCAACTCTCCTGACCTGAACCCCATAGAGAATCTGTGGGATATTGTGAAGAGAAAGTTGAGAGACGCAAGACCCAACACTCTGGATGAGCTTAAGGCCGCTATTGAAGCATCCTGGGCCTCCATAACATCTCAGCAGTGTCACAGGCTGATTGCCTCCATGCCACGCCGCATTGAAGCAGTCATTTCTGCCAAAGGATTCCCGACCAAGTATTGAGTGCATAACTGAACATTATTATTTGATGGTTTTTTTGTTTGGTATTAAAAAACACTTTTATTTGATTGGTCGGGTGAAATATGCTAATTTATTGAGACAGGTTTTTTGGGTTATCAGGAGTTGTATGCCAAAATCATCAGTATTAAAACAATAAAAGACCTGACAAATTTCAGTTGGTGGATAATGAATCTATAGTATATGAAAGTTTAATTGTAATCATTACATTATGGTAAATAATGAAATTTAACACTATATGCTAATTTTTTGAGAAGGACCTGTATATAACCTGTTAATAAGGGCATACAGGTTATAGAAATGTTAAACTGTCATAACTGAACCTGACAACTTTTGAAAATATAGCAACCTAAAAAGTCTTCACAAGGTATAAAATTACTCCCATTACATCCTATAAGAATATTAAAGACCAAAACCTAAACGAATAATCGCATTGTATCAGTATCATGTGGAGTAATATCCACAAAAAATCTATAACAGAGATTAATAAAAGAAAAACAGGGAGAGAGAAGTATAAAGTGATATCAAACAAAATAACTTTATTAGACATAAAGGAGAATAATAATTACAGAGAGATGAGCTAAAATACAATGAGAATAAAAGATACCAAGCCGAGTTGAGATTTCTACTATCTCTCATAACACTCAAAGCATGTCCCAGGGCAGCAGTAGGATCAACCCCCTGAATAAGTACATATCCTTTGGGGTAAACAAAGCAAAAAGAGGGGTGATTTGAACTTTTTTTTTTTCAATATTTTTTAAAACATTTTTTTTTTTACTTTTTACTTGAGCAAAGATGCAGGAGGGACCTCCTCTATTATCAGAGGAGAATAATTTACACTGGGAGACATCCTAAGTGAAAAACATGCAGAGTGATCAGCATTAGTAATACTTCCGATTTTCATGCCTGGGGCCCCGTTTCTTCAAGGAAAGTAGTGTATGCTGTCTCCTTCTCCTTGGACATCCCTTCATTGAAGACATACGTCTGAATCTGTTGACTTGGTGCCATCTCTATAAGACTGGATCCCAATGAAGTGTTAGTCTTGGAAAAGGGTCAAGGCTAACCATAATTAGCTGAAATCATAATTCTGATGCCAACCACAGCCAATATTTTTTACCATAGCATTGCTAAGCTTCACCGATAGCATGTGGGCAGCATGTGAACACTACTTATTTAACTCTCAGAGTTAAAATCAATTCTGATCCATCTGAACAATGACACAATGGAACAAGGGTCCCAAAAATTCAGATCCAAAATAATCTCAATTCTCCATTCTCTTACTGATTAGGACACCACCAACAATGACAGACTGGCAACCCAGTTCAGTCCATTTTAGAGAAACTCTTGCACAAGAATATAACTTTTTCCTTCACAGTTTGCAAACATATTAAACAAGCCAACTGGGAATATTTTTACAATACCCTATTCTTAAAACATAAAATAAGATAAAAACATATGCCCACGTCATTACCATTTTTTTACTTTGTTACATTTTTTCTTATACTACATACAATGTTGCACAAAATGTGAGAAAATACGGGATAGACAAATTAGCCAGCCACATAGGAAAAATATATTAAGTAATTAAATATATTTAATAAATATAATAGTAAAAAAAAAGTTTAGAAAATGTGAAAAATGCCCACTAAAAAAAGAAATACGCTCGAAATATCACCAGGAAGTGAAAGAGACCTAAAAAAGAACTTGGTGTCATTTTTTATATGCTTTAGTCTGCATTTCTATTTTAAGAGAAGACCTATCAGTTTGGGTTGGAAACTTTGCCAAGTTTGCATCTCACCTAAATGTTAACAGGATGTCGCATAACGTCCAGTCTATGTGGTTACACCATTATTCAGAAACCTTAAAAAAATGAACCTAATACACTTGTGAGAATTTTTTGTTACATTTGTAATTTTTGAAGAAATTGAGTAAAAAGGAAACAAAACATATCAGGCCGAAAGTACGTTGCAGACCACAGGTGGCCGATCTGCTCTATATTCCAACCATGTACCAAGAACATAACATCCTCAACTACTTATCATGGACGCAAGGTAAAGTAGAGCGAGGTGTTGTTTCTTCTGGACTTATTTCTATATGGAATTATGTTGTTTCTTCTGGATTTATTCTTAAAGAGATTTTGCAGGAAGATGTTTTAGTTTTAGACTCTAAAGTCCATGAGATTTGGAGTTTATTATATTATACTGTATTTATGTATTATTTTTACTTTTATGATCCAAAGTTTTGCTTTGGCAGAAAAGAAAATCCTAGAAAAGCCACAATCGATGCTAAAATTCAATATCTACAAGTATCCTGGATAAAGTTTGGTGGCTGGTTGGCATCCATCCTGAGCAACTAATTTCTTGTTCCCTCCAACTAAGCTACATTTGCTTCTAGAATCAAAGGAACTCAGGTCACCTTTTAATATTATACATGTAAACGTTCTATAAATTGCAAAAAATGTACATATAAAGAGAAGCCAGAGTCCATGCTACTTGATAAAATTGTATAGTTTAATGAAAAAACACTAACCATCACAAATATACATACATAATAGGCAAAAAAAGATCAAGATGATACAGTGACAGTGATCCAGAGAAGATGGGGCCAGGGGCTCTACTAATGTAGTAACAACCAAAGGGTTTAGCAGTAAATTCCTAAAAATGAAAAAATCTAGAGACTATTCTAGGAGCCAGGTCAAGATAGTAATCAGAGTAGTCAGAGCAACAGTATATATGTCTACCTAGGACTAGGTCTGCTTTTGTGTGTGTCCTCTTAGCAAGGCCTGGTAATATTCTATGCCAATAAGTACCAGCTCAGACCAATCCTGGGTGGATATTTGGCTGGCAAATGCAAAAGGTTACATTTTTAATGAAAAACTGTAAGAAGGATAATGATTAGAGATGGGCGAGCACTAAAATGCTCGGGTACTCATTGATTGGGTCAAGCAAATTGGATTACTCGGGTACTCAACCCGAGCAACGAGCTCAATGTAAGTCTATGGGAAACATGAGCATTTTTCTGGCGATCTGCAGAGGGACTAGAAATTGCAGAAATCGATGGGAACAGTGCTCAAATGACAATGGAACAGCATGGGGAAGACCTCTGGAAGCATTTATGACTTCCAGGTCACAGCTGTGAACAATGTTGTCAGAGTCTTACTCCACTTTTACAGACTCACAATAAAACATACAAAAATGAAACCAAAATGGATTTTCCTGGGTGATATGTTAAGGAGCATCTTTCCAGGGTAATGACATATATAAGGCAGAATAGATAACCAAAAACAAAAATAGCCCTGCACACCTAGGACTATGTTCACACGTAGCGTTTTTGATGCGATTTTGAACTTTAGCATTGCTTTCAACCAAGACAAATGTATTCACTGGAAAATGTCATTTTAACATTTTACAACTAGTGATGAGCAAACATTAAAATGCTCGGGTGCTCGTTGCTCGGGTCGAGTAAAGTGTAAGTCTATGCAGGGCCGTATTTAGGGTTTCTGCTGCCCTAGGCACTTTTAGTGCTGCCCCCCCCCCCTTTGGTGAGTATGACACTATCGGCAGTGACTTTAGCAAGAATCGCTGATGTGAAAGTCGCCTTTTGCAGCAAATCCGGCAGTTTTTCTGCATGTGTCGCGTAACGGATCACTTATGGCAACACTGCGTTCGGCCTCATTCATTCCCTATGGGATTTGCGGCACTTATGATCTGGCAAATACGGTACCATACCTCCCAATGTTTGAAGAAGGGAAGGAGACATAAAGTGTGCGGCGCGCGTAGCGCGCCGCGGCAAATATTAGGCCACGCCTCTGACCACACCCATTTCACGACTAGTCACACCCATATCCACGTCCCAACCACAGCCATTTAGCACTGCTGATCACACTGTTTTATATACAATAATTATAAACGAAAAAATATGGCCACAGTGCTCCATACTGTATAATGGCCACACATGATGCTCCATACTGTATAATGGTCACACATGATGCTCCATACTGTATAATGGCCACACATGATGCTCCATACTGTATAACGGCCACACATGATGCTCCATACTGTATAACGGCCACACATGAAGCTCCATACTGTATAATGGCCATACATGATGCTCCATACTGTATAATGGCCACACATGATGCTCCATACTGTATAACGGCCAAACATGATGCTCCATACTGTATAACGACCACACATGATGCTCCATACTGTATAACGACCACACATGATGCTCCATACTGTATAACGACCACACATGATGCTCCATACTGTATAACGACCACACATGATGCTCCATACTGTATAACGGCCACACATGATGCTCCATATTGTATAATAGCCACACATGATGCTCAATACTGTACAATGGCCACACATGATGCTCAATACTGCATAATGGCCACACAGTTCTCCATGATACTGTATAATGACCCCCCCTCCTGTATGCATGGCTTATATTCCCCCCTGTATGCATGGCTCACACTCCCCCCCTGTATGCATGGCTCATATTCACTCCCCCCTGTATGCATGCATGCATGGTGGCATTGGTGGCTCTGGCTCGTCATCTCCCATCCCCCATGCGTGGCTCATCGGCAGTCTGCCCCGCCGCTCCCCATCTATCTTGTGGCTGCCGCCTGCCGGGCTCCCCGATCCTCCTCCTTCATCCTCCCCGGCTCCCCCCGTCCCTGGCTGTCATCATACTCACCTGGCTGTGTCACCTCACACCGCGCACGGCACGCAGAAGAACGGGATCCTCCACCTCTGTGCTGTGTCCCGGCGCAGCACCCTCGTCGTCCTGTATGAGCGGTCAGGTGGTACCGCTGATTTAAGGTCATGACCTTAATCAGCGGTACCATGTGACCGCTCACACAGCGAGGGTGCAGTCACTGAGAGCAGACCAGGCGTCGCTGGAGCAGGTGAGGTGAGTATGCATCAATCATAGTGTGTATGGGCAAGGAGGCAGCGGCGGGGGGCGGCGGTGGCGGCGAGGGGGGGGCAGCGAGGGGGGAGGGGCTTAAGCCTTAAGGTGACCCCGGCCGGACCGGACTTTGCATAAAAAAAAAAAAAGAGCACACACACCTGCTCAGGTGCCGCCCCCCCCCGCATGGCCCCGCCCTAGGCACGTGCCCTCAAGTGCCTAGTGGCAAATATGGCCCTGAGTCTATGTGAAACCCAAGTATTTTTACAGCGATTACCCGGGGGTATTTTAAGGTCTAAAAACATCAGAAAATGATGGAAACACTGTTCAAATGACACGGGAACATCATGGGGATCAACCCTGGAAGCATTTCTGACTCCTAGGTCCCAGCTGCAAGCAATGTTGTCAGAGTTTCACGCCATTTTTACAGGTGCACCAAAAAACATACAAAAACTAACCCAAAATGGATTTTGCTGGGAAATATGTTAAAGTACATCCTTTCCAGGCTAATGACTTGTATATAAGGCAAAATAATTTACCCCAGATCAAAATGTTCCTCCACCACATGTTCACACACACCGTTTTTGAGGCGTTTTTCAACTTTAAAATTGCTTTCAACCAATACAAATGCATTCACTGGGAAATGTCATTGTAACATTTAACAACCCTAGCTGGCCATGTGGTGTGTGACACATAAGAAAACACATCTTGTTTCATTTATGAAGGATGGACTCTTAAAGTCACAAAGCCTATTTTTAGAGGGGCATAAGGCGGCATTAATATTCTTATAGGGCCAATATTAACCCCTTCACCCCCAAGGGTGGTTTGCACGTTATGGACCGGGCCAATTTTTACAATTCTGACCACTGTCCTTTTATGAGGTTATAACTCTGGAACGCTTCAACGGATCCTGGTGATTCTGACACTGTTTTCTCGTGATATATTGTACTTCATGATAGTGGTAAAATTTCTTTGATATTACCTGCATTTATTTGTGAAAAAAATGGAAATTTGGCGAAAATTTTGAAAATTTCGCAATTTTCCAAATTTGAATTTTTATGCAATTAAATCACAGTGATATGTCACACAAAATACTTAATAAGTAAAATTTCCCACATGTCTACTTTACATCAGCACAATTTTGGAACCAAAATTTTTTTTTGTTAGGGAGTTATAAGGGTTAAAATTTGACCAGAAATTTCTCATTTTTACAACACCATTTTTTTTAGGGACCACATCTCATTTGAAGTCAATTTGAGGGGTCTATATGATAGAAAATACCCAAGTGTGACACCATTCTAAAAACTGCACCCCTGAAGGTTCTCAAAACCACATTCAAGAAGTTTATTAACCCTTCAGGTGTTTCACAGGAATTTTTGGAATGTTTAAATAAAAATGAGCATTTAACTTTTTCTTCACACAAAATTTACTTCAGGTCCAATTTGTTTTATTTTACCCAGGGTAACAGGAGAAAATGGACCCCAAAAGATATTGTACAATTTGTCCTGAGTACGCCGATACCCCATATGTGGGGTAAACCACTGTTTGGGCGCATGACAGAGCTCGGAAGTGAAGGAGCGCCATTTGACTTTTCAATGCAAAATTGACTGGAATTGAGATGGGACGCCATGTTGCGTTTGGAGAGCCCCTGATATGCCTAAACATTGAAACATTGAAACCCCCAACAAGTGACACCATTTTGGAAAGTAGACCCCTTAAGGAGCTTATCTAGAGGTGTGGTGAGCACTTTGACCCACCAAGTGCTTCACAGAAGTTTATAATGCAGAACCGTAAAAATAAAAAATCATATTTTTTCACAAAAATGATCTTTTCGCCCCTAATTTTTTATTTTCCCAAGGGTAAGAGAAGAAATTGGACCCCAAAAGTTGTTGTACAATTTGTCCTGAGTACGCTGATACACCATATGTGGGGGTAAACCACTGTTTGGGCGCATGGGAGAGCTCGGAAGGGAAGGAGCGCCGTTTGACTTTTCACTGCAAAATTGACAGGAATTGAGATGGGACGCCATGTTGTGTTTGGAGAGCCACTGATGTGCCTAAACATTGAAACTCCCCCACAAGTGACACCATTTTGGAAAGTAGACCCCCTAAGGAACTTATCTAGATGTGTTGTGAGAACTTTCAACCCCCAAGTATTTCACTACAGTTTATAACGCAGAGCCATGCAAATAAAAAATATTTTTTTTCCACAAAAATTATTTTTTAGCCCCCAGTTTTGTATTTTCCCAAGGGTAACAGGAGAAATTGGACCCCAAAAGTTGTTCTCCAATGTGTTCCGAGTACGCTGATACCCCATATGTTGGGGTAAACCCCTGTTTGGGCGCACGGGAGAGCTCGGAAGGGAAGGAGCACTGTTTTACTTTTTCAACGCAGAATTGACTGAAATTGAGATCGGACGCCATGTCGCGTTTGGAGAGCCCCTGATGTGCCTAAACAGTGGAAACCCCCCAATTATAACTGAAACCCTAATTCAAACACACCCCTAACCCTAATCCCAACGGTAACCCTAACCCCACATCTAACCCAGACACACCCCTAACCCTAATCCCAACCCTATTCCCAACCGTAGATGTAATCCAAACCCTAACCCTAACTTTAGCCCCAACCCTAACTGTAGCCTTAACCCTAACCCTAGCCCTAACCCTAACCCTATCCCCAACCATAACCCTAGCCCCAACCCTAGCCCCAACCCTCAACCCTAGCCCCAACCCTAACCCTAGCCCCAACCCTAGCCCCAACCCTAGCCCTAACCCTAGCCCTATAACCCTAACCCTAACCCTAACCCTAGCCCTAACCCTAGCCATAGCCCTAACCCTAACCCTAATGGTAAAATGGAAATAAATACATTTTTTAATTTTTTTTATTTTTCCCTAACTAAGGGGGTGATGAAGGGGGGTTTGATTTACTTTTATAGCAGGTATTTTAGTGGATTTTTATGATTGGCAGCTGTCACACACTGAAAGAAACTTTTTATTGCAAAAAATATTTTTTGCGTTACCACATTTTGAGAGCTATAATTTTTCCATATTTGAGTCCACAGAGTCATGTGAGGTCTTGTTTTTTGCAGAACGAGTTGACGTTTTTAATGGTAACATGCTCGGGCACGGGAGATTTTTTTATCGCTTTTTATTCCGATTTTTGTGAGGCAGAATGAGCAAAAACCAGCTATTCATGAATTTCTTTTGGGGGAGGCGTTTATACCGTTCCGCATTTGGTAAAATTGATAAAGCAGTTTTATTCTTCGGGCCTGTACGATTACAGCGATATCTCATTTATATCATTTTTTTAATGTTTTGGCGCTTTTATACGATAAAAACTATTTTATAGAAAAAATAATTATTTTGGCATCGCTTTTATTTTTTCGCTGATGATGCTATATGGTGGCTCGTTTTTTGCGGGACAAGATGACGTTTGCAGCGGTACCATGGTCATTTATATCTGTATTTTTGATCGCGTGTTATTCTACTTTTTGTTTGGCGGTATGAGACTAAAGCGTTGTTTTTTGCCTCGTTTTTTTTTTTTTCTACGGTGTTCACTGAAGGGTTTAACTAGTGATATAGTTTTATAGGTGGGGTCGTTACGGACGCGGCGATACTAAATATGTTTACTTTTATTGTTTGATTTTTTTTTATTTAGATAAAGGAATGTATTTATGGGAATAATATATATATATTTTTTCTTTATTTAGGATTTTTTTTTTCTTTTTTTTTTACACATGTGGGAATTTTTTTTTTTACTTTTTTACTTTGTCCCAGGGGGGACATTACAGATCGGTGATCTGACAGTGTGCACAGCACTCTGTCAGATCACCGATCTCACTTACAGCCGTGCAGGCTTACAAGCACCTGCACGGCACCCGGAAGTAATCCCTGCAGGACCCGGATGCAGCCCCGCAGCCATTTTGGATCCGGGGCCTGCAGGGATAGGAGGTAGGAGACCCTCGCAGCAACGCGATCACATCGCGTTGCTCCAGGGGTCTCAGGAAAGCACGCAGGGAGCTGTTATGATCCTTAGTGGCTGAGGATCACAGAACTGACTAGCTAAGTAACTGAACATAGGACGAGCTCTAGGGAGGTGGTAACTGGACTGACCGCAATCCTGATCCTAACCCCACACACTAAAGGTAGCCGGTGAACGTGCCTAAATTCCTAGACGTCTCGACGCAACCTGAGAAACTAGCTACCCCTAGAGAGAAAGCAAAGACCTCACATGCCTCAGAGAAATAACCCCAAAGATATAGAAAGCCCCCAACAAATAATAACGGTGAGGTAAGGGGAAAATACAAACATAGGAATGAAACAGATTCAGCAAATGAGGCCCTCTAATACTAGATAGCAGAAGATAGATAGGAAACTGTGCGGTCAGTAGAAAACCCTATACAAAATATCCACGCTGAGAATTCAAGAACCCCCACACCAACTAACGGTGTGAGGGGAGAAACTCAGCCCCCTAGAGCTACCAGCAAGTGAGGAAATCACATACTAGCAAGCTGGACAAAGACTAATAATAAACCAAGAAACATATTGAACACTGATGAGCAAAAAATGAACAAACAGAAACTTAGCTTCTCTTGGAGAGACTGATAACGAAGGTAGTCAGGAGAGATCAAAATAGCACTGAATACATCGACAGCAGGCAACAACTAAAAGTCCAGGTGAGCTAAATAGGAAACCAACTAGCAGATAATGAGACAGCTGATCCCAGCCACAGACCCGCAGAATGACAAAAAGAGCCACCAGAGGGAGCCCAAAGATAGCACTCACACAGTACCACTTCTGACCACAAGAGGGAGCCCAAAAACAGAGTTCACAACAGTACCCCCCCCTTGAGGAGGGGTCACCGAACCCTCATCAAAACCCCCAGGGCGATCAGGAAGAGCCACATGGAAGACATGAACCAAATCGGCCGCATGAACATCAGAGGCGACAACCCAGGAATTATCCTCCTGACCATAGCCCTTCCACTTAACCAAATACTGAAGCCTCCATCTAGAAATACGAGAATCCAAGATCTTCTCCACCACGTACTCCAATTCGCCCTCAACCAGCACCGGAGCACGGGCTCAACAGAAGGAACCACAGGCACCACATACCTCCGCAACAAAGACCTATGGAACACATTATGAATGGCAAACGACGCTGGGAGGTCCAAACGAAATGACACAGGGTTAAGGATTTCCAAAATCTTATAAGGACCGATGAAGCGAGGCTTGAACTTAGGAGAGGAGACCTTCAAAGGAACATAACGAGAAGACAGCCATACCAAATCCCCAACACGAAGTCGGGGACCCACACCGCGACGGCAGTTGGCAAAGCGCTGAGCCTTCTCCTGTGACAACTTCAAATTGTCCACCACATGGTTCCAAATCTGCTGCAACCTATCCACCACAGAATCCACCCCAGGACAGTCAGAAGGCTCCACCTGACCCGAGGAAAAATGAGGATGAAAACCAGAATTACAAAAAAAAGGCGAAACCAAAGTAGCAGAACTAGCCCGATTATTAAGGGCAAACTCGGCCAATGGTAAGAAAGTAACCCAATCATCCTGATCATCAGAAACAAAACATCTTAAATAAGTTTCCAAGGTCTGATTAGTTCGCTCGGTTTGGCCATTCGTCTGAGGATGGAAGGCCGACAAAAAAGACAAATCAATGCCCATCTTAGCACAAAAGATCCGCCAAAATCTGGACACAAACTGGGATCCTCTGTCAGACACAATATTTTCAGGGATGCCGTGCAAACGAACCACATTCTGAAAAAATAGAGGAACCAAATCGGAGGAGGAAGGCAACTTAGGCAAGGGCACCAAATGGACCATTTTAGAAAAACGATCACACACCACCCAGATGACAGACATTCTCTGAGAGACTGGAAGATCCGAAATAAAATCTATGGAAATGTGCGTCCAAGGCCTCTTTGGGACAGGCAAAGGCAAAAGCAAACCGCTGGCACGAGAACAGCAAGGCTTAGGCCGAGCACAAATCCCACAGGACTGCACAAAGGAACGCACATCCCGCGACAAGGAAGGCCACCAAAAGGACCTAGCCACCAAATCTCTGGTACCAAAAATCCCAGGATGACCCGCCAACACCGAAGAATGAACCTCGGAAATAACTCTGCTGGTCCATCTATCTGGGACAAACAGTCTCTCTGGTGGACAACGGTCAGGTCTATCCGCCTGAAATTCCTGCAGCACTCGTCGCAAATCTGGGGAAATGGCAGACAAAATCACTCCCTCTCTGAGGATACCAGCCGGCTCTGAAACTCCCGGAGAGTCAGGCACAAAACTCCTAGAAAGAGCATCAGCCTTCACGTTCTTCGAACCAGGCAGGTACGAGACCACGAAATCGAAACGGGAGAAAAACAACGACCAACGAGCCTGTCTAGGATTCAGCCGCTTGGCAGACTCGAGATAAATCAGATTTTTGTGATCAGTTAAGACCACCACACGATGCTTAGGTCCCTCGAGCCAATGTCGCCACTCCTCAAATGCCCACTTCATAGCCAACAACTCCCGATTACCAACATCATAATTCCGCTCAGCAGGTGAAAACTTTCTTGAAAAGAAAGCACAAGGCTTCATCACAGAGCAATCAGAGCTTCTCTGCGACAAAACAGCCCCTGCTCCAATCTCAGAAGCATCAACCTCGACCTGAAAAGGAAGAGAGATATCAGGCTGACATAAGACTGGAGCCTAAGAAAACCGGTGCTTCAGCTCCCGGAAAGCTTCCACGGCCGCAGGAGACCAATTAGTCACATCAGAACCCTTCTTGGTCAAATCCGTCAAGGGTTTAACCACGCCAGAAAAATTAGCAATGAAGCGACGGTAAAAATTAGCAAAACCCAAGAACTTCTGAAGACTCTTAACAGATGTAGGCCGAGTCCAGTCATGAATAGCCTGGACCTTGACTGGGTCCATCTCAATAGTAGAAGGAGAAAAAATAAAACCCAAAAAAGAAACCTTCTGTACTCCGAAGAGACATTTTGAGCCCTTCACAAATAAGGCATTGTCATGCAGGACCTGAAATACCATCCTGACCTGCTTCACATGGGACTCCCAATCATTGGAAAAGACCAAAATGTCATCCAGATACACAATCATAAATTTATCCAGATATTCTCGGAAGATGTCATGCATGAAGGACTGAAACACAGAAGGAGCATTAGAAAGTCCAAAACGCATCACCAAGTACTCAAAATGGCCTTCGGGTGTATTAAATGCTGTTTTCCATTCATCACCCTGCTTAATACGCACAAGGTTATACGCACCACGAAGATCTATCTTGGTGAACCAACTGGACCCCTTAATCCGAGCAAACAGATCAGACAATAATGGCAAAGGATACTGAAATTTGACCGTGATTTTATTTAGAAGACGATTATCTATACAAGGTCTCAGAGAACCATCCTTCTTGGCCACAAAAAAGAATCCTGCACCAAGAGGGGAGGAGGACGGGCGAATATGTCCCTTCTCCAAAGACTCCTTTATATAACTCCGCATAGCGGCATGTTCTGGTACAGACAAATTAAAAAGTCGTCCCTTAGGGAACTTACTACCAGGAATCAAATTTATAGCACAATCACAATCCCTATGAGGAAGCAGGGCACCGGATCTGGGCTCATCAAATACATCCTGGTAGTCCGACAAAAAACTCAGGGAACTCAGAAGGAGTGGAAGAAGCAATTGACACCAAAGGAGCATCGCCATGAATCCCCTGGCAACCCCAACTTGACACAGACATAGCTTTCCAATCCAGGACTGGATTATGGGCCTGCAGCCATGGCAGACCCAACACAACAACATCATGCAAATTATGCAGCACAAGAAAGCGAATCACCTCCTGATGTACAGGAGTCATGCACATGGTCACTTGAGTCCAATACTGAGGCTTATTCTCAGCCAATGGTGTAGCATCAATTCCCCTCAGTGGAATAGGGAATTTTAAAGGCTCCAGGACCAAACCACAGCGCCTGGCAAACGACAAATCCATCAGATTCAGGGCAGCACCTGAATCCACAAAAGCCATAACCGAGTAGGATGACAGAGAACAAATTAAAGTAACAGACAAAATGAATTTAGGCTGTATAGTACCAACGGTGACAGATTTAGCGATTTTTTTTAAGCGCTTAGAGCATGCTGAGATAACATGAGCAGAATCACCACAGTAAAAGCACAACCCATTTTGACGTCTATGACTTTGCCGCTCAATTCTGGTCAGAATTCTGTCACATTGCATAGACTCAGGTTTCTGTTCAGAAAACACCGCCAGATGGTGCGCAGGTTTGCGCTCCCGCAAACGCCGATCAATCTGAATGGCCAAAGCCATTGAGTCATTCAGACTTGCAGGCGTGGGGAACCCCACCATAACATTCTTAATGGCTTCAGAAAGACCTTCTCTGAAATTTGCAGCCAGGGCACACTCATTCCATTGAGTAAGCACCGACCATTTCCTAAATTTTTGACAATACACCTCTGCTTCATCCTGACCCTGAGAGAGGGCCAGCAAAGCCTTTTCTGCCTGGTTCTCAAGATTAGGTTCCTCATAAAGCAGTCCAAGCGCCAGAAAAAACGCATCCACATTCAGCAATGCAGGATCTCCTGGCGCCAGGGAGAAAGCCCAATCTTGAGGGTCGCCACGTAACAAGGAGATAACAATTTTAACTTGCTGAGCGGAATCACCAGAGGAACAAGGTCTCAAAGAAAGAAATAATTTACAATTATTCTTAAAATTCAGAAACCTAGATCTATCTCCAGAAAACAACTCAGGAATAGGTATTTTTGGCTCTGACATAGGACTGTGAACAACAAAATCCTGAATGCTTTGTACCCTTGCAGCAAGATGATCCATACTAGAAGTCAGACTCTGAATATCCATGTCTGCAGCTGAACTCAAAGCCACCCAGAGATTAAGGGGAGGAGAGAAGCTGGACAGACTGCAGCAAAGAAAAAAAAAAAAATTGCACTCAGGACTTCTCTTATCCCGCTTCTGCGATGCATTAAACACTTTTCGGCCGGCTGTACTGTTATGATCCTTAGTGGCTGAGGATCACAGAACTGACTAGCTAAGTAACTGAACATAGGACGAGCTCTAGGGAGGTGGTAACTGGACTGACCGCAATCCTGATCCTAACCGCACACACTAAAGGTAGCCGGTGAACGTGCCTAAATTCCTAGACGTCTCGACGCAACCTGAGAAACTAGCTACCCCTAGAGAGAAAGCAAAGACCTCACTTGCCTCAGAGAAATAACCCCAAAGATATAGAAAGCCCCCAACAAATAATAACGGTGAGGTAAGGGGAAAATACAAACGTAGAAATGAAACAGATTCAGCAAATGAGGCCCGCTAATACTAGATAGCAGAAGATAGATAGGAAACTGTGCGGTCAGTAGAAAACCCTATACAAAATATCCACGCTGAGAATTCAAGAACCCCCACACCAACTAACGGTGTGAGGGGAGAAACTCAGCCCCCTAGAGCTACCAGCAAGCGAGGAAATCACATACTAGCAAGCTGGACAAAGACTAATAATAAACCAAGAAACATATTGAACACTGATGAGCAAAAAATGAACAAACAGAAACTTAGCTTCTCTTGGAGAGACTGATAACGAAGGTAGTCAGGAGAGATCAAAATAGCACTGAATACATCGACTGCAGGCAACAACTAAAAGTCCAGGTGAGCTAAATAGGAAACCAACTAGCAGATAACGAGACAGCTGATCCCAGCCACAGACCTGCAGAATGACAAAAAGAGCCACCAGAGGGAGCCCAAAGATAGCACTCACACAGTACCATTTGTGACCACAAGAGGGAGCCCAAAAACAGAGTTCACAACAGGGAGCCCCCTCCCTGCGCGATGCTTCCCTGTACCGCTGGCACACCGCGATCATGTTTGATCGCAGTGTGCCGGGGGTTAATGTGTCAGGGGCGGTCCGTGACCGCTCCTGGCACATAGTGCCGGATGTCAGCTGCGATAGGCAGCTGACACCCGGCCACGATCGGCCGCGCTCCCCCCTTGAGTGCGGCCGATCATGCTGGACGTACTATTCCGTCCTTGGGAATTAGGGCCCACCCCACATGGACAGAATAGTACGTCCAATGGCAAAAAGGGGTTAAACAGTGGGTGTCCTATGTTGTTATTGCCCATGCAGTGAGTGGCTGGGCTGCCAAGTATTGCAATTCACGAGAGGTACAGGAGGGCCTCCTGAAAAAATGTTGCATTGAATGCAAGGCCTGCCCTGCTATCAAGTCATATGCACCCCAATAAGCCTTTGAACCCAGGTACTGGATGGCCACAAGAAAACCCACTTCACAGCCTTCAGTTGGTACTGCCATACAGTTTCCTTATGCATTGAATGCAAGGATCGCCTTGACCCAATTTTGCACGCACCCCAGTTGGAAGAAACATGGAGGAAGGCCTCATAAAAAAGTCCCATTACAAAGGTGCTGGTCTCTTAGACTCGTAATGCCCATACACTAAGTGTATAGGTAGACAAACATTTCCCCATGGGGGGAACAATTTTTAAACAATTTTTTATGGGGATCATAGACACCCTTGCCAAAAAATTGACTGGCTGTAGCAGCACGGAACACGTTAACCCTGGTGATCTAGTAGCGATGGATGATGAGATGTAGAGGAAGACCTCATTAAAAAAGTCACAATTTAAAGGATCGGGCCTCCTAGAGTTGAAATGCCTATACACTATGTGTATGGGCTGACAAACATTTCCCTATGAGGGGTTAATATGTTTTAAAAAATTGTTTACGGGCATCATAAACACCTTGCAAAACTTTAAAGTGGTTTCCTGCACAGTTGCTGCTGGGAAGGTGCAGGCCTTTAGTAAAAATATGGCGGACGAATCATTGAATGACGCGATCAGGAAAAGGGCCATGGTGCTGACAGGAATGGGAACATACATGATTAATAACAGCGGGGGATATAGGAGGTATGAGATCCAGGATACAGCCTACAATGATTAATCGTTTAGCTACCCCACCACCAATTACCAGAATGTGTTTCATGCCCGTCAGAAGATCGGTGTAATAGATGCGCGTGTGAGACTCGGCCTAAAAAATGCCCATCAAAAATATGGTGCCAAAGACGCACGTGTCTGTCTAAATGGCAAAGTGCAACATGTTTGTGACATGCTGAATTAGAGAAAGCAGATCAGTGTTGGAGTAAAACCAAACAAACTGATGGATGTTTGTGAAATAGTAAGTTTAAAGAGGAGTACACCGTCCGTAACTATAAACACAACCATGGCCCAAGATTCTTCATCTTCACCCATACATCTATATATATAATTGTCTAAGGGTTTTTCTGTATGTCTGTCTGTCTGTCCTGGAAATCTCGTGTCTCTGATTGGTTGAGGCCGCCAGGCCTCGACCAATCAGCGACGGGCACAGCATGGCGACGATGATGTCATAAAGGTTGCCTCGACCAATCAGCGACGGGCACAGCATGGCGACGATGATGTCATAAAGGTTGCCTCGACCAAACAGCGACGGGCACAGTCTGCCGCGAATTCGCCTCGACCAGTCAGCGACGGGCACAGTATCGACGTAGATGTCATAATGGTTGCCATGGCGACGATGATGTCATAAAGGTTGCCTCGACCAATCAGCGACGGGCACAGTCTGCCGCGAATTCTGGAATCATCATTGTCCATATACTACGGGGACATGCATATTCTAGAATACCCGATGCGTTTGAATCGGGCCACAATCTAGTTACCAATAATATCCAAATGTCACAGTCGAAAATTACTTGTTCTAATGTAATGAACATTGTTCAAGGAATGCCACTAAACATAGATAACCACAACCCTGGGAAACACCTGATTTCCTCTTTACAAGATATGGGCGATGATGGTATTGATGACGACTTTGAAATTTACCACATCCACACCAAGTAGATGAAGATCACCGCTGCAAAAAATGTGCATAAAAGGCCATGAATGTCTGGAAAATCATTTTCTCTTTAGCAAACTTTCCCTCCTACTAAAGTGGAACCGAATGATGCATCCTTAGCTCATGTCTATTTAGCGTGAGATGGTTGAAAGATGATGTATTCCGTTTCATTCATGTCCACTTTTTGAAAGCAAGCAGACAAGAAGGATGAAATAGTGGGAAGACGTGTGATTTTGGATGGTAAGGAGGGGATGTCAGGTACAGATAGGTAGATCTTTGTGTCATCGGCGTACTGATGATATTGCAACCAGTGCCATTACATGAGCTGTACCAGGTCGAAGGTGTAGATGGAGAAGAGTAGAGGTCCTAGAACTGAGCCTTGAGGAACACCAAAAGAAAGGGTTCAAGGTGAGGAGGTAGTGTGTGAGATGAAGACACTGAATGTCAGTCTGGTTGTTTTTTAAAGACTCTTCCAATAACCACAAAAAAGCCATTTGCACCACCGCCCATGCTCACATCAGTAGGGGTAGCCAAACTACCAGCTTAAGCACCACCAGCAAACATGGCAGCAAAGCATCCGACTTTGTTGGCTGAACACCATGCTCCATGAACAGTGTCTGCGGGTGATACCACTGCTTCTTCTGCAGTTGTTCATGCAAGCCAATCCCCTGTCCATAGTGCATCTAAAGATGCCTCCTGCTGTGCATCTGTAGTTGCACACAAACTCAACTACCACCATCATCAAGCATGTCCACCTCCTTGTCCCAGCGCAGCGTTCAGTTGTCCATACCCAAGTCCTTTGAACGCAAGCGGAAATAAGCAGCCAACGTCACACACTGGCCACAGTATTAAATTCACACATTTCTCGTCTCGTCTGCTTGGGCTTGAAATGGAGACAGAAGATTTCCGCAACCTGATGGTGGAGACTGTCACAAGGTACTCAGTCTCTAGCCACCTCAATTTCTCCCAGTCTGCCATCATGGCATTACACAAGCAAGCACGTCTTCCACAACAGTACCCGGGCCCTCAACAATGCTGTTACTGGGAAAGTGCACCTAACTACGGACACATGTGGGCAGGGATGTTACATCTCTTTGATGGCACACTGGGTTAACATAATGTAAGCCGGAAACCAGTTAAACCTTTGGATGGTGCACATTCTCCCAACCCCAAATAATTGCGTGCCCTAAGTCAATCTGGGTTTCCCCCTCTGTCTACAGCTCCTTTACCTACAACTCCTCCTCTTCAGCCTCCATCTCCAAAGGTAGCACATCAGTCACAACCTGGAAGCACTGCAACACTGCCTCATCCAAGCATCAACAGGCTGTGGTGAAGCTAATATGCTTAGGTGACAAACAGCACAATGCTGAATAGTTGTGGACAGCTGTGAAAGAGCAGTTCGATCTGTGGCTGTCACCGCTGGACCTACAGCCAGGCATGGTCGTGTGTGACAATGGCCGGAACCTGGTTGCTGCTCTGTGTTGAGGCGAGCTCACACACGTGCCATGCCTGGTATTTGTGCTTAACCTAATTGTTCAGTGATTTAGGAAAAGTGACATGGAGGTGCCGTATCTCCTAGGGATAGTACAATGCCCTGCATCTTAGAAAGTCAGCTACAGCTTCATCCACACTTGCTATGCTTCATCAGCGTTTGCAACTTATGGCTCACCAAGTGGTGTGTGATGTCCCCATGCATTGGAACTCTACACTGCAGATGTTGGAAAGGATTTGTGAGCAGAAGAGGGCAGTTGGTTGGCAGTTGGCAGTTACTGTTACATATTTGGGCTGTTAACTGGTTCATGCAGCTTTACATGAACACCCGATCCTTACACTATGGCTTGTCCGAACAACAAAAGCAATTGTTACCATCTACCTCTTGTGTCTCCCCTTTTTCCTCATAGTTTGTAAGCTTGCGAGCAGGACCCTCACTCCTCTTGGTATCTGTTTTGAATTGTGATTATTGTTATGCTGTAATTTCTATTGTCTGTACAAATCCCCTCTATAATGTAAAGCACTGCAAAATATGTTGGTGCTATATAAATAAAATTATTATTATTATTATTATTATTATTATTATCAGTTGGTGACTACAAGCATCAACAAGGCTGTCAGTATTCAGTTCTGACTTCACAAATAAGATCTCAGTAGTGGACATGGATGTCAGACATATGTACCATCCTCCAAAACTTTGAGGAAACCACCAAGATGTTGAGCAGCCATGCCGCCATAATTAATGTCTCCATCCTGCTTGTCTGTGTTCTAATAATAATATTTATATTTATTTATATAATGCAAATAAGTCGACCACCAGGACCCGTGGGGTACTCGGTACCGGGTCCGGTACTTAAAGGAGATGTCACGGTGGCTGTAACCTGGTCCGTGGCCCTGGGTGCCCAAGAAAAAGGGAAAGTTCTTTTAAGGTAGTTGTAAAAAAGTTTGAGTTTGTGACGCCACCTGTCGTTCTCGGTCAGAGGGGACCGATGCTGCTTAAAGGGGTCCTCTTGGGTGATGTCATTGAAGCAAAGATGGTGACGCTTCCCACAGATGAAGCGGGGTCCCCAGGGATCCCAATGTGTATGGCAAGCTTGGTGAATGCTGGCAAATAAACAGACGACACAAGGTTGTAACGTTTTTACCTGGTTTACTGGTGGTAGCAGGCCACAGTCCAGGGTACCAGGAACAGGTGGTGATATGGTCGGCCGGCCTGGAGGCAATGGTGAATCCCTCTCTCAGGCGAGGTCCGTAAGCCTTCCTGCTCACGCTCGTATGCGAGGTCCTTGCTGCCTTTAACTCCCTGACAAAGTCCTCTCTCTCCTGTCTTGGGACAGTTACTCGTATGGTGGGCAGTGCAAGCCTTTTTATAGGGTCTCTATCACGACCCCAGCTCTTCGTGTACTGCTGCACCTTCAGGAGTGGGTGCGAGAAAATTACATTAAGTCCTTTGCCCTCCGGTTCTGCTGTGTGACCTAGAGTTCAACACAATCTTGGGCTCCCGGTGCCCGGTTTCTGTGCTTCCGCTCAGAGGGTGCCCAGTCACAGTTCCCCTCTCAGCCATTTTCTTCTCCTGTGCTCCTTTCCTCAGATGCTTAGTACATTCCAACCCTCCAGGTTATCTTCCTTTCCTGGAGCTTCACCATACAGGGAATAAATTATAAAATGCCTTTATTATATACAAATGGTAACAACATTAATCAAGCATGATAGGAATAGGAGCCAACTTATATATATGCGCTGGTATAAAACGTAATGGCAACCCTGTTTACATATGGTAAATACCTCAGAGGTATTATATCCTGAGTATTACCTTCCAGGGTCGCCACGTCCTATATAACGCACCCCGACGCATGTTTCGGACCTTTGTCCTTTGTCAGGGGTTGACTATTGTTTAAAATGAGGTCTTTTTATACAAACTGACCTCCTATCACCGCGGCCCGGGCATGTATGGCACATGCGCGGTCAGGAGGATCCGGAAGTCCAGGCGCCCACATCACGTGACCGGAGGTACGGGGGCTGAGTACCCGACGTTACCAAGGACACGAGGATGCGGTGCGCCGAGACTCCAGACCGCAAACGGCGCACGCGCACTACCAGGGGCGCGGCCTAGGAGAGACAGAGGGAATGTGTGCAAATCTACAAAACGCCCCAGCATGAAAAATTCCACAAGTATTTTTATATTTATGGGTTAATTCTGTGTAGCCCATATCTTGTATAGATACCATTATATGTATACACATAGCTGGCCTTGTATTATATGGCTGCGGGTTTTCCCTCCCTGCTATGTCTTATGTGTATCCGGCTCTGCTCCATGCATGCCATCATGCAGGGGCGTTTTGTAGATTTTCACACATTCCCTCTGTCTCTCCTAGGCTGAGCCCATGGTAGTGCGCGTGCACCGTTTGCGGTCAGGAGTTTCGGCACGCAGCGTCCTTGTGTCCTTGGTAACATCGGGTACTCAGCCCCCGTACGTCCGGTCACGTGATGCGGGCCCCTGCACTTCCGGATCCTCCTGACCGCGCATGCACCATACATGCCCAGGCCGTGGTGATAGGAGGTCAGTTTGTATAAAAGTTCTCATTTTAAACAATAGTCAACCCCTGACGAAGGACAAAGGTCTGAAACGCACGTCGGGGTGCATTATATAGGACGTGGCGACCCTGGAAGGTAATACTCAGGATATATTTCCTTGTTTACACTCCCTCTTTTTTGACAGCACTCTGCACTTTATTTCAATCCTGTTATGTGATCAATTCATTTACACCAAATTGTGATGTGGCACAAGGCACTTTGGCCTATATACAAAACACATTTATGTGTATATATGATTTTTATATTTCTGCACAGTTGCACTTTTTTACCTGCACCTCTGAGGTATTTATCATATGTAAACAGGGTTGCCATTACATTTTATACCAGAATATATATAAGTTGGCTATTAGTCCTATCATGCGCACGAATGCTTGATTAATGTTGTTGCCATTTGTATATAATAAAGGCATTTTATAATTTATTCTCTGCATGGTGTTTCTCTGGGGATCTATTGTCTGGTTGTTTGGGCTGTTCTCCTTGTCTGGGTAGTATTCACCCATTTTTTCACAGAGCATTGGTACCACGTTTTATGGTTTTATACATATATATACACACATATATATATATATATATATATATATATATATATATATATATATATATACATATATATATATATATACATATATTTTTTTTATTGTTCTATATTATATTAGGGTAATTTGCAGTGTATCTGTGATTTTAATACTTTCCTGGAGCTGCAGCTCATACATAGCTGCTCTCTGCTCTTCTTTCTCTCTCCTCCACTGTCTCTGAACAACTGTCTAGCTCCTCCTCCAGACCAGAATACATATATCTGGGGGAAACTCCCCTGAATCCAGGTTCAGAGCTCCCCCTTCTGGCCTGGATTCAGAATGTGTTGTATGTAGGTGCTTTACCTGGTAAAGGGAATCCGCCTTGCCTCCAAGCATGACATCGCCCTCCCCGAAAGGAAGGCAACATCACTGTAACAACCGGTTACCTGGGGTGTTACACAAATATATTTACAGTTTAACAGTTTAAAGCACAACAGTCCTAAGTATCAACGATAACAATAGTATAATAATTCAACTCAAATAAAATGACCCTGCTCGTCACAGCTTACAATCTTCAGTAAGTAACAACGATCACAATTAATTAAACCCCCCAAAAAATCCTGCTCATCACAACTTAAAATATAAAATGAGGTGGGGGAGATAAAAGCTACAGGGGTGTATTTACAATTATGTATTTACAATGATAGTACACTCTCTACTGCGCACGTGCACTGTACCCACGGTCATGGAGCGCACGGCGCCTCACTCTACGGCGGTCACTGGGCAAATGGCGCCTCTCTCTCTCTGGCAGTTTGCTTGAGCAAACGTGAACAGTCCTTTGCAGAGCCAGTGCTCTAAGGATGGAGCACGCTGCTAAGCCTCCTATGCTCTGCTTGTCTGCGCCCAAAATTTCTGCTGTTGTGCACACTTTCTCGTAAGCTAGCCCTCCTGCCTCTAGGGCACCAGATATGTCAGCTGCAGTTCATCTCAGCGCCGGCGCTTCTGGTGCATAGTGCACTGCCCCCCTTGCTGCTCACATGCTGACAGCTGGGTACTTACTCATGCTTTGCATATTTTTTCCCTCAGCTTCCGGCCAGGTTCCCTGTGTAAACATTCCCCCTCTTCTTGGCTAATGGGGCCTGTCCATTCCCCTATTCATTCCCCCGGGAAAGAGAGGACACAGCCTTGACAGTTCTGGACCCAGGGCAGCACAGGTACCCGAAGCCTGGTCATCCCGAGTCCGTACATATCTGGCCAATCAGTACTTTAATGCAAGCATCATAGACTGCATGTTATAATTTTAAATAGCAAATTGTGCATTACATCCTGAACAGTTTCACTTTGAAGGACTTTGTGGCTCATATCAATCCACAAGATAACACTAGTCTCATACTTCAAAATTTCGGTGGTAATTAAATCATTTCCCCACAGGTAGGCTGTGTATAGTGATGAGCGAACGTGCTCGCCACTACTCGATACTCACCCAAGTATTACTATGCTCTGTGTACTCGGCGAGCATTGAGTATTTCCTGGATTATTCGGTGGGAGCTCGGGTCTCCGCCCTGCAATTTTTTCACTATTTAGAGTACCAATGACTATGCAGGGATTGTCTGCCATGTACTGTAATGCCACAGCCATCTTTGTTGTGGTATTACAGTGTTTGGCTGGCCGCACAGTGTCATCAAGTCTATAAGAGACATGGTGCCGCTCTGCTCGCCACATTCTGCTCCGGACTGAGCTAGTTTAGGGAGAGCTGCTGCCGAGATAAGGTCAGAATCATTCTTTTAATAATGAGTGTGGGCCTGCAACTGTTCAGTCCACAAATCCTGAGAAACCAACAGTCCTTTTTAGGGCTAATTCGGGGGTCCCGAGATTGCAGCGCTAGGTAGGCAGGGGAGTCTATGTGCACATATCCAGATCAGTGCAAGGCCTGCAGGCACTGTATGTGAGTAAAAAAGAACAAAGTCCAGCTCACCGTACCGACATTCCCCAGGTCTCGGAGCACGGAACCGCTGTGTCAGGGCGCAGATAAACAAGAAAAAGGAGAAGATCCAGCTCAACGATATAGTGAAAAATCCATTGCTTTATTTCACTTCAAAACAGCATCGTGTAAGGATAAAACATCAGCACGCAAGAAGATAAAAAACCAAGATCAACGCGTTTCCGGTGACTAAGCACCCTTAATCATGATTAAGGGTGCTTAGTCACCGGAAACGCGTTGATCTTGGTTTTTTATCTTCTTGCGTGCTGATGTTTTATCCTTACACGATGCTGTTTTGAAGTGAAATAAAGCAATGGATTTTTCACTATATCGTTGAGCTGGATCTTCTCCTTTTTCCACTGTATGTGAGTACACAGATCTCACAGCATACCTCAAAAGCTACAGTACTGTCTGCTGCTGCTGCTGCTTATTTAATATCTACCTAGCTGCAGTTATCTGAGGGATTTATTTATTTTTTTGCAGATTATATCTGCTCATTTTTTTCTAAAGCAATCCATAGCCCCCTTTTTCTTACATTTATTTGCTTGGTCACGCTGCAGACTACAGCCAGGTCATTGCAACAGAAGAGCGTGCAAATCTAAGAATTATTTTTTTTTTGTCCCAGGCATCAGATGTTAGTGTGCCAAAAACATTTGTCCTTTTTTTATACTATCTAATATTTTGTAGTGCCTTACAACATTTTTGGACACCGATTTGCTGGCCCAAAAATCTGTAGCTGGCCCAAAACTATTTAGATGCAGTTCTTATATTTATCAGTGTGAGTTGTACACCACACGCATCGCATATCATTGCGCTAAATATCCTACAATTTTAGCACTCCATTTTTTTTAGTGTCATAGCCAACTTGCAGACACATTTTTTGTGTGCCCTTAAATCAATCAAGGCCACATTTTGATCTGTCTGTTATCTCCGTCAGACACCTGGTGTATCTGTGGTGGAAAAATATTTGTTTCGTAGGCATACGTTGCATAGTTCTGTCTGCTAGCCTTATTCTACTCAGTATTTTTTGTTTAAAAAATATTTAAAAAAACAAAACATTTTAGCTGTGTGTTATCTCCGTCAGACGCCTGGTGTATCTGTGGTGGAAAAATCTTGGCTTCGCAGGCATATGTTGCATAATTCTGTCTGCTAGCCTTGTTCTACTCAGTATTTTTTGTTTTCCAAAATTACCAAAAAACATTGAAAAAATGTAGACACTCTGTTATCTCCGTCAGACACCTTTGGTTTCTGTGGTGGAAAAATCTTGGCATCGCAGGCATAAGCTGCATAGTTCTGTCTGCTAGCCTTGTTATACTCAGTATTTTTTTCCAAAATTACCAAAAAACATTAAAAAATTTACACAGTCTGTTATCGCAGTCAAATACCTGGTGTATCTGTAGTTGGAAAACTTTAGCTTCGCAGGCATACATTGCGTAGTTCTGTCTGCTAGCCTTGGTCTACTCAGTATTTAGCTTTTTCAAAAATTACCAAAAAATATAAAACATTTTTAGACAGTCTGTTTTCTCCGTCAGATGCCTGGTGTTTCTGTGGTGGAAAAATCTTCGCTTTGCAGGCGTACTGATCACTTATAATTTTTCTCCAAATATATCCATTTGTAGTGCACTTTTAAAATATTTCAGTAGTCCATTTAAAATGAGCAAGGCAAAGAGCAAGGGACGGAAAAGTGGACGTGATGCTGATGGTGCATGCAGAGTATGAAGCCATGGCCAAGCCGAAAGTGGGCCACAACAAAGACTCACATCATCACGCTCGACCTTATTGTCCCAGTTTCTAGGGGACTGCAGCACACCACTATTGAAGACAAAGCAGTGTGAAACGGTTGTTGGTTGGATAGCGGATAATGCTTCCAGTCACTTAGCAACCACCATGTCTTCCACACGGTCAAGTCCAAGTAGCCGTGAGTGTGGACCGGATATTACTCACCCTGATCCTCCTTCCTCCCACCATGCCGAGTGCCCTGAGACAACTGATCCCACACTTGTACACTCCGAAGAGCTGTTCAGCTTTCCAGTTAAAGATTACTGACTGTCAGCCAGTCAACTTGAAGTGGGGCCAGATGAGATCACATGTAGTGATGCCCAAAGATTTGAACAGCCACGGTCACACTAAGGCAATGGTAGGAAACTGTCACAAAAGGTGGACAATGATGAGACAAAATTGCCAGAAAGTCAGGAGGAGGAGTAGGGTGCAGATGTGGAAGACGAGGTGGTGGATGACATAGTGACTGACCCAAAGGCAGGAGGACATGCAGAGTGAGGACAGCAGCACACATGGGGAAGGAGGCATATCACCTCAACAGGCAGGAAGAAGCAGTGTGGTGGCCACAGAAAGAAGGTGTGCATCCATTCTCCGTAACACAAACCTGAGGGACATTGCCATTCTAACTGTTGTTGTGTCTGAAAACATTACCTGTGCCCTCAGCGATGCTGTTACTGGAAAAGTCCACTTAAACACGGACACGTGGACAAGGGCTTGTGGGCAGGGAAGGTACATCTTACTGGCGGCATACTGGGTTAAGATAGTGGAATCTAGGACCCAGTCGGACATTGGGATGGAACACATCCTCCCCATGCCGAGGATTGCGGGCCCTACATCAATCAGGGTTGCCCCCACAGTCTACAGCTCCTGCACCTCCTCCTACTCCTCCTCCTCTTCAGCCCCCATCTCTGAAATGAACACATCAGTCAGGAGATCAAAGCACTGCAGCACTGCCTCATCCAAGCGGCAACAGGTTGTGCTGAAGCTAATCTGCTTAGGTGACAAACTGCACAATGCTGAAGAGTTGTGGACAGCGCTGAAAGAGCAGTCAGAAATTTGGATGACACCGCTGAACCTACAGCCAGGAATGGTCAAGTGTGACAATGGCTGTAACCTGTTGGCAGCTCTGAGGCAAGGTGAGTTCACGCATGTACATTGCCTGGCCCATGTGTTTAACCTCGTGGTTCAATGTTTTCTCAAAAGCTACCCGGAGCTGCTGGATCTGCTAGTGAAAGTATGTCATCTGTCTGCCCATTTTAGAAAGTCAGCTACAGCTTCAGCCATCCTTGACGTGCTTCTGCAGCTTTTTCAGCTTCCAGCTCACCGACTGGTGTGTGATGTACCCACATGTTGGAACTCTACGCTGTTGTTGACTACCAGCATCAACAAGGCCATTGATATTCAGTTCAGACTCCACGCATAAGATCTCAGAAGTAGACATGGATGTCAGATATATGTACCATCCTCCAAAACTTTGAGGACTGCACCAAGATGATGACCGACAATGATGCCATAATTAACATCACCATCCCGCTTCTCTGTATTCTGAAAACTTCTCTGCTCACAATTAAAGAGGATACATTGCAGGCAGAGCACAAGGACATGGAGCAACAAACCATACAGGGTGATTACACTCAGCCCAGCTTCATGTCTTCACAACATGGATTGGTAGACAATGAGGAGGAGGAAGAACAGGAGCTACTTTCATGCTCTGTAGACGGTACCACAAGCACATCTGTCATACCGTCTGTTCAGTGGGTATGGCCTGAGGACAGGGAGGAGGAGGACAGCATGGTCAGTCATCCTGTTGGTGAGGACATGGATATCTTGCCTGTTAGCAGTCTGGCACACATGGCTGACTTTATGTTGCACTGCGTTTCACGAGACACTCATATTATTAAAATATTTAGTGACACTCATTACTGGTTGGTGACACTTCTAGACCCACGCTACAAAGATAACTTTCAATCTCTTCTTCCAGAGGCAGACAGGTGTCCAAAAATGTTGCAGTACCAGAGGACCCTTGTAGCAGAATTACTTAAAAAATTCCCATGTGAGAACGCTGGCAGCAGATGTCAGAGTTTGTTGTACAACCAAGGAGTCCAAGCGAGAGAGACAGAAGTACAAACCAGCTCAGGCAGGGGAACAATGAAAAGTTCTGGGACAGTTTTCTCAGAACCTCCCATCATGCTGGCACAGAGGCAAGGGGTGCTGTCACAAGAAGTGCAATGTTTGGGAAGATGCTGAGGAAGTACCTTGCAGATCGTACAAACGTCCTCCGGGATTCCTCTGTGCCTTTTCATTATTGGGTATCCAAGCTAGACACGTGGCATGAACTGGCTTTCTACGCCTTGGAGGTGCTGGCCTGCCCTGCTGCTAGAGTTCTGTCAGAGCGGGTTTTTAGTGCCGCTGGTGGAATTATAACAGATAAGCGCATCCGCCTCTCAACTGAAAATGCTGACAGGCTGACTCATAAAAATGAACAAGGGCTGGATTGGGCTAGGCTTCTGTACATCACCAAGTGAAAACAGCGAAACATAACCTCTAATATATTGCCTTTTTTGTGGAGGTGTATTCTCATGCACCTCTTCACAATCACACATGGGTATACGCTTCCAGATTTGGTCTGTTTGGTGTTATCCTCCTCCTTATCCTCATCATCCACGACCACTAGAACACCAGGGTGAATGTATTCCGTAATGCAAAGTCACTCAATTTCTTGTGCAAGGGTATTTTTATGATGCCCGTTACTAATTTGAAACCAAAACAAATGTTACTCCCCCAGGGGAAAATGTCATAAAAATGAAATGTACGTCTATTCTTCCCATTTGTTCTTATATTTTCCAGTTTTCCTATCTCTGGACCATCCTCTTATGACCTAGTGTATGCCTCTCCAATATAACAATATTGAAATACTATTATATTATATTTTTATTTATAACCTTGTTTCTGAGCTGTTGCTAGGGACAAACATATCTCGTTGGACACATTCTGGCTTCATATTTATGAACCTGTGTTCACCCCTCCCTTTGGTTATTTTCTTTCATAGGTGGATTCATATTTTTTATTTATTTGTTTGATTTTAGTATGATTTATCTTATGCCTCCGCCAGTAGATCACCAGGGTTAACGTGTTATGTGCTGCTACAGCCAGTCCAATTTTTGGCAAGGGTGTCTAAGATGCCTATACAATCCATGCCCAAAAATCTAAATACCGATTAGACAGGTAGATGACCCTGGCTGCTGCATTTAGGATAGACTGAAGAGGGGAAAGTCGAGTAACAGGGAGGCCAATTAAAAGAGCGTTACAGTAGTCAAGGAGGGAGTGGGTCAGGGCGACAGTGAGGGTTTTTGTTGTTTCCATGTTGAGAAAAGGGCGGATTCTAGAGATGTTCTTTAGGTGTAAGTGGCACAATCGGGCAAGAGATTGTATATGGAAAGTGAAGGAGAGATTGGTGCCAAACGTAACACCCAGACAGCGCACCTGCTGCCAGGGTGTTATTATGGTGCCACCCACAGAGAGGGAAATGTCTGGTTTAGGGAGGTTAGTAGACGGTGGGAGCAGAAGAAGTTCAGTTTTGGAGAGGTTGAGTATCTCAGTCTGTTATCTCAGTCACACGTCTGGTCTATCTCTGGTTTTCAAATCTTAGCTTTTTAGCCATACATTGCAGTTTTTGGTCTGATTCCCTTGATGTATACAGTATTTTGTGGTTTGAAAATTTTTACAAATACAGGCCACATATTGAAACAGTCTATTATCTCCGTCCGATGTCCATTATATTTGTGGTCTAAAAACATATTTTTTTTCATGCATACATTCCAATTTTTGGTCTGTCTAATACACTAGGTCTATGCACTATCTTAGTTAAAAAAAAATCTATATATATTACAGTGTGGTAGTTCCATGACATGCCTCATCTATCTGTGGGTTACAAAGTGTGCTTTTAACCCCTTCCCGACATGTGACGGTATAGTACGTCACATGTCGGGACCCCCGCTTTGATGTGCGCTCCGGCGGTGAGCGCACATCAAAGCCGGGACATGTCATCTGTTTTGAACAGCTGACATGTGCCCGCAATAGCCGCGAGCAGAATCGCGATCTGCGCGCGCCTATTAACTAGTTAAATGCCGCTGTCAAACGCAGACAGCGGCATTTAACTACCGCATCCGGCCGTGCGGCCGGATATGAGCGCATCGCCGACCCCCGTCACATGATCGGGGGTCGGCGATGCTTGTACATTGTAACCATAGAGGTCCTTGAGACCTCTATGATTACTGATTGCCGGTGGCTGTGAGCGCCCCCCTGTGGTCGGCGCTCACAGCACACCTGCAAATCTGCTGTGTAGCAGCGATCTTATGATCACTGCTGCATAGCAGAGCCGATCGGGCTGTGCCTGCTTCTAGCCTCCCATGGAGGCTATAGAAGCATGGCAAAAGTAAAAAAAAAAAGTTTTTAAAAATGTGAAAAAAATAAAAAAAATATAAAAGTTTAAATCACCCCCCTTTCGACCCAATCAAAATAAATCAATAAAAAAAAAACCCAACCTACACATATTTGGTATCGTCGCGTTCAGAATCGCCCGATCTATCAATAAAAAAAAGCATTAACCTGATCGCTAAATGGCGTAATGAGAAAAAAATTCGAAACGCCAGATTTACGTTTTTTTGGTCGCCACGACATTGCATTAATATGCAATAACGGGCGATCAAAAGAACGTATCTACACCAAAATGCTACCATTAAAAACGCCAGCTCGGCACGCAAAAAATAAGCCCTCACTTGACCCCAGATCACGAAAAATGGAGACGCTACGAGTATCGGAAAATGGCGCAATTTTGTTTTGTTTTGTTTTTTGCAAAGTTTGGAATTTTTTTTCACCACTTAGGTGAAAAATAACCTAGTCATGTTAGGTGTCTATGAACTCGTAGTCACCTGGAGAATCATAATGGCAGGTCAGTTTTAGCATTTAGTGAACCTAGCAAAATAGGCAAGCAAAAAACAAGTGTGGGATTGCACTTTTTTTGCAATTTCACTGCACTTGGAATTTTTTTCCCGTTTTCTAGTACACGACATGCTAAAACCAATGATGTTGTTCAAAAGTACAACTCGTCCCGCAAAAAATAAGCTCCCACATGGCCAAATTGACAGAAAAATAAAAAAGTTATGGCTCTGGGAAGGAGGGGAGCGAAAAACGAAAACGGAAAAACGGAAAAAGCTCCGGGGGTGAAGGGGTTAAGGCTTCCATTCTCCTTTTTTTTGCTGTTTGTTACCCTAGCTCTAAACAGTAAACACTATTTTGTGATGAATTTAAAGAAAAAAAAATGTACCCCCGATGGGGAAATGTATGTTAGCCCATACATTTTGTGTATGGGCATTTCAAGTCTAGCGGACCCGCTCCTTTAAATTGGGCCTAGTTTTTAATGAGGTCTTCCTCCACAGCTCATCATCCACCGACACTAGATCACCAGGGTTAACGTGTTCCATGCTGCTACAGCCAGTCAATTTTTTGGCAAGGGTGTCTATGATCCCCCAAAAAAATTGTTTCAAAGATGTACCCCCCATGGGGAAATGTTTGTCAGCCCATACACTTAGTGTATGGGCATTACGAGTCTAGCAGACTCGCTCCTTGGTAATGGGACAATTGTTTTTAGGAGGCCCTTCTCTATGTTTCTTCCAAGGGGGTATTGGAGTGCGTGCAAATTTGGGTCAAGGCAGCCCTTGCATTTAATGCGTAAGGAAACTGTATGGCAGGACAGACTGAAGACTGTGAACTGGGTTTTCCTATGGCCTTCCAGTATCTAGGTTCAAAGGCTTATTGGAGTGCATATGACTTGATAGCAGGGCAGGTTTTGCATTCAATGCAACATTTTTTCAGGAGGCCCTTCTGTACCTCTCGTGAAAGGGGTATTGGGGTGCATTTAATTCTTGGCAGCCCAGCCACTCACTGTATAGGCAATAACAGCATAGGAGACCCACTGTTTAATAATGGCCCTTTAAGAATATTAATGCCGCCTGATGCCCCCTTAAAAATAGGCTTTGTGACTTTAAGAGTCCCTCCTTCATAAATGAAAGAAGATGTGTCTCCTTATGTGTCACACACCACATGGCCAGCAAGGGTTGTTAAATGTGACAATGACATTTCCCAGTGAATGCATTTTTATTGGTTGAAAGCAATGTAAAAGTTGAAAAACGCATCAAAAACGCTGCATGTGAACATAGCAAAAGTGGTGGAGGAACATTTTGTTCTGGGGTTAATTATTTTGCCTTATGTACAAGTCATTACCCTGGAAAGGATGTACCTTAACATATTTCCCAGCAAAATCCATTTTGGTTTTGTTTTTGTATGTTTTTTGGTGTACCTGTAAAAATGGCGTGAAACTCTGACAAAATTGCTTACAGCTGTGACATTGGAGTCAGAAATGCTTTCAGGGGCGATCCCCATGATGTTCCCATGTCATTTGAGCAGTGTTTCCATCATTTTCAGATGTTTTTAAACCTTAAAAGGACTCCCGGGGGGATGTGGTAAAAATACTGTAACAACTCTGCTGGCATCACGGCAAGGCCTCTCATCTCTCGCACTATCTTACCCACTGCTCCAGGCCATGATGTGGTTTCTGTTTCTTGCCAACTTCATATTCTGTGTCTCTGCTCTCTGCATGCTTCATGGCTGTGTGTATAGGGGGGCGGCGCCTGAACTCTCTGGTTCTTATAGGTATCAGGTGCATCTGTCTAATCTGTTCCTAACCAATTGCCAGGAGGCCTCCAGTATTTAGTGCAGTTCCACCCAGTGGACTGGGCCTGTGCAATGTGTTAGCTCAGTTTGTATTTAGCTGCTGAGTTTGCCAGGCCTTGCTCTGTGTTACTTCCTCTCTGGAGGCTTTTCTCTGTGCTATTGCCTTGGTCTTGCTGTCCGCCCTTCAGGAGGCAGAATATCCTGGTCCCTGTGTCTTTGTCCTTGTTTTTGTCTTGTTCCATTTCCTTGTCTGAACTTAGTCTTATCTCAGTCTCCTTGTCTGTGGCTTCCTTCCCTGCTGTGTCTTTCCTCGTGTTCTCAGTCTGCTTACACTCTGCACTCTTGCGGCTCTGCCTGCTCTGTACCTTTGTGGCTTTACTTCTGCTCCGCACTCCTGCGGTTCTGCTCCTTTCTACTCTGCTTATCTTCTGCTGCTGCAGTAATCTCTTGCTGCAGCTCCTCTCCACATTCCTTGTGGCTCCACTCTGCTTAGCTTCTGCAGCTGCCGTAATCTCTTGCTGCAGCTCATCTCCACATTCCTTGTGGCTCCGCTCTGCTTAGCTTCTGCTGCTGCAGTTATCCCTTGCTGCAGCTCCTCTCCACATTCCTTGTGGCTCCGCTCTGCTTAGCTTCTGCAGAACTCTCTTGCTGCAGCTCCTCTCCGCATTCCTTACGGTTCTGCTCTGCTTAGCTTTTGTTGAAACACTATCTCTTGCTGCTCTACCATTCCTATCTGCAGCCTTGTGGTTCAATCTCGGTCCCAACCTGTTCCTTCATACCTCATTCCTTTCTGCTTGTTTCCTTTCCTGCACCTCCTGTGTGAACAGGTCCCTACCTGTTCCTCCATACTACATATCCGTATCTGCACCGCCAGTGTGAACAGGTCCCTACCTGTTCCTTCATACACCACATCAACCAGTCCTCTGTTCTCTGCCGTGCCTTCCAATCCAGTGTTCCTGCCAGTCGTGCTGTTCCTGCCGTGCCTTCCAGTCCTGTGTTCCTGCCATCCTAGCCAGTCCTGTGTTTCCTGCCATCCCTGCCAGTCCTGTGTTCCTGCCAGCCCTGTGTTCTCTGCCATGTCTCTGCCAGCCCTGTGTTCTCTGTCGTGTCTCTGCTAGCCCTGTGTCTCAGCCGTGCCAGCCTACTCGTCTGAGTTTCAGCCACGCTCTTCTGCCAGTCCTGCCTGATGCCTGCACCAATCCTGGTGTTCCTGTCTCCCAAGTGGTATCAGCAGCCACAGCCAGACACCACTCTGGAGTAGCACCTGGCAGCTGCCTGCTGCACAAGCCTGACCTCACCATCAGAGGCTCCAGTGAAAACCCAGGCAGCTGTCATAGTCACGCCCCCTCCAGGATAGTCTGGTTTGTGGCACAGTGGGGCCACAAAACCCCCGAGCTCATGCCCACCAGTCAGGGCGTGAGTGTGACAAATACTTGGGTTTCCCATAGACTTACATTGGGCTCGTTGCTCAGGTCAAGTACCCAAGTATTCCAATTTGCACAACCCGAGCAACAAGCACCCGAGCATTTTAGTGCTTGCCCATCACTAGTAAGGAATCATCAGAGCATAATAAATGACTTTTTATGGGAATTGGGGCTCATCTGATTTCCATCAAATAAATTCAGTGTGAGTTACATTTCCTAGTTGAATTCAAGTTAATTCACCAAATTCACATGTTGTAGTTTTCTCATCTGTGGAGCACCAGTGCCACCCAATATTTAGCAAAAGTGTTTTAGTTAATATATTGGGTGCCACTGCATGACAAATATACTTGCCAACTGTCCCTTTTCCCATGAACTTCCTGAAAGCTATACCACTAAAACAGTAGTATGTTTATTTAGACAACTTTAGCATAAAATGGTAGTTTTTGACAATTTGCAGGTTTGTCCAATTAAATATAAGTATACAAGTATTGGAAAGTATAGACAAGTCAAAAAAATGGGGGAAGTAAATCTCCAGCGTGAAACTTGGATAAAAGTTCAATTTATTTAGACAAATCCATTAAAATCCTTGTTTCATAGTGGTGCAGCAAATGATGGAATACATGATACGACCAACGTGTTTCGACCTGTTAAGGTCTTAATCAAATTTTTCTGTTGTGGACAATGCCTCTGATCCAGGCACCTCCGTGCGTGAATTTCATTCTGAGTCAATCAAGACTTTTGTTCCTGAGCAAGCTTGCATTCAAGTAATTCTACTTCAAACTGGTGAGCTGAATTTTCCCCCTTCCCTTTTTCCCTTTGCATACATACAGATGAGTGACTAGCAAATCTTGGGCCCTAGAATTAGGCACACTGTAACACAATTGACATCGAGAAGACAGTTATCAGATGCTTATGATGATTATTTTGGCCTCCACTATTTGCTTCTATCTATTAAATAATATGGACAGCATGACAAAAAAGGCTTCATTTTAATGATAGTTTGGCTGAGAAAGAAATAACAACTGATGCCAGGAAGTGGTCTGGGTCTGCTGCTCTTTTTTTTATAGTAATAAAATGTTTTAAGCTGTAATGGTCACAATTCTAGTTGAAAAAAACATTTCAAGATCAAAGACACAGATGTTTACTGTATTTTATAGCTGTTGAGAGGTCCAGGAATTAATGGCTTTCCTTGACCTTCATGTTTCTCTATGGGCAGTGTGACCATGTACAAGGTTCTTCTGATAATATCTAACAACAAGCACTGTTCTAAAAATCAGAAGGGCACGTCTGTCCAAAAATGGGGATAAAAATTGAGTATTGTATTGTAATTTGGCACCTTCGGGTGCCTTGGTTTCCAGTATGGTATCATCTACTGTCTATGGACGTACAGAAAAAAAGATTGCCTAGTATTCAATACAACTCACATTTCAGTTTATTGACACACAGTGCATTTAACCTTCCGATTACAGGCAGAAAGGAAAGGACATAAGATAATGGGCCACAAGTAGTGTTGAGCATTCCGATACCGCAAGTATCGGGTATCGGCCGATACTTGCGGTATCGGAATTCCGATACCGGGATTCCGATACTTGCCGCGTATCGGATACCGGAATCGGAAGTTCTAAGATTCAAAAAGCAGAAATTCAGCCAATGAGATTGATTCCAAGTGTGGGCACATCCTGTTTAGCATGGAGGGCATGAAACTACTGGCAAGGCTGTGATTGGCTGGTGTAATGATGTCATGATGCAGTTTAAAAGTCGCTGGCGCCATTTTGCGATCACTCTGCTGTGAATTCAGTTAGTGACAGGACGCTGTTTGCTGACTGAGGGACAGTTTAGAGATAGCGATTTGCTTCTTTGTGCTTTCCAAAGGCTAATTTAGCAACCGCTGTGTTCACCTACTATTCACCTTGCTTTTGCCTTGTAGCGCTGTTTTCACAGCGATCTGCAGGGTCTGTGTGTGTGTGTGTGTGAGTGCAGCCCAGTCTCCAGTCTGAGTGCAGCCACATAGGCCATCCATAGTTGGTTGTATTCAGTTCAGGGAGGGTGGTTCATTGCCTCATACTGTTCCTTTTTTTTTTTTTTTCCCAAGTAGTGTAGTCTGCTGCTAATTTATTCAAAAAAATCCTATTAGTGTCTTTCCACCCGTCTCCAGCTAATTTGTGGAAAAACACTACATAGGATAAAGTAGAGGAGGGTTTTTGGGCCTTGCAGCGCCGTTTACGGCTGTCTGCACGGTCTCCGTGTGACTGCAGCTCGCCCTGTAATCTGTGAGCAGCTGTAGCCTGGTTGTCTCCAGCTCAGGGTTTTTCACTGCGTCATACCGCCAAATCAATTTTCTTTTTTTTCAAAGTAGTGTAGTCTGCTGCTAATTAATTTAAAAAAATCCTATTAGTGTCTTTCCACCCGTCTCCAGCAAATTTGTGGAAAAACACTACATAGGATAAAGTAGAGGAGGGTTTTTGGGCCTTGCAGCGCCGTTTACGGCTGTCTGCACGGTCTCCGTGTGACTGCAGCTCGCCCTGTAATCTGTGAGCAGCTGTAGCCTGGTTGTCTCCAGCTCAGGGTTTTTCACTGCGTCATACCGCCAAATCAATTTTCTTTTTTTTCAAAGTAGTGTAGTCTGCTGCTAATTAATTTAAAAAAATCCTATTAGTGTCTTTCCACCCGTCTCCAGCTAATTTGTGGAAAAACACTACATAGGATAAAGTAGAGGAGGGTTTTTGGGCCTTGCAGCGCCGTTTACGGCTGTCTGCACGGTCTCCGTGTGACTGCAGCTCGCCCTGTAATCTGTGAGCAGCTATAGCCTGGTTGTCTCCAGCTCAGGGTTTTTCACTGTGTCATACCGCCAAATCAATTTTCTTTTTTTTCCAAATAGTGTAGTCTGCTGCTAATTTATTCAAAAAAATCCTATTAGTGTCTTTCCACCCGTCTCCAGCTAATTTGTGGAAAAACACAACATAGGATAAAGTAGAGGAGGGTTTTTGGGCCTTGTAGCGCCGTTTACGTCTGTCTGCACGGTCTCCGTGTGACTGCAGCTCTATCTGTTGTCAGTTCAGCCCCCAAAAAATAAATAAATAATAAAGTTCACCAAACACACCAGTTGCACCACTTTACATTTCTGTAGGCCACATTAGCTCATATTTGTGTCTAGTCCACACTTTAGATAATTAGTGCTTCTTATACCTGTTAGGAGGAGTTGCTCAGGAATAAGCACACAAAGCCGTTAGTACTTTTCTGCTTATCTTTATCAGTCAACCAAGATGAAGAAGGCAGTGAGTAAGGCACGGGGGCGTGGGAGCCGTCGCGGAGCAGGGAGGGGACGTGGGGATTCTGTGCCTGCTGCGGGCACCGGTGACTCATCAGCACCCACTTTCACCAGGCAACAGTCGTTCATGCGAAGCTTTGTGTCCGAGCGCCGTACACCGCTGCTGCGTGAAGAACAAATTGAAGCTGTTGTCGGATGGATGGCAGCTAATGCATCAACTTCCATTAGTGCCACATCCTCTCAGACACAGAGCACTGGAGAGCAGCCATCTGTCTCTTCACCACCTGCCAAATTGCCCAGGCAGACAGAGAGCCCAGGACAGGAGCCGTCTCTACTTCTGTTCTCTGAATCTCTTGGCTTGGAAACAGGGGGCCAGCCAAGCAGCATTGGAGAAATGGAAGAAGAGGCAGGGTGCAGTGATGCCCAACAGCTTTTTCTGTCTTCCTCTGAAGAGGCGGGTGGGCCAGTGGCTCCGGTCACCACATCGCAGGCCGCATCAGCTGATGATGACACTCAGGTGCCACTTACTGGTGCGTGCTCTGCTGCTGAGACTACCCAGGAGGAGCAGTTGGGGGCAGAGGGTAGTGTAGATGATGAGGTCCTCGACCCATCTTGGCGTGAGGGACAGGAAGGTGGTGGGAGCAGCTCTGAGGAAGAGATTCCCCGTACGGCCCAAAGAGGGAGAGGGAGGGGGAAGACTGCGGATCCTGCAGCCTCCGCTTTGGCACCCGTTAGGAGCATGTCTCTTCCAAAAGCCAAAAAGGGCGCTCCCAAGACTTGCAGTGCCTGGTCCTTTTTTGACACAGTTGCAGATGACATTTGCTATGTCAGATGCAACGTGTGTCATCAAAAAGTCAAAAGAGGGAAAAATGTCAGCAACCTCAATACCTCCAACATGTGGAAACATGTGCGCAACAGGCACCCGGCGGAGTTAGAAAAACACACTGAAGAGGTAGGCCAACCAACAGCGGCAGCTACCACCTCTTCAGCTCGTGTTGCCTCTTCCTCTACCTCACACGCAGCTGGTTCGGCGTCCTCCCAGGATCGCCGTGGAAGAACCTCTGCCCCTGTTGTCCAGAGACCCGCTGTAATTCCACCCGCAGCGCCACTTTCCCAGTCATCCACACACTCCCAGCCCAGTCTACAGCCATCGGTAGTACAGGCATGGGAGAAAAGGCGGCCTTTCTCGTCAAACCACCCACGAGCACAGGCTCTGACTGCAGGCATTGCCAAACTTTTGTCACTGGAAATGCTGTCATTCAGGCTGGTGGAGACTGACAGCTTCCGTGACTTCATGTCATTGGCAGTCCCACAGTACAAAGTGCCCAGCCGCTTTTACTTCAGCAGGCAAGCCGTCCCTGCCCTGCAGAAGCATGTGGAGGGACACATAAAACACGCGCTACTGAACGCCGTCAGTAGCAAGGTCCACCTCACCACCGATGCGTGGACCAGTCAACATGGACAGGGGCGATACCTTTCCCTCACTGCCCATTGGGTTAATGTCGTTGAGCCGGGTACAGACCGTGCGAGTGGCGCAGGACGTGTCCTGCCCACTCCAAGGATTGCAGGAATCCATTCTGTACGCATTGACTCCTCCTCTTACACCAGTTCCTCAGAATCATCGCTGCAGGAGCCGTCACAGTCCACCTCCACATGGACCCGTGATGAACGTGTACCTGTTACGACCGACATGAGCACAGCCGTGGCCAAACGTCAACAGGCCGTCTTGAAATTAATTTTCTTGGGGAATCGTAGCCACACAGCGCAGGAGCTCTGGAATGCCATCAAGCAGGAGAGCGATGTGTGGTTTGTGCCAGCGAATCTCCAGCCAGGCATGGTAGTGTGTGATAATGGCCGAAATCTGGTGGCAGCTCTGGGCCTCGGCAACCTCACTCACATCCCATGTCTGGCACATGTGCTCAATTTGGTCGTGCAGAGCTTTTTGAGGGACTATCCGGATCTTGATGCACTGCTGCACAAGGTCCGCCTAGAGTGTGCTCACTTGCGGCGTTCCAGCACGGCCAAAGCGCGCATTGCGGCTCTGCAGCGCCGACACCGCCTGCCGGAACATCGCATCATATGTGACCTACCTACCAGGTGGAATTCCACGTTACATATGTTGGAGCGGTTGTGTGAGCAGCAGCAAGCTGTAATGGAGTACCAGCTGCTTCAGGCGCAAAAAAGTCGCAGTCAGCGCCGTACAGACTTCACAACCACAGAGTGGGCCACTATGAATGACGTCTGCCAGGTTTTGCGTCCCTTTGATTATTCCACGCGGATGGCGAGTGCAGATGATGCACTAGTCAGCATGACTGTCCCCCTTATCTGCCTGCTTGAAAAATCACTGCAAGCGCTAAGGGATGATGTTGTGGAAGAGGTGGAGGATGAGGATTCACCATTTCCATCATCTTCTGGACAGTCAGCGCCACGTGGTTCCTCACAAACGCGTAGGCAGGGGACCGTTTGTGAGGAGGATGAGGAGGAGTCAATGGAGGAGGAAGACATCCGTCCAGAGGAGGGAGTTACACAATTGTCCAGTACTCAGTGTGTACAGCGAGGGTGGGGTGATGACGAGCGGGCAGAGATCACGCCTCCAGCAGGGGACAGCGTTTCTTGGGCAGTTGGCAGTCTGCAGCACATGGTGGATTACATGCTGCAGTGCCTGAGAAACGACCGCCGCATCGCCCACATTCTCAACATGTCTGATTATTGGGTGTTCACCCTCCTCGATCCTCGCTACCGGGACAACGTAGAAAGCCTCATCACACCGTTGAACCGGGAGCGAAAAATGCGGGAGTACCAAGACACACTGGTCAATTCCATCATCTTCTCCATTCCAACTGAGAGAAGTGCTGCTAGTGCATTCCAAAGCAGCTCAGTGCGTCCAGGCCGTGGTGGAGGCTCTGCACAAAGAGGGAGCAGAAGCAGTGCCTCTGCCCAAGGCAAGACCAGTATGGCCGAACTGTGGCACAGTTTTCTGTGCCCGCCACAAAAGTCTACACCATCACAGACGGCTCCAGTCAGCAGGAGGCAACGGTTCCGTCAGATGGTGACAGACTACATGTCTTGCCCTCTTGCTGTACTCCCAGACGGCTCTTCCCCTTTCAAGTTTTGGGTCTCAAAGCTGGATACATGGCCAGAGCTAAGCCAGTATGCATTGGAGGTGCTGTCTTGCCCTGCGGCCAGTGTATTATCGGAACGTGTCTTTAGTGCTGCAGGTGGTGTACTAACTGACCGTCGCATGCGACTATCCTCCGATAACGTTGACCGGCTTACTTTCCTGAAAATGAACAAGGCCTGGATCTCGCCGGAATTTGCCACTCCTCCTCCTGATTGAATAATTAGGTCACTGTATACGTTATCCAGGTCTCCTGTTGTGTTCATCTTTCTACCACCTGAACTTAAATTCCTGGGCTCCAACACCGCCAGTTGAGGCTCAGACGTGCCGTCTGCACAGTCAAAACATACGACCCAGTGTTATTGGGTTTCAGTAACGTCAGCTGATCCCCAGCTGTGTAGCCGGCAATGTGTCATGCGACCGCCACGCTGACACAACAACTGAAATGTAAGGGAATCTGTCCCCCCCCCCCCAAGGCGTTTGTTACTGAAAGAGCCACCTTGTGCAGCAGTAATGCTGCACAAGGAAAAGGTAGCTATTTTTGTTTAGCTCCTTGCACACGCAGAACTTAACACTTATAAAATGTGTCCACTGATACCGTAAAACCGTCCCGGAGGTGGGACTTTCCTTCGTAATGTGACGCAGCCCAGCCGTCATTCCTACCCCCCCGGCGCCGCGCACCGGCTCCTCAGCGTTGTTTTATTCCGTCCAGGAGCCTGCGCTGTTATGTTATCCCGTGGCCAGGCACACTTAGCGCTGCCCGTCTTCTGGCATCATTTGGTGTCTGGATGGCTGCGCCTGTGCGGCCGCGCTGGCAGAGAGCCCGCCTCGCAGTGTCTTCTGATTTAATCCCACTGGGGGCCTGGGATCCATGGACATGCGCAGTGCATATCTGAACCTCCACCTCTCACTCATTTCCCTATGGCTTCTTCAGACTGTTCGGTGTCAGCTGGTCCCTAACAGCATGCCACGGCCGTGACACCGCACAGTCTGAAGAAGCCATAGGGAGATGAGTGAGAGGTGGAGGTTCAGATATGCACTGCGCATGTCCATGGATCCCAGGCCCCCAGTGGGATTAAATCAGAAGACACTGCGAGGCGGGCTCTCTGCCAGCGCGGCCGCACAGGCGCAGCCATCCAGACACCAAATGATGCCAGAAGACGGGCAGCGCTAAGTGTGCCTGGCCACGGGATAACATAACAGCGCAGGCTCCTTGACGGAATAAAACAACGCTGAGGAGCCGGTGCGCGGCGCCGGGGGGGTAGGAATGACGGCTGGGCTGCGTCACATTACGAAGGAAAGTCCCACCTCCGGGACGGTTTTACGGTTGCAGGGGACACATTTTATAAGTGTTTAGTTCTGTGTTTGCAAGGAGCATGATGAAAAGAGCCACCTTTTCCTTTTGCATCTTTTGTGCTGCACAAGCTGGCTCTTTCAGCTACAAACGCCTTGGGGGGGGGTTAAAGGTTCCCTTTCGACTTTCTCAGGCTTCGGCCTACATTGTGTTCCTCTGCTTTTCCACCTGTCCCTGGGCTCCAACACCGCCAGTTGCCGTCCAGAAGTGCTGTACGCACAGTCAACAGTCCCTCCTCTGTTATTGGGGTTCAGTAACGTCAGCTGTTCCCCTGCTGTGTGTGTGGCAATCCCTCCTACCTCCTCCAACCTCCTCCTCCTCCACCCGTCCCTGGGCTCCAACACCGCCAGTTGCCGTCCAGAAGTGCTGTACGCACAGTCAACAGTCCCTCCTCTGTTATTGGGGTTCAGTAACGTCAGCTGTTCCCCTGCTGTGTGTGTGGCAATCCCTCCTACCTCCTCCTACCTCCTCCAACCTCCTCCTCCTCCACCTGTCCCTGGGCTCCAACACCGCCAGTTGCCGTCCAGAAGTGCTGTACGCACAGTCAACAGTCCCTCCTCTGTTATTGGGGTTCAGTAACGTCAGCTGTTCCCCTGCTGTGTGTGTGGCAATCCCTCCTACCTCCTCCAACCTCCTCCAACCTCCTCCTCCTCCACCTGCCCCTGGGCTCCAACACCGCCAGTTGCCGTCCAGAAGTGCTGTACGCACAGTCAACAGTCCCTCCTCTGTTATTGGGGTTCAGTAACGTCAGCTGTTCCCCTGCTGTGTGTGTGGCAATCCCTCCTACCTCCTCCAACCTCCTCCTCCTCCACCCGTCCCTGGGCTCCAACACCGCCAGTTGCCGTCCAGAAGTGCTGTACGCACAGTCAACAGTCCCTCCTGTGTTATTGGGGTTCAGTAACGTCAGCTGTTCCCCTGCTGTGTGTGTGGCAATCCCTCCTACCTCCTCCAACCTCCTCCTCCTCCACCCGTCCCTGGGCTCCAACACCGCCAGTTGCCGTCCAGAAGTGCTGTACGCACAGTCAACAGTCCCTCCTCTGTTATTGGGGTTCAGTAACGTCAGCTGTTCCCCTGCTGTGTGTGTGGCAATCCCTCCTACCTCCTCCAACCTCCTCCTCCTCCACCCGTCCCTGGGCTCCAACACCGCCAGTTGCCGTCCAGAAGTGCTGTACGCACAGTCAACAGTCCCTCCTCTGTTATTGGGGTTCAGTAACGTCAGCTGTTCCCCTGCTGTGTGTGTGGCAATCCCTCCTACCTCCTCCAACCTCCTCCTCCTCCACCCGTCCCTGGGCTCCAACACCGCCAGTTGCCGTCCAGAAGTGCTGTACGCACAGTCAACAGTCCCTCCTCTGTTATTGGGGTTCAGTAACGTCAGCTGTTCCCCTGCTGTGTGTGTGGCAATCCCTCCTACCTCCTCCAACCTCCTCCTCCTCCACCCGTCCCTGGGCTCCAACACCGCCAGTTGCCGTCCAGAAGTGCTGTACGCACAGTCAACAGTCCCTCCTCTGTTATTGGGGTTCAGTAACGTCAGCTGTTCCCCTGCTGTGTGTGTGGCAATCCCTCCTACCTCCTCCAACCTCCTCCTCCTCCACCCGTCCCTGGGCTCCAACACCGCCAGTTGCCGTCCAGAAGTGCTGTACGCACAGTCAACAGTCCCTCCTCTGTTATTGGGGTTCAGTAACGTCAGCTGTTCCCCTGCTGTGTGTGTGGCAATCCCTCCTACCTCCTCCAACCTCCTCCTCCTCCACCCGTCCCTGGGCTCCAACACCGCCAGTTGCCGTCCAGAAGTGCTGTACGCACAGTCAACAGTCCCTCCTCTGTTATTGGGGTTCAGTAACGTCAGCTGTTCCCCTGCTGTGTGTGTGGCAATCCCTCCTACCTCCTCCAACCTCCTCCTCCTCCACCCGTCCCTGGGCTCCAACACCGCCAGTTGCCGTCCAGAAGTGCTGTACGCACAGTCAACAGTCCCTCCTCTGTTATTGGGGTTCAGTAACGTCAGCTGTTCCCCTGCTGTGTGTGTGGCAATCCCTCCTACCTCCTCCAACCTCCTCCTCCTCCACCCGTCCCTGGGCTCCAACACCGCCAGTTGCCGTCCAGAAGTGCTGTACGCACAGTCAACAGTCCCTCCTCTGTTATTGGGGTTCAGTAACGTCAGCTGTTCCCCTGCTGTGTGTGTGGCAATCCCTCCTACCTCCTCCAACCTCCTCCTCCTCCACCCATCCCTGGGCTCCAACACCGCCAGTTGCCGTCCAGAAGTGCTGTACGCACAGTCAACAGTCCCTCCTCTGTTATTGGGGTTCAGTAACGTCAGCTGTTCCCCTGCTGTGTGTGTGGCAATCCCTCCTACCTCCTCCAACCTCCTCCTCCTCCACCCGTCCCTGGGCTCCAACACCGCCAGTTGCCGTCCAGAAGTGCTGTACGCACAGTCAACAGTCCCTCCTCTGTTATTGGGGTTCAGTAACGTCAGCTGTTCCCCTGCTGTGTGTGTGGCAATCCCTCCTACCTCCTCCAACCTCCTCCAACCTCCTCCTCCTCCACCTGTCCCTGGGCTCCAACACCGCTAGTTGCCGTCCAGAAGTGCTGTACGCACAGAGCCAAACACCTCGCCAATGTGTTAGTGGGGTTCAGCACCGCCAGCTGTTCCCCTGCTGTGTATACGGCAACGTGTACTGCGCCCGCCACGCAGGCACAACAAGTTAAATGTAAGGGAACCTGACCCCCCCCCCCCCCCAGGCGTTTGTTACTGAAGGAGCCACCTTGTGCAGCAGTAATGATGCAAAGGGAAAAAGTGCCTCTTTTCGTGATGCTCCTTGCACATGCTGAACCAAACACTTATGAAATGTGTCCCCACACAGCGTTAAACCGTCCGGTAGGTGGAACTTTCCTTTGTCGTGTGACGCAGCACAGCCATCATTTTTACCCCCTTGGCGCCGTGCGCCGCCTCCTCAGCGTTGTTTGAATCTGTCCCGGAGCCTGCGCTGTTAGGTTAGCCCTTGGCCATGCACACATGTTGCGCTGCCCGTCTTCTGACCTCATTTGGTGTCAGGCTGGCTGCGCCTGTGCGGGTGCGCTGGCCGAGATCCCGCCTCGCAGTGTCGTCTAATGTAATCCCACCGCGGGCCTGTGATCCGTGCCCGTGCGCAGTGCATATCCTCTCCTCTCACTCCCCTCCCTACGGCTTCTTCAGACTGTGCGATGTCAGCTGGTCCCTAATAGCATGCCACGGCCGTGACACCGCACAGTCTGAAAAAGCCGTAGGGAGGGGAGTGAGAGGAGAGGATATGCACTGCGCACGGGCACGGATCACAGGCCCGCGGTGGGATTACATTAGACGACACTGCGAGGCGGGATCTCGGCCAGCGCACCCGCACAGGCGCAGCCAGCCTGACACCAAATGAGGTCAGAAGACGGGCAGCGCAAAATGTGTGCATGGCCAAGGGCTAACCTAACAGCGCAGGCTCCGGGACAGATTAAAACAACGCTGAGGAGGCGGCGCACGGCGCCAAGGGGGTAAAAATGATGGCTGTGCTGCGTCACACGACAAAGGAAAGTTCCACCTACCGGACGGTTTAACGCTGTGAGGGGACACATTTCATAACTGTTAGGTTCCGCATGTGCAAGGACCATAATTAAAAGAGCTAAGTTTACCTTTTCCAGCATTAGTGCTGTACACAATGGCTCTTTCAGCTACAAACGCCTGGGGGGGGGGGGGGGTTAAAGGTTTCCTTTCAACTTGCTCGAGTGCAGGCTTCGGCCTACACTCCGCTCCCCCTGCTCCTCCTGCTGACCCTGGGCTCTAACACCGCCAGTTTTTGCCCAGATGTGCTAGCTGCACAGAGAAAAACACCAGCCAATGTGTCAGTGGGGTCCAGCACCGCCAGCTGTTCCCCTGCTGTGTAGCCGGCAACGTGTCCTGCGACCGCCACGCAGACACAAGAACTGAAATTGAAGGGAACCTGTCCCCCCTCCCCCAGGTGTTTCTATGTTTTACAGCTACCTTGAACAGCAGTAATGCTGCATGTGTTCAAGGTGGCTCAGAAACTTATTCTCCTTGCCCATGTTGAAGTGAACACGTCTAAAATGTGTCCTCTGTGACCATTAAAACGTCCCTCAGGTGTGATTTGACTTTGTATTGACACACGCAACAAGCTCCTTGGTAACGCTGCCCGTCTTCTGGCATCATTGTTTGGCTGGCTGCGCCTCTGCGGCCGCCCTGACCCACACAACAGCCCTCGTTGTCTTATTTAATGGGACTGCGAGGGTGCGATTGATGGGCAGGATCAGTGCATCAGTTCGCCTGTCCCTCCTCTCCTTCCGCCTTCTTCGGACTGTGCGGCTTCATGGCCGTGGCATGCGATAAGGGATCAGATGACGCCGCACAGTCTGAAGCGGGTGTAAGGACCCGAGTGTGAGAGGCGAACATATGTGCTGCGCCAGGCCCTGAATCCCAGCCCCGCAGTGTTTTAACAATGTTAAGACACTGCGGGGCTGGGATTCATGGGCATCGCGAACCGCACCGGCCGACATTACATGATGCCAGAAGATGGGCAGCGCTAACGGCGCTAGGCCAGGGGATAACACGACAGCGCAGACTCCTGTACAGCAAATAACAACGCTCGGGAGGCTGCACCCAGCACCAAGGTGGGATTCTTGACACCTGTGCTGCGTCTCATTACAAAGGGAACTCTCGCCTCCATTACACAGTTTGACTGTATAAAGGGCTAAATGTTATACGTGTTCCATTCAGCGTGTGCAAGGAGAAAAATTACAAGAGCAACCTTTGACTTGCGCAGCACTGCTGCTGCATAAGCTGTGGCTCTTCTACTTTGTAACCCCTGAGGGGGGGTTAAAGGTGACTTTTGAAATCGGTTCAATTAGGCTTCGGCCTACACTCTGCTCCACCTGCAGAGCCCGGGCTCCAACAACGCTAGTTGCTGTCCGGAAGTGCTGGCTGCACAGAGCCAAACACCTCGCCAATGTGTCAGTGGGGTCCAGCACCGCCAGCTGTTCCCCTGCTGTGTAGCCGGCAACGTGTCCTGCAAAAGCCACGCAGACACAACACACCCAAAGCTGCCGCCTGTGCAGGCTTCGGCCTACACTCCCCTCCCCCTGCTCCTCCTCCTCCTGCTCCTCCTCCTGCTGTCCCTGGGCTCTAACACACCGCCAGTTTTTGCCCAGATGTGCTAGCTGCACAGAGAAAAACACCAGCCAATGTGTCAGTGGGGTCCAGCACCGCCAGCTGTTCCCCTGCTGTGCAGCCGGCAACGTGTCCTGCAAAAGCCACGCAGACACAAGAACTGAAATTGAAGGGAACCTGTCCCCCCTCCCCCAGGCGTTTTTACGTTATCCAGCCACCTTGTACAGCGGTAATGCTGCATGTGTGCAAGGTGGCTCAGAAACGTATTCTCCTCGCACATGTGGAACTGAAAACACGTCCGCAATGTGTCCTCTGTGTGACCATTTAACCGTCCCGGTGGTGTGACTTTCCTTTGTAATGACACGCTGCAACCCCCTTGGTAGCGCTGCCCGTCTTCTGGCATCATGGTTTGGCTGCCTGCGCCTCTGCGGCCGCCCTGACCCACACAACGCCCCTCGGTGTCTTATTTATTGGGACTGCGAGGGTGTGATTGATGGGCAGGATCAGTGCATCAGTTCGCCTGTCCCTCCTCTCCTTCCGCCTTCTTCGGACTGTGCGGCTTCATGGCCGTGGCATGCGATAAGGGATCAGATGACGCCGCACAGTCTGAAGCGGGTGTAAGGACCCGAGTGTGAGAGGCGAACATATGTGCTGCGCCAGGCCCTGAATCCCAGCCCCGCAGTGTTTTAACAATGTTAAGACACTGCGGGGCTGGGATGCATGGTCATCGCGAACCGCACCGGCCGACATTACATGATGCCAGAACATGGGCAGCGCTAACGGCGCTAGGCCAGGGGATAACACGACAGCGCAGACTCCTGTACAGCAAATAACAACGCTCGGGAGGCTGCACCCAGCACCAAGGTGGGATTCTTGACACCTGTGCTGCGTCTCATTACAAAGGGAACTCTCGCCTCCATTACACAGTTTGACTGTATAAAGGGCTAAATGTTATACGTGTTTCATTCAGCGTGTGCAAGGAGCGAAATTAAAAGAGCAACCTTTGACTTGTGCAGCACTACTGCTGCATAAGCTGTGGCTCTTCTACTTTGTAACCCCTGAGGGGGGGTTAAAGGTGACTTTTGAAATCGGTTCAATTAGGCTTCGGCCTACACTCTGCTCCACCTGCAGAGCCCGGGCTCCAACAACGCTAGTTGCTGTCCGGAAGTGCTGGCTGCACAGAGCCAAACACCTCGCCAATGTGTCAGTGGGGTCCAGCACCGCCAGCTGTTCCCCTGCTGTGTAGCCGGCAACGTGTCCTGCAAAAGCCACGCAGACACAACACACCCAAAGCTGCCGCCTGTGCAGGCTTCGGCCTACACTCCCCTCCCCCTGCTCCTCCTCCTCCTGCTCCTCCTCCTGCTGTCCCTGGGCTCTAACACACCGCCAGTTTTTGCCCAGATGTGCTAGCTGCACAGAGAAAAACACCAGCCAATGTGTCAGTGGGGTCCAGCACCGCCAGCTGTTCCCCTGCTGTGCAGCCGGCAACGTGTCCTGCAAAAGCCACGCAGACACAAGAACTGAAATTGAAGGGAACCTGTCCCCCCTCCCCCAGGCGTTTTTACGTTATCCAGCCACCTTGTACAGCGGTAATGCTGCATGTGTGCAAGGTGGCTCAGAAACGTATTCTCCTCGCACATGTGGAACTGAAAACACGTCCGCAATGTGTCCTCTGTGTGACCATTTAACCGTCCCGGTGGTGTGACTTTCCTTTGTAATGACACGCTGCAACCCCCTTGGTAGCGCTGCCCGTCTTCTGGCATCATGGTTTGGCTGCCTGCGCCTCTGCGGCCGCCCTGACCCACACAACGCCCCTCGGTGTCTTATTTATTGGGACTGCGAGGGTGTGATTGATGGGCAGGATCAGTGCATCAGTTCGCCTGTCCCTCCTCTCCTTCCGCCTTCTTCGGACTGTGCGGCTTCATGGCCGTGGCATGCGATAAGGGATCAGATGACGCCGCACAGTCTGAAGCGGGTGTAAGGACCCGAGTGTGAGAGGCGAACATATGTGCTGCGCCAGGCCCTGAATCCCAGCCCCGCAGTGTTTTAACAATGTTAAGACACTGCGGGGCTGGGATGCATGGTCATCGCGAACCGCACCGGCCGACATTACATGATGCCAGAACATGGGCAGCGCTAACGGCGCTAGGCCAGGGGATAACACGACAGCGCAGACTCCTGTACAGCAAATAACAACGCTCGGGAGGCTGCACCCAGCACCAAGGTGGGATTCTTGACACCTGTGCTGCGTCTCATTACAAAGGGAACTCTCGCCTCCATTACACAGTTTGACTGTATAAAGGGCTAAATGTTATACGTGTTTCATTCAGCGTGTGCAAGGAGCGAAATTAAAAGAGCAACCTTTGACTTGTGCAGCACTACTGCTGCATAAGCTGTGGCTCTTCTACTTTGTAACCCCTGAGGGGGGGTTAAAGGTGACTTTTGAAATCGGTTCAATTAGGCTTCGGCCTACACTCTGCTCCACCTGCAGAGCCCGGGCTCCAACAACGCTAGTTGCTGTCCGGAAGTGCTGGCTGCACAGAGCCAAACACCTCGCCAATGTGTCAGGGGGGTCCAGCACCGCCAGCTGTTCCCCTGCTGTGTAGCCGGCAACGTGTCCTGCAAAAGCCACGCAGACACAACACACCCAAAGCTGCCGCCAGTGCAGGCTTCGGCCTACACTCCCCTCCCCCTGCTCCTCCTCCTCCTGCTCCTCCTCCTGCTGTCCCTGGGCTCTAACACACCGCCAGTTGGGGCCCAGATGTGCTAGCTGCACAGAGAAAAACACCAGCCAATGTGTCAGTGGGGTCCAGCACCGCCAGCTGTTCCCCTGCTGTGCAGCCGGCAACGTGTCCTGCAAAAGCCACGCAGACACAAGAACTGAAATTGAAGGGAACCTGTCCCCCCTCCCCCAGGCGTTTTTACGTTATCCAGCCACCTTGTACAGCGGTAATGCTGCATGTGTGCAAGGTGGCTCAGAAACGTATTCTCCTCGCACATGTGGAACTGAAAACACGTCCGCAATGTGTCCTCTGTGTGACCATTTAACCGTCCCGGTGGTGTGACTTTCCTTTGTAATGACACGCTGCAACCCCCTTGGTAGCGCTGCCCGTCTTCTGGCATCATTGTTTGGCTGGCTGCGCCTCTGCGGCCGGCCTGACCCACACAACGCCCCTCGGTGTCTTAATTATTGGGACTGCGAGGGTGTGATTGATGGGCAGGATCAGTGCATCAGTTCGCCTGTCCCTCCTCTCCTTCCGCCTTCTTCGGACTGTGCGGCTTCATGGCCGTGGCATGCGATAAGGGATCAGCTGACGCCACATAGTCTGAAGCAGGTGTAAGAACCCAAGCGAGAGGCGAACATATGTACTGCGCCAGGCCATGAATCCAAGCCCCGCAGTGTTTAAACTATGTCAATACACTGCGGGGCTGTGATTCATGGGCATCGCGAACCGCACCGGCCAACATTAAATGAGGTCAGAAGATGGGCAGCGCTAACAGCGCTAGGCCAGGGGATAACACGACAGCGCAGACTCCTGTACAGCAAATAACAACGCTCGGGAGGCTGCACCCAGCACCAAGGTGGGATTCTTGACACCTGTGCTGCGTCTCATTACAAAGGGAACTCTCGCCTCCATTACACAGTTTGACTGTATAAAGGGCTAAATGTTATACGTGTTTCATTCAGCGTGTGCAAGGAGCGAAATTAAAAGAGCAACCTTTGACTTGTGCAGCACTACTGCTGCATAAGCTGTGGCTCTTCTACTTTGTAACCCCTGAGGGGGGGTTAAAGGTGACTTTTGAAATCGGTTCAATTAGGCTTCGGCCTACACTCTGCTCCACCTGCAGAGCCCGGGCTCCAACAACGCTAGTTGCTGTCCGGAAGTGCTGGCTGCACAGAGCCAAACACCTCGCCAATGTGTCAGGGGGGTCCAGCACCGCCAGCTGTTCCCCTGCTGTGTAGCCGGCAACGTGTCCTGCAAAAGCCACGCAGACACAACACACCCAAAGCTGCCGCCAGTGCAGGCTTCGGCCTACACTCCCCTCCCCCTGCTCCTCCTCCTCCTGCTCCTCCTCCTGCTGTCCCTGGGCTCTAACACACCGCCAGTTGGGGCCCAGATGTGCTAGCTGCACAGAGAAAAACACCAGCCAATGTGTCAGTGGGGTCCAGCACCGCCAGCTGTTCCCCTGCTGTGCAGCCGGCAACGTGTCCTGCAAAAGCCACGCAGACACAAGAACTGAAATTGAAGGGAACCTGTCCCCCCTCCCCCAGGCGTTTTTACGTTATCCAGCCACCTTGTACAGCGGTAATGCTGCATGTGTGCAAGGTGGCTCAGAAACGTATTCTCCTCGCACATGTGGAACTGAAAACACGTCCGCAATGTGTCCTCTGTGTGACCATTTAACCGTCCCGGTGGTGTGACTTTCCTTTGTAATGACACGCTGCAACCCCCTTGGTAGCGCTGCCCGTCTTCTGGCATCATTGTTTGGCTGGCTGCGCCTCTGCGGCCGGCCTGACCCACACAACGCCCCTCGGTGTCTTAATTATTGGGACTGCGAGGGTGTGATTGATGGGCAGGATCAGTGCATCAGTTCGCCTGTCCCTCCTCTCCTTCCGCCTTCTTCGGACTGTGCGGCTTCATGGCCGTGGCATGCGATAAGGGATCAGCTGACGCCACATAGTCTGAAGCAGGTGTAAGAACCCAAGCGAGAGGCGAACATATGTACTGCGCCAGGCCATGAATCCAAGCCCCGCAGTGTTTAAACTATGTCAATACACTGCGGGGCTGTGATTCATGGGCATCGCGAACCGCACCGGCCAACATTAAATGAGGTCAGAAGATGGGCAGCGCTAACAGCGCTAGGCCAGGGGATAACACGACAGCGCAGACTCCTGTACAGCAAATAACAACGCTCGGGAGGCTGCACCCAGCACCAAGGTGGGATTCTTGACACCTGTGCTGCGTCTCATTACAAAGGGAACTCTCGCCTCCATTACACAGTTTGACTGTATAAAGGGCTAAATGTTATACGTGTTTCATTCAGCGTGTGCAAGGAGCGAAATTAAAAGAGCAACCTTTGACTTGTGCAGCACTACTGCTGCATAAGCTGTGGCTCTTCTACTTTGTAACCCCTGAGGGGGGGTTAAAGGTGACTTTTGAAATCGGTTCAATTAGGCTTCGGCCTACACTCTGCTCCACCTGCAGAGCCCGGGCTCCAACAACGCTAGTTGCTGTCCGGAAGTGCTGGCTGCACAGAGCCAAACACCTCGCCAATGTGTCAGGGGGGTCCAGCACCGCCAGCTGTTCCCCTGCTGTGTAGCCGGCAACGTGTCCTGCAAAAGCCACGCAGACACAACACACCCAAAGCTGCCGCCAGTGCAGGCTTCGGCCTACACTCCCCTCCCCCTGCTCCTCCTCCTCCTGCTCCTCCTCCTGCTGTCCCTGGGCTCTAACACACCGCCAGTTGGGGCCCAGATGTGCTAGCTGCACAGAGAAAAACACCAGCCAATGTGTCAGTGGGGTCCAGCACCGCCAGCTGTTCCCCTGCTGTGCAGCCGGCAACGTGTCCTGCAAAAGCCACGCAGACACAAGAACTGAAATTGAAGGGAACCTGTCCCCCCTCCCCCAGGCGTTTTTACGTTATCCAGCCACCTTGTACAGCGGTAATGCTGCATGTGTGCAAGGTGGCTCAGAAACGTATTCTCCTCGCACATGTGGAACTGAAAACACGTCCGCAATGTGTCCTCTGTGTGACCATTTAACCGTCCCGGTGGTGTGACTTTCCTTTGTAATGACACGCTGCAACCCCCTTGGTAGCGCTGCCCGTCTTCTGGCATCATTGTTTGGCTGGCTGCGCCTCTGCGGCCGGCCTGACCCACACAACGCCCCTCGGTGTCTTAATTATTGGGACTGCGAGGGTGTGATTGATGGGCAGGATCAGTGCATCAGTTCGCCTGTCCCTCCTCTCCTTCTGCCTTCTTCGGACTGTGCGGCTTCATGGCCGTGGCATGCGATAAGGGATCAGCTGACGCCACATAGTCTGAAGCAGGTGTAAGAACCCAAGCGAGAGGCGAACATATGTACTGCGCCAGGCCATGAATCCAAGCCCCGCAGTGTTTAAACTATGTCAATACACTGCGGGGCTGTGATTCATGGGCATCGCGAACCGCACCGGCCAACATTAAATGAGGTCAGAAGATGGGCAGCGCTAACAGCGCTAGGCCAGGGGATAACACGACAGCGCAGACTCCTGTACAGCAAATAACAACGCTCGGGAGGCTGCACCCAGCACCAAGGTGGGATTCTTGACACCTGTGCTGCGTCTCATTACAAAGGGAACTCTCGCCTCCATTACACAGTTTGACTGTATAAAGGGCTAAATGTTATACGTGTTTCATTCAGCGTGTGCAAGGAGCGAAATTAAAAGAGCAACCTTTGACTTGTGCAGCACTACTGCTGCATAAGCTGTGGCTCTTCTACTTTGTAACCCCTGAGGGGGGGTTAAAGGTGACTTTTGAAATCGGTTCAATTAGGCTTCGGCCTACACTCTGCTCCACCTGCAGAGCCCGGGCTCCAACAACGCTAGTTGCTGTCCGGAAGTGCTGGCTGCACAGAGCCAAACACCTCGCCAATGTGTCAGGGGGGTCCAGCACCGCCAGCTGTTCCCCTGCTGTGTAGCCGGCAACGTGTCCTGCAAAAGCCACGCAGACACAACACACCCAAAGCTGCCGCCAGTGCAGGCTTCGGCCTACACTCCCCTCCCCCTGCTCCTCCTCCTCCTGCTCCTCCTCCTGCTGTCCCTGGGCTCTAACACACCGCCAGTTGGGGCCCAGATGTGCTAGCTGCACAGAGAAAAACACCAGCCAATGTGTCAGTGGGGTCCAGCACCGCCAGCTGTTCCCCTGCTGTGCAGCCGGCAACGTGTCCTGCAAAAGCCACGCAGACACAAGAACTGAAATTGAAGGGAACCTGTCCCCCCTCCCCCAGGCGTTTTTACGTTATCCAGCCACCTTGTACAGCGGTAATGCTGCATGTGTGCAAGGTGGCTCAGAAACGTATTCTCCTCGCACATGTGGAACTGAAAACACGTCCGCAATGTGTCCTCTGTGTGACCATTTAACCGTCCCGGTGGTGTGACTTTCCTTTGTAATGACACGCTGCAACCCCCTTGGTAGCGCTGCCCGTCTTCTGGCATCATTGTTTGGCTGGCTGCGCCTCTGCGGCCGCCCTGACCCACACAACGCCCCTCGGTGTCTTATTTATTGGGACTGCGAGGGTGTGATTGATGGGCAGGATCAGTGCATCAGTTCGCCTGTCCCTCCTCTCCTTCCGCCTTCTTCGGACTGTGCGGCTTCATGGCCGTGGCATGCGATAAGGGATCAGATGACGCCGCACAGTCTGAAGCGGGTGTAAGGACCCGAGTGTGAGAGGCGAACATATGTGCTGCGCCAGGCCCTGAATCCCAGCCCCGCAGTGTTTTAACAATGTTAAGACACTGCGGGGCTGGGATTCATGGTCATCGCGAACCGCACCGGCCGACATTACATGATGCCAGAACATGGGCAGCGCTAACGGCGCTAGGCCAGGGGATAACACGACAGCGCAGACTCCTGTACAGCAAATAACAACGCTCGGGAGGCTGCACCCAGCACCAAGGTGGGATTCTTGACACCTGTGCTGCGTCTCATTACAAAGGGAACTCTCGCCTCCATTACACAGTTTGACTGTATAAAGGGCTAAATGTTATACGTGTTTCATTCAGCGTGTGCAAGGAGCGAAATTAAAAGAGCAACCTTTGACTTGTGCAGCACTACTGCTGCATAAGCTGTGGCTCTTCTACTTTGTAACCCCTGAGGGGGGGTTAAAGGTGACTTTTGAAATCGGTTCAATTAGGCTTCGGCCTACACTCTGCTCCACCTGCAGAGCCCGGGCTCCAACAACGCTAGTTGCTGTCCGGAAGTGCTGGCTGCACAGAGCCAAACACCTCGCCAATGTGTCAGTGGGGTCCAGCACCGCCAGCTGTTCCCCTGCTGTGCAGCCGGCAACGTGTCCTGCAAAAGCCACGCAGACACTTGCTCTTGTACCTTCTGCTCCCCATCCTGGTTCCAGTACCGTCAGCTGGTTCCGGGCAGAGCCTTTGGCTTAGGTGCCTCCCTCTGGGTATCCGAGTTCCACCAACGTCAGGTGGTCCTTGGTAGTGCTTTCAGGCACGGGTACCTCCTGCTTAGTAACCGGGTTCCAGTAACGTCAGCTGGTCCTCGGTAGTTCCATTGGCTCTTGGACCTTCGGCTACCCATCCGGGTTCCAGCACCGTCAGCTGGTTCTCGGCAGTGTCTTTTGCTCTTGTACCTTCTGCTCCCCATCCTGGTTCCAGTACCGTCAGCTGGTTCCGGGCAGAGCCTTTGGCTTAGGTGCCTCCCTCTGGGTATCCGAGTTCCACCAACGTCAGGTGGTCCTTGGTAGTGCTTTCAGGCACGGGTACCTCCTGCTTAGTAACCGGGTTCCAGTAACGTCAGCTGGTCCTCGGTAGTTCCATTGGCTCTTGGACCTTCGGGTAGCCATCCGAGTTCCAGTTCCATCAGCTGGTTCTCGGCATTTTCTCAGCCTTCTTGTACCTTCTGCTACATTTCCAAGTTCAAGAGACTAAACACGATGACCCGGAAGAACACCCCTAAGATGACGACGACACCAGAGACGACAACCACCGTGATGACGACGACCCTGGAGACGATGACCCTGAAGACCACCCCGATGACGACGACCCCGGAGACCACCCCGATGACGACGACCCCGGAGACGACGACCCTGGAGACGACGACGACCTGGAAGACCGAGAAGCAGAAGAACAAGAGGCTGCAGAACAAAGAGCAGAAGGACATTAAGCATAACACAAAATATCAGAGCAAAAAAATATAATGTAAATTATAAGCAGAAGAAGACTAAGCAGTGTATGGGGGTGAGTCCGTTCCTCCTCGTGGTGCCCCTGGATAAAGCCTGATGCTGCAGGCCAAACTGAACGCGGACAAATGTAACTGGTTTGTGACAGGCAGAACGGAAGGTGTAATCTTCAAACTTTTATAGATAACAACTACGGGAATGCCTGTCACAAATAAGAATATGATGAAGAAGTTGAATATGATGAAGATAAGAGTAAAATAAAAAGAATATGAACAATGTAACCCAAAAAATAATAGGTAGAAGATGAAGAAGAAGATGAATAAGGTGAAGAAGTTGATGTCAAAGAAGCTGATGATGAGGATAATTAAGAAGAAAGCGTGGGAGAAGTAAAAAAGAAGGTGAAGGGCGTGGAAGTAGTGAAACATCAATATCTGACATAAAAAAAAAAAAAAATAACATAGTCAAATTCTTTCTAACGCCGAACTTCATAAAAAAAAAATTAAAAATCCTGCTATTCTATTACATTGGGCTAAACCTCTGTCCCTTTAATATCTCCGCCACGTCCCCCAATACATCCTACATTATTCTTAGTTGTTTTCCTTCATGTAGAATGAACCTACAAGTGTATAAAGGGTTTATTTTAATTCCGATATTTTCGTCCCATTGACTTGCATTGGGATCGGGTATCGGTATCGGATTGGATCCGATATTTTGACGGTATCGGCCGATACTTTCCGATACCGATACTTTCCGATATCGGAAAGTATCGCTCAACACTAGCCACAAGCCCACAACTGAATGATGGACATGTTTTTGCTAAAGTAGAGTAAAACAGTAATATAATAGAAAGGTTACAAAAGAAAGTCTTTATTAGGAAAATTAAAATAGATTCATACATTGATTATACATTGCATTTTTGATCTCCACTTTAATGTTAGTGATTGCTCTTCGGGGGAGTGATTATCTCCTTTATTTGCATAATGTCCTTAAATTTCACTAATTCCTATATTTGGTAAGATACATTATATTCAGTTCCGTATAGACAATTTCATCCTAAAAAGCAAAACCAAACATTGATCATTGCTCCAGGAAAACAGGCAATGCTGCATTAAACTGATTCCAGGATGTTGGAAATGTGTCCCACATCCCATCTGGGTATATATTTTGCTGACAGCAGATATACATACTGTGTCATCAGATGCCTAGGTCAAGTAATACATGAATGGGCAACATTGCAAGAGCCATTTTTATAGGACAGATCTTCTGGCTTATAGAAATGGGTCCTGTCATTCACAACCTTTTTTTTTTAATCAAGGATAGCTATTGGTGCCCACATATGTGAAGGTAGTAGTATAACATGCTACCTAAAGACTGTTGATTGTTTTTGGAGATCTAGAGGACATGTTCCCCAGAGGGCACAAAATGCTAAAATAAAATCTAAACTAGAGCTTGGCAATTGTTTAAAACCTTCCTACATTGCACATTTCAGTAACACGATTATCTGCAGAATTTCCCACACTGGTCTGTGATTTGATTTTTTTTTCCATCAAGAAGCACCAGTTAAGGTATAATCAGTTTTTTCTCTTAGATCAACTTCTAATTTTACAATTACATACCAAGATATTGCCTAAAACTGACACATAGACATCTTAGATCAAAATGGTAAATAATTCCACTTCTGGTCTATTATATTTACCTTAGTCACAGTATCGTTGTCCATTGAGATTTCAGATTTAGTACCTAAAAAATTAAAGAAATAATGAATAAGATCTATCATCTTTCTATCTACATCTTGAATACATGTGTTCAGAGGCAGGGTAGTAAATTATTAGTGGCAATGGAAGGTCTCTTTAAAATATCTTTCAGAGAAAGCTCATTATTAGTGATGAGCGAATATACTCGTTACTCGAAATTTCCTGAGCATGCTCGGGGGTCCTCCGTGTATTTTTTAGTGCTCTGAGTTTCAGTTATAATTGCCGCAGCTGTATGATTTACATCTGTTAGCCAGCATAAGTTCATGTGGGAATTTCCTAGCAACCAGGCAATCCCCACATGTACTTTTGCTGGATAACAGATGTAAATCATTCAGCTGCGGCAAGAAAAACTGAAACTCAGAGCACTAAAAAATACTCGGAGGTCACCCGAGCGAGCTCGGGAAATCTCGAGTAACGAGTATATTCGCTCATCACTACGGTCATATCTCTCTTGACCAAAACCAATCTCTACTAATTCGGTGATATCCAAATAAGTTTGTAGATGTGTTTACAATAAAAAAAGAAGAGAAAGTAGATACCTAACCATTATCTCTTCCAATGTACTCTGCTAAAGAAGATTTGTGAGTTCCACATTCATCTTAGCTGATAAGTTAGTTTTGCCAAAATTAGTGGATAACTAATCCTATAAAAAAATTATATGTAAAGTGATGATTGGAAGTTTGTGAAACCTTCAGAATTTTCCATATTTTTGCATAAATTTGACCAAAATTTACACAAATCCTAAAAGTGGATAAAGAGAATGAAATCAAATAAATGAGTAAAAAGTATCAGACTTAGACATTTTTTAAATGAGGAAAATAATCCAAAATCGCAGGTCACCCACTAACACATGATTGTCATGCCATACATTGAAAACACCCGACTTTAATTGCACCTTCAAATTTCTGTTAGTCCTAAAGATTCACGTACTTTCACTCACAGCAATGTGTTATTGGATTATTTTCCTCAATTATAAAATTACATTGTGTAATTTTTTTATTCATTTTTTTGTTTACTTTTAGGACTTGTGAAACTCTTATATCGCTTTGGATCAAATTTATGTACAAATACAGAAAATTATGAAAACTGTAATTTTTAAGCGCCACTGTAACAATGTAACTGTGGATAGAAAATTAGAGTAAGAAAGATGACTAACACAAAGTTTAATATGTATGTTTTACCTGTCAGCTTGAAGGTCCTGATGAGATGAACAGATAATGTCAACAGCAGTAAAATCCCAACAATTACCACTGGTATCAGGAAGATTTGACATTCATGGAGCTCCTCCTCTATAATTAAATTAGTCAAAAAGAAGCATCATAATGATGAATTTTATTAACACGCAAGATCTTTGCTTCAAGATCTGATTTCTATTCATATTTCTGCCTATAAAGCTATTCATAATGATCAGCATCTTTGTAAGCCACTCAGTGGCTATAGAACCTGTTTGGCCTGATCAAAAGGATCAAAGGGTCCAATGTAAATTGCAACCTTAAATAACATCTTGTCTTGGCTTATCCAAGAGTCAAGTTATCCCTACTCCATCTAATTACCAAAGTTTTTATCTCACTTGACCAATATCCATCTCTTCAAATACCCCATTACCCAGATAAAATGTGTTAGCATGTTATTTCAAAGAGAGGAGGGGAGATAGTTGACAGTTAACCATTATCACCTCCAAAGTCTTCTACCAGAGAAGATCTGGGAGGTCCAAATATATGTTAGATGGTTACCTAGTTCTGCCAAAATCTGTGGATTTTACCAATTTTATTATCTTCCTTATGTGGGCCTTTAGATATTTGTAAGGATGAATTAATCAATTTTAATCTCATCAAATTTGTGTAAACTTTTTAGGAATTCGATGAAGCAATCGAATTTGAACAACGTGGGATTCATTTCTTGAAATCGTCATCTTTATACACATGACAGAAGATTGCATCAGCCAGAAAACTATAACATGACGTTTAGTGGAGGACAGCATAACTTAGCCATAAAAGACTAAATCAATTTTGCACTACAGTAGTAAAGAAGATTAATAAGTGAAGGAAATAAAACAGAAATGATTTAATCAGCAAAGAAATAGAGATATGAGCAATGCTGTGTCTGTGAGGCAGGGCTAAGAAGGAAGGTGGGAGCGGACCCTTGCTGATCAGTATAGATATAGTCTTGCTTGAATTCAGTCAATTTTTTTTCTATTTATGCTTTGAAGAACTTTACATTAGAGATGAATCAACTGGCTGCTAATTGAATTTCCATTGCCAATTTTGGGAAGCTGGTGAATTTTAGATGATTCACTTATAAATAGATATTTCTCTAGTTAGAAAATTCGATCCAAGTACAATGAACTATAGATCCAGAACACATTATTTACCTTTTTCTGGTATTAGCCAGGAGATGCTGATAGGAGATGAGCTAAGCCAAACATCACAGGTAACATTATCTCCATGGTTCCAGTTGTCTCCAGGAAGTGAGATGAAGTTTATTATTGTCCATGTTCTATTTGACTCCATTTTAGAGACCGTCCGGCCCTTGTGTTGTCTTTTGGAAACGTTCCAAGTTATATGAACTGTTTGACGAGCCTCAAATACCACACAAACGAATTGTAATAAGCTGTGAGAACGCTGAGGCTGAAGAGGAGCAAGAATACGGACCAAGCTTCTGGAAGTGGACCTATCTGCACAAGGAATAGTAGCATGTAGTGATAGTGAGAAGACAAAATAATTAGCTCTTATCTGTAGATATAAAAACATCATGTTATTACAGGGCATTGTCATGTAATGTGACTTTTTGTACAAGTAAAGGACTATCATATGCTTGAAAGTTTGTGAACCTTTCAAAACTTTGCATATTTTTGCATAAATTTGACCTAAAACTATATCAGATTTTCACACAAGTCCTAAAGTAAGATTTTAATACTAGAAGTTAGGATCATCATGATTTGGCTTCACCTTGATGCTGGTGGGATGGCTTTTAAGCTTTTAAAATGGTGATTACTAAGTACTCTGTTATTTATATGCACTATTGCATTTATTATTTACTTACAGCAGCGTATGTGTTCTTTTTTTTCTATCTTAGGTCAAGTCCTAAAATAGATAAAGATAACCAAGTAAAAACAATATTGGACTTTGCAATTTTTTAAATTGGGAATAGTGATATAAAATCACAAGTGTGTGAGCGGCAAAAGTATATGAACCTTTGCTTTCAGCATCTGGTGTGATCATCTTGTGCAGCAATAACTGCATCTAAATGTTACCGGTAATTATTGATTAGTCTTGTATATCGGCTTGGAGGAATTTTAGCACATTTCTCTATATAAAACAGCTTTAACAATTATGCTGTTGGTTTTCTCCCATGAAATGCTCAATTCAGATCCTTAGACAATATTTATGTAAGATTAAGTTCAAGACTGTGAATTGTCCGTTCAAAAATTTTAAATAAAAAGCTCTACTTTGGTCTCATCAGTGTACAAAATATTGTTGCAATAGACTTGTTTCTTCTCTTTTTGGAGAGCAGTGGTTTTCTCCCTGCAATCCTGCCATGCAAATCACTGTTGTTGAGTGTCCTTGTGATGGAGGACTCATGAATATTAACATTAGAGGCTTACAGTTACCTTGGGTTCCTTTGTGAGTTTGCAGACTATTAGATGCCTTGCTTTCAGAATGATTATTGTTGCTTGACCATTGTTAGAAAGTGTAATAATGGTTCTTAGTTTCCTCCATTTGAACATAGACTGTCCATCTCTTCATGGGTGGAGTCCAAACTCTTTAGAGATGACTTTGTAATCTTTTCCAGCCTGATGAGCATCAATAAATCTTCTTCTGCTTATGCCATGAAACACTTCCATAAATGTGTTATGAAGATCACCTGTTCTTTAAATAAAGCAGGTCACCCATTCACACATTTTGTTAGGTGTCGAGTTCCCACCTCTGCACACGGGGAATCTCAAACCATCTCCACTGCGGTCTCCCAGTCTTCTCCAGCCGCAGTGGAGTCTGCTCAGCGGAGACGTCAGTCCCAGCGTCTAGCTCAGGCTGATACTGGATGACTGGTCACTACTGCTTTTCCAGGCTCTGTCCTTGTAGCCAGCAATGTTCAGCAGCGAGCAGGTCTTTCTGGGTCTAAGTCCTGCTTTTCCCTTAGTGAGCATGCCCACGGGACGACCTCCCATTGGAGGTTGGGGGTCACAAGCTCAGGTCCTGTTGCGGCTCCTATTGGACCATTTGGAAGGTCTTGCAGCACTGCGGCTATAAAAGGTTCGCATGGCCACTCGGCCTTGTGCTAGTGTACACTTGAAATGTGTGTGTGTTGATGTGTGAAAGTCACTCATTAATTATCCCCTCCCTTGTGTATGACTACTCGCATAAGGTGGATGATTGCTATCCAGCGCCCGACTTGCTATCAGCATGTGACACACAAAACAGCATCAAATTGCTGTGACCGCCAGTGCGGCGCCGTACGCTTTCACAGCGCTTTCCTTGCCCAAGCCTGGGTGGTTAGTGACATCCGCCAGAGCGGCACCGCACTCACTCCCGTGCATCTAAATTATTATTTCTGTTATGCTGACACCCCAGTTGCGGTGTCGAGCGCAAGAGGTCTAGTTATACTCTAATCCCGAGTCTAGGGGTAGAGTTCTGTGACTCCTTGCTTGCGCTCTTTGTGCTGTACCGCAGCCCTGTGACGTAACAGGGTTCGCTTTCTTCATACTGGATGAAGTTAACCCGTGTGTGAATTCATATTGTACCACCATATAGTCCGTCATTACTTAGCAGCAGGTTCCATCTCTGCATGGTGGACCCCGGGCTGCGAACGCACCTTACTCTATCTTTCTAATTATTTGGTGCATTCCGCTAGCCCTAACACATAATTGTAATTCCATTGATTGAAAACAGCTGTCTTTAATTTCACCTTCACATACTTTTGCCACTCTGAGACATGTGATATTGAATCATTTTCTACATTATAAATAACAAAGTTTTGACTCGTTTGTTTTATTTGGCTAATCTTTTTATCGGCTTCTCATACTTCTGTTTAATGTCTTAATATTTTCTCCGTTTCTTACCTCCAGAATTCAGATATGATCCATTTCCAAAAACGTATTTACCAACATAATTAAATGCACAGAAATAAACCCCGGAGTCATTGTGTTGCCGATTAGATATGGCTAATTTGCTAACTCCTTTATCATATTTGTAGGTATATTTGTGTGTATTATTATCAGTAAGACAATATTTCACAATAAGAGGAATTTCATTGAAGATCCATTTCCTTTGAAACCAAAAAATCTGATGACCACTATCAGAATTTTCACTGGACACACAGGGAATGACTGCAGTGGTATTAACTTCAGCTGAGATAACATTCAGTGGCTGATACACGACCACGTGACCGGTGATCACTGAAAGACACAAGAGTCAACACGCAAGTCATAGCTCAGAACTGAAATCATAATAAAGGATAATGAATTATGCAATGCCCTTTGAAACAGTAGGGAAAAAGCTTAAACTAATGGAACAGGTTTTAAAAATGCATATGTCTATGTGTAAAAAGGTATTTTTGGCACCTTGGGCCCCAGTGCTTGGGTTCAGCTGCTACTGCTGCACACGTAGATTCTTCCTTCCACCGTTTTGGATATCTTTCCTTAGTCATTGAATTGATCATGTAAATAATTGCAAATAAAAATAGATATAATCTGATGTGGTCAAAAAAATTGACCTTTTCACAAATGTCACTGTCTTTTGAAGACAGCAGTGTTATGACCCCAGTGGACAGGGTCTCAGAGGATCGTGTAAGTCTGCAAGATACAAAAATCCAGCTCATAGGGCTGTGGTAACTGGGTTGACCAAATAGCTACTCCTAACGCCAACACTAGAAGTAGCCGGGGATCATGCCTACGGTGATCGCTAGATGACTCGCGCCAGCCGGAGAATCTAACTACCCCTAGGAGAAGAAAACAAAGACCTCTCTTGCCTCCAGAGAAAGGGACCCCAAAGCAAGATACAAGCCCCCCACAAATAATAACGGTGAGGTAAGAGGAAATGACAAACACAGAAATGAACCAGGTTCAGCAAAGAGAGGCCAGCTTACTAATAGCAGAATAAAGCAAGATAACTTATCTGGTCAACAAAAACCCTATAAAAATCCACGCTGGAGATTCAAGAACCCCCGAACCGTCTAACGGTCCGGGGGGAGAACACCAGCCCCCTAGAGCTTCCAGCAAAGGTCAGGATACAGATAGGAACAAACTGGACAAAAATACCAAACAAAACAAAAGCAAAAAGCAAAGAAGCAGACTTAGCTTGAAAAACAGGAACCAGGATCAGAGGACAAGAGCACAAAAGATTAGCTCTGATTTCAACGATGCCAGGCATTGAACTGAAGGTCCAGGGAGCTTATATAGCAACGCCCCTGAACTAACGGCCCAGGTGAGGATATAGGAAAAGACAGACGCTCCAGAGTCAAATCACTAATGACCACTAGAGGGAGCAAAAAGCAAAATCACAACAGTACCCCCCCTTAGTGAGGGGTCACCGAACCCTCACCACGACCACCAGGGCGATCAGGATGAGCGGCGTGAAAGGCACGAACTAAATCGGCCGCATGAACATCAGAGGCGACCACCCAGGAATTATCTTCCTGACCATAGCCCTTCCACTTGACCAGGTACTGAAGCCTCCGCCTGGAGAGACGAGAATCCAAGATCTTCTCCACCACGTACTCCAACTCGCCCTCAACCAACACCGGAGCAGGAGGCTCAGCAGAAGGAACCACAGGCACAACGTACCGCCGCAACAAGGACCTATGAAACACGTTGTGGATAGCAAACGACACAGGAAGATCCAGGCGAAAGGATACAGGATTAAGAATTTCCAATATCTTGTAAGGACCAATAAAACGAGGTTTAAATTTGGGAGAGGAAACCTTCATAGGAACAAAGCGGGAAGAAAGCCACACCAAATCCCCAACACGTAGTCGGGGACCCACACCGCGGCGGCGGTTGGCAAAGCGCTGAGCCCTCTCCTGTGACAACTTCAAGTTGTCCACCACAAGATTCCAGATCCGCTGCAACCTATCCACCACAGAATCCACCCCAGGGCAGTCAGAAGGTTCCACATGACCCGAAGAAAAACGAGGGTGGAAACCAGAGTTGCAGAAAAACGGCGAAACCAAGGTGGCGGAACTAGCCCGATTATTAAGGGCAAACTCAGCTAACGGCAAGAAGGTCACCCAATCGTCCTGATCAGCAGAGACAAAACACCTCAAATAAGCCTCCAAAGTCTGATTAGTTCGCTCCGTCTGTCCATTAGTCTGAGGATGGAAAGCAGACGAAAACGACAAGTCAATGCCCATCCTACTACAAAAGGATCGCCAGAATCTGGAAACGAACTGGGATCCTCTGTCTGACACAATATTCTCAGGGATGCCGTGCAAATGAACCACGTTCTGGAAAAACACAGGAACCAGATCGGAAGAGGAAGGCAGTTTAGGCAAAGGAACCAAATGGACCATCTTGGAGAAGCGATCACATATCACCCAGATAACAGACATGCCCTGAGACACCGGAAGATCAGAAATGAAATCCATGGAGATATGTGTCCAAGGTCTCTTAGGGACAGGCAAGGGCAAGAGCAACCCGCTGGCACGAGAACAGCAAGGCTTAGCTCGAGCACAAGTCCCACAGGACTGTACAAATGACCGCACATCCCTAGACAAGGAAGGCCACCAAAAGGATCTGGCCACCAGATCTCTGGTGCCAAAAATTCCTGGGTGACCTGCCAACACCGAGGAATGAACCTCGGAAATGACTCTGCTGGTCCACTTATCAGGCACAAACAGTCTGTCAGGTGGACAAGAATCAGGCCTATCAGCCTGAAATCTCTGCAACACACGTCGCAGATCTGGAGAAATAGCTGACAAGATAATACCATCCTTAAGAATACCAACAGGTTCAGCGACTCCAGGAGCATCAGGCACAAAGCTCCTGGAAAGAGCATCGGCCTTCACATTCTTTGAACCTGGTAAATACGAGACAACAAAGTCAAAACGGGAGAAAAACAATGACCAGCGGGCCTGTCTAGGATTCAGGCGTTTAGCAGACTCGAGATACATAAGATTTTTGTGATCAGTCAAGACCACCACACGATGCTTAGCACCCTCGAGCCAATGACGCCACTCCTCAAATGCCCATTTCATGGCCAACAACTCCCGATTGCCCACATCATAATTTCGCTCCGCAGGCGAAAACTTCCTAGAGAAAAAGGCGCAAGGTCAACAGAGCAACCAGGGCCTCTCTGCGACAAAACGGCCCCTGCTCCAATCTCTGAAGCATCCACCTCAACTTGAAAGGGAAGCGAGACATCAGGCTGGCACAAAACAGGCGCCGAAGTAAACCGACGTTTCAACTCCTGGAAAGCCTCCACGGCAGCAGGAGCCCAATTAACCACATCGGAGCCCTTCTTGGTCATATCCGTCAAAGGTTTCACAATGCTAGAAAAGTTAGCGATAAAACGACGGTAGAAGTTAGCGAAACCCAAGAACTTCTGAAGACTCTTAACTGACGAGGGCTGAGTCCAATCAAGAATAGCTCGGACCTTGACTGGGTCCATCTCCACAGCAGAAGGGGAAAAAATGAACCCCAAAAAGGGAACCTTCTGTACACCAAAAAGACACTTTGAGCCCTTGACAAACAAAGAATTTTCACGCAAAATTTTAAAGACCATCCTGACCTGCTCCACATGCGAGTCCCAATTATCAGAAAAAACCAGAATATCATCCAGATAAACGATCAGAAATTTATCCAGATAGTTCCGGAAAATGTCATGCATAAAGGACTGAAAAACTGAAGGGGCATTAGAGAGCCCAAAAGGCATCACCAAGTACTCAAAATGACCTTCGGGCGTATTGAATGCGGTTTTCCATTCATCCCCTTGCTTAATGCGCACAAGGTTGTACGCACCACGAAGGTCTATCTTGGTAAACCACTTGGCACCTTTAATCCGGGCAAACAAGTCAGACAACAGCGGCAAAGGATACTGAAATTTGACAGTGATCTTATTTAAAAGCCGATAGTCAATACAAGGCCTCAAAGATCCGTCCTTTTTAGCCACAAAAAAGAATCCCGCACCAAGAGGGGAAGAAGATGGACGGATGTGTCCTTTCTCCAGAGACTCCTTGATATATGAACGCATAGCGGTATGTTCAGGTATCGACAGATTAAACAGTCTTCCCTTAGGAAACTTACTACCTGGAATCAAATCTATTGCACAGTCACATTCCCTATGAGGAGGCAATGCACTGGACCTGGACTCGCTAAAGACATCCTGATAATCAGACAAGTACTCCGGAACTTCCGAAGGCGTAGAAGAAGCAATAGACACAGGCAGGGAATCCTCATGAATACCACGACAGCCCCAACTAGACACTGACATAGCCTTCCAGTCAAGGACTGGATTATGGGTCTGTAACCATGGCAGCCCCAAAACAACCAAATCATGCATTTTATGTAGAACGAGAAAACGTATCACCTCGCGGTGTTCAGGAGTCATGCACATGGTAACCTGTGTCCAATACTGCGGCTTATTTTCTGCCAATGGCGTAGCATCAATACCCCTAAGAGGGATAGGATTTTCTAATGGTTCAAGAATAAAACCACAGCGCTTAGCAAATGAGAGATCCATAAGACTCAGGGCAGCACCTGAATCTACAAACGCCATGACAGGATAAGATGACAGTGAGCAAATCAAAGTTACAGACAGAATAAACTTAGGATGCAAATTACCAACGGTGACAGGACTAACAACCTTAGATATACGTTTAGAGCATGCTGAGATAACATGTGTAGAATCACCACAGTAGTAACACAAGCCATTCCGGCGTCTATGAATTTTCCTCTCATTTCTAGTCAGGATTCTATCACATTGCATCAAATCAGGTGTCCGTTCAGACAACACCATGAGGGAATTTGCGGTTTTTCTATCACATTGCATCACATCAGGTGTCTGTTCAGACAACAACATGAGGGAATTTGCGGTTTTTCTATCACATTGCATCACATCAGGTGTCTGTTCAGACAACAACATGAGGGAATTTGCGGTTTTGCGCTCCCGCAACCGCCGGTCAATTTGAATAGCCAGGGACATGGTATCATTCAGACCTGTGGGAATGGGAAAACCCACCATAACATTCTTAATGGCCTCAGAAAGGCCATTTCTAAAATTAGCGGCCAGTGCACACTCGTTCCAATGTGTCAGCACGGACCATTTCCGAAATTTTTGGCAATACACCTCTGCCTCGTCCTGGCCCTGAGACATAGCCAGCAAGGCTTTCTCTGCCTGAATCTCAAGATTGAGTTCCTCATAAAGTAAACCGAGCGCCAGAAAAAACGCATCAATATCAGCCAATGCCGGATCTCCTGGCGCCAACGAAAAAGCCCAATCCTGAGGGTCACCCCGTAAGAATGAAATAACAATTTTTACTTGTTGAGCAGAGTCTCCAGACGAACAAGGTTTCAGGGACAAAAATAATTTACAATTATTCCTGAAATTCCTAAACTTAAATCGGTCTCCTGAAAACAGTTCAGGAATCGGAATCTTGGGTTCAGACCTAGGATTTCTGGTAACATAATCTTGTATACCCTGCACACGAGCGGCAAGCTGGTCCACACTTGTAATCAAGGTCTGGACATTCATGTCTGCAGCAAGCTTAAGCCACTCTGAGGTAAAGGGGAAAAGAAAAAAAAAAAGAAAAAATGAGAGAGGGAAAAAAAAACTCAAAATTTTCTTTCTTATAATCCCACTTCTGCAATGCATTAAACATTTAATACTGGCCTGGCATACTGTTATGACCCCAGTGGACAGGGTCTCAGAGGATCGTGTAAGTCTGCAAGATACAAAAATCCAGCTCATAGGGCTATGGTAACTGGGTTGACCAAATAGCTACTCCTAACGCCAACACTAGAAGTAGCCGGGGATCATGCCTACGGTGATCGCTAGATGACTCGCGCCAGCCGGAGAATCTAACTACCCCTAGGAGAAGAAAACAAAGACCTCTCTTGCCTCCAGAGAAAGGGACCCCAAAGCAAGATACAAGCCCCCCACAAATAATAACGGTGAGGTAAGAGGAAATGACAAACACAGAAATGAACCAGGTTCAGCAAAGAGAGGCCAGCTTACTAATAGCAGAATAAAGCAAGATAACTTATCTGGTCAACAAAAACCCTATAAAAATCCACGCTGGAGATTCAAGAACCCCCGAACCGCCTAACGGTCCGGGGGGAGAACACCAGCCCCCTAGAGCTTCCAGCAAAGGTCAGGATACAGATAGGAACAAACTGGACAAAAATACCAAACAAAACAAAAGCAAAAAGCAAAGAAGCAGACTTAGCTTGAAAAACAGGAACCAGGATCAGAGGACAAGAGCACAAAAGATTAGCTCTGATTTCAACGATGCCAGGCATTGAACTGAAGGTCCAGGGAGCTTATATAGCAACGCCCCTGAACTAACGGCCCAGGTGAGGATATAGGAAAAGACAGACGCTCCAGAGTCAAATCACTAATGACCACTAGAGGGAGCAAAAAGCAAAATCACAACACAGCAGCACAGTGTATGGACATTTCCTTGATGCTCTACAGGTCTTGGATAATAAAAGCACTTGGACATTTAAAAAATAAATCAGTGGTGGAAAAGGATTCTTAGGATAAAAACGATATAGTCATTTATATGAACCTCTAAATGTCCCCGAAATACAATTTATTATTTTCTGCCTTAAATAAGGTTTCATTAAAAGAAAAGCAAGTTCCCTCTGCTGAATTATGGAAGCAAAGAAGAAAAAATCGTGCATTCATTAAAGATTCTTTCAGTCATGATCATTTTGAATATTTTTCATTGAACTCGTTTTGTAGAGATTTTCTTTCACATTTGGAATTAAAATTATTTTTCGGACTCTGTTTTTATCAATCCTGTTTGTCCTCCATCTTTGTGCTCCTGCTGCACCCGAGGAAAATTACACAACAGTACAGACGTATTTCAGAATATTATACAACTAATCAGGCTCATATGTGTTCATGTCCTAAAGTGGGACAAATGGAAGTGAAAGGTCTAAAAAGTATTTAAAAATGTATCAAAATCCAAAAATAATTGAAAATGAAAAAAAAAAGCCCTGAAAACCCCATTGAAATGACTTAATTTAAAAAACTAATATTGCCACTTCTATAATGACCTGAGCTAGATGATGATCATTTTATTAAATGCCATAAAAAGAAAAAAAATCATAATTTCAGTTTTCTTAATCCCTTAAACAATGATGAATAAGTCTTATGTAGGTCAAAATGGAAGAAATGAAAACTCTGCTTGGCTTGCAAAAAGCAATCCCCCAATGCCTCATTTGCATGCCCGTTTTTCATACGTACAAGAAAAAGAGACCGATTATTTTGATCGAACTTTGATCAGAGATTGATCAGAGTGTTGTCCTAGTGTCATCAGCTTTTCTCTTGGAGAAAAAAAAATATTATCTACCTTCTCCTTTCAATAATTCAATGAAAATTGAACCGCTCTCCGATAGCGTCCAAGTACAATTGTTTCATGGATCTATAGACTTGCAGTGCCAATTTTAATCCAACTATTGGATGTAAATTGGACATGACTCCGTGATTTTCCGTGGACTGTTCAGTCCACGAAAAATCATAGGCGTGAATGGCTCATTAGCCTGTCACAGGTACGAGTGCTATTCCACAGATATCACTCATACGAAAAAATAGGACTTCTGAATGAGCCCTGCGCACTCCAAAGTCAAGGAATTCAGAAAATGGTGACACAAAAAAAATGTTGTTTTTTATTGTGAAAAAGTAATAAATAATAACTTTACACATTTGGAAAAGCCATAATTGTAACATTATTAAATCAGAATCCCAAACAAAAAATCTCCCAAACTGCGGAATTGCTTTTTTTGTACTTACCCCCAAATTAATAAATGCTAAACAATAAATTATATGTATCCCAAATCTCTAAAAGTGGACATAGATACAATGTGTCCCACAAAAAACATGCCCTATTAAAACTGTATAAATAAAAATGTAAAAATGTTATGGCTTTTGAAATATGATGATAAAAAAATTAATTTAAAAAGTTGTGGAATCCGTAAGGTGCGAAATAAGTTGATCTTTATGGGACTAATCTAATAACTATTTGTCTAAATTTTTCTTTTTAAAATCGTATTATTTTTATGATCCCGATATCTTGTCATTCACCAAACTGTCTCGCAGAATGCATAAAATATATAAAAAACATCATATGGAAATGTTCAGTATTCAGTAAAAATTAATTAAAATTGCATATAATATAATAAAGATAAATTATCATTTCTTACCTTGTATGAAGAGGAGTATGAAGACTACAGCCATTTCTGCTGCTCAGCACAGGGGCCTGGCACACACTGGATATTGCTGCACATTGAACAGGTATATACTTATGTATGACCATATATAGACCTGGCATTGGCTCCATCCATCTGACCACGGGAGGCACTACCAAACACGTTCTCATCTTTTCTCAGGCACAGTCTATATAGAAATACATGTACGTTTCTCAGACCTTGAATAAAAGGTTCTGTTATTCTTTAGTAAAAATATATTGATATTGTTTTCAATAGTGCCCAAATCTACAAAATATATAAAGAAAAGGGGACACAACTAATATAAAAAATATCAAAGGCTACCCAAAATTATTCTTTGCAAGTTAATTTACTCAAAAAGATTACTCAAAATCATAACACATATGGTAATATCTGGAGATGAGCGGATTGATCCGTGGGGGATTGAGTTTGAGTCGAATTTGCTGAAATTAGCGGTTTTATGTTAATTTAAACATTTAGAGATTTTATTTACGACTCCCCCCCAAAAAAACTTGCCCAGTGACATTTTCCACACTGCTAAAGTATCAGACAGTGGGCTAATGACATTATGCGTTGCCCCTTGAGATTCGATATAATCCCCTGCAGCAGATCCCAGATGAGCACAGTTTTTACAGTCATTTTCCATTTCCAGAATCACTATATAAGTTTCACTCTCTCCTATAGAGTGTACGCAATTAAGGTCAATGAGGCGCGCTCTCACTCCTGCAAAGCGTATTCTCTTACTGTCAGCAAGGTCTTCTCTCTTGTAAAATGTAAGTCCATATGGTCAGCAGAGTCATCTGTCTCTCGTAGAGTGTAAGCTCTTATGATCATCGGGATCCTCTCTCTTCTGTAGAGTGTGGTTTTCTTCTCTCTCTCTCTCTCCTGTAAGTGTAAGCTCCTATGATCAGTGGGGTCCTTTGTCTCTCGTAGAGTGTCTGCTCTAATTTCATAGGGCTTCTCTGTCTCTCATAGAGTGTAAGCTCTTTTTATCAACAGGGTCCTCTATTTCCTGTAGAATGTAAGCTCTTATGGTCAGCGGAGTCTGCTCTCTCCTGCAGACAGTAATCTCTTATGGTCAGTTGGGGTTTTCTCTCTGTCTTATAAAGTATAATCTCTTATGGTGAGCGGGTGTTAGGTGTCAAGTTCCCGCCTCTACACAGAGGGAATCTCGAACCACCTCAGCTGCGGTCTCCCATTCTTCTCCAGCCGCAGTGGAGCATGCTCAGTGGAGACGTCGGTCCCAGCGTCTGACTCAGGCTGATACTGGGCGACTGGTTACTACTCATCTTCCAGGCTCTGCCTTTGTAGCCAGTACTGGTCAGCGGCGAGCAGACGTCTCTGGGACTAAGTCCTGCTTTTCCCCTTCTGATCATGCCCAGGGTAAGACCTCTCATTGGAGGTCAGGGGTCACATGCTCAGATACTGCAACAGCTCCCATTGTTCCTCTAGGAAGGTCCTGAAGTTGCTCAGGTACTGTAGCAGCTCCCATTGGTTCTCTAGGAACGTCCTGAAGTTGCTGCAGCTATAAAAGGTTTGCGTGGCCGCATGGCCATGAGCTAGTATCAAACCAATGTCTATGAGCTCAGCGCCAGTGTGGTCATGTTTGGATGCAGTTAGGGTTTGGCTGAAGTAAGCCCCTAGAATGCCGACACCTCCGGTGAGTTGTTTGTCTGTTTTCTCTGACTGCATGACCACAGTTTGCTCTGGTTGGTAGCTGTGTACCTCTGTGATGTTAACAGGGCACAGCATCTTGTTCCTAGCGACTCTGTGGAGTTAACAAAGTTTGCTTATACCGCCATATAGCGCCGCCATTTGCCAGCAGCAGGTTCCTCTCCTGCACGGTGGACCCCGGGTTGCGAACGCACCTAATAATATATATATATATATATATATATACTCGGTGCGTTCCGCCAACCCTAACAGCAGGGTCCTCTCTCTCGCTACTGCTGAGTGTAAGCTCTTATGATCAGCAGGGTCCTCTATCTCTCATAAAGTGTAAGCACTCATGGTCAACGGGGTTCTTTTTCTCCTGTAGAGTGTAAGCTTTAATTGTCAGCTATGTCTGCTCTCTCCTGTAGAGTGTAAGCTTTTTTGGTCAGCAGGATCCTATCTCTCTTGTAGTGTGTAAGCTCTTATAGTCAGCGGATTACGTTCTCTCCTGTAGAGTGTAATCTCTTATGGTCAGAAGGGTGCTCTCTCCTATATTGTGTCATCTTTTCTGGTTGACAGAGCCCTTTCTCTCACTCTTTCTTTGTCCTGTAGAGTGTAAGCTCTTATGGTCAATGGAGTCTTCTATCTTTCTCATGTAGAATAAAAACACTTTTATGTAATCAGGGTCCACTTTCTTTCACACTTACTCTTTCTTTCTTTCTCTCTCGCGATCTCTCTTTCTCTGTCTCTCTCTATCTTTCTCTCTAAAAGAGTGTAAGCCCTTACAGTCAAAAGGATCATCTCTCCCTGGACCATCACAGATCAGCAGTCCCCACCGGATCACAATTTGCACTGCAGAGTCGTTTTCCTTCTCCTCAGTCCATGAATAAGTCTTATAGTTTAAGCTCTTATGGTCAATGGGGACTTCTCTCTTTCACTCCTGTAAAGAATAAACTCTTATGGTCAGAAGGGTCCTCTCTGTCTCTTGTAGAATGTTAGTTCTTATGGCCTCTCAGGTCACCTGTCTCTCCCCTGCAAAATGTAATCTCTTTTAGTCAACAGAATTCTGTCTTACCCGTAGAGTGTAAACTCTTATGGTCAGCAAGTTTCTTTCTCTCTCAGTTTTGAATAGTGTAATCTCTTATGATCAACATGGTCCTCTCTCTTCTGCAGATTATGAGCTCTTAGGCTATGTGCACATGTTCAGGAATTTTTGTGTTTTTTTTCGTGTTTTTTGCTATAAAAATGTGATAAAACCACTAAAAAAAATGCATAAATTAAGCATCCTATTTATTAGAATGCAATCCGCATTTTTTGTGCACATGCTGCGCTTTTTTTCCGCGGCGGAATCGCATTCCGGAAAAAAATGCAGCATGTTCATTCCTATGGTACGGATTCCGCACACATAGTAATGCATTGATCCTCTTAAGCAGACCATGTGTGGTTGGTACCCAGAGTGGAGGAGAGGAGACTTTCCTCCAGCCCCTGGGAACCATAAAATTGTTAAAAATAGAATTAAAATAAAAAATCATGATATTCTCACCTTCCGGTTTCCCCGGCAGTCTTCTCGCTCCTCGCGATGCTTCTATTCCCAATAGTGCATTGCGAGAATGACCTGTGATGACGTAGCGGTCTCGCCAGACCGCTATGTAATCTGGGGTCATTGCCGCTAGGTATTATTGGGAACGGGAGTTGCTGGAAGCATCGTGAGGAGTGGGAAGCATGCGGGGGCCGCCGGAAGGTGAGAATATCATGATTTTTTATTTTTTAATTATTTTTATTATTAGATCTTTTTACTATTGATGCTGCATAGTGTTTGACAAGTGTGACCAACCTGTCAATCAGTTTTCCAAGCAATGCTACAGATAGCTTGGAAAACGCTAGCATTCTGCAAGCTAATTACGCTTGTAAAAATCTAGTGTTTAGCTGGAAAAAGCATGCCAATTCCGCATGCGCTTTCGCGCGGCAGGGAGTTCCGGAATTGTGGCGGAAATTTCCGCGGCATTTCTGGATGTGTGCACATAGCCTTATAGTCAGCAGGGTCCTTTTTATCTCCTGTAGAGGATAAGCTCTTATGGTAACTGGAGGTTTTCTCACTCTCTCCTGTAGAGTGTGAGTGCTAACTGTCAGAGGGGTCAACTCTTTCTCTTTTGTAAAGTGTAAACTCATATGGTTAGCAGGGTCTTTTGTCTCCTGTAAAGTATAAGCTACAAGAGACAGAGTGCGGGCCCTCATTCTCCAGTAGATTGTAAGCTCTTACTGTCAATGGAGTCCTCTCTCTCCTGTATAATTTAAGCACTTATGGTAAGCGGGGGGTTCTCTCTTTCTTAGGGTATAAGCTCTTATAGTCAGCAGGGTCCTCTCTCTCTTAGAGTTTAAGCTCTTATGATCAGTGGGGTTTTCTCTTTTTCTAATTCTCTTTCTCCTGTAGACTGTAAGATCTTATGATCATCAAGGTTCCCTGTTTCCCGTAGAGTGTAAGATCTTATGGTCAATAGGGGCATTTCTCTCCCATGTAAAGTTTAAGCAATTAAGGTTAGTAGGGTCCTCTCATGTAGTATGTCAGCTCTTTTGATTAGCACCATCTTCCCTTCCCTGTAAAGAGTAAACTCTTTTGGTCATTGGGGTCCTCTCTCTGTTGCAATGTGTTATCTTTTATGGTCAATGGAGTTCGCTCTCTTTTTTTTTTTTGTAATTTTGTTTATTGAATTTTTAAAAGATAACAAAACAAATATACAGCAATAAGAAATTTTTGTATCCTGTATCCTGTATACCTTCCCCAAAAATCCTTTCTCCTCATGCGCACCACAAATAAGATGCGCTATGGAATTGGAGTGTTACCACCTATCCTTTCTAACAGATACCATTGGGTATTTTCAAATTGGGCTTTCAGCTTTTCCCTAGTTTCTAGAGGGAGAGACGGAATGAAAAGAGACCATGTAGTCAGGAATTTACCTGACATCTTTTCCTTGTTAGTCAATGCATTCATCCACTCCATTCTGAACAAGAACCTAATCTTAGTGTGGATGAGGGAGAGTGATGGGATTGTGGGGCTTAGCCATTGTTGCAAGATGCTTTTCCTGGTTGCCGAGGCCCATATCGTGAATATTGCTTTGATATGTTTGGGCAAGTTGTGATGAGCCTCATCTAAAATGTTGAAAATGGCCCATTGTGGTGTAAGTGTAAAACTGACCCCACATAAACTCTGTAGTTTGTTATGAACTGTACCCCACAACTCCTGAATTTTTGAACAACTCCATAAGTGGTGATATATATCAGTGCTGCGAGTTTTGCATTTGGAACACAAGTATATAGTGGAGGGAGACATCCTAGACTGCAAATAGGGTGTAATGTAGGCCCTATGTAAGATTAAAAGAGCCATGTCAGTGTAGCTGCTATATGACAGAATTTTTCTTTGCACTGTAGTAGCTTCAAGGATGTCCTCCACCCCCAGGCCCGGGAAGTCTTTTGACCATTTTGCTAATCCTGTGGTTTTCCCCTCCCATAACCCTTTTTTGCGTAACACCGAGTATATGCTGCTTATAGAGGCCGGTTGAGATCTTGCATTTCTAATAAACCCATCCAGGTTAGTCTTTCCTTCCCCCACCTCATCGGACGGCATTGTACCAGGCTTCTAGCCTGAAGGAACCGGAAAGGACTATTACCAAATAATGGAAAACGCAGTGATGCTGTGTCAAAGGAAAACACAGAAAAGTTGAGGTCTAGCAGATCTATTACCTGCTTACATCCCTGGATGGCCAGACGTTTGTAGACTGATGGTGCAATACCATACAAGAATCCAGGATTACCAAGGAATGGTTGATAAGGGGACAGACCAGCCTGTATTTTACAAAGTCTTCTACAGCGTCTCTTCAGTGCCCCAGAGCCCTGGTCGTTGCAGTATTGTCGCTCTGCCACTAAAGGGAGTGATGGTACATCTGATGGCACTAAAGGAGTTCACCTGACCAGGTATCACAGTCACACATTACACTTCACACTCCGGCCACCAGGGGGAGCAAAAGGTTCTATGTATTAGGCCACTCCTCACACTCTGGTAAAACTGGGGGTTGGATAGGAAGTCGTCATTTACTGCGACCTACACCGTCACCTACATCTTTAATTGGGCGCCCCTTAGCAGGGCCACGGACAGGGTCGGGCCACCGTGACATCCCCAAAACCGAGAGACCCGGTACCGAGTACCCCGCTGCCCTGCGTCTGGGGGCCGCTCCATCTCCAAGTCAATATCGTTTGCCACAATGGTGTTCCTGTATCTCCGCCGGGAGCCCCTCCCCACCCAGATGCAACAAAGCTGACAACGAGATATGTGGATATATTTGTTGTTCCAGGCCTATGTTAGCGAAATGAGAGATACCCCTTATCCAATCAATGGCACATCTAAAGTTGGCTGCCAGGTTATATCTACCTATGTCAGGGAAATTAATTCCACCCTCTGCCCTCGTCGCCTGAAGCTTTACAAGACATATACGCGTTCTGCCACCAACCCCCCAGATAAATTTACGGAAATGCCTCCATGAATGAAGGAGAATAATTATGGAGGAAATTAGTGGCTTATAATTAACTCTGTATAAGATGGATGGGTCCGCTGGTAGCCGAATCCCCAAGTATTTGATAGATTCCTGACTCCAGTGAAATGGGAATAAGGGATCACTCACCCAGTCCTGAAAATAGCCAGGGCCTCTGATTTGCCATAAGAGTTCTCTCTCTTCTGTAAAGTGTAAGCTCTTACTTATGACCAGCGATGTCCTCTCTCTACTATAGAGTGTAGGCTAGAGTTGAGCGACTTTTACTTTTTTCGGATCGAGTCGGGTTTCGCGAACCCCGACTTTGTCAAAAGTTGGGTCGGGTGAAATCGGCCTATTATTGTGCAAAGTCGGGGGCCGACTGAAACACGAAACCCAATGCAAGTCAATGGGGAATCAAAGTCGACAGTGAGTGGAGGACAGGAAAGCACCTACAGTGCCCATTTTAATGCCAAAAACATCAATTCTTATTACTGAAGCTTGTCAATCTTAATTTACTTTATAATAATAGTTAGGCATTGAAAACTGGGGGTCATTTGGCTAAAGTTGTGGGGGGGTAGGGCTGGCTCAAGATTTTCGTGGGCCCAGGAAACGCATAATACGTCACGGCGGTGGAGCAGGGACAGGTAAGTATTTCAACTTTGCAAGTGCTGTGATCCTGAGCAAGCAGTGGGGGCCCACTCGTTGGCATTGGCACTGGCACAGGGCCTCTCATAGTACGGTGGTGTGTTTGACGGTGGGTGGCGCCTCCCAACGGCAGAGACACTTTTGCATACTATGAGGGGCCCTGTGCCAGTGACGTCACCAACGAGTATGCCCCCCCCAACCTGATGAAGGAACCTGCACTTCCATCTGCACCTTCCTCTTTGTCCCTCTTTGTAAGGTGGTATAGTATGCGGGAAGGGGAACCTGACTTTCCACAGGGTCAGATTCTGGCTGTGAAGAGTGCAAGGGGAATGTAGTGGTCTGGGTCAATGTACCAGCAGACTCATCTAGCAGTGGCTGGGCAATGGGCAGATAATAAAGTGGGCTAAATGCAGTTCAAATGTGGTAACAGGACTAAACAGGCGGCATTGCTTTGTTCAGTGGAGGACAACTGTAATGAGTGGCAGACACAGTTAGTTGGCCCAAATAATAAAGTAGCCTAAATGCAGTTCAAAATTGGTAACAGGACTAAACAGGCAGTATTGCTTTGTTCAGTGGAGGACAACTGTAGGGAGTGGCAGACACAGTTAGTAGGCCCAAATAATAAAGTAGCCTAAATGCAGTTCAAAATTGGTAACAGGACTAAACAGGTGGCATTGCTTTGTTCAGTGGAGGACAACTGTAATGAGTGGCAGACACAGTTAGTAGGCCCAAATAATAAAGTAGCCTAAATGCAGTTCAAATGTGGTAATAGGACTAAACAGGCGGCATTGCTTTGTTCAGTGGAGGACAACTGTAAGGAGTGGCAAACACAGTTAGTAGGCCCAAATAATAAAGTGGGCTAAATGCAGTTCGAAATTGGTAACAGGACTAAACAGGCAGCATTGCTTTGTTCAGTGGAGAACAATTGTAATGAGTGGCAGACACAGTTAGTAGGCCCAAATAATAAAGTGGGCTAAATGCAGTTCAAAATTGGTAACAGGACTAAACAGGTGGCATTGATTTGTTCAGTGGAGGACAACTGTAAGGAGTGGCAGACACAGTTAGCAGGCCCAAATAATAGAGTGGGCTAAAAGCAGTTCAAAATTGGTAACAGGACTAAACAGGCGGCATTGCTTTGTTCAGTGGAGGACAACTGTAAGGAGTGGCAGACACAGTTAGTAGGCCCAAATAATAAAGTAGGCTAAATGTCTGCCAAAAAATTGTTCATAAATAAACAGGTGGCATAGCTAGGTACAGGGGTGGGCTCCTCTGCTGAGTAGCAGACAGTGGTAGTAGGCGCAAAGTATTAACTGGTCTAAAGGGAGGCCAGGGCCCCTGTATATTTTAACTATCATCTATCATTTCAACAAATTTGTATTGGCAGTGCCATTGAAAGATTTAACAGCACAGACTACACAGTGGTGGAGCAGGGAGAGGTAAGTATTGCAAGTGGTAGAGCACTGTTCGAGCTGGGGGGAACACTCTCTCGTGGGCGGCGGTACTGGCACAGGGCCCCTCATTTTACGATGGTGTGTCTGATGTTGGTTGTGCACCACCACCATCAGAGACACTTCATTGTACTATGAGGGACCCTGTGCCAGTGCCGTCGCCCAAGAGTGGGCACACCCACCTGTCCAGGCAAACGGCACTCGCACGGGTGCTTGCGCCAGGTGGTGACCACGGCCCTGTGGCGGGAGTCAGCCCATTTAGGGAGGTATAAAAATGGCCTATGGTGGACATTCAGCAGCTGCAAATGGAGGAATTGGAGAAGTCAGTAAGAGGAGGCCAAAAGCAAGACATTTTTAAAGGAAAGCTACGTGTCAGCAAGGGAAGGTGGGGCAAAAGAATTTGAAATCCATGATTGGTTCTTTTTAATGAAGGTTAATCATCAACATTTTGGGTAGCCAGACGTGTCCTTTTTTTCGTCAGTATTGAACCAGTAGCACTGAAGACTAGTGTTGAGCATTCCGATACCGCAAGTATCGGGTATCGGCCGATACTAGCGGTATCGGAATTCCGATACCGGGATTCCGATACTTGGCGCGTATCGGATACCGGAATCGGAAGTTCAATGATTCAAAATTCAGAAATTCAGCCAATGAGAAAGATTCCAAGTGTGGGCACATCCTGTTTAGCATGGAGGGCATGAAACTACTGGCAAGGCTGTGATTGGCTGCTGAAATGATGTCATGATGCAGTTTAAAAGTCGCTGGCGCCATTTTGCGATCACTCTGCTGTGAATTCAGTTAGTGACAGGACGCTGTTTGCTGACTGAGGGACAGTTTAGAGATAGCGATTTGCTTCTTTGTGCTTTCCAAAGGCTAATTTAGCAACCGCTGTGTTCACCTACTATTCACCTTCCTTTTGCCTTGTAGCGCTGTTTTCACAGCGATCTGCAAGGTCTCTCTGTGTGTGTGTGTGAGTGCAGCCCACTCTCTAGTCTGAGTGCAGCCACATAGGCCATCCATAGCTGGTTGTATTCAGTTCAGGGAGGGTGGTTCATTGCCTCATACTGTCCTTTTTTTTTTTTTTTTTGAAGTAGTGCAGGCTGCTGCACATTTTTTCCAAAAATTCCTATTAGTGTCTTTCCACCCGTCTCCAGCTAATTTGTGGAAAAACACTACATAGGATAAAGTAGAGGAGGGTTTTTGGGCCTTGCAGCGCCGTTTACGGCTGTCTGCACGGTCTCCGTGTGACTGCAGCTCGCCCTGTAATCTGTGAGCAGCTATAGCCTGGTTGTCTCCAGCTCAGGGTTTTTCACTGCGTCATACCGCCAAATCAATTTTCTTTTTTTTCAAAGTAGTGTAGTCTGCTGCTAATTTATTTTAAAAAATCCTATTAGTGTCTTTCCACCCGTCTCCAGCTAATTTGTGGAAAAACACTACATAGGATAAAGTAGAGGAGGGTTTTTGGGCCTTGCAGCGCCGTTTACGGCTGTCTGCACGGTCTCCGTGTGACTGCAGCTCGCCCTGTAGTCTGTGAGCAGCCGTAGCCTGGTTGTCTGCAGCTCAGGGTTTTTCACTGCGTCATACCGCCAAATCAATTTTCTTTTTTTTCAAAGTAGTGTAGTCTGCTGCTAATTTATTTTAAAAAATCCTATTAGTGTCTTTCCACCCGTCTCCAGCTAATTTGTGGAAAAACACTACATAGGATAAAGTAGAGGAGGGTTTTTGGGCCTTGCAGCGCCGTTTACGGCTGTCTGCACGGTCTCCGTGTGATTGCAGCTCTATCCGTTGTCAGTTCAGCCCCCAAAAAATAAATAAATAATAAAGTTCACCAAACACACCAGTTACACCACTTTACATTTGTGTAGGCCACATTAGCTCATATTCAAGTCTAGTCCACACTTTAGAAAATTAGTGTGTCTTATACCTGTTAGGAGGAGTTGCTCAGGAAAAAGCACACAAAGCCGTTAGTACTTTTCTGCTTATCTTTATCAGTCAACCAAGATGAAGAAGGCAGTGAGTAAGGCACGTGGGCGTGGGCGTGGGCGCGGAGCAGGGAGGGGACGTGGGGATTCTGTGCCTGCTGCGGGCACCGGTGAGTCATCAGCACCCACTTTCACAAGGGAACAGTCGTTCATGCGCAGCTTTGTCGCCGAGCGCCGTACACCGCTGCTGCGTGAAGACCAAATTGAAGCCGTTGTGGGATGGATGGCAGCTAATGCATCAACTTCCATTAGTGCCACATCCTCTCAGACACAGAGCACTGGAGAGCAGCCATCTGTCTCTTCACCACCTGCAAAATTGCCCAGGCAGACAGAGATCCCAGGACAGGAGCAGTCTCTACTTCTGTTCTCTGAATCATCTCTTGGCTTGGAAACAGGGGGCCAGCCAAGCAGCATTGGAGAAATGGAAGAAGAGGCAGGGTGCAGTGATGCCCAACAGCTTTTTCTGTCTTCCTCTGAAGAGGCGGGTGGGCCAGTGGCTCCGGTCACCACCTCGCAGGCCGCATCAGCTGATGATGACACTCAGGTGCCACTTACTGGTGCGTGCTCTGCTGCTGAGACTACCCAGGAGGAGCAGTTGGGGGCAGAGGGTAGTGTAGATGATGAGGTCCTTGACCCATCTTGGCGTCAGGGACAGGAAGGTGGTGGGAGCAGCTCTGAGGAAGAGATTCCCCGTACGGCCCAAAGAGGGAGAGGGAGGGGGAAGACTGCGGATCCTGCAGCCTCCGCTTTGGCACCCGTAAGGAGCATGTCTCTTCCAAAAGTCAAAAGGGGGGCTCCCAAGACTTGCAGTGCCTGGTCCTTTTTTGACACAGTTGCAGATGACATTTGCTATGTCAGATGCAAGATGTGTCATCAAAAAATCAAAAGAGGTCAAAAAGTCGCCAACCTCAATACCTCCAACATGTGGAAACATGTGCGCAACAGGCACCCGGCGGAGTTAGACAAACACACTGAAGAGCTAGGCCAACCAACAGCGGCAGCTACCACCTCTTCAGCTCGTGTTGCCTCTTCCTCTAGCTCACACGCAGCTGGTTCGGCTTCCTCCCAGGATCGCCGTGGAAGAACCTCTGGCCCTGTTGTCCAGAGACCCGCTGTCATTCCACCCGCAGCACCACTTTCCCAGTCAACCACACACTCCCAGCCCAGTCTACAGCCATCGGTAGTACAGGCATGGGAGAAAAGGCGGCCTTTCTCGTCAAACCACCCACGAGCACAGGCTCTGACTGCAGGCATTGCCAAACTTCTGTCACTGGAAATGCTGTCATTCAGGCTGGTGGAGACTGACAGCTTCCGTGACTTGATGTCATTGGCAGTCCCACAGTACAGTGTGCCCAGCCGCTTTTACTTCAGCAGGCAAGCCGTCCCTGCCCTGCACAAGCATGTGGAGGGACACATAAAACACGCGCTACTGAACGCCGTCAGTAGCAAGGTCCACCTCACCACCGATGCGTGGACCAGTCAACATGGACAGGGGCGATACCTTTCCCTCATTGCCCATTGGGTTAATGTCGTTGAGCCGGGTACAGACCGTGCGAGTGGCGCAGGACGTGTCCTGCCCACTCCAAGGATTGCAGGAATCCATTCTGTACGCATTGACTCCTCCTCTTACACCAGTTCCTCAGAATCATCGCTGCAGGAGCCGTCACAGTCCACCTCCACATGGACCCGTGATGAACGTGTACCTGTTACGACCGACATGAGCACAGCCGTGGCCAAACGTCAACAGGCCGTCTTGAAATTAATTTTTTTGGGGAATCGTAGCCACACAGCGCAGGAGCTCTGGAATGCCATCAAGCAGGAGAGCGATGTGTGGTTTGAGCCAGCGAATCTCCAGCCAGGCATGGTAGTGTGTGATAATGGCCGAAATCTGGTGGCAGCCCTGGGCCTCGGCAACCTCACTCACATCCCATGTCTGGCACATGTGCTCAATTTGGTCGTGCAGAGTTTTTTGAGGGACTATCCGGATCTTGATGCACTGCTGCACAAGGTCCGCCTAGAGTGTGCTCACTTGCGGCGTTCCAGCACGGCAAAAGCGCGCATTGCGGCTCTGCAGCGCCGACACCGCCTGCCGGAACATCGCATCATATGTGACCTACCTACCAGGTGGAATTCCACGTTACATATGTTGGAGCGGTTGTGTGAGCAGCAGCAAGCTGTAATGGAGTACCAGCTGTATCAGGCGCAAAAAAGTCGCAGTCAGCGCCGTACAGACTTCACAACCACAGAGTGGGCCACTATGAAGGATGTCTGCCAGGTTTTGCGTCCCTTTGATTATTCCACGCGGATGGCGAGTGCAGATGATGCACTAGTCAGCATGACTGTCCCCCTTATCTGCCTGCTTGAAAAATCACTGCAAGCGCTAAGGGATGATGTTGTGGAAGAGGTGGAGGATGAGGATTCACCACTTCCATCATCTTCTGGACAGTCAGCGCCACGTGGTTCCTCACAAACGCGTAGGCAGGGGACAGTTTGTGAGGAGGATGAGGAGGAGTCAATGGAGGAGGAAGACATCCGTCCAGAGGAGGGAGTTCCCGAATTGTCCAGTACTCAGTGTGTACAGCGAGGGTGGGGTGATGACGAGCGGGCAGAGATCACGCCTCCAGCTGGGGACAGCGTTTCTTGGGCAGTTGGCAGTCTGCAGCACATGGTGGATTACATGCTGCAGTGCCTGAGAAACGACCGCCGCATCGACCACATTCTCAACATGTCTGATTATTGGGTGTTCACCCTCCTCGATCCTCGCTACCGGGACAACGTAGAAAGCCTCATCACACCGTTGAACCGGGAGCGAAAAATGCGGGAGTACCAAGACACACTGGTCAGTTCCATCATCTTCTCCATTCCAACTGAGAGAAGTGCTGCTAGTGCATTCCAAAGCAGCTCAGTGCGTCCAGGCAGTGGTGGAGGCTCTGCACAAAGAGGGAGCAGAAGCAGTGCCTCTGCCCAAGGCAAGACCAGTATGGCCGAACTGTGGCACAGTTTTCTGTGCCCGCCACAAAAGTCTACACCATCACAGACGGCTCCAGTCAGCAGGAGGCAACGGTTCCGTCAGATGGTGACAGACTACATGTCTTGCCCTCTTGCTGTACTCCCAGACGGCTCTTCCCCTTTCAAGTTTTGGGTCTCAAAGCTGGATACATGGCCAGAGCTAAGCCAGTATGCATTGGAGGTGCTGTCTTGCCCTGCGGCCAGTGTATTATCGGAACGTGTCTTTAGTGCTGCAGGTAGTGTACTAACTGACCGTCGCATGCGACTATCCTCCGATAACGTTGACCGGCTTACTTTCCTGAAAATGAACAAGGCCTGGATCTCGCAGGAATTTGCCACTCCTCCTCCTGATTAAATAATTAGGTCACTGTATACGTTATCCAGGTCTCCTGTTGTGTTCATCTTTCTACCACCTGAACTTAAATTCCTGGGCTCCAACACCGCCAGTTGAGGCTCAGATGTGCCGTCTGCACAGTCAAAACATACGACCCAGTGTTATTGGGTTTCAGTAACGTCAGCTGATCCCCAGCTGTGTAGCCGGCAATGTTTCATGCGACCGCCACGCTGACACAACAACTGAAATGTAAGGGAATCTGTCCCCCCCCCCCCAAGGCGTTTGTTACTGAAAGAGCCACCTTGTGCAGCAGTAATGCTGCACAAGGAAAAAGGTAGCTATTTTGGTTTTGCTCCTTGCACACGCAAAACTTAACACTTATAAAATGTGTCCACTGATACCGTAAAACCGTCCCGGAGGTGGGACTTTCCTTCGTAATATGATGCAGCACAGCCGTCATTCCTACCCCCCCGGCGCCGCGCCCCGGCTCCTCAGCGTTGTTTGATTCCGTCCCGGAGCCTGCGCTGTTATGTTATCCCGTGGCCAGGCACACTTAGCGCTGCCCGTCTTCTGGCATCATTTGGTGTCAGGCTGGCTGCGCCTGTGCGGCCACGCTGGCCGAGAGCCCGCCTCGCAGTGTCTTCTGATTTAATCCCACTGGGGGCCTGGGATCTATGGACATGCGCAGTGCATATCTGAACCTCCACCTCTCACTCATCTCCCTATGGCTTCTTCAGACTGTTCGGTGTCAGCTGGTCCCTAATAGCATGCCACAGCCGTGACACCGCACAGTCTGAAAAAGAAGCCGTAGGGAGGGGAGTGAGAGGCGAGGATATGCACTGCGCATGGCCATGGATCCCAGGCCCCCAGTGGGATTACATCAGAAGACACTGCGAGGCGGGCTCTCGGCCAGCGCGGCCGCACAGGCGCAGCCAGCCTGACACCAAATGATGTCAGAAGATGGGCAGCGCTAAGTGTGCCTGGCCACGGGATAACATAACAGCGCAGGCTCCGGGACGGAATCAAACAACGCTGAGGAGCCGGGGCACGGCGGCGGGGGGGTAGTAATGATGGCTGTGCTGCGTCATATTACGAAGGAAAGTCCCACCTCCGGGACGGTTTCACGGCTTCAGGGGACACATTTTAAAAGTGTTTAGTTCTGTGTTTGCAAGGAGCATGATGAAAAGAGCCACCTTTTCCTTTTGCATCTTTTGTGCTGCACAAGCTGGCTCTTTCAGCTACAAACGCCTTGGGGGGGGGGTTAAAGGTTCCCTTTCGACTTTCTCAGGCTTCGGCCTACATTGTGTTCCTCTGCTTTTCCACCTGCCCCTGGGCTCCAACACCGCTAGTTGCCGTCCAGAAGTGCTGTACGCACAGTCAACAGTCGCTCCTCTGTTATTGGGGTTCAGTAACGTCAGCTGTTCCCCTGCTGTGTGTGTGGCAATCACTCCTACCTCCTCCAACCTCCTCCAACCTCCTCCTCCTCCACCTGTCCCTGGGCTCCAACACCGCCAGTTGCCGTCCAGAAGTGCTGTACGCACAGTCAACAGTCGCTCCTCTGTTATTGGGGTTCAGTAACGTCAGCTGTTCCCCTGCTGTGTGTGTGGCAATCCCTCCTACCTCCTCCAACCTCCTCCAACCTCCTCCTCCTCCACCTGTCCCTGGGCTCCAACACCGCCAGTTGCCGTCCAGAAGTGCTGTACGCACAGTCAACAGTCCCTCCTCTGTTATTGGGGTTCAGTAACGTCAGCTGTTCCCCTGCTGTGTGTGTGGCAATCCCTCCTACCTCCTCCAACCTCCTCCAACCTCCTCCTCCTCCACCTGTCCCTGGGCTCCAACACCGCCAGTTGCCGTCCAGAAGTGCTGTACGCACAGTCAACAGTCCCTCCTCTGTTATTGGGGTTCAGTAACGTCAGCTGTTCCCCTGCTGTGTGTGTGGCAATCCCTCCTACCTCCTCCAACCTCCTCCAACCTCCTCCTCCTCCACCTGTCCCTGGGCTCCAACACCGCCAGTTGCCGTCCAGAAGTGCTGTACGCACAGTCAACAGTCCCTCCTCTGTTATTGGGGTTCAGTAACGTCAGCTGTTCCCCTGCTGTGTGTGTGGCAATCCCTCCTACCTCCTCCAACCTCCTCCAACCTCATCCTCCTCCACCTGTCCCTGGGCTCCAACACCGCCAGTTGCCGTCCAGAAGTGCTGTACGCACAGTCAACAGTCCCTCCTCTGTTATTGGGGTTCAGTAACGTCAGCTGTTCCCCTGCTGTGTGTGTGGCAATCCCTCCTACCTCCTCCAACCTCCTCCAACCTCCTCCTCCTCCACCTGTCCCTGGGCTCCAACACCGCCAGTTGCCGTCCAGAAGTGCTGTACGCACAGTCAACAGTCCCTCCTCTGTTATTGGGGTTCAGTAACGTCAGCTGTTCCCCTGCTGTGTGTGTGGCAATCCCTCCTACCCCCTCCAACCTCCTCCAACCTCCTCCTCCTCCACCTGTCCCTGGGCTCCAACACCGCCAGTTGCCGTCCAGAAGTGCTGTACGCACAGTCAACAGTCCCTCCTCTGTTATTGGGGTTCAGTAACGTCAGCTGTTCCCCTGCTGTGTGTGTGGCAATCCCTCCTACCCCCTCCAACCTCCTCCAACCTCCTCCTCCTCCACCTGTCCCTGGGCTCCAACACCGCCAGTTGCCGTCCAGAAGTGCTGTACGCACAGTCAACAGTCCCTCCTCTGTTATTGGGGTTCAGTAACGTCAGCTGTTCCCCTGCTGTGTGTGTGGCAATCCCTCCTACCTCCTCCAACCTCCTCCAACCTCATCCTCCTCCACCTGTCCCTGGGCTCCAACACCGCCAGTTGCCGTCCAGAAGTGCTGTACGCACAGTCAACAGTCCCTCCTCTGTTATTGGGGTTCAGTAACGTCAGCTGTTCCCCTGCTGTGTGTGTGGCAATCCCTCCTACCTCCTCCAACCTCCTCCAACCTCCTCCTCCTCCACCTGTCCCTGGGCTCCAACACCGCCAGTTGCCGTCCAGAAGTGCTGTACGCACAGTCAACAGTCCCTCCTCTGTTATTGGGGTTCAGTAACGTCAGCTGTTCCCCTGCTGTGTGTGTGGCAATCCCTCCTACCCCCTCCAACCTCCTCCAACCTCCTCCTCCTCCACCTGTCCCTGGGCTCCAACACCGCCAGTTGCCGTCCAGAAGTGCTGTACGCACAGTCAACAGTCCCTCCTCTGTTATTGGGGTTCAGTAACGTCAGCTGTTCCCCTGCTGTGTGTGTGGCAATCCCTCCTACCCCCTCCAACCTCCTCCAACCTCCTCCTCCTCCACCTGTCCCTGGGCTCCAACACCGCCAGTTGCCGTCCAGAAGTGCTGTACGCACAGTCAACAGTCCCTCCTCTGTTATTGGGGTTCAGTAACGTCAGCTGTTCCCCTGCTGTGTGTGTGGCAATCCCTCCTACCCCCTCCAACCTCCTCCATCCTCCTCCTCCTCCACCTGTCCCTGGGCTCCAACACCGCCAGTTGCCGTCCAGAAGTGCTGTACGCACAGTCAACAGTCCCTCCTCTGTTATTGGGGTTCAGTAACGTCAGCTGTTCCCCTGCTGTGTGTGTGGCAATCCCTCCTACCCCCTCCAACCTCCTCCAACCTCCTCCTCCTCCACCTGTCCCTGGGCTCCAACACCGCCAGTTGCCGTCCAGAAGTGCTGTACGCACAGTCAACAGTCCCTCCTCTGTTATTGGGGTTCAGTAACGTCAGCTGTTCCCCTGCTGTGTGTGTGGCAATCCCTCCTACCTCCTCCAACCTCCTCCAACCTCATCCTCCTCCACCTGTCCCTGGGCTCCAACACCGCCAGTTGCCGTCCAGAAGTGCTGTACGCACAGAGCCAAACACCTCGCCAATGTGTTAGTGGGGTTCAGCACCGCCAGCTGTTCCCCTGCTGTGTATACGGCAACGTGTACTGCGACCGCCACGCAGGCACAACAAGTTAAATGTAAGGGAACCTGCCCCCCCCAGACGTTTGTTACTGAAGGAGCCACCTTGTGCAGCAGTAATGATGCAAAGGGAAAAAGTGCCTCTTTTCGTGATGCTCCTTGCACATGCTGAACCAAACACTTATGAAATGTGTCCCCACACAGCGTTAAACCGTCCGGTAGGTGGAACTTTCCTTTGTCGTGTGACGCAGCACAGCCATCATTTTTACCCCCTTGGCGCCGTGCGCCGCCTCCTCAGCGTTGTTTGAATCTGTCCCGGAGCCTGCGCTGTTAGGTTAGCCCTTGGCCATGCACACATGTTGCGCTGCCCGTCTTCTGACCTCATTTGGTGTCAGGCTGGCTGCGCCTGTGCGGGTGCGCTGGCCGAGATCCCGCCTCGCAGTGTCGTCTAATGTAATCCCACCGCGGGCCTGTGATCCGTGCCCGTGCGCAGTGCATATCCTCTCCTCTCACTCCCCTCCCTACGGCTTCTTCAGACTGTGCGATGTCAGCTGGTCCCTAATAGCATGCCACGGCCGTGACACCGCACAGTCTGAAAAAGCCGTAGGGAGGGGAGTGAGAGGAGAGGATATGCACTGCGCACGGGCACGGATCACAGGCCCGCGGTGGGATTACATTAGACGACACTGCGAGGCGGGATCTCGGCCAGCGCACCCGCACAGGCGCAGCCAGCCTGACACCAAATGAGGTCAGAAGACGGGCAGCGCAACATGTGTGCATGGCCAAGGGCTAACCTAACAGCGCAGGCTCCGGGACAGATTCAAACAACGCTGAGGAGGCGGCGCACGGCGCCAAGGGGGTAAAAATGATGGCTGTGCTGCGTCACACGACAAAGGAAAGTTCCACCTACCGGACGGTTTAACGCTGTGAGGGGACACATTTCATAACTGTTAGGTTCCGCATGTGCAAGGACCATAATTAAAAGAGCTAAGTTTACCTTTTCCAGCATTAGTGCTGTACACAATGGCTCTTTCAGCTACAAACGCCTGGGGGGGGGGGGGTTAAAGGTTTCCTTTCAACTTGCTCGAGTGCAGGCTTCGGCCTACACTCCGCTCCCCCTGCTCCTCCTGCTGACCCTGGGCTCCAACACCGCCAGTTGGGGCCCGGTACTGCTAGCTGCACAGAGAAAAACACCTCGCCAATGTGTCAGTGGGGTTCAGCACCGCCAGCTGTTCCCCTGCTGTGCAGCCGGCAACGTGTCCTGCAAAAGCCACGCAGACACAACACACCCAAAGCTGCCGCCTGTGCAGGCTTCGGCCTACACTCCCCTCCCCCTGCTCCTCCTCCTCCTCCTGCTCCTCCTCCTGCTGTCCCTGGGCTCTAACACACCGCCAGTTGGGGCCCAGATGTGCTAGCTGCACAGAGAAAAACACCAGCCAATGTGTCAGTGGGGTCCAGCACCGCCAGCTGTTCCCCTGCTGTGCAGCCGGCAACGTGTCCTGCAAAAGCCACGCAGACACAAGAACTGAAATTGAAGGGAACCTGTCCCCCCTCCCCCAGGCGTTTTTACGTTATCCAGCCACCTTGTACAGCGGTAATGCTGCATGTGTGCAAGGTGGCTCAGAAACGTATTCTCCTCGCACATGTGGAACTGAAAACACGTCTAAAATGTGTCCTCTGTGTGACCATTTAACCGTCCCGGTGGTGTGACTTTCCTTTGTAATGACACGCTGCAACCCCCTTGGTAGCGCTGCCCGTCTTCTGGCATCATTGTTTGGCTGCCTGCGCCTCTGCGGCCGCCCTGACCCACACAACGCCCCTCGGTGTCTTATTTATTGGGACTGCGAGGGTGTGTTTGATGGGCATGAGCAGTGCATCAGTTCGCCTGTCCCTCATCTCCTTCCGCCTTCTTCAGACTGTGCGGCTTCATGGCCGTGGCATGCGATAAGGGATCAGATGACGCCACATAGTCTGAAGCAGGTGTAAGAACCCAAGCGAGAGGCGAACATATGTACTGCGCCAGGCCATGAATCCCAGCCCCGCAGTGTTTTAACTATGTCAATACACTGCGGGGCTGTGATTCATGGGCATCGCGAACCGCACCAGCCAACATTCAATGAGGTCAGAAGATGGGCAGCGCTAACAGCGCTAGGCCAGGGGATAACACGACAGCGCAGACTCCTGTACAGCAAATAACAACGCTCAGGAGGCTGCACCCAGCACCAAGGTGGGATTCTTGACATCTGTGCTGCGTCTCATTACAAAGGGAACTCGCGCCTCCATTACACAGTTTGACTGTATAAAGGGCTAAATGTTATACGTGTTCCATTCAGCGTGTGCAAGGAGAAAAATTACAAGAGCAACCTTTGACTTGCGCAGCACTGCTGCTGCATAAGCTGTGGCTCTTCTACTTTGTAACCCCTGAGGGGGGGTTAAAGGTGACTTTTGAAATCGGTTCAATTAGGCTTCGGCCTACACTCTGCTCCACCTGCAGAGCCCGGGCTCCAACAACGCTAGTTGCTGTCCGGAAGTGCTGGCTGCACAGAGCCAAACACCTCGCCAATGTGTCAGTGGGGTCCAGCACCGCCAGCTGTTCCCCTGCTGTGTAGCCGGCAACGTGTCCTGCAAAAGCCACGCAGACACAACACACCCAAAGCTGCCGCCTGTGCAGGCTTCGGCCTACACTCCCCTCCCCCTGCTCCTCCTCCTCCTCCTGCTCCTCCTCCTGCTGTCCCTGGGCTCTAACACACCGCCAGTTGGGGCCCAGATGTGCTAGCTGCACAGAGAAAAACACCAGCCAATGTGTCAGTGGGGTCCAGCACCGCCAGCTGTTCCCCTGCTGTGCAGCCGGCAACGTGTCCTGCAAAAGCCACGCAGACACAAGAACTGAAATTGAAGGGAACCTGTCCCCCCTCCCCCAGGCGTTTTTACGTTATCCAGCCACCTTGTACAGCGGTAATGCTGCATGTGTGCAAGGTGGCTCAGAAACGTATTCTCCTCGCACATGTGGAACTGAAAACACGTCTAAAATGTGTCCTCTGTGTGACCATTTAACCGTCCCGGTGGTGTGACTTTCCTTTGTAATGACACGCTGCAACCCCCTTGGTAGCGCTGCCCGTCTTCTGGCATCATTGTTTGGCTGCCTGCGCCTCTGCGGCCGCCCTGACCCACACAACGCCCCTCGGTGTCTTATTTATTGGGACTGCGAGGGTGTGTTTGATGGGCATGAGCAGTGCATCAGTTCGCCTGTCCCTCATCTCCTTCCGCCTTCTTCAGACTGTGCGGCTTCATGGCCGTGGCATGCGATAAGGGATCAGATGACGCCACATAGTCTGAAGCAGGTGTAAGAACCCAAGCGAGAGGCGAACATATGTACTGCGCCAGGCCATGAATCCCAGCCCCGCAGTGTTTTAACTATGTCAATACACTGCGGGGCTGTGATTCATGGGCATCGCGAACCGCACCAGCCAACATTCAATGAGGTCAGAAGATGGGCAGCGCTAACAGCGCTAGGCCAGGGGATAACACGACAGCGCAGACTCCTGTACAGCAAATAACAACGCTCAGGAGGCTGCACCCAGCACCAAGGTGGGATTCTTGACATCTGTGCTGCGTCTCATTACAAAGGGAACTCGCGCCTCCATTACACAGTTTGACTGTATAAAGGGCTAAATGTTATACGTGTTCCATTCAGCGTGTGCAAGGAGAAAAATTACAAGAGCAACCTTTGACTTGCGCAGCACTGCTGCTGCATAAGCTGTGGCTCTTCTACTTTGTAACCCCTGAGGGGGGGTTAAAGGTGACTTTTGAAATCGGTTCAATTAGGCTTCGGCCTACACTCTGCTCCACCTGCAGAGCCCGGGCTCCAACAACGCTAGTTGCTGTCCGGAAGTGCTGGCTGCACAGAGCCAAACACCTCGCCAATGTGTCAGTGGGGTCCAGCACCGCCAGCTGTTCCCCTGCTGTGTAGCCGGCAACGTGTCCTGCAAAAGCCACGCAGACACAACACACCCAAAGCTGCCGCCTGTGCAGGCTTCGGCCTACACTCCCCTCCCCCTGCTCCTCCTCCTCCTCCTGCTCCTCCTCCTGCTGTCCCTGGGCTCTAACACACCGCCAGTTGGGGCCCAGATGTGCTAGCTGCACAGAGAAAAACACCAGCCAATGTGTCAGTGGGGTCCAGCACCGCCAGCTGTTCCCCTGCTGTGCAGCCGGCAACGTGTCCTGCAAAAGCCACGCAGACACAAGAACTGAAATTGAAGGGAACCTGTCCCCCCTCCCCCAGGCGTTTTTACGTTATCCAGCCACCTTGTACAGCGGTAATGCTGCATGTGTGCAAGGTGGCTCAGAAACGTATTCTCCTCGCACATGTGGAACTGAAAACACGTCTAAAATGTGTCCTCTGTGTGACCATTTAACCGTCCCGGTGGTGTGACTTTCCTTTGTAATGACACGCTGCAACCCCCTTGGTAGCGCTGCCCGTCTTCTGGCATCATTGTTTGGCTGCCTGCGCCTCTGCGGCCGCCCTGACCCACACAACGCCCCTCGGTGTCTTATTTATTGGGACTGCGAGGGTGTGTTTGATGGGCATGAGCAGTGCATCAGTTCGCCTGTCCCTCATCTCCTTCCGCCTTCTTCAGACTGTGCGGCTTCATGGCCGTGGCATGCGATAAGGGATCAGATGACGCCACATAGTCTGAAGCAGGTGTAAGAACCCAAGCGAGAGGCGAACATATGTACTGCACCAGGCCATGAATCCCAGCCCCGCAGTGTTTTAACTATGTCAATACACTGCGGGGCTGTGATTCATGGGCATCGCGAACCGCACCAGCCAACATTCAATGAGGTCAGAAGATGGGCAGCGCTAACAGCGCTAGGCCAGGGGATAACACGACAGCGCAGACTCCTGTACAGCAAATAACAACGCTCAGGAGGCTGCACCCAGCACCAAGGTGGGATTCTTGACATCTGTGCTGCGTCTCATTACAAAGGGAACTCGCGCCTCCATTACACAGTTTGACTGTATAAAGGGCTAAATGTTATACGTGTTCCATTCAGCGTGTGCAAGGAGAAAAATTACAAGAGCAACCTTTGACTTGCGCAGCACTGCTGCTGCATAAGCTGTGGCTCTTCTACTTTGTAACCCCTGAGGGGGGGGTTAAAGGTGACTTTTGAAATCGGTTCAATTAGGCTTCGGCCTACACTCTGCTCCACCTGCAGAGCCCGGGCTCCAACAACGCTAGTTGCTGTCCGGAAGTGCTGGCTGCACAGAGCCAAACACCTCGCCAATGTGTCAGTGGGGTCCAGCACCGCCAGCTGTTCCCCTGCTGTGTAGCCGGCAACGTGTCCTGCAAAAGCCACGCAGACACAACACACCCAAAGCTGCCGCCTGTGCAGGCTTCGGCCTACACTCCCCTCCCCCTGCTCCTCCTCCTCCTCCTGCTCCTCCTCCTGCTGTCCCTGGGCTCTAACACACCGCCAGTTGGGGCCCAGATGTGCTAGCTGCACAGAGAAAAACACCAGCCAATGTGTCAGTGGGGTCCAGCACCGCCAGCTGTTCCCCTGCTGTGCAGCCGGCAACGTGTCCTGCAAAAGCCACGCAGACACAAGAACTGAAATTGAAGGGAACCTGTCCCCCCTCCCCCAGGCGTTTTTACGTTATCCAGCCACCTTGTACAGCGGTAATGCTGCATGTGTGCAAGGTGGCTCAGAAACGTATTCTCCTCGCACATGTGGAACTGAAAACACGTCTAAAATGTGTCCTCTGTGTGACCATTTAACCGTCCCGGTGGTGTGACTTTCCTTTGTAATGACACGCTGCAACCCCCTTGGTAGCGCTGCCCGTCTTCTGGCATCATTGTTTGGCTGCCTGCGCCTCTGCGGCCGCCCTGACCCACACAACGCCCCTCGGTGTCTTATTTATTGGGACTGCGAGGGTGTGTTTGATGGGCATGAGCAGTGCATCAGTTCGCCTGTCCCTCATCTCCTTCCGCCTTCTTCAGACTGTGCGGCTTCATGGCCGTGGCATGCGATAAGGGATCAGATGACGCCACATAGTCTGAAGCAGGTGTAAGAACCCAAGCGAGAGGCGAACATATGTACTGCGCCAGGCCATGAATCCCAGCCCCGCAGTGTTTTAACTATGTCAATACACTGCGGGGCTGTGATTCATGGGCATCGCGAACCGCACCAGCCAACATTCAATGAGGTCAGAAGATGGGCAGCGCTAACAGCGCTAGGCCAGGGGATAACACGACAGCGCAGACTCCTGTACAGCAAATAACAATCCTAAGGAGGCTGCACCCAGCACCAAGGTGGGATTCTTGACATCTGTGCTGCGTCTCATTACAAAGGGAACTCGCGCCTCCAACACAGTTTGACTGTATAAAGGGCTAAATGTTATACGTGTTCCTTTCAGCGTGTTCAAGGAGCGAAATTAAAAGAGCAACCTTTGACTTGTGCAGCACTACTGCTGCATAAGCTGTGGCTCTTCTACTTTGTAACCCCTGAGGGGGGGTTAAAGGTTACCTTTGAAATTGGTTCAATTAGGCTTCGGCCTACACTCTGCTCCCCCTGCAGAGCCCTGGGCTCCAACACCGCCAGTTGGGGCCCGGTACTGCTAGCTGCACAGAGAAAAACACCAGCCAATGTGTCAGTGGGGTTCAGCACCGCCAGCTGTTCCCCTGCTGTGCAGCCGGCAACGTGTCCTGCAACTGCCACGCAGGCACAACAGACCCAAAAGCTGCCGCCAGTGCAGGCTTCGGCCTACACTCTGCTCCATCTCCTCCTCCTGCTGACCCCGGGCTCCAACACCGCCAGTTGGGGCCCGGTACTGCTAGCTGCACAGAGAAAAACACCAGCCAATGTGTCAGTGGGGTTCAGCACCGCCAGCTGTTCCCCTGCTGTGCAGCCGGCATCGTGTCCTGCAAAAGCCACGCAGACACTTGCTCTTGTACCTTCTGCTCCCCATCCTGGTTCCAGTACCGTCAGCTGGTTCCGGGCAGAGCCTTTGGCTTAGGTGCCTCCCTCTGGGTATCCGAGTTCCACCAACGTCAGGTGGTCCTTGGTAGTGCTTTCAGGCACGGGTACCTCCTGCTTAGTAACCGGGTTCCAGTAACGTCAGCTGGTCCTCGGTAGTTCCATTGGCTCTTGGACCTTCGGGTAGCCATCCGAGTTCCAGTTCCATCAGCTGTTTCTCGGCATTTTCTCAGCCTTCTTGTACCTTCTGCTACATTTCCAAGTTCAAGACCCGAAAGACGATGACCCGGAAGACCACCCCTAAGATGATGACGACACCAGAGACGACAACCACCGAGATGACGACGACCCTGGAGACGATGACCCTGAAGACGACCCCGATGACGACGACCCCGATGACGACGACCCCGATGACGACGACCCTGGAGATGACGACCCTGGAGATGACGACGACAACCTGGAAGACCGAGAAGCAGAAGAACAAGAGGCTGCAGAACAAAGAACAAAGAACATTAAGCATAACACTAAATATCAGAGCAAAAGATATTATCTAAATTATAAGCAGAAGAAGACTAAGCAGTGTATGGGGGTGAGTCCGTTCCTCCTCGTGGTGCCCCTGGATAAAGCCTGATGCTGCAGGCCAAACTGAACGCGGACAAATGTAACTGTTTTGTGACAGGCAGAACGGAAGGTGTAATCTTCAAACTTTTATAGATAACAACTACGGGAATGCCTGTCACAAATAAGAATATGATGAAGAAGTTGAATATAAAGAAGATAATAGTTAAATAAAAAGAATATGAACAATGTAAAAAAAAAAATATATATATACGTAGAAAAGAAGAAGATGAATAAGGTGAAGAAGTTGATGTCACAGAAGCTGATGATGAGGATAATGAAGAAGAAAGTGTGGGAGAAGTAAAAAATAGGGTGAAGGGCGTGGAAGTAGTGAAACATCAATATCTGACAAAATAAATAAAAAATTAACATAGTCAAATTCTTTCTAACGCCGAACGTCATAAAAAAATTAAAAATACTGCTATTCTATTTGATTGGGATAAACCCCTGTGCCTTTAATGTCTCCGCCACCTCCCCCAATACATCCTACATTATTCTTAGTTGTTTTCCTTCATGTAGAATTAACCTACAAGGAAAGAAAGGGTTTATTTTAATTCCGATATTTTCGTCCCATTGACTTGCATTGGGATCGGGTATCGGTATCGGATTGGATTCCGATACTGTGACGGTATCGGCCGATACTTTCCGATACCGATACTTTCCGATATCGGAAAGTATCGCTCAACACTACTGAAGACTCTTTCTGCTAGCACACTGGCAGCAGGGCAAGCGAGCTCCTGTAATGCATATTCTGCCAATTCAGGCCAGGTGTCTATTTTAGATGCCCAGTAATCAACATGGATATTACCGCCATATGGTCAGTGGTAGATACCAGTCCTACAGAATATATGACCAATCACAGCACAGTTACAGATGACTTACTGCTGACGTTCTTTCTGATGACGATTGTTCATTTTTCCCATCTTTTCCATCTGGCCCAGACCGACACAACTTCTCCCAGCCACAACTCAGAGAATACAACAAAGACACATTTCACTTCTCATATTCGAGCTCCATCACCATCTATTCCCAACCTGCACAAACTCCTCATCCTACTGATACCCCAATACTGCCATATGTGTCCCTATTACTGCCCTTGAAACCCAAATACGGAGCCGCTGCTGCCGTATGTGTCCCTATTACTGCACCTGATACCCCAATACTGAGCCGCTGCTGCCGTATGTGTCCCTATTACTGCACCTGATACCCCAATACTGAACCGCTGCTGTGGAATGTGTCCCTATTACTGCACCTGCTTTGTGGTTCTCTGTGCCCTCTAAATTCTAAGGCACCCCTTTATAATATAGTAATACTTGGTGCTAGTGCCCTAGAAAACAGTGCCCACATTTTGCCCCCTAGAAAGTAATATAGTCAGACCCTGTACTAGGGCAGCACCCCTATAGGCAGACCTTGTAATATGGCGGCAGACCCCCATAGGCAGACCCTGTAATAAGGCGGCAGATCCCCATATGCAGACCCTGTAATAAGGCAGCAGCACCCATAAAAAAAAGAAATAAATACTCTCCTCTCTTCTTCCTGGTTCCTGCGCTGCTCCCGCTGATCTCCGGAGCGCGGGTGCCGGGCAGTGACATCATTGCCCCTGCTGTCAGTGTCGGCGAAGTCAGACTCTGACACTGACAGGGGTATGAAGGAAGAAGGAGCGTAACGCTCCTTCACCCATCAATGCGGTCAGCTGTAGCGGCATGTAGCCGATACAGCTAAACCAGCGATGATGGGCGGGGGGGGCTCTGCAGCAGCCGGGCTGCAGAGCAAGGAGATCGATTCTCCCTGCTCTGCTGCAGAATGCACGCCGACACAGTTACAGTAGCGTAGTTCCGGGTAGGCCCCCTCACAGCACCGGGCCTGGGGCGCCCGCACCCTCTGCCCCCCTGGTAGCTACGCTACTGCGTCCTCTCACTCTACTGTTAAGTGTAAACTTTTATGTTCAGTGGAGTCATATCACTTCTGTAGATTGTAATCTCTTATGGTCAGTGAGGTCCTCTCTGTCATATAAAGTGTAATCTCTTATGATCAATGAGGTACTTTCTCTTATAAAGTGTAAGCTCTTATGTCAATGGTCTCCAACAGATGAACAGCACTCCAATCGGGTGTCATAATCAAAGTAAGAAGTTTATTAAGCCATGGTACAGCAACGTTTCGACCAGAAAAATTGGTCTTTTTCAAGCATACATATCAACCAACTACACTGGCTTATATAGTGTGGATGCCACGCAGGGCACCAATCACCATCAAGCCATCAATTTTGTAGAAAAACATCACAAGATATACATCAAATAATAGTACAGTAAATACATAACATTAAAATACAATTCCCACACAGGTAATACAAATATAAGATCATAAACATAAGAGCGGTGTTCTGTTTATCTTCATGTCAGCAAATGAAAGCACAGCATCTCCATTTCCATGGTGATATTCCTCCAATGTCCATGTGTATAGGAACAGTTGCAGAGCCAATCGCATGATAGCACAACTCGGCGCCAAAAGATCACTTAGCAAATAACAGCAACCAATATAAGTTACGCTGCCCAGGAGGCCAATCGGCCACCATATTACATAGTACCTCCATACCTCCGTAACACAGATGCGTTCATCGCCCTGATCCACCGCCGGGTCATAGGTCCTGCAGGCATCACACGGGGGGAGCGCAAGCGCAGCATCAGCCCGACACGCCCACATCACATGACTGTGACGCGGACATGTCAAGCGGAGCAGCGGAGGCCACTCCCCACTAGGAGCCCACGTGACCGAGATCGGCGATGGTAACCCGGACAACCTGGAACAACACAATAATAGTAAAGCGTTAAGGGGTACCGCCATGGGGTCCAATGTGGCCCCAACTTACGCTAACATCTACATGGCGGTATTCGAGGACAGGTACGTGTACAATTCCAACCTCTGGCGCCACGTCAGAGCTTGGTGGCGCTATATAGACGACGTATTTTACTGTACTAAGCCAGTGTAGTTGGTTGATATGTATGCTTGAAAAAGACCAATTTTTCTGGTCGAAACGTTGCTGTACCATGGCTTAATAAACTTCTTACTTTGATTATCACACCCGATTGGAGCGCTGTTCATCTGTTGGAGACTGTTTGGATATCCGGGATGGTTCCCTGGACACAGAACGGGCGCCCCAGAAAGTGAGTGCTGTCAGCCCCCCTTTTTCTCTCTTGTTTTCCTTATGTCAATGGTGTCCTCTCTCTCTCTCTTCTGTAAAATGTATTCTCTTATGTGGTGTCCTCTCTCTCCAATGTAAGCTCTCTTGATCTGTCTCTCCAGTAGAGAATTAGCACTATTTATCTAACTCTCATAGAGTGTAAGGTTTTATGGTTAGCAGGGTCCTCTCTCACCTGTAGAATATAAGCTCTGATGATCATTGGGATGTTCCCTCTCCTGTAGAGTGTAAGCTTTTATCATCAGCGGGGTCCTCTCTCTCGTAGAGTGTAAGCTCTTATGGTTAGTGGTATCTTCTCTCTACTGTAGCGTTTAAGCCCTTATGATCAGCTCTGCACTCTCTTTCCTAAAGTGTTAATCTTTGGTCGGCAGGGTAATCTCTCTCTCTCCTGTAAAGTGTAAGCTCTTATGGTCAGTGGAGGTTTTCTCTCTTTCTTTCTCTCTCTCTCTCCTAAATAGAGCAAGTATGACAAGGACACATGTTAACAATTATTCACCACAAATTAACCCATTCCATGTGTCTACCGGATTGCCAGACCTATCATTAAATATCATACAAGACCAAACCAAAAAAAAGATGAAAGAAGGTCAAATTTAATCAAAAATCCATATAAATTTTATTAATAAACCATGAATCAAAAATGAAAAATGCATAACACCAAATTGGGGAAGAAGGTGAAATAGAACAACATGTTCACATAGTGTAATACATAATAAGCGACGCCATCGTCTGGACCAGCGGTTTACCTAGGTGATATAACCATAAAGTAATCCTATTAATATACCGCTAACAGCCATAATTCCTAGTTATTCACACCAATGTGTGACCTATCACTGTAATGCACATATAAGCATAACTTGGCCATTTGCCACATGATAAAGTATCTTCTAAGCAAGACTAGCTGGTGCATGGATAAGTATCACGTCCCTATGTACATCTCTAGCTAAATATTGCCACCACAAAATCCTCTATATGGGAAAAGGACCGTGCCCAGCAGGGACCTTATCATCAGGTCACCTATATCTACCTATCAGTGGTCGCCAGAAATGTGGGAACTAAGCCGGAGTCCAGGCGAGCGCGTCTGCCCCGACTCACGTTTCGGACCTCTCCTTTTTCAAGGGGCCTGACGGGACTGATGCCAGCCCGTCTAAAATACTACTGCACGAACACTCATGGTGAATCGCGCTACCGGAAGTTGCGCTCCCGGCCCGGAAGAGACGCGTCAAATCGCCGAGGCAACCGCAGCAGCAACCAGCGCCGGCGTCACAAAGCGGAGGAGTCAATCTATACCCAATAGAAATTTTTAAAATCAGTAACATATACAAAAAACACAAAATAAAGCAGGAGCAATCGGAGACAACTTGGTATGGCATACATGGCATATAAGAATACATAAACAGAATTATGCATATTTACAAAGATCTGCCACAATATTATATGTACCCCAGACAAACTAGTGTGGCACACATAACATATATAGTATATGACAATACAAGATGTATAACAATCAAACTCGGGCACTGTATATGGTCCAATGTCCACTTACATTATACAAAATAATTTAATTTAATTAACAATAGCCAATATACATAACAGTACACATAGACCCAATAAAAATCCGATGTTATTCCATTCCTCCGTTGTTTCAAGGACCCTCAACAGCAGATCTCCGATTGTACATATATTCAGCCAATCTGCCCATCCATATAGCCATCTCCGTCTCCACACATACTTATAAATAAAACTAAAAATGATAAAATAATTAATAAAAAATGTACACACTAAGTGAAACATGCCTGTCATCTATTGTACAGAGTAACAAATTAGAGAAATGGAGTGAAACTGATATTTTCGTTGAGTCCAGATGGATGGACTGTACCAAATGTCCATATCCATCTGGACTCTAACTGTGCCAATCTCTTAAAGGTCCCTCCACCCCGAATATCTGTAGCATATCTATGCCTCTGATCCTAAATAGGCTACTGTCACAGCCAAGAAACCTGCTAAAGTGTCGGGGAACAGTTTTTAGCAACGTCACATCCTCTGCCGTTTCTGCTGCCTCAATACCCAACACGTGCTCATGCCCGCGTACCTTCAGCTGTCTAGTTTTCATGCCCACGTAAATCATATTACATAGGCAGACAGCATAGTATATCACAATCCTGCTCGTACAAGTGATACTTTTCTTGATCTTAAATTCCTTAGAACCCTCCTGATTCACAAAGGTATCTTTACGGTCCATATTGGGGCAAGCCACGCAGTGGCCGCACGGAGCACTTCCACAGCGTCTCTCAGCTTGATCTAGAATTGTGGTTATTGGCTCTCCCGTATAATGACTGCGGACCAACCGCAGGTTACTCGATCTCCTAGCTGTTATGGCGGCCCTCTGAGGGATAAATCTAGTAATAACTGGATTGGCCTTAAGTATATGCCAAGATTTATCAAGCATCTTCCTCATCTTTGAGAAATGTGAGTGGAAATTAGTGACAAGTCTCACGTTATTAGAATCTTTCGGTTGCTGTGTCCCATATAGTAATCCATTTCTGGAAGAATGTTTAGCATGGTTGTATGCCTTTTTAATCATACGATTACTGAAACCTCGTTCCCGGAAACGTTCCCTAAGGTCCTCTGCCTGTTTAAAAAAATCTCCATCAGTAGAGCAGAGTCTCCGTAGCTGCAAAAATTGCCCTGTGGGGACCGACTGGATCATATGCCTCGGATGGAAGGAGGATGCGTGTAACAGCATATTGGTGGAGGTAGGCTTGCGGTAAATGTCCGTCTGTATCTCTCCCTTACCATCTTTTTTTAGCATTACATCGAGAAACTCTATAGCTGAAGAGTCACACTTGTAGGTGATAAAGATATTTTTATCGTTGTCATTCAAGGACCTCATAAATAAATACAGATCATCACATGATCCCTGCCAGATCAGCAATATGTCGTCGATGTACCGTGTCCACGAAAGGACACGGCACATTGGTGAGGACCCGGCTTATGCCAATCTGTTCCTGGGGCTGTGGGAGAGAGACCTCGCCCTGCCCTATCAGTCCTCGCCAATGTGGCGAAGTATGGGTAAGGGAGAGATACAGATGGACATCTTCCGCAAGCCTACTTCCACCAATATGCTGTTACACGCATCCTCTTCCCATCTGAGGCATATGATCCAGTCGGTCCCCATCGGGCAATTTTTGCACCTATGGAGACTCTGCTCTACTGATGGAGATTTTTTTAAACAGATATGTGAAAACCAGAACACATGAGCTGCGCGCACGGTGAACAAGCCCGTAGAGACATGTTCACACCACCAAGAGACTTGAAAACACAAAAAAGCACAGAAAAAACAAAAACACTCTATTGCAAAAAAATCACAGTAGACAGCAAGTGCTGTCTACTGTGATTTTTTTGCAATAGAGTGTTTTTGGTTTTACTGTGCTTTTTTGTGTTTTCATTTTTTTAAACAGGCAGAGGACCTTAAGGATCGTTTGCGTGAGCGAGGTTTCAGTAATCGTATGATTAAAAAGGCATACAACCGTGCTAAACACTCTTCCAGAAAGATTCTAATAACGTGAGATTTGTCACTAATTTCCACTCACATTTCTCAAAGATGAGGAAGATTCATGATAAATCTTGGCATATACTTAAGGCCGATCCAGTTATTACTAGATTTATCCCTGAGAGGGCCGCCATAACAGCTAGGAGGTCGAGTAACCTGCGTCCCGGTCCCTGGTTGGTCCGCAGTCATTATACGGGAGAGCCAATAACCACAATTCTAGATCAAGCTGAGAGACGCTGTGGAAGTGCTCCGTGCGGCCACTGCGTGGCTTGCCCCAATATGGACCGTAAAGATACCTTTGTGAATCAGGAGGGTTCTAAGGAATTTAAGATCAAGAAAAATATCACGTGTACGAGCAGGAATGTGATATATTATGCTGTCTGCCCATGTAATATGATTTATGTGGGCATGACAACTAGACAGCTGAAGGTACGTGCAGTGCCCCAGAGTCCTGGTCGTTGCAGTACTGATGCTCCGCCGCTAAGGGGAGTGATGGTACGTCTGATGGCACTGAAGGAGTTCATCTGACCAGGTATCACAGACACCAATACACTTCATAGTCTGGCCTTCAGAGGGAGCAAAGGGCGCTATGTATTAGGCCACTCCTCACAATCTGGTAAAACTGGGGGATAGATAGAAAGTTAGAACAGAAGCAGACTGGGTTGGAACCAGGCAACATCCTGTGGCAGAGGGTGTTGCAGGGGAAGATTCAGGGGGCTCCCTGTCAGGGGTGGGATCCTGACAGAGGCCTAGCGAACAGGAAAGAACGTTAAGGATCCGCGCCTGCACTACATCGCGGCGGTATCTCAAGAAAGGACAAGAAGCGAGGTTTATTGTGGAGAGTGAGAAACGAGATCAAAGCAAAAAGGAGATAACACCAGTAGGAGTCGTGCTGTAAGATCGAGGCAACATCCTACTGAGGCGCATAGCCGGTGGCCGGAACGCCGAGGAAGTATTAAGTTCCAAGCATTACTGCAAACCACCGGCAGGACAGTTAATTATAGGTTGGCTGTCTCACCTAAATCACCTAATCAGACATAGGGGGCAACTGTGGAAGAGGGGCATCACTAGGATCCCGGAAGAACTCCAGGCCTACCCGTCATACGGGTGCGTCCTATCCATATCATCTGGGGGACAGAGAAGAACATCAGAATAGACATAAGTTGTGGGAAAGAACATCAGAAACAGACACAACAGTTGTGAGGACTATCCCGTGGTGCTCAGCAGGGAAGTACTACAACACACAGGTGCTAGAAGGTAGGCACAGATTTCCACCTGCAAAGGGAACTCTGGATGTGCCATCGGACCGGCCGGTCTCAGCCAGCCCTGTTAACCGTACTCTGGATTGAGGACCTTGAAGCCTTCAGTAAAGAGGTAAAGAGACTGCAACCCTGTGTCCTCGTTATTCACTGTGACCTGCACCACGCACCACCACTTACAACTTTCATTGGACACCCCTTAGCAGGGTCACGGTCCGGGTCTAGCCACCGTGACATCCCCAGCACCGAGACAGAGAGGCCCGGTACCGAGTACCCCATGGCCATGCATCTGGGGGCGCTCCAAACTTGGCATCACAAACAGGATCTACTTAAGCCTGAAGAATCAGGTCATGTGTGCCTTGGAACTGTGATTTATTGTGCTTGGACTGTGACTCATTGCAAAGACTGTGTATTGCTTCTTGCACCAGAAGTTCCCGCCAAAACCACCGCCACTGCAGCGCTAAGGGGAGCGCAGGAGAAGAAGAAGGGCGTGGAAGTGGGCGTAGACAAGCTGAAGAGCGCGAAAGACAATGGCCGCCCAGTCTAAGTATTTCTGCGTCCTGAGGACATGTCCGTCAGCAGCTGAGGTCCGCCTTCTGATCCTCTTTGGAGGGTGGAGACCATGGAGACAGGGCCGCCCACGAAAGAGAGCACGGGAAGGAGACACCGAGGAGGAGGCAAAGATGGCGACGTCGGAAGCATCACATGGGGACCACCCGACCCAGCATGAGGCTGCACTACCCGTCACAGCCCCAGATTCGCCATCGCTGCAGGGACTGGCCCTCACGGGGTTACCAATGGGCAGACCCAACTGCCGCCATCCGAGGAGTGTGTGGCTGAAGCTGAGGCCCGGCGGATAGCACGCCGCCGGGAGGCCGATGATCGTGTGACCTCCCGGCTGGGCCAGCCTATGGAGGTCCACCTAACTCCGGTGTCCCCCGCCCTCTCCATCCCGGCCGAGGCAGAGTGTGAGTTGCAGGCGCAGGGCCTGAGAATCCTGCCGGAGGCAGAACACCTGCGGTGCCTGATGACAGCGTGGAGAAATAGACCCCAACCTGTGGCCCAGATCGACCTGACGGATGCTGAGAAGGTCCCACCGTCACACTGGGTAGCGGTGGTTTTCATTAACTCCCGGGAAGGAAGGGGAGTTATCCAGGAGATTGGAGAGCCGCTGCAGGTCCGCGTTGACCGGAGGGAAGTGGAGCCCTGCGGTGGAAGATATGATAAGAACCGTGACTTGGAGCCCGGAGATGCAGTGACCTATACCCGATGGAGGAGGGAGGTTGGCTGGACGGCTCAGGGCGTTCAGCGGTGCGTCACCCTCCAGGTTGCTGCTGGGACCTCAGAGGATGAATCCCCTGTGGAAAAGGTAACGGAACCCACTATCGCAGAACACCAGGATATCCCGACTCACCGTGTATCTATGGGGCGCGCTCGCTCTCAGTTGAGGAGGGTGGCCCAGAGAGGGGTGCTGTCGTTGCCTGGATGGGGATCGGGCCTCCCTATACCACCGCGGGCCGTTTGCCAGGTGAAGCCCGGAAGGAGGCCACCTCCTGATCAGTCAGAATGAGTTCTAAAGTTCTGCAAATGTAAATAGTTAACTGTTCGTCTATTTGTGTTTTTCTGCTGCTATAACCCGACCAGGGTTATCTCTTAAACGGATCCCTTAGTTGACCCGGGATCCCTATTTTGCCTTTTTGTTTTGTCTACCACTGTTTTAAAGACTACCTAATCATGGACGGTGAATGGTTCACAAACTGCTCTGTAAATAGTTTGCACCCTCTTAAGGGTGCCCTCTACTGGTTTTACAAGAAAGAGAACTCTTTGCGAAGAAACTGTTCCTGGAAACAGCATCGGAGTTCCTGCCTTACACGGACTTGCAACATGAGTAATTGCACTAATTCAAAGAGACTTGGTTCCCTCTTAAATGTTCACCAGTTGTATTTAATATATAATGTTGCCTTAAAGGAGAGTAAATAGAAATAATGTTTTACATAGAAAAGTTATATGTAGCCAGTTAGTTAATTATAGAAAAGCTTTAATAATGTGCTAGAGCATGAGGACAGGAAAGTGAACCCGTAGGGGTTAGTGGGTGAGTCCTCCTAGGAGCCATAAAGAGATGGCTCAGTGATCCTGTACTAAGAAAGAGGCAGTAGGCCTGGTGTCATGAATCCCAATGGCTAGGGATAGCAAGGGACAAGCAAAGTAATACAAAATATCGGACGAGCTCTAGGGTGATAGAACCTGGGCTGACCGCTGCCCTACGCCTGACAAACGCAACTAGAGATAGCCAGGGAGCGTGCCTACGTTGGTTCTAGACGCCACGCACCAGCCTAAGAGCTAACTAGTACTGCAGAGAAAATAATACCTCACTTGCCTCCAGAGGAATGAACCCCAAAAGGTATAGTTGCCCCCCACATGTATTGACGGTGAAATGAGAGGAAGGCACACACATAGAGATGATATATATAGGTTCAGCAAATTGAGGCCCGCTGTAAACTAGAAAGCAGAATGATACAAAAGGGGTCTGAGCGGTCAGCAAAAAACCCTAATCAAAAAACCATCCTGAGATTACAAGAACCCATGTGCCAACTCATGGCACATGGGGAGAACCTCAGTCCACTAGAGCTACCAGCAAGCATAGAGAAATAATAAGCAAGCTGGACAAAAAACCAAACAACTGAAAATCAGCACTTAGCTTATCCTGAAAGATCTGGGAGCAGGTAGGCAGGAACCAAACAGAACACATCTGAATACATTGATAGCCGGCAAGGAAATGACAAAAAGGCCAGGTAAAATAGGAAACACCCAGCCTCTGATGGACAGGTGGAAACCAAAGGCCGCAACCCACCAAAGTCACCCAGTACCAGCAGTAACCACCAGAGGGAGCCCACAAACAGAATCCACAACAGTACCCCCCCCTTGAGGAGGGGTCACCGAACCCTCACGAGAACCCCCAGGGCGATCAGGGTGAGCTCCATGGAAGGCGCGGACCAAATCAGTCGCATGAACATCGGAGGCGACCACCCAGGAATTATCCTCCTGACCATAACCCTTCCACTTAACCAAATACTGGAGTTTGCGTCTGGAAACACGAGAATCCAAGATCTTCTCAACAACATACTCCAATTCTCCCTCCACCAGCACCGGAGCAGGAGGCTCAATCGAAGGAACAACGGGCACCTCATACCTCCGCAACAACAACCGATGGAACACACTATGAATAGCAAACGATGCTGTGAGATCCAAACGAAAAGATACAGGGTTAAGAATCTCCGAGATCCTATAAGGACCGATGAACCGAGGCTTGAACTTAGGAGAAGAGACCTTCATAGGGACAAAACGAGAAGACAACCACACCAAATCCCCAACAAGAAGTCGGGGACCCACGCGGCGACGGCGATTAGCAAACTGCTGAGTCTTCTCCTGAGATAACTTCAAATTGTCCACCACCTGATTCCAAATCTGATGTAGCCTGTCCACCACCACGTCCACTCCAGGACAATCCGAAGACTCCACCTGACCAGAGGAAAACCGAGGATGAAACCCCGAATTACAAAAAAAAGGAGAGACCAACGTGGCAGAACTAGCCCGATTATTAAGAGCAAATTCGGCCAGTGGCAAAAAAGCAACCCAGTCATCTTGATCAGCAGAAACAAAACACCTCAAATAAGTTTCCAAGGTCTGATTAGTTCGCTCCGTCTGGCCATTCGTCTGAGGATGGAATGCAGACGAGAAAGACAAATCAATGCCCATCTTGGCACAAAACATCCGCCAAAATCTAGACACAAACTGGGATCCCCTGTCAGAAACGATATTCTCCGGAATCCCATGCAAACGAACCACGTTCTGAAAAAATAAAGGGACCAACTCAGAGGAGGAAGGCAACTTAGGCAAGGGCACCAAATGAACCATCTTAGAAAAGCGGTCACACACAACCCAGATAACGGACATTTTCTGTGAAACCGGGAGATCAGAAATAAAATCCATGGAAATGTGCGTCCAAGGCCTCTTCGGGATGGGCAAGGATAACAACAACCCACTGGCCCGAGAACAGCAAGGCTTAGCTCGAGCACACACTTCACAAGACTGCACAAAGGTACGCACATCCCTAGACAAGGAAGGCCACCAAAAAGACCTGGCCACCAAGTCTCTAGTACCAAATATTCCAGGATGACCAGCCAACACAGAAGAATGGACCTCGGAGATGACTCTACTGGTCCAATCATCCGGAACAAACAGTCTTTCTGGTGGACAACGATCCGGTTTATCCACCTGAAACTCCTGCAATGCACGTCGCAAGTCTGGGGATACGGCGGACAATATTACCCCATCCTTAAGGATACCAGTAGGCCCAGAGTCTCCAGGAGAGTCAGGCACAAAACTCCTGGAAAGAGCATCTGCCTTCACATTCTTTGAACCTGGCAGGTATGAAACCACGAAATTGAAACGAGAAAAAAACAACGACCAACGAGCCTGTCTAGGATTCAAACGCCTGGCAGACTCAAGGTAAATGAGATTCTTGTGATCAGTCAAGACCACCACACGATGTTTAGCACCCTCAAGCCAATGACGCCACTCCTCAAATGCCCACTTCATGGCCAAAAGCTCCCGATTACCCACATCATAATTGCGCTCGGCGGGCGAGAATTTTCTAGAGAAGAATGCACATGGCTTCATCACCGAGCCATTAGAACTTCTCTGTGACAAAACCGCCCCCGCTCCAATCTCGGAAGCATCAACCTCAACCTGAAAAGGAAGTGAAACATCTGGTTGACACAACACAGGAGCAGAAGAAAACCGGTGCTTAAGTTCCTGAAAGGCCTCCACGGCCGCAGGAGACCAATCAGCAACATCAGCACCCTTTTTAGTCAAATCAGTCAAAGGTTTAACAATACTGGAAAAATTAGCAATGAACCGACGATAAACATTAGCAAACCCCAAGAACTTCTGAAGGCTCTTAACAGATGTAGGTTGTGTCCAGTCACAAATTGCCTGAACCTTGACGGGATCCATCTCAATAGTAGAAGGAGAAAAAATGTACCCCAAAAAAGAAATCTTCTGGACTCCGAAGAGACACTTTGAGCCCTTCACAAACAGAGAATTGGCCCGCAGAACCTGAAACACCTTCCTGACCTGTAGAACATGAGACTCCCAGTCATCAGAAAACACCAAAATATCATCCAAATACACAATCATAAACTTATCCAGATATTCACGGAAAATATTGTGCATAAAGGACTGAAAGACTGACGGAGCATTGGAGAGTCCAAAAGGCATTACCAAATACTCAAAATGGCCCTCAGGCATATTAAATGCGGTTTTTCACTCATCACCCTGTTTTATCCGCACCAGATTATACGCACCGCGAAGATCTATCTTAGTGAACCACCTAGCCCCCTTAATGCGAGCAAACAAATCAGTCAATAATGGCAATGGATACTGATATTTGACTGTAATCTTATTCAGAAGGCGATAATCTATACAAGGCCTCAGGGAACCATCTTTTTTTGCCACGAAAAAAAAACCTGCTCCCAGAGGGGACGAAGATGGACGAATATGTCCCTTTTCCAAGGACTCCTTAATATAATTCCCCATAGCAGTATGCTCTGGCAGTGACAGATTAAATAAACGACCCTTAGGGAACTTACTGCCAGGAATCAATTCTATAGCACAGTCACAATCTCTATGGGGAGGGAGCGAATTGAGCTTAGGCTCCTCAAAAACATCCCTATAGTCAGACAAAAATGCAGGGATCTCAGAAGGAGTAGATGAAGCGATTGAAATCGGAGGTGCATCATCATGAACCCCCTGACATCCCCAGCTTAACACAGACATTGTTTTCCAGTCCAGGACAGGATTATGAGTTTGTAACCATGGCAGACCAAGCACTAGTACATCATGTAAATTATACAGTACAAGGAAGCGAATCACCTCCCGATGAACGGGAGTCATGCGCATGGTCACTTGTGTCCAATACTGCGGTTTATTCATAGCCAATGGTGTAGAGTCAATTCCCTTCAGAGGAATAGGAACTTCCAGAGGCTCCAGACTAAAACCGCAGCGTTTAGCAAATGACCAATCCATAAGACTCAGGGCAGCGCCCGAATCCACATAGGCATCGATGGAAATGGAAGACAGTGAAAAAATCAGAGTCACAGACAAAATGAACTTAGGCTGCAGAGTACCAATGGCAAAAGATTTATCAAGCTTTTTTGTGCGTTTAGAGCATGCTGATATAACATGAGCTGAATCACCACAATAAAAACACAATCCATTTTTCCGCCTATAATTTTGCCGTTCACTTCTGGACTGAATTCTATCACATTGCATAGTCTCAGGTGCCTGTTCAGAAGACACCGCCAACTGGTGCACGGGTTTGCGCTCCCGTAAACGCCGATCAATCTGAATGGCCATAGCCATAGACTTATTCAGACCTGTAGGCGTAGGGAACCCCACCATAATATCCTTAATGGCCTCAGAAAGACCATTTCTGAAGTTTGCAGCCAGGGCGCACTCATTCCACTGAGTAAGCACCGACCATTTCCGAAATTTTTGACAATATATTTCCGCTTCATCATGCCCCTGAGAGAGGGCCAACAAAGCCTTTTCAGCCTGAATCTCTAGGTTAGGCTCCTCATAGAGCAATCCCAATGCCAGAAAAAACGCATCCACACTGAGCAATGCAGGATCCCCTGGTGCCAATGCAAATGCCCAATTCTGAGGGTCGCCCCGCAGGAAAGATATTACAATCCTGACCTGTTGAGCAGGGTCTCCAAAGGAGCGAGATTTTAAAGAAAGAAACAATTTACAATTGTTCCTGAAATTCAGGAAGGTAGATCTATCTCCAGAAAAAAACTCTGGAATAGGAATTCTAGGTTCAGACATGGGAGTGTGAACAACAAAATCCTGTATGTTTTGAACTTTTGCTGCGAGATTACTCAGGCTGGAAGCCAAACTCTGGACATCCATGTTAAACAGCTAATATCAGAGCCATTCAAGGGTTAAGAGGAGGTAAGAAGCAGCTAGACAGCAATTAAGGGCTAGGCAGCAAAACTCTGAAGGAAAAAAAAATAAAAAATTTCCCTTCAACACTTCTTTTTCTCCTGCTTCAGCCCAAACAATTAACACTTTGTGGGCCGGCTATACTGTCATGAATCCCAATGGCTAGGGATAGCAAGGGACAAGCAAAGTAATACAAAATATCGGACGAGCTCTAGGGTGATGGAACCTGGGCTGACCGCTGCCCTACGCCTGACAAACGCAACTAGAGATAGCCAGGGAGCGTGCCTACGTTGGTTCTAGACGCCACGCACCAGCCTAAGAGCTAACTAGTACTGCAGAGAAAATAAGACCTCACTTGCCTCCAGAGGAATGAACCCCAAAAGGTATAGTTGCCCCCCACATGTATTGACGGTGAAATGAGAGGAAGGCACACACATAGAGATGATATATATAGGTTCAGCAAATTGAGGCCCGCTGTAAACTAGAAAGCAGAACGATACAAAAGGGGTCTGAGCGGTCAGCAAAAAACCCTAATCAAAAAACCATCCTGAGATTACAAGAACCCATGTGCCAACTCATGGCACATGGGGAGAACCTCAGTCCACTAGAGCTACCAGCAAGCATAGAGGAATAATAAGCAAGCTGGACAAAAAACCAAACAACTGAAAATCAGCACTTAGCTTATCCTGAAAGATCTGGGAGCAGGTAGGCAGGAACCAAACAGAACACATCTGAATACATTGATAGCCGGCAAGGAAATGACAAAAAGGCCAGGTAAAATAGGAAACACCCAGCCTCTGATGGACAGGTGGAAACCAAAGGCCGCAACCCACCAAAGTCACCCAGTACCAGCAGTAACCACCAGAGGGAGCCCACAAACAGAATCCACAACAGCCTGGGCAGATAGACATGCGGTCCTGCATAAGACAAATCAGAGAATAAAAAGAAAATATTGCACTTAGCAGAGAAAAATGAAGAAAAGTTAATTTATATTTTAGGAGTTTTATCATAGGCCTTTAGTGGATTCAGCTTACACGTCCTTAGAGGCAAAGTTAAATTATTGTTCAGCATTTGCACTTATTAGAATACCCGGCTGGGTAATAGAAGTTATTTCTAGTGTGTTATTTAAGATATTTAACCATGTTTGTAACGTTCAAGAGTCCTCACCTCCCATAAAGGGAAGCACTGTTATTTCCACGTATTACTTGTTTATTGCATTTAAAAATTTGTATGTCTTTTGCTGACATGTATTGTTGTTTTCTTCCCAGTCCAGGAGCACTGGATTTAACCGGGGGGGAGTGCAGCGCCTCAGAGTCCTGGTCGTTGCAGTACTGATGCTCCGCTGCTAAAGGGAGTGATGGTATATCTGATGGCACTGATGGAGTTCATCTGACCAGGTATCACAGACACCAATACACTTCATAGTCTGCCCTTCAGGGGGAGCAAAGGGCGCTATGTATTAGGCCACTCCTCACAATCTGGTAAAACTGGGGGTTAGATAGAAAGTTAGAACAGAAGCTGACTGGGTTGGAACCAGGCAACATCCTGTGGCAGAGGGTGTTGCAGGGGAAGATTCAGGGGGGTCCCTGTCAGGGGTGGGATCCTGACAGAGGCCTAGCGAACAGGAAAGAATGTTAAGAAACCGCGCCTGCACTACATCGCGGCGGTATCTCAAGAAAGGTCAAGAAGCGAGGTTTTTTGTGGAGAGTGAGAAACGAGATCAAAGCAAAAAGGAGATAACACCAGTAGGAGTCGTGCTGTAAGATCGAGGCAACATCCTACTGAGGCGCGTAGCCGGTGGCCGGAACGCCGAGGAAGTATTAAGTTCCAAGCATTACTTCAAACCAACGGCAGGACAGTTAATTATAGGTTGGCTGTCTAACCTAAATCACCTAAGCAGACATAGGGGGCAACTGTGGGAGAGGGGCATCACTAGGGTCCCGGAAGAACTCCAGGCCTACCCGTCATACGAGTGCATCCTATCCATATCATCTGGGGGACGGAGAAGAACATCAGAATAGACATAAGTTGTGGGAAAGAACATCAGAAACAGACACAACAGTTGTGAGGATTATCCCGTGGTGCTCAGCAGGGAAGTACTACAACACACAGGCGCTAGAAGGTAGGCACAGATTTCCACCTGCAAAGTGAACTCTGGAGGTGCCATCGGACCGGCCGGTCTCAGCCAGCCCTGTTAACCGTACTCTGGATTGAGGACCTTGAAGCCTTCAGTAAAGAGGTAAAGAGACTGCAACTCTGTGTCCTCGTTATTCACCGCGACCTGCACCACGCACCACCACTTACAACTTTCATTGGATGCCCCTTAGCAGGGTCACGGACCGGGTCTAGCCACTGTGACATCCCCAGCACCGAGACAGAGAGGCCCGGTACCGAGTACCCCGCGGCCCTGCGTCTGGGGGCACTCCATACGCGTGTGTGAGCACGTGTTGTGCATTGAGGCAGCAGCAACGGCAGAGGATGTGACGTTGCTAAAAACTGTTCCCCGACACTTTAGCAGGTTCCATGGCTGTGACAGTAGCCTATTTAGGATCAGAGGCATAGATATGCTTGATACAAATATTCGGGGTGGAGGGACCTGTAAGAGATTGGCACAGTTAGAGTCCAGATGGATATGGACACTTGGTACAGTCCATCCATCTGGACTCAACGAAAATATCAGTTTCACTCCATTTCTCACTCTGTACAATAGATGACGGTCATGTTTCACTTAGTGTGTACATTTTTTATTAATTATTTTATCATTTTTAGTATGTGTGGAGATGAAGATGGCTATATGGATGTTAGGTGTTGAGTTCCCGCCTCTGCACAGGGGGAATCTCAAACCATCTCTGCTGCAGTCTCCCATTCTTCTCCAGCTGCAGTGGAGTCTGCTCAGCAGAGACGTCGGTCCCAGCTTCTAGCTCAGGCTGATACTGGACGACTGGTTACTATTGCCTTTCCAGGCTCTGCCATTGTAGCCTGTACTGATTAGCGGTGAGCAGACGTCTCTGGGACTAAGTCCTGCTTTTCCCCTTCTGAGCATGCCCAAAGGAAGACCTCTTAGTGGAGGTCTGGGGTTACTTGCTCAGGTACTGCAGTAGCTCCTATTGGTCCTCTAGGAAGGTCCTGAAGTTGCTCAGTTACTGTAGCAGTTCTCATTGGTCCTCTAGGAAGGTCCTGAACTTGCTGCAGCTATAAAAGGTTCGCATGGCCACACGGCCATGTGCTAGTATGCTCTTGAAATCGTGTGTGTGTTGATGAGTGAAAATCGTTCATTAATCATCCCCTCTCTTGTGTATGACTGCTCGCATAAGGTGGATGTCTGCTATCTAGCGCCCGGCTAAGCCATCAGCAATAAGCATATGAAACAGCGTCTAATCGCTGTGACTGCCAGTGCGGCGCCGTGCGCTTTTAGAGCGCTTTCCTATCCCAAGTCTGGGTGGTTAGTGGCGTCCGCCAGTGCGGCACTGCATTCACTCTTGTGTATTTAAGTTATTTTTGCAGTTGCTCTGACTCCTCAATTGTGGTGTAAAGCGCAAAAGGTCTAGGCGAACGCTAATCCTGTGTCTTGGGATTGAGTTCTGAGACTCCTTGCTCGCGCTCTTGGTGCAGTGCCGCGGCCCTGTGACGCAACAGGGTTCGCTTCCTTCACACAGGGTGAAGTTAACCCGAGTGTGTATCCACATTGTACCGCCATATAGCCCGTCATTACTCAGCAGCAGGTTCCATCTCTGCATGGTGGACCCCAGGCTTCGAACGCACATTACCCTATCTTTCTAATTATTTGGTGCGTTCCGCTAGCCCTAACAATGGATGGGCAGATTGGCTGAATATCTGTACAATCGGAGATCTGCTATTGAGGGTCCTTGAAACAATGGAGGAAAGGAATAACATCGGATTTTTATTGGGTCTATGTGTACTGTTATGTATATTGGGTATTGTTAATTAAATTAAATTATTTTGTATAATGTAAGTGGACATTGGACCATATACAGTGCCCGAGTTTGATTGTTATACATCTTGTATTGTCATATACTATATATGTTATGTGTGCCACACTAGTTTGTCTGGGGTACATATAATATTGTGGAAGATCTTTTTGTATATGCATAATTCTGTTTATGTACTCTTATATGCCATGTATGCCATACCAAGTTGTCTCCGATTGCTCCTGCTTTATTTTGTGTTTTTTGTATATGTTACTGATTTTAAAAATTTCTATTGGGTATAGATTGTGTATACTTACTAAGTTGTCATACCTACCCTGTACGCGCCCGTCGCCCTGTCACCGCTGCGGCTGCCTGTGGTCGACATCTTTACATGGGGGTGGAGTCCTCTTGACTCCTCCGCCTTGTGATGCCGGCACTGGTTGCTGCTGCGGTTGCCTCGGCGATGTGGCTCGTCACTTCCAGGGTGGGAGCACAACTTCCCGTAGCGTGATTCACCATGAGTATTTGTGCAGTAGTATTTAAGACGGGCTGGCATCAGTCCCGTCAGGCCCCTTGAAAAAGGAGAGGTCCAAAATGTGCGTCGGGGCAGACGCACTTGCTTGGACTCCGGCTTAGTTCCCAGATTTCTGGCGACCACTGATAGGTAGATATAGGTGACCTGATGATATGGTATCTGCTGGGCATGGTCCTTTTCCCGTATAGGGGATTTTGTGGTGGCAATATTTAGCTAGATATGTACATAGGGACGTGATTCTTATCCTTGCACCAGCTAGTCTTGCTTAGAAGATACTTTATCATGTGGAAAATGGCCAAGTTATGCTTATATGTGCACTACAGTGATAGGTCACACATTGGTGTGAATAACTAGGAATTGTGGCTGTTAACGGTGTATTAATAGGATTACTTTATGGTTATATCACCTAGGTAAGCCGTTGGTCCAGACGATGGCGTCGCTTATTATGTATTACACTATGTGAACATGTTGTTCTATTTCACCTTCTTCCCCAATTTGGTGTTATGCATTTTTAATATTTGATTCATGGTTTATTGATAAAATTTATATGGACTTTTTGATTAAATTTGATCTATTCTATCATATTTTCTTTGGTTTGGTCTTTCTCTCTCTCCTGTAGAGTGCAAGCTCATATGATCAGCAAGGTCCTCACTATCTCATAGAGTCTAAGCTCTTATGGTCAGCAGTTATAGTATGTGCGGTCTTCTCTCCTGTAGAGCGTATGCTCTTATCGTCAGCAAGGTCCTGCAACTCCAGTAGACTGTAAACTCTTATGGTCATCGGGGTCCTCTCTCTTGTAGAGTTTAGGTTCTTATGGTCAGAGGAGTCCCGTCTCTCCTGAGGAGTGTAAGCTCCTATGGTCAGCAGGGTCCTCTCTCTCATAGAGTGTAAGCTTTTATGGTCTATGAGGTTGAGTCGCCTGCCAGGGCCGTGGGGTACTCAGTACATGGTCCTGAGTTCACAGGGGGATGTCATAGTGGTGACCTGATCCGTGGCCCTTGGCGCCCATGTAAAAGGGAAAGGTCTTTAAAGGAATTGTTTGTGACGCCACCTGTGGTATTCAGTCAGAGTGACCGACGCTGCTTTAAGGGGTCTTCTGGCGTGATGTTATGGCAGCTAGATGGTATTACTTCCCACAGGTGAAGTATGTCCCCAGGGCTTCCCAGTGTGTAGATGGTAGAATGGTGAGAAGTGCAGTAAGGAACGAGGATGCAGGGTTGCAGTCTCTTTACCTTGTTTACTTTTGATTTCATCAGCCACAGTCCAGGGCTTCGGCAAACGGATCCACTTAGAAGTCCGGGCAGTCCAGAAAACAAGCAAGTTCCCCTGGGTAGGTCAGGTGGGAGCCTACCACTCTGCGCTCTCTGTCTCTAAATCCCTGCTGCCACTAAGTGTCTCTACAAGGTAGTTATTCATTCTCCTGTCCTGGGACAGGTACCTGAATGGCAGGCAGCTCGAGCTGTGCTTGTTGGTGTCCTTTAGCTGCAACTCCAGGCTCCTGAGTGCTGCTGTGCCACAGGTAATTGTGGGCAACGTCACTGTAGTACAATGCCCTCCGGTTTTGCTCCATGTGTTGTAATCCACGTAAGCCTCGGGCTCCCGGTACCCGGATACTTGTGCTATCGCTCTACAGAGGCCTGCTTGTGGCCTCCTGGAGCACTCTCTTTCCTCTATGCTCCACTCTTGTCTGTCCTTGCACACAGACTTTCACTACAGACTGAACTCACTCCGCCTCCAAACCAAGATCTTTATTCAGGGAAGCTGCCCTAAAACAGGGCTTGAAGCTCCCCCTCCTGGCCTGAAATTGGAAGGTGTTGTGTGTGTGTAAACCCACCAAAGGAAATCTCACTTGTCTCTGGACATAGCACTATCCTCCCCGTGAGGAAGACAGCACTACTGTGGTACCCAAACTCCTGGGGTGCCACAGGGTCATCTCACATTCACTCCTGTAGAGAGTAAACTCTTAAGGGCAGAGGGGTCCTCTCTTGCTCCTGTAGAGTATAAGCTCCTTTGATTAGAGGGGTCCTCTCTCCTCTGTAGAGTGTTAGCTCTTGTAAAAAATGTGGTCCTCTCTCAATCCTGTAGAGAATAAACTCTTATGGTCAGCGGGGTACTCTCTCTCACGCGATGTGTTATCTCTTAAGGTCAACAGAGTCTTCTTTCTTCTGTAAAGAGTAAGCTCTTATTATGGTCAGCAAGGTTCTCTCTCTCTACTGCAGAGTATAGGCTTTTATGATCAGCGGGTTCCTCTTTCTCTTGTAGAGTGCAATCTCTTATGATCTGATGGGTCCTCTGTCTCTCATAGAGTGCAAGCTCTTGTGGTAAGCGGGGTCCTCTCTCCTGTAGAATGTAAAATCTTATGGTCAGCGGGGTACTCTCTCTCATGCGATGTGTTATCTCTTATCATCAACAGAGTCCTCTTTCTTCTGTAACGTGTAAGCTCTTACTTATGGTTCTCTCTCTACTGCAAAATGTAAACCCTCATGATCAGCTGGTCCTCTGTCTCTCATGGAGTGTAGGCTCTTGTGGTCAGCAGGGTGCTATCTCTCTCCTGCAGAAAGTATTCTCATTTGGTCAATGGCATCATCTTTCTCCTGTAAAGTGTAAGCTCTTATGATCAATAGAGTCCTCTTTCTCTCCTAGAGTGTAAGCTCTTATAATCAGCGAGGTCCTCTCTCTCTAATGTTAAATATAAGCTTTTATTTTAAGCGGAGTCCTATCTTTTCTGCAGCATGTAATCTTTTATGGTCAATGGGGTCTCTTTCTCTCATATAAAGTGTATTTTCTTATAGTCAGTGGGTCCTTTTTTTCTCCTATAAAATGTAAGCTCTTATGGTCAGCGGTGCTCTCTCTCTCCTGTAAAGTGTATTCTGTTATGGTCAGCAGTGTCCTCTCTCCCTCCAGTAGAGTGGAAGCTCTCTTGATCTGTCTCTCCCGTAGAGTGTAAGCTCTTATGGTGAGTGAGGTCCTCTTTCTCTCTCTCCTCAAAATATAATCTCTTATGTTCAATGGAGTCATGTCTATCCTATAAAATGTAAGATCTCTTGATCAGTCTCTTGTAGAGTGTAAGCTGTTATGGTCATCAGGGTCCTCTGTGTCTTTCAGACTGTAAGCTCTTAAGGTCAATAGGATCCTCTTTCTCTTTCTTTTTTGAAAGTGTAAGCTCTTATGATCAGCAGTAATCCTATCCCTATTGTAGATTGTGAGGTCTTATGGTCAATGTGGTCCTTTCTCTCTTGTAGAGTGTAAGCTCTTATGGTCATTGGGGTCCTTTCTTTGTGTTACGACAGCGCCAGCGCCCATGCATGAGTTCCCTTCTTTCTTTCTGCAAAGACAACAGCAATTCCACTTGCCCTCCTATGCTGCTCCATTCACTGCAGCATCTGCTTCCTCCCAGTACCTACGCATGGCATGCAGGTCTCCTGGGATCATGCTTTGGATGCGCAAGCGCATGCACGCTGCCCTTTCTGAAAATGTTACCAGCCCATGGCTGGGAGACATCAGTTATTTAAGATCACTTAGCATCTCTAGCCCATTACACATCCATCTAAGTTGTAAGGTCCCTGTACCCATGATCTCTGATCCAGCCTGTGCTTCTGATCCTGACCCTGTTCATCCTGTCTGAACCTTCTCCTGTTTTCATCCTGTGTATACCTAGTCCTTGTCCTGACTCACCTGGTCCGCACCTGTTACCACCATCCATCCAGCCTAAACCAGGTCCTGTTATCCTGCACCTGTCTGTCCTGTGTTCCTGCGACACACCCCATACTCCAGGTCTCATCCTGTCTATTAGCCGTGCAGTATCCATCCTCCTGCTATCCAGTTCCTGGCTTTTACAACTCTACAAGTCCTTCACTGCTTCCCTACAGCCATTATTGGGTCTGTTGCTGTGGCTCTGAGGTCTGTCCTGGAGTGCTACCTGATGTCAACCTGGGTCCAAGTCTAATCACACTATCAGTAGTTCTAGTGAAGAACCATGTGGTTGATTAGTTACACTCCTGTTGTGAATTCTGCTCTTGGGCTCCCTCCGGTGGTTATAAGTGGTAGCGCTGCTGTCTTTGGATCGCTGCATTCATCAGGTGTGTCCACTTATTGCAATTCTGACTGGGCTATTTAGTCTTGCTTGACCCTTTAGTCAGTGCCAGTTGTCCATTGTTCCTGGAGGATTCACATCCCTGCCTGGAATCTCCTGCTTTGCTGTTTATTTCAACAAAGATAAGTTCTGGCTTTGTTTTTTGCAGTCCACATGTTGTGGGCCTTATTGTTCAGTTCTTTTCCATGTTTTGTCTTGTCCAGCTTGGTCTGTATAAGGATTTGTTCAGCCAAGCTGGTATCTCTGGAGATGCAGATATACCCTCCATATCTTTAGTTAGATGTGGAGATTTTGTATTTTCTGTGGTGGATGTTTTCTAGTGTTTTAATACTGACCGCATAGTACTCTGTCCTATCCTTTCTATTTAGCTAGAGCGGCCTCCTTTGCTAAATCCTGATTTCAGTCTGCGTATGTTATTTCCCTCTCCTCTCACAGTCAATATTTGTGAGGGGCTGTCTATCCTTTGGGGATTTTCTCTGAGGCAAGATAGTTTTCCCTTTTCTATCTCTAGGGGTATTTAGTCCTCCGGCTGTGTCGAGATGTCTAGGGAGTGTTAGGTACATTCCACAGCTACTTCTAGTTGCGGTGTTAAGTTCAGGGTCTGCGGTCAGTACAGGTACCACCTTCTCCAGAGTACGTCTCATGCTGTTCCTAGGCCACCAGATCATAACAGTACAACTGGCCAACAATGAGTTAATCGCATCTCAGAAGAAGGGAAGGAAAGTGCTGAGCCATTTTTTTTTCTGTAGTCTGTTGTGTCTTTTCTTCCCTCTTTACCTCTGGGTGGCTCAGGAGTTTGGCGCTGGCATGGATGTTCAGGGATTGGCTTCTCATGTGGATCAACTTGATGCTAGAGTACAGGGTATTTCCAATTATATCGTTCAGACTCCGGTTTTAGAGCCTAGAATTCCAACTACTGATTTGTTTTTTGGGGACAGGTCCAAATTTTTGAGCTTTAAAAATAACTGTAAACTGTTTTTTGCTCTGAAACCCCACTCCTCTGGTGATCCCATCCAGCAGGTTAAAATTGTCATCTCTCTGCTGCGTGGTGATCCTCAGGATTGGGCATTTTCCCTGGAATCTGGGAATCCAGCTTTTCTTAATGTAGACACCTTTTTTCAGGCGCTAGGGTTATTGTATGATGAACCTAATTCAGTGGATAATGCTGAGAAGACCTTGTTGGCCCTGTGTCAGGGTCAAGAAGCGGCAGAATTGTATTGCCAGAAATTTAGAAAATGGTCTGTGCTGACTAAATGGAATGAGGATGCCTTGGCGGCAATTTTCAGAAAGGGTCTTTCGGAATCCGTTAAAGATGTTATGGTGGGGTTCCCCACGCCTGCTGGTCTGAGTGATTCTATGTCTCTGGCCATTCAGATTGATCGGCGCTTGCGCGAGCGCAGAGTTGTGCACACTGTGGCGTTGTCTTCCGAGCGGAGTCCTGAGCCCATGCAGTGTGATAGAATTGTGTCTAGAGCTGAACGACAAGGATTCAGACGTCAGAATAGGTTGTGTTTTTACTGCGGCGATTCTGCTCATGTTATTTCTGATTGCCCTAAGCGTACCAAGAGAATCGCTAGTTCCATTACCATCAGTACTGTACAACCTAAATTTCTGTTATCTGTGACCCTAATCTGCTCATTATCGTCATTTTCTGTCATGGCATTTGTGGATTCAGGCGCCGCTTTAAACTTAATGGACTTAGAATTTGCCAGATGTTGTGGTTTCCCCTTGCAGCCTTTGCAGAGTCCTATTCCTTTGAGGGGCATTGATGCTACACCGTTGGCTAAAAATAAATCTCAGTTTTGGACACAGCTGACCATGTGCATGGCGCCAGCCCATCAGGAAGATTGTCGTTTTCTGGTGTTGCATAATTTGCATGATGCTATTGTGCTGGGTTTCCCATGGTTACAGGTGCATAATCCGGTATTAGATTAGAAATCTATGTCTGTGACTAGTTGGGGTTGTCAGGGGGTTCATGGTGACGTTCCTTTGATGTCAATTTCCTCCTCCCTCTCTTCTGAAATTCCTGAGTTTTTGTCAGATTTCCAAGATGTATTCGATGAGCCCAAATCCAGTTCCCTTCCACCGCATAGGGACTGTGATTGTGCTATTGACTTGATTCCAGGCTGTAAGTTCCCTAAGGGCCGACTTTTCGACCTGTCTGTGCCAGAACATGCCGCCATGCGGAGTTATGTTAAGGAGTCTTTGGAGAAGGGGCATATTCGGCCATCTTCTTCACCATTAGGAGCAGGTTATTTTTTTTGTTGCCAAGAAGGATGGCTCCTTGAGACCCTGTATTGATTATCGCCTTTTTAATAAGATCACGGTCAAATTCCAATACCCTTTGCCTTTGCTTTCTGATTTGTTTGCTAGGATTAAGGGGGCTAGTTGGTTTACTAAGATTGACCTTCGAGGGGCATATAATCTTGTTCGTATTAAGCAGGGTGACGAATGGAAAACTGAGTTTAATACGCCCGAAGGATATTTTGAATACCTTGTGATGCCATTCGGGCTCTCTAATGCTCCATCTGTGTTTCAGTCCTTCATGCATGATATATTTCGGAATTATCTTGATAAATTCATGATTGTATATTTGGATGATATTTTGTTTTTTTCAGATGATTGGGAGTCTCATGTGAAACAAGTCAGGATGGTATTTCAGATTCTTCGTGATAATGCTTTGTTTGTGAAGGGATATAAGTGCCTCTTTGGAGTACAGAAGGTTTCATTTTTGGGCTTCATTTTTTCTCCCTCATCTATAGAAATGGATCCGGTTAAGGTTCAGGCCATTCATGATTGGATCCAGCCCACATCCGTGGAGAGCCTTCAGAAATTTTTAGGCTTTGCTAATTTTTATCGCCGTTTCATTGCTAACTTCTCCAGTGCGGTTAAACCCCTGACCGATTTGACGAAGAAAGGCGCTGATGTGACGAATTGGTCCTCTGCGGCTGTTTCTGCCTTTCAGGAGCTTAAACGCCGATTTACTTCTGCCCCTGTGTTGCGTCAGCCGGATGTTTCTCTTCCATTTCAGGTTGACGTTGACGCTTCTGAGATTGGGGCAGGGGCCGTTTTGTCTCAGAGGAATTCTGATGGTTCCTTGATGAAACCGTGTGCCTTCTTTTCTCGAAAGTTTTCGCCTGCGGAACGCAATTATGATGTCGGCAATCGTGAGTTGTTGGCTATGATGTGGGCATTTGAGGAGTGGCGACATTGGCTTGAGGGGGCCAAGCACCGTATTGTGGTCTTGACCGATCATAAGAATCTGATTTACCTCGAGTCTGCCAAACGGCTGAATCCTAGACAGGCCCGATGGTCCCTGTTTTTCTCCCGTTTTGATTTTGTGGTCTCGTATCTTCCGGGTTCTAAGAATGTTAAGGCTTATGCCCTCTCTAGGAGCTTTTTGCCTGATTCTCCTGGAGTCCTTGAGCCGGTCGGTATTCTGAAGGAAGGGGTGATTCTTTCTGCCATCTCCCCTGATTTACGACGGGGTCTTCAGGAATTTCAGGCTGATAAACCTGACCGCTGTCCAGTGGGGAAACTGTTTGTTCCTGACAGATGGACTAGTAAAGTGATTTCTGAGGTTCATTGTTCTGTGTTGGCTGGCCATCCTGGGATTTTTGGTACCAGAGATTTGGTTAGTAGGTCCTTTTGGTGGCCTTCTTTGTCACGGGATGTGCGTTCTTTTGTGCAGTCCTGTGGGACTTGTGCGCGGGCCAAGCCTTGCTGTTCCCGCGCTAGTGGGTTGGTTTTGCCTTTGCCGGTCCCTGAGAAGCCTTGGACGCATATTTCTATGGATTTTATTTCAGATCTTCCGGTTTCCCAGAGGATGTCGGTTATCTGGGTGGTTTGTGACCGGTTTTCTAAGATGGTTCATTTGGTACCTTTGCCTAAATTGCCTTCCTCTTCTGATTTGGCTCCGTTGTTTTTTCAGCATGTGGTTCGTTTGCATGGCATTCCGGAGAATATTGTGTCCGATAGAGGTTCCCAGTTTGTTTCTAGGTTTTGGCGGGCCCTTTGTGCTAAGCTGGGCATTGATTTGTCTTTTTCTTCCGCATTTCATCCTCAGACAAATAGCCAAACCGAGCGAACTAATCAGACTTTGGAAACTTGTTTGAGATGCTTTGTGTCTGCTGATCAGGATGATTGGGTGGCTTTCTTGCCTTTGGCCGAGTTTGCCCTTAATAATCGGGCTAGTTTTGCTACCATGGTTTCACCCTTCTTTTGTAATTCTGGTTTTCATCCTCGTTTTTCTTCAGGGCAGGTTGAGCCTTCTGATTGTCCTGGGGTGGACTCTGTGTTTGACAGGTTGCAGCAAATTTGGGCTCATGTTGTGGACAATTTGGTGTTGTCTCAGGAGGAGGCTCAGCGTTTTGCTAACCGTCGTCGGTGTGTTGGTTCCCGACTTCGGGTTGGGGATTTGGTCTGGCTGTCTTCCCGTCATGTTCCTATGAAGGTTTCTTCCCCTAAGTTCAAGCCTCGGTTTATTGGTCCTTATAGGATTTCTGAGATTATCAATCCAGTGTCTTTTCGTTTGGCCCTTCCAGCCTCTTTTTCCATCCATAATGTTTTTCATAGATCTTTGTTGCGGAAATATGTGGTGCCCGTTGTTCCCTCTGTTGATCCTCCTGCCCCGGTGTTGATTGATGGGGAGTTGGAGTATGTGGTTGAGAAGACTTTGGATTCTCGTTTTTCGAGGCGGAAGCTTCAGTATCTTGTCAAATGGAAGGGTTATGGCCAGGAGGATAATTCTTGGGTTGTTGCCTCCGATGTTCATGCTGACGATTTGGTTCATGCCTTTCATTTGGCTCGTCCTGATCGGCCTGGGGGCTCTGGTGAGGGTTCGGTGACCCCTCCTCAAGGGGGGGGTACTGTTGTGAATTCTGCTCTTGGGCTCCCTCCATTGGTTATAAGTGGTAGCGCTGCTGTCTTTGGATCGCTGCATTCATCAGATGTGTCCACTTATTGCAATTCTGACTGGGCTATTTAGTCTTGCTTGACCCTTTAGTCAGTGCCAGTTGTCCATTGTTCCTGGAGGATTCACATCCCTGCCTGGTCTCTCCTGCTTTGCTGTTTATTTCAACAAAGATAAGTTCTGGCTTTGTTTTTTGCAGTCCACATGCTGTGGGCCTTATTGTTCAGTTCTTTTCCATGTTTTGTCTTGTCCAGCTTGGTCTGTATAAGGATTTGTTCAGCCAAGCTGGTATCTCTGGAGATGCAGATATACCCTCCATATCTTTAGTTAGATGTGGAGATTTTGTATTTTCTGTGGTGGATATTTTCTAGTGTTTTAATACTGACCGCATAGTACTCTGTCCTATCCTTTCTATTTAGCTAGAGCGGCCTCCTTTGCTAAATTCTGATTTCAGTCTGCGTATGTTATTTCCCTCTCCTCTCACAGTCAATATTTGTGGGGGGCTGTCTATCCTTTGGGGATTTTCTCTGAGGCAAGATAGTTTTCCCTTTTCTATCTCTAGGGGTATTTAGTCCTCCGGCTGTGTCGAGATGTCTAGGGAGTGTTAGGTACATTCCACAGCTACTTCTAGTTGCGGTGTTAAGTTCAGAGTCTGCGGTCAGTACAGGTACCACCTTCTCCAGAGTACGTCTCATGCTGTTCCTAGGCCACCAGATCATAACACACTCCCCCAGGTTCTCTCCGGACCGTGGCACAGTGGTTCTACAACTCTCTCTCATAGAGTGTAAGTACTTATGGTCAGTGGAGTCCCCTGGCTCTCGTAGAGTGTAAGCTCTAATGGTCAGCGTGGTCCTGTCTCTCCTGTAGAGTATAAGCTCTTTTGATCAGATCGGTTCTCTTTATCTCTCCTGTAAAGTGTAAACTAATATGGTTATCGTTATCCTGTCTCTCTCCTAGAGTGTAAGCTCTTATGGTAAGCAGGGTTTGCTCTCTTTCTCCTGTAGAGTGTAAGCTCTTACCATCAGCGAGGTCCTCTGTCTCTCTCTCTCCTGTAGAGTGTAATCTATCATGGTAAGTGGGGTCCTCTCTCTCATAGAGTATAAGCTCTTACTGTCAGTGGAGTCCTTTATCTACTGCAGAGGGTAAGCTCTTAGGCTTTGTTCACACTTTGCGGTTTTTGCTGCGGATCCGCAGCGGTTTTGACGCTGCGGATCCGCAGCAGTTTTCCATGCAGGGTACAGTACAATGTTACCCTGTGGAAAACAAAAATCGCTGTGCCCACACTGCGGAAAAACCCGGAAAAAAACGCGCGGAATTGCTGCGGAAAAAAAGAAGGAGCATGTCACTTCTTTCTGTGGATTCTGCAGCGGTTTTCAACATGCACCAATAGGGAAGTGCTGTTGAAAACCCGCAGAGGAATCCGCAGAAGAAACCGCAGGAAAATCCGCAGTGAAAACCGCAGCGGTTTTGCACTGCGGTTTTTCCAAATCCGCTGCAGAAAAATCCGCAGCAAAATACGCAAAGTGTGAACAAGCCCTTATGGTCAGCAGGGACGCCTATCTCTCCTGCAAAGTATAATCTTTTATGGTAAGCAGGGTCATCTCTCTCTTTCTTTCTCTCTCTCCTGTAGAGTGTAAGCTCCTACAGTCAGCAGGATATTCTTTCCATGGGCCATCACAGATTAGCAGTTCCCAGTGGATCACAATTTGTACTGCAGAGTCGATTTCCATCTCCTGGGTCACTAGGTAAGTCTCTCTCTGTCCTGTAGAGTGTAAGCTCTTGTGTCAGTGAGGTCCTCTATCACTTTCTCCTCTAGAGTGCAAGGTCTTATAGACAGTGGTGTACTCTCCTGTGGATTTTAAGTTCTTTTGGTCAACAGGGTGTTTTGTATTTTACTTGTTGAGTGCAAGCTCTTATGATCAGCAGTGTCTCTCTCTGCTGCCTGTCTACACTCTCTTATGATCAGCGAGGTTCTCTCTCTTTCTCTCCTATAAGCAATTACAAGCATTTCAGTTCTGAGATTTATGCCAATTTATTTGCCGCTATCATTTTTTTGGAACTATTTGTTAAAGTAAAGGAATTCGAATTTTGATAGATCTGTCACGTTACATAGTGCTATTAACTTGCAGATAGGGTTAATCTACAAGACTGTTAGGGTACCATCTCACAGTGGCACTTTTGTCGCTACGATGGTACGATCCGTGACGTTCCAGCGATATCCATACGATATCGCTGTGTCTGACACACAGCAGCGATCAGGGATCCTGCTGAGAATCGTACGTCGTAGCAGATCGTTTGGAACTTTCTTTCGTCGCTGGATCTCCCGCTGTCATCGCTGGATCGTTGTGTGTGACAGCGATCCAGCGATGCGTTCGCTTGTAACCAGGGTAAACTTCGGGGTACTAAGCGCAGGGCCGCGCTTAGTAACCCAATGTTTACCGTGGTTACCAGCGTAAAAGTAAAAAAAAACAAACAGTACATAATCACATTCCGGTGTCCTTCAGGTCCCTTGCCGTCTGCTTCCCGCTCTGACTGACTGCCGGCCAGAAAGTGAGAGCAGATCACAGTGGTGACGTCGCCGCTGTGATCTGCTTTCACTTTACGGCGGCACTCAGTCAGAGCGGGAAGCAGACTGCGAGGGACCTGGCGGACACCGGAATGTGAGTATGTACTGTTTGGTTTTTTTTACTTTTACGCTGGTAACCAGGGTAAACATCGGGTTACTAAGCGCGGCCCTGCGCTTAGTAACCCGATGTTTACCCTGGTTACCCGGGGACTTCGGCATCGTTGGTCGCTGGAGAGCGGTCTGTGTGACAGCTCCCCAGCGACCACACAACGACTTACCAACGATCACGGCCAGGTCGTATCGCTGGTCGTGATCGTTGGTAAATCGTTATGTGAGATGGTACCCTTACAGTTTAGAAAAATGGTCTTCCACGGTAATTGGAAGATTTTATTAACCTCTTTCTGGTTTGCAGAATTCAATAAATCTGCAGCCAACCATTCGTATTTGAAAAACAGTTTTGGGAAATTGATAAGGGAATTTGATATGTTACGAATATCTATAATCTCTATTTCTCCCATCTATTTGTTGCAATGTATTCCGTGTCTTCATGAGTAAGTTACTTTTCCCCTTTCATAATTTATTAAATTATAAAATATTACTTATCTACAAGATCGAGATGCCGAACCATGTATAGTAGTTATAGTAGATACAATAACTACAGAACATAACAGGAAATTAATGACACCCGCTCTGTGGCTGCTGCTCCTTTCTATAAAACGTGTATGTGTCAGTAGTGTTATAACCACACGCAGAGGCAAATATTGGTGTACACACACTAAAGTCCGAGACTGACTATTCCTGGACACAAAGCTACAGATTAAGGCATTTTGGAATTATCAGGTATCATGTTTGATATTATCCGCAAAACAAATTGACCAACATTGAGCTATGAATAGTGCTATGACGTTGGAAGGAGGAACTATAAGCAAATGACAAACTACAGGAATACTAATAAAAAGTAAAAAAGTCACTATATTCTCAATAATGTTTCTTACGATAAGGAATTACTGTATTTATCTCAACAATAAAAAATCCTTTGTCTGCCTCAGATGCAACCTGGAATATTGCCAAATATCTATCTTGATTGTGATGATAAGTTAAACATTGTGTTTCCACAGTTCCTGCATCTTCTTCTAGAGCCTGAAGACCCAATGCATTGTCTAGTTTTTAGTGTTTTTCAACTATTTAATTTGCACCTAGTTCATCTTTTAATTTAAACCTTTTTTAAAGTCTTTTTTTTTAATAGGCTCACTTGGATTTTATTTTGTGTTTGATATTGTGGGCCAGTTTTGGAGTTTCTAGATGTTTTTGACTTTTTAAAAAGTTTATAACATAATTTTATGTTTGCCAGATATTTTTAAACATTTTTTAAATTGTAAGACTTTTGTAGTAGAAAGTTACAAAGTCAAGAATAAATACTGTTTTTTACTTTTCGTAAAATTCATGAACCTCTTGCGACATTTTTAAGAATTTGGTGCAAACACATAAGCTAATATCACGGAACAAAAAATAAATGAGGCCCAAAAACAGTGCAAATATTGAATTGAGCTTTTCAGGTGTTCATAAATTCACTTCACCTGGGGTCTCCACCAAATTTTGTGACGTTTAAAAAAATGCTAATTAATTAATCAGCCGGAAATATCTGGAAATCCTCAAACCCCACACTCAATGTTGAACATGAAAACCAAAACCAACATACAAATATAAAGGAAAGTCTAAAATAAAGGCTCAAATTAAAAGAACACTTGTTGATTTAGACGCAAATGCAATTACCAACAAAAAATAGACAAAAAAAGGCTCAAACTCAATAGTGAATTGAGCCAGAAATTCTATCACCCTAAATCTTTTTATAATTGTGTTTTCACTCTTTGTTGTGTAGTCGTTGTGTCTCTATTCATCATTTACTTCACATTTTGACTTTATATCTTGACTTTACGTCTTAAAGTCACACTTCATGCCCAATTCATGCAGACTGGTGCCTTCTTCAACTTTCATGTAGCTTCCCAAGAAATGTTACTCCAGTCAGGAACAAAAGTAAATTTCTGGTGAAATTTCTGCCATTAGAGTAAATTTTATAAACGTGTCTGACAGGCATCACTACCCATTTCGGAAAAACGGTCTGAGAGTGATGTTCCAAGGTGTCTACTGTTTGCAAATTGTTGAAAAATCCCTGATGAATCCAACTCTTTTTTTTTTTTTGATTTGTGGCACTCTCTGGCAATTTTTTTTATCACCAGACCTTTCAAAATGGTACATGCAAGGGCAAAACATGTCTTCATGCATGAGACTGCTTGATTATGATGTGACTGGTGTTCACCAGAAATGTTGCTCAAGTAAAAACCTTGAGTACATTTCTGGTGAAATTTACACCAAGAAATTTCATGAATTTATTGAGCTGGTATTGCCCTGAGCCAACTTCAACCATTTTGTCAAAACTGACCAAAACTGATGTAAAAATGTCAAAGATCAAAAAGTATTTGCCCATCTTTGAATTATGCCAGAATTTTGTGAGATTTTAAGGAGTTTTTCACCAGTAATTTGGTAAGAAAAATCTGGCCAGCAAGTGAACGGAGAAGGAGATAAACACAATATAGACTATATAATCCACCACTCATCCCCCAGCAGATGCCATAGTGGTTTTTGTGATGGCTCCTCCCTTACAGATTTACGTTCAGAATAACTTCTGGTTTAGTGTAATTACCTGTATTGGTCACTTATGTAGGAGAGCCAGAGAAAAACAGTGTTTGGGCGAAAATAGCCATTTACTTTATTGACAGACAAGGTTATTAATAAAGGAACATCTGACTGGTGAAAATATCAGTTCTTTATTATGAAATACAACAGGATGATTCATGTACTGTCCACACAATATCATCACATTCATTAAAGGAGATCCGTCAGGTGATTTTTTAAAGTACAATACTAATGGTGTCCTGAAATACGGCTTGTTCACTCCTTTCAGAATATGTCATTTTTATTGCTGTAGCATCTTCAGCAGTGCATGCTGTATATTACAGTTTACAGTGTGTGGTTGTCACTTTACTTGTCTCCAGTGGTTGCCCCTCACAAGAGGCAAATTACCCAGCTCACAGCTATTACAAAGTCCAGCTGCCAATCACACCGCTTAGCCAATCAGGATTGTCACCCTCTCAGCCTTTGACACTGTTGGGGCAGGACTTCTTCTGACCAGCAGATCCATATTTCTGTTCCAGAGTCAGAAGCTGCAGGTGTCTGTCTATTTGGCTGTCGGTACCACACAGTGTATTGAGGGAGGACATGGACAGGACCATTGTGTACATACTGGAGACAGCACTGTGCAGGGGATCGCTGCTGTTCTGTAGGTGTCGGGTCATAGCAACTGTATCTGCAGGTGTATAGGATAGTAGAAGATAGCTGGCAGTGTACATGTATGTGGTGGATGATTAACTGCGGATGGGCCAATTTTTACTGACATCACTGACATTGGCGCCGAAAGGTGGGCAAAATTATCATCATGATGAGAAGTGCATATTAATTTTGGATTTACATACGATTGACCAGAAGCTGCGTGGCTGTGAATTCTTTGATGCTTACAGCAAGAAAACTAGAGAAGCTTCAGTAATAAATGTAACATATTTTGAAAGGGCTGCCCAAGCAGTATTTCAGGATACCTGTAGCAGAGATGAGCGAACCTTGTTTGCCAAACAGTTTGATGAGCATTCCCAAATCCCATTGACTTCAATGGAAGGCAAAACCAAATGCATAGACAACACCCTCAGGAGGGGCCAAAAAGCTGCCAAAACAGCTAAAATTAGGAACAGACAACAGGAAAAGTCACAGCAACTTACCCATCAATTGCGCTATTAATAAATAACTAGAAAAAAATTGATGTGTGGTTCCCCTGTATTTTTGATAACCAGCCAGGCAAAACTGACAGCTGCAGACTGTAACCTTAAGTTGTCAGCGTGAGCAAGGCAGGTTACCTAGAACAGAGGGGTCCTCACGCTGTTTTTTAAAAATAATTTAAATAAATAATTTTTTAAAATGGTGTGGGGTCTCCCCCCTTTTTTGACAACCAGCCAAGCTAAAGCTGACAGATGGGGGCTGGTATTCTCAGGCTAGAAAGGGGCCATGGATATTTGCACCCCCCAGCCTAAAAATAGGAGCCTGCAGCTGCCCCAGAAAAAGTGCATCTATTAGGTATGCCAATTCTGGTGCTTTGCCCTGCTCTTCCCACTTGCTCTGTATCGATGGCAAGAGGGGTTCATATTTGTGGGTTTGAAAGATACCAATACAGTTGAAAGCAATAATGGAGAGATAGTGTCAGATGACGCTCCTTCCCTCATCATTCCCCTCTGCCTCTGACACAGAGTGTGCAATGATGTCACTTCATCGCACACCATATTGTGTGCCGGATTAGGTATGTCGCCTGATGAACTGACTGTAGGAGAAACGCATCAAGCTTTGCATACTTAATATCTAGAGGCTATTAAATGATAGCTTTTAGAAACTTGCACACTTACCGTAATATATAGAGGCTATTACACCATAGTTTTCTGTGAAGAACCTATTATAGTTACTGATGAGTGAGTATACTCATTGCTCGGGTTTTCCCGAGCATGCTTGGGTGGTCTCCGAGTATTTGTGAGTGCTCAAAGATTTAGTTTTTTAGGAGATTTTTTAGTTTTTGTCCACACAGCTGCATGATTTGCGGCCACTAGACAGCCTGAATACATGTGGGGATTCCCTAAGAACCAGGCAACCCCCACATGTACTCAGGCTGGCTAGTAGCCATAAATCATGCAGCTGCTTCGACAAAAACTAAATCTCCGAGCAGTCACAAATACTCAGAGACCACCCGAGCATGCCCGGGGAAACCCAAGCAACAAGTATACTCGCTCATCACTAATTATGGTATGACAATACAAGAACTAGAAAAACAGAGAAGCACATTCAGCATATACTGTAGGTTCTGGGTGCAGAAAAAAGCTCCCACAGATATATACCAAACCTTGTATATAGTAGTCCAAAGAACTGGAGCAGCACACCACTATTTGTGAATAAGGAGCTGTTTTATTTAGCCCATGGCGGCGATGTTTCGGTTCAATACAGCGAACCTTTTTCAAGCATCGAACCAAGTGCACAAGATTTCCTTTTCCCTCAAGTTGGTTTGTCGCTGTGGAAGCACACGTGTTTTCTGCTTTTTCTCTCTTTTTACTGCACTGGTGCCTCCCGCTTCCTCTTCTAATCCTCTTGCTTGATCATCCAGTATGTATGTGCCTCTTGTTACTCTTGAGCTTATCTTTTTGCCCATAACCAATATGGCATTGGAGCTCGTAAAGTTGCTATTGAGCACTCACAAGTAAGCGCTTTCACTTTTGCATTTGGACAGTCTTCTTTTGACATGCGCACTCAACATTACAGGACGCCGTGACATGTGTGTGACATCGTTTGCTGTGGGGTAGGTCATGGAGCTGATTCATGATCAATTATAATGATGTACATCTGTGTATCTATTGTCAATTAGGGGGCTGTGATGTGCACTGTATGTGATTTTGTATGTTTGCACATTGGCACTGCACTCTATGAGATTTATGCTGAATCGCATAGCACTCTGCACTTTTTGTATATTTCACATAATGAAGGTTAATGCCCTTCCTTTTACTAATCTTGTTAAATATGTTTAATTATGCATATTCTTTAAATATCCAACCCTGTGCACTTTGTTCACTGCTTGAAAAAGGTTTGCTTCATTGAACCGAAACGTCGCCGTCATGGGCTAAATGAAACAGCTCCTTATTCACAAACAGCGGTGTGCTGCTCCCGTTCTTTGGACTACTAATTATGGTATGATAAAGATATATCTGTTTATCGTTAGATATCTTATTTTTAATGTGCATTTTTTGTCATGGGGAAGTTGCTCTCTAAAACTTGTTAAGAGAGCATTTATGCCGATACTTTATGGTCTTTGACTATAGAATATACCAGTACATCCTGCTGTGTCCTTTGATGCGACTACATCTTAAGGGTGCACATGCAGCTTTTTGAGCCTTGCGTGGCTTGAATTTTCAGCTTAATGACCTATTTGCATAATACTTATGTTAAATATACCCCCTTCAACGATAGGGCCATATAGGGCACAATAGGGGTAATCGACAGTGGGAAGGGTCATCATCTGCACAGGTTTTAGGGTTCCAACCTCTGCAGCAAGGTAGAGTAACGCCAGTGTTTTACTAAAGTTCTCCTAGGCAACTCTCTGACATCCATTGCATATGCTAGTTTTCTCTATTTTTGAGTTGTTTGGGTATAAGACTACTGTACATCATATAAAGTGTATTTGGCCACTACAGCAACCTGGTACACAGACTTTGTATCCAATAATATTGGTGGCCATTCTCTCTCCTCCCCCAAAGAACGTCACCCCTTTATCTATGGGTCAGAAGGCTCTTTATTACTATTAGGTTCAATATTTGTGAATAGGTGTAATTTATATGTTCATATTTTTTCAGTTGACCTAGATAATTGGGAATAGGTGCAGTATACATGCTTGTTTGCCCTACATACACCTTGCTTCCCTATTTTTGCCCTCTTTTTTCTCCTCACTATCAGAAATATAGATTAGAATGCACACCTATTACACTTTTTATATTTTCTGAATCATTGTATTTGTTGTTTGGGCTTTTTCCTCCCCCTCACTTTAGGGCCTATTAGGGCATAATACGGAGAGTCAACGGTGAGTTGGAGCGCCACAGCTCAGGTTATAGGGTGCCAACTTCCACAGCCATGTACTATAAGGGACTTGCATTATATTGTAACGAGGACTATGGGAAATTCATCATACTATATGAAGAACTGTGGGGCACATTATACTATGGGGAGTGCATTGTACTACATGAAGGACTATGAGAGGAGCATTATACTATTAGAAGTACTATGAGGAGTGCATTATAGTATATGGAGGACTGAGGAGTGTATTATACTATATGAAGGACTGTATTTTAATATATAGAGGACTATAGGGAGTGTATTATGCTATATGGGGGACTATAGGGAGTGTGTTATATTATATGGAGTACTATGGGTAGTGTATTAAACTATATGGAGGACTATGGAGAGTGTATTATACTATTTTGAGGACTATGGAGAGTGTATTATACAACATGGAGTACTGTGGTGCTCATTATACTATATGATACTATGTGGAGGATTATGAAGAGTGCATTTGACTTTATGGTGGACTATGGGGCACATTATATGATATGGAGGACTATGGGGCGTGCATTATACAATATGAAGGACTGTGGTGCACATCATACTATATAACATAGTAACATAGTTATTAAGGTTGAAGGAAGACTTTAAGTCCATCTAGTTCAACCCATAGCCTAAACTAAAGGTACCTTCACACGAAACGACATTATAACGATATCGCTAGCAATCCGTGACGTTGCAGCGTCCTCGCTAGCGATATCGTTTCGTTTGACACGCAGCAGCGATCAGGATCCTGCTGTGATGTCGCTGGTCGCTGAATAAAGTCCAGAACTTTATTTGGTCGTCCGATCGCTGTGTATCGTTGTGTTTGAAAGCAAAAGCAACGATACCAGCGATATTTTACACTGGTAACCAGGGTAAACATCGGGTTACTAAGCGCAGGGCCGCGCTTAGTTACCCGATGTTTACCCTGGTTACTAGCGTAAAATGTAAAAAAAACAAACAGCACATACTCACATTGCGTCCCCTGCAGTCTGCTTCCTCCTCTGACTCAGCGCCGCAAAGTGAAAGTGAAAGCAGCACAGCGGTGACGTCACCGCTCTGCTCTCACTGTACGGCGCTCAGTCAGTCAGGAAGTGGACGCAGGGGGACGTGAATGTAAGTATGTGCTGTTTGTTTTTTTTAGATTTTACGCTGGTAACCAGGGTAAACATCGGGTTACTAAGCGCGGCCCTGCGCTTAGTTACCCGATGTTTACCCTGGTTACCAGGGGACCTCGGCATAGTTGATCGCTGGAGAGCGGTCTGTGTGACAGCTCTCCAGCGACCAAACAGCGACGCTGCAGCGATCGACATCGTTGTCGCTATCGCTGCAGCGTCGCTTCGTGTGAAGGTACCTTAACATGCCCTAACATGTTGATCCAGAGGAAAGCAAAAAAAACCCATGTGGCAAAGAGTAAGCTCCACATTGGGGAAAAAAATTCCTTCCCAACCCCACATACGGCAATCAGACTAGTTCCCTGGATCAAGGCCCTATCAAGGAATCTAATATATATAACCTGTAACATTATACTTTTCAAGAAAGGCATCCAGTCCCCTCTTAAATTTAAGTAATGAATCACTCATTACAACATCATATGGCAGAGATTTACATAGTCTCACTGCTCTTACAGTAAAGAACCTGTGTCTTGTGTTATGCTTAAACCTTCTTTCCTCCAGACGTAGAGGATGCCCCCTTGTCCCTGTCTCAGGTCTGTGATTTAAAATATCATCAGAAAGGTCTTTGTACTGTCCCCTCATATACTTATACATTAAGTATGGTGGACTATGCAGTGCATTATACTATATGGAGTACTATGGGGTGCATTATACTATATGGAGTACAATGGGGTGCATTATGCTATGTGGAGGACTATGAGGAGTATATTATACTAAACAAGCAAAATGGTACCTATTCATCGAGTGATTGGATTATTTATGCTGGAACAAAAATAATTGTTCTCAGCATCACATCGCCCGGTGAAAACTGCAGATAAGCTGCTGATATCATGATACTGTATGGGGACAGATTGATCTATTAATGATTGCTCTGTCCTCTGTCTCTGTCATTATTGTTCCTCAGCCGGAGTAAAGAGGCTGGGAAATGAGCATAGAATGACTTCAACATTGTCCTAGACTCAGCACATGTAAATACAACCAAAATGCTTCTATGTGATGTGCAATATGTTAACATTTGGGGCCCCATTTTAAATTTCTGCCCAAGGCCTCATTTTGCATGAAACCGGCCCTGCTAGTCACTGAGGCTGAGATTGCAGCAGCTCATTACTCAGTGGTTCTCAGCCTCGACGGTCGCATCTTGGCACTATAAAGGTTGAAAACTGTTTATTTATCCCCAGACGGATTACAGCATGGGACAGAACGAGGGACAGGTGAGGGATATGTTTTTTTTTTAATTACAGAAGAGTATGGCTTCAGTGGAATGGGATGTGAGTATGGTTGAATTTAGATTCATTAAAGGAGTATCAGTCTTTTATATAAAGGACTTTATTCTGGCTGTGTGTTTATTTACAATCTAACTACAGGATTAGTAATGTATAGATGTCTAATAGACGCCTCTCTGTTATTAACCCATGGGCTTATTGTCTCCGTACAATACAAAGGTGGCATCAATCCCATAAATATGAACCCCACAGGCAAGTGGGAAGAGTTGGGCAAAGAGCCACAATCGGGGCATCTAATAGATGCACCTTTTCTGTGGCCACTGCGGTCAGCTATTGTTAGGCGTGTGGGGCCAATATCCAAGGCCCCTTACCAGATTGAGAATACCAGCCCCCAGATGTCAGCTATAGCTTGGCTAGTTGTCAAAAATAGAGGGGTCCCACGCCATTTTTTTAAATTATTTATTTAAATCATTGAAAAGTATGATGTGGGGACCCCTCTATTTTTGATAACCAGCCTTACTGAGGGTTGCAGCTGGCAATTGTCAGTTTTGCTTGGCTGGATATCAAAAATACAGGGAAACCCCATGTAATTTTTTTTGTGGGGAGCGGTCGGCTTTCTTCAGCTATTTATGAAAATTACCGGGAGCCCTCTCTGTTCATTTTTTTTATTTATTAACAAGTTCTGTAAAATACACACCCAAGGTGACCCTAGTTTGCAGCCTTCAGGTGTTCCAGCAGCTGGAAACATCAGTAAAATGTCCCTCAAACTTTCATTTAAGGTTTCCAGGCTTCACCTGATATGTTACCTGAGTTTAAGCCACTGGGTCTCACTGTAGCTCCAGTGCCTGACTGTTGAATGCCGGAGGGCCAAGTGCTGGACTTGTGGACGTTCATCAGTCCGGCACTGGCACTTGCAAAGCAAGAGAATGAGTTGTTATGAACTCAGGTGACCTTGCTGTTCTTGTTGACAATTTAAAAAGTAATTGAAAAAACCTTATGGGTGTGCACCGTAATTTTCATAATCAGCGGAGGGAAAGCCGACGGCTGGGGGCTGATGTTAATATTCTGGAAAAGAGGCAATATTCATAAAGGTTCCCTTGCTATTAATATCAGCTCACAGCTATATACTTATCCTTTCCTGGATTTTAAAACAAGGAACTCCCCCTCAAAAAATGATATAGGGTCCCCGGGATAGTAAGTCCGAGGTCAGATCCTGCGATTTGATGCAGGCTCCGGCGGTGAGCCCGCATCAAAGCCGGGACATGTCAGCTGTTTTGAACAGCTGACATGTGCCCGCAATAGCGGCGGGTGAAATCGTGATTCACCCGCCACTATTAACTAGATAAATGCCGCTGTCAAACGCAGACAGCAGCATTTAACCGGCTCTTCCGGCCAGGCGGCCGGAAATGAGCGCATCGCTGACCCCTGTCACATGATCGGGGGTCATCGATGCTTCTGCAGAGTCCTTGAGACCTCTATGGTTACTGATCGCCGGTAGCTGTGAGTACCACTCTGTGGTCGGCGCTCATAGCACACCTGCATTTCTGCTGCAAAGCAGCGATCTAATGATCGCTGCTATGTACCAGAGCCAATCGCGTTGTGCCAGCTTCTAGCCTCCCATGGGGACTATTGAAGCATGGCAAAAGAAAAAAAAAAAAAAATTAAAAAAAGTGAAAAAAATAAAAAAAATAAAAGTTTAAATCACCCCCCTTTCACCCCAATCAAAATAAATCAATAAAAAAAAAATCAAACCTACACTTATTTATCGCCACGTTCAGAATCGCCCGTTCTATCAATAAAAAAAAGCATTAACCTGATCGCTAAACGGCGTAGCGAGAAAAAAAATTTAAATGCCAGAATTACGTTTTTTTGGTCACCGCGACATTTCATTAAAATGCAATAACGGGCGATCAAAAGAATGTATCTGCACCGAAATGGTATCATTAAAAACACCAGCTCAGCACGCAAAAAATAAGCCATCAACCAACCCCAGATCATGAAAAATGGAGACGCTACGCTATCGGAAATGGCGCAATTTTTTTTTTTTAGCAAAGTTTGGAATTTTTTTTCACCACTTAGATAAAAAATAACCTAGTCATGTTTGGTGTCTATGAACTCTTACTGACCTGGAGAATCATAATAGCAGGTCAGTTTTAGCATTTAGTGAACCTAGCAAAAAAGCCAAACAAAAAACGAGTGTGGGACTGCACTTTTTTTGCAATTTCACCGCACTTGGAATTTTTTTCCTGTTTTCTGTTACATGACAAGGTAAAACCAATGATGACATTCAAAAGTACAACTCCTCCCACAAAAAATAAGCCCTCATATGGCCATATTAATGGAAAAATAAAAAAGTTATGGCTCTGGGAAGGAGGGGAGCGAAAAATGAACACGGAAAAATGGAAAATCCAAAGGTCATGAAGGGGTTAATAACCAGCAAAGGCTAGGCAGACAGATATTAATAATCTAGGAATGGGCCATGGATATGGCCCCTCCCAGACTAAAAACATCAGCTCTCAGCAGCCCCCAAAATGACGCATCCATAAGATGTTCCAAATTTGCCACTTAGCCTAGCTCTTCCCACTTACCCTGGTGTGGTGAAAAGTGAGGTGATTGATGGGGGTTGACATCACCTTTGTGTTGTCAGACTCCTTTATACAAGCCCAGTACACACAAGCCAATGTCACCTTTAACATAACTGAACTAATAAACAACAATATTCCTCACCTGTTCGCAGAGGAGATAGTGCTCCATTTGTCCAGCAGCGGGTCTATGTAGCTCTGTTTCATCTAGGCTGCATTGTTGCATAATGCGACTATACAGCCTGCCATCCATCAGACACACTGAGCAGCGTGTTTTATTGCTGCTCAGTTCTCACTGTGACTTTTATGACCTGACTGATGTCACCACGAGCGTGAGAAAGTTCTCATGCTCACTGTGAGGTCAGTCAGGTCATAGAAGTTCATCGCAAGATACTAAGCAGCAGTAGAACAGTACCGTTGATTCCCAGGCGCTGGTATGTGTCACACTGACGACATAGAAATGTCATCCATGTGTCATTAGTGTGAATGTGTGCAGAATAATTTGTGGCTCGTGCTTCTACCGGAAACACTGAAGACTGAAATAGCCTTTAATAAACTCAGTCATTTACCAAACGTTTGCAGACTTTTGCCGATTTTTAATGAAAAAAGCTTGAGAATCCAAACACGAATCCGAATGTGCCACGTTTGTGCCGAATTTGAGATTGGCGTACATTTTCTGAACAATTTAGCTCATCTGTGACCATTAGAATTGTACTAAAAATAATCACCTGACAGATTCCTTTTAACTGCAGTGCTGATCATGTATCACTAGATGGTTTAGGTGAGGTCGGTGGTAGATTTTGCATTTGGATTCACGAAATTCAAGTTACATCTCCTGTGTCCAGAAAGATAAATTGTGCTCAAACCTAAAAAAATATAAAATTGTACAGAAATATGACAGTAATGTTATATCTGAACGTTACAGCCAACAATGAACAAAGAAGAGGTCTATATGCTGTCCAACTAATACCAACATACAGTGCACAGATAAGAAAAATATGCATTATCCAAATAATACCATCATACAGTTCACAAAGAAGAGGACTATACACTGTCCACAGATAAAAGGACTATGCTGGAGGAAACCATATGGATTTTGCTCCATTTGCCCTGCTATAATGGCTTTATTTAGTAAATTGCATTAAGAGGCTTCAAATATCAAAAGTCTAAAGTTATGTCTGTATGAAATTATTGGAAGCCACATCAACTCTTTAGCTTCAGTCCCATATTTATCAGTAATGTCCCATATTTACCTTAACCATTGTGTCTGTGCATCTTAGGTTCTATCTGAAACATAAAATAAAAAAGAACATTTTGGCAATGACATTTTTTGTAACTTTAATTTATTTTGTTAAAGTTAAAGGTAATCTGTAGCTCTGTGCAGACAATATTATTATGTTATTATTAAATTATTATTGTAATCCTGCCCTATGTAAATAAATCTCTTTGAGGGGCAATACCAAAACACAACCCATATAATCCTGCGTCCAGAGATAGTAGAGTTTTGGAATAGACAAGAATGGCCACAAAATTACAATAAGTCACCAACTAAGTCAATTGTTAATAATTCCTTGTGAATACACTACCTTTAAGTCTGAAAGTCAGGATGATATGAAAAAACAAAGCTAGAGTCAGTAAAATACTCGTGGTGGCCACCCGGATCCAGAAGACTTGACATGTAGAATCAAAAAATCCATGGAGCTCATCTGCAATGAGATCACAAGATCACAACCCAAGGAAATAAAGATAATACATTATCCTAAAATTCTATTTTGATAGTCATCATTTTTGGTCTTCTAGACAGATCCCAAGAACGGGCTATTACCCATACAGATGCTCACCTTTCCTACTGCATTGACTCATCCTGGAATATGGACTATTTGTAACCATATTGGAGATGGAAATTTGTAGAAGTGGTTCCTTGATGGTCAACTTATTGTAAAAATTCTTCTAAATTCTGTAAACTGAGACCTTTCTAACACATGAGATCACCTAATAATGTTTGGTAGTGATTTTCTAGGTCACACATTGTATCTGAGGGAAAAGGTTGTTAATCATCCAAACCTTGGAGATTGGAGATTTACAATCTTTGGTTGCTAGGGATGTTCAATATTTCTACCAAATTTAATACCTACACATAGGACATAAATGGGTAGATAATCTGTAATGGTATCTGCTCTCAATTGCTTTCTAAAAAGTAGGAATGGTTAGCTTTGAATTGGAAAATATACGGTTCAGTCAGTTGAATTTAATAATTTTGTTAAATGAATTCCATATCCAGGATACATTTTTAAGTTACTTTTTTCTGGTATTACCCAGTGGACACTGATAGGAGATGAACTAAGCCAAACTTCACAGGTGACCTTCTCTCTGTGGTTCCAATTGTCTCCAGGAAGTGAGATGAAGTTCGTAATTGTCCATGTTCTGTTTGACTCCATTTTGGAGACCGTCCGGCCCTTGTGTTGTCTTCTGGAAACGTTCCAGGTTATATGAACTGTTTCACGAACCTCAAATACCACACAAACCAGTTGCAATAAGGTATGAGAACGCTGAGGCTGAAGAGGAGCAAGAATGTGGACTGAGCTTCTTGAGGTGGACCTGTCTACACATGGAATAATAGCATGTAGTGATAGTGAGAAGACAAAATAATTAGCTCTTATCTGTAGATATAAAAACGTCATGTTATTACAGGACATTGGCATGTAATTTGACTTTTACTACATGCAAAGGAGAGCATCTTGCTTAGTTTGGGAACCTTTCCAAATTTTGCATATTTTTGCATAAATTTGACAAAAACTATATCAGATTTTCATACGAGTCCTAAAGTAAGGCTTTTATACAATAGGTTATTACCATCCTGATTTGGGTACACCTTGACGCTGGAGGGATGTCTTTTAAACTTTTATGCTTTTAAATAGTTTTACTAATAGCCATGTTTCATTTATATGAACTATTGCTTTTACTTATTTACTCCCAGCAGGGAATATGTTAATTTTGTTTCGGTTTTAGGTTTTGTCTGTTTAATGGTCAGTGTGAACAAGTTCCTATATTTTGCATGCATACCAACTAGTGATGAGCAAACATGCTCGAATAAAGTGTTACCTAAGCATACTCGGCTGCCAACCTAGTGTCCGTGGTGTGCGTGAATAATATGTTTGAATCCCCCAGCTGCATATCTCACAGCTGTTAGACAGATGCAAAACATGCAGCAATTGCATAACAAGCAGGCAATACAAGCATGTGTTGTGGCTTTCAAACAGCCATGAGACATGCAGTCACAGGGACTCAAACAAATTTTTTGAGCACGCCGAAACTCTCGGTTAGCACCCAAGCATGCTCAGATAAGACACGTTCACTCATCACTAATACCAACTTATTTTCCAGTTGATATTTTTCAGTTACGTTTCACTTAGTGAAGGTAAAGGTACAGCCTCCCTTTTTTTCAGCTGGATATTATGTTTATCCATATTCAGGACCTGGTCCTACTCAGACCTTATTCAGATTGATGTCACTTTAACATGGTAAGGATTTAATACTAGAGGTTATGACCATCCCAATTTGGGTACACCTTGATGCTGGTGTGATGACTTTTATGCTTTCTTAATCAAAAACAGTGTTTATCAGTTAACCTACTTATGGTAATTTATATGCGCTATTGCTTTTACTTATTTACTTACAGCAGGGTATATGTTCATTTTGTTTATATCTTAGGTTGAGTCCTAAAGTAGATAAAAATAACCAAATAAAAAAAAATATACACTTTTCAATTTTTGTAAATAGATATACTGCTCCAAAATCAGAAGTCTAGAAGTAGCAAAAGTAGGTGTTCTTTTGTTTTCAGCATTTGGTGTGACCGTCTTGTGCATGTAAATGTTTCCGGTAATTATTGATTAGTCTTGCTTATCAACTTGGAGGAATTTTAGTACTTACCCCCCTATAAAACAGCTGTATCTCTTCTTCTGGGGTGCCTCTCCCAGTAGCTGCTCAATTTAGGTCCTCACACAATATTTACAACAGATTAATTTCAGGACTGTGACTTGCCCATCCCAAAATATTACTTTTTTTTCTGTAGACATTCTTTTGTAGAATGATTTGTGTGTTTTGAGTTGTCTTGCTGCCTGAACCATGTTCTCTTGAAATTCAGCTCATGGACAGTTGTCCTGGCATTTTCTATTAGATTTTGGTGGTATGGTTCAGAATTTATTGTTCCTTTAGTGATATCGGTCGTACTGGCCCAGATGTAGCAAAACAGGCCTCAGCTAAGATATGATCTTCACTGTATTTCACAGATGGTAAGACGTTTTGCTGCTGTAATGCATTGTTTTCCTTTCTCCAAACATAACACTTCTCTTTTAACTAAAAAGCTCTATTTTAGTCTCATCAGTCCACAAAACATTGTTGCAACAGACTTGTGACTTCTCTTTTTGGAGAGCAGTGGTTTTGTCCCTAAGATGTTACCATGCACAGCATTGTTATTCAGTGTCCTTGTGATGGTGGACTCATGAATATTAACACTAGTTAATGTGAGAGAGGCCTTAAGTTGCTCAGAGTTACCTGGGGTTCTGTTGCAAGCTTGAGGACTATTATAATCCTTGCTTTTGGGAGAGATCTTCATTGGTTGACCATTCTTGGGAAGGGTAATAGTCCTTAGTTTCCTCCATTTGAACACAGACTGTGCGACTGTTCATGGGTGGAGTACATTCTCTTTAAAGATGATTTTGTAAACTTTTCCAGCCTGATGAGTAACAACAAATCTTCTCATGCTTGTACCATGATACAGTTCTATAAATGTGTTGTGAAGATCATACTTTGATACATCCCTTTTCTTTAAATAAAACAGGTCACCCATTCACACATACGGTAATTATCATTCCATTGATTGAAAACAGCAGTCTTTAATTTCACCTTCAAATTATTTGCTAATCCTGAAGGTTCACCTACTTTTGCCACACTCAGACATGTGATATTGGGTCATTTTTCTAGTTAAAAAATAACAAAGTCTAACATTTTTTGACTCATTTGTTTTATTTGGTTATCTTTTTTAATCATCTTCTCAGACTTCTGTTTAATGTCTTAGGGTACCGTCACACAGTGCCATTTTGATCGCTACGACGGTACGATTCGTGACGTTCTAGCGATATCGTTACGATATCGCAGTGTCTGACACGCAGCAGCGATCAGGGATCCTGCTGAGAATCGTACGTCGTAGCAGATCGTATGGAACTTTCTTTCGTCGCTTGATCACCCGCTGACATCGCTGGATCGTTGTGTGTGACAGCGATCCAGCGATGTGTTCGCTTGTAACCAGGGTAAACATCGGGTAACTAAGCGCAGGGCCGCGCTTAGTAACCCGATGTTTACCGTGGTTACCAGCGTAAACGTAAAAAAAACAAACAGTACATACTCACATTCCGGTGTCTGTCCCCCGGCGTCTCAGCTTCTCTGCACTGTGAGCGCCTGCCGGCCGGAAAGCGAGAACAGCGGTGACGTCTGACGTCACCGCTCTGCTTTACGGCTATGGCGCTTACACAGTGGAGAGAAGCAGAACGCCGGGGGACAGACACCGGAATGTAAGTATGTACTGTTTGTTTTTTTTACGTTTACGCTGGTAACCAGGGTAAACATCGGGTTACTAAGCGCGGCCCTGCGCTTAGTAACCCGATGTTTACCCTGGTTACCCGGGGACTTCGGCATCGCTCCAGCGCCGTGATTGCAACGTGTGTGACCGCAGTCTACGACGCTGGAGCGATAACCATACGATCGCTGCGACGTCACGGATCGTGCCGTCGTAGCGATCAAAATGGCACTGTGTGACGGTACCCTTAATGTTTTCTCCATTTCTTACCTCCAGAATTCAGATATGATCCATTTCCAAAAATGTATTTACCAACATAATTAAATGCACAGAAATAAACCCCGGAGTCATTGTGTTGGCAATTAGATATGGCTAATTCGCTAACTCCTTTATCATATTTGCAGGTATATTTGTGTGTATTATTATCACTAAGACAACATTTCACAATAAGAAGCATTTCATTGAAGATCCTTTTCCTTTGAAACCAAAACATCTGAAGACCATTATCAGAATGTTCACAGGACACACAGGGAATGACTGCAATGGTATTAACTTCAGCTGAGATAACATTCAGTGGCTGATACACGACAAAGTGACTGGTGATCACTGAAAGACACAATAATCAACACATAAGTCATAGCTCTGTACAGAAATCATAATAAAGGACGATGACTTATGCAATGCCCTTTGAAACACTAGAGAACAAACTTACACTAATGGACCATGTATGAAAAATGCATATGTCTATGTGTAAAAAGGGATTTTTTGGCACCTTAGGCCCCAGTGCTACTGCCGCACATGTAGATTCCTCCTTCTACCATTTTGGATATCTTTCCTTAGTCATTGAATTGCAAATGAAAATAGATATAATCTGATGTGGTAAAAAAATTGACCCCTTCACAGCTGTCACTGTCTTTTGAAGACAGCAGCAAAGTGTTTTGACATTTCCTTGATGCTCTACAGTTCTTGGATTATAAAAGCACTTGGACGGTTAAAAAATAAATCAGTGGTTGAAAAGGATTCTTAGTGTGAAAACGATCATTTTGAATATTTTTCACTGAAATCTTTTTGTAAAGATTTTCTTTCACATTTGGAATTAAAATTATTTTTCAGACTCTGTTTTTATCAATCCTGTTTGTCCTCCATCTTTGTGCTCCTGCTGCACCCGAGGCAAATTACACAACAGTATCAAAGTATTTCAGAATATTAGACAACTAATCAGGCTCAAATGTGTTCATGTTCTAAAGTGGGAAAAATGGAAGTGAAAGGTCTAAAAAGTATTTAAAAATGTATCAAAATCCCAAAATAATTGAAAATGAAAAAAAAAATTCCCTGACAACCCCATTGAAATTACTTAATTTAAAAAAATAATATTGCCACAACTATAATGACCTGAACTAAATATTGACCATTTTATTAAATAATAATAATAATAATCTTTATTTTTATATAGTGCTACCATATTCCGCAGCGCTTTACACACATTATCATCGCTGTCCCCAATGGGGCTCACAATCTAAATTCCCTGTCAGTATGTCTTTGGAATGTGGGAGGAAACCGGAGTGCCCGGAGGAAACCCACGCAAACACGGAGAGAACATACAAACTCTTTGCACATGTTGTCCTTGGAGGGATTAAATGACATTAAAAAAAATAATAATTTCATTTTTTTTAATCCCATAAAAAAATGATGAACAAATCTTATGTGGGTCAAAATGAAACAAATGAAAACTCTGCTTGGCTTGCAAAAAGTAATCCTTCTAATGACTCATTCGCATGCCCGTTTTTCACATATACAGGAAAAAGAGACCGATTATTTTGATCGGACTTTGATCAGAGTGTTGCTCGTGTTTCATCAGCTTTTCTCGTGGAGAAAAAAAAATTATCTACCTTCTCCTTTCAATAATCTGTGAAAATTGAAACGCTCTCCGATAGCGTCCAAGTACGATTTTTTCCATGGATCTATAGACTTGCAGTGCAAATTTTTGTTCAACTCTTGGATGTAATTGGACAAGTCTCCATGATTTTCTGTGGACTGTTTAGTCCACAAAAAATCATGGACGTGAATGGCCCATTAGCCTGTCACAGGTATGAGTGCTATTCCACGGATATCACTCATACGAAAAAATCGGACACTGAATGAGCCCTGAGCACTCCAAAGTTAAGGATCTCAGAAATGGTGACACAAAAAAATGTTGGGTTTTTTTATTGTGCAAAAGTAAAAAATAATAACTTTTCACATTTGAAAAGCCATAATTGTAACATTATTAAATCAGAATCCCGAACAAAAAATCTACAAAACTGCGGAATTGCTTTTTTTTGTACTTACCCCCCAAATTAATAAATGCTAATCCATAAATTATATGTATCCCAAATCTCTAAAGGGGACATTAATAGATACAACGTGTCAAACAAAAATCAAGCCCTTTTAAAATTGTATCAATAAAAATGTAGAAATATTATGCCTTTTGATATAGGATGATAAAAAAATTTAAAAAGTTGTGGAATCTGTAAGACGCAAAATAAGTAGATCTTTAAGTGTCTAATGTAATATCTATTTGTTTTAAAATCATATTAATTTTATGGTCTCGATGCCTTGTCATTCACCAAATTGTCACACACAATATAAAATACATTAAAAAAAATCATATGGAAATGTTCAGTATTCAGTAAAAAAATCATAAACATTGCATATAATATAATAAAGATAAATTCACATTTCTTACCTTGTATGAAGAGGAGTATATAGACTACAGCCATATCTGCTGCTCAGCACAGGGATCCGGCACAAACTAGATATTGCTGCACATTGTACAGGTATATACTACCCATGTATGACCATATATAGACATAGCATTGGCTCCATCCATCTGACCACGGGAGGCACTACTAAACACGATCTTATCGCTTTCATCTCATCTACAGTTCTCAGACCTTGAATAAAAGGTTCTGTTATTCTGTTGTAAATATATATTGATATTGTTTTCAATAGTGCACAGATCTACAAAATATATCAAGAAAAGGGGACACAATTAATATAAAAAATATCAAAGGCTACCCAAAATTACTCTGTGCAAATTAATTTACTCAAAGACATAACACAAAATCATAACACATAGAATAATTTCTAGAGATGTGTGGATTGATCCATGGAGGATTAAGTTTGAGTCGAATTTGCTGAAATTAGCGCTTTTACGCTAATTTAAACATTTATAGATTTTATTTATGACTTGCCCCCCAGAAAATGTGCCCAGTGGGCTAATGACATTGTGCATTGCCCCTTGAGATTCCCTATATTGCCCTGCAGCAGATCCCAGATGAGCACAGTTTTTACAGTGAAGCCATTTTCCATATCCAGAATCACTAGGTAAGTCTCACTCTCTCCTATAGAGTGTAATCAATTATGGTGAGTGAGGTTCTCTCTCTCTCCTGCAAAGCGTATTCTCTTATTGCCAGTGAGGTCCTCTCTCTTGCAAAGTGTAAGTCCATATGGTCAGCAGTTATCTGTCTCTCGTAGAGTGTAAGCTCTTATGATCAACGGGCTTCTCTCTCTCCTGTAGAGTGGGGTTTTTTTCTCTCTCTCTCCTGTAGAGTGTAAGCTCCTATGGTCAGAGAGGTCCTCTGTCTCTCGTAGAGTGTAAGCTCTTTTTATCAGCATGGTTCTATTTTTCCTGTAGAATATAAGCTCTTACGGTCAGCGGAGTCCGCTCTCTCCTTCAGACAGTAATCTCTTATGGTCAGTGGGGGTTTTCTCTCTGTCCTTTAAAGTATAATCTCTTATGGTCTCTACTGCCAAGTGTAAGCTCTTATGATCAGCGGGGTCCCCTGTCTCTTGTAAAGTGTAAGCTCTTATGGTCAGCGGAGTCTGTTCTCTCCTGTAGAGTGTAAGCTTTTTTGATCAGCAGGGTCCCCTCTCTCTCGCAGTGTGTAAGCTCTTATGTTCAGCAGATTACTTTCTCTCTTCTAGAGTGTAAGCTCTTATGGTCAATGGGGTCTTCTATTTTCTTTATGTAGAATAAAAACACTTTTATGTAATCAGGGTCCATTTTTTTTCACACTCACTCTCTCTTTGAGAGTGTAAGCCATTACAGTCAAAGGGATCATCTCTCCCTGGGCCATCACAGATCAACTGTTCCCAGTGGACCACAATTTGCACTGCAGGGTCATTAGCCATCTCCTCAGTCCATGAGTAAGTGTTAGGTGTTGAGTTTGTGCCGCTGCACAGGGGGAATCTAGAACCATGTCTGCTGCTGTATCCCATTCTTCATCAGCCGCAGTGGAGCCTGCTCAGCTGAGACGTCGGTCCCAGCCTCTGGCTCAGCCTGATTCAGTGCAGGGTCAGTTTTCCCCCTTCTATTCTAGTTCTGTGTTGCAGTTCCATAGCAGTTTGTCCAGCCACACATATAAAAAAAAATTGTCTCCTGAATTCCTTCAATATGTGCAGCGTCCAAGAGCTTGCTCAGTGCTTGCAACGGTTAACTTTGGAAGTAGCCGACCTGCAACAGGAGTAATTACTCTAAAGCACGCTCTGAAGACCCTAAGGTAGGATTACCTGAGTTTTTTTCTTGTAAACGGCAGGAATTTTTTAAGTTTAAAAATGCATGTTTACTATATTTTCGGCTTAGACCCAGATCCTCTGGGAGTGAATTACAGCATGTGGGGATTATTATGTCTTTATTGCGAAATGAACCCCAAATCTGAGCATTTTGATTACATCCTGATGATCCTTGTTTGACATCAGTAGAAGCATTTTTTTCTGCTATGGGATTGTTATGTGATGATCCTGATCGGGTCACATCAGCTGAGGCAGAGCTCAGATGGCTTAAACAGGGTTGTGTTGATGCTGAGATGTATTGCACACAGTTCAAACGATGGTCCACAGAGGTCAGGTGGAATGATCCAGTGCTCAAGAGTCAGTTTTTAGCAGGTTTCAGTGAAAGAATTAAAGATTTGCTCATTGCATATCCTGCACCTGATACTTTGGAAACTGCTATGCAGTTGTATCTGTGTCTGTATCTGTGCGGATAGAAGATTGAGAGGCCGACAGAATGAAGAGAAGGCTCTTATAATGGTGAACCCCGTCACTCAGGAAAGCCCCGTCGACTGCGGAGAACCGATGCAACTTGGGGCGATGTCCTCTCGTTCACAGGAGAGGGAGAAGAGGCTTTCTGAAGGGCTATGCTTATACTGTGGTAAGCAGGGCCGGACTGGGACTAAAATTCAGCCCTGGCATTTGAAGTTACACAGGCCCACTTGTCACATGGTGACTGTATAATATCTTTGTACACTTGTAGGCAGGGCCGGTTTTAGGCAAAGTGGGGCCCTAGGCAAAGTTTAAAATGGGGCCCCAAAAGCTAACATATTCCACATCACACAGAAGCCTTTCTGTTGTATTTACGTGCGCTGAGTTCAGGCCGCTAAATGAGTTTGATCGACAATACGGAAGTTGTTCAACGCTTGTTTCCCGGCCTCTTTCCACCAGCTGAGGAATAATGATGGGACAGAACGATCACTAATAGATCACTAACAGATCACCATACAGTATCATGTTTTCAGCAGCACATCTACAGTTTACACTGGCAATGTGCTGCTGACAACAAGGCTTTTTGTTCCAGCAAAAACAATCTGAATATGCAGCATTTTACTTGTTTAGTAAAATACACCCCATAGTCCTCCATATATTATAATGTGCTCCATAGTCCTCCATATAGTATAATACACTACCTATAGTCCTCCATATATTAAAATACACTGCTCAGTCCTCAACATAGTATAATACACTCCTCATAGTCCTCCATATAGCATAATACACTCCTCATAGTGCTCCATATAGTATAATGCACCGCCACAGTCATCCATGTAGTACAATTCACTTCCCATAGTATAATGCACCCCATAGTTCTTCATATAGTATAACGTATTCCCCATAGTCCTCGATACAGTATCATGCAGCCCACATATAGTATAATACACCAACCACAGAGTATGTAACCCCCATAGAATATAATACAGCTCACCTCCCCATAATATATAATGTAGCCCCCCATAGAATATAATGCAGCCCCCCATAGTATAGAATATAATATACTCCCCATAGTATATAGCAAAGCCCGCATATTATATAGCACAAACCGCATAGTATACAGCACAGCCTGCATACTATAGCACAGCCCGTGTAGTAGATAACACAGCCCACAGAGCAGTATTCAGCACAGACCACACAGTTGTATACAGCACACTAGTATACAGCACAGCCCACGTAGAAGTATACAGCACAGTCCACACAGTAGTATACAGCACAGCCCAGAGTAATATATACAGCACAGCCCACAGAGTACTATATACAGCACAGCCCACAGAGAACTATATACAGCACAGCCCACAGAGAACTATATACAGCACAGCCCACAGAGAACTATATACAGCACAGCCCACAGAGAACTATATACAGCACAGCCCACAGAGAACTATATACAGCACAGCCCACAGAGTACTATATACAGCACAGCCCACAGAGTACTATATACAGCACAGCCCACAGAGTACTATATACAGCACAGCCCACAGAGTACTATATACAGCACAGCCCACAGAGTACTATATACAGCACAGCCCAGAGTACTATATACAGCACAGCCCACAGAGTACTATATACAGCACAGCCCACAGAGTACTATATACAGCACAGCCCACAGAGTACTATATACAGCACAGCCCACAGAGCAGTATATACAGCACAGCCCACAGAGTACTATATACAGCACAGCCCACAGAGTACTATATACAGCACAGCCCACAGAGTACTATATACAGCACAGCCCACAGAGTGCTATATACAGCACAGCCCACAGAGTACTATATACAGCACAGCCCACAGAGTACTATATACAGCACAGCCCACAGAGTACTATATACAGCACAGCCCACAGAGTACTATATACAGCACAGCCCACAGAGTACTATATACAGCACAGCCCACAGAGTACTATATACAGCACAGCCCACAGAGTACTATATACAGCACAGCCCACAGAGTACTATATACAGCACAGCCCACAGAGTACTATATACAGCACAGCCCACAGAGTACTATATACAGCACAGCCCACAGAGTACTATATATAGCACAGCCCACAGAGCAATATATACAGCACAGCCCAGAGTACTATATACAGCACAGCCCACAGAGTACTATATACAGCACAGCCCACAGAGTACTATATACAGCACAGCCCACAGAGTACTATATACAGCACAGCCCACAGAGTACTATATATAGCACAGCCCACAGAGCAATATATACAGCACAGCCCAGAGTACTATATACAGCACAGCCCACAGAGTACTATATACAGCACAGCCCACAGAGTACTATATACAGCACAGCCCACAGAGTACTATATACAGCACAGCCCACAGAGTACTATATACAGCACAGCCCACAGAGTACTATATACAGCACAGCCCACAGAGTACTATATACAGCACAGCCCACAGAGTACTATATACAGCACAGCCCACAGAGTACTATATACAGCACAGCCCACAGAGTACTATATATAGCACAGCCCACAGAGCAATATATACAGCACAGCCCAGAGTACTATATACAGCACAGCCCACAGAGTACTATATATAGCACAGCCCACAGAGTACTATATACAGCACAGCCCACAGAGTACTATATACAGCACAGCCCAGAGAGTACTACATACAGCACAGCCCACAGTGTACTATATATAGCACATAGCACACAGTAGTATACAGCACAGAGCACAGCCCACAGAGAACTATATACAGCCCACAGTAGTATACAGCACAGAGCACAGCCCACAGAGAACTATATACAGCCCACAGTGGTATACAGCACAGAGCACAGCCCACAGAGAACTATATACAGCCCACAGTGGTATACAGCACAGAGCACAGCCCACAGAGAACTATATACAGCCCACAGTGGTATACAGCACAGAGAACAGCCCACAGAGAACTATATACAGCCCACAGTAGTATACAGCACAGAGCACAGCCACAGAGTACTATATATAGCACAGTAGCATACAGCACAGAGCACAGCCACAGAGAACTATATACAGCCCACAGTAGTATACAGCACAGAGCACAGCCCACAGAGAACTATATACAGCCCACAGCAGTATACAGCACAGAGCACAGCCCACAGAGAACTATATACAGCCCACAGTAGTATACAGCACAGAGCACAGCCACAGAGAACTATATACAGCCCACAGTAGTATACAGCACAGAGCACAGCCCACAGAGAACTATATACAGCCCACAGTAGTATACAGCACAGAGCACAGCCACAGAGAACTATATACAGCCCACAGCAGTATACAGCACAGAGCACAGCCCAGAGAACTATATACAGCCCACAGTAGTATACAGCACAGAGCACAGCCACAGAGTACTATATATAGCACAGTAGTATACAGCACAGAGCACAGCCACAGAGTACTATATATAGCACAGTAGTATACAGCACAGAGCACAGCCCACATCTCTTCTCTTCCTCCACCCCCTCCCCTCACCTCCTCCGAGAATGGCCCCACAGTCCAGAAAAAAAAAAAAACTCTCCTCACCTCTCCTCTTGCCAGCGTTGCTTCCTGGTTCCTGCTCCTGTCTCAGCAGTGTGCAGTCTGCCCGGGACACAGCAGGTGCGCGATGATATGACGTCATCGCGCACCCGCAGTGTCAGAGGCAGAGCGGGGAATGATGGGAGAGGAGCGTCTGTAGACGCTCTCTCCTCCATCATTGAATTCAACTGTACCGGCGTCTATACGCCGGTATAGTTGAATGCGACGGCGGGGGGAGGCGGATCGAGCGGCCCACTACTGGCACCGGCCCTTCTGGCATTTGCCAGAAGTGCCCGATGGCCAGTCCGGCCCTGGTGGTAAGGCTGTGTTAGGACTGGCGGAATGCACCAAATAATAACACTGGTCAACAGCATTTTTGGTGCCAAAGATATTTCATCGAATTTAGGGTATTTTTGGGGTGCTGATTCTGAATATGTCATCAGTTTTGCCAGATTGGCTCAAGTTTTTGAGATTTTTGGTATCTTATTTATAGCACTTGTTGGTAAATGCGACGCATCATCTCATTAATTTCTTTGGATTAGTACTTGAACTGAGCAGTTCTCAATATAGTTTTGTGTTAATTAGTGTTCTAAAAGTTTGTTCATAGCTTGATTTTTGCACTAACTTTATGTTGTTGTCTGTTTTCCAGTGAAAAGCATGAACTCATCAAGAAGAAGTTGTCTTAACGATCCAGACTCATTCTGTTACATTTGTGGTGAATACACACTGCCAAAACATAGAAGAAACATAACAGACTTCGTAAAAAAAGTGTATTTTGCCTATTTTGGGGTTATGCTTGGGGACCAAGACAAGTTTTTGGCACCACACATAGTGTGCAAAGCATGTATTGAATTATTACGAAAATGGAGCAAAGGACAAAGAAAAAGCTTCAAATTTGGTGTTCCAATGGTGTGGAGAGAGCCAAAAAATCATCATGATGACTGTTATTTATGGTAAACACAGGTACAGGCACATCTTCACAATGAGGGACAGGCCTTCTTGCAGATTCCATGTTACTCCCATTTTCGTTTCTTATGCTTATTGAATCCTTGCACTTGCACTGCACAGAAATAACAGTCATCATGATGATTTTTTGGCTCTCTCCACACCATTGGAACACCAAATTTGAAGCTTTTTCTTTGTCCTTTGCTCCATTTTCGTAATAATTCGATACATGCTTTGCACACTATGTGTGGTGCCCAAAACTTGTCTTGGTCCCCAAGCATAACCCCAAAATAGGCAAAATACACTTTTTTTTACGAAGTCTGTTATGTTTCTTCTATGTTTTGGCAGTGTGTATTCACCACAAATGTAACAGAATGAGTCTGGATCGTTAAGACAACTTCTTCTTGATGAGTTCATGCTTTTCACTGGAAAACAGACAACAACATAAAGTTAGTGCAAAAATCAAGCTATGAACAAACTTTTAGAACACTAATTAACACAAAACTATATTGAGAACTGCTCAGTTCAAGTACTAATCCAAAGAAATTAATGAGATGATGCGTCGCATTTACCAACAAGTGCTATAAATAAGATACCAAAAATGTCAAAAACTTGAGCCAATCTGGCAAAACTGATAGCATATTCAGAATCAGCACCCCAAAAATACCCCAAATTCATTAAAATATTTTGGACACCAGAAAAAAATTTTTTTTTTGTTGACCTGTGTAATTAGAGAGGATATGAGGTGCGTTCGCAGTCTGAGGACACCTGCTGCTGACAGAAAGGACACCTGCTGCTCAGTAATGGCGGATTAGATGGTGGTATAATTTGAATACACATACGGGTTAGCTTCACCAGGTATGAAGGAAGCGAACCCTGTTGCATCACAGGACCGCAAAACCGCACAGAGAGCGCAAGTAAAGGGTCACAGAACTCTGTCCCAAGACATGGGGAAAGAGTTCCTTTAGACGTCTTACGCTCTACACTGTTACAGTGGTGTCTGAGATAGAACTGAACTAATAATAATAATTTATCGCACTAGAGTGTGTACAATACCGCTCTGGTGGATGCCGCTAACGACCCTAACGCACTGGCGGTTGTTTCTGAGAGATGCTGAATTGTGTGCTGGATGTGCAGAGTAGCACTGCCTGGCACTAGGTAACTTCCACCATTCGCAAGCAGGCAACAACATCAGAGATGGGAATGATTCGGAGCTTTCATCCATCAACAGGCATTCATCTATACACACACAAGTATATAAATTTACACTAGCGCATGGCCGAGTGGCCATGCAATCCTTTAATAGCAGTAATGCTCCGGGACCTTCCTGATGGTCCAATAGGAGCCGCAACAGGACCTGAGCATTTGACCCCCGACCTCCAATGGGAGGTCGTCCCATGGTCATGCTCAGTATGTGAAAAGCAGGACTTAGTCCCAGAAAGGCCTGCTTGTTGCTGATCAATGCTGGCTACAAAGGCAGAGCCTGAAAAGGCAGTGGTAACCATTCGCACAGTATCAGCTTGACCCAGACGCTGGGACCGATGTCTCCACTGAGCAGGTTCCACTGCAGCTGGAGGAGAATGGGAGGCCACAGTGGACATGGCTTGAGATTCCCACTGTGCAGTGGTGTGAATTCGACACCTAACATGGCCCCCTCCTCCTTGGGCTTCGCTACGTTCAAAGGCTGCAATGAGCAGGTTCCCAGGTTCTGTCCTCTGGGCCGTGACCCTTCCAGTCCACCAGATAATATTTTTTGCCATGTACCACCTTGCACCCCAAGATAGAGTTCACCTCGTACTCTTCGGTGGATGAACCCGATGTCCTGACAGATGACTCGGAAAACCGGGACGTATAGACAGGCTTTAAGAGGGATACATGAAAAGTGCTTGGAGGAAGAGCCAAATGGTAGACCACAGGGTTAACCTGTTCCAGAACCTTGAAAGTGCTTATGTAGCAAGGCGCATACTTAATGGACCTAACTCGCAGCTTGATGTTATGGACAGAGAGTGGCCAGGAGCAAAGGTCGGAGCGGGGCGCCGGTGTGCATTGGCAGAAACCCTCATTCTCTCCTGGGAGGCCCAGATGCCATCCTTGTGCGGTCCCAAATGTCACGTGCCTTCACCGCCCAGTCTGCCACCCTAGAATCGGTGGATGACATGGGCATGGTACAGGGACATGTGGATGCTGGCTGTAATTAAGGAGGAATGAGGTCTACCTGGTTATGGCGTTGTTCAAAGCAAATTCTGCCCATGATAGCAAAGATGCCCAGTCATCCTGCCTGGCGGAGACAAAATGTCGCAGGTATGTAACCAGAGTCTGGTTGGCCCTCTCTACCAACCCATTAATCTCGGGTTGGTACACAGAAAAGAGATTCAGCTCAATGCTGAGTAAACAACAGAGCTCTCTCCAGAACCGAGACACAAACTGGGGACCTCGGTCACTGACAATTTTCTGAGGCATGCCATGTAGATTGAAAACATGTGTAAGAGTCAGCCTGTCAGCATTTTCAGCTGACAGGCAGATGCGCTTATCTGTTATAATTCCACCAGTGGCACTTAACACCCTCTCTGACAGAACGCTAGCAGCAGGGCAGGTCAGGACCTCCAAGGCGTAGAGAGCAAGTTCATGCCACGTGTCCAGCTTGGATATCCAACAATTAAAAGGCACAGAGGACATTTGTACGATCTGCAAGGTACTCCCTCGACATCTTCCCAAACATTGCACTTCTTGTGACAGCACCCCTTGCCTCTGTGCCGCCAAGATGGGAGGGTCTGAGAAATCTGTCCCAGAACTTGGTCATTGTTCCCCTGCCTGAGCTGGATTGTACTTCTGTCTCTCTCACTTGGAGTCCTTGATTGTACAATAAACTCTGACGTCTGCTGCCAGCGTTCTCACATGGGAATTTTCTAAGTAATTCTACTACAAGGGCCCTGTGGTACTGCAACATTTTAGTACACCTCTCTGCCTCAGGCAGAAGAGATTGAAAGTTCCCCTTGTAGCGTGGGTCTAGAAGTGTCACCAACCAGTAATGAGTGTCACCCAAAATTTTGATAATCCGAGGGTCACGTGAAATGCAGCGCAACATAAAGTCAGCCATGCGTGCCAGACTGCTAACAGGCAAGACTTCCGTGTCCTCCCCAACAGGATGACTGACGAAGCTGTCCTCCTCTTCCCCATCCTCATCCTCCTCATCCTCATCCTCCTCCTTCCTGTCCTCAGGCCATCCCCGCTAAACAGAAGCTAAAACAGATGTGTTTGTAGTACCATCTATAGCACATGAAAGTATCTCCTGTTCTTCCTCCTCCTACTCATTGCCTACCAAACCACGTTGAGAAGACATGAGGCTGGGCTGAGTGTAATCCCCTTGTATGTTTCCTTGCTCCATGTCCTCGTGCTCTGCCTGCAATGCATCCTCTTTGATTGTGAGCAGAGAGTTTTTCAGAATGCTGACAAGCGAGATGGTGATGCTAATTATGGTGTCATCGCCACTCACCATCTTGGTGCAGTCCTCAAAGTTTTGGAGGATGTTACATATGTTTGACATCCATGTCCACTCCTGAGGTCTTATGTGTGGAGTCTGACCTGAAATTCGATGGCCTTGTTGATGTTGGTAGTCAACAACCGCCCTCTTCTGCTCACAAATCCTTTCCATCATATGCAGCCTAGAGTTCCAGCGCGTGGGGACATCACACAACAGTCGGTGAGCTGGAAGCTGAAAATGTTGCTGAAGCACGGCATGGGTGGCTGAAGGTGTAGCTGATTTTCTAAAATGGGCAGACAGATGGCGTACTTTCACTAGCAGATCCAGCAGCTCCGGGTAGCTTTTAAGAAAACATTGAACTACAACATTAAGCGCATGGGCCAAGCAAGGTACGTGTGTGAGCTCACCTTGCCTCAGAGCCACCACCAGGTTACGGCCATTGTCACACACAACCAGGCCTGGCTTTAGGTTCAGCAGTGCCATCCAAACATCTGACTGCTCTTTTGGAGCTGTCCACAACTCTTCCGCATTGTGCGGTTTGTCACCTATGCAGATTAGCTTCAGCACAGCCTGTTGCCACTTGGCTGAGGCAGTGCTGCAGTGCTTCCTGCTTCTGACTGATGTGTTGATTTCAGAGATGGAGGATGAAGAGGAGGAGGAGGAGGTGCAGGAGCTGTATACTGTGGGGGCAACCCTGATTGACGTAGGCCCAGCAATCCTCAACGTGGGGAGTGGGGAGGATGTGTTCCATCCCAAGGTCCGACTGGGTCCTGGCTTCCACTATGTTAACACAGTGTGCCATCATTGAGATGTACCGTCCCTGCCCACAAGCACTTGTCCACGTGTCCGTGGTTAGGTGAACTTTCCCAGTAACAGCATTGTTGTGGGCACGGGTAATGTTGTGGGAAACATGCTGGTGTAATGCCGGTATGGCACACCGGAAGAAATAGTGGCAACTGGGAACCGAGTACCTTGGGACGGCCACCATCATCAGGTTGCAGAAAGCTTCCGTCTCAACAAGCCTAAAAGGCAGCATTTCTAGCGCAAGCAGAAGAGAAATATTAGAATTAAGGACTGTGGGGCGTTGGCTGGGTATTTCTGCTTGCGTTCCAAAGACTGGGTTATAGACAACTGAACGCTGTGCTGCGACAAGGACATGGAGGCGTTTGCTGATCTTGCTGCTTGACTGTGGGCCACAACAGGTGCAGGGCTAGAGGCATCTTCACATATACGGTGTACTGGGGATTGGCTTCTATGCAAAACAGTGGAAGAAACAGTGGTGTGACCAGCAGGCAGTAGTCCTGGAGCCTTGGGTTCGGCCCACAAAGTCGGGTGCTTTGCTTGCATGTGCCTGATCATGCTTGTGGTGGTCAGGCTGGTTGTTTTGCTACCCCTGCTGATGCGGGCATGGCAGATGCTGCAAATGGCCTGTTTTGGGTTATCGGCAGAGTTTTTAAAAAATAGCCAGACTCTGGAAGATCTAACAGTTGGAATGGCAACTTCACTCATGTTGGTGTTACAGGGAATGGATGCACACCTTCTGTCTGTGGCCACCACACTGCTTCTTCCTGCCTGTTGGGGGGATATGCCTCCTTCCCCATTTGTTCTGCTGTCCTCCTGCCAGGTTGGGTCAGTCACTATGTCATCCACCACATTGTCTTCCACATCTGCACCCTGCCCCTCCTCCTGACTTTCTGGCAATTGTGTCTCATCATCGTCCACCTCTTGTGACACTTTCCCAACATCGCCTTCATGTGACTGAGATTGGTCAAAGCTTTGGGCAGCTCTACATGCGCTCTTATCTTTCCACTCTTCAAGTTGACCGGCAGAGATTTTTGAATCTTGAAATGGAAAACAGAACAGCTCTTCAGAGTGTCCAAGTGTGGGATCAGTTGTCTCAGGGCACTCGGCATGGTGGGAGAAAGGAAGATCAGGGTGAGGAATATCCTGGCCACGCTCATGGCTACTCAGACTTGACAGTGTGGAAGACAAGGTGGTGGTGGTGGCTAAGTGACTGGAAGCATTATCTGCTATCCAACAAACAACCGTTTCTCACAGCTCTAGCTTCAATAGTGGTGTGCTGCGGTCCCCTAGAAACTGGAACAGGAAGGTCCAGTGAGAAGATATGGGTCTTTGTTGTTGCCCACTTTCACCTTGGCCATGGCCTCGTCCTCTGGATGCACCATCAGCATAACATCCTCGTCCCTTGCCTTAACCATTTTAAATGGACTACCGCACTATTTCAAATGCTCAACACAAATGTATTTATTAGAAGTGACGTAATATGTGATCAGTATGCCTGCAAATCTACGATTTTTCAAACCCAAACACCAGGCAGGCCTCAGCTTGACCAAACAGACTGTATTCAAATTATTTTTTTAAGTTAATTTATTCAAAATTGCGTTGTTTAGAATTTGAGTATCACACAGCCAATAAATAAGTACACCGGCCTCCAATGCCCAAACTTGGAGAACAGAGATATATGACGGCTGTAACGGAAATACCACACTGGCAAATCTGTGGCCTTTCAACTTTTTTTTATGCAAAATAGTGCTGTATAAAATTTGAGTATCAGACAGCCAAAAAATAAGTACACCGGCTTCCAATGACCAAACTTGTAGCATGCTGATATATGAGGCCTTTTTCGGTGAATTTAAAAGACCAAAAAAAAAGGAGCACAAGGGTAGCACAAACAACTATGCTACGTATGCCTGACAAACTATAACTTTTCAACAGGCCTCAGTCTGATAGAACAGACTGTATATTTGTTTTTTTTTGGGGGGGTGAATTTTTGGAAAAAAAAATAGGTACGTAGACAGTAAATAAGCTGCAGCAGCAGCAGGCAATTCTGGATCTTTGGGAAGGATGCAGTGGGACCAATGGACACACATACAGTGCCTGCAGGCCTTGCACTGATGTGGATATGCTGTGCCCTGCCTACCTAGTGCTGCAATATCAGGACCCACAAATTAGCCCTAAAAACAACTTTTGGTTTCTGAGGAGTTGTGGATGTAAGAGTTTCAGATTTACACTACCTCTAAAACCACAATTCTGACTCTATCTTGGCAGCAGATCTCGCTGAAACAGGAACAGAATGCGGCGAGAAGGGCGGCGCCAGGTCTCTTAGACTCGGGATCATGCTGTACGGCCCAGCCAATCACTGCACAACCACACCAAAGATGGCTGCGGCATTTCATGGCCTGGCAAACAATCCCTGCACTGTGATTGGGTCTCTAAAGTCCGCCAAAACTGCTGGGTGGGGACAACAGTTACTGATGAATAATACCGGAAATGCTCGCTGCTTGTCGAGTACGCCGAGCATAGCGATACTCGGGCGAGTAACGAGTAGTGGAGAGCCTGTTTGCTCATCACTAGTCTCCAGTGATTGCCCCCTCAAAAGAGGCAAGTGAGGCAACAACCACGGAGAAAAATGAGGCAACAACTGCCAGAGAAAAGTGAGGTGACAGCCAAATGCTGTAAGCTGTAACATGCAATACACACCTCTATTACAAAGTCCAGCTGCCAATCACACTGCTCAGCCAATCAGAATCAGGATTGTCGCTCCTCAGCCTTTGGCACTGGCAGGGCGAGACCTCCTCTGACCAGCAGATCCATATTTCTGTTCCAGAGTCAGAAGCTGCAGGTGTCTGTCTATTTGGCTGCTGGTACCACACAGTGTATTGAGGGGGGACATGGACAGGGCCATTGTGTACACACTGGGGACCACACTGTGCAGGGATTGCTGCTGTTCCGAAGGTGTCGGGTCATAGTAGCTGTATCTGCAGGTGTATAGGATAACTCACACTTATCCTAATTAATGGTCATTGTGGAGCCATAGGACACCGAGAGATTCCAGCAACAGAATATTCTGTGTGAGTTGTTAATTTGGAATGTCTGGTACCTCTTATCATGTGTTTTGGACTCCAGTGTTAAATTAAGGTGTATAGGATAGTAGAGGACAGCTGGCAGTGTACATGTCTGTGGTGGATGATTAGCTGCAGATGGGCCAATTTTTACTATCACTGACATCAGCGCCCAAATTTGGGCAAAATTATCATCATGGTGAGAAGTGCATATTAATTTTGGATTTGCATACGATTGACTAGAAACTGCGTGGCTGTGAATTCTACAATGCTTACAGCAGGAAAACCAAATAAGCTACAGCAATATTCTGAAAGGGCTGCTTAAGCAGTATTTCAGGATACCATTAGTAGAGATGAGCAAATGTTGTTTGCCAAATGGTTCAACGAGCATACCAGAACCCCATTGACTTCAATGGGAAGCAAAACCAAATGCATAGACAACAACTTCAGGACGGGCCAAAAAGAGGCCAAGACAGCTAAAATTAAGGACAGACACCAGGAAAAGTTGCCGTAATTTACCCATCAATTGCGGGATAAATAAATAATTAAAAAAAAAATTGATGTGTGGTTCCCCTGTATTTTTGATAACCAGCTAGGCAAAACTGACAGCTGCAGACGGTAACCTTCAGCTGTCCGTGTTAGCAAGGCAGCTTATCTAGAATAGATGGGTCCTCAATCTGTTTTTTTTAAATAATTTAAATAAATAATTTGCAAAAATAATATGGGGTCTTCCCCCTTTTTTGACAACCAGCCAAGCAAAAGCTGACAGTTGGGGCCTGGTATTCTCAGGCTGGAAAGGGGCCATGGATATTTGCCCCCCCCAGCCTACAAATAGGAGCCTTCAGCTACCCCAGAAAAAGTGCATCTATAAGAAGTGCCAATTCTGGTGCTTTGCCATGCTCTTCCCGCTTGCCCTGCAGCAGTGGCTAGTGGGGTTCATATTTGTGGGGTTGAAAGATGCTGATACAGTTGAAAGCAATATTGGAGAAGAAAGTGTCAGATGACGCTCATTCTGCCATCATTCCCCCCTACCTCTGACAGAGAGGGTGCGCGATGATGACACTTCATTGTGCACCATGCTGTGTGCCGGGCAGTGCAGCTTCTGAGACTGAAGCAGAGCCTGGATCAGCGGAGGAATGAGGAGGAGAGGTAAGTATTGTGTATTGTATATTCAATGAGGGGGATGCATTATACCCTATTAGGGGGCTACATTATATTCTATGGGGTTGCCTTATACTATATGAGGGGCTACATTATATTCTATGGGGGGCTGCATTATACCATAAGAGGAGGGCTGCATTAAACTCTGAGTGGGCTACGAGGAGAATCAGGGTACACACCAAGGACCAGACGGGTGGAGCAGCCACAGAGAAAACCCGAAACTCCGGACACGGCAGGGTTCATGCAGAGGGTACCGGATCCTGGACCGAGCAGAGCTCGCACTGGAGGAAAATAGGGATGGAGCAGAGCACGTACTGGAAGCATACAGGTACTGACCAGAGCATGCACGCACCTGAAGCGTGCAGGGACAGAGCAGAGCACGCACTGGAAGCATGCAGGGACAGAGCAGAGCACGCATGCACTGGAAGAGTACAGGGACCTGACTTGCAGAAACCTGAGTGGATCTGGAGGGAGCACGGATAGGTACAATAACAATCAGGTGCTTCTTCTAGCAGGAAGCGACCTGATATTCCCGGAGGCCGCTGCCCAGGCAGGACATCGCTTCCGGGTCAGTACAACCCTGCATCATAAAGAAGCCAGGAGCGCTCGTGACCGCGACCGCATGCATGGGGAACGGGATCCCCAGCGTGACTGAGGACCCGGAAGAGAAGGTGGGATGTGGCGAGGGATACGGGAAGCAAGATGAGTATCTGCCTGCGCTGTAATAGTACCCCTCCTCTTACATCCCTCTTTCTTAAGGCTGGAAAGAAATCTCCTTAAGATACGAAAAGCCTTGATGTTCTCCCGTAGTTCCCATTACCACTCCTCAGGCCCATACCCCTTCCAATCAATCAAGAAGAAGGTTCTCCCCCTAACATCTTTCCTGGCAAGTATATCTCTTAGGCCTCTTTCACACTTCCATTTTTACAATCTGCACAGGATCCGTCAAAATGTTGAAAAGACGGATCCTGTGCAGATTGTAAAAAACGGGTGCACTGGGCCTGAGGCGTCGAGGCTATGTGCACCTGTTGTGTATGCATCTTCGCAGCAGTTTTCCACTGTGAAAACGCATACACAACACAACCCAGGTTAAAAATAATAAAAAAAAATAAAAAATCGCAATATTCTTACCTTCCGGCGTCTCGCGCAGCGTTACCGATGCTGGCGATGCTCACAGCAGCTGGCGTTCCCAGTAATGCCTTGCATGCAATGACCTCTGATGACGTAGTGGTCCGCGACATCATCGGGTCATTTCGCAATGCATTGCTGGGATGCATAGGCAGCATCAATAGTAAAAAGAGAACGAGAGCGAGCGAGAGAGAATTTCCCTGACTGGAAATTCTTCCACTCATGCTCAGTTTCAAAAGATGGAACTGGTTGCTGGATTCCTGCTTTTGACAGTCAGCGACAGATCCTGCATCCATAGGCTTCCATTATATCCAACAACGGGCAGCGCAGGATCCATCACTGAGCGATTTTCTGACAGAAAAAACAGAAAAAATGTTCCTCTGTGCGTTGTCCCTGCCCAACGGACAGCAATTTTACAATGGATCCAGTGCTCGACGGATGAAACGGATGGCCATCCATCACAATCCGTCACTAATACAAGTCTATGAGAAAAAACAGAATCCAGCAGAAAAATTTGCTGGATCCTGTTTTTTCAAAAATCGACAGATTTCGACGGGAGCTCAAAGACGTAAGTGTGAAAGAGGCCTTACTTCAAAAACATTATCAGTGCTAACAGGTGGCGGAGAAGAACCAACAGAAGAATAATGGCGGCTAAGGACCACTGGTTTTAGGAGAGACATATGGAAGGAGTTAGGGTTACGGAGCGAGGCAGGCAACCTCAACTTGTAGGCTACATCATTGATTCGAGCCAGGATCTCAAAGGGACCAATGTAGCGAGGACCCAAATTATAGGAGGGAATCTTAAGATGGATATACTTGGACGAAAGCCAGACCTTATCGCCGGGCTGATAAGGAGGAGCATCCAAACACCTTTTGTCAGCATTCTTTTTAATCCTAATTCAAGACCTCTCAAGTGCATCCTTGGTCTCCTCACAAATCTTAGAGAATTCCAAGGACAGGGAGTCAGCAGCCAGCACACCAGAAACCTGAAGAGGCAGGTTGGGATCTTGACCAGAGATGATGAAGAGCGGGGACTTGGTAGAAGATTCAACGGGAGTGATTGTTATAGGCAACTCGGCCCAAGGGAGGAGGTCAACCCAATCGTCCTGGTGGGCATTAGAAAAATGTCGGAGATACGAGGTCAAGACCTGGTTATTCTGCTCCACCTGACCATTGGACTGGGGATAATAGGCTGAAGAGAAATCTAAAGTCACGTTCAAAAGTTTACAGAGAGCTCTCCAAAACCGGGAGGTGAATTGGACTCCCCTATCTGAAACGATGTGCTGCGGGAAACCATGGAATTTGAAGATGTGATGAATAAAAATTCTTGCCAACTCGGGAGCTGAGGGCAAACCAGGCAACAGGACAAAGTGAGCCATCTTAGAAAACTGATCCAGAACCACCAGGATAGTTGTGCAACCCATGGAGCGAGGAAAGTCGGTGACAAAGTCCATGGCAATATGCCACCAAGAAACCGAGGACACAGGAAGAGGATGCAGGGCCCCAAAGGGTAGTTGTCTCGGAATATTGTTCGGGGTGCAGGATGGAGAGGAGGCTGAAAATTCTTTGACATACTGGTGCAGGGACGGCCACCAGTAGTGGTGAGAGATAAGGAAGTACGTCTTCTTAGTTCCAGCATGACCGGTAATTTTAGAAGAGTGTCCCCAGCGCAGCACCCTCTCCCTGTCTTTTCCGGTGGTAAGGTAGCAAACCTCAGAGGAGCCACTGAGATGATTTTGTAGGGATAAATAATGTGGAATGGTTACTCTTCAAAATCAGCCGACTGGAAGGACCCTGACAGCGCATTAGCCTTAATGTTCTTTTCGCCAGGTCGAAAGTGAAGCTCAAAGCAAAACGGGCAAAAAACAGGGACCAACGAGCTTACTGAGGGTTGAGTCTTTGGGCCGACTGAATATAAGCCAGATTCTTTTGGTCAGTGAAAATTATGAAGGGGTGTACCGCACCTTCCAGAAGATACCGCCACTCCTCCAATGCTAACTTGATGGCCTGTAGTTCTATGTCACCAATGGAATAGTTGCCTTCCGAAGAAAAAAATGCCATGGAGAAGAATCCGCAAGTGATCTAACGACCGGATGATGACTTCAGGGAGAGCACAGCCCCGGCCCCTGTTGAGGAAGCATCCAACTTGAGAAAAAATGGTCTATTAGTGTCTGGGCGATGAAGTACCAGAGCTTGACGAAAGGCATGCTTGAGAGTTAAAAAGGCATCCTCTGCCTCCGAAGACCAAACACTGGAATCAGCTCCCTTGTGGATAAGTGATGAGAGGTGCATGGTCAACGAAGAGAAGTGGGGCACAAACTGCCTGTAGTAGTTTGTGAAACTGAGGAATCTTTGAATGGCCTTCACCCCGAGGGGTCGAGGCCAATTGAGGATGGTGGACAACTTCTCGGAATCCATCTTTAAACTGGAATCAGAGATGAAGTACTCCAAAAAAGGCAGGGATGTCTGTTCGAAGATACACTTTTCGTACTTGACGTAGAGACGGTTCTTGTTGTGAATTCTGCTCTTGGGCTCCCTCCGGTGGTTGTTGGTGGTAGTGCAGTTGTCTTGGGGTTGTAATCCGGGCAGGTGTTTCTGCTGATTGCAGCTCTATTAGGTATTTAGGTGTGCAGGCTCCATGAGTCAGTGCCAGCTGTCCATTGTACTTGGAGGGATTGCATCTCTCTCTGGCTACTCATGCCATGCTGCCAATTCAGATAAGATAAGTGTCTGTTTTTTGTCTCTGTGCACACATGCAGTGTGCTTGCAATTCAGTGCAAATTATTGTGTTTTTTGTCCAGCTTAGACTTGGTTTGGATTTTTCAGTCATGCTGGATTCTCAGGAGATGCAGATATACTTTCTACGTCTTTAGTTAGATGTGGAATATTTGTATTATCTGCTGTGGATATTTTTAGGATTTTAATACTGACCACTTAGAATTCTGTCCTATCCTTTTCTATTTAGCTAGAAGTGCCTCTTTTGCTAAATCCTGTTTTTCTGCCTGCGTTTGTCTTTCCTCTTATACTCACAGTCAATATTTGTGGGGGGCTGCCTATCCTTTGGGGTTCTGCTCTGAGGCAAGATAGAATTCCCATTTCTATCTATAGGGGTATTTAGTTCTCCGGCTGTGTCGAGGTGTCTAGGACGTGTTAGGTACATCCCACGGCTACTTCTAGTTGCGCTGTTAGTTTAGGGTTTGCGGTCAGTACAGGTACCACCTACTCCTGAGAAAGTCTCTCATGCGGCTCCACAGTCACCAGATCATAACAGGTTCTCTCTCAAATGAAGTAACACTTGACAAATGTTCCATCTATGGGTAGGCAGATCCGGAGAAAAAACGAGAATGTCATCGAGGTACACCACAATGCAGGAATACAAGAGATCCCGGAAGACGTTATTTATAAACTCCTGAAGCACTGCAGGAGCATTGCAGAGACTGAAGGGCATGACCAAATATTCATAGTGCCCATCTCAAGTGTTGAATGCGGTCTTCCACTCATCTCCAGCATGGATGCGGGCAAAATTGTAGGCCCCACGGAGGTCAAGCTTAGTAAAGATTCTCGCACCTAGTAGGCAATCAAAGAGCTCAGGAATGAGCAGCAGTGGGTACTTGTTCATTGAGCCCTCTGTAGTCAATGCAAGGATAAAATGAGCCGTCTTTCTTCTTGACAAAGAAGAATCCAGTGCCAGCGGGAGAAGAAGACTTTAAGATAAAGCCTTTGGCCATATTCTCCTTAACCCCTTCACCCCGAAGCCTGTTTTCACCTAAGTGACAGGGCCAATTTTTACAATTCTGACCACTGTCACTTTATGAGGTCATAACTCTGAAACGCTTCAACGGATCCTGGTGATTCTGACATTGTTTTCTCGTGACATATTGTACTTCATGAGACCCGTTGAAGCGCTGGTTTCAAGCGTGAAACGGCCGTTGTCTCGTCCGTCGCACTTTTGCACTTTGTCCTTCCCTGTCCTTGTGCCGTGAAGATTTTATTTTGTATATGAAGCAATAAAGAAATTTTAAGCTGCAAGACCGGTGAGTGCTTTGGCGTTCTTTGTTTCTCCTGCTGCTGTCATATTGTACTTCATGATAGTGGTAAAACTTCTTCGATATGACTTGCATTTATTTGTGAAAAAAACAAAAATTTGTCGAAAATTATGAAAATTTAGCAATTTTCAAACTTTTAGTTTTTATGCCCTTAAATTAGAGAGTTATATCACATAATATAGTTAATAAGCAACATTTACCACATGTCTGCTTTACATCAGCACAATTTTGGAAACATAATTTTTTTTTGTTAGGGAGTTATAAGGGTTAAAAGTTGATCAGCGATTTCTCATTTTTGCAACAAAATTTGCAAAACCATTTTTTTAACGGACCACCTCACACTTGAAGTGACTTTGAGGGGTCTATATGACAGAAAATGACCAAAAGTGACACCATTCTAAAAACTACACCCCTCAAGGTACTCAAAACGACATTAAAAAAGTTTATTAACCCTTCAGGTGCTTCACAGAAATTTTGGGAATGTTTAAAAAAAATTTAACTTTTAACTTTTTTTTCACAAAATTTTTACTTCAGATCCAATTTGTTTTATTTTACCAAGGGTAACAGGAGAAATTGGACCACATACGTCGTTGTACAATTTCTCCTGAGTACACCGATACCTCACATGTTGGGGTAAACCAATGTTTGGGCACATGGCAGAGCTCGGAAGGGAAGGAGTGCCATTTGACTTTTCAATGCAAGATTTGCTGGAATTGAGATCGGAACCCATGTCGCGATTGGAGAGCCCCTGACGTGCCTAAACAGTGGAAACCACCACAAGTGATACCATTTTGGAAAGTAGACCCTCTAAGGAACTAATCTAGATGTGTGGTGAGCACTTTGAACCTCCAAGTGCTTCACAGAAGTTTATAATGTAGAGCCGTAAAAAAAATTTCATATTAATTTTCACAAAAAATGATCTTTTTGCCCCAAATTTTTTATTTTCCCAAGGGTAACAGGATAAATTGGACCCCAAAAGTTGTTGTGCAATTTGTCCTGAGTATGCTGATATTTCATATATGGAGATAAACCACTGTTTGAGCGCATGGCAGAGCTCGGAAGGGAAGGAGCGCCGTTTGACTTTTCAATGCAAAATTGGCTGGAATTGAGATCGGAACCCATGTCGCGTTTGGAGAGCCCCTGACATGCCTAAACAGTGGAAACCCCCCACAAGTGACCCCATTTTGGAAAGAAGACCCCCTAAGGAACTTATCTAGATGTGTGGTGAGCACTTTTAACCTCCAATTGTTTCACTAAAGTTTAGAATGTAGCGCTGTGAAAATTAAAAAATCATTTTTTCTTTCCACAAAATGATGTTTTAGCCTGCAATATTTTTTTCTCCCAAGGGTAACAGGAGAAATTGGACCACAAAAGTTATTGTCCAATTTGTCCTGAGTACGCTGATACCCCATATATGGGGGGAACCACTGTTTGGTCGCACAGCAGAGCTCGGAAGGGAAGGAGCGCCGATTTAAATGCAGACTTAGATGGATTGGTCTGCAGGCGTCATGTTGCATTTGCAGAGCCCCTGATGTACCTAAACAGTAGAAACCCCCCACAAGTGACCCCATATTGGAAACTAGACCCCCCAAGGAACTTATCTAGATGTGTTGTGAGAACTTTGAACCAACAAGTGTTTCACTACAGTTTATAACGCAGAGCCGTGAAAATAAAAAATATTTTTTTTTCCACGAAAATGATATTTTAGCCCCCACGTTATTATTTTCCCAAGGGTAACAGGACTAATTGGACCCCAAAAGTTGTTGTCCAACTTGTCCTGAGAATGCTGATACCCCATATGTTGGGGGGAACCACTGTTTGGGCGCACAGGAGAACTCGGAAGGGAAGGAGCACTGTTTTAGTTTTTCAAAGCAGAATTGGCTGGAATTGAGATCGGACGCCATGTCGCGTTTGGAGAGCCCCTGATGTGCCTAAACAGTGGAAACTCCCCAATTCTAACTGAAATCCTAACCCCAACCTTAACCCCAGCCCTAACCCTAGCCCTAACCCCAACCCTAACCCTAACCCTAGCCCTAACTCTAGCCCTAACCCTAGCCCTAACCCTAATGGGAAAATGGAAATACATACATTTGTTTAAATTTTATTATTTTTCCCTAACTAAGGGGGTGATAAAGGGGGGTTTGATTTACTTTTATAGCATTTTTTGGCGGATTTTTATGGTTGGCAGCCATCACACACTAAAAGACGCTTTTTATTGCAAAAAATAGTTTTTGCATCACCACATTTTGAGAGCTATAATTTATCCATATTTTGGCCCACAGAGTCATGTGAGATCTTGTTTTTTGCGGGACGAGTTGACATTTTTATTGGTACCATTTTCGGGCACATGACATTTTTTGATCGCTTTTTATTCCGATTTTTGGGAGGCGGAATGAACAAAAACCAGCAATTCCTGAAATTCTTTTAGGGGGGGCGTTTATACCATTCCACGTGTGGTAAAATTGATAAAGCAACTTTATTCTTCAGGTCAGTACGATTACAGCGATACCTCATTTATGTAATTTTTTTATGTTTTGGCGCTTTTACACAATAAAAACTATTTTATATAAAAAAATAATTGTTTTTGCATCGCTTTATTCTGAGAGCTATAACTTTTTTATTTTTCTGCTGATGATGCTGTATAGCAGCTTTTTTTTTGCGGGACAAGATGACGTTTTCAGCGGTACCATGGTTATTTATATCTGTCTTTTTGATCGCGTGTTATTCCACTTTTTGTTCACCTGTATGATAATAAAGCGTTGTTTTTTGCCTTGTTTTTTATTTATTTTTTTTGCGGTGTTCACTGAAGGGGTTAACTAGTGGGAGAGTTTTATACAGCGGGTCGTTACGGATGCGGCGATACCAAATATGTGTACTTTTATTGTTTTTTTTTTTATTTACATAAATAAATGGATTTATTGGGAAATGCTTTTTTTTTCTTTATTTGGGGATTTTTTTATTTTATTTTTATACATCCTATTTTTTTTTTTTTTTACTTTCTACTATTGTCCCAGGGTGGGACATCACTGTTTTAGATCAGATCGTTGATCTGACAGTGTGCATAGCACTCTGTCAGATCAACGATCTGACAGGCACGTTCCAGAGGCTTGCCGGCGCCTGCTATTAGGAACTCTCAGCAGGCACCAGCAAGTCAGGTGATTTCATGACCCGGAAGGAGTCCCGCGGCCATCTTGGATCCAAGGACTCCTTCCGGATCACCGGAGCAGCCGGAGCAGCGTGATCTCATCGCGTTGCTCCGGTGGAAGAGCGCAGGGAGCCCCCTTCTCTGCGCGATCCCCCTCTATGCCACTGTCACTACTGACAGCGGCATCAGAGGGGTTAAATGCCTGCGATCGGCGCTAGCACCGATCGTGGGCATTGCTGCTGGGTGTCAGCTGTCATATACAGCTGACACCCGCACCCGAGCACCGCGGCGCTCTGCGCGAGACCGCGGTGATCGATGCGCCGTACTAGTACTGCGGCTGGCACAAATGCAGTGCCGGCAGCGCAGTACTAGTACGGCGCATGTCGCGATGGGGTTAATATACTCTGACATTGCTTGTGATGTGACTCAACTGGAGAAAGCGGATAGATTCTACCCCTGGGAGGCGTAGAGCCAGGAATGAGTTCAGTCGGGGAATCATATGGCTGATGTGGGGGAAGACTCTCCGCCTCCCTCTTGCAAAAGACATCTGTGAAGGACCAATAAGCGACTGGTAATCTGGCCGGAGCAGAGATGGGACGAGAAATTTTGCCAGGGCAAACTGATAACAGGCATTGATCATGGCAGTGCTGGCCTCAACAAAGAACGTTCCCCAAGTGCCAGTCCAGGATAGGCTCATGCGCCCTCAGCCAAGGTAGCCCAAGAAGAATAGCATGGGACAAATTGGGCAAGATGTAGAACGCGATTCTCATGAGATGCAGAGCCCCCACCTGCAACTGCACCTCTTCCGTAACCTTTGTGACAGAGTCTTGCAAAGACCTTCAATCCACAGAGAAAATCAGACACAGCTCCTTCAGAATCCTGACCGGAATCTGGTGCTTCTTGACCTCCTCCAGACTAATGAAGTTGCCTGCCATGCACGAATCCAAGTACGCAAACACCGAGTAGCGCCCATTTACAGAAGTTATCTGGACAGATATAGTTAAAGCTAGAGAGGAGTCACACACACCCAGGGAGGCCTCTCCTAACAGACCTAGGTGGTGGAGTTTCCTGGCCAAAAGTAAATGCGAGACATTACCACAATAAAAACAAAGCCCTTGTGCAACCCTCTCTTTCCAATGCAGATCCGCCATCTTGACCTGATCCACCTGCATAGGTTTGGGTGCGGGAATGGAAGAGAATGCCACAGATTGCAGGCTGAGAGATCTATTAATGAATGAAACCGGACTATGGTGCCTCCTCTCCCGGACGGACTCCAGGGAGCGCTCCTGGAAGTGTAGGTCAATATGAATGGCCAGAGAGATCAAATCCTCTAGGGAGGTTGGAGTATCCCGACCCACCAATTCATCCTTAATTTGACCCGACAACCCACTACAGAGTGCTCCGACCAGTGCCTTGTTATTCCACTCCAGCTCCGAGGACAGAGTATGAAAACGAATAGCATATTGCCCAACCATAAGGGAGCCTTGGTGGAGATTAAAGAGAGCCTCAGTGGCCAAGGCTACACGACCAGGCTTGTCAAACACTTTGCAAAAGGTCTCTAAAAAGGGAGACAATTGAGAGGTTATGGGATCATCACTTTCCCACAAAGGATTTACCCAGGCCAGATCGGTGAGATATTGGTGGGGCAATAATTCAAAATGTAGGCAACATTGATTCAAAAAACCCAACACAGCTTGGGATCACCATTATACCGGGGTGGTTTACCAAGACGGGCTGAAGGATGCAGAGAGGGATCAGGGTTACGAGACTGAGCTTGGGCAGAGGCTGCGGCAGCAGACTGAATGGAGAGCAGAGGGTCATTCACTGAAGCCATATAACTTAATATGTGAGTCTGGTTGTCACGCTGCTGAACTAGCTCCTGTTGGAGACTGGTGAGCTGAGAAGCATTCCCAGGATCAGAGGCCTGTAAAGCAGACAACCGAGATTCCATGGACTTCATGAACAACATTATATTATATTATATGATTCTCCTGCAAGTACACCAACTCCTTCTGAGCAGCAGCCGAGGCACCAGCGGGGACGTTGGCCTGATTGTTCTGTCATGATTCCTGGAGTGGACCCACTGGATCGCGGTGATGACCATTCTCAGGCGAGCTGACCAGGTGGAACCGATTGCTATATAGGGACCGTTAGGGGCAAGCCAAGGAGGGAGATACACCGTGATAGCTTGTGCCAGAGGGGCGGCTCAAGGAAGACGAGGAGAATCAGGGTACTCACCGAGGACCAGAGAAAACCTGAAACTCCGGACATGGCAGAGTTCATGCAGAAGGTACCGGATCCTGGACAGAGCAGAGCTCACATTGGAGGAGAATAGGGACAGAGCAGAGCACGCGCTTGAAGCGTACAGGGACTGAGCAGAGCACGTACGCACTGGAAGCGTGCAGGGACAGAGCAGAGCGCACACTGGAAGCATACAGGGACATAGCAGAGCACACACTGGAAGCGTACAGGGACTGAGCAGAGCACGCATGCACTGGAAGCGTTCAGGGACAGAGAAGAGCACGCAGGCACTGGAAGCGTACAGGGACCTGACGTGCATAAACCTAAGTGGACCTAATGTGGGACGAGGCGAGGGACCCTGTAAGGTTCTCAGTCTCTTTGCTATATCTGCTGTGATTTTCTGTTATTGTAACCTGGTTTTTCCGTCAGCCATTTTGCTTTGTCTTGCTGCAGCTACTTTGCCCTGAATCAGTATGGAGTTTCTAGCTTCTATGTTTCCGCCCTGTTCTCTGCCTCTTGCCTTTTTAAGCAGCCTCAGCTGTTCAATCAGTGCTTCTGAATCATGTCTGCAGTCAGCCTGTGACCTGCTCATGGAAGTCTTGGACTTAGTAATCCAGCCATCTCCTACTATGGATCTCTGGGACACTGGAACTCTGCTGCATACTAAACAACATTTACCAGGGAAGTAACAGAGAGACTCTGAACCTGCTTTGTGCTTAATACTTAACTTAAGGTTAACTCTGGTCTGCTGTGTCGCCCGCCGTGTCTCCTGCCTCTGTACCTCTGTACCTACAATTATGTAAAACCTGTTTCTCTGTGGCATACTTGTATGAAGTAATACAAGCAAGTCCTAACTAAACCTGTGTCTCCTGTGTCTTCCTCGCACCCAAGCACAAGACTCTAAATAGACTGTGTACAAAACATTACAAGATTCAAAAGCCAACTTTAGTGTCTGCTGGGTCTGAGGACGCCGAGTCTGCTGTGGACTGTGTATCCGTTTATTCCTTCTGTGATTACAGTGGTTGCGACTTCTCACAACCATTTCAGGTGAGCGCATTCCCTTCTTTTTCAGCCAGGTGTGTTACCACAGGTAAACACTATTGTGCGCCCTTGTTTCTCTTCCAGCATTTCTTCCATAGAGGATCTAGGAAGATATTCATTTATACATTCTGTGATGACAGTGGTTGTGACTTCTCACAACCAATTCAGGTGAGCACATTCTCTTCTTTCCAGTCAGGTGTGTTACCACGGGTAAACCCCATTGTGCACCTTTTTCCTTTTCCAGCACTTCTGCCTTAAAGGATCTGGGAAGATGGTGGCTCGCGTAAAGGAATTGTGTGAAGTCACTGATACAATGCTTGCAGATATACAGGCTTTAAAGACAAGTCTACAGGATCTTAACAATCACAATCTGCAAGTTTTTAGACAAAATACTCAGGATTTACGAGTCAGGATTGAGGCTCTGGAGGAACGAGTCCTGGCACCAGCCCTACCCCCTGGTTCGGGGATTCCCAAGTTACCTCCTTTTCGTTTTGGTGGCGAACGTGAAAAATTCAGAGAGTTTTATAACCAATGCAAACTGTTTTTCTCTGCACATGCTTCACAATTTACCTCGGAACGATCCAAAGTGCTTACTATAATCATGTTGCTCTCTAACAAAGCCCTAATGTGGGCAAACCCTCTGATTGAGATTGAGGATACATGTTTGAATAATCTTGATGCTTTCATTTCAGCCATGGGGCAGGTGTTTGATGACCCTAACCGAGGTGCAGCAGCTGAAGCAGCCATGTTGACTTTATGCCAGGGTAAGCGCTCAGTAGCCGAATATGCCCTGGATTTCAAGAGATGGGCCCTCGATACCACTTGGGACAGTTCTGCCAAAAAATCTATTTTCCGGAAAGGGTTGTCTCCCATGATTAAGGATGAACTTGCTCGTGCTGACCCTCCCACTGCGTTAGACTTTATTAACTACTGCATTTGTATTGATGCCCAACTTACTGAATGCAGACAGGAGAGATGGTCTGAAAATAATCGAATTAACCATTTCCTACCTTCCTCCCTAGCTAGGGAACCTTTGAGCAAGGTCACACGGGAACCAGAACCTGAACCCATGCAGGTGGACTCTTTACAGAGACGGGTTAGGCTACTTTCACTCTAGCGTTTTTCTGCAGCCGTCCAAAAGCGTCGTTTTGGTTAAAAAACGTATCCTGCAAAATCTCCCGCAGGATGCGTTTTTTTCCCATAGACTTGTATTGGCGACGCATCGCGACGGATTGTCATGCGTTGTGTACGTTTTGCGACGGATGCGTCGGAACTTGGCGATGCGTTGTCTGGAAAAAACGTTGATTGTAATGTTTTTTGTCTGCGTCTGGAAAACGTGTTGCGACGCATCCTGCGGAAAGCGTCGTTGGCTAGAATGGAAGCCTATGAGCGGCGGATGCGTCGGGACACGTTTTTTGACAATACAGCGCTGCAATGCGTTTTTTTACACTGAGCATGCTCAGAAGCAGGATTTTGTTGCCAATTCACCAGACACCCCCAAATCTATATAAACCAGGCCTGGGTCTTCAACTCCAAATGTGCCAGCAAGAACACAGAAGACAGCATCTTCCCAGCCAGCATCCAGAGGCCTGCCAGCATCTTCCCAGCCAGCGTCCAGAGGCCTGCCAGCATCTTCCCAGCCAGCGTCCAGAGGCCTGACAGCATCTGCCCAGCCAGCGTCCAGAGGCCTGACAGCATCTGCCCAGCCAGCGTCCAGAGGCCTGACAGCATCTGCCCAGCCAGCGTCCAGAGGCCTGACAGCATCTGCCCAGCCAGCGTCCAGAGGCCTGACAGCATCTGCCCAGCCAGCGTCCAGAGGCCTGACAGCATCTGCCCAGCCAGCGTCCAGAGGCCTGACAGCATCTGCCCAGCCAGCGTCCAGAGGCCTGACAGCATCTGCCCAGCGTCCAGAGGCCTGCATGCTACAGAACATGAAGCAAAAGGTTTCCAACCAGTGTGAGTATTTACTGCCATTTTTGCGTGCGCCTGTGAGCATGTGTGTGTGCATGTGCACGTGTTTGTGTCTGTATTGACGTACTGAATACAGCCAGAGCTAAACCTGAATACAGCACGAGTCCTGCCAGCGTCCTGCACCAGCCTTTTTCCTGGCAGAGTACAGCTCCAGCATGAGGCCTGCCATTGTGAAGCCAGTCAGCATCCAGCTCCAGCCTGATTCCTGCCATTTTTGCGGTCGTCTGTGGGTGTATGTGTGTGCGTGTGTGTGTGTGTGTGTCTGTGTGCATCTTGTGTTTTTGTCCTGCTGTGTGTTTTTTGTGTGTGTGCATCTGTGTGTGTTTGCGTACGGCTGTGTGCTTTTGTGTGTGGGCGTGCATTATGCCTTCACCTGTGTACTTGCATGCATGTGTCAGTGTGTTTACGGGTGCATGCGTCCGTGCATGTGCATGTTTTTTTAATGACTGATGTATTTTCCAAGTTGAGTGGTCTGTGAAGCATGCGGTTTCAGTGTGTCAGCGTGTGTGAGCATGTGTATTGCGTGTGTTTTTTGTTTTTCCGCTAAAAATTTATTTGGGGTTTGATTGCTGAAAACCTTTCCAGTTGATGTACTTGCATTTAAAATAAAGAGCATTGCAGCTCCTATTGTGATGTCACAAAAAAAAAAAAACTTAAAAAATAATTACGGTAATAAAAAGTTTATTCCAAATGTCCGTAGTATCATTTCACAAAGGTAAAAAGTGGTGTATGTACAAATGGCCACACATGGAAAACTGTGTTGGGTCTGTTTTTTTTGTTAAGATTAAAGGTTTTGTTTTTTTTAAAAAGGGAAATAAAACTTGTTAAATAAAATTTGGTAAAGTTATTTTATAATGGATCTTTTAAAGTCACATATGTCATCAATACATTTTGAAATGGTGTGAAGGCCTTTCAATTATACAAGAGGGTTATTTTTGGTGGGGGTAGGGGTAAATGGTTTTACAGCTTGCACATACTATTGCAGTAGGGAATCCAGCTGAAAGACTGGTGTGACTTTGGTTATTTTTTTGGGTGGTTTATCTCAAACTTTCGCTGCCGGCCTGCATGAACATTGCTCTGATAATGTCATCTGGGTAGTTATTAAATCTTTTACGAGTGTGGGGGGTTGTTTCTAACTATATAAACTTGTCATACTTGCAGAGCCACAAGAGACCACTTCCGCATTCCAGACGCCATCTGGACTAGGACCCACGGAACAACTGCCGCATTCCAGACGCCGCCCGGACTAGGAGCCAGGAACCACTGCCGCTTTGCTGATGTAAGTATTAAACACCCTACATCTTCAATTTCAATGTGTATAGTAGATTACAAGGGTGTTTTTACTTGCACAGCCACAAAGGACCACTGCCGACAGATCGTCCAAAAATATCAATGTCTTCTTCTGAGAGCCCTTCTCCACCGCGACAGCGAGTTGCGGTAATTTTCATTTTTTACTGTTTTAGATGCTATACTTAAAGTGTCGTTAAATCACTAAATGCATTAATTATGTTTTCACAGGAAGCTGAAGCAGCCGAGGGACTCTCAGAAGGAGACGAGAGGGGTGGAGAAAGACAAGGAGTGGGCGCACAGAGTGTAAGTTTTGGCGAAACAGCTTCACACATCACCCAACACATACAAAACACTTCATCATACATCACAGTACACATACAACATATGGCTACCTAACTTTTTTTTTTTTTTTTTGCTTTCCAGTCTGCTGCACATCAAGATCCTCCCAGCCGCTCCCGGAACCGACGTAATCGTGGCCGCGGTCGCCGACCGGTGATTGTTTTTGTTTTTTTTTTCCCTCTAGTGAAAATGATATGTTTCTGTGTATTGATATTTTTATTTTTCCACAATATCAACAGCGTGCTCCTGACTCGGACGGGGATGACAGCATGGGGATAGATGTTGACCGTCTGATCGAGAAGGTACGCGAGCGGGAGCCGCTCTGGCATATGGGTGACCGCAGGCATGCAGACACGTTTGTGACCCGTCGGCTCTGGGAGGAAGTATGCCGTAACGTTTTGACGAGGTGGGAGGACCTTGATCCAAGGCAGCAGACTCAAGAATGTAAGTAGAAACTTCAGTTATGTTTTCAACTTAATGGATTGTATTTTAATTAACACTTGCTTTTATTCTTGTCTTTACAGGTGAAAGGATTAGGAAGCAGTGGCGGTCACTCAGGGATTGCTTCAAGAGGGAATTTAATGAGGAGATGCAGGCCCCGAGTGGCTCAGCACGAAGAAGAAGGACTCCATATAAATATGGCCGGGCCCTGTCCTTCCTCTGTGAAAGTATGCTGCAAAGAGTGTAAGTATTCAACAGCACATTTAATGACCAATTGTACCTAACTTGTTTGGTTTCAGTCAGGGATTTTCCCCTATCAATATATAAATTTTTTTTTATCCATTTCACAGCACCTTCTCCAGCCATCGGGCGCCTGCATCTACCTTGGCCCCCTCTGGAGCGATCTCTCAGGAGTCCGCCACCGAGGGCCACGTCGGTAGACCCCACCCCTCTGACCCCTTGTCTGGCCCTTCCAGTACCTCTGCCCCATCCACTTCCGCCGCTGCCAGCAGTGAAGCAGCATCGCAGCCCTCGTTACTTGAATCTGCTGGTCAAGACGTAGCGTTCCCTTTACCCCACCCTTCTGATCCTGCCACCTCTAGACCCCCAGTAGGTTCGTGGCGGCAGCGACAGAGGGGTCAGGAAAGGAGCTATGCTCCTGAGTTCTTGCATCTCAATGCATCCTTCCAAAGCTCTTTCAAAATTTTGGGAGAGCAAGTGACTGCTGGTTTTAGCATGGTGCAAGCACACATCAGTGAAACCAGCAGTCGCTTGGAAAGGATGCATTCGGATGCAAGTCAAGCTCCGGCAAACCTGCTTTTCCAATCAATGCTCAGGCGCATGGAAAAGCTTTCTCTTGACCAGCAGATGCAAGTAATGCATGAATGCCATGCTGCTCTACTGTGGGTTATGTCCCAAGGCCAAACTCCCATACCTCCCCACACAGCCACTACAACTTTCCCACCCCAGGCCCAATACCCACCCCCGTCCCAATACCAAACAACACAGTCCCAATTCCCACCCCAGGCCCAATACCAAACAACACTGTCCCAATTCCCACCCCAGTCCCAATACCAAACAACACTGTCCCAATACCCAACCCAGTCCCAATTCCCATCCCGTACCCAAATCCCAGTGCCTTCCCCAATGTTTTCTTCCTTGTCAAGCTTTCCTTCCCCATTTAGTATACCACCTACCCCAACCCCACCCTCCCCTGCTCAGCTTCCTGTTTTTTCCCCCCCTTCAACAACACCCCGACCCAGTAGGCTTTCCCCAACTATTGACGTGGTCCAACCTTCAAGCCCCTCCGCTAATATCTCCACCCAACACTATACCGATTTGTAATGTATGTTTGACACTGTAATGTTTTATTTTTATCAAAAAATGTTTACCAAAGAAAATATGAGAAGCAAAAAAAAGATGGGTACCAAAAATACGGCTTACCAACCGACCAAAAAAAAGAAAATTTAAAAAAAAAAAGTGTTACCCCACCAAAAAAAGCTTTATAAATCTATTTTTTTGCCAAGAAAAGGTTTACAACCTAAACAAAAGGTTGACCCACAACCTAAACAAACGGTTGACCCAAAATTTATTTGTAGCAAAAAAAATGCTAAAGGTTTACAATGATTTAACGTTGTTATATGTTAAATAAAATTGTGTTTGGTTTGACAACAATTGTTTGTGAACTGCCTTCATTTAATAAGATAAGGAATGTAAAATAAAAACACATCACACGTTATAAAGGTATTACATTTTGTTTATTACCCAAAATATACCAAAGTTTTTGAAACAAATTATTACGTTGGTGTCAATAAAAAAAACTTTGCACACACACAAACATTAATCACCAATAAATGAAATAACATTTCACACTATGTTATCTTGCTATGCCACCCTGCCCACAGGTGAAACAAAATACTCAGCAAAGTTTTCCCTCATTCTGGAAACATAACCGGAAGAACGTACAGAACTGCTGTGGTAATCCCACAGGGTGGTCTCCAAGTCCTCATCTTCCACGGAAACAGGCTCCTTTGAAAGTACAAAGTTATGTAGGACCACGCAGGCCTTCACAACCTCATCCACTGTTTGTATGTGCAGTGTTATGGCGGTGAGCAGCACGCGCCACTTTGCCGTGAGAATGCCAAATGCACACTCCACCACTCTTCTAGCTCTTGTTAAGCGGTAAGTGAACACTTTTTTTGGTTCAGGTCAAGTCTCTGCTTGAATACGGTTTGAGGAGATGTGGGGACAACTGAAAGGCCTCATCACCCACACAGACATACGGCATAGCTGGTCCAGTTGTTCCCGGGAGTGGTCTGGCTGGTGGGAAATCATACATATCTCCATACAAACAACGGCCCATTGGTGAAGTTTTGAAGACTTGGGAGTCGTTGGACCTGCCATAGGCTCCAATGTCCACTGCCAGAAATTTGCAGTTGGCATCTGCAATGGCCATGAGTACGATAGAAAAGTACTTCTTATAGTTGTAGTACTCAGAGCCTGTTCCTGTCGGTTTGGCTATACGAATGTGTTTCCCATCTACTGCACCCAAGCAATTTGGGAAATGGCACACTTTCTCAAAAAGTTCTGCACTCTGCAGCCAAATGTCCCTTGTTGGTTGTGGAATGTACTCCGTGTGCAAGGTATCCCATATAGCCAGGCAGGTCACTTTTACAATTCCGGAAATGGTGGATATTCCCAGGCGGAACTGGTAGTGTAGTGACGTTAGGGATTCTCCTGTAGCCAAGAATCTGTGAAAAACCAAAATAAAAATTTAAGTAAAAATTAAGACACCAACATAACATTTTTACAGCAATTTACACAGTTTTTTTTTCTTTGTTTCCAAAAATGCCACCGCTTTTTTTGGGGGCTGTTGAAGTGCACATTAAAAACTGCATTTTTACATCTCTGCATTCCTATTGCGGCAGGTGTTTTAAAAATTGGGAAGGGCCCCAAACCATAAAAATATTAACATTCTACAGAAAAGGCTACGCAGTGTTTCAGCGCATGATTTTGTGGAGCATGGTCACTGCTGATGTGGTTTTCCATAGGTTGAAATGTTTACATGGCAATAAATATGAACAATGATGAAAAAAATAAATACATTTAATAAAATGTAATTACCGCAGGGTCACCATCAGCCGCTCCGCCGGTGTAATGGAAGACCTCATGCGTGTGTCCTGCCTTTGGGTAACATCCCCAACTTGTTCCAGCAACAAATCAAAGTGGTCCTGCCTCATCCGAAGATAATTATAAAATTTCTCCGGGTTCTGGCGCAACTCCATGTACAGGGTAGAATAGACACCCCGGGTCATCCGCAGGTCGTTAATGGGATGAATCCATAGTCTGCGACGTCGAGGGTGACGCATCCATCATCTTTGTGCTGCCGCCTCCTGCTCCCGAACCATGATATCCAGGCGATTGGTCTCAAAAATAACATCGGTAACCACGTTCGCAATGCTCACAAGCACTCCCTCCATCTCTGCCACTTTCTCAAAACCCTTTCAAAGATGGGCTGTAAAAACAGTCTGTATGTAGTTTTCCCTATTTTCCAGTAGCCAATCACATAAGGAGACTCCCACTTTTAGGCATGGAAAACGGATCCGTCAAAAAAACGGATGAAACGGATGGGAAAAACGGACAAAACGGATGCAACGGATCCAGTTTTTCAACGGAACCGTCTAGCGATTCGACGACGGATCCGTCGAAATGCTGTATGCGTTGTATCCGTTTTTCACTATTTTTGACGCATCCGTTTTTTCCACAAAACGACGCATTTCGACGTCTGCAGAAAAACGATAGTGTGAAAGTACCCTTAGTGATGCACGCAAGGAGATCAGTCATATCCGATCCTCAGGCCCCAGAAAGATCTGCAGCGATAGATGTTGATTTCTCAGACTTAAACTCTGTTATTTCTGATTCTGATGACTGTGTAAATGCGGCAGTTTTTCAAGTTTCCTCGGCAGTGTCCCAGCTGAGCTGTAAGAAGAACAACTCTCATTGCTTTCTTCCCATCAAACTCTGGGCTGGCTCGGTCTGGGTGTCTGGCTCTGCTATGATTGACTCAGGGGCAAGCAGTAATTCTATGGACATCTCCTTTGCTCAGAAACATGGGATACGTTCAGTGAAGAAGGCTACTCCTGTTCAGATGGAGACTGTGGATGGTTCCCTGCTCAGCTCTGGATCAGTGGATCAGGAAACAGAGATTACTCCACCAAGAACAAATACGTCAAGATCCTACTTTACCAGAAAAACCAAGCAAGAAAAAACAAGGATCCCTAAAATATAACTATTAATATATTAAGTTTAAAAAGATATTCCAAAATTGGAGACAAGTAGCAAAAATACAAAATATCATAGGGAAAAATTATATGCACCAATAGTATATCCTGTTGGGCCCTATAAATAAACTAAAATGACCCCTACCTGACAGTGGAGGTTGGCACCCTAAGTTTCAGTGGTAGGCGCCCCCACTCTGCGGCGGCTTGCCCTCCTGTCCCTACAAATCCTTATGATCAAAAAATGTGTCCCAATACACCCATTGCCCCAGTGAAAAAAACACAGAAAAAATTACAAAGTAAACATAAAAAATGAAAAAAATATAAATAATAAATAGAGCGAGTACTTCCCACACTAATAAATGCTCTATTCAGCTCCCAAATGGGAGAAAGTAGGGAACAGTATCCCCTTTGTACCAAAAAATCAATCTGTAGGCACAAATGGTATAAAAAATATCAGTAATAAATAGAGCGGGTGCTTCCCCCAATAATAAATGCTCTACTCAGCTCCCAAATGGGAATAGTATCCCCTTTATACCAAAATGTCAATATGTAGGCACATATGGTGTAAGATTATATGCTGGTCTCATTTGTTCTGTAGTGTTATTAGGAAAAAGCAAAAAACTCTGCATTCTATGCCACTTTTAAAGAAATGAGTATACATTCAGAATCACCAATAATAACCATTTATATAAAGTATTGCAGCTGATCAATACCCCTCAGATGAAATACAAAACGGAGTTTGCTATCCCCATTAGGCCACCGATTGACCCCCACAAAAATCACAGGCCACTTTCAAACATAATAGTTCCAGAGACCTCAGCACTAGTGTTGAGCATTCCGATACCGCAAGTATCGGGTATCGGCCGATACTTGCGGTATCGGAATTCCGATACCGGGATTCCGATACTTGCCGCGTATCGGATACCGGAATCGGAAGTTCCAAGATTCAAAATGCAGAAATTCAGCCAATGAGAATGATTCCAAGTGTGGGCACATCCTGTTTAGCATGGAGGGCATGAAACTACTGGCAAGGCTGTGATTGGCTGCTGAAATGATGTCATGCTGCAGTTTAAAAGTCGCTGGCGCCATTTTGCGATCATTCTGCTGTGAATTCAGTTAGTGACAGGATGCTGTTTGCTGACTGAGGGACAGTTTAGAGATAGCGATTTGCTTCTTTGTGCTTTCCAAAGGCTAATTTAGCAACCACTGTGTTCACCTACTATTCACCTTGCTTTTGCCTTGTAGCGCTGTTTTCACAGCGATCTGCAAGGTCTGTGTGTGTGTGTGTGTGAGTGCAGCCCACTCTCTAGTCTGAGTGCAGCCACATAGGCCATCCATAGCTGGTTGTATTCAGTTCAGGGAGGGTGGTTCATTGCCTCATACTGTTCTTTTTTTTTTTTTTTTTTTTTTTCAAGTAGTGTAGTCTGCTGCTAATTTATTCAAAAAAATCCTATTAGTGTCTTTCCACCCGTCTCCAGCTAATTTGTGGAAAAACACTACATAGGATAAAGTAGAGGAGGGTTTTTGGGCCTTGCAGCGCCGTTTACGGCTGTCTGCACGGTCTCCGTGTGACTGCAGCTCGCCCTGTAGTCTGTGAGCAGCCATAGCCTGGTTGTCTCCAGCTCAGGGTTGTTCACTGCGTCATACCGCCAAATCAATTTTCATTTTTTTTCAAGTAGTGTAGTCTGCTGCTAATTTATTTAAAAAAATCCTATTAGTGTCTTTCCACCCGTCTCCAGCTAATTTGTGGAAAAACACTACATAGGATAAAGTAGAGGAGGGTTTTTGGGCCTTGCAGCGCCGTTTACGGCTGTCTGCACGGTCTCTGTGTGATTGCAGCTCGCCCTGTAGTCTGTGAGCAGCCATAGCCTGGTTGTCTCCAGCTCAGGGTTGTTCACTGCGTCATACCGCCAAATCAATTTTCATTTTTTTTCAAGTAGTGTAGTCTGCTGCTAATTTATTTAAAAAAATCCTATTAGTGTCTTTCCACCCGTCTCCAGCTAATTTGTGGAAAAACACTACATAGGATAAAGTAGAGGAGGGTTTTTGGGCCTTGCAGCGCCGTTTACGGCTGTCTGCACGGTCTCCGTGTGATTGCAGCTCGCCCTGTAGTCTGTGAGCAGCCATAGCCTGGTTGTCTCCAGCTCAGGGTTGTTCACTGCGTCATACCGCCAAATCAATTTTCTTTTTTTTTCAAGTAGTGTAAGTTGCTGCTAATTTATTTAAAAAAATCCTATTAGTGTCTTTCCACCCGTCTCCAGCTAACTTGTGGAAAAACACTACATAGGATAACGTAGAGGAGGGTTTTTGGGCCTTGCAGCGCCGTTTACGTCTGTCTGCACGGTCTCCATGTGACTGCAGCTCTATCTGTTGTCAGTTCAGCCCCCCAAAAAGAAATAAATAATAAAGTTCACCAAACACACCAGTTACACCACTTTACATTTGTGTAGGCCACATTAGCTCATATTAAAGTCTAGTCCACACTTTAGAAAATTAGTGTTTCTTATACCTGTTAGGAGGAGTTGCTCAGGAATAAGCACACAAATCCGTTAGTACTTTTCTGCTTATCTTTATCAGTCAACCAAGATGAAGAAGGCAGTGAGTAAGGCACGTGGGCGTGGGAGCCGTCACGGAGCAGGGAGGGGACGTGGGGATTCTGTGCCTGCTGCGGGCACCGGTGACTCATCAGCACCCACTTTCACCAGGCAACAGTCATTCATGCGCAGCTTTGTGTCAGAGCGCCGTACACCGCTGCTGCGTGAAGAACAAATTGAAGCTGTTGTCGGATGGATGGCAGCTAATGCATCAACTTCCATTAGTGCCACATCCTCTCAGACACAGAGCACTGGAGAGCAGCCATCTGTCTCTTCACCACCTGCCAAATTGCCCAGGCAGACAGAGAGCCCAGGACAGGAGCCGTCTCTACTTCTGTTCTCTGAATCTCTTGGCTTGGAAACAGGGGGCCAGCCAAGCAGCATTGGAGAAATGGAAGAAGAGGCAGGGTGCAGTGATGCCCAAAAGCTTTTTCTGTCTTCCTCTGAAGAGGCGGGTGGGCCAGTGGCTCCGGTCACCACATCGCAGGCCGCATCAGCTGATGATGACACTCAGGTGCCACTTACTGGTGCGTGCTCTGCTGCTGAGACTACCCAGGAGGAGCAGTTGGGGGCAGAGGGTAGTGTAGATGATGAGGTCCTCGACCCATCTTGGCGTGAGGGACAGGAAGGTGGTGGGAGCAGCTCTGAGGAAGAGATTCCCCGTACGGCCCAAAGAGGGAGAGGGAGGGGGAAGACTGCGGATCCTGCAGCCTCCGCTTTGGCACCCGTTAGGAGCATGTCTCTTCCAAAAGCCAAAAAGGGCGCTCCCAAGACTTGCAGTGCCTGGTCCTTTTTTGACACAGTTGCAGATGACATTTGCTATGTCAGATGCAAGGTGTGTCATCAAAAAGTCAAAAGAGGTCGAAATGTCAGCAACCTCAATACCTCCAACATGTGGAAACATGTGCGCAACAGGCACCCGGCGGAGTTAGAAAAACACACTGAAGAGGTAGGCCAACCAACAGCGGCAGCTACCACCTCTTCAGCTCGTGTTGCCTCTTCCTCTAGCTCACACGCAGCTGGTTCGGCTTCCTCCCAGGATCGCCGTGGAAGAACCTCTGGCCCTGTTGTCCAGAGACCCGCTGTAATTCCACCCGCAGCACCACTTTCCCAGTCATCCACACACTCCCAGCCCAGTCTACAGCCATCGGTAGTACAGGCATGGGAGAAAAGGCGGCCTTTCTCGTCAAACCACCCACGAGCACAGGCTCTGACTGCAGGCATTGCCAAACTTCTGTCACTGGAAATGCTGTCATTCAGGCTGGTGGAGACTGACAGCTTCCGTGACTTGATGTCATTGGCAGTCCCACAGTACAATGTGCCCAGCCGCTTTTACTTCAGCAGGCAAGCCGTCCCTGCCCTGCACAAGCATGTGGAGGGACACATAAAACACGCGCTACTGAACGCCGTCAGTAGCAAGGTCCACCTCACCACCGATGCGTGGACCAGTCAACATGGACAGGGGCGATACCTTTCCCTCACTGCCCATTGGGTTAATGTCGTTGAGCCGGGTACAGACCGTGCGAGTGGCGCAGGACGTGTCCTGCCCACTCCAAGGATTGCAGGAATCCATTCTGTACGCATTGACTCCTCCTCTTACACCAGTTCCTCAGAATCATCGCTGCAGGAGCCGTCACAGTCCACCTCCACATGGACCCGTGATGAACGTGTACCTGTTACGACCGACATGAGCACAGCCGTGGCCAAACGTCAACAGGCCATCTTGAAATTAATTTTTTTGGGGAATCGTAGCCACACAGCGCAGGAGCTCTGGAATGCCATCAAGCAGGAGAGCGATGTGTGGTTTGTGCCAGCGAATCTCCAGCCAGGCATGGTAGTGTGTGATAATGGCCGAAATCTGGTGGCAGCTCTGGGCCTCGGCAACCTCACTCACATCCCATGTCTGGCACATGTGCTCAATTTGGTCGTGCAGAGCTTTTTGAGGGACTATCCGGATCTTGATGCACTGCTGCACAAGGTCCGCCTAGAGTGTGCTCACTTGCGGCGTTCCAGCACGGCAAAAGCGCGCATTGCGGCTCTGCAGCGCCGACACCGCCTGCCGGAACATCGCATCATATGTGACCTACCTACCAGGTGGAATTCCACGTTACATATGTTGGAGCGGTTGTGTGAGCATCAGCAAGCTGTAATGGAGTACCAGCTGCTTCAGGCGCAAAGAAGTCGCAGTCAGCGCCGTACAGACTTCACAACCACAGAGTGGGCCACTATGAATGACGTCTGCCAGGTTTTGCGTCCCTTTGATTATTCCACGCGGATGGCGAGTGCAGATGATGCACTAGACAGCATGACTGTCCCCCTTATCTGCCTGCTTGAAAAATCACTGCAAGCGCTAAGGGATGATGTTGTGGAAGAGGTGGAGGATGAGGATTCACCATTTCCATCATCTTCTGGACAGTCAGCACCACGTGGTTCCTCACAAACGCGTAGGCAGGGGACAGTTTGTGAGGAGGATGAGGAGGAGTCAATGGAGGAGGAAGACGTCCGTCCAGAGGAGGGAGTTACCGAATTGTCCAGTACTCAGTGTGTACAGCGAGGGTGGGGTGATGACGAGCAGGCAGAGATCACGCCTCCAGCAGGGGACAGCGTTTCTTGGGCAGTTGGCAGTCTGCAGCACATGGTGGATTACATGCTGCAGTGCCTGAGAAACGACCGCCGCATCGCCCACATTCTCAACATGTCTGATTATTGGGTGTTCACCCTCCTCGATCCTCGCTACCGGGACAACGTAGAAAGCCTCATCACACCGTTGAACCGGGAGCGAAAAATGCGGGAGTACCAAGACACACTGGTCAATTCCATCATCTTCTCCATTCCAACTGAGAGAAGTGCTGCTAGTGCATTCCAAAGCAGCTCAGTGCGTCCAGGCAGTGGTGGAGGCTCTGCACAAAGAGGGAGCAGAAGCAGTGCCTCTGCCCAAGGCAAGACCAGTATGGCCCAACTGTGGCACAGTTTTCTGTGCCCCCCACAAAAGTCTACACCATCACAGACGGCTCCAGTCAGCAGGAGGCAACGGTTCCGTCAGATGGTGACAGACTACATGTCTTGCCCTCTTGCTGTACTCCCAGACGGCTCTTCCCCTTTCAAGTTTTGGGTCTCAAAGCTGGATACATGGCCAGAGCTAAGCCAGTATGCATTGGAGGTGCTGTCTTGCCCTACGGCCAGTGTATTATCGGAACGTGTCTTTAGTGCTGCAGGTGGTGTACTAACTGAACGTCGCATGCGACTATCCTCCAATAACGTTGACCGGCTTACTTTCCTGAAAATGAACAAGGCCTGGATCTCGCAGGAATTTGCCACTCCTCCTCCTGATTAAATAATTAGGTCACTGTATACGTTATCCAGGTCTCCTGTTGTGTTCATCTTTCTACCACCTGAACTTAAATTCCTGGGCTCCAACACCGCCAGTTGAGGCTCAGAAGTGCCGTCTGCACAGTCAAAATATACGACCCAGTGTTATTGGGTTTCAGTAACGTCAGCTGATCCCCAGCTGTGTAGCCGGCAATGTGTCATGCGACCGCCACGCTGACACAACAACTGAAATGTAAGGGAATCTGTCCCCCCCCCCCCCAAGGCGTTTGTTACTGAAAGAGCCACCTTGTGCAGCAGTAATGCTGCACAAGGAAAAGGTAGCTATTTTTGTTTAGCTCCTTGCACACGCAGAACTTAACACTTATAAAATGTGTCCACTGATACCGTAAAACCGTCCCGGAGGTGGGACTTTCCTTCGTAATGTGACGCAGCACAGCCGTCATTCCTACCCCCCCGGCGCCGCGCATCGGCTCCTCAGCGTTGTTTGATTCCGTCCCGGAGCCTGCGCTGTTATGTTATCCCGTGGCCAGGCACACTTAGCGCTGCCCGTCTTCTGGCATCATTTGGTGTCAGGATGGCTGCGCCTGTGCGGCCGCGCTGGCAGAGAGCCCGCCTCGCAGTGTCTTCTGATTTAATCCCACTGGGGGCCTGGGATCCATGGACATGCGCAGTGCATATCTGAACCTCCACCTCTCACTCATCTCCCTATGGCTTCTTCAGACTGTTCGGTGTCAGCTGGTCCCTAATAGCATGCCACGGCCGTGACACCGCACAGTCTTAAGAAGCCGTAGGGAGGGGAGTGAGAGGCGAGGATATGCACTGCGCATGTCCATGGATCCCAGGCCCCCAGTGGGATTAAATCAGAAGACACTGCGAGGCGGGCTCTCAGCCAGCGCGGCCGCACAGGCGCAGCCATCCTGACACCAAATGATGCCAGAAGACGGGCAGCGCTAAGTGTGCCTGGCCACGGGATAACATAACAGCGCAGGCTCCGGGACGGAATCAAACAACGCTGAGGAGCCGGTGCGCGGCGCCGGGGGGGTAGGAATGACGGCTGTGCTGCGTCACATTACGAAGGAAAGTCCCACCTCCGGGATGGTTTTACGGTTGCAGGGGACACATTTTATAAGTGTTTAGTTCTGTGTTTGCAAGGAGCATGATGAAAAGAGCCACCTTTTCCTTTTGCATCTTTTGTGCTGCACAAGCTGGCTCTTTCAGCTACAAACGCCTTGGGGGGGGGTTAAAGGTTCCCTTTCGACTTTCTCAGGCTTCGGCCTACATTGTGTTCCTCTGCTTTTCCACCTGTCCCTGGGCTCCAACACCGCCAGTTGCCGTCCAGAAGTGCTGTACGCACAGTCAACAGTCGCTCCTCTGTTATTGGGGTTCAGTAACGTCAGCTGTTCCCCTGCTGTGTGTGTGGCAATCCCTCCTACCTCCTCCAACCTCCTCCAACCTCCTCCTCCTCCACCTGTCCCTGGGCTCCAACACCGCCAGTTGCCGTCCAGAAGTGCTGTACGCACAGTCAACAGTCGCTCCTCTGTTATTGGGGTTCAGTAACGTCAGCTGTTCCCCTGCTGTGTGTGTGGCAATCCCTCCTACCTCCTCCAACCTCCTCCAACCTCCTCCTCCTCCACCTGTCCCTGGGCTCCAACACCGCCAGTTGCCGTCCAGAAGTGCTGTACGCACAGTCAACAGTCCCTCCTCTGTTATTGGGGTTCAGTAACGTCAGCTGTTCCCCTGCTGTGTGTGTGGCAATCCCTCCTACCTCCTCCAACCTCCTCCTCCTCCACCTGTCCCTGGGCTCCAACACCGCCAGTTGCCGTCCAGAAGTGCTGTACGCACAGTCAACAGTCGCTCCTCTGTTATTGGGGTTCAGTAACGTCAGCTGTTCCCCTGCTGTGTGTGTGGCAATCCCTCCTACCTCCTCCAACCTCCTCCAACCTCCTCCTCCTCCACCTGTCCCTGGGCTCCAACACCGCCAGTTGCCGTCCAGAAGTGCTGTACGCACAGTCAACAGTCGCTCCTCTGTTATTGGGGTTCAGTAACGTCAGCTGTTCCCCTGCTGTGTGTGTGGCAATCCCTCCTACCTCCTCCAACCTCCTCCAACCTCCTCCTCCTCCACCTGTCCCTGGGCTCCAACACCGCCAGTTGCCGTCCAGAAGTGCTGTACGCACAGTCAACAGTCGCTCCTCTGTTATTGGGGTTCAGTAACGTCAGCTGTTCCCCTGCTGTGTGTGTGGCAATCCCTCCTACCTCCTCCAACCTCCTCCTCCTCCACCTGTCCCTGGGCTCCAACACCGCCAGTTGCCGTCCAGAAGTGCTGTACGCACAGTCAACAGTCCCTCCTCTGTTATTGGGGTTCAGTAATGTCAGCTGTTCCCCTGCTGTGTGTGTGGCAATCCCTCCTACCTCCTCCAACCTCCTCCTCCTCCACCTGTCCCTGGGCTCCAACACCGCCAGTTGCCGTCCAGAAGTGCTGTACGCACAGTCAACAGTCGCTCCTCTGTTATTGGGGTTCAGTAACGTCAGCTGTTCCCCTGCTGTGTGTGTGGCAATCCCTCCTACCTCCTCCAACCTCCTCCAACCTCCTCCTCCTCCACCTGTCCCTGGGCTCCAACACCGCCAGTTGCCGTCCAGAAGTGCTGTACGCACAGTCAACAGTCCCTCCTCTGTTATTGGGGTTCAGTAACGTCAGCTGTTCCCCTGCTGTGTGTGTGGCAATCCCTCCTACCTCCTCCAACCTCCTCCTCCTCCACCTGTCCCTGGGCTCCAACACCGCCAGTTGCCGTCCAGAAGTGCTGTACGCACAGTCAACAGTCGCTCCTCTGTTATTGGGGTTCAGTAACGTCAGCTGTTCCCCTGCTGTGTGTGTGGCAATCCCTCCTACCTCCTCCAACCTCCTCCAACCTCCTCCTCCTCCACCTGTCCCTGGGCTCCAACACCGCCAGTTGCCGTCCAGAAGTGCTGTACGCACAGTCAACAGTCGCTCCTCTGTTATTGGGGTTCAGTAACGTCAGCTGTTCCCCTGCTGTGTGTGTGGCAATCCCTCCTACCTCCTCCAACCTCCTCCAACCTCCTCCTCCTCCACCTGTCCCTGGGCTCCAACACCGCCAGTTGCCGTCCAGAAGTGCTGTACGCACAGTCAACAGTCGCTCCTCTGTTATTGGGGTTCAGTAACGTCAGCTGTTCCCCTGCTGTGTGTGTGGCAATCCCTCCTACCTCCTCCAACCTCCTCCTCCTCCACCTGTCCCTGGGCTCCAACACCGCCAGTTGCCGTCCAGAAGTGCTGTACGCACAGTCAACAGTCCCTCCTCTGTTATTGGGGTTCAGTAACGTCAGCTGTTCCCCTGCTGTGTGTGTGGCAATCCCTCCTACCTCCTCCAACCTCCTCCTCCTCCACCTGTCCCTGGGCTCCAACACCGCCAGTTGCCGTCCAGAAGTGCTGTACGCACAGTCAACAGTCCCTCCTCTGTTATTGGGGTTCAGTAACGTCAGCTGTTCCCCTGCTGTGTGTGTGGCAATCCCTCCTACCTCCTCCAACCTCCTCCAACCTCCTCCTCCTCCACCTGTCCCTGGGCTCCAACACCGCCAGTTGCCATCCAGAAGTGCTGTACGCACAGTCAACAGTCGCTCCTCTGTTATTGGGGTTCAGTAACGTCAGCTGTTCCCCTGCTGTGTGTGTGGCAATCCCTCCTACCTCCTCCAACCTCCTCCTCCTCCACCTGTCCCTGGGCTCCAACACCGCCAGTTGCCGTCCAGAAGTGCTGTACGCACAGTCAACAGTCCCTCCTCTGTTATTGGGGTTCAGTAACGTCAGCTGTTCCCCTGCTGTGTGTGTGGCAATCCCTCCTACCTCCTCCAACCTCCTCCTCCTCCACCTGTCCCTGGGCTCCAACACCGCCAGTTGCCGTCCAGAAGTGCTGTACGCACAGTCAACAGTCCCTCCTCTGTTATTGGGGTTCAGTAACGTCAGCTGTTCCCCTGCTGTGTGTGTGGCAATCCCTCCTACCTCCTCCAACCTCCTCCTCCTCCACCTGTCCCTGGGCTCCAACACCGCCAGTTGCCGTCCAGAAGTGCTGTACGCACAGTCAACAGTCGCTCCTCTGTTATTGGGGTTCAGTAACGTCAGCTGTTCCCCTGCTGTGTGTGTGGCAATCCCTCCTACCTCCTCCAACCTCCTCCAACCTCCTCCTCCTCCACCTGTCCCTGGGCTCCAACACCGCCAGTTGCCGTCCAGAAGTGCTGTACGCACAGTCAACAGTCCCTCCTCTGTTATTGGGGTTCAGTAACGTCAGCTGTTCCCCTGCTGTGTGTGTGGCAATCCCTCCTACCTCCTCCAACCTCCTCCTCCTCCACCTGTCCCTGGGCTCCAACACCGCCAGTTGCCGTCCAGAAGTGCTGTACGCACAGTCAACAGTCCCTCCTCTGTTATTGGGGTTCAGTAACGTCAGCTGTTCCCCTGCTGTGTGTGTGGCAATCCCTCCTACCTCCTCCAACCTCCTCTTCCTCCACCTGACCCTGGGCTCCAACACCGCCAGTTGCCGTCCAGAAGTGCTGTACGCACAGTCAACAGTCCCTCCTCTGTTATTGGGGTTCAGTAACGTCAGCTGTTCCCCTGCTGTGTGTGTGGCAATCCCTCCTACCTCCTCCAACCTCCTCCTCCTCCACCTGTCCCTGGGCTCCAACACCGCCAGTTGCCGTCCAGAAGTGCTGTACGCACAGTCAACAGTCGCTCCTCTGTTATTGGGGTTCAGTAACATCAGCTGTTCCCCTGCTGTGTGTGTGGCAATCCCTCCTACCTCCTCCAACCTCCTCCTCCTCCACCTGTCCCTGGGCTCCAACACCGCCAGTTGCCGTCCAGAAGTGCTGTACGCACAGTCAACAGTCGCTCCTCTGTTATTGTGGTTCAGTAACGTCAGCTGTTCCTCTGCTGTGTGTGTGGCAATCCCTCCTACCTCCTCCAACCTCCTCCTCCTCCACCTGTCCCTGGGCTCCAACACCGCCAGTTGCCGTCCAGAAGTGCTGTACGCACAGTCAACAGTCGCTCCTCTGTTATTGGCGTTCAGTAACGTCAGCTGTTCCCCTGCTGTGTGTGTGGCAATCCCTCCTACCTCCTCCAACCTCCTCCTCCACCTGTCCCTGGGCTCCAACACCGCCAGTTGCCGTCCAGAAGTGCTGTACGCACAGTCAACAGTCGCTCCTCTGTTATTGGGGTTCAGTAACGTCAGCTGTTCCCCTGCTGTGTGTGTGGCAATCCCTCCTACCTCCTCCAACCTCCTCCAACCTCCTCCTCCTCCACCTGTCCCTGGGCTCCAACACCGCCAGTTGCCGTCCAGAAGTGCTGTACGCACAGTCAACAGTCGCTCCTCTGTTATTGGGGTTCAGTAACATCAGCTGTTCCCCTGCTGTGTGTGTGGCAATCCCTCCTACCTCCTCCAACCTCCTCCTCCTCCACCTGTCCCTGGGCTCCAACACCGCCAGTTGCCGTCCAGAAGTGCTGTACGCACAGTCAACAGTCGCTCCTCTGTTATTGTGGTTCAGTAACGTCAGCTGTTCCCCTGCTGTGTGTGTGGCAATCCCTCCTACCTCCTCCAACCTCCTCCTCCTCCACCTGTCCCTGGGCTCCAACACCGCCAGTTGCCGTCCAGAAGTGCTGTACGCACAGTCAACAGTCCCTCCTCTGTTATTGGGGTTCAGTAACGTCAGCTGTTCCCCTGCTGTGTGTGTGGCAATCCCTCCTACCTCCTCCAACCTCCTCCTCCTCCACCTGTCCCTGGGCTCCAACACCGCCAGTTGCCGTCCAGAAGTGCTGTACGCACAGTCAACAGTCGCTCCTCTGTTATTGGGGTTCAGTAACGTCAGCTGTTCCCCTGCTGTGTGTGTGGCAATCCCTCCTACCTCCTCCAACCTCCTCCAACCTCCTCCTCCTCCACCTGTCCCTGGGCTCCAACACCGCCAGTTGCCGTCCAGAAGTGCTGTACGCACAGTCAACAGTCGCTCCTCTGTTATTGGGGTTCAGTAACGTCAGCTGTTCCCCTGCTGTGTGTGTGGCAATCCCTCCTACCTCCTCCAACCTCCTCCAACCTCCTCCTCCTCCACCTGTCCCTGGGCTCCAACACCGCCAGTTGCCGTCCAGAAGTGCTGTACGCACAGTCAACAGTCGCTCCTCTGTTATTGGGGTTCAGTAACGTCAGCTGTTCCCCTGCTGTGTGTGTGGCAATCCCTCCTACCTCCTCCAACCTCCTCCTCCTCCACCTGTCCCTGGGCTCCAACACCGCCAGTTGCCGTCCAGAAGTGCTGTACGCACAGTCAACAGTCCCTCCTCTGTTATTGGGGTTCAGTAATGTCAGCTGTTCCCCTGCTGTGTGTGTGGCAATACCTCCTACCTCCTCCAACCTCCTCCTCCTCCACCTGTCCCTGGGCTCCAACACCGCCAGTTGCCGTCCAGAAGTGCTGTACGCACAGTCAACAGTCGCTCCTCTGTTATTGGGGTTCAGTAACGTCAGCTGTTCCCCTGCTGTGTGTGTGGCAATCCCTCCTACCTCCTCCAACCTCCTCCAACCTCCTCCTCCTCCACCTGTCCCTGGGCTCCAACACCGCCAGTTGCCGTCCAGAAGTGCTGTACGCACAGTCAACAGTCCCTCCTCTGTTATTGGGGTTCAGTAACGTCAGCTGTTCCCCTGCTGTGTGTGTGGCAATCCCTCCTACCTCCTCCAACCTCCTCCTCCTCCACCTGTCCCTGGGCTCCAACACCGCCAGTTGCCATCCAGAAGTGCTGTACGCACAGTCAACAGTCGCTCCTCTGTTATTGGGGTTCAGTAACGTCAGCTGTTCCCCTGCTGTGTGTGTGGCAATCCCTCCTACCTCCTCCAACCTCCTCCAACCTCCTCCTCCTCCACCTGTCCCTGGGCTCCAACACCGCCAGTTGCCGTCCAGAAGTGCTGTACGCACAGTCAACAGTCGCTCCTCTGTTATTGGGGTTCAGTAACGTCAGCTGTTCCCCTGCTGTGTGTGTGGCAATCCCTCCTACCTCCTCCAACCTCCTCCAACCTCCTCCTCCTCCACCTGTCCCTGGGCTCCAACACCGCCAGTTGCCGTCCAGAAGTGCTGTACGCACAGTCAACAGTCGCTCCTCTGTTATTGGGGTTCAGTAACGTCAGCTGTTCCCCTGCTGTGTGTGTGGCAATCCCTCCTACCTCCTCCAACCTCCTCCTCCTCCACCTGTCCCTGGGCTCCAACACCGCCAGTTGCCGTCCAGAAGTGCTGTACGCACAGTCAACAGTCCCTCCTCTGTTATTGGGGTTCAGTAACGTCAGCTGTTCCCCTGCTGTGTGTGTGGCAATCCCTCCTACCTCCTCCAACCTCCTCCTCCTCCACCTGTCCCTGGGCTCCAACACCGCCAGTTGCCGTCCAGAAGTGCTGTACGCACAGTCAACAGTCCCTCCTCTGTTATTGGGGTTCAGTAACGTCAGCTGTTCCCCTGCTGTGTGTGTGGCAATCCCTCCTACCTCCTCCAACCTCCTCCAACCTCCTCCTCCTCCACCTGTCCCTGGGCTCCAACACCGCCAGTTGCCATCCAGAAGTGCTGTACGCACAGTCAACAGTCGCTCCTCTGTTATTGGGGTTCAGTAACGTCAGCTGTTCCCCTGCTGTGTGTGTGGCAATCCCTCCTACCTCCTCCAACCTCCTCCTCCTCCACCTGTCCCTGGGCTCCAACACCGCCAGTTGCCGTCCAGAAGTGCTGTACGCACAGTCAACAGTCCCTCCTCTGTTATTGGGGTTCAGTAACGTCAGCTGTTCCCCTGCTGTGTGTGTGGCAATCCCTCCTACCTCCTCCAACCTCCTCCTCCTCCACCTGTCCCTGGGCTCCAACACCGCCAGTTGCCGTCCAGAAGTGCTGTACGCACAGTCAACAGTCCCTCCTCTGTTATTGGGGTTCAGTAACGTCAGCTGTTCCCCTGCTGTGTGTGTGGCAATCCCTCCTACCTCCTCCAACCTCCTCCTCCTCCACCTGTCCCTGGGCTCCAACACCGCCAGTTGCCGTCCAGAAGTGCTGTACGCACGGTCAACAGTCGCTCCTCTGTTATTGGGGTTCAGTAACGTCAGCTGTTCCCCTGCTGTGTGTGTGGCAATCCCTCCTACCTCCTCCAACCTCCTCCAACCTCCTCCTCCTCCACCTGTCCCTGGGCTCCAACACCGCCAGTTGCCGTCCAGAAGTGCTGTACGCACAGTCAACAGTCCCTCCTCTGTTATTGGGGTTCAGTAACGTCAGCTGTTCCCCTGCTGTGTGTGTGGCAATCCCTCCTACCTCCTCCAACCTCCTCCTCCTCCACCTGTCCCTGGGCTCCAACACCGCCAGTTGCCGTCCAGAAGTGCTGTACGCACAGTCAACAGTCCCTCCTCTGTTATTGGGGTTCAGTAACGTCAGCTGTTCCCCTGCTGTGTGTGTGGCAATCCCTCCTACCTCCTCCAACCTCCTCTTCCTCCACCTGACCCTGGGCTCCAACACCGCCAGTTGCCGTCCAGAAGTGCTGTACGCACAGTCAACAGTCCCTCCTCTGTTATTGGGGTTCAGTAACGTCAGCTGTTCCCCTGCTGTGTGTGTGGCAATCCCTCCTACCTCCTCCAACCTCCTCCTCCTCCACCTGTCCCTGGGCTCCAACACCGCCAGTTGCCGTCCAGAAGTGCTGTACGCACAGTCAACAGTCGCTCCTCTGTTATTGGGGTTCAGTAACATCAGCTGTTCCCCTGCTGTGTGTGTGGCAATCCCTCCTACCTCCTCCAACCTCCTCCTCCTCCACCTGTCCCTGGGCTCCAACACCGCCAGTTGCCGTCCAGAAGTGCTGTACGCACAGTCAACAGTCGCTCCTCTGTTATTGTGGTTCAGTAACGTCAGCTGTTCCCCTGCTGTGTGTGTGGCAATCCCTCCTACCTCCTCCAACCTCCTCCTCCTCCACCTGTCCCTGGGCTCCAACACCGCCAGTTGCCGTCCAGAAGTGCTGTACGCACAGTCAACAGTCGCTCCTCTGTTATTGGCGTTCAGTAACGTCAGCTGTTCCCCTGCTGTGTGTGTGGCAATCCCTCCTACCTCCTCCAACCTCCTCCTCCACCTGTCCCTGGGCTCCAACACCGCCAGTTGCCGTCCAGAAGTGCTGTACGCACAGTCAACAGTCGCTCCTCTGTTATTGGGGTTCAGTAACGTCAGCTGTTCCCCTGCTGTGTGTGTGGCAATCCCTCCTACCTCCTCCAACCTCCTCCAACCTCCTCCTCCTCCACCTGTCCCTGGGCTCCAACACCGCCAGTTGCCGTCCAGAAGTGCTGTACGCACAGAGCCAAACACCTCGCCAATGTGTTAGTGGGGTTCAGCACCGCCAGCTGTTCCCCTGCTGTGTATACGGCAACGTGTACTGCGACCGCCACGCAGGCACAACAAGTTAAATTTAAGGGAACCTGTCCCCCCCCCCCCCAGGCGTTTGTTACTGAAGGAGCCACCTTGTGCAGCAGTAATGATGCAAAGGGAAAAAGTGCCTCTTTTCGTGGTGCTCCTTGCAGATGCTGAACCTAACACTTATGAAATGTGTCCCCTCACAGCGTTCAACCGTCCGGTAGGTGGAACTTTCCTTTGTCATGTGACGCAGCACAGCCGTCATTTTTACCCCCTTGGCGCCGTGCGCCGCCTCCTCAGCGTTGTTTGAATCTGTCCCGGAGCCTGCGCTGTTAGGTTACCCCTTGGCCATGCACACATTTCGCGCTGCCCGTCTTCTGACATCATTTGCTGTCAGGCTGGCTGCGCCTGTGTGGGTGCGCTGTCCGAGATTCAGCCTCGCGGTGTCATGTAATGTAATCCCACCGCGGGCCTGGGATCCGTGGCCATGCGCAGTGCATATCCTCGCCTCTCACTCCCCTCCCTACGGCTTCTAAAGACTGTTCGGTGTCAGCTGATCCCTAATAGCATGCCACGGCCGTGACACCGCACAGTCTGAAGAAGCCGTAGGGAGGGGAGTGAGAGGCGAGGATATGCACTGCGCATGGCCACGGATCCCAGGCCCGCGGTGGGATTACATTACACGACACCGCGAGGCTGAATCTCGGACAGCGCACCCACACAGGCGCAGCCAGCCTGACAGCAAATGATGTCAGAAGACGGGCAGCGCGAAATGTGTGCATGGCCAAGGGGTAACCTAACAGCGCAGGCTCCGGGACAGATTCAAACAACGCTGAGGAGGCGGCGCACGGCGCCAAGGGGGTAAAAATGACGGCTGTGCTGCGTCACATGACAAAGGAAAGTTCCACCTACCGGACGGTTGAACGCTGTGAGGGGACACATTTCATAAGTGTTAGGTTCAGCATCTGCAAGGACCATAATTAAAAGAGCTAAGTTTACCTTTTCCAGCATTAGTGCTGTACACGATGGCTCTTCCAGCTACAAACGCCTGGGGGGGGGGGTTAAAGGTTTCCTTTCAACTTGCTCCAGTGCAGGCTTCGGCCTACACTCCGCTCCCCCTGCTCCTCCTGCTGACCCTGGGCTCTAACACCGCCAGTTGGGGCCCAGATGTGCTAGCTGCACAGAGAAAAACAACTCGCCAATGTGTCAGTGGGGTTCAGCACCGCCAGCTGTTCCCCTGCTGTGCAGCCGGCAACGTGTCCTGCGACCGCCACGCAGACACAAGAACTGAAATTGAAGGGAACCTGTCCCCCCTCCCCCAGGTGTTTCTATGTTTTACAGCCACCTTGTACAGCAGTAATGCTGCATGTGTGCAAGGTGGCTCAGAAACGTATTCTCCTTGCACTCGTGGAACTGAACACGTCTAAAATGTGTCCTCTGTGACCATTAAAACGTCCCTCAGGTGTGATTTTACTTTGTATTGACACGCAACAAGCTCCTTGGTAACGCTGCCCGTCTTCTGGCATCATTGTTTGGCTGGGTGCGCCTCTGCGGCCACCTTGCCCCACACAACGCCCCTCGGTGTCTTATTTATTTTGACTGCGAGGGTGTGATTGACGGGCATGAACGGTGCATTTCTTCGCCTGTCCCTCATCTCCTTCCGCCTTCTTCGGACTGTGCGGCTTCATGGCCGTGGCATGCGATAAGGGATCAGCTGACGCCACATAGTCTGAAGCAGGTGTAAGAACCCAAGCGAGAGGCGAAAATATGTACTGCACCAGGCCATGAATCCCAGCCCCGCAGTGTTTTAACTATGTCAAGACACTGCGGGGCTGTGATTCATGGGCATCGCGAACCGCACCTGCCGACATCAAATGATGTCAGAGGACGGGCAGCACTAACAGCGCAAGGCCAAGGGATAACACGACAGCGCAGACTCCTGTGCAACACATAACGATGCTCAGGAGGCCGCGCAAAGCACCAAGGTGGCATTTTTGCCAGCTGTACTGCGTCTCTTTACGAAGGGAACTCACGCCTCAAAATCAGTTTGACTGTGTAAGGGCCTAAATGTTATACGTGTTTCATTCAGCGTGTGCAAGGAGCGAAATTAAAAGAGCAACCTTTGACTTGTGCAGCACTACTGCTGCATAAGCTGTGGCTCTTCTACTTTGTAACCCCTGAGGGGGGGTTAAAGGTTACCTTTGAAATTGGTTCAATTAGGCTTCGGCCTACACTCTGCTCCCCCTGCAGAGCCCTGGGCTCCAACACCACCAGTTGGGGCCCGGTACTGCTAGCTGCACAGAGAAAAACACCAGCCAATGTGTCAGTGGGGTTCAGCACCGCCAGCTGTTCCCCTGCTGTGCAGCCGGCAACGTGTCCTGCAACTGCCACGCAGGCACAACAGACCCAAAAGCTGCCGCCAGTGCAGGCTTCGGCCTACACTCTGCTCCATCTCCTCCTCCTGCTGACCCCGGGCTCCAACACCGCCAGTTGGGGCCCGGTACTGCTAGCTGCACAGAGAAAAACACCAGCCAATGTGTCAGTGGGGTTCAGCACCGCCAGCTGTTCCCCTGCTGTGCAGCCGGCATCGTGTCCTGCAAAAGCCACGCAGACACAAGAACTGAAATTGAAGGGAACCTGTCCCCCCTCCCCCAGGCGTTTGTACGTTTTAAAGGCCACCTTGTACAGCGGTAATGCTGCATGTGTGCAAGGTGGCTCATAAACGTATTCTCCTCGCACATGTGGAACTGAAAACACGTCTAAAATGTGTCCTCTGTGTGACCATTTAACCGTCCCGGTGGTGTGACTTTCCTTTGTAATGACACGCTGCAACCCCCTTGGTAGCGCTGCCCGTCTTCTGGCATCATTGTTTGGCTGCCTGCGCCTCTGCGGCCGCCCTGACCCACACAACGCCCCTCGTTGTCTTATTTATTGGGACTGCGAGGGTGTGATTGATGGGCATGATCAGTGCATCAGTTCGCCTGTCCCTCATCTCCTTCCGCCTTCTGCGGACTGTGCGGCTTCATGGCCGTGGCATGCGATAAGGGATCAGATGACGCCGCACAGTCTGAAGCGGGTGTAAGGACCCGAGTGTGAGAGGCGAACATATGTGCTGCGCCAGGCCCTGAATCCCAGCCCCGCAGTGTTTTAACAATGTTAAGACACTGCGGGGCTGGGATTCATGGTCATCGCGAACCGCACCGGCCGACATTAAATGATGCCAGAACATGGGCAGCGCTAACAGCGCTAGGCCAGGGGATAACACGACAGCGCAGACTCCTGTACAGCAAATAACAACGCTCAGGAGGCTGCACCCAGCACCAAGGTGGGATTCTTGACATCTGTGCTGCGTCTCATTACAAAGGGAACTCGCGCCTCCAACACAGTTTGACTGTATAAAGGGCTAAATGTTATACGTGTTTCATTCAGCGTGTGCAAGGAGCGAAATTAAAAGAGCAACCTTTGACTTGTGCAGCACTACTGCTGCATAAGCTGTGGCTCTTCTACTTTGTAACCCCTGAGGGGGGGTTAAAGGTTACCTTTGAAATTGGTTCAATTAGGCTTCGGCCTACACTCTGCTCCCCCTGCAGAGCCCTGGGCTCCAACACCGCCAGTTGGGGCCCGGTACTGCTAGCTGCACAGAGAAAAACACCAGCCAATGTGTCAGTGGGGTTCAGCACCGCCAGCTGTTCCCCTGCTGTGCAGCCGGCAACGTGTCCTGCAACTGCCACGCAGGCACAACAGACCCAAAAGCTGCCGCCAGTGCAGGCTTCGGCCTACACTCTGCTCCATCTCCTCCTCCTGCTGACCCCGGGCTCCAACAACGCCAGTTGGGGCCTGGTACTGCTAGCTGCACAGAGAAAAACACCAGCCAATGTGTCAGTGGGGTTCAGCACCGCCAGCTGTTCCCCTGCTGTGCAGCCGGCATCGTGTCCTGCAAAAGCCACGCAGACACAAGAACTGAAATTGAAGGGAACCTGTCCCCCCTCCCCCAGGCGTTTGTACGTTTTAAAGGCCACCTTGTACAGCGGTAATGCTGCATGTGTGCAAGGTGGCTCATAAACGTATTCTCCTCGCACATGTGGAACTGAAAACACGTCTAAAATGTGTCCTCTGTGTGACCATTTAACCGTCCCGGTGGTGTGACTTTCCTTTGTAATGACACGCTGCAACCCCCTTGGTAGCGCTGCCCGTCTTCTGGCATCATTGTTTGGCTGCCTGCGCCTCTGCGGCCGCCCTGACCCACACAACGCCCCTCGTTGTCTTATTTATTGGGACTGCGAGGGTGTGATTGATGGGCATGATCAGTGCATCAGTTCGCCTGTCCCTCATCTCCTTCCGCCTTCTGCGGACTGTGCGGCTTCATGGCCGTGGCATGCGATAAGGGATCAGATGACGCCGCACAGTCTGAAGCGGGTGTAAGGACCCGAGTGTGAGAGGCGAACATATGTGCTGCGCCAGGCCCTGAATCCCAGCCCCGCAGTGTTTTAACAATGTTAAGACACTGCGGGGCTGGGATTCATGGTCATCGCGAACCGCACCGGCCGACATTAAATGATGCCAGAACATGGGCAGCGCTAACAGCGCTAGGCCAGGGGATAACACGACAGCGCAGACTCCTGTACAGCAAATAACAACGCTCAGGAGGCTGCACCCAGCACCAAGGTGGGATTCTTGACATCTGTGCTGCGTCTCATTACAAAGGGAACTCGCGCCTCCAACACAGTTTGACTGTATAAAGGGCTAAATGTTATACGTGTTTCATTCAGCGTATACAAGGAGCGAAATTAAAAGAGCAACCTTTGACTTGTGCAGCACTACTGCTGCATAAGCTGTGGCTCTTCTACTTTGTAACCCCTGAGGGGGGGTTAAAGGTTACCTTTGAAATTGGTTCAATTAGGCTTCGGCCTACACTCTGCTCCCCCTGCAGAGCCCTGGGCTCCAACACCGCCAGTTGGGGCCCGGTACTGCTAGCTGCACAGAGAAAAACACCAGCCAATGTGTCAGTGGGGTTCAGCACCGCCAGCTGTTCCCCTGCTGTGCAGCCGGCAACGTGTCCTGCAACTGCCACGCAGGCACAACAGACCCAAAAGCTGCCGCCAGTGCAGGCTTCGGCCTACACTCTGCTCCATCTCCTCCTCCTGCTGACCCCGGGCTCCAACACTGCCAGTTGGGGCCCGGTACTGCTAGCTGCACAGAGAAAAACACCAGCCAATGTGTCAGTGGGGTTCAGCACCGCCAGCTGTTCCCCTGCTGTGCAGCCGGCATCGTGTCCTGCAAAAGCCACGCAGACACTTGCTCTTGTACCTTCTGCTCCCCATCCTGGTTCCAGTACCTTCAGCTGGTTCCGGGCAGAGCCTTTGGCTTAGGTGCCTCCCTCTGGGTATCCGAGTTCCACCAACGTCAGGTGGTCCTTGGTAGTGCTTTCAGGCACGGGTACCTCCTGCTTAGTAACCGGGTTCCAGTAACGTCAGCTGGTCCTCGGTAGTTCCATTGGCTCTTGGACCTTCGGCTACCCATCCGGGTTCCAGCACCGTCAGCTGGTTCTCGGCACTGTCTTTTGCTCTTGTACCTTCTGCTCCCCATCCTGGTTCCAGTACCGTCAGCTGGTTCCGGGCAGAGCCTTTGGCTTAGGTGCCTCCCTCTGGGTATCCGAGTTCCACCAACGTCAGGTGGTCCTTGGTAGTGCTTTCAGGCACGGGTACCTCCTGCTTAGTAACCGGGTTCCAGTAACGTCAGCTGGTCCTCGGTAGTTCCATTGGCTCTTGGACCTTCGGCTACCCATCCGGGTTCCAGCACCGTCAGCTGGTTCTCGGCACTGTCTTTTGCTCTTGTACCTTCTGCTCCCCATCCTGGTTCCAGTACCGTCAGCTGGTTCCGGGCAGAGCCTTTGGCTTAGGTGCCTCCCTCTGGGTATCCGAGTTCCACCAACGTCAGGTGGTCCTTGGTAGTGCTTTCAGGCACGGGTACCTCCTGCTTAGTAACCGGGTTCCAGTAACGTCAGCTGGTCCTCGGTAGTTCCATTGGCTCTTGGACCTTCGGGTAGCCATCCGAGTTCCAGTTCCATCAGCTGGTTCTCGGCATTTTCTCAGCCTTCTTGTACCTTCTGCTACATTTCCAAGTTCAAGAGACTAAACACGATGACCCGGAAGAACACCCCTAAGATGACGACGACACCAGAGACGACAACCACCGTGATGACGACGACCCTGGAGACGATGACCCTGAAGACCACCGTGATGACGACGACCCCGGAGACGACGACCCTGAAGACCACCCCGATGACGACGACCCCGGAGACGACGACCCTGGAGACGACGACGACCTGGAAGACCGAGAAGCAGAAGAACAAGAGGCTGCAGAACAAAGAGCAGAAGAACATTAAGCATAACACTAAATATCAGAGCAAAAAATATTATCTAAATTATAAGCAGAAGAAGACTAAGCAGTGTATGGGGGTGAGTCCGTTCCTCCTCGTGGTGCCCCTGGATAAAGCCTGATGCTGCAGGCCAAACTGAACGCGGACAAATGTAACTGTTTTGTGACAGGCAGAACGGAAGGTGTAATCTTCAAACTTTTATAGATAACAACTACGGGAATGCCTGTCACAAATAAGAATATGATGAAGAAGTAGAATATGATGAAGATAATAGTAAAATAAAAAGAATATGAACAATGTAACCCAAAAAATAATAGGTAGAAGATGAAGAAGAAGATGAATAAGGTGAAGAAGTTGATGTCAAAGAAGCTGATGATGAGGATAATGAAGAAGAAAGCGTGGGAGAAGTAAAAAAGAAGGTGAAGGGCATTGAAGTAGTGAAACATCAATATCTGACATAAAAAAAAAAAAAATTAACATAGTCAAATTCTTTCTAACGCCGAACGTCATAAAAAAAAAAAAAATCCTGCTATTCTATTACATTGGGCTAAACCTCTGTGCCTTTAATGTCTCCGCCACGTCCCCCAATACATCCTACATTATTCTTAGTTGTTTTCCTTCATGTAGAATGAACCTACAAGTTTATAAAGGGTTTATTTTAATTCCGATATTTTCGTCCCATTGACTTGCATTGGGATCGGGTATCGGTATCGGATTGGATCCGATATTTTGACGGTATCGGCCGATACTTTCCGATACCGATACTTTCCGATATCGGAAAGTATCGCTCAACACTACTCAGCACACGACACCTCAAAAAGTCATATATTCCCTTTAGGTAGAGTTTCAACACATTATCATAGTCTGCACATTTGAGGCCGATACTATTCATCAACTCATATCAAATATAATGCTCAGATAGCCGTATACTCATCTGTTCTGTGACATAGAGGGTCGCTGTCACACTGAATCATCGGTAAGCCACACATGAACGACATTCCAGGTAGTATCCAACGCATTTCCCCCCCCCCGTGGGAATAGCGGGGTTCATCTGGGAATGTTGGCCATCACAATGGAATAGAGTTGAAGACCTATCGCTCGCCCCGTTCTTATATGCCTTTCTAAAAAAATGCCGCCAATCGCGCCTTTCAGTATCAACTTCCAGGGGTATATCCCCACTCTCTGATAACTGGAAGCTGCACACAAACCATGCGCGGTCAAACCTCCATCTGCGCTCCACCGACCGGTGCTCTGGCTCTCGTCTCACAGCCGGAAATGACATAGTGTGAGACGCAGAAGCGTTTTACAGCTATGGATATGACAGCTTTTAACAGGGGCTAAGAGTATGTTGTCATCAGAAAAAAAATTAGTATACAATATGTTTAGCGACATTATGTGCTCAAATCATTATAAAAACCATGATATGTAGCAGAAAAAGCAGTCAATACACAGATATTATGTCCAAGATGCCACATATAATAAGCATGAGCACAGCATATTTAGAGCAGGTAGGTACAGCCCTAAAGGGGCCAGTAGTACAAAAACTGAAAACGAACAAAATCAAAAAAGGAACAACAAATACCAAAAGATAACAACATTGTCAATCAATATGACAAAAATGAAAATATATAAATATATCAGGCAGCAATAATGCCTCAAGGGACATTAAGTGATTCTAGATGAAGCTTGTAAAGGACATCGGTTCGTTAAGACCCATCGGACTCACTGACTTTAACCAATATATCCACCTAGTTTCTCTCTGAATTATTCTATTATCCCAGTCACCCAATCTCACTGATGGAGGGATAACCTCGATAACCACAAACTATATTGAGTCCAAATCCCCCCGGTGTACCTCAGTGACATGTCTCGCCAAAGGAGTGTCTCTACCATGTCTAATATCCCTCAAATGTTACCTAATACGTACGCGTAACTCGCGTTTTGTTTTCCCAACATAGTCCTTAGGACAACTGCAGGTGCAAAGATACACCACTCCTGTCATCTTGCAGTTAGCGAACTGTCTCATATAAAAGGACCTGCTGGTAACTTAACTTTTAAATGTCTTAGATGGCCGTATATGTTTGCAAAAAGAACAATGCCCACATTTAAAAGTTCCCTTCCATCTGTTAGTTAACCACGTATTTGGTTTCTTTGAAGGAGAAAAGTGGCTATGAACAACCATATCCTTGATTGATTTTCCTCTTCTATATGTGATAGAAGGATATGGGGAAATGCAATCACCAATATCTGGGTCTGACCTCAGAATCTGCCAATATTTCTTCCAATATGCCATATACCTTTATGGATTGGTCATCATAGGTGCCTATGAGGCGTGTGATAGATTTTGCATCGGATCCCATCTTTGGTATCAATAAAGAAGTTCGATTAGCATTATACGCAGCCTCATAGGCAGAACTGATGACATCCTCCGGGTATCCGCTATCTCTGAAGCTATACTTAAGGTCTAATGACCTAGCCTCAAAGTCACCCATTGAAGAGCAATTCCTCCGCAACCTAAGGAATTGCCCTTTCAGAATACCTCTCTTCAATGGGGGCGGATGATGGCTTTCCCACCTTAGAAGGCTATTAGTAGCCGTGGGTTTCCGAAAGATTGTAGTATTCAGTGTGCCATTCTTTTGTCTTGAAATATGGATGTCAAGAAATGTGATCCTGTCCATGCCAATCTCATAGGTGAAGGTCAATCCCCCAATATTTTTATTGAGGTACCGCATGAATCCAGTAAAGGACTCAACATCCCTCTTCCAAAATACCAGGATGTCGTCAATATATCAGCCCCAGAAAACAATTCTGGGGCCCCAGGTCACATCCTCATCCTTGAAGACAAAATTATCCTCCCACCAGCCCAGGAGCAGAATAGCGTAAGTGAGGGCACACGGGCTCCCCATCGCGGTGCCCCTGAGCTGGTTTTAGACCTTTCCACCAAACAAGAAGTAATTCCGCTGTAGGACAAAGCCCAACATGTCAGTCAAAAGCTTATTATGAGGTCCAAGATGGTCTCCTCTCCCCCCAGATAGAATGTTACCGCTTCCAATCCATCTACATGTCGGATACTACTACATAGTGTCTCTACATCGATTAGGCAATGATAGTATCCGTATCTATTGTGATACCCTCCAGTTTGACTAGGAGGTCACTAGTGTCTCTGATATTGGATTCATGCGGTACCTCGATACAAATATTGGGGGATTGACCTTCACCTATGAGATTGGCATGGACAGGATCACATTTCTTGACATCAATATTTCAAGACAAAAGAATGGACGATTACGAGGTGAACGCTATTTTGGGGTGCAAGGTACGAGGCAAACAATTTTATTTGGTGGACTGGAAGGGTTATGGTCCTGAGGACAGGTCTTGGGAGCCTGCTGAGCACATTCAGGCTCCGCAGCTCATTGCTGCCTTCGAGCGTAGCGAGGTCCAAGGAGGGGGGCCATGTTAGGGGTTGAGTTCCCGCCTCTGCACAGGGGGAATTTCGGGCCATCTCCGCTGCGGTCTCCCATTCGTCTCCTGCCGCAGTGGAGTCTGCTCAGCGGAGACGTCGGTCCCAGCGTCTCGCTCAGTCTGACTCTGTACAAAGGGTTACTGCTGCTTTTCCAGCTTCTGCCATTAAAGCCAGTGCTGGGCAACGGCGAGCAGATGCTTTTGGGACTAAGTCCTGCTTTTCTCCTTCTGAGCATGCCCAGGGTAAGATCTCTCATTGGAGATCAAGGGTCACATGCTTGGATACTGCAGCAAAGTCCATTGGTTCTCCAGGAAGGTCCTGAAGGTGCTCAGGCTCTGTGGCAGCCTCTCATTGGTCCTTCTAGGAAGGTCTTGTACTTGCTGCAGCTATAAAAGGCTCGCAAGGCCGCACGGCCATGTGCTAGTATCAATCCAAATATGTGCTTTGCACCAGTGTGTTTATGTATGAATGGATTCAGGGACCCGGCTGAAATAAGCCCCTAGAATACCGGCACCTCTGGTGAGAAGATTGTATGAATGTATTCAGGGACCCGGCTGAAATAAGCCCCTAGAATTCCAGCACCTCCGGTGAGGAGATTGCGTGTGTGCATAACCTCTGACTGCTATCAGTTCGGCAGCAAGCTTGTGCTCCTGTGAGGCTAACAGGGCACAGTGCTTTCCTCTCACGGCTACTCTGTGAAGTAACAGAGCTAGTCTATATCGCCAAACAGTGCCACCATTCACTAGCAGCAGGTTCCTCCTGCACGGTGGACCCCGGGCTGCGAACGCACCATTTATAATAAACAGCTATATTTACTTGGTGCGTTCCGCTAGCCGTAACACATATCATCGTTTTTATAATGATTTGAGCACATAATGTCGCTAAACATATTGTATACTATTTTTTTTTTTTCTGATGACAATATACTCTTAGCCCCTGTTAACAGCTGCCGTATCCATAGCTGTAAAACGCTTCTGCGTCTCGCACTATGTCATTTCCGGCTGTGAGACGAGAGCCAGAGCGCTGGTCGGTGGAGCGCAGATGCATTCCATGGACGCAGGTTTGACCGCGCATGGTTTGTGCGCAGCTTCCGGTTATCGGAGAGTGGGGATATATCCCAAGAGGTTGATACTGAAAGGCGCGATTGGCGGCATTATAAGAAAGGTATATAAGAACGAGGCGAGCGATAGGTCTTCAGCTCTATTCCATTTTGATGGCAAACATTCCCTGATGAACCCCGCTATTCCCACAGAGGGAAACGCGTTGGATAATACCTGGGCCAGAGGCTGTCCCTAAGGGGGGAGTAATGTAAGGTTCTCAGTCTCTTTGCTATATCTGCTGTGATTTTCTGTTATTGTAACCTGGTTTTTCTGTCGGCCATTTTGCTATGTCTTGCTGCAGCTACTTTGCCCTGAGTCAGTATGGAGTTTCTAGCTTCTATGTTTCCACCCTGTTCTCTGCCTCTTGCCTTTTTAAGCAGCCTCAGCTGTTCAATCAGTGCTTTTGAATCATGTCTGCAGTCAGCCTGTGACCTGCTCATTGAAGTCTTGGAAGCCATCTCCTACTGTGGATCTCTGGGACACTTGTGGACACTGGAACTCTGCTGCATGCTAAACAACATTTACCAGGGAAGTAACAGAGACTCTGAACCTGCTTTGTGCTTAAAGGGAAGGTGCCATAAAAAAATGTTTTTTACAGCAATTGTAAAAATGTAAAGAATTAATGTTTAAATTTTCTTAAAAAATATTTTCATTTGTTTATAATTTAGTAAAATATGAAAAATAATTTGAAAAGTTTTGGAATTTCCACTTTTAAACACTAGGGGGAGCAGCTGCTGAAATTTCAGAAAAACCTAGTGTACAACTAGCTCACATTACAGCACTGCAGTAATTATGGGCGGAGTCTGCTGGCGTGTGTGATGTCTCCTCTCCTTCCATGTGTTTGCTAAGGGATGAGAGGATTCAGGAACCCAGTGAGCAGCCATTTTGTTGGTGACTGCAGAGTAAGGCTGCCGTCACACTATCAGTATTTGGTCAGTATTTTACATCAGTATTTGTAAGCCAAAACCAGGAGTGGAACAAATAGAGGAAAAGTATAATAGAAACACGTCACCACTTCTGCAGTTATCACCCACTCCTGGTTTTGGCTTACAAATACTGAGGTAAAATACTGACCAAATACTGAATGTGTGACGGCAGCCTTATACTGACAAGTAGACAGTCACCGAGGATGGCAGGCAGCAAGCATTCTGGGAGATATGTGGTGGAGGGAGCAGGGTGACAGCAGCACAGAGTATTTCAGGAGAGCAGTGTGCTGGTCTATGGAGGGGGCACCATGTTCAGTGCGCAGAGCAGCCGGGGATTTACATAGAGCGCTGTCTTTTATACACATGGATGGACCGTCTGCTCCACAGAAATCCAGGAAACATTTCTGCGGATTGATGGCCTGTTCTGATCCAGACTTTGCATGCAGACCCCATTCCCCTCCTCAGATCCTGTCTTCTCCATCCTGTCCTGGCGATGTGTGAAAGTGAGACGTCAGGCGAAGTACGGGGTGACGCTGGGGGAAATGTAGCCATAGAGTAATGATAAAAATGAGACCCCTCTCTTAAGCTGCCTCACTAGCCCTGACTGCACCTAACTGAAGGTCATGCTGCCCCCTCTATTACCCCAGACCCGCGTGCAGGTGCTCAGCCAGAACCACCATAGAATGGGTCCGCTTTCTGAAGATAATACTGCCATAGTGTTCTCACATAATGCGACCATATAGATCACACACAATACCGCCATATACATCACACACAATACTATCAAATAGATCACACAATACTGTCATACAGTTCTCACATACCACCATATAGATCACACATAATACCGCCATATAATTCTCACCTAGTACTTCCACATAGATCACACATAATCCCACAATATAGTTCTCATATACCACCATCATATAGTTTTTACATCATTCCAAAACACTGAGCAAACATAATATTGCCATATAGATCACATATAATACCGTCACATAGATCACACAATACTTGGCGGCATAATGTGTGATATTATATATATATTATAATATCCCGGCATAATGTGTGGTCTCACACTCACACGCTCGCAACTGTATACTTATAGCCTTTACTGGCTATTAAAATGGGGGACACCCCCCAAAAAAAGACGTGGGGCCCCCTTATAATTAATAACCATCAAATATTATGCAGACAGCTGCGGGCTGACATTAATAGCCTAGGAAGGGGCCATGGATACTGTCCCCCCCCCCCCAGGCTAAAAACATCAGCTCTCAGCCGCCTTTTACATGCGCCTTTTCTGGCGCTTTGCCTGGCAATTTCCACTTGCCCTGTAGCGGTAGCAAGTGGGGTTCATATTTGTGGGGTTAATGTCACCTCCATATTGTCCGGTGACATCAAGCCCACGGCTTAGTAATGGAGAGGCGTCTATAAGGCACCCATCCATTACTAATCCTATAGTTGTATTGTAAATAAAGACTCGGCCAGAATAAAGTCCTTTATTAATCTTTTTTAAACCATACCGAACGCATAATCCTCGACTCCCTCATCTCCCACAACAAAAATAATAAACCACATTGAGGAAAGACACGCAGGGGGGAGAGAAGTGCATAGGAGAGGATTAGATACTGACTGCTGAGCCGTGTATCTAATCCTGGCCTGTGTGATACCGACAGCTGAGCCGTGTATCTAATCCTGTCCTGTGTGATACCGACAGCTGAGCCGTGTATCTAATCCTGTCCTGTGATACCGACTGCTGAGCCGTGTATCTAATCCTGTCCTGTGATACCGACTGCTGAGCCGTGTATCTAATCCTGTCCTGTGTGATACCGACTACTGAGCCGTGTATCTAATCCTGTCCTGTGATACCGACTACTGAGCCGTGTATCTAATCCTGTCCTGTGTGATACCGACTGCTGAGCCGTGTATCTAATCCTGTCATGAGTGATACCGACTGCTGAGCCGTGTATCTAATCCTGTCCTATGTGATACCGACTGCTGAGCCGTGTATCTAATCCTGTCCTGTGTGATACCGACTGCTGAGCCGTGTATCTAATCCTGTCCTGTGTGATACCGACTGCTGAGCCGTGTATCTAATCCTGTCATGAGTGATACCGACTGCTGAGCCGTGTATCTAATCCTGTCCTGTGTGATACTGACTGCTGAGGACACAGTACACGGGACAGGATTAGCTACCCAGGACAGAGGTAGCAGTGGTAGGTGTATATAGAGGCAGGTAGCAGTGGTATATAGAGGCAGATAGTGGTATACAGAGGCAGGCAGGCAGTGGTATACAGAGGCAGGCAGGCAGTGGTATACAGAGGCAGGCAGGCAGTGGTATACAGAGGCAGGCAGGGGTATACAGAGGCAGGCAGGCAGTGGTATACAGAGGCAGGCAGGCAGTGGTATACAGAGGCAGGCAGGCAGTGGTATACAGAGGCAGGCAGGCAGGTAGCAGTGGTATACAGAAGCAGGCAGGCAGTGGTATACAGAGGCAGGCAGGCAGTGGTATACAGAGGCAGGCAGGCAGTGGTATACAGAGGCAGGCAGGCAGTGGTATACAGAGGCAGGCAGACAGTGGTATACAGAGGCAGGCAGACAGTGGTATACAGAGGCAGGCAGGCAGTGGTATACGCAGGCAGTGGTATACAGAGGCAGGCAGGCAGTGGTATACAGAGGCAGGCAGAGAGTGGTATACAGAGGCAGGCAGTGGTATACAGATGCAGGCAGGCAGTGGTATACAGAGGCAGGCAGACAGTGGTATACAGAGGCAGGCAGTGGTATACAGAGGCAGGCAGGCAGGTAGCAGTGGTATACAGAGGCAGGCAGGCAGTGGTATACAGAGGCAGGCAGACAGTGGTATACAGAGGCAGGCAGTGGTATACAGAGGCAGGCAGACAGTGGTATACAGAGGCAGGCAGGCAGGTAGCAGTGGTATACAGAGGCAGGCAGTGGTATACAGAGGCAGGCAGACAGTGGTATACAGAGGCAGGCAGGCAGGTAGCAGTGGTATACAGAGGCAGGCAGTGGTATACAGAGGCAGGCAGGCAGTGGTATACAGAGGCAGGCAGGTAGCAGTGGTATACAGAGGCAGGCAGCGGTATACAGAGGCAGGCAGACAGTGGTATACAGAGGCAGGCAGGTAGCAGTGGTATACAGAGGCAGGCAGGCAGTGGTATACAGAGGCAGACAGTGGTATACAGAGGCAGGTAGCAGTGGTATACAGAGGCAGGCAGGCAGTGGTATACAGAGGCAGGCAGGCAGTGGTATATAGGGGCAGGCAGGGGTATACAGAGGCAGGCAGGGGTATACAGAGGCAGGCAGGCAGGCAGGCAGTGGTATACAGAGGCAGGCAGGGGTATACAGAGGCAGGCAGGCAGTGCTAGGTGGTATATAGGGGCTGGTAGCAGTGGTGGATGCATAAGAAAATAAAAACCCTGTACTTACCTTCCATCCTCTCTCAGGAAGTGCTGAGTCATGTTCAGGGCAGAGCAGTGCGACGATCTCCCTGCTCTGCTCTGAACAGGTCGGCAGTGATTGCAGCCTGTAATGTAATACTAAGTACAGGCTGCAATCACAGCTCCTCGCTGCAGATACTTACCCTGGACCCTCGGCAGCAGCTTCTCCCAGCAGCAGCTTCTGCCATCGCACGCACTGAGCTGTGTGTGCGATGGCAGAGGGAAATAAACAAAATGGCCGCGATCTCCTCTCACAGCTGTGACGTGCAGCTCAGTGGGCGTGGCCAAGTCACAGCTGAGAGGCAGGAGATGGGGTCGGAGCCCGACCGTTGGCTCCTATGTCCATGGCTGCCGTAAGTGAGGAGTGCAAGTGTCATGCCCAGACACTTACACCCACGCTAATGAAAATGGCGGCCTCCAGTGGTGAATGTAAAAGTGAATAAATAAAAAAGTATGAAAGAGGTACATTTACTTTTGTATTAAAAATAATTGATTGTATAATCAATAATTATTAATACAAAAACTAAAATCACGGCACCCTCCCTTCAAGGGTATGTGCACAGGTTGCGGATTTGCTGCGGATCCGCAGCGTTTTTTGAGGTGCGGAAACGCTGCAGATCCGCAATTGACTTACAGTACAATGTAAATCAATGAGAAAAAAAAATGCTGTGCACACTTTGCAGAAAATCCGCTGCGGAAGCGCTGCGGTTTAAAAGAAGTAGCATGTCACTTCTTTTTTGTGAATCTGCAGCGTTTTTGTACCCACTCCATTATAGAAAACAGCAGGGGTAAAAACCGCAGCAAATCTGCAAGAAAACCGCAGCAAAAACGCCCCAAAAAACTCTGCGGAACTGCACAAAAAACCGCAGGTGCGTTTTCTGCCAGGAGAGACAGAATCCGCACCAGAAATTCCTAAGCCTAATCCGCAACATGTGCACATACCCTAATACTGAACTTAAGGTTTACTCTGGTCTGCTGTGTTGCCCGCCGTGTCTCCTGCCTCTGTACCTCTGTACCTACAATTATGTAAAACCTGTTTCTCTGTGGCATACTTGTATGAAGTAATATAAGCAAATCCTAACTAAACCTGTGTCTCCTGTGTCTTCCTCGTTCCCAAGCACAAGACTCTAAATAGACTGTGTACAAAACATTACACCCGGGGAGCAAGGTGAGTATCTGCGTGCGCCGTAATAGTTTGCCCTACATACATCTTCCTTGCCTATGTTTGCCCCCTTTTTGCTCCACACTATCAGAAAAATAGAATATATTGTACACCAGTTACATCTTTTATATTTTCTGAATCATTCTATTTGTTGTTTTGCCTTTTTCCTACCTCTCACTGTAGGGCCTATTAGGGAATAATACAGAAAGTCAACCGTGAGCGGGAGCGCCACAGTGCAGGTCCTAGGGTGCCAACCACCGCACCATGTATTACATGGGACTTGCATTATACTGTATTGAGTACTATGGGAAATTCATTATACTATGTGAAAAACTATGGGGCACATTATACTATGGGGAGTGCATTGTACTGCATGGAGGACTATGAGGGAGCATTATACTATACGGAGCACTATGAGGAGTGTATTATACTAAATGGAGGACTGAGGAGTGTATTTTAATATATGGAGGACTATGGGTAGTGTATTATACTATATGGATGACTATAGGGAGTGTATTATACAGGGTGGGCCATTTATATGGATACACCTAAATAAAATAGGAATGGTTGGTGATATCAACTTCCTGTTTGTGGCACATTAGTATATGGAAGGGGGAAAACTTTTCAAGATGGGTGGTGACCATGGCGGCCATTTTGGATCCAACTTTATTTTTTCAAATGGGAAGAGGGTCATGTGACACATCAAACTTAATGTGAATTTCACAAGAAAAGCAATGGTGTGCTTGGTTTTAACGTAACATTATTCTTTCATTAGTTATTTACAAGTTTATGACCACATATAAAATGTGTTCAAAGTGCTGCCCATTGTGTTGGATTGGCAATGTGGAGCGCCCCCACGTTAAGGGCAATGGGGTACTCGGCACCGGGTCTATCTCTTCTCGGTTCTGGAGATGTCACGGTGGCCAGACCCGGTCCGTGGCCCTTCTGAGGGGCGCCCAATTAAAGGTGTAGTTTGTCTGGTGTTCGTGACACCACCTGTGGTATTCGGTCAGGGTGACCGATGCTGCTAGGGGTCCACTGGGGTGATGGAATGGCAGCTAGATGGTATACCTTCCCACAGGTGAAGTATGCCCCCAGGGCTTCCCAGATGTGTAGGTGGTGATGGTGGACGTTGTAAGGCGCAATGATTAACGAGGACACAAAGGTTGCAGTCTCTTTACCTTTTTACTGAAGACTTCAGCGTTCCCAGTCCAGAGTACCGTTCACAGGGCAGGCAGAATCTGGCCGGTCCGAAGGCACATCCAGAGTTCCCTTAATCAGGTGGAAATCAGTAGCCTTCCTACTAGCGCCTGTGTGTTGTAGTACCTCCCTGCTGAGCACCATGGAATAGTCCTCACAACTTTCGTGGATGTTTCTGATATTCTCTCTCTCTGTCCCCCAGATGGTATGGATAGGACAACCCATATGATGGGGTAGGCCTGGAGCTTATTTATAGGGACCCTAGAGACACCCCTCTCCCACAATTTGACTCTGTGTCTTCTTAAGTATTAAGGTCGGGCAACCAACTTGGAATTGACTGTCCTACCGGTCTCTGAAGTAATACATAGAGTCAATTACTCCCTCTGTGTTCTAGCCACCAGCTACGCACCTCAGAAGGAGGCTGCCGATCTTGGGGCAGAACTCCTCCCAGTATTATCTCCTTGTGCTGTGACTTCGATTCTCACTCTCCACAATACACTTCGCTTCGTGTCCTTTCTTAGGATGCTGCCGCAATGGGTGCAGGCGCAGCTCCGTAACGTTCTATCTCGTGCTTGGCCTCTGTCAGGATCCCACTCTGTCACGGGGATACAAGGAGGGCGAGAGCTAATAACCCGGGCCCCTGCAATTTCCCTCAGACTAGGGAAACCCTCTCTGACCCTCTACCTGAAGTTTACACTGAAGGTGTGCATGTTCAGGCCTCCACCCTCACCCTGACTCCTGATTCAGCCCTAGACTGAACACCACCGCCCACCACCCAGTGAATGCAATAGACCAATACCCACAGTAATAACAAACAAGGATAAAGGAAAATATACACCACGCCGCAGTCAATCAGGAATACACTATAAAGGTGCAGGGCAAAATAAATACAAATATAGGAAGGAGTAAATAAGACAAAGGAAAATACACCACCAGCAACGATTCTCCAACAACCAGCTCTCCACTCCGGACCGAGATAACTACGGATAAGACAGAAGCTATAATCGGCGACGCCCAAAGATCAGGAGAACCATTTAAAGGAAATGGGCATGGCCCAGCGTCCAATCCGAGGATCAGATAAATTAACCCCGGAGCAGCCAGACGAAAACTAGCCAACGCCAATGAGCAAACAGTGGTCAAACGCGGAATTACCGCTGTCTGTCAGACGACCTGGTCTGAACAGTGTCCGACATGACACACCCCTGACAGGGACCCTCTGTCTGCAGCTCAGATGTTCCTCCTTCTCCCCCTGTCTGCCTGACAGGTCCTCTCTGGGTCGAACCCAGGTAGCTTCTGACTGACTTCCTATCCAACCCACCAGTTTTACCCGTGTGTGAAGAGTGCCCTAATAGGTAGAAGCAAGGCTCCCCCTGGTGGACTGGAGTGTGAAGTGTAGTGTGTGACTTGTGATACCTGGTCAGGTGAACTCCTTTAGTACCATCAGACATAATATCACTCACCCTGGTGAAAGAGCGACATTACTGCAACGACCAGGACTCTGGGGCGCTGCACATGCAACTCTCTACTCCCACTCTTGACACACTGATAGCAACACCGCAGAAGAAATGCTAGCACAGGCTTCCAGTGTCCATTGTTTCAGATGCTGCACATCTCATATCTTCCCAGCATAGACAATTGCCTTCAGATGACCCCAAAGATAAAAGTCTAAGTGGGTCAGATCGGGATACCTTGGTGGCCATTCAACTGACCCATGACAACCAATCCACTTTCTAGGAAACTGTTCATGTAGGAATGCTCGGACCTGACTCCCATAATCTTAAAATGTCCTTCATACTTTCATTCAAGGTTTCCAGGCTTCAACTGATACGTTACCTGAGTTCAAGCCACCAGGTCTCACGGTAGCTCCAGTGCCTGACTGTTGAATGGCGGATTGCTGAGTGCTGGACTTGCAAACTTTCATCCGTCCGGCACTTGCAAAACAAGAGAAAAAGCTGCTATGAACTCAGGTGTCCTTACTAGTCTTGTTGACAATTAAAAAAGTGATTGAAAAAACCTTATGGGGGTGCCCGGTAATTTTCATAATCAGCAGAGGAAAAGCCAACAGTTGGGGGCAGATGTTAATATTCTGGGAAAAAGACAATATTCATAAAGGTTCCCTTACTATTAATATCAGCTCACAGCTGTATACTCAGCCTTTCCTGGTTATTAAAATGGGGGACCTCCCCCCAAAAAATGATTTATGGTCCCCCTCAATTTTTATTAACCAACAAAGGCTAGGCAGTCAGATATTAATAGCCAAGGAAGGGGCCATGGATATTGGCCCCTCCCAGACTAAAAACATCAGATCTCAGTCGCCCAAAAAATGGTGCATCCATAAGATGAGCCAATCTGGCACTTACCCTGGTGTGGTGGAAAGTGAGGTGATTAATGGGGGTTGATATCACCTTTGTATTGTCAGACTCCTTTAAACAAGCCCAGTCCACACAAGCCAATGTCTCCTTTAACCCCTTCACCCCCGGAGCTTTTTCCGTTTTCGTTTTTCGCTCCCCTCCTTCCCAGAGCCATAACTTTTTTATTTTTCCGTCAATTTGGCCATGTGAGGGCTTATTTTTTGCGGGACGAGTTGTACTTTTGAACGACATCATTGGTTTTACCATGTCATGTACTAGAAAACGGGAAAAAAATTCCAAGTGCAGTGAAATTGCAAAAAAAGTGCAATCCCACACTTGTTTTTTGCTTGCCTATTTTGCTAGGTTCACTAAATGCTAAAACTGACCTGCCATTATGATTCTCCAGGTCAGTACGAGTTCATAGACACCTAACATGACTAGGTTATTTTTCACCTAAGTGGTGAAAAAAAATTCCAAACTTTGCAAAAAACAAAACAAAACAAAACAAAATTGCGCCATTTTCCGATACTCGTAGCGTCTCCATTTTTCGTGATCTGGGGTCAGGTGAGGGCTTATTTTTTGCGTGCCCAGCTGGCATTTTGTAATGATAGCATTTTGGTGCAGATACGTTCTTTTGATCGCCCGTTATTGCATTTTAATGCAATGTCGTGGCGACCAAAAAAACATAAATCTGGAGTTTCGATTTTTTTTCTCATTACGCCGTTTAGCGATCAGGTTAATGCTTTTTTTTTATTGATAGATCGGGCGATTCTGAACGCGGCGATACCAAATATGTGTAGGTTGGGTTTTTTTTTTATTGATTTATTTTGATTGGGGCGAAAGGGGGGGTGATTTAAACTTTTATATTTTTTTTATTTTTTTCACATTTTTTTTTACTTTTTTTTTTAACTTTTACCATGATTCTATAGCCTCCATGGGAGGCTAGAAGCAGGCACAGCCCGATCGGCTCTGCTACATAACAGCGATCATCAGATCGCTGTTATGTAGCTAAAATGCAGGTGTGCTGTGAGCGCAGACCACAGGGTGGCGCTCACAGCCACTGGCGATCAGTAACCATAGAGGTCTCCAGGACCTCTATGGTTACAATGTACAAGCATCGCCGACCCCCGATCATGTGACGGGGGTCGGCGATGCGCTCATATCCGGCCGCACGGCCAGATGCGGTAGTTAAATGCCGCTGTCTGCGTTTGACAGCGGCATTTAACTAGTTAATAGCGGCGGGTGATCGCGATTTCACCCGCCGCTATTGCGCGCACATGTCAGCTGTAAAAAACAGCTGACATGTCGCGACTTTGATGTGCGCTCACCGCCGGAGCGCACATCAAAGCGGGGGTCCCGACATGTGACGTACTATACCGTCACATGTCGGGAAGGGGTTAACAGAATTGAAATAATAAACAACAATATTCCTCACCTGTCCTAAGAGAAGATAATCCATTTGTCCCGCAATGGGTCTAACTCTGCTACATATAGGCTGCATTGTTGCATAATGCAACTATACAGCCTGCCATCCATCAGAGACGCTGAGCAGCATTTGCTACTGCTGCTCAGTGTCTCACTGTGGACTCCTATGACCTGACTGAAGTAACCACGAACGTGAGAAAGTTCTTATGCTTGCAGTGACGCCAGTCAGGTCACAGAAGTTCACTGCAATATACTATGCAGCAGTAGAACAGTACCGCTGTTTCCCAGGTGCCAGTATGTGTAACACTGATGACAAAGGGATGTCATCCATGTGTCATCAGTGTGCAGCACAATTTGCAGCCTGAGCTTCTACTGGAAACACTGACGTCTGAAAGAGTCCTTAATGAACTAGGTCATTTAATGAACTTTGACAGACTTTTGCCGATTTTTAAAGAAAAAAGCTCAGGAATCCGAACACAAATCTGAAAGTGCAACATTCGTGCCAAATTTGAGATTTTCTGAACAAGTTAGCTCATCTCTGACCATTAGAATTGTACTAGAAATAATCACCGCACAGATTCCTTTTAACTGCAGTGCTGATCATGTATCACTAGATGGTTCAGTTGGGGTCGGTGGTAATAATAATAATCTTTATTTTTATATAGTGCTAACATATTCCACAGCACTTTACACACATTATCATTGCTGTCCCTGATGGGGCTCACAATCTAAATTCCATATCAGTATATCTTTGAAATGTGGGAAGAAACCAGATTTGAACCCAGGACTCCAGCGCTGCAAGGCTCCAGTGCTAACCGCTGAGCCACCGTGCTTCCTGAGTTTGCATTTGGATTCCGGAAATTCAAGTTACTTCTCCAGTGTCCAGTAAGATAAATTGTGCTCAAACCTAAAAAAAAAATATAAAATTGTACAGAAATAGGACAGTAATGTTAGATCTGTATATTACAACTAACAATGAACAAAGAAGAGTACACTGTCCAACAAATACCAACATACAGTGCACTGATGAGAGAAATATTTACTATCCAAATAATTCTATCATACAGTGTACAAATAAGAGGACTATACACTGTCCAACTAATCCTATCATACAGTTATGCTGGTGGAAGCCAAATGGAATTTGCTACATTTGCCCTGCTATAATGGCTCTATTTAGTAAATTGCATTAAGAGGCTTCAAATATCAAAACATAGTCTAAAGTTATGTCTCCATGAACTTATTGGAGACCATTTCTGCTCTTTAGCTTCAGTCCCATATTTATCAGTAATATCCAATATTTACCTTAACCATTGTGTCTGTGCATCTTAGGTTCTATCTGAAACATAAAATAAAAAAGAACATTTTGGCATTGAATTTTTTTTATAACTTTAATATATTTATTTTGTTAAAGTAAAAGGTAATCTGTAGCTCTGTGCAGACAATATTATTATATTAAATTATTATTGTAATCCTGCCCTATCTAAGTAAATATCGTTGAGTGGCAATACCAAGACACAACCCATATAATCCCACGTCAAGAGATGGTGGAAGCTTGGAATAGACATGAATGGCCACAAAATTACAATAAGTCACCAACTAAGTCAATTGTTAATAATTCCTTGTGAATACACTACCTTTGAGTCTGAAAGTCAGGATGATATGAAAAGACAAAGCGAGGCTCAGTAAAATACTGGTGGTGGCCACCCACATCCAGGAGACTTGACATTAGGAATCAAAAAAGCCATGGAGCTCATCTGCAATGAGATCACAAGATCACAACCCTAGGAAATTAAGATGAGACATTATCCTAAAAATTCTATTTTGATGGTCATCATTTTTTATCTTCTAGACAGATCCCAATAACAGGTTATTACTAGTGTTGAGCATTCCGATACCGCAAGTATCGGGTATCGGCCGATATTTGCGGTATCGGAATTCCGATACCGAGTTCCGATATTTTTGCGATATCGGGAATCAGGATCGGAATGCATATTCATGTGTAAAATAAAGAATAAAAATAAAAAATAGGGATATACTCACCCTCTGATGCGCCCTGGTAGTAACCGCTGCAACCGGCAGCCTCCGTTCCTAAGAATGAGCGAGTGAAGGACCTGCGATGACGTCGCGGTCTTGTGATTGGTCGTGTGAGCGGTCACATGAGCGGTCACGTGACCAATCACAAGCCGCCACGTCATCGAAGGTCCTTCACTCGCTCATTCTTAGGAACGGAGGCTACCAGTTGCAGCGGTTACTACCAGGGCGCGTCAGAGGGTGAGTATATCCCTATTTTTTATTTTTATTCTTTATTTTACACATGAATATGGATCCCAGGACCTGAAGGAGAGTTTCCTCTCCTTCAGACCCTGGGAACCATCCAGGATCACTTCCGATATTTGTGTCCCATTGACTTGTATTGGTATCGGTATCGGTATCGGCGATATCCGATATTTTTCAGATATCGGCCGATACAATCTGATACCGATACTTTCAAATATCGGAAGGTATCGCTGAACACTAGTTATTACCCGTACAGATGCCCACCTGTCCAACCGCATTGACGCATCCTGGAATATGGACTATTTGTAACCATATTGGAGATGGGAACCTGTAGAAGTGGTTCCTTTATGGTCAACTTACTGTAAAAGTTCTTCTAAATTCTATAAACTGCGACCTTTCTAACACACGAGATCACCTAATAACGTTTGGTAGTGATTTTTCTAGGTCACACATTGTATCTGAGGGAAAAGGTTGTTAATCACCCAAACTTTGGAGTTACACATTGAGATGGTGACTTCAGGGCAAGTCCAAAATAAGTATACATGCTCCATGTTCTCTCGTTTTTCCAAAATAAGGTCCTCCAGCTTCGAAATGAGTTCTGTATTCTTAATTAAAATTGATATTCAGATTTGTAATCTTTGGTCTCTAAGGATGTTCAATATTTCTACCAAATTTAACACCCACAAGTAGGACATAAATGGGTAGGTAAACTGTAATGGTGTCTGCTTTCAATTACTTTCTAAAAAGTAGGAATGGTGGTAGTAGGAAAAGTAGGAATTGCTTTGAATTGTAAAATATACAGTTCAGTTATTTGGATTTAATATTTTTGTTAAAGGAATTCCAGATCCAGGATACATTTTTAATTTACCTTTTTCTGGTACTACCCAGTGGACACCGATAGGAGATGAACTAAGCCAAACATCACAGGTGACCTTCTCTCTGTGGTTCCAATTGTCTCCAGGAAGTGAGATGAATTTCATAATCATAATTGTCCATGTTCTATTTGACTCAGTTTTAGAGACCATCCGGCCCTTGTGTTGTCTTCTGGAAATATTACAGCTTACATGAACTGTTTCGCGAGCCTCAAATACCACACAAACTAGTTGTAATAAGCTATGAGAAAACTGAGGCTGAAGAAAAGCAAGAATATGGACCATGCTTCTGGAAGTGGACCTGTCTATACATGGAATAGTAGGATGTAGTAGTGATAGTGAGAAGACAAAATAATTAGCTCTTATCTGTAGATATAAAAATGTCATGTTATTACAGGACATTGGCATGTAATGTGACTTTTACTACATGCAAAGGACAGTTACAAGCTTGAAAGTTTGTGAACCTTTCAAAATGTTGCATATTTTGGCATAAATTTGACCAAAAACTATATCAGATTTTCACACGAGTCCTAAAGTAAGGTTTTTATACTAGGACCATCCTTATTTGTGTACACTTTGATGCTGGAGGGATGGCCTTTACATTTTTAAACAGTTTTACTAATAGCCCTGTTTCATTTATATGAACTATTGCTTTTACTTTTTTACTCACAGCAGGGAATATGTGCATTTTGTTTTGATTTTAGGTTTTGTCTGTTTAATGGTCAGTGTGAACAAGCTCCTATATTTTGCATGCATACCAAATAGTGATGATCAAACATGCTCGGATAAAGTGTTATCCAAGCATGCTCGGGTGCCAACCTAGTGTCCGTGGTGTGCTTGCATAATATGTTTGAGCCCCCCCAGCTGCATATCTGACAGCTGTTAGACAGCTGCAAAACATGTAGCAATTGCATAACAAGCAGGCAATACAAGCATATGTTGTGGCTTTCGAACAGCCGTGAGACATGCAGCCGCAGGAACTCAAACAAATTTTTCGAGCACGCCGAAAACTCTCGTTTAGCATATGAGCATGCTCAGATAAGACACATTCACTCATCACTCATACCAACTTTTTTCCAGTTGATATTTTTCAATTAAGTTTCACTTATTGCAGGTGCAGCCTCCCAGTTTTTTAGCTGGATATTACGTTTATATAGCTTTCCCATTTGCTGGTATCAATATTTAGGACCCGGTCCTACTCAGACCTTATATAGATGGATATCACTTTGATATGGTAAGAATTTAATACTAGAGGTTAGGACCATCCCGATTTGGGTTGATGCTGGTGGGAAGGCTTTTATGCTTTTTTGATCAAAAACAGTGTTTATCAGTTAACCTACTTTATTTAAATGCTCTATTGCTTTTACTTATTTACTTACAGCAGGGTATATGTTCATTTTGTTTTTTGCTTAGGACGAGTCCTAAAGTAGATAAAGATAACCAAATTTAAAAAATGATTCACTTTGCAATTTTTGTAAATAGATATACTGCTCTGAAATCACAAGTCTAGGAGTAGCGAAAGTAGGTGATCTTTTGTTTTCAGCATTTGGTGTGACCGTCTTGTGCAGCAATAACTGCATGTAAATGTTTCCGGTAATTATTGATTAGTCTTGCATATCAACTTGCAGGCATTTTAGGGGTGCCTCTGCCAGGAGCTGCTCAATTCAGGTCCTCACACAATATTTATAACAGATTAATTTCAGGACTGTGACTTGCCCATCCCAAAATGTTACTTTTTTCTGCTGTAGAAATTCTTTTGTAGAATGATTTGTGTGTTTTGAGTTGTCTTGCTGCCTGAACCATGTTCTCTTGAAATTCAGCTCATTGACAGTTGTCCTGACATTTTCTTTTAGAGTTTGGTGGTATGGTTCAGAATGTATTTTTCCATTAATGATGGCAGCCAAACTGGCCCAGATGAAGCAAAACAGGCCTCAGCTAAGATATGACCTTCACTGTATTTCACAGATGGTATGACGTTTTCCTGCTGTAACGTTTCTCCTTATGGAGAGTGACATACCATCTCTGGCTTGTCAAGGTAAGGAGGCTTATTCGCCGTGCATGCTCCTCTGGGAAATATAATATGCAAATTGCCTCTTCTGAGAAAAAGAGGACTTAAACTCTATAGCGCCACCTGTTGGAAGTAGCGATCCTACAAGTCACAATCAACCCTCTAACGAGTCGTGCAATATGACTTAGGATAAAAGCCAAATCAGTATCTCAATTCGCAGACACGGTGTTTCGGGCTGTTGGCCCTCGTCAGTGCTCTTTTTCTCAGAAGAGGCAATTTGAATATTTAATTTCCCAGAGGAGCATTGCACGGCAAATAAGCCTCCTTTCCTTGGCAAGCCAGCTGGTATGTCACTCTCCATAAGGAGAAACGCTACCCCTTAGACCCCAGTCCAGAGCCTCTCACCTAGCCAAATCAGTTCTCATGCTTCGCACTGACGAGGGCCAACAGCCCGAAACACTGTGTCTGCGAATTGAGATACTGATTTGGCTTTTATCCTAAGTCATATTGCACGACTCGTTAGAGGGTTGATTGTGGCTTGTAGGATCGCTACTTCCAACAGGTGGCGCTATAGAGTTAAGTCCTCTTTTTCTCAGAAGAGGCAATTTGCATTTTCCTGCTGTAAAGCATTGTTTTTCTTTCTCCAAACATAACGCTTCTCTTTTAACTAAAAAGCTCTATTTTAGTCGCATCAGTTCACAAAATATCCAACTGTTCATGGGTGGAGTACAATCTCTTTAACCCCTTAACGACCACTGATACGCCTTTTAACGGCGGCAGTTAAGGGTACTTAAACCACAGCGCCGTTAATTAACGGCGCTGTGGAAAAAGTGAATAGCGCCCCCTAGAGTCGGATTTTCTCTGGGGTCTCGGTTGCCGAGGGTAGCCGAGACCCCAGAGAACATGATTCGGGGGGTTTTTACCGACCCCCGAGTTGCGATCGCCGGTAATTAACCGTTTACCGGCGGTCGCAACAAAAAAAACCAAACCGCAATTTGCCATTCAATTTCTCTGTCCTCCGATGTGATCGCACATCGGAGGACAGAGAAATAGTGTCCCTGATGGCCCCCAATAGCCCCCCAATACTCACCTATCTCCCCCGGTGCTCCTCGTGGCTCCCGATGGGCGCCGCCATCTTTTTTCCGGGAAAAAATGGCGGGCGCATGCGCAGTGCGCCCGCCGCCTGGCACCCGGAAGATCTTTGGGGTCTCGGCTGCCGGGGGTAGCTGAGACCCCAAAGAACATGATCGGGGTCGGTTTTTACCGACCCCTGTTTTGCGATCGCCGGTAATTAACTGTTTACCGGCGACCGCAAAAAAAAAAAAAAAAAAGCGATCTGTAATTCTCTGTTTTCTGATGTGATCGCACATCAGAGGACAGAGAAATAGGGGGATTCGGGGACCCTATCATACTCACCCGGTGTCCCCGGGTCCTCCTGCATCTCCTCTTTCTGGCAGGAGAGATGAGTTGGGGCTAAAATTAGGGCTAGGGTTAGGGTTAGGGCTAGGGTTAGGGCTAGGGTTAGGGTTAGGGTTAGGGCTAGGGTTAGGGTTAGGGCTAGGGTTGGGGCTAAATTTAGGGTTAGGGCTAGGGTTAGGGTTAGGGTTAGGCTACTTTCACACTAGCGTTTTTTGGCTTCCGTTGCAATGCGTCGTTGGAGAAAAAACGCATCCTGCAAAAGTGCTTGCAGGATGCGTTTTTTTCTCCATTGACTTGCATTAGTGACACATTGCGACGGATTACCACACGTCGCATCCGTCGTGCGACGGATGCGTCGTGCTTTGGCGGACCGTCGGCACAAAAAAACGCTACATGTAACTTTTTTTGTGCGACGTGTCCGCCATTTCCGACCGCGCATGCGCGGCCGGAACTCCGCCCCCGCCTCCCCGCACCTCACAATGGGGCAGCAGATGCATTTAAAAACAGCATCCTCTGCACCCTTTGTGCGGCGCTTACAACGCTAGCGTCGGTACGTCGGCCCAACACACTGCGATGGGCCGAGTACGACGCTAGTGTTAAAGTAGCCTTAGGCTTCTTTCACACTTGCGTCGGTACGGGACGGTCGCAATGCGTCAGCCCGACGTACCGACGCACGTTGTGAAAATTGTGCACAACGTGGGCAGTGGATGCAGTTTTTCAACGCATCCGCTGCCCAGTCTATGTCTTGGGGAGGAGGGGGCAGAGTTACGGCCACGCATGCGCGGAAATGGCAGACGCGATGTACAAAAAAAAGGTTACATTGAACTTTTTTTGTGACGACGGTCCGCCAAAACACAACGGATCCAGTGCACGATGGACGCGACGTGTGGCCATCCGTCGGTAATACAAGTCTATGGGCAAAAAAGGCATCCTGTGGGCACATTTGCAGGATCCGTTTTTTGTCCAAAACGACGGATTGTGACGGATGCCATACGACGCAAGTGTGAAAGTAGGGCTAGGGTTAGGGTTAAATTTAGGGTTAGCATTGGGGCTAAAGTTAGGGTTAGGGCTAGGGTTGGGGCTAAAATTAGGGTTAGGGTTAGGGTTGGGGCTAAAGTTAGGGATAGAGTTGGGATTAGGGTTAGGGTTTGGATTAGGGTTGGTATTAGGGTTACGGTTGGGATTAGGGTTACGTTTGAGATTAGGGTTGGGATTAGGGTTAGGGTTGGGATTAGGGTTAAGGTTAGGGTTGGGATTAGGGTTAGGGGTGTATTGGGATTAGGGTTAGGTTTGAGGTTAGAGTTGAGATTAGGGCTGTTTTGGGGTTAGGGTTGTGATTATCGTTAGGGTTGTGATTAGGATTATGGATCGGGTTGAGATTAGGTTTAGGGGTGTGTTGGAGTTAGGGTTGGAGTTAGAATTGGGGGGTTTCCACTGTTTAGGTACATCAGGGGGTCTCCAAACACGACAGACAATTTTGCGCTAAAAAAGTCAAATGGTGCTCCCTCCCTTCTGAGCTCTGCCGTGCGCCCAAACAGTGGTTTACCCCCACATATGGGGCATCAGCGTACTCGGGATAAATTGGATAACAACTTTTGGGGTCCAATTTCTCCTGTTACCCTTGTGAAAATAAAAACTTGGGGGCTAAAAATCTTTTTTGTGGGAAAAAAATATTTTTTTATTTTCACTACTCTGCATTATAAACTTCTGTGAAGCACTTGGGCATTCAAAGTTCTCACCACATATCTAGATAAGTTCCTTGGGGGGTCTAGTTTCCAAAATGGGGTCACTTGTGGGGGGTTTCTACTGTTTAGGTACATCAGTGGCACTGCAAACGCAACATAACGCCCGCAGACCATTCTATCAAAGCCTGCATTCCAAAATGGCGCTCCTTCCCTTCCGAGCTCTGCCGTGCACCCAAACTGTGGTTTACCCCCACATATTGGGTACCAGCATACTCAGGACAAATTGGACAACAACTTTTGGGGTCCAATTTCTCTTGTTACCCTTGTGAAAATAAAAATTTGGCGGCTAAAAAATCTTTTTTGTGGGAAAAAAAAATATTTTTTATTTTCACTACTCTGCATTATAAACTTCTGTGAAGCACTTGGGCATTGAAAGTTCTCACCACATATCTAGATAAGTTCCTTGGGGTCTATTTTCCAAAATGGGGTCACTTGTTGGGGGTTTCTACTGTTTAGGTACATTAGGGGTCTGCAAACGCAACATAACGCCAGCAGACAATTCTATCAAAGTCTGCATTCCAAAACGGCGCTCCTTCCCTTCCGAGCTCAGCCATGCGCCCAAACAGTGGTTTACCCCCACATATGGGGTACCAGCATACTCAGGATAAATTGGACAACAACTTTTGGGGTCCAATTTCTCTTGTTACCCTTGTGAAAATAAAAACTTGGGGGCTAAAAAATCTTTTTTGTTAAAAAAAAAATATTTTTTATTTTCACGACTCTGCATTATAAACTTCTGTGATGCACTTGGGCATTCAAAGTTCTCACTACACATCTAGATAAGTTCCATGGGGGGTCTAGTTTCCAAAATGGGGTCACTTTTGGGGGGTTTCTACTGTTTAGGCACATCAGGGGCTCTCCAAACGCGACATGGCGTCCGATCTCAATTCCAGTCAATTTTGAATTGAAAAGTCAAATGGCGCTCCTTTGCTTCCGAGCTCAGCCATGCGCCCAAACAGTGGTTTACCCCCACATATGGGGTGTCGGCGTACTCAGGACAAATTGTCCAACAACTTCAGGGGTCCATTTTCTCCTGTTACCCTTGGTAAAAAAAAAATTTGGAGGCAAAAATATCATTTTTGTAGAAAAAATGCAATTTTTTTATTTTCACGTTATAAACTTCTGTGAAGCACTTGGGGGTTCAAAGTGCTCACCACACATCTAGATAAGTTCCTTAAGGGGTCTAGTTTCCAAAATGGTGTCACTTGTGGGGGGTTTCCACTGTTTAGGCACATTAGGGGCTCTCCAAACGTGACATGGCGTCCGATCTCAATTCCAGCCAATTCTGCATTGAAACAGTCAAACGGCGCTCCTTCACTTCCAAGCTCTGCGGTGCGCCCAAACAGTGGTTTACCTCCACATATGGGGTATCGTCGTACTCATGAGAAATTGCAGAACAAAATTTGTGGTTAAATTTCTGTTTTTACGCTTGTGAAAATTAAAAAAAATGGTTCTGAAGTAAAATGTTTGCAAAAAAAAGTTAAATGTTCATTTTTTTCTTCCACATTGTTTCAGTTCCTGTGAAGTACGTAAAGGGTTAATAAACTTCTTGAATGTGGTTTTGAGCAGCTTGAGGGGTGCAGTTTTTAGAATGGTGTCACACTTGGTTATTTTCTATCATATGGACCCCTCAAAATGACTTCAAAGGTGATGTGGTCCCTAAAAAAAACATGGTGTTGTAAAAATGAGAAATTGCTGGTCAACTTTTAACCCTTATAACTCCCTAACAAAAAAAAATTTAGTTTCCAAACTTGTGCTGATGTAAAGTGGACATGTGGGAAATGTTATTTATTAACTATTTTTCGTGACATATCTCTCTGATTTAAGGGCATAAAAATACAAAGTTTGAAAATTGAAAAATTTTAAAAAATTTCGCCATATTTCTGTTTTTTTCATAAATAATCGCAAGTAATATCGAAGAAATGTTACCATTATCTTGAAGTACAATATGTCACGAAAAAACAGTCTCAGAATCAGCGGGATCTGATAAAGCGTTCCAGAGTTATAACCTCATAAAGTGACAGTGGTCAGAATTGTAAAAATTGGCTCGGTCATTAAGTACCAAATTGGCTCTGTCACTAAGGGGTTAAAGATGATTTTGTAAACTTTTCCAGCCTGATAAGTATCAACACATCTTCTCATGTTTGTACCATGATACACTTCTATAAATGTGTTGTGAAGATCATACTTGGATCCTTTAACTAAAACAGGTCACCCATTCACACATAATAATCTTTCCATTGATTGAAAACAGTAGTCTTTAATTTCACCTTCAAATTTTCAATTAGGTATCTGCTAATCCTAAAGGTTCACATACTTTTGTTACTCTGAGACGTGTGACATTGGGTCATTTTTCTAGTTAAAAAATGACAAAGTCTAATATTTTTTTACCCATTTGTTTGATATGATTCTTTTTATCTACTTTTCAGACTTCTGTTTCATGTCTTAACATTTTCTCCATTTCTTACCTCCAGAATTCAGATATGATCCATTTCCAAAAACATATTTACCAACATAATTAAAGGGCCACTGTCACCCCCTCCAGCCGTTCTAAACTAAAAGAGCCACCTTGTGCAGCAGTAATGCTGCAGTCTAACAAGGTGGCTCTTTTAGTTTTTGATTCAGTTATTACCTCAATAAAGCGTTTAAAAAATTGGCCACAAATACCAGATTTTGTACCTGGAGGCGGTCCGAATCGTCCTCTATGAATCTCCCAACTGCCGTCACTCTTCTCTTCAGGGCCGATGGTCACCGCCCCCTGAGCGCTGTTTCTTCTTAAATCCGGCGCCTGCGCTGTGCGTGCCTGCCTGGGGCCTGCGCAGTGTTCATTGTCAGTCACAGCTCAGATGCAGGGTGCCTGACTGCGCCTGTGCGGGCAGTGCGGCCACCCTGTTGCTGAATCCCCGCCCCGCTCTTGTGAATTAGACTTTTTTGGCTCCCTCTTGTGGTCACTAGTGATATGACTCTGGGTTTGTCTTTCCTCAGTTTGGCACCCACCTGGGTCGTTAGTCCAGGGGTGTTGCTATATAAACTCCCTGGATCCTCAGTCCAGTGCCTGGCATCGTTGTAATCAGTTCCTTTCTGTTTGCTCCTGTCTGCTGGTCCTGGTTCTTGCAAAACTAAGCTAAGTCTTGCTTCTTTGTTTTTGGTTATTTGCATTGCTCTAATTTTTTGTCCAGCTTGTACTAAATGTGATTCCTGATTTTGCTGGAAGCTCTAGGGGGCTGGTGTTCTCCCCCCGGGCCGTTAGACGGTTCGGGGGTTCTTGAATATCCAGCGTGGAAATTTTGATAGGGTTTTTGCTGACCATATAAGTCATCTTACTATATTCTGCTATTAGTCAGTGGGCCTCTCTTTGCTAAATATCTAGTTCATTCTTACGTTTGTCTTTTCTCCTTACCTCACCGTTATTATTTGTTGGGGGCTTGTATCCAACTTTTGGGGTCTTTTCTCTGGAGGCAAGAAAGGTCTATCTTTTCCCTTCTAGGGTTAGTTAGTTCACCGGCTGGCGCGAGACGTCTAGAACCAACGTAGGCACGTTCCCCGGCTGCTGCTATTTGTGGTGCTAGGATTAGATATATGGTCAGCCAAGTTACCACTGCCCTATGAGCTGTTTTTTTGTGTTTGCAGACTTGGTATGTACTTTTGAGACCCTCTGCCATTGGGGTCATAACAGTATGCCAGGCCAAAGTTGAATGTTTAATGCATTGCAGAAGTGGGATTATAAGAAAGGAAAGTCTGAGGGTTTTTTTTTTTTTTTTCCTCTCTTTTTTCCTCCCCTTTACCTCTGGGTGGCTTGTGCTTGCTGCAGACATGAATGTCCAGACCTTGATTGCAGGTGTGGATCGGCTTGCTGCTCGCGTGCAGGGCATACAAGATTTTGTTACCAGTAGTCCAATGTCTGAACCTAAAATACCTATTCCTGAACTGTTCTCTGGAGACCGATTTAAGTTTAGGAATTTCAGGAATAATTGTAAATTGTTTCTATCTCTGAGACCCCGTTCATCTGGAGACTCAGCTCAGCAAGTTAAAATTGTTATCTCTTTCTTATGGGGCGACCCTCAGGATTGGGCCTTCTCGCTAGCGCCAGGAGATCCGGCATTGGCAAATATTGATGCGTTTTTTCTGGCGCTCGGATTGCTTTACGAGGAACCCAATCTTGAAATTCAGGCAGAAAAAGCCTTGCTGGCTATTTCTCAGGGTCAGGATGAAGCTGAAGTGTATTGCCAAAAATTTCGAAAATGGTCCGTGCTTACTCAGTGGAATGAGTGTGCTCTGGCCGCAAATTTCAGAAATGGCCTTTCTGAAGCCATTTAGAATGTGATGGTGGGCTTCTCCATTCCTACAAGTCTGAATGATTCCATGGCGCTGGCTATTCAAATTGACCAGCGTTTGCGGGAGCGCAAAGCCGCGAATCCTCTGGTGGTGTTGTCTGAACAAACACCTGATTTAATGCAATATGGTAGAATTCAGACTAGAAATGAACGGAAAAATCATAGACGTCAGAATGGGTTGTGTTTTTACTGTGGTGATTCTACACATGTTATATCAGCATGCTCTAAACGTCTAACTAGGGTTGTTAGTCCTGTCGCCATTGGTAATTTGCAACCTAAATTTATTTTGTCTGTAACTTTAATTTGCTCATTGTCCTCCTACCCTGTTATGGCGTTTGTGGACTCAGGTGCTGCCCTGAGTCTTATGGATCTGTCATTTGCCAAGCGCTGTGGTTTTGTTCTTGAGCCGTTGGTAAATCCTATTCCTCTTAGAGGTATTGATGCTACGCCATTGGCGGAAAATAAACCGCAGTTTTGGACACAGGTAACCATGTGCATGACTCCTGAACATCGGGAGGTGATTCGTTTTCTTGTTCTGCATAAAATGCATGATTTGGTCGTTTTGGGTCTGCCATGGTTACAGACCCATAATCCAGTCTTAGATTGGAAGGCAATGTCTGTGTCAAGTTGGGGCTGTCAGGGAATTCATGGTGATGCTCCGCCGGTGTCTATTGCTTCCTCTACTCCTTCGGAAGTTCCTGAGTATTTGTCTTATTATCAGGATGTATTCAGCGAGTCCAGGTCCAGTGCTCTTCCTCCTCATAGGGACTGCGACTGCGCTATAGATTTGATTCCAGGTAGTAAATTTCCTAAGGGAAGATTATTTAATCTGTCTGTACCTGAGCATACCGCAATGCGTTCGTATATCAAGGAATCTCTGGAGAAGGGGCATATCCGTCCATCCTCTTCCCCTCTTGGTGCAGGATTCTTTTTTGTGGCCAAGAAGGACGGATCTTTGAGACCTTGTATTCACTATCGGCTTCTGAATAAAATCACTGTTAAATTTCAGTATCCTTTGCCTCTGTTGTCGGACTTGTTGCCCGGATTAAAGGTGCCAAGTGGTTCACCAAGATAGATCTTCGTGGTGCGTACAACCTTGTGCGCATTAAGCAAGGAGATGAATGGAAAACTGCATTTAATACGCCCGAAGGCCATTTTGAGTACTTGGTGATGCCTTTTGGGCTCTCTAATGCTCCTTCAGTGTTTCAATCCTTTATGCATGATATTTTCCGGAAGTATCTGGATAAATTTATGATTGTTTATCTGGATGATATTCTGTTTTTTTCTGATGATTGGGACTCGCATGTGGAGCAGGTCAGGATGGTGTTTCAGGTTTTGCGTGAGAATGCTTTGTTTGTTAAGGGCTCAAAGTGTCTCTTTGGAGTACAGAAGGTTCCCTTTTTGGGTTTTATTTTTTCCCCTTCTGCGGTGGAGATGGACCCAGTCAAGGTCCGAGCTATTCATGATTGGACTCAACCCACGTCAGTTAAGAGTCTTCAGAAGTTCTTGGGTTTTGCTAACTTCTACCGTCGTTTTATCGCTAATTTTTCTAGCGTTGTTAAACCTTTGACGGATATGTTGAAGTGGATGCTTCTGAGATTGGGGCAGGGGCCGTTTTGTCGCAGAGAGGCCCTGGTTGCTCTGTAATGAGACCATGTGCTTTTTTCTCTAGGAAGTTTTTGCCTGCTGAGCGGAATTATGATGTTGGCAATCGGGAGTTGTTGGCCATGAAGTGGGCATTTGAGGAGTGATGTCATTGGCTCGAGGGTGCTAAGCATCGTGTGGTGGTCTTGACTGATCACAAAAATCTGATGTATCTCAAGTCTGCTAAGCGTCTGAATCCTAGACAGGCCCGCTGGTCATTGTTTTTCTCCCGTTTTGACTTTGTGGTCTCGTATTTACCAGGTTCAAAGAATGTGAAGGCTGATGCTCTTTCAAGGAGCTTTGTGCCTGACTCTCCTGGAGTCGCAGAACCAGTTGGTATTCTTAAAGAGGGAGTTATCTTGTCAGTAGTGTTGAGCATTCCGATACCGCAAGTATCGGGTATCGGCCGATACTTGCGGGTATCGGAATTCCGATACCGAGATCCGATACTTTTGTGGTATCGGGTATCGGTATCGAAACAACATTAATGTGTAAAATAAAGAATTAAAATTAAAAAATAGGGATATACTCACCCTCTGACGCGCCCTGGACTTTACCGCCGTAACCGGGAGCCTTCTTTGCTTCAAATGCGCGCGTTTTCTTCATTCCGTGACGTCACGGCTTGTGATTGGTCGCGTGCCGCCCATGTGGCCGCGACGCGGCCAATCACAGCAAGCCGTGACATAATTTTCAGGTCCTTCTAGGCATTCAGTAGTTTAAAATTACGTTCCGGCTTTGTGATTGGTCGCATCGCGGTCACATGGGCGACGCGACCAATCACAAGCCGTGACATCACGGGAGGCAGGACACGCGCGCATTTTAAAATGCGCGCGTGTCCAGCCTCCCGTGACGTCACGGCTTGTGATTGGTCGCGTCGCCCATGTGACCGCGACGTGACCAATCACAAGCCAGAACGTAATTTTAAAATCCTGAAGGACCTAAAATTACGTCACGGCTTGCTGTGATTGGTCGCGTCGCGGCCACATGGGCGGCACGCGACCAATCACAAGCCGGGACTTCACGTAAGGAAGGAAAAGCGCGAATTTTAAGCAAACAACGCTGCCGGTTCCCTCGGTGAGGTCCAGGCTGCGTCGCAGAGTTGAGTATAGCAATATTTTTTATTTTAATTCTTTATTTTACACATTAATATGGTTCCCAGGGCCTGAAGGAGAGTTTCCTCTCCTTCAGACCCTGGGAACCATCAGGAATACCGTCCGATACATGAGTCCCATTGACTTGTATTGGTATCGGGTATCGGTATCGGATTAGATCCGATACTTTGCCGGTATCGGCCGATACTTTCCGATACCGATACTTTCAAGTATCGGACGGTATCGCTCAACACTACTTGTCAGCCATTTCTCCGGATTTGCGACGTATGTTGCAGAGATTTCAGGCTGGTAGACCTGACTCTTGTCCACCTGACAGACTGTTTATTCCTGATAAGTGGACCAGCAGAGTCATTTCCGAGGTTCATTCCTCGGTGTTGGCGGGGCATCCGGGAATTTTTGGCACCAGAGATCTGGTGGCTAGGTCCTTTTGGTGGCCTTCCTTGTCACGGGATGTGCGGTCATTTGTGCAGTCCTGTGGGACTTGTGCTCGAGCTAAGCCTTGCTGTTCTCGTGCCAGCGGGTTACTCTTGCCCTTGCCTGTCCCGAAGAGGCCTTGGACACACATTTCCATGGATTTCATTTCAGATCTTCCGGTGTCTCAGGGCATGTCTGTCATCTGGGTGGTATGTGATCGCTTTTCCAAGATGGTCCATTTGGTATCTTTGCCTAAACTGCCTTCCTCTTCCGATCTGGTTCCTTTGTTCTTTCAGAATGTGGTTCGTTTGCACGGCATTCCTGAGAATATTGTGTCTGACAGAGGATCCCAGTTTGTTTCCAGGTTCTGGCGATCCTTTTGTGCTAAGATGGGCATTGATTTGTCGCTTTCGTCTGCCTTTCATCCTCAGACTAATGGACAAACGGAGCGAACTAATCAGACTCTGGAGGCTTATTTGAGGTGTTTTGTTTCTGCAGATCAGGATGATTGGGTGACCTTCTTGCCGTTGGCTGAGTTTGCCCTTAATAATCGGGCTAGTTCCGCTACTTTGGTTTCGCCATTTTTTTGCAACTCTGGTTTCCATCCTCGTTTTTCCTCGGGACATGTGGAGCCTTCTGACTGTCCTGGGGTAGATTCCGTGGTGGATAGGTTGCAGCAGATCTGGAATCATGTGGTGGACAACTTAAAGTTGTCACAGGAGAAGGCTCAGCGTTTTGCCAACCGCTGCCGCGGTGTGGGTCCCCGACTTCGTGTTGGGGATTTGGTATGGCTGTCTTCTCGATTTGTTCCTATGAAGGTCTCCTCTCCTAAATTTAAGCCTCGCTTCATCGGTCCTTACAAGATATTGGAAATCCTTAATCCTGAGTCCTTTCGCTTGGATCTTCTGGTGTCGTTTGCCATTCACAACGTGTTCCATAGGTCTTTGTTGCGGCGGTACGTTGTGCCTGTGGTTCCTTCTGTTGAGCCTCCTGCTCCGGTGTTGGTTGAGGGCGAGTTGGAGTACGTGGTGGAGAAGATCTTGGATTCTCGTCTCTCCAGACGGAGGCTTCAGTATCTGGTCAAGTGGAAGGGCTATGGCCAGGAGGATAATTCCTGGGTGGTTGCTTCTGATGTGCATGCGGCCGATTTAGTTCGTGTCTTTCACGCTGCTCATCCTGATCGCCCTGGTGGTCCTGGTGAGGGTTTGGTGACCCCTCCTTAAAGGGGGGGTACTGTTGTGAATTAGACTTTTTTGGCTCCCTCTTGTGGTCACTAGTGATATGACTCTGGGATTGTCTTTCCTCAGTTTGGCACCCACCTGGGTCGTTAGTCCAGGGGTGTTGCTATATAAGCTTCCTGGATCCTCAGTCCAGTGCCTGGCATCGTTGTAATCAGTTCCTTTCTGTTTGCTCCTGTCTGCTGGTCCTGGTTCTTGCAAAACTAAGCTAAGTCTTGCTTCTTTGTTTTTTGGTTATTTGCATTGCTCTAATTTTTTGTCCAGCTTGTACTAAATGTGATTCCTGATTTTGCTGGAAGCTCTAGGGGGCTGGTGTTCTCCCCCCAGGCCGTTAGACGGTTCGGGGGTTCTTGAATATCCAGCGTGGAAATTTTGATAGGGTTTTTGCTGACCGTATAAGTCATCTTACTATATTCTGCTATTAGTCAGTGGGCCTCTCTTTGCTAAATATCTAGTTCATTCTTACGTTTGTCTTTTCTCCTTACCTCACCGTTATTATTTGTTGGGGGCTTGTATCCAACTTTTGGGGTCTTTTCTCTGGAGGCAAGAAAGGTCTATCTTTTCCCTTCTAGGGTTAGTTAGTTCTCCGGCTGGAGCGAGACGTCTAGAACCAACGTAGGCACGTTCCCCGGCTGCTGCTATTTGTGGTGCTAGGATTAGATATATGGTCAGCCCAGTTACCACTGCCCTATGAGCTGGTTTTTTGTGTTTGCAGACTTGGTATGTACTTTTGAGACCCTCTGCCATTGGGGTCATAACACCCCGCACTGTGTTATTCATTATGCACAGTGCGGGGCTGGGGTTCCTGGGAAGGCGGGGGAGCTGGGGGAGCGTCTGAGCTGGGGAGCGTCTGAGCTTAGGGAGCGTCTGAGCTGGGGGAGCGTCTAAGCAGGGGAGCGTCTGAGCTGGGGAGCGTCTGAGCTGGGGAGCGTCTAAACAGCGCACTGTGCATGCCCAGGAACCCCAGCCCCGCACTGTGCATAATGAATAACACAGTGCGGGGCGGGGATTCAGCAACAGGGTGGCCGCACTGCCCGCACAGGCGCAGTCAGGCACCCTGCATCTGAGCTGTGACTGACAATGAACACTGCGCAGGCCCCAGGCAGGCACGCACAGCGCAGGCGCCGGATTTAAGAAGAAACAGCGCTCAGGGGGCGGCGACCAGCGCCGCAGAAGAGAAGAGTGACGGCAGTTGGGGGATTCATAGAGGACGATTCGGACCGCCTCCAGGTACAAAATCTGGTATTTGTGGCCAATTTTTAAAACGCTTTATTGAGGTAATAACTGAATCAAAAACTAAAAGAGCCACCTTGTTAGACTGCAGCATTACTGCTGCACAAGGTGGCTCTTTTAGTTTAGAACGGCTGGACGGGGTGACAGTGGCCCTTTAAATGCACAGAAATAAACCCCAGAGTCATTGTGTTGCCCATTAGATATGGCTAATTCGCTAACTCCTTTATCATATTTGCAGGTATATTTGTGTGTACTATTATCAATAAGACAATATTTCACAAAAAGAGGAATTTCATTGAAGATCCATTTCCTTTGAAGCCAATAGATCTGACGGCCTTCATCAGAATTTTCACTGGACACACAGGGAATGACTGCGGTGGTATTAACTTCAGCTGAGATAACATTCAGTGGCTGATACAGGACCAAGTGACCGGTGATCACTGACAGACACAAGAGTCAACACGCAAGTCATAGTTCAGTACTGAAATCATAATAAACGACGATGACTTATGCAATGCCCTTTGAAACCCTAGAGAAGTAACTTTCACCAATGGACCAGCAGGTATGAAATATTTATATATTTATATGTCTATGTCTGAAAAGTGATTTTTTTTTTTGGCACCTTTAAGTCCCAGTGCTTTCCTGAGGAATTGACTTAATCATGTAAATAATTGCAAGTGAAAATAGATATAATCTGATGTGGGAAAATAAAAAAAGATCCCTTCACGACTGCCACTGTCTTTTGATGACAGAAGCACAGTGTTTTCACATTGCATTGATGCTCTACAGGTCTTGGACTAGAAAAGCACTTGGACATTTTAAAAAAATCAGTGAAAAAAAGTTTATTACCCCCTTAATTACCATTAATACGTCTTGACCTGAGATGTAAGAGAATAGCATCCCCATACAGGTGACAATCCAGCAGCTGTCGGCCGTACGCTATAGCTGACAATTTGGTGCATCAGCTACGATCAGTGTTGTCACTGTCCATATCTGTTTAACCCCTTAGATGCTGCTGCCAATAGTGACTATATCATATAAATGTTTAAAAGAGTGTGTCTTCTCCCTCTTTATCCCCATCGGCACCCTGAGATCATGATTGTGTTGTCCTGATCTTTGCCAGGGCAATTCACAAGCAAATAGCGGCCTTTAAGCGTCTTCAGGCTATGGCGGCCTGTTCAGAAGTAAGTCAGCGACATTTAGGTGGTAAAAATCAACTTTTTCATTCCTATCCTGCCACTTGTATTAATTCCTGAAAATAAGCTGAAGGGTTAATAAACTACCTGACAACAGTTCTCAGTATGTCAGGAGGTGTTGTTTTTAAAATGGCATCACTTTTTGGGTTTTCTAAAATATAAGACCCCTAAAGTCACTTCAAGCATAGATAGGTACCTAAAAAAATAAATGTTGTATATTTCCTTGAAAAGAAGAAAAATTACTGCTACTTTTTTAAACCTCCTAAAATGCTAACAAAATAAAATAACATCTTACAAATGGTGCTGATGTAAAGCCGACATGTGGGAAATATTATTTATTAATGTTTTGCTATAATAATCTGAATTAAAGGGATAATCATTCAAAGTTTGAAAATTGCAATTTTTTTTACATTTTTACCAAGTTTCTGATATTTTTTTATAAATAAACACAAAACATATCGGCCTAAGCTTACCATTATCATAAAGTATAATGTGCCATGATAAAAACAATCTCAAAATCACTGGAGTTTGTTGAAGCGTTCCAGAGTAATAACCACATAATGTGACACTGGTCAGATTTTTCAAATTTGGCTCTGTCACTAAGGGGGTTAATGTAAAAGCCAATCAGTAAAATAAAAGTTGCAAAAAAATTAATTTTCTAATTAACCCCTTCATGACCCAGCCTATTTTGGCCTTAATGACCTTGCCGTTTTTTGCAATTCTGACCAGTGTCCCTTTATGAGGTAATAACTCAGGAACGCTTCAACGGATCCTAGCGATTCTGAGACTGTTTTTTCGTGACATATTGGGCTTCATGTTAGTGGTAAATTTAGGTCGATAATTTCTGAGTTTATTTGTGAAAAAAACGGAAATTTGGCGAAAATTTTGAAAATTTCGCAATTTTCACATTTTTAATTTTTATTCTGTTAAACCAGAGAGTTATGTGACACAAAATAGTTAATAAATAACGTTTCCCACATGTCTACTTTACATCAGCACAATTTTGGAAACAAATTTTTTTTTTGCTAGGAAGTTATAAGGGTTAAAATTTGACCAGTGATTTCTCATTTTTACAACAAAATTTACAAAACCATTTTTTTTAGGGACCACCTCACATTTGAAGTCAGTTTCAGGGTTCTATATGGCTGAAAATACCCAAAAGTGACACCATTCTAAAAACTGCACCCCTCAAGGTGCTCAAAACCACATTCAAGAAGTTTATTAACCCTTCAGGTGTTTCACAACAGCAGAAGCAACATGGAAGTAAAAAATGAACATTTAACTTTTTAGTCACAAAAATGATCTTTTAGCAACAATTTTTTTTATTTTCCCAAGGGTAAAAGGAGAAACTGGACCATGGACGTTGTTGTCCAATTTGTCCTGAGTACGCTGATACCTCATATGTGGGGATAAACCACTGTTTGGGCGCACGGCAGGGCTCGGAAGGGAAGGAGCGCCATTTGACTTTTTGAATGAAAAATTGGCTCCAATCTTTAGCGGACACCATGTCGCATTTTGGAGAGCCCCCGTGTGCCTAAACATTGGAGCTCCCCCACAAGTGACCCCATTTTGGAAACTAGACCCCCCAAGGAACTTATCTAGAAGCATAGTGAGCACTTTAAACCCCCAGGTGCTTCACAAATTGATCCGTAAAAATGAAAAAGTACTTTTTTTTCCCCAAAAAATTATTTTAGCCTCAATTTTTTCATTTTCACATGGGCAACAGGATAAAATGGATCATAAATTTTGTTGGGCAATTTCTCCTGAGTACACCGATACCTCACATGTGGGGGTAAACTACTGTTTGGGCACATGGTAAGGCTCGGAAGGGAAGGAGCGCCATTTGACTTTTTGAATGAAAAATTATCTCCATCATTAGCAGACACCATGTCGCTTTTGGAATGCCCCTGTGTGCCTAAACATTGGAGCTCCTCCACAAGTGACCCCATTTTGGAAATTAGACCCCCCAAGGAACTTATCTAGAGGCATAGTGAGCACTTTAAACCCCCAGGTGCTTCACAAATTGATCCGCAAAAATGAAAAAGTACTTTTTTTTCACACAAAATGTCTTTTAGCCTCAATTCTTTCATTTTCACATGGGCAACAGGATAAAATGGATCCTAAAATTTGTTGGGCAATTTCTCCTGAGTACGCCGATACCTCATATGTGGGGGTAAACCACTGTTTGGGTGCACGGCAAGGCTCGGAAGGGGAGGCGTGCCATTTGACTTTTTGAATGGAAAATTAGCTCCAATCGTTAGCGGACACCATGTCGCATTTGGAGAGCCCCTGTGTGCCTAAACATTGGAGATCCCCTACAAGTGACCCCATTTTGGAAACTAGACCCCCGAAGGAACTTATCTAGATGCATAGTGAGCACTTATAACCCCCAGGTGCTTCACAGAAGTTTATAACGCAGAGCCGTGAAAATAAAAAATAATTTTTCTTTCCTCAAAAATGATTTTAGCCCAGAATTTTTTATTTTCCCAAGGGTAATAGGAGAAATTGGACCCCAAACGTTGTTGTCAAGTTTGTCCTGAGTACGATGATACCCCATATGTGGGGGTAAACCACTGTTTGGGCGCACGGCAGGGCTCGGAAAGGAAGGCACGCCATTTTGCTTTTTGAATGGAAAATTAGCTCCAATCATTAGCGGACACCATGTCGCGTTTGGAGAGCCCCTGTGTGCCTAAACATTGGAGCTCCCGCACAAGTGACCCCATTTTGGAAACTAGACCTCCCAAGGAACGAACCTAGATGTGTGGTGAGCACTTTGAACCCCAAGTGCTTCACAGAAGTTTATATCGCAGAGCCATGAAAATAAAAAATAATTTTTCTTTTCTCAAAAATGATTTTTTAGCCCACAATTTTTTATTTTCCCAAGGGTAACAGGAGAAATTGGACCCCAAAAGTTGTTGTCCAGTTTCTCCTGAGTACGCTGATACCCCATATGTGGGGGTAAACCACTGTTTTGGCACACGTCGGGGTTCGGAAGGGAAGTAGTGACGTTTTGAAATGCAGACTTTGATGGAATGCTCTGCGGGCGTCAGGTTGCTTTTGCAGAGCCCCTGATGTGCCTAAACAGTAGGAACTCCCCACAAGTGACTCCATTTTGGAAACTAGACCCCCAAGGGAACTTATCTAGATGTGTGGTGAGCACTTTGAACCCCCAAGTGCTTCACAGAAGTTTATAACGCAGAGCCGTGAAAATAATAAATGTGTTTCCTTTCCTCAAAAATATTTTTTTAGCCCAGAATTTTTTATTTTTGCAAGAGTAACAGGAGAAATTGGACCCCAAAAGTTGTTGTCCAGTTTCTCCTGAGTACGCTGATACCCCATATATGGGGGTATACCACTGTTTGGTCACATGCCGGGGCTCGGAAGGGAAGTAGTGACGTTTTGGAATGCAGACTTTGATGGAATGGTCTGCGGGCATCATGTTACGTTTGCAGAGCCCCTGATATGCCTAAACAGTAGAAACCCCCCACAAGTGACCCCATTTTGGAAACTAGACCCCCCAAGGAACTTATCTAGATGTGTGGTGAGCACGTTAAACTCCCAAGTGCTTCACAGAAGTTTACAACGCAGAGCCATGAAAATAAAAAATAATTTTTCTTTCCTCAAAAAAGATGTTTTAGCAAGCAATTTTTTATTTTCACAAGGGTAACAGGAGAAATTGGGCCCCAATATTTGTTGCCCAGTATGTTGTGAGTGTGCTGGTACCCCATATGTGGGGGTAAACCACTGTTTGGGCACACGTCATGGCTCGGAAGGGAAGTAGTGACATTTGAAATGCAGACTTTGATGCAATGGTCTGCGGGCATCACGTTGCATTTGCAGAGCCCCTGATGTGCCAACAGTAGAAACACCCCACAAGTGACCCCATTTTGGAAACTAGACCCCCGAAGGAACTTATCTAGATGTGTGGTGAGCACTTTCAACCCCCAAGTGCTTCACAGAAGTTTATAACGCAGAGTCGTGAAAATAAAAAATAATTGTTCTTTCCTCAAAAATTATGTTTTAGCAAGTAATTTTTTTTTTGCAAGGGTAACAGGAGAAATTGGACCCCAACAGTTGTTGCCCAGTTTGTCCTGAGTACGCTGGTACCCCAAATGTGGGGGTAAACCACTGTTTGGGCGCACGTCGGGGCTTGGAAGGGAGGGAGCACCATTTGACTTTTTGAACGCAAGATTGGCTGGAATCAATGGTGGCACCATGTTGCGTTTGGAGACCCCTGATGTGCCTAAACAGTGGAAACCCCTCAATTCTAACTTCAACACTAACCCCAACACACCCCTAATCCTAATCCCAACTGTAGCCATAACCCTAATCACAACCCTAACCCCAACACACCCCTAACCACAACCCTAACCGCAACACACCCGTAACCCTAATTCCAACCCTAATCCTAACCCTAATCCCAACCCTAACCCTAATCCCAACCCTAACCACAACTGTAACCCCAACGCACCTCTAACCCTATCCGTAACCCTAACCATAAGCCTAATCTTAACCCTATTTCCAACCCTAGCCCTAATTCCAACCCTAACCCTAAGGCTATGTGCCCACGTTGCGGATTCGTGTGAGATTTTTCCGCACGATTTTTGAAAAATCTGCAGGTAAAAGGCACTGCGTTTTACCTGCTGATTTACAGCAGATTTCCAGTGTTTTTTTGTGCGGATTTCACCTGTGGATTCCTATTGAGGAACAGGTGTAAAACGCTGCGGAATCCGCACAAAGAATTGACATGCTGCGGAAAATACAACGCAGCGTTTCTGCACGGAATTTTCCGCACCATGGGCACAGCGGATTTGGTTTTCCATAGGTGTACATGGTACTGTAAACCTGATGGAAAACTGGTACGAATTCGCAGCAGCCAATCCGCTGCGGATCCGCGGCCAATCCGCTGCAGATCCGCCTCCAATCCGCTGCGGATCCGCAGCCAATCCGCTGCGGATCCGCAGCCAAATCCGCACTGTGTGCACATGCCATAACCCTAACCCTACCCATAACCCTAACCCTAACCCTACCCCTAGTTCTAACCCTAGTTCTAACCCTAACCCTAGTGGAAAAAGAAAAAAAAATATTTTCTTTATTTTATTATTGTCCCTACCTATGGGGGTGATAAAGGGGGGGGTTATTTATTATTTTTTTTATTTTGATTGCTGTGATAGAACCTACCACAGCGATCAAAATGTACTTTGTAATGAATCTGCCGGCCGGCAAATTCGGCGGGCGCACTGAGCATGCACCCGCCATTTTGGAAGATGGCGGCGCCCATGGAGGAGGCGGACGGGCACCGGGAGCCTCGGTAAGTATAAGGGGGGGGAGATCGGGGCACGGGGGGGGCGTCGGAGCACGGGGGGGTGACATAGGAGCACGGGGGGAGCGGACAGGAGGACGGGGGAGCGGAGCACAGGACGGAGGGGACTACGGGACAGATCGGTGGCTTGGGGGGGCGATCGGTGGGGTGGGGGGGGTCACTTCAGTATTTCCAGCCATGGCCGATGATATTGCAGCATCGGCCATGGCTGGATTGTAATATTTCACCAGTTTTTTAGGTGAAATATTACAAATCGCTCTGATTGGCAGTTTCACTTTCAACAGCCAATCAGAGCGATCGTAGCCACGGGGGGTGAAGCCACCCCCCCTGGGCTGAAGTACCACTCCCCCTGTCCCTGCAGAACGGGTGAAATCGGAGTTAACCCTTTCACCCGCTCTGCAGCGACGCGATCATTCCATGACGCCACATAGGCGTCATGGGTCGGATTGGCACGGGTTTTCATGACGCCTACGTGGCGTCAAAGGTCGGGAAGGGGTTAAAAAAGGTTAAAAAAAGGGTATAAATCACATGGTCAAAATTGTTGATACTCCTCGTTTAATGACAGAAAAATCCACAATGCTCACAGAAATAACTTGACTTTGCCAAATGTAATAATAATAAATAAAAAAATCTATGAAAATGAACAAACGAAAGTCAGACATTGCTTTTCAACCATACGACCACAGAATTTTAAAAAAATTAAAACTCATGAAATAGGCCTGGACAGAAATGATGGTACCCTTAACTTAATATTTAACCTTTAACCTTTAACCTTTAGAGGCAATCAGTGCAATCAAACGATTCCTATAACTGTCAATGAGACTTCTGCACCTCTCGACAGGTATTTTGGCCCACTCCTCAAGAGCAAACTGCTCCAGTTGTCTCTTGTTTGAAGGTTGCCTTCTCCAGATGGCATGTTTCAGCTCTTTCCAAAGATGTTCAATAGGATTTAGGTCAGGGCTCATAGAACAGCACTTCAGAATAGTCCAATGCTTTACTCTTAGCCATTCTTGGGTGTTTTTAGCTGTGTGTTTTGGGTCATTATCCTGTTGAAAGACCCATGACCTGCGACTGAGACCAAGCTTTCTGACACTGGGCAGCACATTTCTCTCTAGAATCCCTTGATAGTCTTGAAATTTCATTGTACCCTGCACAGACACTAGACACCCTGTGCCAGATGTAGCAAAGAACATAAGAGAGCCTCCTCCATGTTTCACAGTAGCGACAGTGTTATTTTCTTGATATGCTTCATTTTTCCATCTGTGAACATAGAGCTGATGTGCCTTGCCAAAAAGTTCCATTATTGTCTCATCTGTCCATAGGGCATTCTCCCAGAAGATTTGTGGCTTGTCAACATGTAGTTTGGAAAATTCCAGTCTGGCTTTTTTGTGATTTTTTTTTCAATAATGGTGTTCTCCTTTGTCGTCTCTTATAAAGTCTACTTTGGCTCAGACAACAATGGATGGTGCAATCAGACACTGATGTTCCTTGAGCTTGAAGTTCACCTTTAATCTGTTTAGAAGTTTTTCTGGGCTCTTTTGTTACCATTCGTATTATCCGTCTCTTTGATTTTTCATCTAATTTTCCTCTTGCGGCCACGTCCAGGGAGGTTGGCTACAGTCCCATGGATCTTAAATTTCTGAATAATATGTGCAACTATAGTCACAGGAACATCAAGCTGCTTGGAGATGGTATCATAACTTTTACCTTTGACATGCTTGTCTATAATTTTCTTTCTAATCTCCTGAGACAACTCTTTCCTTTGCTTCCTCTGGTCCATGTTGAGTGTGATACACACTATGTCACCAAACAGCACAGTGAGTCTCTGTAGCCTTATATACAGGCCCACTCACTGATTCCAAGATTGTAGACACCTGTGATGCTAGTTAGTGGACACACCACGATTTAACATGTCATTTCTGTCACATTATTTTCAAGGGTACCATCATTTCTGTCCAGGCCTATTTCATGAGTTTTATTTTTTTTTTAATTCTATAGAAGCATGGTTGAAAAGCAATGTCTGACTTTCATGTGTTCATTTTCATAGACCTGTTATTTATTATTACTTTTGTCAGATTCAAGTTATTTCTGTGACCGTTGTGGGTATTTCTGTCATTAATCAAGGGCTACCAACATTTTTGGCCACGTGTGTATGAACCTCTAACTGGCCCCAAAATATAATATATTTTTTTTCTGCCTTAAATAAGGTTTGGTTAAAAAAAAAATGTAACTGCTGAATTACAGAGAAAAACCAAAAGGATGAAACCGCTGAACAAAGATTAAAAATAGTGGGACATTAGATTAAGGTTAAAATACCTTTATTAGTAAGGGTAAAATACAGCACTGCAGACAAACAAGGTGCTATCACGAACAAGGAAATAGCGCCAAATTACAATAAATGACTACAAATATTTCTAAAAAAATATACATATAATACATATTAAAACCAAATACCCCAGGTTTTTAATAACAAAAAATAGATATGAATTTTGCACATAAAAATAAAAATAATAATAATAATGAAAAATGTATAAAAAATGAAAAGAAAAAACTAAGGACCAATGTACTATGTATGTGACAGTCCAGGAAATAAGAAGAAACAAATGGGATGAATGATAAATGAAAAATACTGATTCTGAATAATAAAATAAATACAAAATAAATAATAATAAAGTAATAAATAATAAATAATTTAGAGCTATTTCTTTGTCCGTGTTGGCACCTCGTTTGTCTGCAATGCTACACTATACCCTCACTAATGAAGGTATTTTAACTGTAATCTCTTGTACCTCTATTCTTAATCTTTGTTCGATGGTTCCTTCCTTTTGATTTTTCACTATTCCCGAATGGTCTGCCATTCCTTTTTACACAGTAGATGTGTATCACCTTGAGGCTACATGCACACCTTGCGGATTTGTGTCTGGAATTTTTTGTGCAGATTCTGCATCTCTTGACAGAAAATGCAGGTGCGGAATTGATGCGTTTTTGCCCTTTTTTGCACGTTTTTGATGCATTTTTGAAAGCTAAATAAAGAAGTATTATTGAGCAAAAAAAAAAATTGTGAAGTCATTTCTTGTCCAACCTCGTCTTTTACATTTGTCCAACCCACACTCCATTACAAACACAGATAGATAGATAGATAGATAGATAGATAGATAGATAGATAGATAGATCTATACACTCCCTGACAGAATTTGTCGCTTATCCATGTTATGTAAATAAAAGCTTATAACTTGACGTTAAATTCATCCATTGGTTGTATAAATTATTCTTTTGAAAGCTGAAACCCTCCGAAATGTGATTTAGGTTAAGAAAATAAATTGGCATCAATGCAGAAATATTGATCAGTTAATGGACACAGAATGGTCAGATTTTGGCAAGGCAAAAGTTTTGTCGCCTAGTGTTATAATGCACCCAAATCCTAGTTTACATCCTCACCTGTGCTCAGTAAATGATCAGTTAATTAGTGTGTGTGTATCAAAAGAAACCCAGCACCCCAGAACTTCACTTGAACTGCAACTTGAGCTCTGACAACATGCCAAAAATCCACCCTGCGACCAAAGCCTGGATTATCAAGAGGCTGAAGACCTGATCCACTGCAGAGGTGGCTGGCACCTTTAATGTGTCTCAGCGTCAAGTACAAAGAATTAAAAAAAGATTTGAAGAGACTGGAGATGTGATTGACAAGCCCAGGTCCGGCAGACCCCACAAGACAACTGCTCAGGAGGAACGTTTGTTGGTTAGAAACTTCAAAGCAAGCCCCTCTTCCACTGCAGCAAGCCTGGTCACCTCAAGTCCCTGTGTCAACTAGAACAGTTTGTAGGAATCTGTCTTGAAAAGGTCTCCGTGGTCGAATCAGTACCCAGAAGCCAGCACTGAACTAAAGGCAAATAAAAAAAACTTGTGGCACTTGCAAAGTCCCACAGCCTGCTAAACAGATGGACACTGGAAAAGTGGCAGAAGGTGGATTTCTCTGATGAATCTTCAGTAGAATTACAACACGGCCACCGCAGATACTGCAGGCGACCTACTGGAGCCCGTATGGATCCAAAATACACTCAGAAAACAGTTAAATTTGGTGGTGGAAAGATCATGGTCTGGGGTTACATTCAGTATGGGGGTGTGTGAAACATTTGCAAGGTGGAAGGCAATATCAATAGCCTAAAATATCAAGAAGTATTAGCTACCTCTTATATTCCAAATCATAAAAGGGGTCAATTTCTGCAGCAGGATGGTGCTCCATCTCATACATCCATCTCTACAACAAAGTTCCTCCAGGCAAAAAAGATCAAGGTGTTCAATGACTGGCCAGCCAAGTCACCAGACATGAACGTCATTGAGCATGTTTGGGGTAGGATGAAAGAGGAAGCTTGGAAGACAAAACAAAAGAATCTAGATGAACTCTGGGAGGCATGTAAGACTGCATTCTTTGCTATTCCTGATGACTTCATTAAAAAATTGTATGAATCATTGTTGAACGTCTTGGATGCAGACCTTCAAGCTCATGGAAGTCAAACAAAATATTAATTATGACTCTGATAGCACCATAACTTCATCAACCAATGTGATGCAACATATTGTTAGGGATAGCGGAACGCACTGAGTATAGATAGGTAGCTACAAGGAGCGTTCGAAGTCCGTGGTCCACCGTGCAGAGATATCTGCTGCAAAGTAACGTCAGATAAACCCTGAGCTCACACGTGGGTTAAGCTTCACCCCGTGTGAACTGGAAGCGATCTCTGTTGCCTCACAGAGAAGCGCTGTACACAAAACTATTACCCTAACTAGGGTTCTGCTTGCTCTGGAACTCTTCTGTGCTCACCGCACACATGAAGGAACCAGATGCTAAGCCAAGGCTAATTTCCCTCACTGATGCTAGCTGCCTGCCTGAGTGTACAGTCTCAAAGCTACAGCCTCACACCACATATGTATAGAGTGGTATAGTATCCACTGGCATAAGCCAAACACATTTGATACTGGTGCATGGCCGTGCGGCCATGCAAAACTTTTATAGTTGCAGCTCTTCAGGACCTTCCTGGTGGAGCAATAGGAGCTGCTACAGGGCCTGCACGTGTGACTCCCGACCTCCAATGAGAGGTCCTCCCGTGGGCATGCTCAGTGCATGAAAAGCAGGACTTAGTCCCAGAAAACATATACCCCAAAGAAATATTTACTGACAAATCAATCATTATTTTTGATCAAATTTATTTTATTTTTAAAAAGGACATAACACAACAAATAACATTACTTAATTAAAAAGTTTTTTTCTTTTTTATTTGAATAAATGTTAAAAATATAAACTGTATGTGAGGGGGCTGGGGCACACAAAAAATGATTGGCAACAAATTATATATAAATAATCAAAAATATAAAATTATTAAGAATATTAATAATATATTGCATCGTGATCAAAGCATGAGATATAACTCGGGAGTATAAGATTTTACATCATATTAATTGTCGTACGTCGATGGTGATCTACCAAGCCAAATGTCCCTGCGATCGCATTTACGTGGGCATGACGACAAGGGAGTTGCGTGTTCGCATCTTAGAACACATTAAGGATATTAAAACGGCAGATAAAATTAAAAGCAATGATATTGATGCTATATCAAAATTGAAACCTCTAGCGAGACATTTTCGCAATCACCATCCGAATCAATTCCACTTACTTCAAGTAAAAGGAATAGATAGATTACATATGGGCAATAGAAGGGGGGATGCCAGTAAGAAACTTGCACAGATTGAGTGTAAGTGGATTACTTTATTACAGAGCATGACTCCCATAGGTCTCAACGAGCAATGGGGATTTTCCAGTTTTCTTTAGTTTTATCTTCTGATGATATTTAGTTTTCCACAGTCCTTTTTGTATCCTCTTATGTATTTATACTTTTTTCATTTAATATATTTTTCATTTTTATATTTTACAATATATATTTCATATATCTTTTAGCATTTTTTATTATTATTATTTTTATTAATTATATTAATTATAAATATATAAAAAATGAAATTTTTAATCATAGATTAATATTCTTAAGTCTTCAATAAAACTTCTTGTGTGTCTTTCCTCTAGTTGTAGGGTGTTATATAATCATATGAAAATAATTATAATAATAATTGAATAATAATTTTTAAAAATTTTTATATTATATAATACTATGGGATAAAAATTATGTGTTTATTGGTTTGGATAACACTATATACATAAACTTATTAATTATATATCCAGATATGTTTGTTAGTCATATTCTTTAATATTATGGAGAGATAGAAAAAAGTTCTTTTTATATATATAATTTAAATATATTTTTTTCTGATATAATTTTTTATTTTTATTTTTATTATTAGTATTATTATTTTTTCATCTTACTTTTTAGTAGTTATTTATTTATATATGGTATGATGTTTATGGTTATGTTAGATGAATGGATGGTGTATATGGTGATATTTGACCAAGAATGGTGATTAGTATATAATTTATAGTTTGTATTAATTTATATTGTAGGTTACCTATTAGTTTTGTATTTTGTATGGTTATTAAGATTGTTTTTTATATGCAAAAATGGGTTATTATAATAATATTATTTTCTATTTTTCTTATTTATAAAGATCCAATAATCACACTCTTCTAGTTCAATCCAAGTTATGCCCTATAGTTCTCCCTTTAATGAAATGGCTGCGGGTACGCTGTGCGCCGAGCAGCGCATGTGTGCGCTCCGTCCTGGTGCTGGGGGCTTGGTGCGTCATTGACTGTGACCCTCGGCCGCACTCGGTGACGCACTTCCGCCTTTTCGGTTCCAGCGGCGGTGATGCGCGTGTGCTCTGCTACGGCGCCATGTAATTATTGCATCCCCTAATTTTGGATATTTCGCAGCTGTAGGGTTAATAATAATAATAATAATTTTATTTATATAGCGCAAACATATTCCGCAGCGCTTTACAACTTATAGAGGGGACTTATACAGACAACAGACATTACAGCATAACAGAAATCACAGTTCAAAACAGATACCAGGAGGAAAGAGGGCCCTGCTGCTCGCAAGCTTACAATCTATGAGGAAAAGGGGAGACACAAGAGGTGGATGGTAACAATTGCTTTAGTTATTTGGACCAGCCATAGTGTAAGGCTCGGGTGTTCATGTAAAGCTGCATGAACCAGTTAACTGCCTAAGTATGTAACAGTACAGACACAGAGGCTATTAACTGCATAAAGTGTATGAGAACATGATGGAGGAACGTGATTATGTTGTTGTTTTTTATTAATAGGCCACACAGGGATAATTAGGTTAATGCGTTGAGGCGGAAGGCCAATCTGAACAAATGAGTTTTTAGTGCACGCTTAAAACTGTGGGGATTGGGGATTAATTGTATTAACCTAGGTAGTGCATTCCAAAGAAAAGGGTTACTATATAATGCGGTTGCACCCTACACACGCCACTCCCTGACAAAGCTGGTGTGAAACGCGCGTTGGAGTGGTGTGTGTGGGGGCTGCTGCACGCATTTTTGGTTGGTAAGATACGGCTGCCTCATGGGTATACTTTTATTCATGTGCACGGATGCAATAGTTTGTTAATTATCAAGTATATATACTGACAAATACATGTCCTTTTTATATGGGATCTGGTATATCTGTATATATCTCATGCTTACTAACTGCTTACATTTTGAGTATTCTTTGGCATTTCTTTTCTATATAGGATTTTTTTAGTCCCAGAAAAGCCTGCTCGCCGCTGACCAGTGCTGGCTACGAAGGCAGAGCCTGGAAAGGCAGCAGTAACCATTTGTACAGTATCAGGCTGAGCCAGATGCTCGGACTGACGTCTCTGCTGAGCAGGTTCCACTGTGGCTGGAGGAGAATGGGAGACCACAGCAGACATGGTTCGAGATTCCACCTGTGCAGCGGTGGGAACATGACACCTAACAATACACCCCCTTCTAGGGCCCCCTCCTCCTTGAGCCTTGCTACGCTCAAAGGCTGCAATGAGCAGCCGAGCCCAAATGTGCTCCACAGGTTCCCAGGTTCTGCCCTCTGGGCTGTGACCTTTTCAGTCCACTAGATAGTATTTCTTGCCACGTACCACCTTGAACCCCAAGATAGAGTTCACTTCGTACTCATCCATGGATGAACCCGATGTCCCGGCAGATGACTCGGAAAACCGGAACATATTGATGGGCTTTAAGAGGGAAACATGAAAGGTGTCAGTGATACCAAGGTGCAGAGGAATAGCCAAACGATTGACCACAGGGTTAACCTGTTCCAGAACCTTGAAAGGACCAATGTTACGAGGCGCAAACTTAGTGGACTCAACTCGCAGCCTGATGTTATGGGCAGAGAGCCACACTAAGTCGCCAGGAGCGAAGGTCGGAGCGGGGCGCCGGTGTGCATCGGCAGAAACCCTCATTCTCTCCTTGGAGGCCTGAATGGCATCCTGTGTGCGATCCCAAATGTCACATGCCTCCACTGCCCAGTCTGCCACCCTGGAATCAGTGGATGACATGGGCACAGGGACACGCGGATGCTGGCTGTAATTAAGGAGAAATGGAGTCTGCCCAGTGGAGTCGGCTACGGTGTTGTTCAAAGCAAATTCCACCCAAGGTTGCAAAGATGCCCAGTCATCCTGCCTAGCAGAGACAAAATGTCGCAGGTATGCCACCTGAGTCTGGTTGGCCCTCTCTACCAACCCATTCATCTCGGGATGGTATGCAGAAGAGAGATTCAGCTCAATGCTGAATAAACGACAGAGCTTTCTCCAAAACCGAGAAGCGAACTGCGGACCTCGGTCACTGACAATTTTGTCAGGCATGCCATGTAGACGAAAATATGCTCAATGAACAACGCCGCCAAGGCCCAAGCAGAAGGTAAACGTGGAAATGTCACCATTTTAGAAAAATGATCAGTGACTACCCAGATAATGGTGCAGCTATGAGACTTAGGTAAGCCCACCACGAAGTCAGGGGGTAAAGTAGCCCAGCAGGCCATTGCTGAGGAAATCGATTCTTGGCACAGGAGACACACGCTCGAATATAATCCCCGACATCACGAACCATATGCAGCCACCAGTATGTCCTCGCTAGAAGCTCAAATGTCCTCTTGGTCTCAAAATGTCCACCCAACCTGGACGAATGAGCTCAAGAGAGAACCTCTGGTTCCAAATTTGATGATACAAAAGTCTTGCCTGGGGTACAGACTCTAGCGAAACAGGAGCCACGGTTCTCAGGCTCTCAGAAGGGACAATAAGGCATGAATGTTCTTCACCCTGGAGAGAAAATGGAGGGTAAAATGGAACCGGGAGAAGAACAGTAACCATCTTGCCTGGTGAGAATTTAGCTGCTGGACTGTCTGTAAGTACACCAAATTTTTGTGGTCTGTAAAAACTTAGAATGGAAATGAGCCCCCTCCAGGAGGTGTCTCCACTCTGAGAAAGCCAATCTCATGGCTAGCAACTCCCTGTCCCCGATGGAATAATTCCTCTCCACAGGTGAAAAGGTCTTGGAAAAGAAGAAGCAAGGATGCTTGTCGGAAGCATCCTAGCTTCTTCTTTTCCAAGACCTTGAGCATCCTTTTGGAAGAGGACTGCTGCAGCACCAACGGATGAGGCATCCGCCTCCATTATAAACGCCTTATCTACATCGGGGTGATGTAGGATGGGAGCGCAAGCGAAGTGTGACTTAATAGCGAGAAAGGCCTTGGAGACCTCCTCCGACCACAATTTTGGATTTGCTCCCTTCTTGGTGAGGGCAATCAAGGGAGTTACCAAAGTTGAGAAGTGGGGAATGAACTGGCGATAGTAATTATTGAACCCCATAAAGCGCTGCACCGCTTTAAGAGAATGGGGTTCCTGCCAGTCCATCACAGCCTGTAGTTTGGCAGGATCCATAGCCAATCCCTGGGCAGAGATGATATAGCCAAGGAAAGGCAAGGACTCCTGCTCAAACACACTTCTTCAACTTATCATAGAGGGAGTTTGCCCGTAAGAGGTCGAAGACTTTGCAAACATCTCTCCGGTGGGAGTCAATATCTGAAGAGTAGATGAGAATATCACCCAGATAGACAACAACCGAGGTGGTGAGCATATCCTGGAAGATGTCGTTCACAAAGTCTTGGAAAATGGCTGGGCATTACAGAGCCTGAAGGGCATCACCACTATATTCATAGTGCCCATCCCTGGTGTTAAAAGCCATCTTCCATTTGTCCCCCTCACGGATGCGAATCAGGTTGTAAGCACCCCACAGATCTAATTTAGTAAATACCCTCGCTCCCCGTAGCCTATCAAAGAGCTCAGATATCAGGGGTAGTGGGTACTTATTCTTAATGGTGATAGCGTTTAGACCCTGTAGTCTATGCATGGGCATAGTTCTCCACTCTTCTTCTGCACGAAGAAGAACCCAGCCCCTGCAGCTGACACTAACTTCCTAATGAATCCTCTTGCCAGATTCTCTCGGATGTACTGGGACATCGCCTCCGTCTCCAGAAGAGATAACGGATAGACTTGACCCCAGGGAGGCTCTGCACCAGGCAAGAAGTCAATAGGACAGTCATAGGGGCGGTAAAGTGTAAAGGTCTCCGCAGCCCTTTTGGAGAACACGTCCGCATAGGGCCAATAGTGTTTGGGGAGAGAGGAAAGATCTGCGGGTATCTCACTTGTAGCAACCTGAACGCACTCTCTCTGACATCTACCCTCACAGGATTTACTCCATCTCAGAATTCTCCCTGAGGACCACTCTATATGAGGAGAGTGGTAACGTAACCATGGTATCCCCAACAGGACCTCATCAACTCCCTAGGGAATGACTAGTAGGGAAACAATCTCCTGATGAGATGGAGACATAGAAAGAGTGAATGGAATGGTTTGATGTGTAATCTGTGAGGGTAGTGTCGACCCATTTACCACTCGAACGGTCACAGGTTTGGCGAGCATCACCATTGGTGATCTAAAGATCTATCTATAGATATCCATCTATAATCCAGAAAAATAAAGGCAGCACTCCAATAGAATAAAATAAATGTGGTTTATTGGCCCATGTTTATTTTGGTGCTGCTTTTTGTTTTCTTTTTCTAGATATCCATCTATAGATATATAGATTTATCCATAGATATATCCATATATATAATAGCAAGGCCGATGTTGATTAATTAACATGTTTCATTTAAAAAAAACAGAAAAAAAAGGCGTGGGCTCCCAATCAATTTTCTGCACCAGAGCTGGAAAGCCAAATGCCGGGGGCCAATATTTGTAGCCTGGGAAGGGGGTAATACCCATGGCCCCTTCCCAGGCTATGAATATCAGCCCGCAGCTGTCTGCGTAGCTTTTACTGGCTATTAAAATAGGGGGACCTGTTGTGAATTAGACTTTTTTTGGCTCCCTCTTGTGGTCACTAGTGATATGACTCTGGGATTGTCTTTCCTTAGTTTGGCACCCACCTGGGTCGTTAGTCCAGGGGTGTTGCTATATGAACTTCCTGAATTCTCAGTCTGGTGCCTGGCATCGTTGTAATCAGTCCTTCCTGTTTGCTCCTGTCTGCTGGTCCTGGTTCTTGCAAAATTAAGCCAAGTCCTGCTTCCTTGTTTTTTGGTTATTTGTATTGCTCTTATTTTTTGTCCATCTTGTACTAAATGTGATTCCTGATTTTGCTGGAAGCTCTAGGGGGCTGGTATTCTACCCCCGGGCCGTTAGACGGTTCGGGGGTTCTTGAATATCCAGCGTGGATATTTTTGATAGGGTTTTTGCTGACCGTATAAGTCATCTTACTATATTCTGCTATTAGTCAGTGGGCCTCTCTTTGCTAAATACCTAGTTCATTCTTACGTTTGTCTTTTCTTCTTACCTCACCGTTATTATTTGTTGGGGGCTTGTATCCAACTTTTGGGGTCTTTTCTCTGGAGGCAAGAAAGGTCTATCTTTTCCCTTCTAGGGTTAGTTAGTTCTCCGGCTCGTGCAAGACGTCTAGAACCAACGTAGGCACGTTCCCCGGCTGCTGCTATTTGTGGTGCTAGGATTAGATATACGGTCAGCCCAGTTACCACTGCCCTATGAGCTGGTTTTTTGTGTTTGCAGACTTGGTATTTATTTCTGAGACCCTCTGCCATTGGGGTCATAACAGGGACCCTCAAAAAAATGACGTGGGGTCCTCCTATATTTTATAGCCAGAAAGGCTAGGCAGACAGCTGCGGGTTGATATTCATAGCCTAGAGAGGAGTCATGGATATTTGCCCCCCCGGCTACAAATACCAGCCCCCAGCTGCCCCAGAGATTCCGGCACTTAGCCCCTCTCTTCCCACTCCCTTGTAGTGGTGGGACATAGGGTAATAAGGGGTTAATGTCACCTTGCTAATGTAAGATGACATTAAGCCCGGTTAGTAATTGAGAGGTGTCAATAAGATGCCTATCCATTAATAATCCTATAGTAGTGAAAGAGTTAAAAAAATAAAGACGCAGCCAGAAAAAAGCATTTTAATATTCTTAATTTCACCATGCTTAACATACTCGATCGCCTGCAAAAAATTAAAATTTATAATCCAACCATATACTTCCTTTCCACCGTAGTCCAATTAATAACGAGTGTCCCACGATGATCTCTCCTATAGAACAGTGACATCGGGTGATGTTACTGCTCTATAGGGCCTCCAGTGACACACTGACAGGAGACAATGGCTCCAGCAGTGCATCACTGAAGAGGTTACCCGAGTGCAGGGTCTCATTTTATGGCAAAGCTGCATGGGAATTTTCCCACACAGCAGTGCCACAAGTGAGAATAGCGACCATTTCTCACAGCAGCGGAGGAATGCATTGCGGAAGGATACCTTCTGTCATTGTATTGCTGGAGCCCCAGGAGAGCGGTTGCATCAGCTGATGTGGCTACTCTCCATGGGAGATCATCATAGGACACTCGTTTTAATTGGATATCTGCGGACACAGGGAGTATATTGTTTGTTTATTATTTTAATATTTTTTACAGGTGAGCAAGGGCTTCGGGGATCAAGGTGATGGTGAGTATGTACTCTATGTTGTTTATACTGTATGTCTATATGTATGTACTGTATGTCTATATGTATATGTTGTATGTTCTGTTTTATGTTGTATGTTCTGTTGTGTGTTGTGTGTACTGTATGTCATATGTTGTATGTTGTATGTACTGTTGTATGTTGTGTGTACTGTATGGCCTATGTTGTATGTTGTATGTACTGTTGTATGTTGTGTGTACTGTATGTCATATGTTGGATGTATTGTTGTATGTACTGTATGTTGTATGTACTGTTGTATGTTATATGTTGTAAGTACTGTTTTATGTTGTATGTTCTATTGTTTGTTGTATGTACTGTATGTCATATGTTGTATGTAGGGTTGAGCGAAACGGGTCGATCATTTTCAAAAGTCGCCGACTTTTGGCTAAGTCGGCGTCTCATGAAACCCGATCCGACCCCTGTGCTTGTCGGCCATGCGGTACGCGACTTTCGCGCCAAAGTCGCGTTTCAATGACGCGAAAAGCGCCATTTCTCAGCCAATGAAGGTGAACGCAGAGTGTGGGCAGCGTGATGACATAGATCCTGGTCCCCACCATCTTAGAGAAGGGCATTGCAGTGATTGGCTTGCTGTCTGCGGCGTCACAGGGGCTATAAAGGGGCGTTCCCGCCGACCGCCATCTTACTGCTGCTGATCTGAGCTTAGGGAGAGGTTGCTGCCGCTTCGTCAGAAGCAGGGATAGCGTTAGGCAGGGTCCACTAACCACCAAACCGCTTGTGCTGTAGCGATTTCCACTGTCCAACACCACCTTCGGTGTGCAGGAACAGTGGAAGCTATTTTTTTTTTTTTTTTTCCCTCAGCGCTGTAGCTCATTGGGCTGCCCTAGAAGGCTCCGTGATAGCTGTATTGCTGTGTGTACGCCACTGTGGAAACCAACTGCTTTTTTCAAAGCACATATCCTCTTGTTCCTTTCTGCACAGCTATCTTTTTTGTTTGTCCACACTTTTTATTTAATTTGTGCATCAGTCCACTCCTATTGCTGCCTGCCATACCTGGCTTAGATTACTGCAGGGAGATAGTAATTGTAGGACAGTCCCTGTTTTTTTTTTTTTTTTGTGGGAGATTAAGATTGGCATTTCTGCTACAGTGCCATCCCTGTGTGTGCCATCTCTCACTGAGTGGGCCATAGAAAGCCTATTTATTTTTTCCGTGATTTGTGTTCTAAATTCTACCTCAACACAAAAACACTACATCAATCAGTGGTAGAAAAATATTGGCCTCAGTCAGGGCTTGTGTGCCACTGCTGTGTGTGCTATCTCTTATTCAGTGGGCTATAGAAAGCCTATTTATTTATTTATTTTTTTTCTTATTATTTGGTTTCTAAAGTCTCCCTGAAAAAAAAATAAATAAATAAAAAAACAGTGGGAGAGTAATATTGCCCTTTCAGCTTGTGTGCCAGTCTTGACTCCTGGGTGTGCCACCTCTCTCTCCAATTGTGGGCCATAGAAAGCCTTTTTTTGTTTGTTTGTTTTTTAATATTATTTGGTTTCTAAAGTCTCCCTTAAAAAACAAAAAATACATAAAAAAACAGTGGGAGAGTAATATTGCCCTTTCAGCTTGTGTACCTGTCTTGACTCCTGGGTGTGCCACCTCTCTCTCTCATTCAGTGGGCCATAGAAAGGCTATTTATTTTTTTGGTTTTTTTAATATTATTTGGTTTCTAAAGTCTCCCTGAAAAAAAAAAAAAAACATAAAAAAACAGTGGGAGAGTAATATTGCCCTTTCAGCTTGTGTGCCAGTCTTGACTCCTGGGTGTGCCACCTCTCTCCCTCTCATTCAGTGGGCCATAGAAAGCCTATTTATTTTTTTTTTTAAATATTATTGGGTTTCTAAAGTCTCCCTTAAAAAACAAAAAATACATAAAAAAACAGTGGGAGAGTAATATTGCCCTTTCAGCTTGTGTGCCAGTCTTGACTCCTGGGTGTGCCACCTCTCTCTCATTCAGTGGGCCATAGAAAGCATTTATTTTTTTTTTCCTTGATTTGTGTTCTAAAATCTACCTCAACACAAAAACACTACATCAATCAGTGGGAGAAAAATATTGGCCTCAGTCAGGGCTTGTGTGCCACTGCTGTGTGTGCCATCTCTCATTCAGTGGGCTATAGAAAGCCTATTTATTTATTTATTTTTTTTCTTATTATTTGGTTTCTAAAGTCTCCCTGAAAAAAAAAAATACCTAAAAAAACAGTGGGAGAGTAATATTGCCCTTTCAGCTTGTGTGCCAGTCTTGACTCCTGGGTGTGACACCTCTCTCTCATTCAGTGGGCCATAGAAAGGCTATTTATTTTTTTGGTTTTTTTAATATTATTTGGTTTCTAAAGTCTCCCTGAAAATAAAAGAAAAAAAACGTAAAAAAAACAGTGGGAGAGTAATATTGCCCTTTCAGCTTGTGCGCCAGTCTTGACTCCTGGGTGTGCCACCTCTCTCTCTCTAATTGTGGGCCATAGAAAGCCTTTTTTTTTTTGTTTTGTTTTTTAATATTATTTGGTTTCTAAAGTCTCCCTTAAAAAACAAAAAATACATAAAAAAACAGTGGGAGAGTAATATTGCCCTTTCAGCTTGTGTGCCAGTCTTGACTCCTGGGTGTGCCACCTCTCTCTCTCATTCAGTGGGCCATAGAAAGGCTATTTATTTTTTTGGTTTTTTTAATATTATTTGGTTTCTAAAGTCTCCCTGAAAATAAAAGAAAAAAAACTTAAAAAAACAGTGGGAGAGTAATATTGCCCTTTCAGCTTGTGCGCCAGTCTTGACTCCTGGGTGTGCCACCTCTCTCTCTCTAATTGTGGGCCATAGAAAGCCTTTTTTTTTTTGTTTGTTTTTTTATATTATTTGGTTTCTAAAGTCTCCCTTAAAAAACAAAAAATACATAAAAAAAACAGTGGGAGAGTAATATTGCCCTTTCAGCTTGTGTGCCAGTCTTGACTCCTGGGTGTGCCACCTCTCTCTCATTCAGTGGGCCATAGAAAGCATTTATTTTTTTTTTCCTTGATTTGTGTTCTAAAATCTACCTCAACACAAAAACACTACATCAATCAGTGGGAGAAAAATATTGGCCTCAGTCAGGGCTTGTGTGCCACTGCTGTGTGTGCTATCTCTCATTCAGTGGGCTATAGAAAGCCTATTTATTTATTTATTTATTTTTTTTCTTATTATTTGGTTTCTAAAGTCTCCCTGAAAAAAAAAAAAAACATAAAAAAACAGTGGGAGAGTAATATTGCCCTTTCAGCTTGTGTGCCAGTCTTGACTCCTGGGTGTGCCACCTCTCTCTCTCATTCAGTGGGCCATAGAAAGGCTATTTATTTTTTTGGTTTTTTTAATATTATTTGGTTTCTAAAGTCTCCCTGAAAATAAAAAAAAAAAAAACTTTAAAAAACAGTGGGAGAGTAATATTGCCCTTTCAGCTTGTGCGCCAGTCTTGACTCCTGGGTGTGCCACCTCTCTCTCTCTAATTGTGGGCCATAGAAAGCCTTTTTTTTTTTGTTTTTTTTTTAATATTATTTGGTTTCTAAAGTCTCCCTTAAAAAACAAAAAATACATAAAAAAACAGTGGGAGAGTAATATTGCCCTTTCAGCTTGTGCGCCAGTCTTGACTCCTGGGTGTGCCACCTCTCTCTCTCTAATTGTGGGCCATAGAAAGCCTTTTTTTTTTTTTTTTTTTTTTAATATTATTTGGTTTCTAAAGTCTCCCTGAGAAAAAAAAATAAATAAATTAGGTGGGAGATTAATATTGACATTAGTGCTTGAGTGACAGTCCTGCGTGTGTGTCATCTCTGTGATTTTGTGCCACAGAAAACAGAGTGTGTAACATTGTGCCTGATTTTCCTTGTGGTCTCACCAACCTGTTAAGGGATATTGAAATCATACTGAAGTTATAGCTCACCGTGTAAGTTGTCTGACAGCAACAAATAAAGTTACTTTGGTTAAGATTTTAAAACAATGAGGAAGTCTGGTGCAAGAGGTCGTCGTGGGCGTTCATTGTCAGCTGGTAATGATGGTAGTGGTAGTGGAGCATCAGGTGGTCGTGGGGATAAAAATATTCCACCTAAGTCTGGAGCTGTGGAGCCAGTTTCGTCGTCAGGCTACACAAGGCCTCGAACGCTCTCTTTTCTGGGAGTAGGAAAACCGCTTTTAACCCCTTCACCCCCAAGGGTGGTTTGCACGTTAATGACCGGGCCAATTTTTACAATTCTGACCACTGTCCCTTTATGAGGCTATAACTCTGGAACGCTTTGACGGATCTTGGCGATTCTGACATTGTTTTCTCGTGACATATTGTACTTCATGTTAGTGGTAAAATTTATTCGCTATAACTTGCATTTATTTGTGAAAAAAACGAATATTTGGCGAAAATTTTGAAAATTTCGCAATTTTCCAACTTTGAATTTTTATGCCCTTAAATCACAGACATATGTCACGCAAAATACTTAATAAGTAACATTTCCCACATGTCTACTTTACATCAGTACAATTTTGGAACCAAAATTTTTTTTTTGTGACGGAGTTATAAGGGTTAAAAGTTGACCAGCAATTTCTCATTTTTACAACACCATTTTTTTTTAGGGACCACATCTCATTTGAAGTCATTTTGAGGGGTCTATATGATAGAAAATACTCAAGTGTGACACCATTCTAAAAACTGCACCCCTCAAGGTGCTCAAAACCACATTCAAGAAGTTTATTAACCCTTCAGGTGTTTCACAGGAATTTTTTGAATGTTTAAATAAAAATGAGCATTTAACTTTTTTTCACACACAATTTATTTCAGCTCCAATTTGTTTTATTTTACCAAGGGTAACAGGAGAAAATGGACCCCCAAAGTTGTTGTACAATTTGTCCTGAGTACGCTGATACCCCATATGTGAGGGTAAACCACTGTTTGGGCGTATGGCAGAGCTCGGAAGGAAAGGAGCGCCATTTGACTTTTCAATGCAAAATTGACTGGAATTGAGATGGGACGCCATGTTGCGTTTGGAGAGCCCCTGATGTGCCTAAACACTGAAACCCCCTACAAGTGACACCATTTTGGAAAGTAGACCCCCTAAGGAACTTATCTTGATGTGTGGTGAGCACTTTGACCCACCAAGTGCTTCACAGAAGTTTATAATGCAGAGCCGTAAAAATAAAAAATCATATTTTTTCACAAAAATGATCTTTTCGCCCCCAATTTTTTATTTTCCCAAGGGTAAGAGAAGAAATTGGACCCCAAAAAATGTTGTGCAATTTGTCCTGAGTACGCTGATACCCCATATGTGGGTGTAAACCATTGTTTGGGCGCATGGCAGAGCTTGGAAGGGAAGGAGCGCCATTTGACTTTTCAATGCAAAATTGACTGGAATTGAGATGGGACGCCATGTTGCGTTTGGAGAGCCCCTGATGTGCCTAAACATTGAAACTCCCTACAAGTGACACCATTTTGGAAAGTAGACCCCCTAAGGAACTTATCTAGATGTGTGGTGAGCACTTTGACCCACCAAGTGCTTCACAGAAGTTTATAATGCAGAGTCGTAAAAATAAAAAATCATATTTTTTCACAAAAATGATCTTTTTGCCCCCAATTTTTTATTTTCCCAAGGGTAAGAGAAGAAATTGGACCCCAAAAAATGTTGTGCAATTTGTCCTGAGTACGCTGATACCCCATATGTGGGTGTAAACCATTGTTTGGGCGCATGGCAGAGCTTGGAAGGGAAGGAGCGCCATTTGACTTTTCAATGCAAAATTGACTGGAATTGAGATGGGACGCCATGTTGCGTTTGGAGAGCCCCTGATGTGCCTAAACACTGAAACCCCCTACAAGTGACACCATTTTGGAAAGTAGACCCCCTAAGGAACTTATCTTGATGTGTGGTGAGCACTTTGACCCACCAAGTGCTTCACAGAAGTTTATAATGCAGAGCCGTAAAAATAAAAAATCATATTTTTTCACAAAAATGATCTTTTCGCCCCCAATTTTTTATTTTCCCAAGGGTAAGAGAAGAAATTGGACCCCAAAAAATGTTGTGCAATTTGTCCTGAGTACGCTGATACCCCATATGTGGGTGTAAACCATTGTTTGGGCGCATGGCAGAGCTTGGAAGGGAAGGAGCGCCATTTGACTTTTCAATGCAAAATTGACTGGAATTGAGATGGGACGCCATGTTGCGTTTGGAGAGCCCCTGATGTGCCTAAACATTGAAACTCCCTACAAGTGACACCATTTTGGAAAGTAGACCCCCTAAGGAACTTATCTAGATGTGTTTTGAGAGCTTTGAACCCCCAAGTGTTTCACTACAGATTATAACGCAGAGCCGTGAAAATAATTTTTATTTTTTTTCTCAAAAATGATTTTTTAGCACCCAGCTTTGTATTTTTACAAGGGTAACAGAATAAATTGGACCCCAAAATTTGTTTTCCAATTTGTCCTGAGTACGCTGATACCCCATATGTGGGGGGGAACCACTGTTTGGGCGCATGACAGAGCTCGGAAGGGAAGGAGCGCCATTTGGAATGCAGACTTAAATGGATTGGTCAGCAGCCGTCACGTTGCATTTGCAGAGCCCCTGATGTACCCAAACAGTACAAACCCCCCACAAGTGACCCCATATTGGAAACTAGACCTCCCAAAGAACTTATCTAGATGTGTTTTGAGAACTTTGAACCCCCAAGTGTTTCACTAAAGTTTATAGCGCAAAGCCGTGAAAATAAAAATTCTTTTTTTTTTTCACAAAAATGATTTTTTAGCCCCCAGTTTTGTATTTTCACAAGGGTAACAGGATAAATTAGACCCCAAAAGTTGTTGTCCAATTTGTCCTGAGTACGCTGATACCCCATATGTGGGGGGGAACCACTGTTTGGGTGCATGACAGAGCTCGGAAGGGAAGGAGCGCCATTTGGAATGCAGCCTTAAATGGATTGGTCTGCAGGCGTCACGTTGCATTTGCAGAGCCCCTGATGTACCCAAACAGTACAAACCCCCCACAAGTGACCCCATATTGGAAACTAGACCTCCCAAGGAACTTATCTAGATGTGTTGTGAGAACTTTGAACCCCCAAGTGTTTCACTACAGTTTATAACGCAGAGCCGTGAAAATAAAACATCTTTTTTTTCCCACAAAAATGATTTTTAGCCCCCCAAATTTTTATTTTCCTAAGGATAACAAGAGAACTTGGACCCCAGAAGTTGTTGTTCAATTTGTCCCGAGTACGCTGATAACACATATGTTGGGGTAAACCCCTTTTTGGGCGCACGGGAGAGCTCGGAAGGGAAGGAGCACTGTTTTACTTTTTCAACGCAGAATTGGCTGGAATTGAGATTGGACGCCATGTCGCGCTTGTAGAGCCCCTGATGTGCCTGGACAGTGGAAACTCCCCAATTCTACCTGAAACCCTAACCCAAACACACCCCTAACCCTAATCCCAACGGTAACCCTAACCACACCCCTAGCCCTGACACACCCATAATTCTAATCCCAACCCTAATCCAAACGTAAATGTAATCCAAACCCTAACCCTAACTTTAGCCCCAACCCTAACTTTAGCCCCAACCCTAACTTTACCTCCAACCCTAGCCCTAACCCTAACCCTAACCCTACCCCTAACCCTAACCCTAAACGTGACTGAAATACGTGGCACTGAAATACGTGGCACTGAAATACGTGGCACTGAAATACGTGGCACTGAAATACGTGGCACTGAAATACGTGATACGTGGCACTTAAATACGTGGCACTGAAACACGTGGCACTGAAATACGTGATACGTGGCACTGAAATACGTGGCACTGAAATACGTGGCACTGAAATACGTGGCACTGAAATACGTGGCACTGAAATACGTGGCACTGAAATACGTGGCACTGAAATATGTGATACGTGGCACTGAAATACGTGGCACTGAAATACGTGGCACTGAAATACGTGGCACTGAAATACGTGGCACTGAAATACGTGGCACTGAAATACGTGATACGTGGTACTGAAATACGTGGCACTGAAATACGTGGCACTGAAATACGTGATACGTGGCACTTAAATACGTGGCACTGAAACACGTGGCACTGAAATACGTGATACGTGGCACTGAAATACGTGGCACTGAAATACGTGGCACTGAAATACGTGGCACTGAAATACGTGGCACTGAAATACGTGGCACTGAAATACGTGGCACTGAAATACGTGGCACTATGACTGTCAGAAAATGTTCATTAAACGGTTAGGGGTGAGGTTAGGGGTAGAGTTAGGGTTAGGGTTTGGATCCCTTTATCACCTTGATGGTGGTGGGTGGCTTTTCAGTGTGTTTAAATGCATGCGTTTTTAACGCAAACAAACGCATGTGCTTAAAAACGCAAGAAAATACTGCAGGTTGTATTTCTGAAAATGAACGCATGCAGAAAAAAAACGCATGCGTTTGAAAACGCGACCAAACGCGTACAAAAAAACCGCATGCGTTTTCAATGTTAAATATAGGGAAAAAACGCATGCGTTTTTTTGTGCAAAAAACGCTGCAGACAAAAACGCAAGTGTGAAACCAGCGACGCTTTTTATAGCAAAAAAGTTTTTGCGTCTCCACATTTTGAGACCTATAATTTTTCCACATTTTGCTCCACAGAGTCATGTGAGGTCTTGTTTTTTGCGGGACGAGTTGACGTTTTTATTGGTAACATTTTCGGACACGTGACCGTTTTTGATCGCTTTTTATTCCGATTTTTGTGAGGCAGAATGACCAAAAACCAGCTATTCATGAATTTCTTTTGGGGGAGGCGTTTATACCGTTCCGCGTTTGGTAAAATTGATAAAGCAGTTTTATTCTTCGGGTCAGTACGATTACAGCGATATCTCATTTATATCATTTTTTTATGTTTTGGCGCTTTTATACGATAAAAACTAAAATATAGAAAAAATAATTATTTTCGTATCGCTTTATTCTCAGGACTATAACTTTTTTATTTTTTTGCTGATAATGTTGTATGGCGGCTTGTTTTTTGCGGGACAAGATGACGTTTTCAGCGGTACCATGGATATTTATATCAGTCTTTTTGATCGCGTGTTATTCCACTTTTTGTTCGGCGGTATGGTAATAAAGCGTTGTTTTTTGCCTCGTTTTTTTTTTTTTTTTCTTACGGTGTTTACTGAAGGGGTTAACTAGTGGGGCAGTTTTATAGGTTGGGTCGTTACGGACGCGGCGATACTAAATATGTGTACTTTTATTGTTTTGTTTTTTTTATTTAGATAAAGAAATGTATTTATGGGAATAATATATATTTTTTTTTTATTATTTATTTAGGATTTTTTTTTTTTTTTTTTTTACACATGTGGAAAAAATTTTTTTTAACTTTTTTACTTTGTCCCAGGGGGGGACATCACAGATCATTGATCTGGCAGTGTGCACAGCACTCTGCCAGATCGACGATCTGCTGTGCAGGGCTGCAGGCTTACCAAGTGTCTGCTCTGAGCAGACACTCGGTAAGCCACCTCCTTCCCTGCAGGACCCGGATGCCGCGGCCATCTTGGATCCGGGACCTGCAGCCAGGAAGGAGGTAGGAGACCCTCGCAGCAACGTGATCACATCGCGTTGCTCCGGGGGTCTCAGGGAAGCCCGCAGGGAGCCCCCTCCCTGCGCGATGCTTCCCTATACCGCCGGTACACTGCGATCATGTTTGATCGCGGTGTGCCGGGGGTTAATGTGCCGGGGGCGGTCCGTGACCGCTCCTGGCACATAGTGCCGGATGTCAGCTGCGATATGCAGCTGACACCCGGCCGCGATCGGCCGCGCTCCCCCCGTGAGCGCCGCTGATCGGTGATGACGTACTATCCCGTCGGCGGTCATACGGGCCCACCCCACCTCGACGGGATAGTACGTCAAATGTCGGGAAGGGGTTAAAGGCGGAGCAGCAACAGCAAGTTTTGGCTTACATTGCAGACTCAGCCTCTAGCTCTTTTGCCTCCTCTTCCGAAACTGGTAAATGTAAAAGCAGCGCGTCGCTTGTGGATGTTCACGGTCAGGGACAAGTCGCTTCCTTGTCCTCCTCAGCAAAAACTACAACAAGAGAGAAGGATGCAGCAGGCGACACAACGGGTCACTCCATGGAGCTCTTTACACATACCGTCCCTGGCTTAGAAAGTGAAACATTTAGCAGGCCATGCCCATTACAAGTATATTCTGACATGGAGTGCACTGATGCACAGCCACAGCCAGAGTACTATGCTGCACCTTTGACTCAGACCACCACATTGCCCTCTCAGGGTCGAAGAGGAGGTAATAGATGACCCAGTTATTGACCCCGATTGGCAGCCATTGGGGGAACAGGGTGCAGGCGGCAGTAGTTCAGAAGCGGAGGTGGAGGAGGGGCCGCAGCAGGCATCAACATCGCAACAGGTTCCATCTGCCGGGCCCGTATCTGGCCCAAAACGCGTGTCAAAGCCAAAACCTGTTGGAGGACAGCGTGGCCATCCGGTTAAAGCTCAGTCTGCAATCCCTGAAAAGGGATCCGAGTCTAGGAAGAGTGCAGTCTGGCATTTTTTTAAACAACATCCAACTGATCAGCGCAAAGTCATCTGTCAAAAATGTTCAACTAGCTTAAGCAGAGGTCAGAATCTGAAAAGTCTAAATACTAGTTGCATGCATAGACACTTAACCACCATGCATTTTCAAGCCTGGACTAACTACCAAACGTCCCTTAAGGTTGTAGCACCCTCGGCCAATGAAGCTAGTCAGCAACGCAACATCCCTTCCGTCACTGTAAGGCCACCATTTTCCGCACCACCGGCAGTATCTGTGCAGGTTTCTTTGCCAGCCAAAAGCAGTCAGGGTCAGGGAACCACCAGTTTTGTAGGAGGAAATATTGCATCTAGGGCACCGGCGGAAACAATACCGTCTCCAACCGTCTCTCAGTCTGCCATGTACACCGGCACACCCGAAAGTTCCACGATCTCCAGCTCTCCAGTCCAGCTCACCCTACATGAGACTCTGGTTAGAAAAAGGAAGTACTTATCCTCGCATCCGCGTACACAGGGTTTTAACGCCCACATAGCTAGACTAATCTCGTTAGAGATGATGCCCTACCGGTTAGTTGAAAGCGAAGCTTTCAAAGCCCTGATGGAGTACGCTGAACCACGATACGAGCTACCCAGTCGACACTTTTTTTTTCCAGAAAAGCCATCCCAGCCCTGCACCAGCATGTTAAACAGCGCATCGTCCATGCACTCAGGCAATCTGTGAGTACAAAGGTGCACCTGACTACAGATGCATGGACCAGTAGGCATGGCCAGGGACGTTATGTGTCCATCACGGCACACTGGGTGAATGTGGTGGATGCAGGGTCCACAGGCGACATCAATTTAGGGACAGTTGTGCCTAGCCCACGGTCTAGGAAACAGTTGGCTGTAGGCGTTCGCACCCCCTCCTCCTCCTCCTCCTCGTCCTCCTGCAGAAGCTACAGCTCTTCCACAGAACGCAGTCTGCCAACCACTCCATCGGCAGATGACACTGTTGCACACCAGTTGTCCCATTATGGGCCAGCTACTGCCAAGCGTCAGCAGGCTGTATTGGCTATGAAGTGTTTGGGCGACAACAGACACACCGCGGAAGTTCTGTCCGAGTTCTTGCAACAAGAAACGCAGTCGTGGCTGGGCACAGTAGATCTTGAGGCAGGCAAGGTAGTGAGTGATAACGGAAGGAATTTCATGGCTGCCATCTCCCTTTCCCAACTGAAACACATTCCTTGCCTGGCTCACACCTTAAACCTGGTGGTGCAGTGCTTATTGAAAACTTATCCTGGGTTCTCCGACCTGCTCCTCAAAGTGCGTGCACTTTGCTCACATATCCGACGTTCGCCTGTACACGCCAGCCGTATGCAGACCTATCAGCGGTCTTTGAACCTTCCCCAGCATCGCCTAATCATAGACGTTGCAACAAGGTGGAACTCAACACTGCACATGCTTCAGAGACTGTGCGAACAGAGGCGTGCTGTTATTTATTTGTGGGAGGATACACGGGCAGGCAGTAGGATGGCAGACATGGAGTTGTCAGGTGTGCAGTGGTCTAAGATACAAGACATGTGTCAAGTCCTTCAGTGTTTTGAGGAATGCACACGGCTGGTTAGTGCAGACAACGCCGTAATAAGCATGAGCATCCCCCTAATGCGTCTGCTGATGCAAAGTTTGACGCACATAAAGGAGCAGGCGTCTAAACCAGAGGAAGAGGAAAGCCTTGATGACAGTCAGCCATTGTCTGGTCAGGGCAGTGTACAGGACGAGGTAGCGGGCGAAGAGGAGGTGGAGGACGAGGAGGATGATGGGGATGAGTATATTTTTAATGCCGAACCTTTCCCGGGGGCACAGGAAATTGGTTGCGTGTCACGGCCGGGTTCTGGTTTTTTGAGGGACACAAGTGACGTAGATTTGCCTGCAACTGCCCCTCAACCAATCACAACCGGAGATTTGACAACTGGAACTTTGTCCCACATGGCGGATTATGCCTTACGTATCCTAAAAAGGGACACACGCATTACGAAAATGATGAACGATGACGATTACTGGTTGGCCTGCCTCCTTGATCCACGCTATAAAGGCAAATTGCAAAATATTATGCCACATGAGAACTTGGAACTAATATTAGCAACCAAACAATCAACTCTTGTTGACCGTTTGCTTCAGGCATTCCCAGCACACAGCGCTGGTGATCGTTCTCACACGAGCTCCAGGGGGCAGCAGACTAGGAGTGTTAGGGGTGCACACATCAGAAGTGGCGTTGGACAGAGGGGTTTTCTGACCAGGTTGTGGAGTGATTTTGCTATGACCGCAGACAGGACAGGTACTGCTGCATCAATTGAAAGTGACAGGAGACAACATTTGTCCAGTATGGTTACTAACTATTTTTCATCCCTTATCGATGTTCTCCCTCAACCGTCATTCCCATTTGATTACTGGGCCTCCAAATTAGACACCTGGCCAGAATTGGCAGAATATGCATTGCAGGAGCTTGCTTGCCCGGCAGCAAGTGTCCTATCAGAAAGAGTATTCAGTGCTGCAGGTTCAATATTAACCGAAAAAAGGACTCGTCTGGCTACCCAAAATGTTGACGATCTAACATTCATTAAAATGAACCACAACTGGATTTCGAAATCTTTTGCCCCACCTTGCCCGGCCGACACCTAGCTTTCCTATGAAAAGCTCTTGCCTGTGAATTACTTTTCTAATGTCTAATTTGCTGCAGCTGATTGTACAGCATACGACATGTTTACACCTCCCTAAATGGCAAAACTCCCCACACGGGGCCGTGGTATCGCGACTTGGCGCAAGCACCCGTGAGACTGCTGTTTGTCTGAAGAGGTGGGTGTGCTCGCTTTTGGTTGACGGCATTGCTACTGGGTCCCTCATAGTACAATGTAGTGTCTCTGGCGGTGGTGGTGCGCACCCAACGTCAGACACACCGTTGTAACATGAGGGGCCCTGGGGCGGTCCCGCCGGCCTCAAGAGAGTTCCCCCCTACCCCAGCTCAAAATGTGCTCTACCACGTGCAAAATTATGTCGCACAGCTCCACCAATCTTTAGTCTATTCGCTGACATCATTCAATGTCTGGCACTGACAATACAAATTTGTAGACATCTATGATGCAACTTAAAGTAGTCTGTGTCTGTGTCCTATATTGGCACCATTAAATAGTTACTGCCAAATTACTATGTCAGAAACTCAGTAGATGAGCCCACCCCTGTACCTAAGTATGCCACCTTTTTTTTTGTTTTGGTTGTTTTGCGAGACATTAACATCTATTTATATTTTGGGAGTACTGGGACAGACACTCCTTGCACTACTCCTCCACTCACCACCAAGCTGCCTGTGTATCCATGTAACCGCTGTAAAGCTGCCATGAGCCTATTGTTTGTTATTTTAGGCCTTTGATAGCCTGTCTGCGGTCCCTACTTTAAATACTCCTCCACTCATCACCAGCTGCCTGCCCGTGTATCCATGTAACCGCTGTAAAACTGCCATGAACCTATTGTTTGTTATTTTAGGCCTTTGATAGCCTGTCTGCGGTCCCTACTTTAAATACTCCTCCACTCATCACCAGCTGCCTGCCCGTGTATCCATGTAACCGCTGTAAAACTGCCATGAGCCTATTGTTTGTTATTTTAGGCCTTTGATAGCCTGTCTGCGGTCCCTACTTTAAATACTCCTCCACTCACCACCAAGCTGCCTGTGTATCCATGTAACCGCTGTAAAACTGCCATGAGCCTATTGTTTGTTATTTTAGGCCTTTGATAGCCTGTCTGCGGTCCCTACTTTAAATACTCCTCCACTCACCACCAAGCTGCCTGTGTATCCATGTAACCGCTGTAAAACTGCCATGAGCCTATTGTTTGTTATTTTAGGCCTTTGATAGCCTGTCTGCGGTCCCTACTTTAAATACTCCTCCACTCACCACCAAGCTGCCTGCCCGTGTATCCATGTAACCGCTGTAAAACTGCCATGAGCCTATTGTTTGTTATTTTAGGCCTTTGATAGCCTGTCTGCGGTCCCTACTTTAAATACTCCTCCACTCACCACCAAGCTGCCTACCCGTGTATCCATGTAACCGCTGTAAAACTGCCATGAGCCTATTGTTTGTTATTTTAGGCCTTTGATAGCCTGTCTGCGGTCCCTACTTTAAATACTCCTCCACTCATCACCAGCTGCCTGCCCGTGTATCCATGTAACCGCTGTAAAACTGCCATGAGCCTATTGTTTGTTATTTTAGACCTTTGATAGCCTGTCTGCGGTCCCTACTTTAAATACTCCTCCACTCACCACCAAGCTGCCTGCCCGTGTATCCATGTAACCGCTGTAAAACTGCCATGAGCCTATTGTTTGTTATTTTAGGCCTTTGATAGCCTGTCTGCGGTCCCTACTTTAAATACTCCTCCACTCATCACCAGCTGCCTGCCCGTGTATCCATGTAACCGCTGTAAAACTGCCATGAGCCTATTGTTTGTTATTTTAGGCCTTTGATAGCCTGTCTGCGGTCCCTACTTTAAATACTCCTCCACTCACCACCAAGCTGCCTGCCCGTGTATCCATGTAACCGCTGTAAAACTGCCATGAGCCTATTGTTTGTTATTTTAGGCCTTTGATAGCCTGTCTGCGGTCCCTACTTTAAATACTCCTCCACTCATCACCAGCTGCCTGCCCGTGTATCCATGTAACCGCTGTAAAACTGCCATGAGCCTATTGTTTGTTATTTTAGGCCTTTGATAGCCTGTCTGCGGTCCCTACTTTAAATACTCCTCCACTCACCACCAAGCTGCCTGCCCGTGTATCCATGTAACCGCTGTAAAACTGCCATGAGCCTATTGTTTGTTATTTTAGGCCTTTGATAGCCTGTCTGCGGTCCCTACTTTAAATACTCCTCCACTCACCACCAAGCTGCCTGCCCGTGTATCCATGTAACCGCTGTAAAACTGCCATGAGCCTATTGTTTGTTATTTTAGGCCTTCGAAGCCTGTCTGCGGTCCCTCCTTCCACTAGGCCTCCACTGACCAGACCACTGCTGCCCGTGTACCCCTGGAACCAATTTTAAAGTGCCTACAGCCAGCCCATTTTATTGTGTTAGGCCTTCGAAGCCTGTCTGCGGTCCCTCCTTCCACTAGGCCTCCACTGACCAGACCACTGCTGCCCGTGTACCCCTGGAACCAATTTTAAAGTGCCTACAGCCAGCCCATTTTATTGTGTTAGGCCTTCGAAGCCTGTCTGCGGTCCCTCCTTCCACTAGGCCTCCACTGACCAGACCACTGCTGCCCGTGTACCCCTGGAACCAATTTTAAAGTGCCTACAGCCAGCCCATTTTATTGTGTTAGGCCTTCGAAGCCTGTCTGCGGTCCCTCCTTCCAATAGGCCTACACTGACAAAGGTACACCTGACAACAGACACATGGACCTGTAGGCATGGCCACGGAAGGTTACGTGTCCTTTGTGGCTCAATGGGTTAATGTATTGGATGCATGGTCCACACAGGGGACAGCCTGCTAAGTCTGTATGCAGTCCCTAATTCAAGTTGTCCTCAACTGAATAAAGCTGAGCTTCAACCTTCTGGCTCTCATTAAGTGTTTTTTAAAAAACAAAATGGTGGTTAGGGCCTACTAACGGCTTCTGCCCCTCCCTGGTGTTGCCCTCAACTGAATAAAGCTGAGCTTCTACCTTCCGGCTCTGATTAACTGCTGTTTTTAAACACATTGCTGGTTCCGGCCTACTAACGGTGTCTGCCCCTGCCTGGTGTTGCCCTCAACTGAATAAAGCTGAGCTTCAACCTTCTGGCTCTCATTAAGTGTTTTTTAAAAAACAAAATGGTGGTTAGGGCCTACTAATGGCTTCTGCCCCTCCCTGGTGTTGCCCTCAACTGAATAAAGCTGAGCTTCTACCTTCCGGCTCTGATTAACTGCTGTTTTTAAACACATTGCTGGTTCCGGCCTACTAACGGTGTCTGCCCCTGCCTGGTGTTGCCCTCAACTGAATAAAGCTGAGCTTCAACCTTCTGGCTCTCATTAAGTGTTTTTTAAAAAACAAAATGGTGGTTCCGGCCTACTAACGGTGTCTGCCCCTGCCTGGTGTTGCCCTCAACTGAATAAAGCTGAGCTTCAACCTTCTGGCTCTCATTAAGTGTTTTTTAAAAAACAAAATGGTGGTTAGGGCCTACTAACGGCTTCTGCCCCTCCCTGGTGTTGCCCTCAACTGAATAAAGCTGAGCTTCTACCTTCCGGCTCTGATTAACTGCTGTTTTTAAACACATTGCTGGTTCCGGCCTACTAACGGTGTCTGCCCCTGCCTGGTGTTGCCCTCAAATGAATAAAGCTGAGCTTCAACCTTCTGGCTCTCATTAAGTGTTTTTTAAAAAACAAAATGGTGGTTAGGGCCTACTAACGGCTTCTGCCCCTCCCTGGTGTTGCCCTCAACTGAATAAAGCTGAGCTTCTACCTTCCGGCTCTGATTAACTGCTGTTTTTAAACACATTGCTGGTTCCGGCCTACTAACGGTGTCTGCCCCTGCCTGGTGTTGCCCTCAACTGAATAAAGCTGAGCTTCAACCTTCTGGCTCTCATTAAGTGTTTTTTAAAAAACAAAATGGTGGTTAGGGCCTACTAACGGCTTCTGCCCCTCCCTGGTGTTGCCCTCAACTGAATAAAGCTGAGTTTCTACCTTCCGGCTCTGATTAACTGCTGTTTTTAAACACATTGCTGGTTCCGGCCTACTAACGGTGTCTGCCCCTGCCTGGTGTTGCCCTCAACTGAACAAAGCTGAGCTTCAACCTTCTGGCTCTCATTAAGTGTTTTTTAAAAAACAAAATGGTGGTTAGGGCCTACTAACGGCTTCTGCCCCTCCCTGGTGTTGCCCTCAACTGAATAAAGCTGAGCTTCTACCTTCCGGCTCTGATTAACTGCTGTTTTTAAACACATTGCTGGTTCCGGCCTACTAACGGTGTCTGCCCCTGCCTGGTGTTGCCCTCAACTGAATAAAGCTGAGCTTCAACCTTCTGGCTCTCATTAAGTGTTTTTTAAAAAACAAAATGGTGTTTAGGGCCTACTAACGGTGTCTGCCCCTCCCTGGTGTTGCCCTCAACTGAATAAAGCTGAGCTTCAACCTTCTGGCTCTCATTAAGTGTTTTTTAAAAAACAAAATGGTGGTTCCGGCCTACTAACGGTGTCTGCCCCTGCCTGGTGTTGCCCTCAACTGAATAAAGCTGAGCTTCAACCTTCTGGCTCTCATTAAGTGTTTTTTAAAAAACAAAATGGTGGTTAGGGCCTACTAACGGCTTCTGCCCCTCCCTGGTGTTGCCCTCAACTGAATAAAGCTGAGCTTCTACCTTCCGGCTCTGATTAACTGCTGTTTTTAAACACATTGCTGGTTCCGGCCTACTAACGGTGTCTGCCCCTGCCTGGTGTTGCCCTCAACTGAATAAAGCTGAGCTTCAACCTTCTGGCTCTCATTAAGTGTTTTTTAAAAAACAAAATGGTGGTTCCGGCCTACTAACGGTGTCTGCCCCTGCCTGGTGTTGCCCTCAACTGAATAAAGCTGAGCTTCAACCTTCTGGCTCTCATTAAGTGTTTTTTAAAAAACAAAATGGTGTTTAGGGCCTACTAACGGTGTCTGCCCCTCCCTGGTGTTGCCCTCAACTGAATAAAGCTGAGCTTCAACCTTCTGGCTCTCATTAAGTGTTTTTTAAAAAACAAAATGGTGGTTCCGGCCTACTAACGGTGTCTGCCCCTGCCTGGTGTTGCCCTCAACTGAATAAAGCTGAGCTTCAACCTTCTGGCTCTCATTAAGTGTTTTTTAAAAAACAAAATGGTGGTTAGGGCCTACTAACGGCTTCTGCCCCTCCCTGGTGTTGCCCTCAACTGAATAAAGCTGAGCTTCTACCTTCCGGCTCTGATTAACTGCTGTTTTTAAACACATTGCTGGTTCCGGCCTACTAACGGTGTCTGCCCCTGCCTGGTGTTGCCCTCAACTGAATAAAGCTGAGCTTCAACCTTCTGGCTCTCATTAAGTGTTTTTTAAAAAACAAAATGGTGGTTAGGGCCTACTAACGGCTTCTGCCCCTCCCTGGTGTTGCCCTCAACTGAATAAAGCTGAGCTTCTACCTTCCGGCTCTGATTAACTGCTGTTTTTAAACACATTGCTGGTTCCGGCCTACTAACGGTGTCTGCCCCTGCCTGGTGTTGCCCTCAACTGAATAAAGCTGAGCTTCAACCTTCTGGCTCTCATTAAGTGTTTTTTAAAAAACAAAATGGTGGTTAGGGCCTACTAACGGCTTCTGCCCCTCCCTGGTGTTGCCCTCAACTGAATAAAGCTGAGCTTCTACCTTCCAGCTCTGATTAACTGCTGTTTTTAAACACATTGCTGGTTCCGGCCTACTAACGGTGTCTGCCCCTGCCTGGTGTTGCCCTCAACTGAATAAAGCTGAGCTTCAACCTTCTGGCTCTCATTAAGTGTTTTTTAAAAAACAAAATGGTGGTTCCGGCCTACTAACGGTGTCTGCCCCTGCCTGGTGTTGCCCTCAACTGAATAAAGCTGAGCTTCAACCTTCTGGCTCTCATTAAGTGTTTTTTAAAAAACAAAATGGTGTTTAGGGCCTACTAACGGTGTCTGCCCCTCCCTGGTGTTGCCCTCAACTGAATAAAGCTGAGCTTCAACCTTCTGGCTCTCATTAAGTGTTTTTTAAAAAACAAAATGGTGGTTAGGGCCTACTAACGGTGTCTGCCCCTCCCTGGTGTTGTCCTCAACTGAACAAAGCTGAGCTTCCACATTCTGGCTTTCGGCCTATACTATCAGATATTAAACTGCATTTGGCCTACTAGTGTGGTTAGGCCCTTGAAACAGTGTCTGCTGCTCTTGTGTTTGCTACTCCACTGAACAAAGCAATGCCGCCTGTTTAGTCCTGTTACCAATTTTGATCTGCATTTAGCCTACTTTATTCTTTGGCCCTATATCTGTTTCCTCATCATCCTGCCCATTGCCCAGCCACTGCTAGATGAGTCTGCTGGTACATTGACCTAGACCACTACATTCCCCTTGCACTCTACACAGCCAGAATCTGACCCTGCTGAAAGTAAGGTTCCCCTTCCCGCATATTATACCACCTTACACAGGGACAAAGAGGAAGGTGCAGATGAAAGTGCAGGTTCCTTCATCAGGTGGGGGGGCATACTCGTTGGCGACGTCACTGGCACAGGGCCACTCAGAGTACGCAAAAGTGTCGCTGCTGGTGGGAGGCGCCCCCGCCATGCAAACACACCGCCGTACTTTGAGGGGCCCTGTGCCAGTGCCAATGCGAACGAGTGGGCCCCCCCTGCTTGCTCAGGATCACAGCACTTGCAACGTTGAAATACTTACCTCTCCCTGCTCCACCGCCATGACGTAGTCCATGTTTCCTGGGCCCACTAAAACCTTGAACCAGCCCTACCCCCACAACTTTTGCCAAATGACCCCCAATTTCCAGTGCCCAACTATTATTATAAAGTTAATTAAGATTGACAAGCTTCAGAAAACAAGAATGGATGTTTTTGGCAGTAAAATGTGCACGGTAGGTGTTTTCCTGGCCTCCACTCACTGCCGGCTATGCTTCCCCATTGACTTGCATTGGGTTTCGTGTTTCGGTCGATCCCCGACTTTTAGCGATAATCGGTCGACTTCACTCGACTCGACTCTGGACTAAATCGGGTTTCACAAAACCAGACTCGATCTTAAAAAAATGAAAGTCGCTCAACCCTAGTTGTATGTACTGTTGTATGTACTGTATGTCATATGTTGTATGTTGTATGTACTGTTGTATGTTGTATGTACTGTATGTCATATGTTGTATGGAATGTTGTATGTTATATGTTGTATGCACTGTTGAATTTTGTATGTTCTGTTGTATGCACTGCATGTCATATGTTGTATGTTGTATGTACTGTTGTATGTACTGTTCATCATATGGTTTATGTACTGTTGTATGTTGGATATTGTATGTAATATTGTATGTACTGTATGTCATATGCTGTATGTACTGTTGTAGGTTGCATGTACAGTTATATGTACTGTATGTCATATATTGTATGTTGTATGTACTGTTGTATGTTGTGTGTACTGTATGTCATATATTGTATGTAATGTTGTAAGTACTGTATGTTGTATGTGCTGTTGTATGTTATATGTTGTATGTACTTTTGTATGCTGTATGTTCTGTTGTATCTACTCTATGTCACATGTTGTATGTATTGTTGTATGTTGTATGTACTATATGTCATATGTTGAATGCACTGTTGCATGTTGTATGTACTGTATGTCATATGTTGTATGTACTGCTGTATGTTGTATGTTCTGTTGTATGTTGTATGTACTGTATGTCATATGTTGTATGTTGTAAGTACTGTATGTCATATGTTGTATGCACTGTTGTATGTTGTATGTACTGCATGTCATATGTTGCATGTTGCATGTACTCTATGTTGTATATTGTATGTACTGTATGTGTGTGTGTATTTTTTTACATTCAACACATTAGCCGGATGATGGGACTACTACTGTCCCATCATTGGCTAATGTATCACTCACTGTCACTGTAGCAGGCATAGCCCGATGGGACTTGTAGTTCCATCTGACGATGCCTGCACGCACACACACACCCACCCCCAAAGACCCCCTCTCGACTGCCCCGCACAGACCCCCGACAGCCCGCACAGACCCTCGGCAGACCCGCTCGGACCCTCGGCAGACCCGCACGGACCCACGGCAGACCCACACAGACCCCTGACAGCCCCACACAGACCCCCGATAGCCCCGCAGACTCCCGACAACCCCGCACAGACCCCCGGCAGCCCCGCACAGACCCCCGGTAGCCCCACACAGACCCCCGACAGCTCCGCATTGACCCCGGCAATCCCGCACAGACCCACGACAGCCCCGCAGATGCCCCGGCAGACCCCCGAAGACCCATGGACAGCCCAACCGCACACACAGACATGCACAGTCTCCACCCACACTCCACCCAGACTCCGCCCACACACTTCCCTCCACCCGATCTGCAGCATTTCATCCGCAGCTAAACTGCAGATCTTTTTTACATCTGCGGTTTTGCTGCGGATGTGCCCGACTCAATGCAAGTCAATGGGTGCAGAAAAGCTGCAGATCCACACAATTAAATGACATGCTCCTTCTTTTGATCTGCAGCATTTTCCTTGCGGAATTTTCCGCACCATTAGCACAGCAATTTTTTTTCCATTGATTTACATTGTACTGTAATTCACTTGCAGATCTGCAGCGTTTCTGCACGGAAATCCGCAACGTGTGCACATAGCCTGACAATTTTATTCACGCTATACCTAGTGATATACATCTATTGTTGTCTTTGTTTTTATGAATTACAGAGAAGCAAAGAAGGCCAGTCATTAAGAACTTGAGATTTTTTTTTTCATATTTGCAAGAAAAATTAGTTTTCAGATCCTGTTTTTATACATCCTGTTTGTCCTCCATCCTTATGCTCCTGCTGCAAAATTACACAACAGTACAGAAGTATTTCAGATTATTTTACAACTAATCAGGCTCATACGTGTTCAAGTCCTTAAGTGGGACAAATGGAAGTGAAAGGTTTAAAAAGTTTTCAGAAATATTCAAAAAGAAAAAAAATGCCCAGAAAACCCCATTAAAATGACTTTATTTAAAAAACTAAGAAAAACCTTAAAGGGAAACATAATATATCACTAGATGTTTATAATGACCCGAGATAGATGATGATAATTTTATTAAATGCCATAATAAGGACAATTCATAATTTCATTTTTTGGTTAATTCCATAAAAAACTATGAATAAGTCTTACGTAGGCCAAAATGGAACAAATGTAAATTCTGCTTCTCGTGCAAAAAACAATCCTTCCAATGCCCCATTCACATTCATACTCATTCCTCAAGTAGAAGAAAAGCGATTATTTTGATTGTACTTTGATCAGACATTGATCACTGTTGTCTAAGTGTCATCGGTTTTTCTAGTGGAGAAAAAACAATTCTCTACCTTCTCCGGAAAATCTATGAAAATCGAACCGCTCTACGATAGCATCCAAGTGCAGTTCGATTTCTTCACGGATGTATAGACTTGCATTGCCAATTTTCATCCAACCTTCGGCAGTAAATTGAACATGTCCCTGTGATTTTCCAAGGACTGGTCGGTCTGCGAAAAATCAATGATGTGAATGGCTCCATAGCCTCTTACAGGTACGAGTGATATTCGCGGAAACCATTGATAGCACTTGTATGCAAAAAAATCAGACATCTGAATGAGCCCTTAGCATTCCAAAGTTAAGAATCTCAGAAAATAGTGACACAAAAAAATATTTTTTTTACTGTGCAAAAGTAATAAATAATAACTTTACACATTTTGAATTGCCATAATTGTAGTACCATAACATACAACAATTAACATGAAATGAAGTTGATTGTGAGCCCTCGCGGGCAGGGTCCTCTCTCCTCCTGTACCAGTTGTGACGTGTATGGTTCAAGATTATTGTACTTGTTTTTATTATGTATGCCCCTCCTCACATGTAAAGTGCCATGGAATAAATGGCGCTATAATGATAAATAATAATAATAATAAGCCCAAAATGAACAACTCCTAATCTCTTATTGTATATTATATGTATCCCAAATCCTCAAATGGTGACGTTAAAAGATATAATATGTCCCACAAATAAAACAATCCCTTATAAAACTGTATCAATATAAATGTAAAAATAGTTGAAACAAACACGGCACTCAATGGAAAGGGCGCAGTTGGTGCACAAGTAGGGTTTCCAACCCAAACAATAGTAATGAGAAAACTTGGCACTCGATATTTGAAAAATATTTTTGCTTCCTTTATATTTTGCATCCAGACAAAAATAACTTGGAAACATTTTCGGTCCGGCATAGGACCTTCATCAGACAATTCTTTGACATATTCTACAAATACATAAGGTAAAGATACCATCAGTAAATATACAATGTCATATGATGCAAACAAAATCAAGGAAATTGATGATCATGTATAAATCAAACAAGTACATATGGCAAACAAAGCCTTAGACAATAAATGAGAACTATCCGTGAGTGCTCCGTGACTAGTAAAGGCTCCAGTGAAGCTGCAGATCGTGCAGTGTAACATATTAAGGGAAACAAATAGTGACATAAAATATATACATGACTACTTATGGTAAAGAGTAACACTAAATCGTGAAGGATACGTACTGTAATATATCTTCCATAGGGTGAGCACAGTATAAAATACTATAGCGATTTTCATAGACGTATTCGTGATGGTCTAAAACGCCAATGATAATAAATATCAAATGAGAGACCTAGAAGATATGAGCAGGCATTAATGGCATATGTACATGGTATAGAATGGATATCATGTCATATCTGGTGAAGAGGTTGACCTATAAAGTGCCCATTGAGTAGTAGTAGAAGAATTAGATGGCCCAAGAAAATAAAATAAAGAAACGTACAGAGATATAAAAAGATGGATGATGCTAAGGCAAAATCTACCAGGATGTGAAAGCAATATAGAAGCAATAAGGGGCGTCCACACACTGAGAGCCTGCTGCGACGGACAATAACTGAAGAGGACAAACAAAAGCCACAGGCCAAAAGTTAAAATATGAAATGAAGAGTATATAGAGAGAATATAGCACATTAGTGCTAAGTACCTGAAGAAAAGAACACCAATCAAGAGAATCAGCGCCGGGGTGAGGGGCAACTGAAGTTGCGGTAGCAGAGCGCTGTACTATAAGGTGTACATGGATTAGAGCCAAGAGCTGATATGGAGCCTAGGGGACAGAATGTCTCCCTGTGTGTACCTGTGCCGGATCCGATGAGAGCGCGCAAGAGCGCGCCGTGCAGCAGGAGGGACACCGCGGTGCTGTATCACTTCTGGGTTTAAATCCTGGCTGGCGATAGCATCATCGCGGTCATGTGACCGCCTAGGGAAAGGGTCGCATCTCTTGTAGAGTGTAATCTCTTTAGTCAGTAAAGTCCCCTTTCTTTCTCTCTCCTACAAAGTGTAATCTCTTGTGGTCAGGGGGTACTCTTACTCATCTGTGAAGTGTAATTTGTTATTAGCAGAGTCCTCTACTTCTCATAGAGTGTAAACTCTTATGGTCAGCGGAGTCCTCTGTCTTCTGTAAAGTGTAAGATCTTATGGTAGAGTTGATTCCTTTCTCTCTCCTGTAAAGTGTAAGATTTTATGGTAGAGTGGATTCCTCTCTCCAGTAGCATGTAAGCTCTTATGGTCAGCAAGGTCCTCTTTCTCTGCTATAAAGTGTATTCTCTTATGGTCATCGGCGTCCTCTACCTCTTATAAAGTGTAAGCTCTTATGGTAAGTGGAGTCCTCTGTCTCCTGAGAAGTGTAAGAACTTATCCCACCCATATTTTTACCTGCCTGACTGCGGAGGTTGGCACCCTAGGGGGGTATCATGGCACTCCTGCTCAATGTTGGCTGCCCCTATTATTCCCTAGATGCACCATATTTCAAAATATTAACCCCACACCCTCAATAGGGAACCACTAATTCTAGACATAGATCACACCTACAGATAAAAGGATACTTTAGCCCAAGGTAGAATTTAAAAACATTCAAGCACACATGGCTACACAGCTTGGTGGCTTGTAGAGAGTACAGAAAATTAATTAGATTCATCCATAAATCATTTTCAATCCACAATGATGCATCCAATTTTGCCACATGTGTACAATATATAAACAATTGAAACCATGATTCACTTGCCACATGTGCACAAAAATGGTCACATGAAAACCAGATCAATTCAGACTATCACCCCCATTAAACAATACAAGGGTCTTATTTAAATTTCATTTGCATGTCACTGTAGTCATCTGAAGTATATGCCACCCGCCTTCCATTGACTCAACGCGTTTCGCCCTCGTGGCTCATCAGGAGGCCCGATGCCAAATGGTGCATCATGATAAATAATTATGTGCAAACTAAGATATCAGCCTCTACTTAAATAGCCCGCTCTAAATTCTACCTTGGGCAACAGTATCCCTTTATCTGCAGATGTGATATGTGTCTAGAATTAGTGGTTCCCTATTGAGGGTGCAGGGCTAATATTAGTAAATAGGGTGCATCTAGGGAATAATAGGGGCAGCCATTGTTGAGTGGGGGGGCGCCACAACGTTACCCTCCCTAGGGTGCCCACCTCCGCAGTCAGACAGGTCAAAGTATAGAAAATCATTAGGGATCTACAGCACATAATCCCAAGTTTTTTTGTTGTGTTTTTTTCCTGCACAGCCTGTTGGTTTGATGTGCACGTACCACCAAAGGGTGGGTGTTTAGATAAGGAATAAAGTTTGTATCTTTTATACATGACTTCTTATCACTTATCTCATGGCTACAGCCAGACACATTTCTCCTCACAACTCTCATTTCCTGAATACATATTTTCTCAGGAAGAAATGCAACATAGTAAACAAGTTTTCATTAGAATATTGCAGATAACATAGTTATTATAATTGCTGCTATGAATGCATGAATCTGGAACCCAATAAAGCTCTGATACAAATGCCTAAACATAGCAAGGTGAAATACTAGAGTTAGGGATCATGCTGATTGGTGCTCCTTGTTGCAGTGGGATGGTTTTTGCACTTTTTTGATCAAAAAAGTGTCAAGTTTTGTCCCTTAATGGCCACATTGTGTACCTACACATGACACTCATACTAACAATCATGATTTCTGATCCAAAACAGAATCAGCAGCTCAGATAAAATCCAGATTCCATGGTTTATAGTATATTCCTGTAGAATGCAAGGTCTTCTGGTCAGCGGGGTCCTCTCTCTCCTGTAGAGTGGAAGCACTTTTGGTCAGCGAGGTCCTATCTCTCCTGTAGAGTGTAAGCTCTTTTGGTCAGCGGGGTCCTCTCTCTCCTGTAGAGTGTAAGCTCTTATGGTCACTGGTTCCTCTCTCTCTCCAGTGAAGTGTAAGCTCTTGTGGTCAGCGGGATCTTCTTTCCCTGGGCCATCACAGATCAGCGATTTCGAGTGGACCACAATTTGTAATGCAAAGTCGTTTTCTATTTCCTGAGTCACTGGGTAAGTCTCTCTCTCTCTCCTACAGAGTGCAAGCTGTTATGGTCAGTGGGGCACTCTCTCTCCTGTTGATTTTAAGATCTTTTGGTCAACACTGGATGCTTTGTCTTTAACCTTTAGAGCAAAAGATTTTAAAATCAGCAGGTTCTCTCTCTCTATCCTGTGCTGTCTAAAATTTCATATGATTGTAAGGAGATGAGCATACAGCCCACGATCCCCCTTGAAAAAGTAAATTGCTTTGTTGTGTAATGTGAATTGTATTATGTGTTAATGTTTGTAGTTTGATAGTAGGGACAGTGAGGGTTAATGTTTTGGTCTAGCCCAGAGTGTGAGAGGCTAAGCTGAAGGGAAAGAGACAAGTTTCTGTTATACTTTCTGAAAGGGCCAAGTGTGTCTATAAGAAAGACCTGAGGTCTAGTGTGATCTGTGCCACATGAGGTGGGTTTCCCTATTAAAAGTGAAGAGAAAGAAACAGAGGATAGCAAGATCTTGGCAGAGGAGAAGTAGAGAAGCGAATGACAGAACAGACTACAAGACTACAAGATACCAGGTACTTTCAGCTGCGACACTTCTAATGTGGTGTACGTAATTATTTGTACTAAATGTCCAACTGGGGGTCTGTATGTGGGGGAGAAAGGGCAAAAGCTTAGAACAAGAATGAATTCTCACCGCCACACAATAAGAGAAAAAAGAATGGATCTACCTGTGGCAATTAGTGTTGAGTGATACCGTCCGATACTTGAAAGTATCAGTATCGGATAGTATCGGCCGATACCCGAAAAGTATCGGATATCGCCGATACCGATACTCGATACCAATACAAGTCAATGGGACACCAAGTATCGGAAGGTATCCTGATGGTTCCCAGGGTCTGAAGGAGAGGAAACTCTCCTTCAGGCCCTGGGATCCATATTAATGTGTAAAATAGAGAATTAAAATAAAAAATATTGATATACTCACCTCTCCGGAGGCCCCTGCACCTCACCGCTGTTAACCGGCAGCCTTCTTTGCTTAAAATGAGCGCGTTTAGGGCCTTCCATGACGTCACGGCTTCTGATTGGTCGTGTGCCGCTCATGTGACCGCCAGGGACCAATCACAAGCCGTGACGTCATTCTCAGGTCCTAAACTCCTAGAATTAGGAATTTAGGACCTGAGAATGACGTCACGGCTTGTGATTGGTCGCGTGGCGGTCACATGAGCGGCACGCGACCAATCAGAAGCCGTGACGTCATGGAAGGTGCTGAACGCGCTCATTTTAATCAAAGCAGGCTGCCGGTTACTACCAGGGCGCGTCAGAGGGTGAGTATATCCCTATTTTTTATTTTAATTCTTTATTTTTTACATGGATATGGATCCCAGGGCCTGAAGGAGAGTTTCCTCTCCTTCAGACCCTGGGAACCATACACTGGGAACTTCCGATTCCCGATACCACAAAAGTATCGGATCTCGGTATCGGAATTCCGATACCACAAGTATCGGCCAATACCCGATACTTGCGGGATTGGAATGCTCAACACTAGTGGCAATACATTTTCATCTCCCAAATCATAACATTATGGACATGAAATGACTTGTGTTAAAAGGTAGCTTCAAATCTAAGAGAGACAGAAGAGTCTGGGAATATAAACTGATGACAACCTTTGACAGTCTCACTGCAGGAATGAATGTGTCGCATGGATTTATGTCTTTTTACATCAACTAAGGAACTTGCCCCTCAGACCATGTGGGGTCATCACAACAGAGACCCCAATCAGAGGACAATAAAACATTCCTTATCTAAGAACTGGCCCAATATTTATGGACCTAACTGTTTATCACTCATGGTAATTCTGCTTCATGTCACCTATCTTATCCTTGTTTTTTCCATTTTTTTTCTGTGCTATGTTGTGCATAAATATGTGATTCTTCAGAATTTCTTTTAGTCTTCGCCTGATGAAGAGAACTGTGTAGTCTCGAAAGCTTGCAATTTGTTACCATCTTTTCAGTTAGCCATTAAAAGGTATCAACCACTGAGGACTTTCAATTCTAAATATTTTTCTGACAGAACAGAGTGATTGGAGAAGTTTCCTGGTTCAGGATACCTAGCAGTAGAGAGACAGAAGAGATAAGTAACAGCCATATTGAAAAAGTATCTCCCATAAGGGGAAAAGGATGCGGAACCACAAGTTGAGCATTGGACTTTTACAAAGTGGACTGTAATACTGAGCTGAGCTGTGGTGAAGAAAAGAGGATGGAATGTTGGTATGGAAAATGCTTTGTTTTGCAAGAGAAACATCCATCAAGATATGTCCCTGCTATCTCTTGTGTATAATTCCTACCAAGTTCCAGTTCAGTAAAAAGTTTATGTTTAAATGGTGGTCTCCTCCATTGAACTGTGAAACATCTGTTTCTGGCAAAACAGACTCATGAGTTATGCTGCCTGCATTTGCATGGGAGTAATGCCCTCACAAAACATGTCAACACACCCAGCAAAGACCCCACACCTACATGTAATATGCCAGGATGCAGGAGACGAGAATATTACCCACAGGGTTCTCTCTCTTTTTCCCGCCAATGTGCAATTACAAGCTTTTTAGTATTGAGATTTATGCAAATGTATTTTAAGCAAATCCATTTTTGGGGGGAAAAATTTGTTGAAGTCTACGAATTCAAATTTTGAAGAATCTGTCAGCTTGGATAATACTATTAACCTGCAGTGTTAATCTACAGGACTATCACAGTTTAGAAAAATGGTGGCCGTCGGTCGCCATTTTGCTTAATTCACATAGCAGCAAAATACCAAAAGCCCACAGTTTGTCAAATGTGGATTTTTTGTAAAGTTAAAGTAGAATTCAATTCCACTGTATTTGCTCGTCTCTTATGCCAACACCATTAATGATTAGTAAGCGTTTTTGTATTTCACACCATGTTCTCCGACATCTTCATCAGTCCCTGGAAATCATATGCACAAGACAGAGCCATAGAGAGGAGCCAATAAGATGACCAGAGATGGTGGAAGAGGTATGGGGTGAGGTAATTGGAAGATTATATTATCCTCTTCTTGGTCTGTGGAATTCAACAAAACTGCAGCCAAACATTCCTATTGGAAACAAAATTTTGGGAAATTCGTTAGAGAATTTGATTTGTTATGAATCTCTAGCATTAATCTCTATTTCTCCCAGGTCCTTGACACAATTTATTCTTTGTCTTCATGAGTAAGTTTCTTTTGCACATTCATATTGTATTAAATTATGAAAAAACCTTATCTACAAGACCAAGATGTCCAACTATATATAGTAGTTACATTAACTACAAAACTTAACAGGAAGTGAATGAGACCTGCTTTGTGGCTGCTGCTTCTTTCTATAAAATGTGTAGTTTTCCAACCACACGTAGAGGAAAGTATGAGTGTCCACATGTTAAAAGCAGAGACTGACTTTTCCTGGATACAAAGCTACAGATTAAGATTTATGAAATTACAAATCATTATGTTTGTTATTAACTGCAAAAACAAAATTGACCATTTATTGGCCATCAACTATCGGGCTATGACTAGTGTTATGAACTTGGAATGAGGAACCATAAGCAAATAAGAATGTATAGTACTACTAATAAAATGTAAAAAAGGCACATTATTCTCAGAAATGTGCCTTACAATAATGAATTCCTGCAATAATCTCAACAACAAAATCCTTTGTCTGCCTCAGCACATATTGTTCTTCATTATGATTATAAGCCAAACAAAGCGTTTCTGCAATTCCTGCATCTTTTTCTGGAGCCTGAAGACCCAGTTGTGGCACCCTAGGAGTCTGGTTGCCACAGTGGCATTGCCTCCCTCACAGGGAGTAATGTAATGCCTGGAAGCAAGGAGGGGTCCCCTTACCCGATGTCAGTAGGAGAGAAGTAGAGCAGAACCTGGAGACTGGAGCTGTTATTAAACTCGCCCCATAGCTGAGTGCAAGGAACCGGATACCGGAGTCCGTGGCTGCGTGGGTACTCAAGTCCCGACAGCTAAATTCAAAGAGCAGAGAACTGCAGGACTCCTGGCCCGATCTAATACCCAGTGATACAGCAGCATACCTGAGCCTGGAGCTGACACAAAGGAGCGGCACCTGTGATAGGCTCAAGCTGCCTGCCATGCAGACAATGGTTAGTTTATAAAAACTGGGAGAGACAGGTAGCAGCAGGAGGGTGAGCTGTGAGCAGCAAGGAAAAAGGGAGGACAGCACAGAAAGAAGGCCTCCGTACCTACCTGGTGCTTCCAGGCTGCTCGGCTCTCCATTACGATCTGTTACCAGTACCCCAGTCTGTACTATCAACAATCAAGTAAAGGAAACAACGAAAACTACAGCCCTTGTGTCATTCAGTGATCTCTTGCGCCCTGAGTTCTGCACCACAAGGTACACGAAGCCTGACATAAACGGGACCAGTAGCCCTGGGGCCCCACTCCACCTGTGTGGAGCAGAACCATCCCAGCTGCGTCACCATCAGCCCCAGTGGTCTCCTTTAGCAGTGTCAGCCATCCGTTGTCGAACACCACAGGTGACATCACATTAAATCCCATATACATAATCCCCATTTCATGGCACAGCCAGGGCCACGGAGCTGGGTTACGGCCCTGTGACTTCCCAAAAGAACAGTCCGACCCGGTTCCGAGTACCCCACGGCCCTGGTGGGCGTGTCACAATGATCCAAGGATCTTTTTGCCATGCAATGACCAAGGTGGATATTATTACTCTTCCCAATCCATTGTCTACCTCATACCAGTAGGGAGAAGATGACCAGTCAAACCCCAAGCAGCCACTGATCACCCACTTGGAGGTATAAATGGCTGGATACATCATCAATATAATAACAATAATTTTATTTTCTATAGCAACAGCATATTCTGCAGCACTTTATAATTAATCGGTGACATATATTTTGACAGTAAATTTAATACAAGGTAATACAGTTCAAACAGTTACATTAGGAGTGAGGGCCCTGCTTGTAAGCTTACAATCTACAAGGAAATAGGCACAATAGGGTTGAGCCTATTGTTTGCTGAAATGTAGTTCCTGATAAAGTGTGCAAGCTGTAAAGCGCTGCGGAATATGTTGGCGCTATATAAATAAAAAGATTATTATTATTATTGGTCATCATGGATAATGGATAGAGGAAAAAACACACAGGTCACCATTAGTGTTGAGCGATACCTTCCGATATCGGAAAGTATCTGTATCGGAAAGTATCGGCCGATACCGTCAAAATATCGGATCCAATCCGATACCGATACCCGATCCCAATGCAAGTCAATGGGACGAAAATATCGGAATTAAAATAAACCCTTTATAAACTTGTAGGTTCATTCTACATGAAGGAAAACAACTAAGAATAATGTAGGATGTAATGGGGGACGTGGCGGAGATATTAAAGGCACAGAGGTTTAGCCCAATGTAATAGAATAGCAGGATTTTTTTTTTTTTTTATGACGTTCGGCGTTAGAGAGAATTTGACTATGTTAATTTTTTTTTTTTTTATGTCAGATATTGATGTTTCACTACTTCCACGCCCTTCACCTTCTTTTTTACTTCTCCCACGCTTTCTTCTTCATTATCCTCATCATCAGCTTCTTTGACATCAACTTCTTCACCTTATTCATCTTCTTCTTCATCTTCTACCTATTATTTTTTGGGTTACATTGTTCATATTCTTTTTATTTTACTATTATCTTCATCATATTCTACTTCTTCATCATATTCTTATTTGTGACAGGCATTCCCGTAGTTGTTATCTATAAAAGTTTGAAGATTACACCTTCCGTTCTGCCTGTCACAAAACAGTTACATTTGTCCGCGTTCAGTTTGGCCTGCAGCATCAGGCTTTATCCAGGGGCACCACGAGGAGGAACGGACTCACCCCCATACACTGCTTAGTCTTCTTCTGCTTATAATTTAGATAATATTTTTTGCTCTGATATTTTGTGTTATGCTTAATGTTCTTCTGCTATTTGTTCTGCAGCCTCTTGTTCTTCTGCTTCTCGGTCTTCCAGGTCGTCGTCGTCTCCAGGGTCGTCGTCTCCGGGGTCGTCGTCTCCGGGGTCGTCGTCATCGGGGTGGTCTTCAGGGTCGTCGTCTCCGGGGTCGTCGTCATCGGGGTGGTCTTCAGGGTCATCGTCTCCAGGGTCGTCGTCATCACGGTGGTTGTCGTCTCTGGTGTCGTTGTCATCTTAGGGGTGGTCTTCCGGGTCATCGTGTTTAGTCTCTTGAACTTGGAAATGTAGCAGAAGGTACAAGAAGGCTGAGAAAATGCCGAGAACCAGCTGATGGAACTGGAACTCGGATGGCTACCTGAAGGTCCAAGAGCCAATGGAACTACCGAGGACCAGCTGACGTTACAGGAACCCGGTTACTAAGCAGGAGGTACCCGTGCCTGAAAGCACTACCAAGGACCACCTGACGTTGGTGGAACTCGGATACCCAGAGGGAGGCACCTAAGCCAAAGGCTCTGCCCGGAACCAGCTGACGGTACTGGAACCAGGATGGGGAGCAGAAGGTACAAGAGCAAAAGACACTGCCGAGAACCAGCTGACGGTGCTGGAACCCGGATGGGTAGCCGAAGGTCCAAGAGCCAATGGAACTACCGAGGACCAGCTGACGTTACTGGAACCCGGTTACTAAGCAGGAGGTACCCGTGCCTGAAAGCACTACCAAGGACCACCTGACGTTGGTGGAACTCGGATACCCAGAGGGAGGCACCTAAGCCAAAGGCTCTGCCCGGAACCAGCTGACGGTACTGGAACCAGGATGGGGAGCAGAAGGTACAAGAGCAAGTGTCTGCGTGGCTTTTGCAGGACACGATGCCGGCTGCACAGCAGGGGAACAGCTGGCGGTGCTGAACCCCACTGACACATTGGCTGGTGTTTTTCTCTGTGCAGCTAGCAGTACCGGGCCCCAACTGGCGGTGTTAGAGCCCAGGGTCAGCAGGAGGAGAAGATGGAGCAGAGTGTAGGCCGAAGCCTGCACTGGCGGCAGCTTTTGGGTCTGTTGTGCCTGCGTGGCAGTTGCAGGACACGTTGCCGGCTGCACAGCAGGGGAACAGCTGGCGGTGCTGAACCCCACTGACACATTGGCGAGGTGTTTTTCTCTGTGCAGCTAGCAGTACCGGGCCCCAACTGGCGGTGTTGGAGCCCGGGCTCTGCAGGGGGAGCAGAGTGTAGGCCGAAGCCTAATTGAACCAATTTCAAAGGTAACCTTTAACCCCCCCTCAGGGGTTACAAAGTAGAAGAGCCACAGCTTATGCAGCAGTAGTGCTGCACAAGTCAAAGGTTGCTCTTTTAATTTCGCTCCTTGCACACGCTGAATGAAACACGTCTAACATTTAGCCCTTTATACAGTCAAACTGTGTTGGAGGCGCGAGTTCCCTTTGTAATGATACGCAGCACAGATGTCAAGAATCCCACCTTGGTGCTGGGTGCAGCCTCCTGAGCGTTGTTATTTGCTGTACAGGAGTCTGCGCTGTCGTGTTGTCCCCTGGCCTAGCGCTGTTAGCGCTGCCCATCTTCTGACATCATTTAATGTCGGCCGGTGCGGTTCGCAATGACCATGAATCCCAGCCCCGCAGTGTCTTAACATTGTTAAAACACTGCGGGGCTGGGATTCAGGGCCTGGCGCAGCACATATGTTCGCCTCTCACACTCGGGTCCTTACACCCGCTTCAGACTGTGCGGCGTCATCTGATCCCTTATCGCATGCCACGGCCATGAAGCCGCACAGTCTGAAGAAGGCGGAAGGAGAGGAGGGACAGGCGAACTGATGCACTGATCATGCCCATCAATCACACCCTCGCAGTCCCAATAAATAAGACACCGAGGGGCGTTGTGTGGGTCAGGGCGGCCGCAGAGGCGCAGCCAGCCAAACAATGATGCCAGAAGACGGGCAGCGCTACCAAGGGGGTTGCAGCGTGTCATTACAAAGGAAAGTCACACCACCGGGACGGTTAAATGGTCACACAGAGGACACATTTCAGACGTGTTTTCAGTTCCACATGTGCGAGGAGAATACGTTTATGAGCCACCTTGCACACATGCAGCATTACCGCTGTACAAGGTGGCTGGATAACGTAAAAACGCCTGGGGGAGGGGGGACAGGTTCCCTTCAATTTCAGTTCTGGTGTCTGCGTGGCTTTTGCAGGACACGATGCCGGCTGCACAGCAGGGGAACAGCTGGCGGTGCTGAACCCCACTGACACATTGGCTGGTGTTTTTCTCTGTGCAGCTAGCAGTACCGGGCCCCAACTGGCGGTGTTAGAGCCCGGGGTCAGCAGGAGGAGGAGATGGAGCAGAGTGTAGGCCGAAGCCTGCACTGGCGGCAGCTTTTGGGTCTGTTGTGCCTGCGTGGCAGTTGCAGGACACGTTGCCGGCTGCACAGCAGGGGAACAGCTGGCGGTGCTGAACCCCACTGACACATTGGCGAGGTGTTTTTCTCTGTGCAGCTAGCAGTACCGGGCCCCAACTGGCGGTGTTGGAGCCCGGGCTCTGCAGGGGGAGCAGAGTGTAGGCCGAAGCCTAATTGAACCAATTTCAAAGGTAACCTTTAACCCCCCCTCAGGGGTTACAAAGTAGAAGAGCCACAGCTTATGCAGCAGTAGTGCTGCACAAGTCAAAGGTTGCTCTTTTAATTTCGCTCCTTGCACACGCTGAATGAAACACGTCTAACATTTAGCCCTTTATACAGTCAAACTGTGTTGGAGGCGCGAGTTCCCTTTGTAATGAGACGCAGCACAGATGTCAAGAATCCCACCTTGGTGCTGGGTGCAGCCTCCTGAGCGTTGTTATTTGCTGTACAGGAGTCTGCGCTGTCGTGTTGTCCCCTGGCCTAGCGCTGTTAGCGCTGCCCATCTTCTGACATCATTTAATGTCGGCCGGTGCGGTTCGCGATGACCATGAATCCCAGCCCCGCAGTGTCTTAACATTGTTAAAACACTGCGGGGCAGGGATTCAGGGCCTGGCGCAGCACATATGTTCACCTCTCACACTCGGGTCCTTACACCCGCTTCAGACTGTGCGGCGTCATCTGATCCCTTATCGCATGCCACGGCCATGAAGCCGCACAGTCCGAAGAAGGCGGAAGGAGAGGAGGGACAGGCGAACTGATGCACTGATCATGCCCATCAATCACACCCTCGCAGTCCCAATAAATAAGACACCGAGGGGCGTTGTGTGGGTCAGGGCGGCCGCAGAGGCGCTGCCAGCCAAACAATGATGCCAGAAGATGGGCAGCGCTACCAAGGGGGTTGCAGCGTGTCATTACAAAGGAAAGTCACACCACCGGGACGGTTAAATGGTCACACAGAGGACACATTTCAGACGTGTTTTCAGTTCCACATGTGCGAGGAGAATACGTTTATGAGCCACCTTGCACACATGCAGCATTACCGCTGTACAAGGTGGCTGGATAACGTAAAAACGCCTGGGGGAGGGGGGACAGGTTCCCTTCAATTTCAGTTCTGGTGTCTGCGTGGCTTTTGCAGGACACGATGCCGGCTGCACAGCAGGGGAACAGCTGGCGGTGCTGAACCCCACTGACACATTGGCTGGTGTTTTTCTCTGTGCAGCTAGCAGTACCGGGCCCCAACTGGCGGTGTTAGAGCCCGGGGTCAGCAGGAGGAGAAGATGGAGCAGAGTGTAGGCCGAAGCCTGCACTGGCGGCAGCTTTTGGGTCTGTTGTGCCTGCGTGGCAGTTGCAGGACACGTTGCCGGCTGCACAGCAGGGGAACAGCTGGCGGTGCTGAACCCCACTGACACATTGGCGAGGTGTTTTTCTCTGTGCAGCTAGCAGTACCGGGCCCCAACTGGCGGTGTTGGAGCCCGGGCTCTGCAGGGGGAGCAGAGTGTAGGCCGAAGCCTAATTGAACCAATTTCAAAGGTAACCTTTAACCCCCCCTCAGGGGTTACAAAGTAGAAGAGCCACAGCTTATGCAGCAGTAGTGCTGCACAAGTCAAAGGTTGCTCTTTTAATTTCGCTCCTTGCACACGCTGAATGAAACACGTCTAACATTTAGCCCTTTATACAGTCAAACTGTGTTGGAGGCGCGAGTTCCCTTTGTAATGAGACGCAGCACAGATGTCAAGAATCCCACCTTGGTGCTGGGTGCAGCCTCCTGAGCGTTGTTATTTGCTGTACAGGAGTCTGCGCTGTCGTGTTGTCCCCTGGCCTAGCGCTGTTAGCGCTGCCCATCTTCTGACATCATTTAATGTCGGCCGGTGCGGTTCGCGATGACCATGAATCCCAGCCCCGCAGTGTCTTAACATTGTTAAAACACTGCGGGGCAGGGATTCAGGGCCTGGCGCAGCACATATGTTCACCTCTCACACTCGGGTCCTTACACCCGCTTCAGACTGTGCGGCGTCATCTGATCCCTTATCGCATGCCACGGCCATGAAGCCGCACAGTCCGAAGAAGGCGGAAGGAGAGGAGGGACAGGCGAACTGATGCACTGATCATGCCCATCAATCACACCCTCGCAGTCCCAATAAATAAGACACCGAGGGGCGTTGTGTGGGTCAGGGCGGCCGCAGAGGCGCTGCCAGCCAAACAATGATGCCAGAAGATGGGCAGCGCTACCAAGGGGGTTGCAGCGTGTCATTACAAAGGAAAGTCACACCACCGGGACGGTTAAATGGTCACACAGAGGACACATTTCAGACGTGTTTTCAGTTCCACATGTGCGAGGAGAATACGTTTATGAGCCACCTTGCACACATGCAGCATTACCGCTGTACAAGGTGGCTGGATAACGTAAAAACGCCTGGGGGAGGGGGGACAGGTTCCCTTCAATTTCAGTTCTGGTGTCTGCGTGGCTTTTGCAGGACACGATGCCGGCTGCACAGCAGGGGAACAGCTGGCGGTGCTGAACCCCACTGACACATTGGCTGGTGTTTTTCTCTGTGCAGCTAGCAGTACCGGGCCCCAACTGGCGGTGTTAGAGCCCGGGGTCAGCAGGAGGAGAAGATGGAGCAGAGTGTAGGCCGAAGCCTGCACTGGCGGCAGCTTTTGGGTCTGTTGTGCCTGCGTGGCAGTTGCAGGACACGTTGCCGGCTGCACAGCAGGGGAACAGCTGGCGGTGCTGAACCCCACTGACACATTGGCGAGGTGTTTTTCTCTGTGCAGCTAGCAGTACCGGGCCCCAACTGGCGGTGTTGGAGCCCGGGCTCTGCAGGGGGAGCAGAGTGTAGGCCGAAGCCTAATTGAACCAATTTCAAAGGTAACCTTTAACCCCCCCTCAGGGGTTACAAAGTAGAAGAGCCACAGCTTATGCAGCAGTAGTGCTGCACAAGTCAAAGGTTGCTCTTTTAATTTCGCTCCTTGCACACGCTGAATGAAACACGTCTAACATTTAGCCCTTTATACAGTCAAACTGTGTTGGAGGCGCGAGTTCCCTTTGTAATGATACGCAGCACAGATGTCAAGAATCCCACCTTGGTGCTGGGTGCAGCCTCCTGAGCGTTGTTATTTGCTGTACAGGAGTCTGCGCTGTCGTGTTGTCCCCTGGCCTAGCGCTGTTAGCGCTGCCCATCTTCTGACATCATTTAATGTCGGCCGGTGCGGTTCGCGATGATCATGAATCCCAGCCCCGCAGTGTCTTAACATTGTTAAAACACTGCGGGGCAGGGATTCAGGGCCTGGCGCAGCACATATGTTCGCCTCTCACACTCGGGTCCTTACACCCGCTTCAGACTGTGCGGCGTCATCTGATCCCTTATCGCATGCCACGGCCATGAAGCCGCACAGTCCGAAGAAGGCGGAAGGAGAGGAGGGACAGGCGAACTGATGCACTGATCATGCCCATCAATCACACCCTCGCAGTCCCAATAAATAAGACACCGAGGGGCGTTGTGTGGGTCAGGGCGGCCGCAGAGGCGCAGCCAGCCAAACAATGATGCCAGAAGATGGGCAGCGCTACCAAGGGGGTTGCAGCGTGTCATTACAAAGGAAAGTCACACCACCGGGACGGTTAAATGGTCACACAGAGGACACATTTCAGACGTGTTTTCAGTTCCACATGTGCGAGGAGAATACGTTTATGAGCCACCTTGCACACATGCAGCATTACCGCTGTACAAGGTGGCTGGATAACGTAAAAACGCCTGGGGGAGGGGGGACAGGTTCCCTTCAATTTCAGTTCTGGTGTCTGCGTGGCTTTCGCAGGACACGATGCCGGCTGCACAGCAGGGGAACAGCTGGCGGTGCTGAACCCCACTGACACATTGGCTGGTGTTTTTCTCTGTGCAGCTAGCAGTACCGGGCCCCAACTGGCGGTGTTAGAGCCCGGGGTCAGCAGGAGGAGAAGATGGAGCAGAGTGTAGGCCGAAGCCTGCACTGGCGGCAGCTTTTGGGTCTGTTGTGCCTGCGTGGCAGTTGCAGGACACGTTGCCGGCTGCACAGCAGGGGAACAGCTGGCGGTGCTGAACCCCACTGACACATTGGCGAGGTGTTTTTCTCTGTGCAGCTAGCAGTACCGGGCCCCAACTGGCGGTGTTGGAGCCCGGGCTCTGCAGGGGGAGCAGAGTGTAGGCCGAAGCCTAATTGAACCAATTTCAAAGGTAACCTTTAACCCCCCCTCAGGGGTTACAAAGTAGAAGAGCCACAGCTTATGCAGCAGTAGTGCTGCACAAGTCAAAGGTTGCTCTTTTAATTTCGCTCCTTGCACACGCTGAATGAAACACGTCTAACATTTAGCCCTTTATACAGTCAAACTGTGTTGGAGGCGCGAGTTCCCTTTGTAATGAGACGCAGCACAGATGTCAAGAATCCCACCTTGGTGCTGGGTGCAGCCTCCTGAGCGTTGTTATTTGCTGTACAGGAGTCTGCGCTGTCGTGTTGTCCCCTGGCCTAGCGCTGTTAGCGCTGCCCATCTTCTGACATCATTTAATGTCGGCCGGTGCGGTTCGCGATGACCATGAATCCCAGCCCCGCAGTGTCTTAACATTGTTAAAACACTGCGGGGCAGGGATTCAGGGCCTGGCGCAGCACATATGTTCACCTCTCACACTCGGGTCCTTACACCCGCTTCAGACTGTGCGGCGTCATCTGATCCCTTATCGCATGCCACGGCCATGAAGCCGCACAGTCCGAAGAAGGCGGAAGGAGAGGAGGGACAGGCGAACTGATGCACTGATCATGCCCATCAATCACACCCTCGCAGTCCCAATAAATAAGACACCGAGGGGCGTTGTGTGGGTCAGGGCGGCCGCAGAGGCGCTGCCAGCCAAACAATGATGCCAGAAGATGGGCAGCGCTACCAAGGGGGTTGCAGCGTGTCATTACAAAGGAAAGTCACACCACCGGGACGGTTAAATGGTCACACAGAGGACACATTTCAGACGTGTTTTCAGTTCCACATGTGCGAGGAGAATACGTTTATGAGCCACCTTGCACACATGCAGCATTACCGCTGTACAAGGTGGCTGGATAACGTAAAAACGCCTGGGGGAGGGGGGACAGGTTCCCTTCAATTTCAGTTCTGGTGTCTGCGTGGCTTTTGCAGGACACGATGCCGGCTGCACAGCAGGGGAACAGCTGGCGGTGCTGAACCCCACTGACACATTGGCTGGTGTTTTTCTCTGTGCAGCTAGCAGTACCGGGCCCCAACTGGCGGTGTTAGAGCCCGGGGTCAGCAGGAGGAGAAGATGGAGCAGAGTGTAGGCCGAAGCCTGCACTGGCGGCAGCTTTTGGGTCTGTTGTGCCTGCGTGGCAGTTGCAGGACACGTTGCCGGCTGCACAGCAGGGGAACAGCTGGCGGTGCTGAACCCCACTGACACATTGGCGAGGTGTTTTTCTCTGTGCAGCTAGCAGTACCGGGCCCCAACTGGCGGTGTTGGAGCCCGGGCTCTGCAGGGGGAGCAGAGTGTAGGCCGAAGCCTAATTGAACCAATTTCAAAGGTAACCTTTAACCCCCCCTCAGGGGTTACAAAGTAGAAGAGCCACAGCTTATGCAGCAGTAGTGCTGCACAAGTCAAAGGTTGCTCTTTTAATTTCGCTCCTTGCACACGCTGAATGAAACACGTCTAACATTTAGCCCTTTATACAGTCAAACTGTGTTGGAGGCGCGAGTTCCCTTTGTAATGAGACGCAGCACAGATGTCAAGAATCCCACCTTGGTGCTGGGTGCAGCCTCCTGAGCGTTGTTATTTGCTGTACAGGAGTCTGCGCTGTCGTGTTGTCCCCTGGCCTAGCGCTGTTAGCGCTGCCCATCTTCTGACATCATTTAATGTCGGCCGGTGCGGTTCGCGATGACCATGAATCCCAGCCCCGCAGTGTCTTAACATTGTTAAAACACTGCGGGGCTGGGATTCAGGGCCTGGCGCAGCACATATGTTCGCCTCTCACACTCGGGTCCTTACACCCGCTTCAGACTGTGCGGCGTCATCTGATCCCTTATCGCATGCCACGGCCATGAAGCCGCACAGTCCGAAGAAGGCGGAAGGAGAGGAGGGACAGGCGAACTGATGCACTGATCATGCCCATCAATCACACCCTCGCAGTCCCAATAAATAAGACACCGAGGGGCGTTGTGTGGGTCAGGGCGGCCGCAGAGGCGCAGCCAGCCAAACAATGATGCCAGAAGACGGGCAGCGCTACCAAGGGGGTTGCAGCGTGTCATTACAAAGGAAAGTCACACCACCGGGACGGTTAAATGGTCACACAGAGGACACATTTCAGACGTGTTTTCAGTTCCACATGTGCGAGGAGAATACGTTTATGAGCCACCTTGCACACATGCAGCATTACCGCTGTACAAGGTGGCTGGATAACGTAAAAACGCCTGGGGGAGGGGGGACAGGTTCCCTTCAATTTCAGTTCTGGTGTCTGCGTGGCTTTTGCAGGACACGATGCCGGCTGCACAGCAGGGGAACAGCTGGCGGTGCTGAACCCCACTGACACATTGGCTGGTGTTTTTCTCTGTGCAGCTAGCAGTACCGGGCCCCAACTGGCGGTGTTAGAGCCCGGGGTCAGCAGGAGGAGGAGATGGAGCAGAGTGTAGGCCGAAGCCTGCACTGGCGGCAGCTTTTGGGTCTGTTGTGCCTGCGTGGCAGTTGCAGGACACGTTGCCGGCTGCACAGCAGGGGAACAGCTGGCGGTGCTGAACCCCACTGACACATTGGCGAGGTGTTTTTCTCTGTGCAGCTAGCAGTACCGGGCCCCAACTGGCGGTGTTGGAGCCCAGGGTCAGCAGGAGGAGCAGGGGGAGTGGAGTGTAGGCCGAAGCCTGCACTGGAGCAAGTTGAAAGGAAACCTTTGACCCCCCCCCCAGGCGTTTGTAGCTGGAAGAGCCATCGTGTACAGCACTAATGCTGGAAAAGGTCAACTTAGCTCTTTTAATTATGGTCCTTGCAGATGCTGAACCTAACACTTATGAAATGTGTCCCCTCACAGCGTTCAACCGTCCGGTAGGTGGAACTTTCCTTTGTCATGTGACGCAGCACAGCCGTCACTTTTACCCCCTTGGCGCCGTGCGCCACCTCCTCAGCGTTGTTTGAATCTGTCCCGGAGCCTGCGCTGTTAGGTTACCCCTTGGCCATGCACACATTTTGCGCTGCCCGTCTTCTGACATCATTTGCTGTCAGGCTGACTGCGCCTGTGCGGGTGCGCTGTCCGAGATTCAGCCTCGCGGTGTCGTCTAATGTAATCCCACCGCGGGCCTGGGATCCGTGTCCATGCGCAGTGCATATCCTCGCCTCTCACTCCCCTCCCTACGGCTTCTTAAGACTGTGCGGTGTCACGGCCGTGGCATGCTATTAGGGACCAGCTGACACCGAACAGTCTGAAGAAGCCATAGGGAGATGAGTGAGAGGTGGAGGTTCAGATATGCACTGCGCATGTCCATGGATCCCAGGCCCCCAGTGGGATTAAATCAGAAGACACTGCGAGGCGGGCTCTCGGCCAGCGCGGCCGCACAGGCGCAGCCAGCCTGACACCAAATGATGCCAGAAGACGGGCAGTGCTAAGTGTGCCTGGCCATGGGATAACATAACAGCGCAGGCTCCGGGACGGAATCAAACAACGCTGATGAGCCGGGGCGTGGCGCCGGGGGGGTAGGAATGACGGCTGTGCTGCGTCATATTACGAAGGAAAGTCCCACCTCCGGGACGGTTTTACGGTATCAGTGGACACATTTTATAAGTGTTAAGTTTTGCGTGTGCAAGGAGCAAAACCAAAATAGCTACCTTTTTCCTTGTGCAGCATTACTGCTGTACAAGGTGGCTCTTTCAGTAACAAACGCCTTGGGGGGGGGGGGACAGATTCCCTTACATTTCAGTTGTTGTGTCAGCGTGGCGGTCGCATGACACATTGCCGGCTACACAGCTGGGGATCAGCTGACGTTACTGAAACCCAATAACACTGGGTCGTATGTTTTGACTGTGCAGACGGCACTTCTGAGCCTCAACTGGCGGTGTTGGAGCCCAGGAATTTAAGTTCAGGTGGTAGAAAGATGAACACAACAGGAGACCTGGATAACGTATACAGTGACCTAATTAGTTAATCAGGAGGAGGAGTGGCAAATTCATGCGAGATCCAGGCCTTGTTCATTTTCAGGAAAGTAAGCCGGTCAACGTTATCGGAGGATAGTCGCATGCGACGGTCAGTTAGTACACCACCTGCAGCACTAAAGACACGTTCCGATAATACACTGGCCGCAGGGCAAGACAGCACCTCCAATGCATACTGGCTTAGCTCTGGCTATGTATCCAGCTTTGAGACCCAAAACTTGAAAGGGGAAGAGCCGTCTGGGAGTACAGCAAGAGGGCAAGACATGTAGTCTGTCACCATCTGACGGAACCGTTGCCTCCTGCTGACTGGAGCCGTCTGTGATGGTGTAGACTTTTGTGGCGGGCACAGAAAACTGTGCCACAGTTCGGCCATACTGGTCTTGCCTTGGGCAGAGGCACTGCTTCTGCTCCCTCTTTGTGCAGAGCCTCCACCACTGCCTGGACGCACTGAGCTGCTTTGGAATGCACTAGCAGCACTTCTCTCAGTTGGAATGGAGAAGATGATGGAATTGACCAGTGTGTCTTGGTACTCCCGCATTTTTCGCTCCCGGTTCAACGGTGTGATGAGGCTTTCTACGTTGTCCCGGTAGCGAGGATCGAGGAGGGTGAACACCCAATAATCAGACATGTTGAGAATGTGGGCGATGCGGCGGTCGTTTCTCAGGCACTGCAGCATGTAATCCACCATGTGCTGCAGACTGCCAACTGCCCAAGAAACGCTGTCCCCTGCTGGAGGCGTGATCTCTGCCCGCTCGTCATCACCCCACCCTCGCTGTACACACTGAGTACTGGACAATTCGGTAACTCCCTCCTCTGGACGGATGTCTTCCTCCTCCATTGACTCCTCCTCATCCTCCTCACAAACTGTCCCCTGCCTACGCGTTTGTGAGGAACCACGTGGCGCTGACTGTCCAGAAGATGATGGAAATGGTGAATCCTCATCCTCCACCTCTTCCACAACATCATCCCTTAGCGCTTGCAGTGATTTTTCAAGCAGGCAGATAAGGGGGACAGTCATGCTGACTAGTGCATCATCTGCACTCGCCATCCGCGTGGAATAATCAAAGGGACGCAAAACCTGGCAGACGTCATTCATAGTGGCCCACTCTGTGGTTGTGAAGTCTGTACGGCGCTGACTGCGACTTTTTTGCGCCTGAAGCAGCTGGTACTCCATTACAGCTTGCTGCTGCTCACACAACCGCTCCAACATATGTAACGTGGAATTCCACCTGGTAGGTAGGTCACATATGATGCGATGTTCCGGCAGGCGGTGTCGGCGCTGCAGAGCCGCAATGCGCGCTTTTGCCGTGCTGGAACGCCGCAAGTGAGCACACTCTAGGCGGACCTTGTGCAGCAGTGCATCAAGATCCGGATAGTCCCTCAAAAAGCTCTGCACGACCAAATTGAGCACATGTGCCAGACATGGGATGTGAGTGAGGTTGCTGAGGACCAGAGCTGCCACCAGATTTCGGCCATTATCACACACTACCATGCCTGGCTGGAGATTCGCTGGCACAAACCACACATCGCTCTCCTGCTTGATGGCATTCCAGAGCTCCTGCGCTGTGTGGCTACGATTCCCCAAAAAAATTAATTTCAAGACGGCCTGTTGACGTTTGGCCACGGCTGTGCTCATGTCGGTCGTAACAGGTACACGTTCATCACGGGTCCATGTGGAGGTGGACTGTGACGGCTCCTGCAGCGATGATTCTGAGGAACTGGTGTAAGAGGAGGAGTCAATGCGTACAGAATGGATTCCTGCAATCCTTGGAGTGGGCAGGACACGTCCTGCGCCACTCGCACGGTCTGTACCTGGCTCAACAACATTAACCCAATGGGCAGTGAGGGAAAGGTATCGCCCCTGTCCATGTTGACTGGTCCACGCATCGGTGGTGAGGTGGACCTTGCTACTGACGGCGTTCAGTAGCGCGTGTTTTATGTGTCCCTCCACATGCTTGTGCAGGGCAGGGACGGCTTGCCTGCTGAAGTAAAAGCGGCTGGGCACATTGTACTGTGGGACTGCCAATGACATCAAGTCACGGAAGCTGTCAGTCTCCACCAGCCTGAATGACAGCATTTCCAGTGACAGAAGTTTGGCAATGCCTGCAGTCAGAGCCTGTGCTCGTGGGTGGTTTGACGAGAAAGGCCGCCTTTTCTCCCATGCCTGTACTACCGATGGCTGTAGACTGGGCTGGGAGTGTGTGGATGACTGGGAAAGTGGCGCTGCGGGTGGAATTACAGCGGGTCTCTGGACAACAGGGCCAGAGGTTCTTCCACAGCGATCCTGGGAGGAAGCCGAACCAGCTGCGTGTGAGCTAGAGGAAGAGGCAACACGAGCTGAAGAGGTGGTAGCTGCCGCTGTTGGTTGGCCTACCTCTTCAGTGTGTTTTTCTAACTCCGCCGGGTGCCTGTTGCGCACATGTTTCCACATGTTGGAGGTATTGAGGTTGCTGACATTTCGACCTCTTTTGACTTTTTGATGACACACGTTGCATCTGACATAGCAAATGTCATCTGCAACTGTGTCAAAAAAGGACCAGGCACTGCAAGTCTTGGGAGCGCCCTTTTTGGCTTTTGGAAGAGACATGCTCCTAACGGGTGCCAAAGCGGAGGCTGCAGGATCCGCAGTCTTCCCCCTCCCTCTCCCTCTTTGGGCCGTACGGGGAATCTCTTCCTCAGAGCTGCTCCCACCACCTTCCTGTCCCTCACGCCAAGATGGGTCGAGGACCTCATCATCTACACTACCCTCTGCCCCCAACTGCTCCTCCTGGGTAGTCTCAGCAGCAGAGCACGCACCAGTAAGTGGCACCTGAGTGTCATCATCAGCTGATGCGGCCTGCGATGTGGTGACCGGAGCCACTGGCCCACCCGCCTCTTCAGAGGAAGACAGAAAAAGCTGTTGGGCATCACTGCACCCTGCCTCTTCTTCCATTTCTCCAATGCTGCTTGGCTGGCCCCCTGTTTCCAAGCCAAGAGATTCAGAGAACAGAAGTAGAGACGGCTCCTGTCCTGGGCTCTCTGTCTGCCTGGGCAATTTGGCAGGTGGTGAAGAGACAGATGGCTGCTCTCCAGTGCTCTGTGTCTGAGAGGATGTGGCACTAATGGAAGTTGATGCATTAGCTGCCATCCATCCGACAACAGCTTCAATTTGTTCTTCACGCAGCAGCGGTGTACGGCGCTCTGACACAAAGCTACGCATGAATGACTGTTGCCTGGTGAAAGTGGGTGCTGATGAGTCACCGGTGCCCGCAGCAGGCACAGAATCCCCACTTCCCCTCCCTGCTCCGCGACGGCTCCCACGCCCACGTGCCTTACTCACTGCCTTCTTCATCTTGGTTGACTGATAAAGATAAGCAGAAAAGTACTAACGGATTTGTGTGCTTATTCCTGAGCAACTCCTCCTAACAGGTATAAGAAACACTAATTTTCTAAAGTGTGGACTAGACTTTAATATGAGCTAATGTGGCCTACACAAATGTAAAGTGGTGTAACTGGTGTGTTTGGTGAACTTTATTATTTATTTATTTTTGGGGGGCTGAACTGACAACAGATAGAGCTGCAGTCACACGGAGACCGTGCAGACAGACGTAAACGGCGCTACAAGGCCCAAAAACCCTCCTCCACGTTATCCTATGTAGTGTTTTTCCACAAATTAGCTGGAGACTGGTGGAAAGACACTAATAGGATTTTTTTGAATAAATTAGCAGCAGACTACACTACTTGAAAAAAAATGAAAATTGATTTGGCGGTATGACGCAGTGAACAACCCTGAGCTGGAGACAACCAGGCTACGGCTGCTCACAGACTACAGGGCGAGCTGCAGTCACACGGAGACCGTGCAGACAGCCGTAAACGGCGCTGCAAGGCCAAAAAACCCTCCTCTACGTTATCCTATGTAGTGTTTTTCCACAAATTAGCTGGAGACGGGTGGAAAGACACTAATAGGATTTTTTTGAAGAAATTAGCAGCAGACTACACTACTTGAAAAAAAATGAAAATTGATTTGGCGGTATGACGCAGTGAACAACCCTGAGCTGGAGACAACCAGGCTACGGCTGCTCACAGACTACAGGGCGAGCTGCAGTCACACGGAGACCGTGCAGACAGCCGTAAACGGCGCTGCAAGGCCAAAAAACCCTCCTCTACGTTATCCTATGTAGTGTTTTTCCACAAATTAGCTGGAGACGGGTGGAAAGACACTAATAGGATTTTTTTGAAGAAATTAGCAGCAGACTACACTACTTGAAAAAAAATGAAAATTGATTTGGCGGTATGACGCAGTGAACAACCCTGAGCTGGAGACAACCAGGCTATAGCTGCTCACAGACTACAGGGCGAGCTGCAGTCACACGGAGACCGTGCAGACAGCCGTAAACGGCGCTGCAAGGCCCAAAAACCCTCCTCTACTTTATCCTATGTAGTGTTTTTCCACAAATTAGCTGGAGACGGGTGGAAAGACACTAATAGGATTTTTTTGAATAAATTAGCAGCAGACTACACTACTTGAAAAAAAAAAAAAAAAAAAAAAAAAGAACAGTATGAGGCAATGAACCACCCTCCCTGAACTGAATACAACCAGCTATGGATGGCCTATGTGGCTGCACTCAGACTAGAGAGTGGGCTGCACTCACACACACACACACACAGACCTTGCAGATCGCTGTGAAAACAGCGCTACAAGGCAAAAGCAAGGTGAATAGCAGGTGAACACAGCGGTTGCTAAATTAGACTTTGGAAAGCACAAAGAAGCAAATCGCTATCTCTAAACTGTCCCTCAGTCAGCAAACAGCGTCCTGTCACTAACTGAATTCACAGCAGAGTGATCGCAAAATGGCGCCAGCGACTTTTAAACTGCATCATGACATCATTTCAGCAGCCAATCACAGCCTTGCCAGTACTTTCATGCCCTCCATGCTAAACAGGATGTGCCCACACTTGGAATCATTCTCATTGGCTGAATTTCTGAATTTTGAATCTTGGAACTTCCGATTCCGGTATCCGATACGCGGCAAGTATCGGAATCCCGGTATCGGAATTCCGATACCGCAAGTATCGGCCGATACCCGATACTTGCGGTATCGGAATGCTCAACACTAGTCACCATTCTAATCATTCCACAGAGAAATAGTAGATGAGATGGGTGAATAGAAAAGTCCAAAGATGGGTGACAATGTGGTGGTAGAAAAATATTTAGAATTGAGAGTCTTCAGTGGTTGATACCTTTTAATAGCTAACTGAAAGTTTTCAACCACTGAGGACTCTCAATTCTAAATATTTTTCTATCTAATGGCTAACACGGTACAAAGATATTATTATTATTATTATTATTATTATTATTATGTATATAGCACCATTAATTCCATGGTGCTGTATATGAGAAGGGGTTACATCAAAATTCAGATATCACTTACAGTAAACAAAACTAACAATGACATACTGGTACAGAGGGAAGAGGACCCTGCCCTTGCGGGCTTACATTCTACAGGATGATGGGGAAGGAGACAGTAGGTCGAGGGTTGCAGTAGCTCCAATGGTGTTGAGCTGGCCATGTGGTCTTTACAGGCTGTAAGCTTCCTTGAAGAGGTGGGTTTTCAGGTTTCTTTTGAAAGATCCAAAAGTAGTGGATAACCGGATGTGTTGGGGCACTGAATTCCAGAGGATGGGGATATTCGGGAGAAGTCTTGGAGGCGATTGGGTGAGGAGCGAATAAGCGTGGAGGAGAGGAGGAGGTCTTGGGAGGACCGAAGATTACGTGAGGAAAGATATTGAGAGATTAGTGTGGAAATATACGGAGGAGAAAGGTTATGGATGGCTTTGTAGGTCAGTGTTAGTAATTTAAACTGGATACGCTGGGAAATTGGGAGCCAGTGAAGGGACTTGCAAAGAGGGGAAGCAGGAGTGTAGCGAGGAGAGAGATGAATTAGTCGGGCAGCAGAGTTAAGGATGGACTGGACGGGTGCGAGAGTGTTAGAAGGTAGGCCACAGAGGAGTATGTTGCAGTAGTCGAGGCGGGAGATGATTAGGGCATGCACGAGCATTTTGGTAGAGTGTGGGTTGAGGAAAGGACGGATTCTGGAAATATTTTTGAGCTAGAGGCAACAGGACATGGTGAGAGCTTGGATGTGCGGTTTGAAGGACAGGGCAGAGTCAAGGGTTACTCCAAGGCAGCGGATTTTTGGGACAGGGGAAAGCGTCATTTCATTTATTTTGATAGATAGATCAGGTAGGGAAGATATGCGTGATGGAGGAAAGATAATGAGTTCAGATTTGTCCACATTGAGCTTGAGGAAGCGAGAGGAGAAGAAGGAGGATATGGCTGATAGACAAAGATATATATCTTTCCTATCAATGTGGTGGTATGAACCAGTATCAGATGGTTGGAGTCTGGGAACTCTTGTCATCATAGATGGTCATTACTTAGACTTTTCCAAATAAGACTCAAATTTATTTTATTAAATAAAATTTAAAAACGATTTTAACCCCTTAACCCCCCGGAGGTATTTTTGTTTTTGCATTTTCATTTTTTGCTTCCCTTTTCCCAGAGCCATAACCTTCTTTATTTTTCCGTCAATATGGTCATGTGAAGGCTTGTTTTTTGTTGGACAAGGTGTACTTTTGAAAGACACCAATGGTTTTAACATATTGTGTACTGGAAAATGGCAAACAAAATTCCAAGTGCGGTGAAATTGCAAAAAAAGTGCAATCCCACAGTTGTTTTTTGTATTGCTTTTTACTATGTTCACTAAATGCTAACACTGACCTGCCATTATGATTCTCCAAGTCATTACGAGTTATTAAACACCAAACATGTAAAGTTTCTTTTTTTCCTAAGTGGTGAAAAAAGATTCCAAACTTTGTTAAAAAAAAAAAAAATTGTGCCATTTTCCAATAACTGTAGCTTCTCCATTTTTTGTGATGTCGGGTTTGGTGAGGGCTTATTTTTTTGCGCACTGAGCTAGCGTTTTTAATGACTCCATTTTGGTTCAGATACGTTCTTTTGATTGCCCGCTATTGCATTTTTATGCAATGTGGTGGCTACCAAAAAAACATAATTCTGGCTTTTTGATTTTTTTTCTAACTACGACATTTAGCGATCAGGTTAATCCTTTTATTATAGATAGATCAGACGATTCTGAATGCGGTAATACCAAATATGTATTTTTCATTTTTTTTAATTGTTTTATTTTGATGGGGCGAAAGGGAGGTGATTTTAACTTTTATATTTTTTATTTTTTTAAATTTTTTAAAACTTTTTTTTTACTTTTGGCCTGCTTCAATAGTCTCTGTAGCGCCCCCACTGCCGCAGGGCCGAGGGGTACCCGGTACCGGGCCTCTGAGTCTCTCTTCTGGGGTTGTCACGGTGGCTAGACCCGGCCCGTGACCCTGCTGAGGGGCGTACAATGAAGGTGGACCACCTGTCTATCTGCCCCAGGCCTACTGCCTCTCGTTCTGTTGCAGGACCGCCCCTTTCCCCCCGGGCCTACTGCCTTTCTGCTACTATACACAGTATAGAACTTATCTTCCTACTCTCAGTTCAGGATCACCGAGCCATCTCAGTATGGCTCCTAGGAGGACTCACCGACTAACCCCATCCGGGTTCACTTCCTGTCCTCATCCTTCTAGCAACATCATTAAACATTACTCACAATTAACTAGCTCACTACATATAACTCTCATATGTAAGCATTATTAATACTTCCTTTCAAAGCATCATCATTCTGCAAGTGCTATGGATGAACGTTCCCTTTAAGAAGGGACCAAGTCTCTATGAGGTAGTGCAACTTCTCAAGCTGCAAGTCCGCATGCAGCAAGGACTCCGGTACTGCTTCCAGGAACAGTTTCTTCGCAAAGAGTACTTTTCTTTGTAAAACCAGTAGAGGGCACCCTTAAGAAGGTGCAAACTATTTACAATGAGTTTGTAATCATGCAGTGTTCATGATCCAGCAGTTCTTTTCAACAATGATAAGACAAAATCAAAAACAAAAGCAGAAGAAGGGATCCAGGGTAAACAAAGGGATCCCTTTAAGAGTTAACCCTAGTCGGGTTGTAGCAGCAAGAAGACACATAGAAGAACGGACAGTTAACTATTTACAATTGATGAAGCATTCTTGCTTACTCAGTTTCTGGCTGAGCAGGAGGCGGCCTGCTTCCGGGCCTCACCTGGCAGACGGGTCGTGGTGGCATGACAAGGACCGATCCTGGATACAGCAACGTCAGGATTCCTCGTCGGGACACCCTCCTCGCTCGTGGGTGAGCACGACCCGTAGCTACACGGTGGGCCTGGATTCCCTGGGGTTCCGCGGGGGCAGGTTCTGGCATCTTTCCTGCAGGAGGCTCTCCAATTTCTTGTATAACTCCCTGTCCTTTCTGGGAGTTGAAGAACACCACCACACCCCAGTGTGACGGGGGAACCTCCTCCGCATCCATCAGGTCAATCTGGACCGCAGGTTGGGGTCTATTCCTCCACGCCGTCATCAGGCGCCGCAGATGTTCTGCCTCCGGCAGGATCCTCAGGCCCTGTGCCTGTAGCTCGCACTCTGCCATGGCCGGGATGGAGGAAGCAGGGGACACCGGAGTTAGGCGGACTTCCATAGGCTGGCCCAGCCGAGCGGTCACACGGGCGTCAGCCTCCCGGCGGCGTGCAATCTGCCGGGCCTCGGCTGCGGCCACACACTCCTCAGACGGCGGCCAGTTGTGTTGTGAATTCCGTTCTGAAGCTCCCTCCTGTGGTTGCTAATGGTATTTTTGTGAGTTCTGCCCTTGGGCTCCCTCTGGTGGTTTCGAGTGGAACTGCTGCTTCTTTTGGGTAGCTGTGGCAGCTGCCTTCACTAATCGCCTTGCCTGGGTTTGTTATTTAAACCTGCTCTGGGCTTTAGTTCATGCCAGCTGTCAATGTCCTTGGCTTGGGTTTAGTTCTCTCCTTGGATTTCTCATATGGCCTGTCCTTGTCAGCAAAAGATAAGTTTTTGCTAGTCCTTGTTTGTCCATTCGCTTGTACACTATTGCTCTGCAAATATTTCTCTTTTTGTCCAGCTTGTCACTATGTCATATTCAGGCTAGCTGGAAGCTCTGGGAAAGCAGATTTGCCTCTCCACACCGTGAGTCGATGTGGAGTTCATTTTTGTAAACTCTGCGTGGATTTTGTAGTTTTTAATACTGACCGCACAGTATCCTTTTCTCTCTGTCTATCAAGTTTAGTATTGGCCTCCATTGCTGAAATCTGATTTCATTTCTGTGTACGTCATTTGCCTCTTCACTCACAGCCAATATTTGTGGGGGGCTATCTTTCCTTTTGGGGTTTTCTCTGAGGCAAGATAGCTTTCTATTTCCTTCTTTAGGGGTAGATAGTTCTTAGGCTGTGAAGAGGTGTCTAGGGAGAGTTAGGAACATCCCACGGCTATTACTAGTGTTGTTGTTAGGATTAGGGACTGCGGTCAGTAGAGATACCACCTTCTCAGAGCTCGTCCCATGTTGCGTTTTAGCCACCAGGTCATATCAGTGTGGCCTCTTAACCACCAGGTCATAACACAGTTGGGTCTACCCGTCGGTAACTCCGTAAGGGCCAGTCCCCGCAACGATGGCGCATCTGGGGCTGTGTCGGGGGGTGCAGCCTCATGCTGGGTCGGGTCGTCCCCACGCGGTACTCCCGGCGTCGCTATCTTTGCTTCCTCTCCAGTGTCTTCTTCCCGCGGTCTCTTTCGTGGGCGGCCCCGTCTCCATGGTCTCCACCCTCCAAAGAGGATGAGAAGGCGGACCTCGGCTACTGACGGACACGTCCTCAGGATGCAAAAATGTTTAGACTGGGCGGCCATTGTCTTTCGCGCTCTTCAGCTGGTCCACACCTACTCCACGCCCCTCTTCTCCTCCTGCGCTCTCCTCAGCGTTGTAATGGCAGCTGGTTTTAGCGGCAAATGGCAATCCACAGTCTTTGCAATAAGTCACAGTCCAAGTATAATAAATCACAGTTCCAAGGAACACATGACCTGATTCTTCAGGCTTAAGTAGATCCTGTTCGTGACACCAAGTTGTAGCGCCCCCACTGCCGCAGGGCCGAGGGCTACCCGGTACCGGGCCTCTGAGTCTCTGTTCTGGGGTTGTCACGGTGGCTAGACCCGGCCCGTGACCCTGCTGAGGGGTGTACAATGAAGGTGGAGGTATGGTGATGATGTTATTATGTGGTGCAGGTCACAGTAAATAACGAGGACACCAGGTTGCAGTCTCTTTACCTCTTTACTGAAGGCTTCAGGATCCTCAGTCTGGAATACGGTTAACCAGGCTGCGCATGTCCGGCCGGTCCGATGGCACCTCCAGAGTTCCCTTTGCAGGTGGAAATCTGTGCCTACCTTCTGTTGTGGATTCTGTTTGTGGGCTCCCTCTGGTGGTTACTGCTGGTACTGGGTGACTTTGGTGGGTTGCGGCCTCTGGGTTCCACCTGTCCATCAGAGGCTGGGTGTTTCCTATTTAGCCTGGCCTTTCTGTCATTCCTTTGCCGGCTATCAATGTATTCAGATGTGCTCAGTTTGGTTCCTGCCTACCTGCTCCCAGATCTTTCAGTATAAGCTAAGTGCTGATTTTCAGTTGTTTGGTTTTTTGTCCAGCTTGCTTATTATGTCTCTATGCTAGCTGGTAGCTCTAGTGGACTGAGGTTCTCCCCATGTGCCATGAGTTGGCACATGGGTTCTTGTAATCTCAGGATGGTTTTTTGATTAGGGTTTTTTGCTGACCGCTCAGACCCCTTTTGTATCATTCTGCTTTCTAGTTTACAGCGGGCCTCAATTTGCTAAACCTATATAGATCATCTCTATGTGTGTGCCTTCCTCTCATTTCACCGTCAATACATGTGGGGGGCAACTATACCTTTGGGGTTCATTCCTCTGGAGGCAAGTGAGGTCTTTATTTTCTCTGCAGTACTAGTTAGCTCTTAGGCTGGTGCGTGGCGTCTAGAACCAACGTAGGCACGCTCCCTGGCTATCTCTAGTTGCGTTTGTCAGGCGTAGGGCAGCGGTCAGCCCAGGTTCCATCACCCTAGAGCTCGTCCGTTATTTATTTGTACTTTGCTTGTCCTGTGCTATCCCTTGCCATTGGGATTCATGACAGTATAGCCGGCCCACAAAGTGTTAATTGTTTGGGCTGAAGCAGGAGAAAAAGAAGTGTTTGGGGAAATTTTTTTTTTTTTTTCCTTTAGAGGTTTTGCTGCCTAGCCCTTAATTGCTGTCTAGCTGCTTCTTACCTCCTCTTAACCCTTGAATGGCTCTGACCTTAGCTGTTTAATATGGATGTCCAGAGTTTGGCTTCCAGCCTGAGTAATCTCACTGTAAAGGTTCAAAACATACAGGATTTCGTTATTCACACTCCCATGTCTGAACCTAGAATTCCTATCCCAGAGTTCTTCTCTGGAGATAGATCTACCTTCCTGAATTTCAGGAACAATTGTAAATTGTTTCTTTCTTTAAAATCTCGCTCCTCTGGAGACCCTGCTCAACAGGTCAAGATTGTTATATCTTTCCTGCGGGGAGACCCTCAGAATTGGGCATTTGCATTGGCACCAGGGGATCCTGCATTGCTCAGTGTGGATGCGTTTTTTCTGGCACTGCGATTGCTGTATGAGGAACCTAACCTGGAGATTCAGGCTGAAAAGGCTTTATTAGCCCTCTCTCAGGGGCATGATGAAGCAGAAATATATTGTCAAAAATTTCGGAAATGGTCGGTGCTTACTCAGTGGAATGAGTGCGCCCTGGCTGCTAACTTCAGAAATGGTCTTTCTGAGGCCATTAAGGATATTATGGTGGGGTTCCCTACGCCTACAGGTCTGAATGAGTCTATGGCTATGGCCATTCAGATTGATCGGCGTTTACGGGGGCGCAAACCTGTGCACCAGTTGGCGGAGTCTTCTGAACAGGCACCTGAGACTATGCAATGTGATGGAATTCAGTCCAGAAGTGAACGACAAAATTATAGGCGGAAAAATGGATTGTGTTTTTATTGTGGCGATTCAGCTCATGTTATATCAGCATGCTCTAAACGCACAAAAAAGGTTGATAAATCTTTTGCCATTGGTACTCTGCAGCCTAAGTTCATTTTGTCTGTGACTCTGATTTGTTCACTGTCTTCCATTTCCGTCGATGCCTATGTGGATTCGGGCGCTGCCCTGAGTCTGATGGATTGGTCATTTGCCAAACGCTGCGGTTTTAGTCTGGAGCCTCTGGAAGTTCCTATTCCTCTGAGGGGAATTGACTCTACACCATTGGCTATGAATAAACCGCAGTACTGGACACAAGTGACCATGCGCATGACTCCCGTTCATCAGGAGGTGATTCGCTTCCTTGTACTGTATAATTTACATGATGTACTAGTGCTTGGTCTGCCATGGTTACAAACTCATAATCCTGTCCTGGATTGGAAAACAATGTCTGTGTTAAGCTGGGGATGTCAGGGGGTTCATGATAATGCACCTCTGATTTCAATCGCTTCATCTACTCCTTCTGAGATCCCTGCGTTTTTGTCGGACTATCGGGATGTTTTTGAGGAGCCTAAGCTCAATTCGCTCCCCCCTCATAGAGATTGTGACTGTGCTATAGAATTAATCCCTGGCAGTAAGTTCCCTAAGGGTCGTTTATTTAATCTGTCAGTGCCAGAGCATACTGCTATGCGGAATTATATTAAGGAGTCCTTGGAAAAGGGACATATTCGTCCATCTTCGTCCCCTCTGGGAGCAGGTTTTTTTTTTCGTGGCAAAAAAAGATGGTTCCCTGAGGCCTTGTATAGACTATCGCCTTCTGAATAAGATTGCAATCAAATATCAGTATCCATTGCCATTATTTACTGATTTGTTTGCTCGCATTAAGGGGGCTAGGTGGTTCACTAAGATAGATCTTCGCGGTGCGTATAATCTTGTGCGGATAAAACAGGGTGATGAGTGGAAAACCGCATTTAATACGCCTGAGGGCCATTTTGAGTATTTGGTAATGCCTTTTGGACTCTCCAATGCTCCGTCAATCTTTCAGTCCTTTATGCACAATATTTTCCGTGAATATCTGGATAAATTTATGATTGTGTATTTGGATGATATTTTGGTGTTTTCTGATGACTGGGAGTCTCATGTTCTACAGGTCAGGAAGGTGTTCCAGGTTTTGCGGGCCAATTCTCTGTTTGTGAAGGGCTCAAAGTGTCTCTTTGGAGTCCAGAAGATTTCTTTTTTGGGGTACATTTTTTCTCCTTCTACTATTGAGATGGATCCTGTCAAGGTTCAGGCGATTTGTGACTGGACACAACCTACATCTGTTAAGAGTCTTCAGAAGTTCTTGGGGTTTGCTAATTTTTATCGTCGGTTCATTGCTAATTTTTCCAGTGTTGTTAAACCTTTGACTGATTTGACTAAAAAGGGTGCTGATGTTGCTAATTGGTCTCCTGCGGCTGTGGAGGCCTTTCGGGAACTTAAGCGCCGGTTTTCTTCTGCTCCTGTGTTGTGTCAACCAGATGTTTCACTTCCTTTTCAGGTTGAGGTTGATGCTTCCGAGATTGGAGCGGGGGCGGTTTTGTCACAGAGAAGTTCCGATGGCTCGGTGATGAAGCCATGTGCATTCTTCTCTAGAAAATTCTCGCCCGCCGAGCGCAATTATGATGTGGGTAATCGGGAGCTTTTGGCCATGAAGTGGGCATTTGAGGAGTGGCGTCATTGGCTTGAGGGTGCTAGACATCGTGTGGTGGTCTTGACTGATCACAAGAATCTCATTTACCTTGAGTCTGCCAGGCGTCTGAATCCTAGACAGGCTCGTTGGTCGTTGTTTTTTTTCTCGTTTCAATTTTGTGGTTTCATACCTGCCAGGTTCAAAGAATGTGAAGGCAGATGCTCTTTCCAGGAGTTTTGTGCCTGACTCTCCTGGAGACTCTGGGCCTACTGGTATCCTTAGGGATGGGGTAATATTGTCCGCCGTATCCCCAGACTTGCGACGTGTATTGCAGGAGTTTCAGGCGGATAAACCTGATTGTTGTCCACCAGAAAGACTGTTTGTTCCGGATGATTGGACCAGTAGAGTTATCTCCGAGGTCCATTCTTCTGTGCTGGCTGGTCATCCTGGAATATTTGGTACTAGAGACTTGGTGGCCAGGTCTTTTTGGTGGCCTTCCTTGTCAAGGGATGTGCGCACCTTTGTGCAGTCTTGTGAAGTGTGTGCTCGGGCTAAGCCTTGCTGTTCTCGAGCCAGTGGGTTGTTGTTATCCTTGCCCATCCCGAAGAGGCCTTGGACGCACATTTCCATGGATTTTATTTCTGATCTCCCTGTTTCACAGAAAATGTCCGTTATCTGGGTTGTGTGTGACCGCTTTTCTAAGATGGTTCATTTGGTGCCCTTGCCTAAGTTGCCTTCTTCCTCTGAGTTGGTCCCTTTATTTTTTCAGAACGTGGTTCGTTTGCATGGGATTCCGGAGAATATTGTTTCTGACAGGGGATCCCAGTTTGTGTCTAGATTTTGGCGGACGTTTTGTGCTAAGATGGGCATTGATTTGTCTTTCTCGTCTGCATTCCATCCTCAGACGAATGGCCAGACGGAGCGAACTAATCAGACCTTGGAGACTTATTTGAGGTGTTTTGTTTCTGCTGATCAAGATGACTGGGTTGCCTTTTTGCCACTGGCCGAATTTGCCCTAAATAATCGGGCTAGTTCTGCTACTTTAGTCTCTCCTTTTTTTTGTAATTCGGGGTTTCATCCTCGTTTTTCTTCTGGTCAGGTGGAGTCTTCGGATTGTCCTGGAGTGGATGTGGTGGTGGACAGGCTACATCACATTTGGAATCAGGTGGTGGACAATTTGAAGTTATCTCAGGAGAAGACTCAGCAGTTTGCTAATCGCCGTCGCCGCACGGGTCCCCGACTTCTTGTTGGGGACTTGGTGTGGTTGTCTTCTCGTTTTGTCCCTATGAAGGTTTCTTCTCCTAAGTTCAAGCCTCGGTTCATCGGTCCTTATAGGATCTCGGAGATTCTTAACCCTGTATCTTTCCGTTTGGATCTCCCAGCATCGTTTGCTATTCATAATGTGTTCCATCGGTCGTTATTGCGGAGGTATGAGGTGCCCGTTGTTCCTTCGGTTGAGCCTCCTGCTCCGGTGCTGGTGGAGGGAGAATTGGAGTATGTTGTTGAGAAGATCTTGGATTCTCGTTTTTCCAGACGTAAACTCCAGTATTTGGTTAAGTGGAAGGGTTATGGTCAGGAGGATAATTCCTGGGTGGTCGCTTCCGATGTTCATGCGACTGATTTGGTCCGCGCCTTCCATAGAGCTCATCCTGATCGCCCTGGGGGTTCTCGTGAGGGTTCGGTGACCCCTCCTCAAGGGGGGGGTACTGTTGTGGATTCTGTTTGTGGGCTCCCTCTGGTGGTTACTGCTGGTACTGGGTGACTTTGGTGGGTTGCGGCCTCTGGGTTCCACCTGTCCATCAGAGGCTGGGTGTTTCCTATTTAGCCTGGCCTTTCTGTCATTCCTTTGCTGGCTATCAATGTATTCAGATGTGCTCAGTTTGGTTCCTGCCTACCTGCTCCCAGATCTTTCAGTATAAGCTAAGTGCTGATTTTCAGTTGTTTGGTTTTTTGTCCAGCTTGCTTATTATGTCTCTATGCTAGCTGGTAGCTCTAGTGGACTGAGGTTCTCCCCATGTGCCATGAGTTGGCACATGGGTTCTTGTAATCTCAGGATGGTTTTTTGATTAGGGTTTTTTGCTGACCGCTCAGACCCCTTTTGTATCATTCTGCTTTCTAGTTTACAGCGGGCCTCAATTTGCTAAACCTATATAGATCATCTCTATGTGTGTGCCTTCCTCTCATTTCACCGTCAATACATGTGGGGGGCAACTATACCTTTGGGGTTCATTCCTCTGGAGGCAAGTGAGGTCTTTATTTTCTCTGCAGTACTAGTTAGCTCTTAGGCTGGTGCGTGGCGTCTAGAACCAACGTAGGCACGCTCCCTGGCTATCTCTAGTTGCGTTTGTCAGGCATAGGGCAGCGGTCAGCCCAGGTTCCATCACCCTAGAGCTCGTCCGTTATTTATTTGTACTTTGCTTGTCCTGTGCTATCCCTTGCCATTGGGATTCATGACAACCTTCTAGCGCTTGTGTGTTGTGGTCCTCCCCTGCTGTGCTTATGGGATAGTCCCCACAACTGTTGTGTCTGTTTCTGAAGTTCCCTCACAACTCGATTATGATGTTCTGCTTTGTCCCCCAGATGATATGGCTAGGACGCACCCGTATGACGGGTAGGCTCGAAGTTCTTCCGGGACCTTAGAGTCGCCCCTCTCCAAATGTTGCCCCCTATGTCTTCTTAGGTGATTTGAGTGAGACAGCCCGCCTATAACTGACTGTCCTGCCGTAGGTTTGAAGTAAGGCCTGGAGCTCAATACTTCCTCGGCGTTCCGGCCACCGGCTACGCGCCTCAGTAGGATGTTGCCTCGTCTTACAGCACGACTCCTACTGGTGTTTCTCCTTGTTGCGTCGATCTCGTTTCTCACTCAGCACAATAAACCTCGCTTCTTGTCCTTTCTTGGGGTACCGCCGCGATGAAGTGCAGACGCGGTCCCGTAACGTTCTCTCTGTTCGCTAGGCCTCTGTCAGGATCCCACCCCTGACAGGGACCCCCCTGAATCTTCCCCTGCAACACCCTCTGCCACAGGATGTTGCCTGGTTCCAACCCAGTCAGCTTCTAACTAACTTCCTATCCAACCCCCAGTTTTACCAGATTGTGAGGAGTGGCCTAATACATAGCACCCTTAGCTCCCCCTGGAGGCCAGACTGTGAAGTGTATTGGTGTCTGTGATACCTGGTCAGGTGAACTCCTTCAGTGCCATCAGACGTACCATAGCCCCCCTTAGCGGTGGAGCATCAGTACTGCAACGACCAGGACTCTGGGGCGCTGCATCTCCATGGGAGACTAGAAGCTGCCATAACTCGATCGGCTCTGCTACATACAAGCAATGATCAGATCGCCTTTATGTAGCAGATTTACTTACTTGCTACGAGCGCCAACCACAGGGCAGCGCTGATAGCTATCAGGCAGTAACAACCATAGAGGCCTGCAGGAGACCTCTGGTTGTCATGCTAACCCATCAGTGACCTGCGATCACGTGACATGGGTCACCGATGAGCAGATTTCCAGAGTTATTGCAGGTTGACAACGGCATTTAACGGGTTAATAGCCATGGGTGGATCGCGATTCCATTCTCTGCTGTTCCAAGCACATGTCAGCTGTTAAAAACAGTTGACATGTATCGGGAAAGATGTGGTCTTACCACCAGAGCCCAGATCAAAGCGAGAGTGTCCGACATTGGCATACTATTACGCCCAATGTTGCAAAGGGGTTAAAGTCCTATTTCATGCCCAAATCATCTATACTGGTGCATTCTTCAACTTTCATGCAGCTCCCTCAAAAATGTTACACCTTTGAGGTACTGGGGTAAAGTTTTGGTGAAATGTATGCCATTATCCCTTTCATGAATTTTGACATATGGGGTATGTCATGGCAATCGTGCAGGAACAGGAGCTGTGTGCGCTTTATTGCCACTGGGAGCTCAGCTTAAGTGAAAGTCGAGAAACGGCAGTCACTGTCAGAAGTGGAGCCTGCACTGACCTGGGCATTTTATCCCCTTAAATGTTACAATTGATATTGATCAAATCATTTAGGCTAAGTGCACACGTTGCAGAATTGCCGCGGAAATTTCTGCGGCAATTCCGCAACTCCTGCCTTGGGTATATCGCATGCGGAATTGGCATGCGTATTCCCGCTAAAGACTAGCGTTTTGCATGCGTTTTTAGGTTGAAGAATGCTAGCGTTTTCCAAGCAATCTGTAGCATTGCTTGGAAAACTGATTGACAGGTTGGTCACACTTGTCAAACATAGTGTTTGACAACTGTGACCATCTTTTTACTATTGATGCTGTCTATGCAGCATCAATAGTAAAAGATAGAACATTAAAAATAATTAAAAAAATAAAAAATCATGATATTCTCATCTTCCAGCATCCCCGGCTGTCTTGACGCTCCTCGCGATGCTCCAGTCCCAATAATGCATTGCAGCAATGACCTCAGATGACGTAGAACACTTATGGAGGGAGTTAAAACTCCAAGTTGCCAAGCCACAGCCTCAAAATCTTAATGATTTAGAGATGATGTGCAAAGACGAGTGGACCAAAATTCCTCCTGACATGTGCGCAAACCTCATCATCAACTACAAAAAACGTCTGACTGCTATGCTTGCCAACAAGGGTTTTGCCATCAACTATTAAGTCTTGTTTGCCAGAGGGATCAAATACTTATTCCTCACTGAGAAATGCAAATAAATGTATATAATTTATACAAAGTGATTTTCTGGATATTATTTTTGATATTCTATCTCTCAATGTTAGAATTAACCTACCCTTAAAATTATAGACTGTTCATGTCTTTGTTAGTGGGCAAACTTACAAAATCAGCAAGGGATAAAATAATTATTTCCTTCACTGTAACTCTACCAGCAAAGATGTAAAAAAGTCATAGCTGTCAGAATACAATGATGCAAAAACATTTATTATTCTTATAAAATAGTTTTCATTATGTAAAAGCATCAAAACATAAAAAATACCATAAATGGGGTATCGCTGGAATCATACTGACCCGAAGAATAAAACTGTCTTAGGCTAGTTTCACATAGGCGTTTTCACGTAGGCGTTTTCGGAGGCACCCCATTATTGAACTACGTGAGAGCCGTGGAGCCTATCACACGCTGTATGGTGAGCTTAATGCCAACCTGGAGAAATTCCATGAATATACAAGGATGTCGCAAGACTTGTTTCGGGATTTGCTTGCTCGTGTCCAAGGAGCCATACGGAGACAGGACACCCAGCTCCGCAGAGCGATTCCACCGGAGGAACGTCTGCTGGTTACATTAAGGTACGTTCCAAATCTAAACCAATGACAGTCCAAATTTCGTGTTTTCTGACATGTATGTTTTGGGTATTTTCCTTTCTTTCTTTAGTGTAACCACACCATAAATAGAATAGTTTGTAATTTTTGGGGGGTTTCTTTTTCTTACAGATTTCTGGCAACCGGTGAGAGTTTATCATCCCTCCACTTCCAGTACTGGCTTGGAAAATCCATCCTGTCCGGAATAGTTGCGGACACCTGTCGGGCTTTGTGGAATGTACTCTGGTATGAGTTTATACCCCTACCCACCGTCGACATGTGGCTTGAAATTGCGGAAAAATTCTGGAGTGTGTGTAATTTCCCCAACTGTTTAGGAGCGGTGGATGGAAAGCACATCCGCATTATCAAACCTGCCAGAACAGGATCGGAGTACTTCAATTACAAAAAATATTTTTCTGTTGTGCTCATGGCAATAGCTAATGCGAACTGTCGCTTCATCGCCGTGGACATTGGAGCTTTTGGCCGTGGCAACGATTCCCAGACTTTCAAGAACTCGGATATGGGCCGCCATGTGTATGGCAAAAATTTCAATTTTCCCTTGCCACAACCTCTCCCCAACACTCAAGGTCCACCGATGCCATTTGTTATGGTTGGGGATGAGGCCTTTCAGATGTGTGAAAACCTACTGAAGCCATATTCCAGTCGGGACTTGAACCACACTAGAAGGATCTTTAACTACAGACTGACTAGGGCCCGAAGAACAGTAGAGTGTACCTTTGGCATTCTGGCCTCTAAATGGCGCATTCTTGCATCAGCCATAAATCTAAAAGTGGAAAAAGTCGACGAGGTGGTCAAAGCCTGTGTGGTTCTGCACAATTATATAATGGCTAAGGAGCAACCCAACATTGAACTGGATGAACCAGTTGCACACCCACTGCCCGATTTCCAGCATCACCCGCTGCGGTCAACTGCAGCAGTTGGTCACATGCGGGACCAATTTGCTGCCTTTTTTGATTCAGATATTGGACGTGTGTCATGGCAGGACAAAGTTGTGTAAATGTCCTGTTGTAATTCGATCTGTACCAGTAATTTTCTACAATGATAATAATATTTCTCATAAATAAAATTTAGTTTTGGTTGTGTTGACCGTGTCTCCTGTTTTTCCTCTACAAACCAAGGCTGGGTTGTGACCTGCAAATGTCCACTCCCTCCTTTTATCACCTTGTATGTGGGGGGTGGCTTATCAGAGTCTAGACATGTTTTTCTCTTGTGGAACGCATGAGTTCATGAACGCAAGCAAACGCATGTGCTTGTAAACGCATGCGTTCATATAGACAGCAATGCGTTTTTTGTCGCAATCCTTGCGCAATCGACCGCATGCGTTTCCAGGTGGCAAATTGACGCCTCTAAAAATTACTACATGTTGCATTTCCGCGCCAAGCCGCAAACGACGATACGACGCATGCTTCGTCAAACATGGCAAAACGCGAACAAACAAAAACGCATGCGTCCCTAATGTTAAATATAGGAATACACAATGCATGCGGATACATGCAGTACAAACGCTGCGGACACAACCGCAAATGTGAAACCAGCCTTATCAATTGTACCACACGGTGAATGACATAAAAAATTTCAAAAAAACAATTCATGAATTCTGGATTTTGTTCATTTTGCCTCCCAATAATTGGAATAGAAATTTATCAAAAAAAGCCATATTCCCGGAAATAGAGCCAATAAAAACGTCTACTAGTCCCGCAATAAACAAGCCCTCACATACCGTAACTCTGTTGGCAGATATACAGAAAAGTTATAGCTCTCAAAATAAGGAGATGCAAAAACTAGTTTTTGCAATAAAAAGCATCTTTTACTGTGTGATAGCAGTCAAACATAAAAACTCAATATAAATCTGGTATCACTGTTACTGCACCGACCTGAAGAATAAAGTTGTCTAATCAGTTATACTGCGCAAAGAACAGCGTAAAAAATAAATAAAACCAATTCTTCACCTGCTGTTGATTTGTTCATTCTGCCTCTAAAAGATCGTAGTAAGGCTTGGCTCACATTTATCCTGTGCTCTGCGCTGAGCGCTTACATCGGGGTTTTTCCTGGTGGAAGATCCCCTATAATGAGGCAGATGGTGGCACTGTGGGCACCGTTTGGCCTATGTGTTAAGAATATGCAATCATCCTACTCCAGGTTCCAAACTGCTCTGCCAGTCTGTGTACGCTGGTGGGAGGAGCTATTGCGCACTTGGGTGGTGAAACTACACATGGTGGTGCCTCAGGTCTGGAAGTTGTGAGCGATGTATTCTTCTCACTTGTTTAGCTGCCCGGGAGATATGCAACGCTGTGTTTCCCGGTTGCCAGGCAAGGCAGGATGCTGCCTTGGTTTGTGTTATCCAATGGTGAGAATGTGTGCAGTGTGTACCCTGCTGTTCCGGTTAGCAGGGAGTGGCTCCCTGGACATGACTTGGAGGAAAGCATCACCTGATTCCTTGGATTTGGGCAGGCTTTATAATGCCTGCTTCTGATCCAGTTCAGTGCTGTTTATTCATTTCCTTTGCATAGTAGCATGGTGAGTGCATCCTGGTTGGGTTTTAGTTACTTTTCAGTAGCCGCTAATGGTCATTATTAGTTCTTCTTTATTAGCTATTGTCCTAGGGTTTCCCTTTGTTTTTTATTTGGATTTTATGATGTTAGCTTATGGTTTACTCTTATACCCAAGTCCACATCATCTGCATCTGTGACTGCACTCTTGCTGGTCTGATGTGATTCGCTACAGAGTAGCACATAACATAAGAAACAGCTTTTAAAAAAAATTATCTTTTTTGGGAGGATCATAAAAAATGTACTAATTTTAAGGAGAGTTGTAAACTTTACTTCCAACTCCATCTGGTGTCCTCTGGGGATGAAAAAACTCGGCTTGACCATATAATTTCTCTCCTCAGTCATGAGCCTTTTCTTCACCCCCAGACTCACTCAATCATTCATTGGATAATGAAGCTTTGAGGCCATGTGGCAGAGATATGATGAACCTGACTTCAGGGCTCATGTCAACCTTAGGGATCTACCCCAGGGAGACATCACTGCGGAGAATTAATGGTCCCAATTTCGGAGATGGTCTAAAAAAAAACATGGTGGAATAATACTACTCACCGCAGTACATTCCTGACTGGTTTGAATGATCAGGTTAAAAATATGCTAGTCCATCACTCTCCCTCCAAGGTCTCTTGAAGCCACCATGACTTTATCGGTGCATCTGGACTTTAGAAGAAGAGAACAGCTTTGGAAAAAAATTATCTTCTGGACGTAACCTACCCTCGCACTCTGTATTTCCGTTGGTCATCGATGAATCGATGTAGATTAGTGGACTGGGTACCACTCGAAAGTTTAAACAGCAAAGATAGCATTAGCAGCAATTAGAGATGAGCGAACCTTTTGAGGTTCAGTTCTGTTTGGATTGGCGAATATCCCGATTTTCAACGAACTGTTCATCAAGCAGTTTCATAGAACATATCCGAACCCCATTGAATTCAATGGGAGGCAAAACCAAACACAAAGACAACACTTTCAGGGGGAGCAAAAAGCTGCCAAAACAGCTCAAATTAGGGGCCGACACCAGGAAAAGTGGCATCAATTGATGCAAAGAACAAACAGTATAACTGCGCAGCTGTTTTTATTTGCTGGCTGCCATACTTGTCCTGAGATCATTGTAGGGAGATTGTTATTGTAGTACAGTCCCTTTTTTTATATATATTTCCAGCCACTTTCTGCCACTTATACCGTGTAGTGTAATAAAGTGGGCCTGTTTATTTTTTGCTGCAGTGTCCCAGACAAAAACAGGGAGATTTATATTGCCACTCAGTGCATCTGCGTCAGTTCTGTTTGGCGTAGATCTGCCAGCCACTTTCTGCCACTTATACTGTGTAGTGTAATACAGTGGGCCTGAATTTTGCAGTCTCCCACAAAAAAAAGGGAGCTTTAAATTGCCACTTAGTGGATCTACGTGAGTTCTGTTTGGCGTATATCTGCCAGCCACGTTCTGCCTTGTACATTGTGTGGTGTAATACACAGGGCTTGTTTTCCCCTGCAGTCTTCCCCCCACAAAAAAGGGAGCTTTAAATTGCCACTTAGTGGATCTACGTGAGTTCTGTTTGGCGTATATCTCCCAGCCATGTTCTGCCTTGTACATTGTGTGGTGTAATACACAGGGCCTGTTTTTATCTGCAGTCTCCCCCCCCCCCCCCAAAAAAAAAAAGGGAGCTTTAAATTGCCACTTAGTGGATCTACATGAGTTCTGTTTGGCGTATATCTGCCAGCCACGTTCTGCCTTGTACATTGTGTGGTGTAATACACAGGGCTTGTTTTCCCCTGCAGTCTCCCCCCACGAAAAAAAGGGAGCTTTAAATTGCCACTTAGTGGATCTACGTGAGTTCTGTTTGGCGTATATCTGCCAACCACGTTCTTCCTTGTACATTGTGTGGTGTAATACAAAGGGCCTGTTTTTTCCTGCAGTCTTCCTGCCAAAAAAAGGGAGATATAAATTCTCTAAAAGTTAATATACATCTTCTACCTTGTTTAACAGTAGCATATAACGGTTTTTATATTGGTAACATTTCCGCAAAAATGAGGAAGTCTGGTGGAAGAGGCCGTGGGCGGTCGTTGCCAGCTGGTACAGATGGTGGTGGTGGTAGTGGAGCATCTGGTGTTACTGGGAAAAGCAAGATAGCACCAAAGGCTCTAGGTGTTGAGGCAGCGTCATTGTCTGGCTACACAAGGCCTCGAAGGCTCCCTTATCTGGGAGTTGGAAAACAGCTTTTAAAGCCGGAGCAGCAGGAACAAGTTTTGGCTTTCCTTGCTGACTCAGCCTCTAGCTCTTTCACCTCCTCAGAAGCTTCGAAATCTAAAACCAGCGAGTCGTCAGTGGCTGCTCCAGGTCCGGAAAAAGTTGCTTCCTTGTGTCCTTCACCCAAAACAAAAGTGAAGGATGCAGCAGGCAACACTACACTTTACTACATGGAGCTCTTTACACATACCATGCCTGGGTTAGAGAGGGAAATTGTTAAAAGCCCATTACAGGATGAATCGGACATGGAGTACACAGATGCACAGCCACAGCTTGATTATTATGCTGTTCCATTGACTCGGATTACTACTTTGCCCTCGCAGTGTACTGAGCCCAAATCTGACCCTGATGAGACTATGGTGCCCAGTCCCGAGCACTATAGCACCTTACACGTTGACACAGAGGATGGTGCACATGACATTGAAGAGGAGGTGGTAGATGACCCAGTTGTTGACCCTAATTGGCAGCCATTGGGGGAAGAGGGTGCCGCTGCCTGTAGCTCAGAAGCGGAGGAGGATGATCTGCTGCATCCATCTACATCGCAAAAGCTGTCATCTGGCAGGCCCGCATCAGGCCCAAAACATGTGTCAAAAAACACAACAGGTGTAGGACAGCGTTGCAATCCGGTGACAGTAGCACGGCGTGCAAAGCCTGAAAAGGTATTCCATAGTTAGGACGAGTGCAGTGTGGCAATTTTTTAACCAAGATCCAAATGATCACTAAAAAAGTTTTATGTAAGAAATGCTCCAAGACCTTTAGCAGAGGGAAGAATCTACAAAGTTTAAATACAACGTGCATGCGTAGACATCTAACCAGCAGGCACTTGGAAGCATGGACTAACTACCAAACTTCCTGTACCGTTGATGCACCTGCTCATATTGAAGCTAGTCAGCAACGCAACTTTGCTTCCCTCACTGGAAGCCCACCGGTTATGGCACCACCAGTAACAAATGTGGAGGTATTGTTGCAAGGCCAAAGCAGTCAGGGAATCACAAGGTTCTTGGTTGGAAACACTGTAGGTAGGCCCACATCAAGAATACCATCACCAAGCCTCTCTCAATCTGCCATGTCCACCACCACCCCCGCTAGTTCCACCATATGCAGCTCTCCAGTCCAGCTCAGCCTACAAGAGACTCTAGATAGGAAAAGAAAGTACTCTTCCTCTCATCCTCGTACACAGGGTTTGAATGGCTACATTGCTCGACTAATCTCGTTAGAGATGATGCCCTACCGAAGTTTTCAAAGCCCTGATGGCCTACGCAGTATCACGCTATGACCTACCCAGTCGACACTTCTTTGTGAGAAAAGCCATCCCAGCACTCCACCAACATGACAAAGAACGCATTGTCCGTGCACTGAGGCAATCGGTCAGTGGAAAGGCGCACCTAACAACTGATGCATGGACCAGTAGGCATGGCCAGGGACGTTACGTGTCCATCACGGCACACTGGGTTAATGTGGTGGATGCAGAGTCCACAGGGGACAGCCATAGTGGCACAGCTCTGCCTAGCCCGCGGCATATGAAACAGTTGGCTGTAGGCGTTTGCACCTCCTCCTCCTCCTCTTCCACAAGCGACAGCTCGTCCACAGAGCTCAGTCGCACAAACACTCCATCCGCAGCTGCCAGTGTTGCACCCGTGGTGTCCCATTATGGAACAGCTAGTGGTGAGCATCAGCAGGCTGTGCTGCAATTGAAGTGTTTGGGCGACAACAGACAGACCGCGGAAGTACTGGCTGAGTACTTGCAGCAAGAAACTCAGTCATGGTGGGCAGTGTATATTTTGAGGCAGGCAAGGTAGTCAGTGATAACGGAAGGAATTTTATGGCTGCCATAGCCCTTTCCGAAATGAAACACATACCTTGCCTGTCTCACACCATGAACCTTGTGGTGCAGTGCTTCCTCAAGAATTACCCTGATTTACCAGCCCTGCTCCTGAAGGTGCGCAGACTTTGCTCGCACATCCGCCGGTCGCCCGTACATTCCAGCCGTATGCTTAACCATCAGCGATCGCTGAATCTTCCCCAGCACCGCCTAATAATAGACGTTGCAACAAGGTGGAACTCTACACTGCACATGCTTCAGAGGCTGTGCGAACAGAGGCGTGCTGTAATGTATTTGTGGGAGGATACACATACACGGGCAGGCAGTTGGATGGCAGACATGGAGTTGTCAGGTGTGCAGTGGTCGAAGCTCCAAGACCTCTGTCTGTCCTTCAGTGTTTTGAGGAATGCACACGGCTGGTCAGTGCGGACATCATAAGCATGAGCATCCCACTAATGCATCTGCTGATGCAAAGTTTGACGCACATCAAGGAGCAGGCATCTGCAGCCGAGGAGGAGGGAAGCCTTGATGACAGTCAGCAATTGTCTGGTCAGGGAAGTCTCCGGGACGAGGTGGCGGATGAAGAGGAGGAGGAGGAGGATGATGGGGCTGAATATTTAGGGGAGGAGGATGCTTCTTAGGGGGCAATAGAAACCGGTGGCATTGCAAGGTCAGGTACAGGGTTTTTGCGGGCCACAAGTGATGTAGATTTTCAAGAAAGTGCTCCTCAACCCAGCACAAGCAGTGAATTGACACCTGGAACTTTGGCCCACATGGCAGAGTATGCCTTGCATATCCTAAAACGGGACCCCCGAATTATCAAAATGATGACCGATGACGATTACTGGTTGGTCTGCCTCCTGGATCCACGATACAAAGGTAAATTACAAAATATCATGCCACATGAGAACCTTGAGCAAATATTGGCTACCAAACAAGCAACTCTTGTAGACCATTTGGTTCAGGCATTCCCAGCACACAGCGGCGCTCATGGTTCTCACACGAGCTGTAGGGGGCAACATGGCAGAGGTGCTAAAGGTGCACAAAGCAAAAGTGGCATTGGACAGAGGGGATTTCTCACCAGGTTGTGGAGTGATTTTGCAATGACCGCAGACACAACAGGTACTGCTCCATCAATTCAAAGTGACAGGAGACAGCATTTGTCCAGTATGGTTACCAACTATTTTTCCGCCATTATCGATGTTCTCCATCACTGGTCATTCCCCTTTGATTACTGGGCATCTAAACTAGACACCAGGCCCGAATTGGCAGAATATGCATTACAGGAGCTCGCTTGCCCAGCTGCTAGTGTGCTCTCAGAAAGAGTCTTCAGTGCTGCTGGTTCAATACCGACCGAAAAAAGGACACGTCTGGCTCCCGAAATGTTGATGATCTAACCTTCATTAAAATGAACCAATCATGGATTTCGAATTATTTTGCCCCACCTTCCCCTGCTGACACGTAGATTGCCAGAAAAATTTCTTGTTCTTTGCCTCCTCTTACTGACTGCTCCAATTCCGCCATTTGCAGGTGCCGAATGTCCACCATAGGCCATTTGTATACCTCCCTAAATGGGCTGACTCCCCCTGGACAGGTGGGTGTGCCCACTCTTGGGCCACGGCACTGGCACATTGTCCCTCATAGTACAATGAAGTGTCTCTGACGGTGGTGGTGCACAACCAACGTCAGACACACCGTCGTAATATGAGGGGCCCTGGGCCAGTACCACTGACCACTAGAGAGTGTTCCCCCCAGCTCGAACTGTGCTCTACCACTTGAAAAACTTACCTCTCCCTGCCCCACCACTGTGTAGTCTGTGCTGTTAAATCCTTAAATGGCACTGCCATAACAAATTTGTTGCAATGATAGATGATAGTAAAAATATACAGGGGCCCTGGCCTCCATTTAGACTCCTTAATACTTTGCGCCAACTACCCCTCTCTGCAACTCTGCAGAGGAGCCCACCCATGTACCTCGCTATGCCACCAGTTTATTTATGACCAATCCCTTGGCTGATATTTAGCCCACTTTAGTATTTTGGCCTACTAACTGTGTCAGCCACTTCTAACAGTTGATCTCCGCTGAACAAAGCTATGCCACCTCTGTACTCCTGTTACCAATTGTGAACTGCATGTAGCCTACTTACTTATTTGTGCCTAGTAACTGTGTCAGCCTCTCATAACAGTTGTCCTCCCATGCTGAAACAAGCTAGGCCACCTGCTTAGTCCTGCTAGCAGTTTTGAACTGCATTTAGCCACCTTTTTTATGTTAGGCCTCTGTCTGTCTGTCTGTCTGCTCCACACATTACAACTGTCCCCCCCGAAACAAGCTAAACCACCTGGTTAGTCCTGCTAGCAGTTTAGAACTGCATGAAGCCACCGTTTTTTAGGTTAGGCCTCTGTCTGTCTGTCTGTCGGCGCCACACATTACAACTGTCCCCCCCTGAAACAAGCTAGGCCGCCTGGTTAGTCCTGCTAGCAGTTTTGAACTGCATTTAGACACCTTTTTTTAGGTTAGACCTCTGTCTGTCTGTCTGTCGGCGCCACACATTACAACTGTCCCCCCCCTGAAACAAGCTAGGCCGCCTGTGTACTCCTCTTACCAATGTAGAACAGCATTTAGCCTACTTATTTATTTTGTCCTAGTAACTGTGTCAGACTCTCACAACAGTTGTCCTGCACCGCTGAACCCAGCAAGGCCGCCTGTGTACTCCTCTTACCAATTGTGAACTGCATATATCGTTCTTTTTTATTTTACGCCTACTCAGTGTGTCAGAGCCACTAATTACACTTGTCCTCCTCCGCTGAACCACGCTATGCCGACTGTGCACTCCTATTACAAATTTTGAACTGCAATTAGCCACCTTTTTTAATTGTAGGCCTACTCTGTCTGTCTGAGCCACTTATTACAGTTGTCCTCCGCTGAACAAAGCTATGCCGCCTGTATACTCCACTAACCAATTTTGAACTGCATTTTGCCTACTTTCTTATTTATGCCTACTAACTGTGTCTGCCTCCCATTACAGTTGTCCTCCACTCAACAAAGCTGAGCCTCAGTTTTCATCCGATGTCAGTTTTCATCCAACTGCATTTGGCCTACTTGTTTGGTTGGGCCTACTAACGGTGTCTGCCGCTGCTTGGTGTTCTCCTCCACTGAACACAGCTGAGCTTCAATCTTCAGGCTTTCGGCCTATATCAGATATTAAACTGCATTTGGCCTACTAGTTTGGTTGGGCCCTACTAACGGTGCCTGCCGCTCCTTGCTTGTCTCCTCCACTGAACAAAGCTGAGCTTCAATCTTCAGGCTTTCGGCCTATAGGAAATTTTAAACTGCATTTGGCCTACTTGTTTGGTTGGGCCCTAGTAACGGTGTCTGCCGCTCCTTGCTTGCCTCCTCCACTAAATATAGTTGAGCTTCAATTTTCAGGCTTTCGGCCTACATCAGATATTGAACTGCATTTAACCTACTAGTTTGGTTGGGCCCTAGTAACGGTGTCTGCCGCTCCTTGCTTGTCTCCTCCACTGAACAAAGCTGAGCTTCAATCTTCAGGCTTTCGGCCTATAGGAAATGTTAAACTGCATTTGGCCTACTTGTTTGGTTGGGCCTACTAACGGTGTCTGCCGCTGCTTGGTGTTCTCCTCCACTGAACAAAGCTGAGCTTCAATTTTCAGGCTTTCGGCCTACATCAGATATTAAACTGCATTTGGCCTACTAGTTTGGTTGGGCCCTAGTAACGGTATCTGCCGCTCCTTGCTTGTCTCCTCCACTGAACAAAGCTGAGCTTCAATCTTCAGGCTTTCGGCCTATAGATAATTTTAAACTGCATTTGGTCTACTTGTTTGGTTGGGCCCTAGTAACGGTGTCTGCCGCTCCTTGCTTTTCTCCTCCACTGAACAATGCTGAGCTTCAATCTTCAGGCTTTCGGCCTACATAACACATGAAACTGCATTTGGCCTACTAGTTTGGTTGGGCCCTAGTAACGGTGTCTGCCGCTCCTTGCTTGTCTCCTCCACTGAACAAAGCTGAGCTTCAATCTTCAGGCTTTCGGCCTATAGGAAATTTTAAACTGCATTTGGCCTACTTGTTTAGTTGGGCCCTAGTAACGGTGTCTGCCGCTCCTTGCTTGTCTCTTCCACTGAATATAGCTGAGCTTCAATTTTCAGGCTTTCGGCCTATATCAGATATTAACCTGCATTTGGCCTACTTGTTTGGTTGGGCCTACTAACGGTGTCTGCCGCTGCTTGGTGTTCTCCTCCAATGAACAAATCAGTGCTGCCTGTTTACTCCTGTTACCAATTTTGAACTGCATTTAGCCTACTTTATTCTTTGGGACTATATCTGTGTTTCCTCCTCATCCTGCCCATTGCCCAGCCACTGCTAGATGAGTCTGCTGGTACATTGACCCAGACCACTACATTCCCCTTGCACTCTACACAGCCAGAATCTGACCCTGCTTAAAGTCAGGTTCCCCTTCCCGCATACTATACCACCTTACACGGGGACAAAGAGGAAGGTGCAGATGAAAGTGCAGGTTCCTTCATCAGGTGGGGGAGCATACTCGTTGGTGACGTCACTGGCACAGGGCCCCTCATAGTACGCAAAAGTGTCTCTGCCGGTGGGAGGCGCCCCTGCCGTCAAACACACCGCCGTACTTTGAGGAGCCCTGTGCCAGTGCCAATGCGAACAAGTGGGCCCCCCTGCTTGCTCGGGATCACAGCACTTGCAAAGTTTTAATACTTACCTCTCCTGGCTCCACCGCCATGACGTAGTCCGCGTTTCCTGGGCCCACAAAAAACTTGAGTCAGCCCTACCCCCCTCCCCACAACTTTAGCCAAATGACCCCCAATTTTCAATGCCTAACTATTATTATAAGGTAAATTAAGATTCACAAGCTTAAGTGACAAGAATTGATGTTTTTGACATTAAAATGGGCACTATAGGTGTTTTCCTGTCCTCCACTCACTGCCTACTTTGATTACCCATTGACTTACATTGGGTTTCGTGTTTCGGTCGATCCCCGACTTTTCGCGATAATCGGCCTATTTCACTCGACCCGACTTTTGACAAAATTGGGTTTCGCGAAACCCGACTTGATCCTAAAAAAGTAAAAGTCGCTCAACCCTAATCATTACCAGTTGAGCATGACTTTACCTGGAAAGGGGCTTTTTCCCACTTCTTCATTTCCTATGATGCCAGATACACTTATAACTATTGTATAAGTCCTCACTGTCCTTAAAAGTGATGATGGTGGTGCCATTAACTTTCTCAGATACAATGTTCTGTGATCGATACATAATAATCCCAATTGCACTTTATGACATAATAAGGATAAAGTCACACTTCTTACTTTGTAAGAGCAGAATTATATAGACTACATCCATATCTGCTGCTCAACACAGGAGTTTTGTACGCACTGGATATTACTGCACGTTGTAATAATCAACCTACATAAGCATACATGGAAATGTTATTATCTCCTCCCATCTGAACATGGAGGAAACACATTCACATCACAGACAGAGATAGAAATCTTTGTATTAGTAAGAGAAGCATCCTGACACCAAAACATGATTTTTTTTTTCCATAACAAATAAAATTACCAAATATATAATTATCAAATAAAATTCCTTTAATTTGCATGGCTGTATAAGGTGAGTAGATCGATTTTAAATTAACCAAAATTTGTTTTTAATTTTGCAGAATTTATGGACTGTGACAAATCTACATTTTTGCAAAATTGATTATCTCAAATCCAGCAAAATGCCGGCCAATTGGATGAAAATTGTATTTAATTAATTTGTGTACATACACTCTGGAGAGAAATGGCCTGACTAAGTTGACCTCTTCTGTTTAGTCCTACGGAAAATGTGATCATGTTCCAATATGTTCATGGGCAAAGTTAATATATCTAAAAAGGGTACTCATCTAAAGCCATAAAGGTCATGTAATCTATAAGTTTGAGAAAGGATAAGAAAAAGTCTGTTCCAGTGTTATGTCCCAAAATAGGTGTAAATATTGAGTACTGCATTGTACATTAGCACCATGAAGGCCACATGGGTTTCCAGCATGGTGTCATCTGCTTTCTAGAAAGATTACCTAGTTTGTTGACATATATGGTGCTTAACATTTACACCATTTAGGAAGAAAGGAAGAATCATAAAATAATGATCCACAACTGAAAGGATGGATATGTTATTACTGTGACAGGATACAATAGGAACATGGTTCACAGTTTACAATTTCAAATCTGTTTTTAGGAAAAGTAAAATAGATTCACACATTGACTGTGCAACATATTGATGATCTCCACTTTTCTGTAAAAGAAGGCTCCTCAGGGGCTTGTACTGTTTTTCCCTCATGTACATATTGTTTAATGTCACTACTTCCGGTGTCTAGTAAGATAGGTTGTATTCAGCTCTGTGTAGAAAATTTCATCCTAAAACACAAAATCAAACATTAATCTTTGTTTTGGGAAAACAAATGATTATACATCAAATTCCAGGATTTTGGAAATGTGTGCCACACTCTTTCTGGCTAAACATTTCCCCTACAGCAATAGAATGGTCAAATTGATAGGTTTATAACCAGGCACCTCCTACTTTTTGTACATATTACAAAAAACCTATGTGGCATATGAGCAGGGGTTACCTTGATAAGATAACCCCTTTAAAATTCTTAGCAGAAGAATGGAAAACTCATTTTGAACATGAAGTGGTTATCTGACAGCTGAACAGTCCATTGTTATGGGTCTGACAGATGGAAATTTTCAGCATAAACAATTGCTGATGCCCGCACATGGCGTAAGAATAGTAGTGTTGTATGGTCCCTATACATAGTTAGACTGTGGTTGAAGATCTACAGTACCAGGACATGTACCCTAGAGCGCACACAATGCTTACAAGAACAGCTATCCTGGATCATGGCAGTCGTCTAAAGTCAATTTTAACCATAAAACTAAAAACTCTGCAGAAGGAGAAGCAACTATAGCACTATCAGCTTTTTATCATGAACCAACCCATGAAATCTTTATCATTACATATCTATCTACACCTCAAAAACTGCAGCAAGCTCATCTTGAAACAAACTGCTAAATGTTCCCTTTTCTGGTCTGTTATATTTACCTTCGTCACAATATCATTGTTTTCAGAAACTTGAGTTTTAGTACCTGAAAAATAAAAGACGGATCATTAGCTAAAGTAGTTCCCATACTCCCATAATTATGTATTTGTTACCTCTGAGCTTGAAGATCTTGATGAGATGACCAGACAATGTCAGCAGTAATAAAATTCCAGCAATCACCACAGGTATCAGGAAGTCTTGACATTTATGAGTTAGATATCCATACATTTTCTCTATAAAGGAGGATTTTGATAAATAATTTTATTAATATGCAAGATACATTATTGGTACAACATGACTTGCTTTCACATATGTTTGCCTATAAAGCTCTGTCATCAAAAAACATCTGATCATTCATAGCTACAATTAGGAAAACACTATAGTCTTCACCCAAGACATTACCTCTAAGACATTCAATGACTAAAGAACCAGTGTGGTCTGTGCAAAAAGGACCACCAATGAGAGCATTAGCTAACATCTTACATTGGCTTATCATAAATTTAAGGTGCCCATAAAGTGTCTTCGGTTGGTCAAAACCTATCTCTTCCTATAACCCCTTACAGTGGATAACCGTGACTTAAAAAAAAAATTGCACAAGCACTAACAGGCAGGTAGTTGCTACTTATTTATCTGTTGTGTTTGGCCTTTCTCCGCCATCACAGAGCAGTGAAAGACTTCCGCTGATGTTGCATCAGCAGAGCAGCACTTTGTCTTCCCGTTGACTGGGCGGGACTACTAGTGTCATGCTGATTGACAGCTGGCTCTCAGCTGCCTAATTGGGGAAGCCTGCTGTGAATAGCATGATGCCAGTAGTTTCACCCAGTCAACAGGATGGGAAACTAATGCTCTATTGATAGGGAGCAGCTGAATCTCTGGCAGGAGCATTCAATGACCAGTTCCAGGTACAACACAAAGGTAGTTACCTCTGTTAACCCCTTCATGACCGTGGGATTTTTCGTTTTTCCATTTTCGTTTTTCACTCCCCTCCTTCCCAGAGCCATAACTTTTTTATTTTTCCGTCAATTTGGCCATGTGAGGGCTTATTTTTTGCGGGACGAGTTGTACTTTTGAATGACATCATTGGTTTTACCATGGCATGTACTAGAAAACGGGAAAAAAATTCCAAGTGCGGTGAAATTGCAAAAAAAGTGCAATCCCACACTTGTTTTTTGTTTGTTTTTTTTGCTAGGTTCACTAAATGATAAAACTGACCTGCCATTATGATTCTCCAGGTCAGTACGAGTTCATAGACACCTCATATGTCTAGGTTATGTTTTACCTAAGTGGTGAAAAAAAATTCCAAACTTTGCAAAAAAATAAATAAATAAAATTGCACCATTTTCCGATACCCGTAGCGTCTCCATTTTTTCGTGATCTGGGGTCGGGTGAGGGCTTATTTTTTGCGTGCCGAGCTGGCGTTTTTAATAATAGCATTTCGGTGCAGATACGTTCTTTTGATCGCCCGTTATTGCATTTTAATGCAATGTCGCGGCGACCAAAAAAACGTAATTCTGGCGTTTCAATTTTTTTTCTCGTTACGCCGTTTTGCGATCAGGTTAATGCTTTTTTTTATTGATAGATCGGGCGATTCTGAACGCGGCGATACCAAATATGTGTAGATTTGATATTTTTTTAATTGATTTATTTTGATTGGGGCGAAAGGGGGGTGATTTAAACTTTTATATTTTTTTTATTTTTTTCACATTTTTTTTTACTTTTTTTTTTTTTACTTTTGCCATGCTTCTATAGCCTCCATGGGAGGCTAGAAGCAGGCACAGCCCAATCGGCTCTGCTACATAACAGCGATCATCAGATCGCTGTTATGTAGCTAAAATGCAGGTGTGCTGTGAGCGCCGACCACAGGGGGGCGCTCACAGCCACCGGCGATCAGTAACCATAGAGGTCTCAAGGACCTCTATGGTTACCTTCCTGACTCATCGCCGACCCCCGATCATGTGACGGGGGTCGGCGATGCGCTCATTTCCGGCCGCCCGGCCAGATGCGGTAGTTAAATGCCGCAGTCTGCGTTTGACAGCGGCATTTAACTAGTTAATAGCGGCGGGTGATCGCGATTTCACTCGCCGCTATTGCGCGCACATGTCAGCTGTAAAAAACAGCTGACATGTCGCGACTTTGATGTGCGCTCACCGCCGGAGCGCACATCAAAGCAGGGGACCTGACATCGGACGGTATAGTACGTCCGATGTCGGGAAGGGGTTAAAGTCCAGGATATCCTCTTTAAAGAGTTGAGCTAAGCGTTCACTTGTTTTAGATGATAAAATCCTTATCTATCTGATTCTTATCTCCAACATCATCTATAGGTCAGGAACTTGTTAAAAACGTTTCATGGTGAGCCAGTCCTTGTGAAATCTAAGGGTTTATCCAACTTTATTCTATTATGCATAGTGACCTTTATATGTTTTCTTACTTAGAAATTTAGTTCAAAGAAAGTACAATGAAATAAATCCAGTATGAAATGTAAGCAACAATTTGTAAAGGAAAATGGATAACCATGGCCATGGGACATCTGCAAATATACATCTGATCTATAATGAAACAATTCAGACTTTGATCACACCCTGCTAGGCAAAATTTCTACTTTATCAACATTATATTCTATAAATTATTTGTCCAGATAGTAGGAATGGATGGTGTACTTGATGGAAATGACACCTAAATTGGCTTCAACATTTATGAACATGCAAATTGCCTCTTCAGAGAGGAAGAGGACTTGAACTCTAGTGCCACCTATTGGAAGTAGCAATCCTAAAAGTAAATAGTGAAACTTTGACAAACCTTGCATTATGACTTATAATAAAAGCCAAATCAGAATCTGAATTTGCAGACACAGTGTTTCTGGATGTTGCCTCTCATCATCTGATTTGGCTTGGTGAGAGGCTTAAGACCGGGATCTAATGGGTAATGTTTCTTCTTGTGGAGAATGACAAGCCAGGTCTGGCATGTCAGAGGGAGGGGAATAATACTCCATGAATACGCCTCTAGTAAATTAAATATGCTAATTGCCTCTTCAAAGAGTTATGGTACCGTCACATTTAGCGACGCTGCAGCGATGTAGACAACGATGCCGATCGCTGCAGCGTCGCTGTGTGGTCGCTGGAGAGCTGTCACACAGACAGCTCTCCAGCGACCAACGATGCCGAAGTCCCCGGGTAACCAGGGTAAACATCGGGTTATTAAGCGCAGGGCCGCGCTTAGTAACCCGATGTTTACCCTGGTTACCAGTGTAAATGTAAAAAAACAAACACTACATACTTACATTCCGATGTCTGTTGCGTCCCCCGGCGTTCTGCTTCCCTGCACTGTAAGCGCCGGCCCTAAAGCAGAGCGGTGACATCACCGCTGTGCCCTGCTTTACAGCCGGCTGGCGCTGACACAGTGCAGGGAAGCAGAACGCCGGGGGACGCGACAGACTTCGGAATGTAAGTATGTAGTGTTTGTTTTTTTTTACATTTACACTGGTAACCAGGGTAAATATCGGGTTACTAAGCGCGGCCCTGCGCTTAGTAACCCGATGTTTACCCTTGTTACCAGTGAAGACATCGCTGAATCCGAGTCACACACGCTGATGCAGCGATGTCAGCGGGTGATCCAGTGACAAAATAAGGTGCTGGCCTTCTAGCTCCGACCAACGATGTCACAGCAGGATCCTGATCGCTGCTGCATGTCAAACACAACAATATCGCTATTCAGGATGCTGCAACGTCACGGATCGCTAGCGATATCGTTGTTAAGTTGTTCAGTGTGAAGGTACCTTAAGAGGACTTAAACTCTAGTGTCAACTATTGGAAGTAGCAATACTAAATGTTTATGTCAACCATTTGATGAACCTTGCAATATGACTTAGTATAAAATTAAAGCCAGAATCTCAATTTACAGATATGGTGTTTCAGAATGTTGCCTCTCGACAATACAAAATATGAGATCTAATTTGGCTATGTGAGAGGCTTAAGACTGGGACCTAAGTGGTAATGTATCTCCTTGTGGAGAGTGACAAGCCAGCCTGGTAAGGCTAGTCAAAAGGTCGATATTGACTTTTAGGATTGCTACTTCCAATAAGTGGTACTAGAGTTCTAGTCTTCTTCCTCTCTGAAGAAGCAATATGCATATTTAATTTCCCAGAGGTGCATTCATGGCATATATTATTATTATTTATTTATATAGCACCATTGATTCCATGGTGCTGTACATGAGAAGGGGTTACATAGAAATTACAGATATCACTTACATTAAGCAAACTAACAATTACAGACTGATACAGAGGGGCGAGGACCCTGCCCTTGCAGGCTTACATTCTACAGGATGATGGGGAAGGAGACAATAGATTGAGGGTTGCAGGAGCTCCAGTGTTGGTGAGGCGGTAGCGGTGAGGAGGCAGCGGGGTCAGTGAAGGCTGTTGGTTTTCTTAAAGAGGTGGGTTTTTAGGTTCTGTCTGAAGGGTCCGAATGTGGTTGATAGTCAGACGTGTTGGGGCAAAGAATTCCAGAGGATGGGGGATATTCGGGAGAAGTCTTGGAGGCGGTTGGGTGAGGAGCGAATAAGTGTGGAAGAGAGAACAAGGTCTTGGGAGAACCGGAGATTACGTGAGGGAAGATATCAGGAGATTAGTTCAGAGATATATGGAGGAGACAGGTTATGGATGGCTTTGTAGGTCAGTATTAGTAATTTGAACTGGATAAGCTGAGGGAATGGGAGCCAGTGAAGAGATTTGAAGAGGGGGGAAGCGGAGGAGTAGCGAGAAGAGAGATGAATTAGTCGGGCAGCAGAGTTAAGGATGGGCTGGAGAGGTGCAAGGATATTAGCAGGGAGGCCACAGAAAAGGATGTTGCAGTAGTCGAGGTGGGAGATGATGAGGGCATGCACAAGCATTTTAGTAGATTGAGGGTTGAGGCAGCAGACTTCCGGTAAGGGGAAAAGCGTGATGTCGTTAATTGCAATAGATAGGTTAGGTAAGGAAGATCTATGAGATGGAGGAAAGGTGATGAGTTCAGATTTGTCCTCATTGAGTTTAAGGAAGAAGGAGGATGTGGCTGATAGACACTCCGGGATTCTGGACAGCAGGGAGGTGACATCTGGGCCAGAAAGGTAGATCTGAGTGTCATCAGCATAAAGGTGGTACTGGAACCATGAGACTTTATGAGGTGTCCCAGGCCACGTGTATAGATTGAGAAGAGTAGGGGTCCTAGAAAAGAGCCTTGGGGGACTCCAACAGAGAGAGGGTGGGATGAGGAGGTAGTGTGGGAGTGGGAGACGCTGAATGTGCAGTTTGAAAGTTATGAGAAGATCCAGGATAGAGCAAAGTCTTTGATGCCAAATGAAGAGAGGCTCTGAAGTAGGAGGCAGGGGTCAACTGTGTTGAAAGCAGAGGACAGGTCTAGAAGGAGGAGTACAGAGTATTGTCCGTTAGCTTTGGCTGTAAGTAGGTCGTTAATGATTTTGGTCAGGGCTGTCTCAGTTGAGTGATGGGGCGGAAACCAGATTGTAGATTGTCGAATTGCAAGTTAGATGAGAGGTGGGAGGAAAGTTCAGCATGGACGTGCTGCTCCAGCAGTTTGGAAGCGAATGGGAGCAGCGATATTGGGTGATAACTGGATATAGCTGTTGGATCGAGGGTTGGCTTTTTAAGGATAGGCGTGATTGTGGCATATTTGAAAGCAGAAGGGAAGGTGCCAGAAGTTAGTGATAGGTTTAAGAGGTGGGTTAGGGATAGGATAAGTGTGGTGGTGAGGTTGGGGAGGAGGTGGGATGGGATGGGGTCGAGCGCACAAGTGGTGAGGTGCGATTTGGAGAGGAGACAATTAAGCTCCCCTCCAGTGATGTTGGATAGGGAGGTTATGGGGTTTGGGCATTGGATTGGTATACAAAGGGGTTGTGGTGGTTGAACAATGAAGACTTTCCTTGTTTGGTCGATCTTATTTTTAAAGTGTGTGGCAAAGTCCTCAGCAGAGATGAGGGAAGTTGGAGGGAGCAGTGGGGGGCGGAGGAGGGAGTTAAAGGTTTTGAATAACTGTTTGGGGTTGTAGGATAGGGATGATATGAGGGTTGTGACGTAGGCCTGTTTAGCAGAGGTGAGAGCAGATTTAAAAGCGAGTGTTGCCTGTTTGAATGCAGTGAAGTCATCTTGCGAATGTGTTTTCTTCCAACGCCGCTCTGCAACCCTGGACACTTGCCAGAGCTTTTTAGTGGTGCTATTGTGCCAGGGTTGTCTATTGATACGTCGCACTCTGCCATGAATGAGAGGGGCAACCGTGTCAATAGCTGATGTGAGAGTGGCATTGTAGAAAGCAGTGGCAGTGTCTGTGTCGTGGAGTGAGGATATGGATGCCAGTGGTAGGATAGAGTCAGAGAATGTGTGGGTGTCTAGGTGTGCAAGGATTCTGCGGAGGTGCTCATGTTACTGGACATGGGTGACCTGTGAGGAGGACAGGGATGAGAAGGTGAGCAGATGGTGGTTGGATAGGAGAGGGGAGGTGGTGAAGTTAGATAGAGAGCAGAGATGGGTGAAGACCAGGTCTAGTGTATGTCTGTCTGTGTGGGTGGCTATGGAAGATCACTGAGTAGGTCCAAAAGATGAAGTAAGGGACAGAAGTTTGGAGACTGTTGACTGAAGGGTATCAGTAAGGATGTTATAGTCACCCATGATGATGGTGGGAATCTCAACAGAGAGAAAGTGAAGAAGCCAGATGGAGAATTGGTCAATAAAGGCACTGGCCGGGCCCCGAGGTCGGTATATGACAGCCACTTGGAGGTTGGAGGGAGAGTAGGTGAGGAAGTAAGATGGGTTAATAGAAAAGCTAAGTCCAAGTAATAAGAAGTGCTTACTCTGCAGACATACCCAAAAGAGACAGATATACAGTGTGGGGTCCTGACTCCTGTCGTGACTAGCTGCCGTTGAAATAACTGCAGCATCTCTATGCTAAGCTGCGTGATGCTTTGCTGCAGGGATGCACGTTGCAGGATGATAAGCAATAGATGACAGCAAGCAGAGATTGTACCATTAAAAGACTTGTTGCAGGATGATAAGCAATAGATGATAGCAAGCATAGATTGTACCATTAAAAGACTTGTTGCAGGATGATAAGCAATAGATGACAGCAAGCAGAGATTGTACCATTAAAAGACTTGTTGCATGATGTTAAGCAATAGATGACAGGAAGCAGAGATTATACACGTGTGAAGAGAGGAGATGGATGTTTATTCCCGGCCAGCTGAAATAACTGCAGCGTCTCTATGCTTAGCTGAGTGATGCTTTGCTGCAGGGATGCGTGTGCCTGACCCCACACGCGTGCACCCTTTAAGATGCTACTAAATATATGTTTCTTCACTCTGACATGCCAGGACAGGCTTGTCACTCTACCCAAGGAAAAAGGTTACCCCATAGATCCTAAGTTATAAACTTCAGATTGAAACACTTTAATTATTTTCTAAGGAATTCCAGATCCAGGACACATTATTACTGTACCTTTTTTTGGTATTACCCAGTTGACACTGCTAGGAGATAAACTAAGCCAAACTTCACAGATGACATTCTCCCCATGTTTCCAGTGGTCCCCAGGTAGTGAGATAAAGTTCATTATCGCCCATGTCCTACTTGATTTCTTTTTAGAGATTGTCTGGCCCTTGTGTGGTCTTCCAGAAATATTCCAGGTTATATAAACTGTTTCATGAGCCTCATGTACCACACAAGCCAGTTGTAGTAAGCTGTGAGTATTCAGAGGCTGACGAGGAGCAAGAATACGGACCGAGCTGTTTCTGGTAGTGGACATATCTGCAAATGTGGAATATAAAGAACTTCAAATGAGATAAAAAAAATTGTAATCTGTATTTACAGATTTAATATCTTGCTATTACCACATGGCATCTTCATCTAATGTGACTTTTGGACAGGAATAGGACAGTCAATTGGTACCAATGTGGTCAGTGTGACCAGGCATGTAAACGTTACGGTAAGGGGTTTTTCCTGGATTTTACAATTCATGATCTATGAGTAATATTTTTCATCCAGTTCCCAGCACCCCCACCAAAGTGCCAGAGTGGCACAACTTTGTACGTTTTGAAATGTCCATGACTTGTCTGTGGGAGAGATGGTAGTATCATTCTCAGTCATTACATAATCTATTGAGGTCTACCAAGTACAGTACACTGTGAAACCTTCAATCAGTGGATCATGGCTGTGCCAAAAGTTGCACCCCCACTAATCTAATATTGATAACCTACAGTATCATTGATCTAAACTTAAAACTAATGCCCCCATATTGTACTATTTGTATAATGTACAACCTGTAAAGTTCTCTCCATTTCTTACCTCCAACATTCAGATATGTTCCGTTTCCAAAAATGTAATTATCAACAAATATAAATGCACAGAAATAAACCCCCGAGTCATTGGTTTGACCATTAGATATGTATAATTCAGAAATGCCTTTATCATATTTACATGTATACTTCTGTTTGTTATTATAAATAGAGCACGATTTAATAAAAACAGGATGTTTATCAAAGATCCATTTCCTTTGAAGCCAAGAGATCTGACGGCCTTCATCAGAATCTTCACTGGACACACAGGGAATGACTGCGGTGGTATTAACTTCAACTGCTATAACATTCAGTGGCTGATACAGGACCAAGTGACTGGGGATCACTGAAAGACACAAGAGTGAACTCCTTAATAAAAAGTTATAGCATAGTACAAAAATAATAATGAATGACTCACTGGATCACTGGAGAAGAAACCTACACAAATGGACCTGCAGATATGAACAATATAAACCATATGGAGAAAAATATTGTATTCTCTCCACATCCCATTTATATTAGCTCTTCTGACCCACCATTCTCCTTTCATAGACATTAATTTGGCATTGGCCTCTTACAGCTTGCTCTATTCTGGGAAGGATTTCTTCAAGATTTTGGAGGTGTTTGTGGGAATTTTTTAGTTTAATTGACTATGAAAATGCTTTGGATATTTAAAAAAATATTTATTTAATTATTTAATTTCAAAATGTATTTAGTTTGAAATGTGATTAAAGGGAACCTGTCACTTAAAAAATCGACGATGAGCTAAGCCCAACAGCATCATGGGCTTATCTACAGCATCCCCGATGTATCCTGAAATATGAGAAAAAGAGGTTAGATTATACTCACCCAGGGGCGGTCCGGTCCGGGGTCTCCCATCTTCATACAATGACGTCCTCTTCTGGTCTTCAGGCTGCGGCTCTGGCGCAGGCGTACTTTGTCTGCCCTGTTGAGGGCAGAGCAAAGTACTGCAGTGCGCAGGCGTGGGCCTCTCTGACCTTTCCCGGTGCCTGCACACTGCAGTACTTTGCTCTGTCCTCAACAAGGCAGACAAAGTACGCCTGCGCCGGAGCCGCAGTGTGAAGACAAGAAGCGGACATCATCGTAATAAGATGGGAGGCCCCAGACCAAGACGCCCATCGGACCGGGACCACCCCAGGGTGAGTATAATCTAGCATCTTTTTCTTATCTTTCAGGATACATCGGGGGCTTATCTACAGCATTACAGAATGCTGTAGATAAGCCCCTGATGCTGGTGGGCTTAGCTCATCATCGATTTTGGGGGTGACAGGTTCCCTTTAATTAAAAACTTTTAGAATATGGCAATAAAATTATATTTTTTAGATATTCACGTTGAAAAAATTGCATATATTTTATTTTGCTGCTCGATAATTGTACAGTGATATCAGTTTTTAGATACTTTTTTCCATGTTTCCATGAAATAATATCTTTTATTATCCAGTTTGTATTTTAATTGCACCCCAAGCAAGGTACCCTACAGCACAAAAGTATTCAATAGCAACTCACAAGTGCTCAAACTTGCAGTAGGAGCTGAAGTGGGTGTATTATGTAAAGCCTATTACCTAAAAAAAATTTGTAAAATTTTCATTTATTAATAGTAAAATAGGAAAAGAAAAAAAAGAAATACATTTTCCCAATTAAGGCTAGTTTCACACTAGCGTTTTGCCAAGCGGCGGAGGGCTGCGGACTTCCTCCGTGAAACCCTGCCCACGGCCGCACCTCCACTGCTCATCTCCGCCTACGTCAACATGCGGCCTGCATACCTATCTTTAACATTAGGTAGGAAGGTCGTGCGGATGTATACGGATGCTTCCGCATGCGTCGTTTTGACGATGCAAAGAAAAAAAAAATTCCAACCAGCTGCGTTCGAACATTGTCAAAACAACGCATGCGGATGCATCCGCATACATCCGCATGACCTGTGTACCTAATGTTAAAGATAGGTATGCAGGCCGCATGAAGACGTAGGCGGAGCTGAGCGGCCGTGGACGGGGCTTCACGGAGGAAGTCTGCAGCCCTCCGCAGCTCGGCAAAACACTAGTGTGAAACTAGCCTAACATTACTTTATTATACAAAAAAGGTATATGGAAGGAAAGTAAATATATCATCAACTTGAGCTATATAATTATGGTAACTTATTTTTTTTATAAAAGCAGACATGAAAAAGAAAAATGGCAGAATTTCTGTTTTCTGTTCATACCATTTAAAAAATAAAGTGTTTTATAAAGTCCTATGTAAGCCAAAATGGTCACAATAAAAAGTAAACTTTTCCCACAAAAATCTCCATCTGAGGAAATATTCAAAAGTTCAAAGAAAATGGTGACAAAAACCATATTTATTATGATTTCACAGAAGTAGAAAAACTTAAAAACTATTAATTTCATTTTGCCGTATTTGTACTGGCTTGCATAAATTAATGTGTCATTTACGAGAAGGTGACTGCTAAAGCAACCCAAACCCTAAACACAAAATCCTCCAAAAATACCGAATTGCTCTTTTTTACTTTATTACACCATCGTTACTCTTAAAAAAACATTAAATTATATATACTCTAGAGTGACTTAGAAAAATAAAACTCTGCTACCAAAAACAAGCAATAATGACCTAAAAGAATAATACATTTTGGAAAATGATGATAACAATAAGAAATATAGAAAAGTGTATGGTTCTTAAGAAGCAAAATAACTCAATACATATGATGCTTTTCTTTTCATACAATTATAATTCTGACCCAGGTAGCTAGTCATTCAGCATACTGTCACTGACAAGGTATAAAATACAGCACAAACATCATAATCATATGTAAATACTCATTATTGGTAGAAAGAAACATATTAATTTGATATAAAAACGCAAATATAATGTTCTTACCTTGTATAAATAGAAGAATATAGATTACGGTCATATCTGCTACTCAGCACAGGGGTACTGTACACACTGGATATTACTGTACATTGTATAAGTATATGCTCCCCATTTATGTCCATTTATAGAAATGTTGATAACTCTGACTCCTCCTGTCCCACCAAGAAAGGTACTGGCAAATACATGCTTATCTCTTCTCAGGCACCTCCAATGCAATGCATATTTTTCAAACTTTAAAAATGAATTAAAGGATTCATCATTTTTAAGCAAAAACATATAGTTTTTTGTTAAATGGTGCACCACGAGGGACAGATCTAAAAATTATTTAAAGAAATATGGGCACAACTAATATATTCTTGGCAAATCCCCTACGGTGGTTTTGCAAAAACATAACATAAAGAGAAATATCTTACAAAATTATGGATTTAATATGATTTGAAAAGTTAAAAGTTTGAAATGCCAGGATTAAAATAGCTGTTTCGATACCTGGAACCTTCACCAATCTACTGTTTTCAGCTCCGACACAATAAACAGAATCTGAACGACATGGCTCCATTTCCTAGGTTGTGATTGTTGCCGAGAACTGCAGTTTAGTTCCTATTTAATTGATGCTTTTGGGAGATCCCTCAAAATGATGCTGATGACACATCCAAAAGCTACATTATCAATACCATAAAGCCAGAAAACCCTTTTAAGGCTAGCTTCAATTGTCCATAATGTTGCTTCTTTCAAGGTCTGTATTACAACCTCGAGAACATGATCTACGATTCTACTGTATTTAACTTTCGGTCGCGAAGCCTTCTATGGTACACTAAGTTTTGTAGAATTATTTGGTGATGTATATCTACTTTTAGTCCAGTAGAGTTGTATGGTCATTTAAGTTCAATTCAGTAGGTTTCTATGGTGGGCTAGCTTCAGTGGGGATCTATAGTGATTTAATTTTGGTTCAATGGGGTCCTCTGGTGATTTAAGATCAGCTCAGTAGAGTTCTATCACGATCTAGGCTGAATTTAGTTGATTTTTATGGTAGTCCAGTGTTAATTCAGTAGAGTTCTATGGTTGTCTTCTAAGTTCAATTTAGTAGCATTATAATGTGGTCAAAGTTCAGTTCAGCAGAGTTTTATGCTGCTCTCAGTTCAGATAAGTAGAGTTGTATGGTGGTTTAACATCAGGTCAGTAGAGTTCCATAGTGGTCTAAGGTCATTTCAGTAGAGTTCTGTGGTGATTTAAGGTCAGTTCAGTAAAGTTCCATGATGCCCTAAGGTCATTTCAATAGCATTCTATGATGATAACGGTCACTTCAGATGAGTGCTATAATGATCTAAGGTCTGTTCAGTAGAGTTCTATGGTGGTCCAAGATCAGTTTACTAGCAGTCTATGGTAATCTAAGGTCAGATAATTAGAGACCTATGGAAGACAAAGTTAAGTTCAGTAGAGTTCTATGGTGAGCTGAGTTCAGTTAGGCTACTTTCATACTAGCGTCGTATGACGCACGACGCAAAGCGTCGTGCCGACGTACCGACGCATGCTGTGAAAAAAAAGCACAACGGGGAAGCGGATGCAGTTTTACAATGCATCCGCTGCCCCATTGTAATGTCCAAGGAGGAGGGGGACATGACGCACAAAAAAACGTTACATGTAACGCTTTTTTGTGCTGACGGTCCGCCAAAACACAACGCATCCGTCGCACGACGGATGCAAAGTGTGGCTATCCGTCGCAATGCATCTGTCATGTCAGACGCTGTTCAGACCAGGTCGTCCGACAGACAGCGGTAATTCCGCTTTTGACCACTATTTACTCATTGGCGTCTGCTAGATTTTGTCTAGCTGTTCCGGGGTTAATTTACCTGATCCTCGGATTGGAAGCTGGGCCATTTCCATGGCCTTTAAATAGTTCTCCTGATCATTGGGCGTCACCAATTATAGCTTCTGTCTTGCGTTGTTATCTCGGTCTGGAGTGGAGAGCTGGTGGGTGGAGATTCGTTGCTGGTGGTGTATATTCCTTTGTCTTATTTACTCCTTCCTATATTTGTGTTTATTTTGCCCTGCACATTTATAGTGTATTCCTGAGTGTCTGTGGCGTGGTGTATATTTTCCTTTATCCTAGTCTGTGCTAACTGTGGGTATTTAAGTATTACCTCTTCACTGGGTGGTGGGTGGAGGTTTCAGCCTAGGGCTGAGCTCAGGAGTTAGGGTGAGGTTCGAGGCCTGAACATGCACACCATCAGTGTAAACTTCAAGTAGAGGGTCAGTCAGGATTTCCCTAGTCTTAGGGAAATTGCAGGGGCCCGGGTTATTAGCTCTCCCTCATCTGGTCTCTCCCTGACATTATAATTGGCCCAACAACAACAAAGAAAAAAAAAAAGGGGGTTTGTTTGTTTTTTTTGTTTTGTCATGGATCCCATGACTTCCATAACTAGCCAGTTGGAGGCGCTGTCCCTACAGGTCACAGAGTTGAGGGGGGCAGTGAAGCAACAGGGACTAGCAGTGTCCAATGTGCAAGCTGGAGCGACAGGAAGAGTTACTGAGCCTAAATTTCCGTTGCCTGAAAAATTTGCTGGGGAACGCAGTAAGTTTGTTTCTTTTCATGAAGCTTGCAAACTATATTTCCGTGTGCGCCCAATATCTTCGGGTAATGAGGCTCAGCGTGTGGGCCTGGTGTTGTCATTGTTAAGTGGGGATCCCCAAGCATGGGCGTTTTCTTTGCCATCTGATTCTGCTGCATTTGTCTCTGTGGAGAGTTTTTTTTCTTCTCTTGGGAAAATCTACGATGAACCTGACAGAATGGCTCTGGCAGAATCTAAGATACGCTCTATTCGCCAGGGGGAGCGAGTTGCAGAGGATTACTGTTCTGAATTTCGTCGCTGGGCGATCGATACCCAATGGAATGATGCAGCATTGCGGAGTCAGTTTATACATGGGATTTCTGGAAGGGTTAAAAAAGCCCTTCTGATGTACGAGACTCCTACTTCTTTAGATTCCGCTATGAGTCTGGTTGTCCGCATTGATCGCCGTTTGCGTCAGGGGGAGCATGAGACACCGCCTATGGGAGAGGGTTTAGGTTCATGTGAGGTTGCTGCAGGTGAGCCCACGGAGCCTTTGCAAATCGCAGGGGTGTCACATGTCAAGCATCGAGCCCCTGAGCTCAGGAAGCAGGGAGCCTGTTTTTACTGTGGTAAAACTGGTCATTTTATTAACATCTGTCCTCTGCTGCCTAAGAAAAACGTAACGGCGGAAAACTTCTGAGCTCAGAGGGTGTGGAGGAGACCAGTCTGAGCTTATGTATATCCTCCATGGTGGTTTCTCAGTGCATGCTCCCTGCTAAGGTTTTTGTTGCTGGCAGTGAGCTGCCAATTACTGTTTTTGTGGATAGTGGTTCAGCCACAAATCTCATTGATGAGGGGTTTGCGCGCACAGCAGGTTTTAGGATTGAAAAACTGTCTCATCCTATCGGCGTGGTCACCATCAATGCTGCTCCTCTCTCTCAGGGGGAGATTACTGAATTTGTGGCTGAGGTGAAACTCCACATTGGAGTTCTACATTCTGAGCGGGTTACATGTAAGGTGCTCAGGAATCTTCCTGCTCAGGTGGTTTTGGGTTTTCCTTGGTTGTCTATGCACAACCCGGTAATTGACTGGAAAACTCAGGACATAATTCGGTGGAGCGAGTTCTGCCAGGAGAATTGCCTGGCCACATGTGTGGCTGCGGTGACTTCAAGCGTTCTGGAGTCACTTCAGGATTTTGTGGATGTGTTCTCTGAGAAGGGTTGTTCAGAGTTGCCGCCACATCGTCCTTATGACAGTTCTATCAGGTTTAAACCAGGGGCCAAATTACCTAAAGCAAGGATGTTTAACATCTCCGGTCCGGAGAGACAAGCGTTAAAAGATTACATTGCTGAAAGCTTGAGCAAAGGGCACATCAGGCCGTCATCCTCGCCGGTGGCAGCAGGGTTCTTCTTTGTGAAGAAGAAAGATGGCAGATTACGCCCGTGTTTGGATTTCAGGGAGTTGAACCAGATTACGGTTCGTGATCCATACCCTATGCCTCTGATACCAGATTTGTTCAACCAGGTGGCAGGTGCTAAGTAGTTCACCAAGCTTGACCTCAGGGGGGCGTACAACCTCATAAGAGTCCGTCAAGGTGATGAGTGGAAGACGGCTTTTAATACCCCTGAGGGTCATTTTGAAAATTTGGTGATGCCGTTTGGGTTGACTAACGCACCTGCAGTGTTCCAACATTTCATCAATGATGTGTTCTCGCATGTTTTGGAGAAATTCGTTATCGTGTACCTAGATGACATTCTCATATATTCTTGCGACCGTGAGGCTCATTTAGATCATGTCAGGCAGGTGTTACAGCTTCTCAGAGAGAATAAGCTGTATGCTAAACTTGAGAAATGTGTATTTTCTGTTCAAGAGTTGCCTTTCTTGGGTTATATTGTGTCTGCTTCTGGTTTTAAAATGGACGCCGCTAAGTTGCAGGCGGTGCTGCATTGGGAACGTCCTGATAACCTGAAAGCACTTCAGCGGTTCCTTGGGTTTTCTAACTACTATAGGAATTTTATCAAGGATTTTTCCATCATTGCTAAATCGCTAACTGACATGACTAAAAAGGGTACCAATTTCTCTGTTTGGCCTGAAGCTGCTGTGCGAAAATTGGAATATCTTAAGAACAGTTTTGTTTCAGCCCCCATTCTTGTGCAGCCAGACGTATCTAAACCATTTGTTGTGGAAGTCGATGCGTCTGAGGTTGGTGTGGGGGCGGTACTATCTCAAGGCTCATCTTTGAGTGGTTTACGTCCGTGCGCCTATTTCTCCAAGAAACTGTCGTCTGCCGAACGTAACTACGATATCGGAGTTGTTGGCAATTAAGTTGGCCTTTGAGGAATGGTGACACTTCCTGGAGGGGACGGTCCATCAGGTAACTGTTATTACCGATCATAAGAATCTGCTGTATTTGGAGTCAGCCAAGCGTCTGTCCCCCAGGCTCGCTGGGCATTGTTTTTCACGCGGTTCAATTTTGTGGTCACTTACAGACCGGGGTCTAAAAACATTAAGGCGGATGCTCTGTCCAGGTGTTTTCCGGGGGGAGAACCTCGGGAGGATCAAGTACCCATCCTCCAAAAGGGTGTTGTGGTTTCGGCTCTCACTACTGAGGTTGAGGCTGAGATTGCCGAGGCTCAGGAGGAGGTACCATCTGAGCTTCCCATCAAAAAATCTTTTGTTCCGCTTCATCTCCACCTAAAGGTTTTGGCAGAGCATCATGATGCCGTCCTGGCTGGTCACCCAGGGCTTAGAGGTACCTTGGAGTTGGTGTCACGTCGGTTTTGGTGGCCCAAGATCCGACAGGACGTGGTCTCATACGTGTCAGCTTGTACCACGTGTGCTAGGGCTAAGACGCCCCGCTCCCTTCCTGTTGGCACACTACTTCCTCTTGAGGTACCTAGTAAGCCATGGACGGAAATCTCCATGGATTTCATCACTGATTTGCCCTCATCAGCTGGAAACATGGTCATCTTGGTGATTGTTGATCGTTTTTCTAAAATGTCGCACTTTGTGTCTTTGCCTGCGTTGCCTAACGCTAAGACTCTGGCTCAGGTATTTGTGCAGGAGGTGGTCAGACTTCATGGGGTTCCATCTGACATCGTGTCTGATAGGGGGTCTCAGTTTGTGGCAAAATTTTGGAGAGCGTTTTGCTCTCGGCTGGGAATCAAGTTATCTCATTCTTCGGCGTTTCATCCTCAGTCAAATGGTAAGACTGAGCGTATGAACCAAAATTTGGAACAGTACTTACGCTGCTTTGTCTCTGATAACCAGGAGGAGTGGTCTACCTTTCTTCCTTTGGCTGAGTTTGCCATCAATAATCACCGCCAGGAGTCATCTGGGGAGACTCCGTTTTTTTGTGTTTACGGGCTACATCCTCAATTTTGTACCTTGAGTCAGAGGGGCTCTTCCGGCGTTCCGGAGGAGGACCAGTTAGGAACACAATTGTCATCAGTCTGGAGGAGAGTTAAACAGCGCCTGTTGAGTGTGGCTGCTAGGTACAAACATGTGGCTGACAGTAGGAGTGTGCCAGGTCCGGACCTGAGTGTGGATGACTGGGTGTGGCTATCCACAAAAAACATAAGACTCAAGATACCGTCCCTTAAATTGGGTCCACGGTTTATTGGTCCATTTAGGGTCACCGCCGTCATAAACCCAGTTGCGTACCGATTGGAGCTCCCTATGGCGTATAAGATACACGTGTTCCACAGGTCTCTTCTAAAGAAGGTTGTGGGTTCTGTAGACGTGGCGCCTATGCCACCTCCAGTCTTGGTGGATGGTAATTTGGAGTTTGAAGTCTCCAAGGTGGTTGACTCTCGTGTAGTGCGTCGCACTTTACAGTACTTGGTACACTGGCGTGGTTATGGGCCTGAGGAGAGGTCCTGGGTACCAGCCTGATGTTCATGCTGACCGGCTGGTCAGGTTGTTTCACCGCCGTCATCCGGAAAAGCCGGGTCCTATAAGCTGTGAGGGTCCTGGGGTCCCTCGTAGAAGGCGTGGTACTGTCATGTCGGACGCTGTTCAGACCAGGTCGTCCGACAGACAGGGGTAATTCCGCATTTGACCACTATTTACTCATTGGCGTCTGCTAGATTTTGTCTAGCTGTTCCGGGGTTAATTTACCTGATCCTCGGATTGGAAGCTGGGCCATTTCCATGGCCTTTAAATAGTTCTCCTGATCATTGTGCGTCGCCGATTATAGCTTCTGTCTTGCGTTGTTATCTCGGTCTGGAGTGGAGAGCTTGTGGTTGGAGATTCGTTGCTGGTGGTGTATATTCCTTCGTCTTATTTACTCCTTCCTATATTTGTGTTTATTTTGCCCTGCACATTTATAGTGTATTCCTGAGTGTCTGCGGCGTGGTGTATATTTTCCTTTATCCTTGTCTGTGCTAACTGTGGGTATTTAAGTATTACCTCTTCACTGGGTGGTGGGTGGAGATTTCAGCCTAGGGCTGACCTCAGGAGTTAGGGTGAGGTTCGAGGCCTGAACATGCACACCATCAGTGTAAACTTAAGGTAGAGGGTCAGTCAGGATTTCCCTAGTCTTAGGGAAATTGCAGGGCCCGGGTTATTAGCTCTCGCTCACCTAGTCTCTCCCTGACAGCATCGCTAATGCAAGCCTATGGAGAAAAAACGCATCCTGCGGGCAACTTTGCAGGATGCGTTTTTTCTCCAAAACGACGCATTGTGACGTGCGTCGTACGACGCTAGTGTGAAAGCACCCTTAAGCTGAGTTATATTGTGGTCTAAGGTCAGTTCAGTTGAGTTCTATAGCGGCCCAAGTTCAATTCAGTGACATTCTAAGGTGGTCCAAGATCAGTTCACTAGAGTTCTATGGTAATCTAATGTCAGTACAGTAGAGATCTATGGCAGACAAAGTTAAGCTCAGTAGAGTTATACGGTTATCTAAGTTCAGTTATGCTGAGTTGTATTGTGCATACATAAAGGCAAAAGAGAGCTTTAACCCCTTTCTGACCTCGGACGGGATAGTACATCCGAGGTCAGAAGCCCCGCTTTGATGCGGGCTCCGGCCGTGACCCCGCATCAAAGCTGGGACATGTCAGCTGTTTTGAACAGCTGACATGTGCCCGTAATAGGCACAGGCAGAATCGCAATCCGCCCGTGCCTATTAACTAGTTAAATGCCGCTGTCAAACGCAGACAGCGGCATTTAACCGGCGCTTCCGGCCGGGCGGCCGGAAATGAGCGCATCGCCAACCCCCGTCACATGATCGGAGGTCGGCGATGCTTCTACATTGTAACCATAGAGGTCCTTGAGACCTCTATGATTACTGATCTCCGGCAGCTGTGAGGGCCACCCTGTGGTCGGCGCTCACAGCACACCTGGATTTCTGCTACATAGCAGCGAACATCAGATCGCTGCTATGTAGCAGTGCCGATCGCGTTGTGCCTGCTTCTAGCCTCCCATGGAGGCTATTGAAGCATGGCAAAAGTGAAGAAAAAAAAGTTTAAAAAAATGTGAAAAAAATAAAAAAAATAAAAGTTTGAATCACCCCCCTTTCGCCCCAATCAAAATAAATCAATAAAAAAAAAAATCAAACCTACACATATTTGGTATCGCTGCATTCAGAATCGCCCGATCTATCAATAAAAAAAAGCATTAACCTGATCGCTAAACGGCGTAGCAAGAAAAAAATTTGAAATGCCAGAATTACCTTTTTTTTGGTCGCCGCGACATTGCATTAAAATGCAATAACGGGCGATCAAAAGAACGTATCTGCACTGAGATGGTATCATTAAAAACACCAGCTCGGCACACAAAAAGTAAGCCCTCAACCGACCCCAGATCATGAAAAATGGTGACACTACAAGTATCGGAAAATGGCGCAATTTTTTTTTTTTTAGCAAAGTTTGGAATTTTTTTTCACCACTTACATAAAAAATAACCTAGTCATGTTAGGTGTCTATGAACTCATACTGACCTGGAGAATCATAATGGCAGGTCAGTTTTAGCATTTAGTGAACCTAGCAAAAAAGCCAAACAAAAAGCAAGTGTGGGATGGCACTTTTTTTGCAATTGCACCGCACTTGGATTTTTTTCCCCGTTTTCTAGTACACGACATGGTAAAACCAATGATGTCGTTCAAAAGTACAACTCGTCCTGCAAAAAATAAGCCCTCACATGGCCAAATTGATGGAAAAATAAATTAGTTATGGCTCTGGGAAGGAGGGGAGTGAAAAACGAACACGGAAAAACTGAAAATCCCAAGGTCATGAAGGGGTTAAATATCCTATTGTTTGGTATGGATAAATCCTGATAATAATAGTCCAAACTTTTACATCCTGAAAATACAAAATATCTTTATTAATCAAAAAAGTTTGACACACAAACAGTTGGTACTGTACATATCAAATTCATACCATAGTGCTAAGTAAAACAGGCAGGCAGCAATGTAGCTATAGAGCAAAGGAAAGCATCATATGCGGCCACATGGTGAAACCAGAGGGCAATCAAACATTAAAGTGCATAGTGCATGAAAAAAAGATATACACGCGCTCAGGTAAAAACACCACAGGTCGCATGATAGGCTAGAGGACCATAAGAATTATTATTTAAATAGTATCTGTGAGCCAGTATGGCTATCATTCAAAAATAACCATCAGCCATAAAGATAATGACCAGTAGTGGCCAAATAAAGTGCCATAAAGGCTAATACAATTCAAAAAGTCACAGTCCCTTACCCATTTGGATGCCAAACCACTTGCACAGTGCCCCGACACGCGTTTTGCTTGTTGCTTCCTCGAGGGGGGGGGGGGGGGGCAGTGTATATGTGTCTCAAATGCTGCTTTATATATCCCATGGCGAATATTAATACCCAATGGCAGCAGTGGATGGGAAAAACCTCCGACTGTGTTCATCGTGTGCATGGAGGCGGGACCTCTGCCACTACCACGTCACATCCAGCATCACAGGAGCAGTGCATATAGGGAACAAGTGTCCCGTCTGACATCAGTGGAACGCACCGTTCCATACAGATGCCTTCTGACATGCAGGCTGAAAGGAAACCCACATGCATCACTCACGGTAGGTTAGAGGTGACCCATCCACAAATATATGCAAAAAAGACGTGGCCATATTTATTGTGGGCAACACATAGGGCAAATACATAAAAATACATATAAATAGCATGCCTTTGCATAAAATAACTGATTCTAATTGAAGAACTATGGGCACTCTCAGTACTGGTGACAAAAATTGCAGTGGTTTTATGGGCTTAGTCAGATTTAATCCACATTGGATTAGATCAGGTACATGAGACAATTATATGACTTACTGTGTACCATGGTGATTCTGTAGTCCAAAAATTCTACAAGTCAGAGATAATGAGTAACAGAGAACCCTATTTTAGACATAACTTCTGGATTTCTTCCAGTTTGCAAAATAGGAGCCTAATCCACACACAACAAAATGGCAGGAGTTTCCTTCTCTCAAAAGTTCATGAATTGTTAACGAAAGGTCATTCCAAAAAATGTCCAAAAAGGTTATGTTGGAGATCTGTGTGACTTATAAAGTGCAGAGAGTGTGTAAAATAGTAGTATATTAAAGTGGAAAGGGGAAACCATGCACATGACAGCAGATTATTTAGAAATTGTAATGAGAGACAGACAACACATCTACATCCACGCCCAGCTCCAACAACTGAGCATATTTCAATGAAGTGGACCTGGCTAATGGTATAGGAAAAAGATTGTAATGTACAAGAAATAAAATACCTTGTCTCTTTATGATGTGAATTATCCCTTTATATCTTCCTTTGAATGTTCTGATGTCTTCCTATTCCCATATGTGACCAATACTTGGAATATTTCCTACTCATCTGTCCAATTTCCATGGCCATCACATGCTTCAGCTACCCTAAGCTAGCCAAAATTAAGAAAAAAAAGAACCCATTCCACTCCATAGTTGACCTGAGAAAATCTATTGAAATCGTCAGTTTAATTCGTTTTTCATGTCTTGTCTAATGATTAGCTGTCCAATAACCTGGAAAAATGTAAAACTTTAATGACTTATACATTTTATTTTTTATTTTTACATATTCATTAAAAATTTATTTTGGTCATTTTAGAATTCTTGTTTGCTTTTTTCCTGCTTTTGTTTGTCCCGCCCATGAGGAGCAAAAATACTTTACATGGTAATAATATAGGTTGCCATTAGAAAAACAGAAATGTATTTATTTAGAGAGAGGTTTCAGAAAATGATCACTTCCAAAGTAGCTACAAAAGCAGGGTGTTAGGAATCAAAAAGTAAGCAGATGTTCTATTCAACTTCCCATTGAGTTCCAAATTTAATAATTCAGGATATATCTAAGGGTACAGCATTGTGACTGCTGAATAGTTTTTCCTTGGAGATACATTGAAAGTGTTTTGATAACTGGTAGATGACTACTTATTCTTGGAATCACGAGCTTCCTGAGCTGTTTTTTTCTCAGCACTTCGCCATTGCATTTGCAAATTGATCAACCTTCCACCAGAAACAAAAGAAAGGTCAACCACATTCTATAGATTGGTAAGGGGGTCCAATAATGACGCATCCTACAGATGTAAAATTAAACATGTGAAAAGCCCTTTAATAGCCCCATGAAAAACATGATTTTGTGGCAGCAACCTGATTTTAGTTTTATTTCTCTTCCTATTTGAAAAACTCAAACTTGCAAAACATACGAATGCCAGCACTATAAATAAGTAATTAACGTTTTCTATATTTAATATCAACTTTACTGTTCTGTGGTTAACACCTCATCAGTTCCTCCCAATCATATGTAAACAGGATGTTATGTAACTGTCCATTGTTTCCATAGTCCCAGCAACGGTCAGGTATGAAACTTGCAGACTGATTTCATGAACATTATATTTTACTCTTAGATGCCATTGCATAGAGGAAATTGCAAGGATGCTGGATGATGTTTCCCCATGTACCCTATGCTGGTAAAGAGACAGAATTATTAGATAAAATTTGTCTAACTGCATTTTCTGTTTTATAAACCAGACTCTTGTTAAGTTGCAGCAATTTAGTATTGAATCTGCTGAAATTCCGTATGGCAGTTCTAATAGAATTTGGCCAGGAAAACTGCATCTAATTTATTTGCTTACAAAAAACCTAAAACCTACAAGAAACATAATAAGCAAAAACCCTGCTGTAACTAAATAAGCTAAAAGCAAAAATGCATCTAAATAACACAGGGCTCTTAGTAATATTTATTTTTGATCAAAACTAGCATAAAAGCCATTCCACCATTGACAAGGTGACCCTGATCGGGACGTTCCTACACTGTCTAATATTAAAAACCTTACTATGTGTCAGAGTTGACCTCAGTGTGTTCTTTTTTATTTAAAGGGAATCTGTCACCAGTTTTTTGGGCTACCAGGTACAAATACCATTCAATTCAGTGCCCCTTATGCGTTACACAAGTACTTCTGATACCCCCTGACTCCCCACGTATGATCCATAAATACCTTTTTTATTCCTCCCGCGCTGTATGTTAATATGGTCGGTCGCTTGGGCGGGGCTTAGTGTCCTTTTCTCCTCCCCTCCTCGCTTGCTTCTACGCATTCCTTGCGGTGAATTTTGGCGATTGCGTAGTTTTCGTGCAAGCGCATTCCAAAGGCATTTCACACATGCGCAGTATGCTTTGCCCAACAGTGGGCAAAGCAGAAAAGCTGTATTGTCCATGTGCCGGCATATACGATTGCTTTCTATGTACCGGAATTTTGCTTCCATTTCTGTGTTCCGGGCCATAGAAAGCAATCGCGTATGCCGGCACATGCGCAATACAGCTTTTCTGCTTTGCCCACAGTTGGGCAAAGCATACTGCGCATGCGCAAGATGCCTTTGGAATGCGCATGCATGAAAACTACGCAATCGCCGAAATTCACCGGAAGGAATGGGTAGAAGCAAGTGGAGATATGGACACTAAGCCCGACCATTGGACCGAACCGACCATATTAACATACAGCGCAGGAGGAATAAAAAAGCTATTTATGCATCATACGTGGGGAGTTACAGGGTATCAGAAGTACTTGTGTAATGCATAGGGGGCACTGAATTGAATGGTATTTTTATCTGGTAGCCAAAAAAACTGGTGACAGATTCCCTTTAAGTGGTGAAAAAAATCCAAAGTTTGTTAAAAACAAAAATTGCATCATTTTACGAGACCTGTAGCATCTCCAATTTTTGTGATCTCGGGTTCAGTGAGGACTTATTTTTTGCGTGCTGAGCTGATGTTTTTATTGATACCATTTTGATGCAGATACAATCTTTTGACCGCCCATTATTGCATTTTAGTGCTGTGTTGTGGCAACCAAAAAAACGTAATTCTGTCATTTTGACTTTTTTTCTCACTACGTCGTTTAGCGATCAGATTAATCTTTTTTTATTGATAGATTGGGCCATTCTGAATGCAGCGATACCAAATATGTGTATGTTTGACTTTTTCATTGTTTTATTTTGAATGGAAAAAGGCAGGTGATTCAAACTTTTATATATTTTTAATTTTTTTGATATTTCTAAAAACTTTTTTTTACTTTTGGCATGCTTCAATAGTCTTCATGGGAGACTAGAAGTTGCCATAACCCGATCGCCTCTGCTAAATAGAGGTGATGATGGCAGGAACTGTCTCCTATGCCTTGGAGGTCCTGGCCTGCCCTGTTGCTAGCGTTCTGTCAGAGCAGGTTTTTAGTGCCGCTGGTGGAATTATAACAGATAAGCGTATCCGCCTGTCAACTGACAATGCTGACAGGCTGACTCTTATAAAAATGAACAAGGGCTGGATTGGCAAGACTTCTGTACACCACAGAATGAAAACAGGTAAACATAACCTCAAATACATTGTCTTTTATGTGGAGGTGTATTGTCATGCACCTCTTCCCAACCACACATGGGTATACGCTTCCTGATTTGGTTTGTTTGGTGTTATCCTCCTCTTTATCCTCATCCTCATCATCCACAACCAGCACAACACCAGGGTGAACGTATTCCGTGATGCAAAAGTCACTCAATTTTTGTGCAAGGGTCTTTTTATGATGCCCATTACTAATTAGAAACCAAAACAAATGTTACTCCCCCAGGGGTGAACTGTCATCAAAATAATATGTATGCATATTCCTCCCATTTATTCTTATATTTTCCAGTTTTACTATCTCTGGACCATCCTTTTATGACCTAGTGTATTCCTCTACAATAGAAAAATATTGAAATACTATTATATTCAAATTTTATTTTTATCCCTGTCTCTGAGTTGTTGTTAGGGACAAACATATCTCGTTGGACACATTCTGGCTTTTGTTATCTACTTTCATAGGTGGATTCACATCCTTTATTTGTTTGATTTCAGTATGAATTATCTTTAGGTCTCCTAATTCTCCACCAATAGATCACCAGAGTTAACGTGTTCTGTGCTGCTACAGGCAGTCCAATTTTTGGCAAGGGTGTCTATGATGCCCATAGTATATTTTTAAAAAATGTATCCCCCTTGGGGAACTGTTTGTCAGCCCATGCATTGCGTGTATAGGCATTACAAGTCTAGGAGACCCATTCCTTTACATTGGGCCTAGTTTTTAATGAGGCCTTCAGCACTGTCTCCTCATTCTCTGCCTCTAGATCACCAGGGTTAATGTGTTCTGTGCTGCTACAGGCAGTCCAATTTTTGGCAAGGGTGTCTATGATGCCCATAGTATATTTTTTAAAAATGTGTCTCTCTTGGGGAAATGTTTGTCAGCCCATGCACTGTGCATATGGGCATTACAAGTATAAGAGACACACTCCTTTACATTGGGCCTAGTTTTTAACTTTGGGTCAAGGCGGCCCTTGCATTCAATGCATAAGAAAACAGTATGTCAGGACCAACTGAAAAAAGTGAAGAGGGTTTCCTGTGGCCATCCAGTACCTGGGTTCAAAGGCTTATTGGGGTGCATATTGCTTGATAGCAGGGCAGGCCTTGTATTCAATGCAACTTTTTTCAGGAGGCTCTCCTGTACCTCTCATGAAAGGGGTATTGGGGTGTGTTGTAATTCTTGGCAGCCCAGCTACTCACTGCATAGGCAATAACAGACCCACTGTTTAATAATGGCCCTTTAAGAATATTAATGCCGCCTGATGCCCCTCTAAAAATAGGCTCTTTTCTTAAGAGTCCCTCCTTCATAAATGAAACAAGATGTGTCCCCTCATATGTCGCACACCACATGGCCAGCTAGGGTTGTTAAATGTGACAATGACATTTCCCAGTGAATGCATTTGTATTGGTTGAAAGCAATGTTAAGGTTGAAAAACGCATCAAAAACGCCGCGTGTGAACATAGCCCAAGTGGTGGAGGAACATTTTGGTCTGGGGTTAATTATTTTGCCTTATACACAAGTCATTAGCCTGGAAAGGATGTACCTTAACATATTTCCCAGCAAAATCCATTTTGGTTACTTTTTTGTATGTTTTTTGGTGCACCTGTAAACTGTAAAAATGGCGTGAAACTCTGACAACATTGCTTACAGCTGTTACCTAGGAGTCAGAAATTCTCCAGGGGCGATCCCTATGATGTTCCTGTGTAATTTCTGCAGTGTTTCCATCATTTTCAGACGTTTTTAGACCTTAAAAGGACCCCCGGGGGATCGCGGTAAAAATACTCGAGTTTCCCATAGACTTACATTGCGCTCGTTGTTCGGGTCGAGTACCCGAGTATTCCACTTTGTTTGACCCGAGCAATGAGCATCCGAGCATTTTAGTGCTCACCCATCACTACTGTGTACGTTATCCTCATAGTGTGACATCACTGTGGACCCTAGTACTGTGATATCACTTTCTTTATTATCTCATAGTAATGACATAGTGTTTTTATTATCTCTGTATTGTGGTATAACTCTGTATATTATTGTTCTGAAGACATTGCTGTGTACATTATCCCTATAATGTGACATCACTGTACTTATTTTCTCTACTGTGAAATAATTGTTTATCATTCCTGGTCTATGACATCACTGTGTGCATTATTCCTGTACTGTGACATCACTGATGACAATTATCCCTGTACTGTGAGATCACTGGGTTCATTATCCTTATACTAGAAAAATATTTAGAATTGAGAGTCCTCAGTGGTTGATACCTTTTAATGGCTAACTGAAAAGATGGTAACAAATGGAAAGCTTTCAAGACTACTCAGGTCTCTTCATCAGGCATAGACTAAAGCAAGTTCTTGCAATTTGTTGCCATCTTTTCAGTTAGCCATTAAAAGGTATCAACCACTTAGGACTCTCAATTCTAAATATTTTTTCTATCCACTGGCTAACACAGTACCAAGATATGTATTTTTCCTTATCCTTGTACTGTGATATCACTGTGCATTACCCCTGTACTGTGACATCACTGGGGACAACAATCCCTGTACTGTGACATCACCGTGTATATTATCCTTGTTCTGTGAGATCACTGTTTTCATTACGCCTGTACTGTGATATTACTGTGACATCACTGGGTGCATTATTCCTGTACTGTGATATCACTGTGTGCATTATCCCTGCACTATGACATCACTGGGGACAAATATCTCTGTACTGAGGCATCACTGTGCATTATCCCTGTATTGTGAGATCACTCTGTTCATTATCCCTGTACTGTGATATCACCGTGTGCATTATCCCTGTAGTGTGAAATCACTGTGTGCATTATCCCTGCACTGTGGCATCACTGTTAGTGATTAGTGAGTATAATCGTTGCTCGGGTTGTTTTGAGCACGCTCGGGTGATCTCCTAGTATTTGTAACTGCTCAGAGATTTAGTTTTTGTTGACACAGCTGCATGATTTACGGCTGCTAGCCAGCCTGAGTACATGTGGGGGTTGCCTGGTTTCTAGGGAATCCCCACATGTATTCAGCCTTTCTAGCAGCCATAAATCATGCAGCTGTGTCAACAAAAACTAAATCTCCGAACACTAACAAATACTCAGGGACCATCCTAGCGTGCTTGCGAAAACCAGCAACGAGTATACTCTCTCATCACTAATCACTGTGTGTATTATCCTTTTACTGTGACATCACTGTTTTCATTACCCCTGTACTTTGATATTACTGTGATGGTGCAATATGTTAGCATTTGAGGCCCCACTTTAAACTTTTGCCAAGGTCCCCACTTTGTCTAAAACTGGCCCTGGCTCCATTAGTATACATAGAAAACTGTTAATTCAAGTTTAATCGCCAAAGTTCTGAGTCCCTGAGCTACAGTTTAGTGTAAAATAGGGCAGGTCATTTCCTATAGTTACTAATGTAAGAGTTGGGGTACTGTTGTGATACTATGTGTCACTAATCCAGGCTCGCTGCCTAATGCTGGTGTGTTAGTTTTTGACATAAACTATGCCCTAAAAAGTCCCAAATTACAAAAAAAAAAAAAGATGCTGTTTACATTTTTTACCTAAAGTTGACAGCGTTACAAGCAGGGGTGATGCCAACAACTTATAGACATAAGCCAAAAAATGTTCCAGAATTTGATAATATTTGTATTATATTTGTATAAAAAGTCACAGAAAAACATTTAGGTAAAAATATTTTTATTAAAGAAACCTCACATATCAGTTTGTAATATTTGCAAATTTGGAACTACATAACTAAAATAACTCACAATTTTCCACAGATGTGTCACTGTTTCCAGAACAAACTAATAGTCATGTCTTCCATATTCATTATGAACACTATAAAAATAATCTGAATGGCCGCTTTATTAGAGACACTTACCCTTTCTCCCATAGAGCTTCCCTGTATGAAATTGAGGTCCTTGACCCCGGGGGTCCAGCAAAAAATATAGTGAACAAGTTTTTTTCATGAAGGAGTTTCAACATGAGTCCAAATTAGAAATAAAAAATCAAATAGTCTTAATGACTTCGATTGAGATTTGGCCATCGATAGCAAACTAGCAAGGGCCAGAAATTCAGAAACTGCCAACTTTGTTGTTTTTTTTTTTCATTTTTAAAATGTGGAGAGTATATAGATGATGGTGTGAGAAAGGAAAAGAAGCTAATATGTGATACTGTAGATGTAAAGTACAAGATGTAAAGGTTGTAAAGAATCACTCTAATGAAAGCGGCCAGAGGAGGTTGTAAAGAATAGTTCTGATGAAATGGGTCAGACGAAGATGTAAAGAATCACTCTTATGAAAGGGGTCAGAGGAGGATGTAATGAATTGTTCTCGCGAATTGGGTCGGAGGAGGATGTGAAGAATAATTTTGCTGAAAGGATCAAAGGAGGATGAGAATCATTTTGCTGAAAGGATCATAGAGGGATAAGAATCATTTTGGTGAAAGGATCAGAGAAGGATGAGAATCATTTTGACAAAAGAATCAGAGGAGGATGTGGAGAATCTTTCTGAAGAGTTTTTCTTTTTTGCACAACGCCAGAAAGGTTGAACTTGTAACCAGATGAATGTCTCTAATAAAGTAGCCATTTATGTATGTCTGAAGTAATTATTGCAGATGTCAGGTGAAATTACCTATTGATATTTGTAGAGTTGAAATAAGAACATTCTCAAAGCATACGGTACCTTAAGAAAATGTATTCAATTTATGAAGTGCAACAACAAGTTGTGCATTTTCACGTCAAGGTTCACGAGTCAACAACAAATTAGAGAGCAATCCAATATTGACATATTCCATTTCATCCTTTTAGCAAAGCCAATATAACTTGAGGGCATCAATTACCCAGTCCAAAATCCTTACAGATTTCCTTGGCCATTGTGACCACCACTCTGTGACTTCATTATGATAGCAATTTCATAGAAATCTAACCGGAAACATAGTCTTCTTCCAGTTTACAGCAGCTCGAATTTGACTCCCAGTGATATGACTATAGATGAGAATTTTCTTGTTGTTGAATTTAAATCTGACACCCAACATGCGTGTGTTATAGAAAGTCTAGACCATAGTAATAATCCTCTAGCACTCAGGAGAGGAAAAACCTCCAGTGAAGGAAACCTCTAGGGAACCATGGCTGGAGGATTGCCCTTCCCTTGGGCCGATAAAGCTAGTGTATACAGGAAAACCATCAAAGCAAAAAAGAAATAAAAAATTACACAGTACTCGAGGTGTACAAATTATACAAAAATACAAAACAGACATAAATACACATACATGTTAACACTACACAGATATGTTACAAAGAGAAATGTTTTTGCCACTTTTGGTGAAAAGGGAAATGAGAATGAAACAGGAAGTTACATCACTTCATAAACCCCACCCCTGCGGAACACAATCACACATACAGACACCTATTTCCATAAATGACCTCATCCCAGCATATACATATATAATTATATGTATTATAAAGCATCCACAGATCTTAAACTTTGATACCTCCCACAGTTATCTGTCATATCTTTTTACATTCCTTAGAAAGAAATTGTGAAATGTTGTTCTTATTACTTGAAAATCAAATCATCTAAAGAAACAAATTCATGCTTTTCAGTTATTGTTATTTACAATATATAATGTAATATACACTTTAGGGGTGAATACTAAGAACAGGGGTCCTGATGTTCTATAACAGATCGAATGCAACCTTATGGAATAAGGGGTTCAAATACTGACACAAAAAACAAACAAGAAATAGAGAATTCCCATGAGGTCACCAAGGGCAAGATTTTAGGCCAATATTAACACATTAAAATACCTCTAACTAAAATAAATATATAAATAATAAAATAAATACTAGTAAATACAGGTGGGGATAATCTTTTTTCTTGCTTTTCATGACCAACTACATGACTAAGTGGTATGACGTAGAAATGAGCATATTTTTTCAAATTAGCCATTTTTGCCATGAAATTCAATTACCGTATATACTCGAGTATAAGCCGACCCGAGTATAAGACAAGACCCCTAACTTTGCCACAAAAAACTGGGAAAAGTTAATGACTCGAGTATAAGCCTAGGGTGGAAAATGCAGCAGCTACTGATAAATTTCAAAAATAAAGATAGGTACCAATAAAAGTAAAATTAATTATCTCCATAGAGATATTTGCCCCATATAATGCTGCACAAATGTTGATTATGGTCCCATAAGGTGCTCCATAGAGATATTTGCCCCATATAATGCTGCACAAATGTTGATCATGGCCCCATAAGATGCTCCATAGAGATATTTGCCCCATATGCTGTTGCTGCGATTTAAAAAAAAAATGACATACTCACTTCTCGTCACTCAGGCCCCAGCACTTGCAATATTCACCTGTCCTCATTCAACCGCCGGGCGCCGCTCCATCTTCTGCGTCCTCTGCACTGATGTTCAGGCAGATGGCCACGCACTAACCACGTCATCGCGCCCTCTCACCTGAGCGTCACAACAGAGGATGCGGAAGACGGAGCGGCGCCCGGTGGTGGAACGAGAATAGGTGAATATCGCACAATGCTGCTCACCCTCCCCAGTATGCTCACTTGCTCCCGGCGCGGTCCCTGGCAGCTTCCCTGATGGTCTTCTCCGGGCGCTGACAGCTTCTTCCAGCATTGAGCGGTCACATGATACTGCTCATTACAGTATTGAATATGAGGCTCCACCCCTATGGGAGTGGAGTCGCGTTCATATTCATTACTGTAATGAGCGGTACCATGTGACCACTCAACGCTGGAAGAAGCTGTCAGCGCCCGGAGACCATCGGAGATGCAGGGACCATGCCAGGAGCAGGTGAGTATGTCACAGCTGACGCTCCCCTTCCCCCGCCAACCCCCCTGGGACAATGACTCGAGTATAAGCTGAGAGGGGCACTTTCAGCCTAAAAAAATGGGCTGAAAATCTCAGCTTATATTCGAGTATATACGGTAGCTACAAATCGAAATAATTGAAAATCCACTGATTGCCCTGACAAAAGTTATATGACTCTCCTATAACTGTCTCTCTTTAAATTAAATCTGTATTTTTCTATATTCCTTGCTAATCTTCTTAACTGCTGCGCTGTCATACACTATTTATTTGTTTATTCAATGCTTTATGGCTTTCTCTCTTTATCTTCATGGCAAAGCTGTGAGATGTGATGTCCTCTCACTATCCAGATTCACCAAAATCCCTGCCTCCGATTCTGTAGCTATAACATATGACTTGAGCTCTAAGACTGAGACTACATTATCCTTCTCTGACTGCTGTAATCTTATGCAATTGTAGTAGCTATTTTAGGCAATTTGCAAAAAAAAATATTTGAATTCACTTTGTTAGGAAAATCCTAAAAACCTCTCAAAAATTGATTTGCATTGAATCAATTGGCTCATATCTAATATGGAGTTATCTGCTTTGGTACATCACTCGAAATCTTGATCTTATAGGTGAAGGCACCACTGTGCTCCCATCCATACCATCCATATCAGTGCTAGTCACAATAGCACCATTGCAATGTCCCCTTAAGAAGCCAAGTTGTCTGCAAATGTTCTAAGAAAAAGAGTAAAGGTGGCCATACACGTGAAATAGCTGTCAGACAAACGTTAGTTCAGCAGGTAACTAGCTGACCCTACTACTTTATACAAATGAGTGCTTGGCTCGGTCAGGATCTCTTGTGCTTTCAATAGACAGGGAGAAAAAGGAGCTACTAGACACTTAAAAACAAAAGAATCAGATATTTAAATGAACCGATCTTTCTCTTCACTGGACTTCAACTGTTGGGAGAGAGTCTGGAGGTCCCCATACAAATCAGATGATTTGCTGATCTCATTAAATTAGTCAGGTTCAAATAATTTCCATCGTATAATAGGCTCACGTAGAAGGGCAGTCCTGAAAATGGTCAAAGAGAAATGAAGAAGCCTTTAAGTGGATCATATGCCCTCAGCCTTGAGTTGAAGTCCACTAGGGCAGAAGCACCACTGGTTGCCAAAGTAAGCATCAGATAATCGAGGGATTTCCTACTTAAATAATCCCTATGGAAGGATAGTCAGGTCATCTCAGGTGTGAATACAGCAGTAGACACTGTCACAATGACTCCATATTTAGCAAGAAAGTCACAAGAGATAATCTTTTCCTGGTCCAAATCCAGTTCATATCCTTCAGCATAGACCAACGTTTTAATACCCTAAAGTACAAAAGACGAATCCTTTCTGGTCCACTCAAGCAATAATGTATAAAGAAGTCTTGGATTTTTTTCATAGATCACTGCAAAAGAAGAATGAAACTAAGATATACTGTAAAATTAAATGGTCATAAATAGTGATGGGCGAACTCCTGGATGTTCAGGTCAGGCGGGTTCGGCCGAACAGTTAAAAAAAGCTTGGTTTTATTTACCAGAAGAGCACCCTAACCCAAACCCAGACCTCATTCACAAGAATGGGGGGTCCGAAAATCATGGGCATAACAGCATGGCAAACACTGCCTGTGATCGGCAGTAAGATTAATACCGCCAGTCAGAGAGCTGCGATTCCCACGCTGTCAGATGACAGCCAGTGTACCTCGCAATGTCACGCAGATGACAGTGCGAGAAACACCCAATGTTCAGGGTGCTGAATCTGAACAGTAGCACGGACTTCCTGTTTAAGTCTGTGGTTGGGGTCCATGCCCGAACAGTAGATGTTCTGTATGGACCACGAACTTTACTGTGCGGGTTCGCCCATATCTAGTCATAAACTAACTAGAGATGATGAAGCATCATACAAATCAGCATAAAATGTCTAGATTAACTAAACTCATAAATACATTACTGTCTGCCCTACTAGGGGATATGGACATTGAACAGATCCCCCTTTACAACTCAGAGTAGATAGGATAGAGTTTCTTACACTCTGGAAGACTCACCCTGTCCGTGTATCAAACAGTCAACTACTCATGTGAAAGGCTGGCATGTAATGCTACACTTTACCTGTAGTGGTCACTGCTGGTTAGTTGTATATTCAAAGCTTTCCCGGTGATAACAGCTGATCCAGGAACTGGGCTCAAAATGATTCCTTTTGTTGGCTAATGGATGAAACCTTAAACAAAAACACAAAATTCACTAAAAGAAATGTGATCTTTAATTTTATTCACAGGAACTATAGACACAAAATCAGATAATAAGCTGATAATTAGCATATAGAAAAAGTTTTTTATTGTTATTGTTCTTCATTATTTATTACATTATGTCATTACACTGGCTACCCATTCGCTACAGGGTCCAGTATAAACTCATCTCTCTCACCCACAAAGCCCTCCACAGTTCTGCACCGCCTTATATCTCCTCTCTCATCTCTGTCTATCGCCCTACACGTGCCCTCCGTTCTACAAACGACCTAAGACTAGCATCCCCCATAATCCGAACCTCACACCTCCGTCTCCAAGACTTCTCTCGTGCTGCGCCAGCTCTCTGGAATGCACTTCCCCAGACGATCAGACTGATACCTAGCCCCGACCTATTCAAGCGAGCCTTTAAAAACCCATCTCTTCAAACAAGCCTACCACATCCACTACTCAGTAAACTAACTTTGCCCTGTTCCCTCCTTCCAAATATTACTCTGAATCTGCACCCTACTATTCATCTGTCTCCACACCCTCCATGCACATGATAACTGCACTTGATACTTGACTATTGCACTTAAACACACGGGCTGATGACCGGATCATGCAGCTTTGTATGAAAATCCCTATGTATTATAATTGCCAGACCTGAAATAACAAGCACTTTTCACCTATTGTGTCCCCCCATTTCCTTGTAGATTGTAAGCTTGCGAGCAGGGACCTCACTCCTAATGTCACGGTTTAAATTGTCTTAACCTGTATTGAATTTATTGTTTGTACATGTCCCCGCTTAATTGTAAAGTGCTGCGGAATATGTTGGCGCTATATAAATAAAAATTATTATTATTATTATTATTATTATATTATTTGATGATGGTGGTGTTAAATGTGGACTAAATGTAATGCTGACACGACTATTTGCTGTAGGCAAGGACTGATTACAATATATGGGGGTGATGTGAGCTGTGTGTATAATATAGAATTCGGAAAAGAATGGAATACAATGCAGGACAGGTGTTTATGGGATTGGTGTACATGTAGGGTGTGTGAACACTTCCCATCATTGCTTTCTGGCAATGAGAGTCACAGTCCGATGGTCTGACCGTATGATGTGTTTGGTCCGGAAGGACTATGTCCAGCACACACTCCCAGAGGGCAGTGGCTTCTGTCTGTGAATAACACAAGACTGAGGCTATCAGTTCAGGAAGGACAGATCCACAGGTAGAGATGAATGACTCCAAAGTCTACACTTGCAATTGAAACAACAAAGAAAACCATCCAAGTCCCTCGCTCTTGTCTCCCACCTCCCGATTCCTTTAAGTGGAAAAAGAGTTGAGTTTCCTTCCCACTGTAAAGGAGGAAGTGTTTTTAATCCATCTCCTTTTCCTCTTATCCAGCTGCCAACCATCCAGGGCATCAAAGAGGTAGAGTTAGGTGGCAACCCAACTTCTGTGGTTTAGAGGGTTAGAGGGACCCTTTCTAAAGCACACTGTCATGCCTTGGCAGTCAAAAACAAAGTACCAGAGCAATGACCTGACTCTACTATAGTCATATTTTAAACCTAAGAAGGTTACAGATTTTCATTTTTTAAATACTTCCTCATAATAAACATTTTGAAAGCAGAAAACAAATAGTTTTCCCACTATCACATTGTTTGTCACTTACCTCTAGGAATTAGTGTTTACCTGACATATTCTCTCATCAGTAGAACCTGATGATGTCATTATATTACATAGGGTACTGCAAAATACGAACCCTCCAAATGCAAGAAAAAAAACATCAAAAATAAATCTACATGGTGCACACTTTACAGTCATGGCTAGCAGGGGGGCAGTCAGTTAATCAAAAGGAGTCCAACCTTGAAATACATTACAAACCTCAAACACCTGGTGTCTTAAGGATTGCTTCATGTAACTTTACGTCAGAGTTGTTGTCCCTCAACCCACCCTACAGCAAATTTATGAGGCTGGTTTAGGCAAGTTGCCAGAGCAATATGAGAGACTATTAACAAATGATCAAACAATGTCATCCAAAATACTCTGGACCTCAACAGATACATTTTCCAAAAGTTTTCCAGATGTCTTTACTTTAACATATGTGAAACCAGCACAAATTTAGCCATCAAGAGTTCTTTACATTTCTGGCAACTTCTGGACAAATTACACTGGTCTACAAAAAAAAATAAAAAAAAATATATATATATATATATATATATATATATATATATATATATATATATATATATATATATATATATATATATATATATACATATATATATATATATATATATATACATATATATATATATATATATATATATATATATATATATATATATATATATATATATATATATATATATAAATTTTCTGGCATGGACTTTAAGAACAGTTTTAGACTAATTTGAGGGTGCTGAATTCAAATCTGATCTTATAATTTCTCTATCACATCACGTTTTTGCCGCTATAGGTATATAGCCCATTGTCATGAATTCCATTATAAATATAAGTAGTGTATGAAAAGAGCCGGTTTATACGTTTCACGAAGGTAAATTTAGTTTTCATTAAAGGTACCGTCACACTCAGCGACACTGCAGCGATATAGACAACGAGCCGATCGCTGCAGCGTCGCTCTTTTGGTCACTGTAAAGATGTAAAACACAGCAGCTCCAGAACGATGCAGGAGCGATCCTGTGACGTAGCGGTGACTCATTTATCGTTCTCACAGGTCGTTAGCTCCATGTAAAACATTGCTGACATCGTTGCTTTTGCTGTCAAACACGACGATACACGCCGACCTGACGACCAAATAAAGTTCTGGACTTCTAGCTCCGACCAGCGGGATCCAGATCGCTGCTGCGTGTCAAACACAACGAGATCGCTAACCAGGACGCTGCAACGTCACGGATCGTTGTCGTTCTCATTGTAAAGTTGCTCAGTGAGAAGGTACCTTTAGTCTCCCAATAAATGTGAGAATATCTTTGTTTTCTTTGAACATGCATAATTCCCATTTGTTATGATAAGAAAGTAAACTAACAGTTTTCAACATAACAACAGTCGTGTGCAGGTACGGTTTTATTTATTGAAATTTTCAATGAATTTTGATATTTATTGTTTTATCCTGCTGTTTTTCTGTTTTTTGTTTGTGAATCAATACCTAAGGTGTGTGTGTGTGTGTGTGTGTGTGTGTGTGGGGGGGGGGGGGGGGGGGGGCAAAATTCAATGAACAACTCAGGTAGCTAACAACTTTTATCTTGTATTTCTCTGCAGGATGTTTTGCTGATCTAACAATGGCCTCTACATCTTGCAGAAGACAGTGCTCAAATGTTCCAAATATTTTTTGTTACATCTGTGGAAACTACTCTGAAGACTCAGAGGCGCAACATTACTGACTTTGTTAAGAGGGTGTATTTTGCGTACTTCAAAGTAAAACTTGGAGACCAAGACAAGCATTGGGCTCCTCACAAAGTGTGCAAAACCTGTATTGAGAGCTTGAGATCATGGTCTCAAGGAAAGAATGCTAAACTTCAGTTTGGAGTTCCTATGGTTTGGAGAGAACCAAGCACTCATTTAGAGGACTGCTATTTCTGCCTTGTCGATGTAAAAGGTTTCAATAAGAAAAACAAGCAATATTTGCAATACCCGAGTATCCCTTCAGCTATTCGACCAGTTGCTCATAGTGAAGACATACCTGTTCCAAAATTTACTGCGCTTCCAGAAAACGTTGACACAGAACTCTCCTCACATTGTTATACTGATTAAGAAGACAGTCCAGATACTTTTCAGCCATGTGATGAAGATTGTGACAAACCAATCCTGTTTACTCAGTCTGCTTTGAATGATCTGGTTAGAGATCTTTATCTACCAAAAGAGTCTGCTGAACTATTGGCTTCAAGACTACAAGAGAATCGAATGTTGAAACCCGGTACAAGTGTCTCATTTTATCTTAACAGGGAAGCAGAACTGCGTAAGTACTTCCATTCAGATGGCCAGCTTGTCTATTGTACTGATGTTGAAGGGCTACTTCTCTTTATGGGACTTCCAGCATATGATTCGAGGGATTGGAGGCTTTTTATTGATAGTTCCAAAAGAAGTTTAAAATGTGTTCTGTTACACAATGGAAATAAGTATGGCTCTGTACCAATAGGTCATTCTGAAAAACTTAAAGAAGAATATAAAAACATCAAGATTGTTCTAGAGAGGTTACAATATAATGTTCATGAGTGGTTAATTTGTGTTGATTTGAAAATGGTTAACTTTCTTTTGGGTCTGCAAGGAGGGTACACAAAACACCCTTGTTTTCTGTGCTACTGGGACAGTAGAGCTACAGCAGAGCATTGGGTGAAAACTGAATGGCCTCAGCGACAGAGTTTGGCATCTGGCGATAAGAATGTCATCCATGATCCTCTAGTGGATAGGAAGGACATTGTCTTTCCTCCCTTACACATAAAACTTGGATTGATGAAGCAGTTCGTCAAAGCTCTCAATCACAGTGGAAAATGCTTTAACTATATATGCTCAACTTTTCCTGGTCTTAGTGAAGAGAAGAAAAAGGCTGGAATATTTGATGGACCTCAAATAAGAACACTTATGAGAGACCCAAATTTTATCACATCAATGAATGAGACAGAAGAAAGAGCTTGGAATGCATTTTGTAATGTGGTGCAGAATTTTCTAGGGAATAAGAAAGCAGACAACTATGAAGAGATTGTGGAAGAGCTACTAATGAGTCTGCGACATCTTGGATGTAGAATGAGTATCAAGGCTCACTATTTACACAGCCATTTGGACTTTTTTCCAGAGAACCTTGGGGATGTGAGCGAGGAACAAGGGGAGCGTTTTCATCAGGACATTAAAACAATAGAAGAACGGTATAGAGGCCGGTGGGACTCACATATGATGGCTGACTATTGCTGGAGCTTGATGAGAGACAACCCAGAAGCTGTACATCACAGATCAGCCAAGAAAAGAAAGTTCAAATAACTGCCATTTGTCATTCATCTGTGTGCCATACATGTGTTTTTATATTTTGTAGTTTAATTCTGTAAGAATATTTGATTTGCTGTACATAAACTTTGTAATCTTTGTTATTCCTTGATTAAAAATATACAAAATGTAGTACCGAAAATCATGTGTTTTTATCATAAAACATTAGACAGGAGTAATTTTCATCAAAAATTGAAAATATCTCGAAATCCTGATGTGATAGCCAAAAACGGAGTTCATATTTGTAATCAGCAGCCAAAATTGACTTAAATTATGTTTTAAAACCTTTTGCCAGAAAAATTGCGGTGACCAGTGTTATCAGTGTGGAGGACTTTGAAATCCCCATATTCAGTAGATTAAAGTCAACCAAACCTGCTGATTTCAGGAATATCAGACAACTAGGTAATATGGATGTTCAATTGACAGATATTGGGGAGCTAAGGATCGAAGCGTTTGGAAATGAACTGCCTGATGCATTAGTCTAGTGGGAAAATAAGCAGATTGGCCAAGTTATCTAATGTGTAAGGCCAGCCTTAGTTTGGTCTTATAGAAGGACATAAAATGTTGCATTTATGGAGATCTATCCATGGCATGGTCAAGATGCCATGTTGTATTGTAGGGTGACTTCTAGTCCCTGGCCAACTGCAATGTGATGAGTTTAGGTTATATGGGCATCAGATCACTTGCTTTATCCTGTAATGTGCCTTGCACTTTTAAGTTCGATGTGCATTAGGTCATTTAGCTCGTCTCATCATGTGCCATGTCCTTTATTTTAATTAATTTATTTATTTAAAAAAAAAAAGTTTTACATATCTTTCCATAGCCTTTTAGGAACAGAAGGCATCACATCAGTAGGATTGTTTTGTGTCCATTGATCTGGTTTTCAATGCTGTTGTGACATCTGTAAAATGTAACACATGACATGTTAGTACTGCTCATCCAAATATTATAAAACAACAGAAAACAAACATAACTTATGGGAGAAGAGAAGGTGAAGTGTGCAGGTGGGTAACCTGAAGGCTCCTCCGCATAACTAATTGTGGCCCATCTCATCCATGAATCTGCTTGAATAGAATTTCTGGCAAACGCTCAACTCCAATTTCCAATATTTAATTATTCCAATTTTTGAGGGGATAAGAGCAAATGTTATGTTGGTTACTTCTAATCCCCTTAGGCAATTTTTTATTGTTCAACCCCGTTCTACATATTCTATGCCTCTAAAATCCACAACTAATGTCATGTAAGGGAAATATCACATGCATAATATACCACCAAATCATTTCATTTTTTTTTACTTACAACCAGTAATTATAGTAAATATTGCAAAAATTGGCAAACAGTCATTACTCTACACATTGCTGAAGAAGAGACACACAACAATCATAATAATGCATTGTCAGTATACGACTGCAATAGTGAGCAAATCACTAAATATTGCAGGGTGCTGTTTGGAGATACTAATAATCTGTATAAAGTTATTATGAAGAACTACATAGTTCTTGATAAAATAATCCTTCAAGGGAAGATCATGTAATATTTATCTCTGACTCTCTGAGAATAATAGGATTGAGCATATTAAATTTAACATGTCTGATCCTTTGTTTACAAGGAAAATAAGCTTCTGCCAAGGGTGTGTGGCAGTGGCCTATTAACTTCTCCCTCTTTAAGACAGACATGCACTCACCGAAGTGTGGAGCTTGTCCATCCCTTCTAAAAGTCAGGCTGAACTTCAATAGTTAAGCAAAAAAAACAATTGAGGTTGGGTTTAAGTTGGCATACATGCAGCACATAAACACATGTTCACATTGGCCAATAAACAGAAAAAACCTACAAGAAACAAAATGATCATAAACCCTGCTGTAAATGTTTTTTGTGTTTTCTCTTTGTATTTTTGCATTTTGTGCGTGTCGGGATGTGGCCTCCCTTCCTTGAGCTGGACATTACATTTAAATAGCTTCCCATGGCTGGTGTCCACAGCTCGGGACCAGGTCCTTTATCTGCCCTTATACACATTGAGGTCAATTCTGACACATGGTAAGGTTTTTAATATTTTAAAGTGTAGGACCATCCCGAACAAGGTCACCTTGCCCCTGGTGGGATGGCTTTTATGCTATTTTGATCAAGAACGGTGTTTCATAAGAACCCTGTGTTATTTAAATGCACTTTTGCTTTTTACTTATTTAGTTACATCAGCCTTTGTGATCAGTTTGTTTCTTGTAGGTTTTGTTCGACTAGTTAAAACGAAAAATTAAAAAAAAATGTATGCTGATTTATCAATCCTCTAATGGGTTTTAAAAATGCAGACTAAGTTCCCCTCCAGACTCCTTGTTTTCTTTATCAGTAGGAACAGCTCGTGAACACCACACACAATCTGTATTGGTCTCTGCTGCAGCCATTGACTAGCTGCAGTAGTCACCAAAGATGAGCAAATCAGCTTGAGGCAAATTAAATTTGCTTCAAATTTTCCAAAGAGATGAGATATTTTTTAAGGAATTTTTTTTGTGACTCCCTTTGAGTGAATTCTGAAAAATGGTGGCCCACCATAGAATTGTTTATCTGTAGAAGGATGAAAAAATGGGTGGTAAAATTAATCTTTCCTCACCCCTGTCCAGCACCACAAGTCCCTGTCCAATTAATCATGCTAATAACCTCTTCACCACGGTCCGCTATTTCAGCATCTCTACTGGAAGTTTCAAAATCCCAAGGACACAACGTGCATTACCCTGAGGTGATGCCTGGGGCAATGAACATTATGATGTCAGAATGTGCATCGTGATGTCAGAGGGCTATTTGATTTGCATCTAATAAATCTGATCCATATCAAATTTTCTGACCAACTTGAATAGAGCTTCCAATTTTGAATTTCAGCAGATTCACTCACCACTAGTCATAAGAGGAAACAAGAAGATCAGTGGGGTCAGTGTTATGGAGGAGTCATAGATGAGGAAATAAACAATGGAGCCTAACAGAAACATACAGATTTTTTTTTTTTCATCAGCATTGGCTAAAGTTTCCACTTTGTCACCCATGGAACTTCACCTCCTCCAGAAATATTACTATAGTGATCATATTTAGAAGAATATATGTACTGGTTTGACTTTCATAGAATTTATGTTTCACTACTTCTACATCATCTTATTTACCTGTTTTTTCAAGAAGAGAACTTCCTTCATCGTTCTTATCATCATCCTTTTTCTCATGTTCTTCCACTGCATCTTTTCTCACTTCATCATCCCAATCACCTGAGAATAACAGTAAATGTAATACTTGACAATTTTTTAGAAACATTTCCAGAGAACTGGTTGTCACAGGAGCAAGTAATATGTAGATTGGGGTGTGAGAGAGGCTACCGATGTGACATCTGTTGGCCACTTGTAGGCCTCATGCAGGTTCGTTAGGCTTTGGACACCTGTCCTATTAATTAAAATAAATTACATGCATGACCCTCTGCATACCTGTCCCACTACCACAGCAAATCCTCCATACAGCTCTTCTATCTCTTGTCTTGTATCTTTCTCCTAGTTAGGTCTTCCATGTACTACGCCCCATGTCATCATATGGGCCATAATGCAAGTCATTGATAAGCTTTGCTTCTCAAGTGACAGCATGGGGTCTAGTGAATGGAAGAACAAAACAAGTAAGACAGAAGAGCCAATTGCTGGATTTTGTCCTTTTGAATACAGGGTAGTTTGGGGAGAATCCTGCTGCAGACAGTTATCTTTTTCTATTTTGTGCAATTTTTTTAGTATATTGTAAAGTCTACTCAAGTAATACAGAGGGGTTCTGAGCAACAACCCTCTCTAAAAAGTCCATATACCTGAGATGCGTATATCTCTCAATATTTGATTTGAGAAGATTTGCTCAATTCAAAGTGGAAATTTGGTTTGCACTTTTTATCTCTCCTTAGCAATCCGTGTACTTTTCCATCTGCCACCGCCAATCCTCCAAACCGCTCTTCTTTTTTCTGCTTTTTATCATCCACCCAGTTGGATCTTTCTTTCACTAGGCCATTCAACATCACGTGGGCTGTGTTGCACAGCGAACATCACAGATGGACAAGACGCGATGATGGCATGTGACTAAATGAATGAAAGACCCAACAGCTGGAAAGATGAAAGTAGATAGAAGAGTTGATCAGTGAATCGGCAGTGGGACAGGTACAGTGAGGGACTAAAAGATGTTAGCATATGATTGAATTTAACTCCTTACCATCAAGCCACATTTCTACTGGATTTGCCCAAAGTGAATTGCAAAAAATTCAGATTTGGGTGAATCGAATTGATTCTCTCATCTCTAGAGACAGATCCTTTTAACCTGAATATACTAGCATTTAGATTTCTCTTACCTAAATATTGACTAAATGTTGCGTTATTTTATTTACATTTCTATATAAGGGATTAGTGCCCTCTTTCTCAAAAAGAGCTTGAAATCCCCTGCATAGACTTTGTGACGGATCATACAGGGGAAGGGGTGTGTCAACTTCACTCATCTGGAGAGGGGAGAGAATGACCCAGCAGGGATCGGCTCTCTGGTACCACCACTTACCCCAGGTCAGTCAGGGAACTGCACTGAGGGCAAATAGTCACCAGAAAGGCTTCCCTTATAGGTATGAGTTATTTAGGTGTTCCCAGTGAGGGGGGATATATATCACCAGTCCAGGCTATATATATACAAAAGACCAGTATACAAGCATACAGTCAGGAGTGTAGTACAAGGGTAGGGTACAGATAGATTACAATTACCGTATTATGTAGCATGTGACCACAGGGAGTCACAGATGGATCACAGGTTGAAATCTTTGTTATGTAATTCCCTGGCCATGTCAGATAACGGGCCTCCTTCCAGTAGAAAAACTAAGTACAAAATGAGAAGCTGCCTACTATCCCCTAGGCTGCTCTCTCTCACATGCTGCACCAACCCATGGGCTGTGCAGCCTCTCTCCTTCCATGTCTGAGTGCATGGTTTTGAGGCCAGAACCGTGGATGCCCATAACTTTCCGCCCGATGCTCTAAATGGGACAGCGGCAGTGCCACTGGGTTCTGCTGGATTTTATCTGTGCAGGGAGACCAAATATGGCTACTGTATTTAATTCCTGGAAGCTATGCTTTATAACTCAATAACGCAGAGTTCTAGAGGTGGCTGCATGATATGGGCTTGTGGGGAAGGACCTTAAGTTCCTCCAGAAACATCAATGACATTTTTTATGAAAATGTAATCTACTTGTTTGATCTTTGCTGGATTCCCCATGGCCACTGCTCTCTCATTTACTTGGCAACATTGTCTTACTTGTGTCTTGGAAATTCATTTCTCTATTTTCATCTTTATTCCAATGTTCATCCTCCATCTTATGTTTCTTCACTTCATTTTCTTTCTTGCCTGTAGTCCACACCCTGTGTATTCCTGTGAATTTCAATAAATTGCCATTATTTATTTAAAATTATTTCCAATATTTAAATAGAATGTGTCACTGAATTTTTAAAAATAAACAAAGTACCTCCTCTAATTGCCTATGCCCCACTTATTCTGGAACAGCTTTTCTTTTACTTCTGTGCCTCTCCTTTTCCAAATTATGCCCCGGGTATTAATGAAGCAAATTTTCTCTTCAACTAACCGGGCATATACCACAGTACTATTCTGTGGCATGGCCATGTTGTGATTGGCCAGCTTCAAGGGAGAAAAAGAAAACACCCAGAAAAGTTTTTTAGTACATGCCTATTTAGTTGAAAGGTAAATTTGCATCATCATTACATGGTGGCATAACTTTGTAACAGATGGACACAGAAGAAAAAATAAAACTGTTCCAGAATTAGCTGAGCAGTGGCAATTAGAGGAGGTATTCACTTTAAATATAAAAAATCCAGAGAAATTTCCCTTTAAGAGACACTTTTGTATTTGGAGTATAGATCATATAAGGTACATATAGTTGATGCAGGCACATCCTTCCCATAAGACATAGTAAACAGTCTTGTGTCTCCAAAACAAGATCTGTCACACAAAACAGCAGAAATCCTGCAATAAGTATGAAATACATTGTTTGAAATTCTTAGGTACCTTTATAACACTGTACGATGTTGCTTTAATCTGTTCACTTTGGGGGCATTTAAAATATCTGAATAAATAAGAAATTTATACATACAGGTGCTGGATCATGTGTTTACAAAGACTGCTTGGATCTCACAGACTTCAACTTCTACTATCTGGTGGCTGACAGGTTCCCTGCACTTTGAGACGCGCATTGGACATGCTATGGTGAGCTACAGTTTTCCTCGCTCTTTGACTCTTTATTTTACCCATAGACATAACATTTTTCAGAAAATATTAATTCCTTTTACTGACCTTTACATGGCTTCCAATAGATATTGCCCCATCATCTGGTTTATAATTTATAATCATCTGTTTATTAACATTCAGTGCATGCTTTCTCCTATCGCTTTCCACTGTTCTCTCTGGAATGCACGGTCTGTGTGTAAAAAGCTAACTTACATTCACGATCTTTTCCTCTCTAATTCCCTTAACCTTCTGGCTATTACAGAAACCTGGATCCAGCGCACTCAGACACCCCCACCACTGCTGCTCTCTCGTTTGGTGGGCCGAAATTTTCACATACCACCAGACCTGAGAACAGACAGGGTGGAGGTGTTGGTTTGCTCCTTTCATCACAATGTGCTTTCCAGGACATCCCCCCGGTTCCCTCACTTACATTTCCTTCCTTTAAAATCCACGCCGTCCGACTCTTTAAGCCCTTCTCCTTGCGGGTGGCGGTTGTTTATCGCCCTCCAGGCTCCTCCAGCCTGTTTCTAGACCACTTTGCCACCTGGCTTACTCACTTTCTATCCTGTGACATCCCCACCCTCATCATGGGAGACTTTAACATCCCCATCAATGATCCCCTCTCCCAATCCCCTCTGCCTCTCATTTTCTTTCTCCAACTTCTTCATTTGGCCTCTCACAGTTCACTAATTCTCCTAAGCATGAGGACAGGAATACTCTGGACCTGGTTTTCTCCTGTCCCGGATCGCTGCACGACTTTACTAACTCCCCTCTCCTGCTCTCGGACCACAACCTTCTTTCCTTCTCTGTCAAGAATTATCTCCTCACCCAGCACACCCCCACTTACCACACTTATCGGAATACAAGTACCATTAATACCCAGCAGCTTATGGACAACCTCCACACATCTTTAGCCCCCATCTCCTCCCTCTCCTGTCCAGACTTAGCATTGTCACACTTCAATATTACACTGAAGAATGCCCAAGATGAAGCAGCACCTTCTACACGCAGAAAGACCCTACACAGACAACGGCAGCCCTGGCACACTATGCAAACACTCTTTCTTCAGCGTTGCTCAAGGTGTGTAGAGCGGCAGTGGAGAAAATCTCTTAGCAGAAGACTTCATCCACTATAAGTTCATGCTCAAAACCTATAACTCTGCCCTTTCTCTGGCCAAACAATCCTACTTCACCACCCTCATCACCTCACTATCCAACAACCCAAAACTTTTTGAAACCTTAAACTCCCTCCTGAAACCTAAAGTACAGACCCCCATCACCAATCTCAGTGGTGAGGATCTGGCCACTTATTTCCTAGAAAAAAATCAACCATATCAGGATATCTCAGCCCAATCTCCACAGTGCCTGGATCCCCTTCCCTGCCGCACCTCAAGCTCACTAGACATCTTTGAGCCTGTTTCAGAAGAAGAAGTTTCCAAGCTCCTCACTTCTGCTCAGCCTACAACCTGCAACAGTGACCCCATTCCTTCACCTCTCCTGCAGCCTCTCTCACCAGTGGTCACCACTCACCTGACTAAAATATTTAACCTCTCTCTTTCTTCAGGTATCTTCCCCTCCTCATTTAAACATGCCATCATTACCACTTTACTTAAAAAGCCATCCCTGGACCAGAACTGCACTGCTAACTACAGACCTGTCTCTAACCTTTCCTTCATCTCTAAACTCCTGGAACACTTGTTCCACTCCCGTCTAGTCCGCTATCTCTCGGATAACTCTCTTCTCGACCCCTTCCGCTCTTTACACTCCACTGAAACTGCCCTCACTAAAGTCTCTAATGATCTAATAACAGCTAAATCCAAAGGTCATTGCTCTCTGCTGATTCTCCTGGATCTATCTGCCGCATTTGACACTGTGGATCACCAGCTCCTTCTCACTATGCTCCGCTCCATAGGCCTCAAGGACACAGCCCTCTTCTGGCTCTCCTCCTACCTCTCTGACAGCTCCTTCACTGTATCTTTTGCCGGCTCCTCTTCCTCTCCTCGTCCCCTTACTATCGGGGTTCCGCAGGGCTCACTCCTAGGCCCCCTCCATTTCTCTCTATACACTGCCCTTATTGGACAAACAATCAGCAGATTTGGGTTCCAGTATCATCTCTATGCTGACGACACCCAATTATACACTTCTTCCCCTGACATCACCCCTACCATAATTCAGAATACCAAGGATTGTCTGTCTGCTGTCTCTAACATCATGTCCTCCCTCTATCTGAAACTAAATCTCTCCAAAACTGAACTACTTGTGTTTCTCCCTTCTACTAACCTCACTCTACCCAACATCGAAATTACCCTGGAGGGTTCGACCATAACTCCCAAGCAGCATGCCCGCTGTCTTGGGGTCATATTCGACACTGAACTTTACTTTACTCCCTATATCCAATCACTCACTCGCCCCTGTCACCTGCATCTTAAAAACATCTCCAGAATCCGACCTTTTCTCACCTTTGAAACTGCTAAGACTCTTACTGTCGCTCTTATTCATTCTCGTCAGGACTACTGCAACTCTCTTCTGATCGGTCTCCCTCTTACCAAACTTTCTCCTCTCCAATCCATCTTGAATGCGGCAGCCAGGGTCATATTTCTGTCCAGCCGCTTCACCGATGCCTCCATCTTGGCCAGTCTTTACACTGGCTACCCATTCGCTACAGGGTCCAGTATAAACTCATCTCTCTCACCCACAAAGCTCTCCACAGATCTGCACCACCTTATATCTCCTCTCTCATCTCTGTCTATCGCCCTACACGTGCCCTCCGTTCTACAAATGACCTAAGACTAACATCCCCCATAATCCGAACCTCGCACCTCCCTCTCCAAGACTTCTCTCGTGCTGCGCCAGCTCTCTGGAATGCACTTCCCCAGACGATCAGACTGATACCTAGCCCCGACCTATTCAAGCACGCTTTGAAAACCCATCTCTTCAAACAAGCCTACCACATCAACTACTAAGTAAACTAACTTTGCCCTGTTCCCTCCTTCCAAATATTACTATGAATCTGCACCTTACTATTCATCTGTCTCCACACCCTCCATGCACATGATAACTGCACTTGATACTTGACTATTGCACTTAAACACACGGGCTGATGACCGGATCATGCAGCTTTATATGAAAATCCCTATTTATTATAATTGCCAGACCTGAAATAACAAGCACTTTTCACCTATTGTGTCCCCCCCCCCCATTTCCTTGTAGACTGTAAGCTTGCGAGCAGGGACCTCACCCCTAATGTCAGTTTAAATTGTCTTAACTTGTACTGAATTTATTGTCTGTACATGTCCCCCGCTTAATTGTGAAGTGCTGCGGAATATGTTGGCACTATAGAAATAAAAATTATTATTATTATTATTATTATTATTGTCATAATGAAGTCTTACCTATTTCTGGAACAGGATGCTTTAAGTTATCTTCATTCTGGTGTTCATCTTTCCTCTTATGTTCCTTCATCTTGTTTTCATCCTCTTCTTCTTGTCCCTTATCTTGGTCATCTGGGAATGATAAACCCATAGAAATCAATGCACTCAGAGTGATTTGATCAGCAGTAGTTTGTGGGGTCACCAAATACAAGTGTCTATTCCTCCTATTGTGCCCCCACCGGGAATATGAAATATTACACTGTAATCATTACATCACTGAACTGTTTTTCTAATACATGAATGTGTTGGATCCTTTGGGATGAAGATGCTTTATTTAGACCCTTTGTATGAATGTCTTTCGAAAGATATCACCTCTCTATTAAACGGATGCTTAGTTTAAAAATGTGCTATCCAAATGTAGCAAAATAAAAAAAATCATACTGACCTGCTGGACAATTGCTACTACGGTCTACTGCTGATGTCCCTCACTGATCTTATGACTTTCTCTTCAGGCAGGAAAGGAGTCTCAGGTGACTAAATCAGTTTCCACTGATTGGCTGCAGTGGTCACCACCTGTGTGAGCTTGAAGAATTAGTCTCCAAGCTTTTTCATGATGTTGGCTGGAATGTGATCACTGCTTCCAATCAGTGTCTGCTGATTTTCTTCAGTGTTCAACTGATGTCTGAGCCGACCACCTACAGGACTCTGAGTAGTTCTGGTCAATCCTCTGTTCTACTTAGACTCTTGCTGCTTCTTCATTCTGCTGCTGATATCTCACTGATCTCATGGCTTTCTCTTCTGGCAAGGAAGCCTTCAGGTGACTAAATCAGTCAATCAGTGGCACTAACTGAATAAAGTGGTCTTGACCTGTCTGAGCTTGAAGAAACAGTTTCCAAGCACTTGGAGATAGAATGTGTCCACTGAAGCCAATCAGTGGCTGTTGATCGACTACAGTGGTCACCTGACATTTGAGCTGACTCCCTAATGGACTCTCAATGCTCTTCTGTTCTGTTGCCACTGTCACCCACAGGTCCCCTACCTTCCAACAGAATACACCAACAGCAGTAATGAGAAGGTGCAGGGATATGGTAAGTGAATAAGTGTTGTTGTTTTTTTAACCACCATTGGTCTCTTTTTAAACTAAATAAAAGTAATACCGAATCAGTACTTTCAAGAGTATTAAACAACTTGTTCATGGCAAGAGACAGGGTTGAGTGCCGCCATTCTGGCACTTTTAGATTTTTGTGCAGTGCTTAATATTAAGGAATTCTGCAGAATTGATTTCACAGTTCAAAGGTTCAGCTTCTTGCTGGCTGGAAGGCCATAAAGTGTATCTATTGGTTCCTTATCGTCCATGTCAATCCCCTAAAGCTATGGCATAGTTATCGGTATCATGTGGCCTGCAAGGGCGTAGCGCCCACGTTTCTCCTTGATTGACTGCACATGGAGGACTCAGGCTGAAGAAAATGATTCTTTGTGCTCAGTCATTTTCTCCAGTCCCATTCTTCCATGATGGCTAACTGAAGTCGCCGGTATTGTGTGGCCTGCAAGGGTATAGCGCTCTCCGTTTCTCCTCGACTTGCTGCACATAGAGGACTCAGGCAGGAGCAAATGATTCCTTGTGCTCAGTCATTTTCTCAAGCCTCAGTGTTCGGTGAACAGTCAACTGAGGAGAAGATTTATTTCTTCTCATGTCACAGCCCTGCTTCGGCAGCTCATGGGCTACAGTTTGTCATTTGAGATACAGATCTCAGCAGATGTGTTTTCTCTGACTAATGGCATGCAACTAGGATGTACTGCAGTTTGAGCTACATGACAAGGGGCGTTTATTTTTCACATTTTTGGAGAACCCATTTAATAACCAATCAACTTTGAAATTCTCCAATAACAATTGTCATCACTGGATACATTTATATTATTACTCAAAGCGCATCTCTACATCAAACTTCATACCAAATTAACATACGTATTCCCTTGACTACTGCGCTATGAGCTCATTGTAATAAAAGTGAAATACAGATGTTTTGCTTGAACATTATATGGGTAACTCTAACTACTGTGTTATCATCCAGTTCATAATGTTTTCTTACCTATGTACTGAGCAGAATCTCTCAAATATTCTTCATTCTTGTTTTTATAGTTGTCATCTTCCTCCACTGACTTTTTCATTTGGCTTATTTTTACTTCATCTTTTTGGTTATCTGTGAACAGAAGTTGATTAGACCCAACAAAATTGTTGCACCTCAACTAATTGTTTTGCAAATCTATGAAATATGATGCTCAAGATGCTACAACTGTCTCCTACCATATTAGTCAACAGTAGTAGCTATTAAAGGGAATCTATAACCAGGTTTTTGTCACCCCATTTGACAGCAGCATGATGAAGGGGCAGAGACCCCCATTTCAGCGATGCTTAGCTTAGTTTACTGGTTGCAGCAGTTGTGATACAATCAGTTTTATCAGTAGCACATCTAGCGGTGCTTGAATGCTGAGCTGTGTATAACTCCGCCCACACCACTGATTGGCTGCTTCCTACCAATCAGTGCTGATAGATTCCTTTAATTTATATGATCCGTCAGACCACATCAAATTGTTATAGCTTTTGACACCATACCCTTGGCACTCTTTATAAAGTTAATGACTTATGTAGAGACACATAGGACAGGATAGGAGCTATGAACCCACAATAGTAGAATTTTAATAGTCTCTGGGTAAAGTTGGTATGTTTTTATTTTTGATGCACTGACATAGAAATAAGGAAGTTAGAAGGACGGAAGGAGCAGAGCGTGCAGACTATGGATTGAATAAGCTTTTGGCATCCAGGGCAGAGGTTTTAGAACATACCCCACCGTCTTTTCTTTGTAAACATGAGCATTAGATGAGTCTTGACCCCTTTTCCACTATTTTAAATTATGAATTTTAGCTCGCCTAATAATGCCCTCAGCAATGTCCTACTTTGCCTTCTCCTCATCCTTGCACTGTTCTGCACGTATAGTAGCTGCAATTACACTATTGCCTCAAAGGACAACGCTGCTTTAGCTAAAGCATGTAGTAAAAACACCAAGAAAAAGGCTGAGATGCTTTCCTGCCCAGGCTTCAAAACAAATGCACTAACAGGGCGCAGTGGACACAATTAAAGGTGGTGGCTATACAGGTGCATCTCTGCCTTTTTCTTGGTGTTTTTATTACAGATTTTTGAAGGATTTTCAAGTCCTCTTTTTGTGGTTTCGATTTAACCAAAGCATGGCATGAACATTTAGTGGCCTGATGAGTACAATTGATCTTGCGATTTGGTCAAACATCCTGGGGACACATTATTCTCCTCTAGAGATAGGTTTACCTTGCTCAGATGTGTTCGATGATCTGTTAGAAAATTTGAAGCACCATACCAAAATTGCCGCCACCACAAGAACCACCACAGGAAGCATCACCCTTATGACTATGGATGTAGTGTTTGACTTCACTTCTGTCATGAGAAAAAAAAAACAACAACAACAACAGACTTAAATTCATACTACAGAATGTAATGAAGGAACCACAATATATCGATCACGTATCCCGTAATGGTTTACTTGTATTAAGCCATTTAATGGAAGAAATAAGTGGTACTTCTTAAATAGAAACAGATGAAAAAGTTGTAAGTATGAGCAGGATTTTATCGGTAGTAAGTTTATATATTCCCACTTTGCTATAAAAATGCAGATCTGTTGAAATCCAGATCCCCTTCCACCACATCTGGGGGTTCTCTCTAATATTTAGCATTTGCATTTCAGCCATTTTATCATAAATAATTGCAGTCATAATGACACATAAAAGTGCAACCGCGGTGTTATACAGCACAGTCAGCCATAGAGTTTCCATATATTGTCAACCACATAGCCCTAGCCCTATACACTACCACCCTCAAGGCCCTCATACCATCATCCAAAGAAGCTTATAAACTACTGGCTACCGACCTCCATAAGCTGCCACCCTCAATGCCGTCATACACTACTAGCTATAAAGCCGCATAGACTGCTAGTCTCAGTGCCTTCACTCACTGGTAGTCATACAGTTCCCATTCATTGCCATCCTCAAGGTCTTCCAACCATATTCATAGCCAGTCACAGAGCCCCATACAGTACAAGCCAATCCCCTAATACATTGCCAGCCACCGGACACCCCTACACACAGATGCAGATGCCGGCCATTGAGTCGTTACACACGGGTTACTTTCAAGGCACCTAAAAATTTAATGTTACAGGGGCTTCATGTATTGTTAGTGAAAGAGCCCCATATGCTGCTATTCAGAGAGCCCCCATATTGCCCCCATTCTGGCCTTCTCATGCTCCTCATATACTGTCAGTCACATTTCCCCAAACACTGTCAGCCAGGCTAAGAGTCCACATATTTCAACACATACTGACCCCATATGCTGCCATTCCCTAACCCCTTCAACAGGGGCAGTTGTAGGGTCTTCATGCACTATCAGGCACAGAGCCCCTAATACCATCAATGCAATGACAAAATACTGTCAGTCATAAATGCCATACACTGCCGGCCTACCCTTGTAGTCCCTAGGTACTGACATCTGCAAGGCTCTCATACCCACAGGGTCCCCATACAGTGTGAGACACAGGGTCTCAATACATTGCCAGCCATAGAATCTTACACTGTCGTTTCTACCAGTGTTTATTGAAAGCTATTAATTTCACTAACATCCAACCTACTTATGGGTCGGCATATTATATTAGTTAGGTTTCTTTATCTGGAACTCTCAGTGATCACTGGTTTAAAAACCAGACCGTTTAATAAGATTTCTAGACCCTACCTGAACAATACTTTACATGGACAGTGGCATTCTTGTGGTCGGCCGGGTTTTGGACTTTGCACATGAATTCCATGTCCTGGTGATCCAGTGTTATCCGGATTGTATTTACAGTCTCATTTATATTCTGATACTCAGAGTCATTGTATCTGTATTTCCAGTTGTAAAAAAAAACATCTGTATTTGGTGGGATGGAACAATTCAGAGTAACATAGCACTGCTCCCCAATTCTCTCCACTTCACTTTCGATTTTTGGAGTGGGAACAGGATCTGTAACAAAAAACAAGTATAATTGATTTGCAGTATATAGTTTAACAGGTTCTTTCAAATGGACAGACTCTATAAGGGAACCCCACATGTAATATTACAGATCTAGACATCAAGTTTATCGTATGCATTAATTCTTGCTAACGTAAAGAGGCTAATAGGTGTGACCCACTAAGGATTATCGAAGCGTGTTTGTTAATTTAGCACTTATATCCTGAGTTCCCAGAGATATTGAATTGCTCTTAGCAATCCTAACACATGCAGACCGGCCTATCAGAAGTCCACTAGAAGATCAAAGGTTCCTCACTTAAGCCAAGGCTTTGGGCCACAACGGTATCTATGTCCAGAAAGAGACAAAGCCATCCACACTTGATTGCAAAGCTGGTCAAGTAGTTGGTTATTGGTAATCTGAAAGGCTTTGTTAAATGATCACTTGTGTTTCTTCTAGGAGACCAGAAATTCACTGGAATACAAGCCCAAAGGTTCCTCATGTAAGCCATGGCTCCAAGGCCGCAACAGGGTAATACAAGGTCCAGAAATAGACAAAGTAATTTACACCTCGCTGGAAAGCTGATCACATACATGGTTATTGAGTGCCTGAAGATCTACATCTTATTATCCCATAGCTTTGCTTGTAAGTGTTGAAAGTCCATAGATCTGAAACCCTATGATGTCTTGTAGTATCATCAGTGCTATTCACTATAGGTGACTATTCTGTCTATAAGTAGGAGGCCCTCAATTTTTTTCCACCTAATGGGAAAAGCAGGGAGAGGTGGCACCTCTTGTGCATGACTCTCTCTATTCTACGGGAAATACAGAAACATCCTAGAAAGCTTGGTCATCTTTTTTTGAAAGGTTCAAAAGAATGGATTGAAAGATGGCTATATCAATGAGTGGTAATAAATGGTTGCACATCCCATTGGAAAAGTGTTTCAAATAGGGTATCACAAGACTCTGTCCTGGTCTCAGTGTTGTTCAACATTTTTATAAATGATCTAGATAAGGGAACTGAAGGTAAACTAATTAAATTTGCAGACAATGCAAAGCTAGGAGTGATATCTAAAGGTACCGTTACTGTAAAGCAAATAACCTATACCCTTAGGGTACCGTCACACAGTACCATTTTGATCGCTACGACGGCACGATCCATGACGTCGCAGCGATCGTATGATTATCGCTCCAGCGTCGTAGACTGCGGTCACACGTTGCAATCACGGCGCTGGAGCGATGCCGAAGTCCCCGGGTAACCAGGGTAAACATCGGGTTACTAAGCGCAGGGCCGCGCTTAGTAACCCGATGTTTACCCTGGTTACCAGCGTAAACGTAAAAAAAACAAACAGTACATACTCACATTCCGGTGTCTGTCCTCCGGCGTCTCAGCTTCTCTCCACTGTGTAAGCACAGCGGCCGGAAAGCAGAGCGGTGACGTCAGACGTCACCGCTGTGCTCGCTTTCTGGCTGGCCGGCGCTCACAGTGCAGAGAAGCTGAGACGCCGGAGGACAGACACCGGAATGTGAGTATGTACTGTTTGTTTTTTTTACTTTTACGCTGGTAACCACGGTAAACATCGGGTTACTAAGCGCGGCCCTGCGCTTAGTTACCCGATGTTTACCCTGGTTACAAGCGAACACATCGCTGGATCGCTGTCACACACAACGATCCAGCGATGTCAGCGGGAGATCCAGCGACGAAAGAAAGTTCCATACGATCTGCTACGACGTACGATTCTCAGCAGGATCCCTGATCGCTGCTGCGTGTCAGACACAGCGATATCGTATGGATATCGCTGGAACGTCACGGATCGTACGGTCGTAGCGATCAAAGTGTGACTGTGTGACGGTACCCTTAGTTTATAACGTAGATAAAAACATGTACCTTTATTTAGAATTTAGCTAAAAAACCATGAGACAACTACAACAGATATACACATAAAATACACAACAATGCTCTCTAGCAAAGCCCTATATGGGGTACTGCATGACCACTATGGTTCCTTCTTAGCCTCAATTGACGTTGAGGCCTTGTACAGTAACATCCCACACCACTTGGGTCTTGAAGCTGTTGGTAACTTCCTGAGATCTAGAGCAGTTCATCACACGGCCCATAATTTTTTCGTCCTGGACCTCTTGAGATTTACACTTACCAAAAATTTTTTTTTTTATGTTTGACAGGAAGTACTTCCACCAGCTCAAGGGCACTGCGATGGGGAGTCCCTGTGCCCCATCGTATGCTAACTTGTTCCTGGGCTGGTGGGAGGAAACCATAGTCTTTACTGATACCTGCAAATGGTGGCATCGTCTAGTGCTAATCTGGTATAGATTTATATACGATGTCTTCGTCATCTGGCAGGGCACTAAACAAGAATTCATGGATTTTGTCCAGGAACTAAATACAAATGATATAGGCATGAAGTTCACTTCTGAAATTAATGATAAAACATTACCGTTCTTGGACTTGCTTATTCAGAAGAATGATGACGGGAGTTTAAAGACACAGATATACCGTAAACCCACCAGTACTAACAGTTTACTCAGGTGGGATAGCCATCATCCACGAGCATTGAAACGTGGCATACCCAAGGGTCAATTCATGAGGCTGAGAAGGAACTGCTCTGATGTGGCTACATACGTTGAGCAGTCAGATGATATGAAGAAGAGATTTTTAGAGAAGGGATACCCAAGAGGTGTGAGTGAAGCATCCTATAAGCATGCATTTTTACAGGACAGAAGCACTCTTTTACAACCACGATTGAGACTGTCCACAAACAATTCTGATTTGATGAGAATCATCGGCACCTTTGACAGTCAAAATGAGAGAGTGAGAAAAGTCCTGTCAAAATATTGGGACATTCTAACCTCGGATCCCGACCTGGCAAACTGTATAGGCCCTAGGCCTTTGATCACTTATAGAAAGGGGAGGTCTTTGAGAGACAATCTAGTGCACAGCCACTTTAAGAGATCAGTGGCTGGTGGCACATGGCTTGACCGGAGGACATGTGGTTTCTTCAGGTGCGGGGGCTGCGTAAACTGCAAGTATATGAAGCCCGGAAAATTTGTCATAAGCTCTTCTACGGGCGTAAAATACTACATCCGGGATTTCACAAACTGCAAGACCAGTGGTGTAATCTATATGGCCACGTGCTGTTGTCCAAAAGATTACGTTGGGAAAACAAAGAGGGAATTCAGGAGGCGCGTAGGAGAACATATCGGGGACATCAAGCATAAGCGTGATACACCAATAGCTAGGCATATGAATGATGTTCACTGTGGCAACACAAATGAAATTTTTTTCAGTATCATCGAGGCATACAAACCGAATTTGAGAGGTGGGGACTTTGATAGACTCCTCCTGCAGAAGGAATGTGCATAGATTTATCGTGTTGATTGTTCAGCCCCACGGGGTCTAAATGAATATATTTCATATGCATGCTTTTTATAACCGGTTACATTCTTTCCTCTTAGGGCGTCTGTCTTTAGAACTAACTAAATGGGTACCGACATTGGAGATTTGTTGCTAGCCATGCCACCATTAAATTCCTGTTTATGGAATTATGCAGCATTTATCTGCATTTATATGAGATATCACGGTATATTATTTATCTGATGTGGTTTTAAATGTATACTATCTTTTATATACATGTGGGCTTGTCAATTCTGCAATATACTAGTATCATACAGGTATAAGGGGGGCTATATGTGTGCTATGGTTCATTACATATGAGATTCCAAGGACGTATAAAATATTCTACACTATTCTGTTGGGTAACTCAGTAATTCATCTTCATCTGTGTTTTTACTATGCCTGTGTGTTTTTTGTTTTTTATTTATCTATTATTAAACAACAGCAGTTATGCATAGCATTAATGAACGGGTTTGTCCAGTGAAATATGTTGCCTTTATAATATGCAGCAATTAGCAGGCAAATGCATCCCGTCCTGATAGAATAAATGTGTAATAGCTCTCTATCTAGCTATGATATGAGATGCTCTATACTACTGAGTGTGAGATATTTTTTGATGAAAAGTCCCTGTGCGCGGTGTGCATACATTAAGCAGTTTTGGCTACGGCATCATGGCTGCTAGCCATCGTGCTCTACTGCACAGGAGATCGGTGACATGCGCTGTTCCATAGTACATGCATATTGTTGATCGGTCTAGAGCGTGAGTGCCTGGGTTTCCGGACATGCGCAGACATAGGCGTTCCGGCTGACATGCACGCTAGCATCAGCAATTGTGCTCTAGGGCACAGTAGTTTTCTGACATGCGCAGTTCTAAAATTTATGTATACTGGAGATTGGACTGCAGCGTAAGGGACTGGACTTCCGGACATGCGCAGTTACATGCGGTCCGGCTGACACGCACGCCAGTGTCCAGCATCATCCAGCGGCATTAGGGAGATGAAAAGGAGCGGTCGCTTTTTATACCGGTCATTTCCCACAGTACATAGAAATAGTAAGTGTGTCCTTAACTATGTAGTGACATTACCGTAGTGAGTGGATGCCCATGGTGTTTGGAATATTAATGATAGGGCTGGGACGGCTTCACTAACATGGCGGCTTTTGAGTCTAGCTCTAGTGCCTGGCCACATAAGCCCGCCTCTCAGTGTATAACAATCTACACATGTATATAAGCAGTTTGGCTTTGATTCCATGCAGCATCTGCATATCTGGGCCTCCTGATGAGCCTTTCGGCGAAACGCGTTGAGGTGTTCAGCTCATCAATATGATAAGTATCGGCTCTTATCCTCTGTTATGAGATATGACGTTTATTTATCGGTTATATCTCAATTCCCTGTTTATTGACCTGTGGAATTATGTTCCTGCCTACCCTGTCTAATGAGATAACTTACACCCCAAACTATACTCCATATTGTGTTTTTCCATGTTGGATAGAGTATTAGTACATCCATAGGGTCATTTCAGGGTCAGCCATCGGTGAGTGGGGGCGCCATATCCGCTGCACAGTAGGGTGCCAACCTCCACAGCCAGGCAGGACATCTCTGGACAGGGTACAGAGGTAGCGAGTGGTTGTTTTTTTGCACGAGCATATTTTTGATTTTTGCACCTGTGTTTTTAGTCCGTGTCTCTCACCCTGCCACATGCAGCCCTGCCAAGGGTAGAATAAAAATCCCACATTCATACAGTTGTGGCCAAAAGTATTGACACCCCTGCAATTCTGTCAGATAATACTCAGTTTCTTCCTGAAAATGATTGCAAACACAAATTCTTTGGTATTATTATCTTCATTTAATTTGTCTTAAAAGAAAAAACACAAAAAGAATTGTCCTAAAGCCAAATTGGATATAATTCCACACCAAACATAAAAAAGGGGGTGGACAAAAGTATTGGCACTGTTCGAAAACTCATGTGATGCTTCTCTAATTTGTGTAATTAACAGCACCTGTAACTTACCTGTGGCACCTAACAGGTGTTGGCAATAACTAAATCACACTTGCAGCCAGTTGACATGGATTAAAGTTGACTCAACCTCTGTCCTGTGTCTTTGTGTGTACCACATTGAGCATGGAGAAAAGAAAGACCACCAAAGAACTGTCTGAGGACTTGAGAAACCAAATTGTGAAGAAGCATGAGCAATCTCAAGGCTACAAAGACCTGAATGTTACTGTGTCTACCGTGCGCAGTGTCATCAAGAAGTTTAAAGCCCATGGCACTGTGGCTAACATCCCTAGATGTGGACGGAAAAGAAAAATTGACAAGAGATTTCAACGCAAGATTGTGCGGATGTTGGATAAAGAACCTCGACTAACATCCAAACAAGTTCAAGCTGCCCTGCAGTCCGAGGGTACAACAGTGTCAACCCGTACTATCCGTCGGCATCTGAATGAAAAGGGACTGTATGGTAGGAGACCCAGAAAGACCCCACTTCTTACCCCGAGACATAAAAAAGCCAGGCTGGAGTTTGCCAAAACTTACCTGAAAAAGCCTAAAACGTTTTGGAAGAATGTTCTCTGGTCAGATGAGACAAAAGTAGAGCTTTTTGGGCAAAGGCATCAAAATAGAGTTTACAGGAGAAAAAAGAGGCATCCAAAGAAAAGAACACGGTCCCTACAGTCAAACATGGCAGAGGTTCCCTGATGTTTTGGGGTTGCTTTGCTGCCTCTGGCACTGGACTTCTTGCATTATGAAGTCTGAAGACTACCAACAAATTTAGCATAATGTAGGGCCCAGTGTGAGAAAGCTGGGTCTCCCTCAGGGGTCATGGGTCTTCCAGCAGGACAATGACCCAAAACACACTTCAAAAAGCACTAGAAAATGGTTTGAGAGAAAGCACTGGAGACTTCTAAGGTGGCCAGCAATGAGTCCAGACCTGAATCCCATAGAACACCTGTGGAGAGATCTAAAAATGGCAGTTTGGAGAAGGCACCCTTCAAATATCAGGGACCTGGAGCAGTTTGCCAAAGAAGAATGGTCTAAAATTCCAGCAGAGCATTGTAAGAAACTCATTGATGGTTACCGGAAGTGGTTGGTCGCAGTTATTTTGGCTAAAGGTTGTGCAACCAAGTAGTAGGCTGAGGGTGCCAATACTTTTGTCTGGCCCATTTTTGGAGTTTTGTGTGAAATGATCAATGTTTTGCTTTTTGCTTCATTCTCTTTTGTGTTTTTTCATTTAAGACAAATTAAATGAAGATAATAATGCCAATGAATTTGTGTTTGCAATCATTTTCAGGAAGAAACTGAGTATTGTCTGACAGAATTGCACGGGTGTCAATATTTTTGGCCACAACTGTATATATCTACCATCTATCTATGCTGTCTGTATAACAATCTTCCTGTCAGGTACCTATGATAGCGTGTATGGTACACTTTCTGCATAGGGCGCAGGTAAGGAGCAACAGGGTCAGCCGCCGACGAGTGGGGGCGCCAGTCTCGTATTTGTGTTTAGGGTGCCAACCTCCGCTGTCAGGTAGTGGTCATGCAGTACCCCATATAGGGCTTTGCTAGAGAGCACGGTTGTGTATTTTATGTGTATATCTGTTGTAGTTGTCTCATGGTTTTTTAGCTAAATTCTAAATAAAGGTACATGTTTTTATCTACGTTATAAACTAAGGGTATAGGTTATTTGCTTTACAGAGACTTGATTATTAACCTAAGCTGTAGCATCAGCACTTGTTTTCTAAAGGTACCGTTACACTAAACGACTTACCAACGATCACGAACAGCGATGCTATCGTTGGTAAGTCGTTGTGTGGTCGCTGGGGAGCTGTCACACAGACAGCTCTCTCCAGCGACCAACGATCAGGGGAACGACTTCGGCATCGTTGAAACTGTCTTCAACGATGCCGAAGTCCCCCTGCAGCACCCGGGTAACCAGGGTAAACATCGGGTTACTAAACGCAGGGCCGCGCTTAGTAACCCGATATTTACCCTGGTTACCATTAAGTAAAAAAAAAAACACTACATACTCACCTTCTGATGGCTGTCACGTCCCCCGCCGGCGGCTTCCCTGCACTGAATGTGTCAGCGCCGGCCAGCCGTAAAGCAGAGCACAGCAGTGACGTCACCGCTGTGCTCTGCTTTACGGCCGGCCGGCGCTGACACATTCAGTGCAGGTTAGCCGCCGGCGGAGGACGTGACAGCCATCAGAAGGTGAGTATGTAGTGTTTTTTTTTTTACTTTTACAATGGTAACCAGGGTAAATATCGGGTTACTAAGCGTGGCCCTGCGCTTAGTAACCCGATATTTACCCTGGTTAGAAGTGAACACATCGCTGGATCGGTGTCACACACACTGATCCAGCGATGACAGCGGGTGATCAGCGACGAAATAAAGTTCTGGACTTCTAGCTCCGACCAACGATATCACAGCGGGATCCAGATCACTGCTGCGTGTCAAACACAACGAGATCGCTATCCAGGACGCTGCAACATCACGGATCGTCGTCGTTCTCGCTGCAAAGTCGCTTAGTGTGAAGGTACTTTTACTCTAGTGAAGACAGAGGAAGGATTCAGAAGGATCTAGATAAGCTTAAACAATGGGCAGCAACTAATAGAATGGTATTTAACAGGGAAAAATTCAGGATTCTACATCTGGGGAAGACAAACAAAAATTACAACTCCAGAATGGGAGGAATAGATCTAAGGAACAGCATGTGTGAAAAAGGCTTGGATAAACTAATAGATCACAGATTGAGTCAGTGTGATGCAGCAGCAAAAAGGGCAATGAATTTGGGATGAATTAAGAAAAGCATAAAGTCTAGATCACATGAAGTAATTATCTCCCTCTACTCCTCCTTGGTCAGACCTCATCTGGAATACTGTGTCTAGCTCTTGTCACCACATTTTAAAACAGACACTGAAAAACTGGAGCAAGCTCAGAGAAGAGCTACCAGAATGGTAAACGGACTGCAAAGTATATCCTACGAGGAACGGTTATAGGATCTCAGAATATTTAGCATGCAAAAAAGAAGGCTAAGAGGAGACTTATTACTATACCTATAAATTCATAGGAAGCAGATGCCAAGTAGGTTAAAAATTGCAAGAATCTTTTATTAAACACTGTAGAACAAACACTTAAAAACATTTTTTATATTTTTCAGTGGGTATACACCAAATGGATCTGCAAACACAGGAATATTCTTGCCAAAATATATGTGTACAATATTATTTTCTTTTAGATAAGTTGGTCTCTTGCTGCTAAGTTAGGACAAAAGAGGAAGCAACATTAATAAAATACAATTTTTGAAAAAATGTTCATGCGGTTAGTGCTTGTAAGGTTCGACGTAAGTACGTAAATACAGGATTTTCCAATAAGTAATGACTCCCTACATCATTAAACTTCAAAGTCAAGTGATTTAATGATATTAAAGGAGGGTCAGTAAGCCATTTGTGTTAGTCTATTCATCAAATAATTTCCAACAAAGCAAGATGAATCACATAGTAGTAAAAGAACCAAATAACTAAAAGGCACAGTCCTCATACAAAACCTTATGCACCCTTCACATGATAATAATAATAGTGCTGTTATCAGTGTTTGCTAGTGCTGCATATAGTTCTATGTAGTATTTGTACCAGAGTATAAACAGCGCAGTACACTAGTTTAAGGTGCATAATGCTATTCAATCATTAGTGACAGAGATACTAAATAATACATAACCTGGCAGCAGAAGTCTCTCCGACGCAACGTTTCGCGTTAGCTTCTTCTTTATGTGTACTGCGCTGTTTATTCTCTGCTACAAATACTACATAGAACTATATGCAGCACTAGTAAGCACTGAAAACAGCACTATTATTATGTGAAGGGTGCATAAGGTTTTGTATGAGGACTGTGCCTTTTAGTTCTTTGGTTCTTTCACTACTATGTGATTCATCTTGCTTTGTTGGAAATTATTTGATGAATAGACTAGCTCACATGGCTTACTGACCAGGGGCGCCGCTATCATGGGGCAAGTTGAGCCCTTTGCTTCAGGCGGCAGTCGTCACTGAAAGACAGGGGGCGGCAGAGTGGTGGTCAGAACACGTGGTGCCGACTGTCCATAATCCCTGACATTTGCTGTCACTAGTGCGGTGCGCGAGCCCCTGCTCACAGCCCACGGTGTGCAATATCAGCCGGTCATCCCTGCACCCGCAGAGAAGCACACCACATATTGGCTGCACTGTGCAAACAGGACCTGTGATGAGGTCACAGGAGGGTAGGAGTCAGGGGGTCACATGATCGGGACCTCCATGGATTGCAGGATTCTGCTGTGCTGGTTGCCTTGGTAAGTGTGTGTATGAGGTGTATGGAGCGGAGCCGTGTGTGTATGAGGTGTATGGAGCGGAGCTGAATGTGTACGAGGTGTATGGAGCGGAGCTGAATGTGTATGAGGTGTATGGAGCGGAGCTGAATGTGTACGAGGTGTATGGAGCGAAGCTGAATGTGTATGAGGTGTACGGAGCGGAGCCGTGTGTGTATGAGGTGTATGGAGTGGAGCTGAATGTGTACAAGGTGTATGGAGCGGAGCTGTGTGTGTATGAGGTGTATGGAGCGAAGCTGAATGTGTATGAGGTGTACGGAGCAGAGCCGGGTGTGTATGAGGTGTACGGAGCAGAGCCGGGTGTGTATGAGGTGTACGGAGCGGAGCCGGGTGTGCATTAAGTGTACAGAGCAGAGCTTCATGTGTATGAGGTGTACGGAGTGGAGCCAGGTGTGTTTGAGGTGTATGGAGCGGAGCCAGGTGTGTATGAGGTGTATGGAGCAGAGGCGGGTGTGTGCGAGGTGTATTGAGCGGAGCCGCGTGAGTATGGAGTGGAGCCATGTGTGCAAGGTGTACGGAGCATAGCTGCATGTGTAGGAGTAACTATGTGTGGCCATTATGCAGTATGGAGCATCATGTGGGCCCATTATACAGTACGGAGCACCATGCGAAGCCATTATACAGTATGGAGCACTATATGGGGCCATTATACAGTATGGAGCATCATGTGTGGCCATTATACAGTATGGAGCATCATGTGTGGCCATTATTCAGTATTGAGCATCAAGTGGGGCCATTATACAGTATTGAGCATCGTGTGGGGCCATTATACAGTATGGAGCACTGTGTGGCCATTATACAGTATGGAGCACTGTGTGGCCATTATACAGTATGGAGCATCATGTGGGGCTCATTATACTGTATGGAGCAATATATGGGGCTCATTATACTGTATGGAGCAAAATATGGGGCATGTTATTCTGTATGGGGCGCTGCGCGGTGCCCATTATACAATATGGAGCATCATGTGTGGCCATTATACAGTATGGAGCACTGTGTGGCCATTATACAGTATGGAGCACTGTGTGGCCATTATACAGTATGGAGCATCATGTGGGGTTCATTATACTGTATGGAGCAATATATGGGGCATGTTATTCTGTATGGGGCACTGTGCGGTGCCCACAATACTGTATGGAGTAATATATGGGGCTCATTATACTGTATGGAGCAATATATGGGGCTCATTATTCTGTAAGGAGCAATCTGGTGCCCAGAATATTGTATGGAGGACTATACTGTCTGATTTATGACCTATTGTAGAATGTACAATAGTTATCACTCATGTATAATGTATGGGGGGACTGTATATGAGATGGGAGCCCTATAGGGGGGCTGTACTGTATATGTGTTTGGGGGGGCGCCGTTTTGAAGTTCGCCTCAGGCAGCAGTGTGGCTAGGTTCACCCCTGTTACTGACACTCCTTTAATGTCATTAAATCACTTGAATTTATTGCTTTAAGAAGTCTAGTGATGTAGGGAGTCATTACTTATTGGAAAATCCTGTATTTACATACTTATGTCGAACCTTACAAGCACTAACCGCATGAACATTTTTTTCAAAAATTGGATTTTATTAATGATGATTCCTCCTCTGTCCTAACTTAGCAACAAGAGACCAACTTATCTAAAAGAAAATAATATTGTACACACACATTTTGGCAAGAATATTCCTGTGTTTGCAGATCCATTTGGTATATACCCACTGAAAAATATAAAAACAATTTTTTTAAAGTGTTTGTTCTACAGTATTTAATAAAGATTCTACCTACTTGGCATCTGCTTCCTATGTATTTATAGGTATAGTATTTAACCCCTTTACCCCCAAGGGTAGTTTGCACGTTATGGACCGGGCCAATTTTTACAATTCTGACCACTGTCCCTTTATGAGGTTATAACTCTGGAACGCTTCAACGGATCCCGGTAATTCTGATACCGTTTTCTCGTGACATATTGTACTTCATGGTAGTGGTAAAATTTATTTGATATTACCTGCGTTTATTTGTGAAAAAAATGGAAATTTGGCGAAAATTTTGAAAATTTCGCAATTTTCCAACTTTGAATTTTTATGCAATTAAATCACAGATATGTCACACAAAATACTTAATAAGTAACATTTCCCACATGTCTACTTTACATCAGCACAATTTTGGAACCAAAATTTTTTTTGTTAGGGAGTTATAAGGGTTAAAATTTGACCAGCAATTTCTCATTTTTACAACACCATTTTTTTTTTAGGGACCACATCTCATTTGAAGTCATTTTGAGGGGTCTATATGATAGAAAATAACCAAGTGTGACACCATTCTAAAAACTACACCCCTCAAGGTCCTCAAAACCACATTCAAGAAGTTTATTAACCCTTCAGGTGTTTCACAGGAATTTTTGGAATGTTTAAATAAAAATGAACATTTGACTTTTTTTTCACAAAAACTTTACTTCAGCTCCAATTTGTTTTATTTTACCAAGGGGAACAGGAGAAAATGGACCCCAAAAGATGTTGTACAATTTGTCCTGAGTACGCTGATACCCCATATGTGGGGGTAAACCACTGTTTGGGCGCATGGCAGAGCTAGGAAGCGAAAGAGCGCCATTTGACTTTTCAATGCAAAATTGACAGGAATTGAGATGGGACGCCATGTTGCGTTTGGAGAGCCACTGATGTGCCTAAACATTGAAACCCCCCACAAGTGACACCCTTTTGGAAAGTAGACCCCCTAAGGAACTTATCTAGATATGTGGTGAGCACTTTGACCCACCAAGGGCTTCACAGACGTTTATAATGCAGAGCTGTAAAAATAAAACAAAAATTTTTTCCCACAAAAATTAATTTTTAGCCCCCAGTATTGTATTTTTCCGAGGGTAACAGTAGAAATTGGACCCCCAAAGTTGTTGTCCAATTTGTCCTGAGTGCGCTGATACCCCATATGTTGGGGGGAACCACCGTTTGGACGCATGGGAGGGCTCGGAAGGGAAGGAGCGCCATTTGGAATGCAGACTTAGATGGAATGGTTTTGCCGCAAGTGTCAGGGTGCAGAGGACGCTGCATGTTGCATTTTTTTTGCGTCCAAAATCAAGCGAAAAATGGACGCATGCGTCACAAAACAATGCGTTTTTGCATGCTTTTTGCATGCGTTGTGCGTTGCGTCACCGTCGCAACGCCCAACAACGCAAATGTGAACGTAGCCTAAGGGGGTGATGAAGGGGGGTTTGATTTACTTTTATAGTGGGTTATTTAGCAGATTTTTATGATTGGCAGCCGTCAAACACTCAAAGACGCTTTTTATTGCAAAAAATATTTTTTGCGTTACCACATTTTGAAAGCTATAATTTTTCCATATTTGAGTCCACAGAGTCATGTGAGGTCTTTTTTTTTTTGCGGGACGAGTTGACGTTTTTATTGGTAACATTTTCGGACACGTGACATTTTTTGATCGCTTTTTATTCCAATTTTTGTGAGGCAGAATGACCAAAAACCAGCTATTCATGAATTTCTTTTGGGGGAGGCGTTTATACCATTCCACGTTTGGTAAAATTGATAAAGCAGTTTTATTCTTCGGGTCAGCACGATTACAGCGATACCTCATTTATATCATTTTTTTATGTTTTGGCGCTTTTATACGATAAAAACTATTTTAGAGAAAAAATAATTATTTTTACATTGCTTTATTCTGAGGACTATAACTTTTTTATTTTTTTGCTGATGATGCTGTATGGCAGCTCATTTTTTGCGGGACAAAATGACGCTTTCAGCAGTACTATGGTTATTTATTTCTGTCTTTTTGATCGCGTTTTATTCCACTTTTTGTTCGGCGGTATGATAATAAAGCGTTGTTTTTTGCCTCGTTTTTTTTTTTTTCTTACGGTGTTTACCGAAGGGGTTAACTAGTGGGACACTTTTATAGGTTGGGTCGTTACGGACGCGGCGATACTAAATATGTGTACTTTTATTGTTTGTTTTTTTTAATTTAGATAAAGAAATGTATTTATGGGAATAATATATATATATTTTTCTTTATTTAGGAATTTTTTTTTTCTTTTTTCTTACACATGTGGAAATTTTTTTTTAAACTTTACTTTGTCCCAGGGGGGACATCACAGATCGGTGATCTGACAGTTTGCACAGCACTCTGTCAGATCACCCATCTGACTTACAGCACTGCAGGCTTACCAAGCGCCTGCTCTGAGCAGGCACTTGGTAAGCCACCTCCCTCCCTGCAGGACCCGGATGCTGCGGCCATCTTGGATCCGGGACCTGCAGCGAGGAAGGAGGTAGGAGACCCTCGCAGCAACGCGATCACATCGTGTTGCTGCGGGGGTCTCAGGGAAGCCCGCAGGGAGCCCCTCCCTGCGCGATGCTTCCCTATACCGCCGGCACACCGCGATCATGTTTGATCGCGGTGTGCCGGGGGTTAATGTGCCGGGGGCGGTCCGTGACCGCTCTTGGCACATAGCGCCGGATGTCAGCTGCGATAGGCAGCGCTGGATGTACTATTCCGTCCTTGGGAAGTAGGGCCCACCCCACATGGACGGAATAGTACGTCCAATGACAGAAAGGGGTTAATGTGTAAGTGGCATTAATGGCTAGGCCAACTTTTGTTTATTTTGTTTAAGAGGAGACTTAATAGCTGTCTACAAATTTCTGAAGGGCTGTCACAGTGTAGAAGGATCATCTTTATTCTCATTTGCACAAGGAAAACGAGAAGCAATGGAATTAAACAGAAAGGGAAATGATACAGATTAGATATTAGGAAAAACTTTTTGACGGTTAGGGCGATTAATGAGTGGAACGGTCTGCCACGAGAGGTGGTGAGTTCTCCCTCAATGGAAGTCTTCAAACAGAGGCTGGACAGACATCTGCCTGAGATAGTTTAGTGAATCCTGCTTTGAGCAGGGGTTGGACACGATGACCCTTGAGGTCCCTTCCAATTCATTCTGCCTTCTGAATGTATCAGCCAGCTGGGTAGATCAAGGATCAGAGGGTGACCGTTCTAAATGTAGATGTGAAAATGTTGTAAATGTCTGTAATGGAAACTTGTCTAAAAAACAATATAAAAACCGAAAGAGATAAACTGGAGTATAAGTTGGTATACATGCAATGGGTAGGCGCATATACACACTGGCCACTAACCAGACAAAACCCAAGATAAAAAGAAAATGAGCAAATACCCTGCAGTAAATAAATAACACCAGTGCATGAAAATAACATTCGGTGCTTAGTTAACATAATTTTGATTACAAAAAATCCATAAAAACCATTCCACCACATCAAGACGACATTTTTGGGGACAGTACTAAAATCTAGTATTAAAGCTTATCTTATGTCAAATGACGTAAATGTGAATAAGGACTGTGCAGGACGGAGACCCAGACCAATGGACACCCAGCCACGGGGAACTATATAAAAGTAATGTCTAGTTCAAAGAAAAGGGAAGCCATACCCTTGTATGTACTGAGTGCAGAAACCTGAAACAAAAACCTGACATGAGTCATGACATCAGAGTGTCAGGTTTTATATAAAAAGCCATGTATAAAGAAAAGATTAGAAAGATATAAACTGTAATGCTTGAAATAATGTTTAACCTAAAGGGTTACTCCACCATATCTATCACATGCCACTTTTTCTTGTATTTCTTGTATTTACCTACAATTTCCTTTGAAACTCCCCTAAGGCACAGAGTTCTCTAACTAAGTACATGTCCTATTGCAAAACCTGATTTGCAAGCTAGATTTAGTCTAATCATGTGTGCACGCAGTCTTTTTCAAGCGAATTTCACTGAGAATCCATTCCTTCAAGTTTCGGAAACCTTAAATCTCTTAAAAAAGTGACATATTCATTCTTATTTATACTCAACAGTAAAGAGTGAAAGATGGCGTAACTGCTTAAGGAAAATGACTGCCAACCAGAGTTTTCCAGAAGTGGCTTTGTCTGGGAAAATTATAAATCCTCTGACATTTAAATTACGCCGTATGCAGATACCCTATGGGAGTTTTCACACTGAGTTTTTTAACAGTTTGTGGAGCAGAATCTCTGCAAATCTCCATTCAAAGCTTCTGTTATTTCAACTCCTGATTTTTAACTATTCATGGTTTTCTTAGACTTTTTTTCAGTAGTTTTTGGAGCAAAATGTCTCCAAAAACCATGAGCAGTTGAAAAAAACCAAAATCTTTGGATGCAGAGTTGGAGAGTTACTGCACAAGAAACTCCTGAATAAACCTTGGTGTGAACACACCAACATCTGGAATTTAAACTAACTTCTATAGATGTGGAGAGTTTGTACACTCTTATTTTAAATAGTAGAGGTATCCAGTTAGTCAAATTTTATCTAACAGTTCCCATATGCATTTGACTACAATTGGCAAAACCAGTCATTGTTGTTGGATTGGTTGACACTCCAGTCTAATGTGTACGGGGCCTCCAGACTCTAGATGATGCCAGGTGGGGGGGAGAGATAGATCAGGCATGTTTAATTTGACAGTGGATACCTTGGTTCTCCAAAAGATAAGAAGCTGTCAGAGGAGTCTGGCAGAGGCTCTCATAGAGATAACTGGAGACCTTTGCCAAGCCAAACTTTTTGTGCATGGAGAATTCTAAAGAATTCTGTTTTCTTAACCATTTCGTACTATTGGATTAATAATGGATAGGTGTCATAATTGACGCCTCTCCATTATTAATCTGGCTTAATGTCACCTTACAATAGCAAGGTGACATTAACCCTTCATTACCCCATATCCCACCGCTACACAGGAGTGGGAAGAGAGAGGCCAAGTGCCAGAATAGGCGCATCTTCCAGATGTGCCTTTTCTGTGGTGGCTGGGGGCAGATGTTTGTAGCCAGGGGGGGCCAATAACCATGGACCCTCTCTAGGCTATTAATATCTGCCCTCAGTCACTGGCTTTACCACTCTGGCGGAGAAAATTGCGCGGGAGACCACACCAATTTTTTCTGCAATTTAACCCTTTATTTTAGCAGCTACAGCGGCCAAATTTTGCACATACACACTACTAACATTAGTAGTGTGGAATATGCAAAAAAAAGGGATATGAGATGGTTTACTGTATGTAAACCATGTCTCATATCCTGTCGGGTTTGGGAAGGAGAAATGAAAAGCCGGCAATTGAATTACCGGGTTTTCACATATCTTGCGCTGAATTAAATATAAATACAGTGTATGTATATACACTCACCGGCCACTTTATTAGGTACACCTGCCCAACTTCTTGTTAACACTTAATTTCTAATCAGCCAATCACATGGCGGCAACTCAGTGCATTTAGGCATGTAGACATGGTCAAGACAATCTCCTGCAGTTCAAACCGAGCATCAGTATGGGGAAGAAAGGTGATTTGAGTGCCTTTGAACGTGGCATGGTTGTTGGTGCCAGAAGGGCTGGTCTGAGTATTTCAGAAACTGCTGATCTACTGGGATTTTCACGCACAACCATCTCTAGGGTTTACAGAGAATGGTCCGAAAAAGAAAAAAAATCCAGTGAGCGGCAGTTCTGTGGGCGGAAATGCCTTGTTGATGCCAGAGATCAGAGGAGAATGGGCAGACTGGTTCCAGCTGATAGAAAGACAACAGTGACTCAAATCGCCACCCGTTACAACCAAGGTAGGCCTAAGAGCATCTCTGAACGCACAGTGCGTCGAACTTTGAGGCAGATGGGCTACAGCAGCAGAAGACCACACCGGGTACCACTCCTTTCAGCTAAGAACAGGAAACTGAGGCTACAATTTGTACAAGCTCATCGAAATTGGACAGTAGAAGATTGGAAAAACGTTGCTTGGTCTGATGAGTCTCGATTTCTGCTGCGACATTCGGATGGTAGGGTCAGAATTTGGCGTAAACAACATGAAAGCATGGATCCATCCTGCCTTGTATGGAGCATCTTTGGGATGTGCAGCCGACAAATCTGCGGCAACTGTGTGATGCCATCATGTCAATATGGACCAAAATCTCTGAGGAATGCTTCCAGCACCTTGTTGAATCTATGCCACGAAGAATTGAGGCAGTTCTGAAGGCAAAAGGGGGTCCAACCCGTTACTAGCATGGTGTACCTAATAAACCTAATAAAGTGGCCGGTGAGTGTGTGTGTGTATATATATATATATATATATATATATATATATATATATATATATATATATATATATGTATATATATATATATATATATATATATATGTGTGTGTGTGTGTCTCAATGACATATATATATATATAGCAGGTTTCGCATTACGACACTTAATTAGTTAGAGAACACTGTGCCCAAAGGCAATGTCAAATGTGTAAATTGTTTTGTAAATCTAATTCAAAGCAGAATGTGACAACTTTGGGTGGAGTAACCCTTCAGGATAAACATTGCTTTATGCAGAGCTCTTGGTCTATGCATTTCTTTGGTCATGAAGGACTTTTTACATAGGGAAAACTACACTCCCCCTGTACAAGAAGTCCTAGCCTAGGAACATGTTAAATCAATTACTGAAGAAGGAAGTTCCTTCATCTAATAAAACAATGCTGACATATTACGTTTTATTGGCTGATGTATAATCACACCTCTACTGCAAGGGATTGCTATTTCAAACAAATCTTAAACAAATGCAATAAGCATTAGATCTAAAAGAAAAAAAAATGACTAAAGTTTTTTTCCTGTAACATTTAAATAGGCTACCTTTATGATATTTATAATTTGCTGATGTTGTTTAATGTAGACAGTTTGCTCTTATATTACTCCCACCACTCCCTTGATTATTCTGTTTTTTTGTTTTTTTTTCAAAATCCACCACACTGTTCCAGAGATATGGGCAGTTTTATTTTGTGCTAATTTTTATGGTCTTTACCTTGGGGGCGTAGCTTACAGGATGATTATGCAAAGCAGACTAAGCACACGCCCCAGAGGATTCTGAGAGCAATATCCTTGTGCTAGGTATCATAAAAAATTTGCATTAAATATAAGAGTAAAAACATTTTTGACCTGCTGACAGGTCCTCTTTAACTGTTTTTAATATTAATATTTTTACAATATGATTGTGACAATCTTGCACAACATGCATGAAGACTGAGGCATAGATGTCATTACACAGTTCAGACAAGACATAGGCAGCACAAAACGGATGTTGCCTACTGGCTGAGTTTTGTGTTTTTCAGAATAAAGCAAATGTTAGAAGATACCCCCTAGGTTACCACTGCCTTTCTTCTGCTTGCTTGTGGGTCTGTAATGGAAATTGCCATTTCATGTAGCCATTTTATTTAGACTAAACATACCATAAATACGTACCGTACACTGTAAGGTCAAAGTTGTATTCTATCATGTAATTATTCCACATGGTAATCACAGCCTTGTAGTTTCCACTATCACTTTTAGTCACATTATCGATGCCTAATACGGTTCCATGTTGAGTTGGCTCATATCGGTTGTTTAGATTTTCAATCACTTGGCCATTTTGAATCTTGATAATACGATAATAATCTTGCTGGTTTTTAAAACTCCAGCTGAAGTCTTTCACATTAACTTGGTCAAAATCTGCTATCAATTTGATAGACGATTGTGAAAGCGCAATCACTTGATGTGAATGTTGTCCTTCAACTGAAAATAAGAAAAGATTATTTCTATTTATGGACTCTTTCCTTTTTATAAGTTCCCTCCCCAGATATATTGTATAAGCCAAGTAGAAGGAATAATATTTATTTTAGGCATCAAAGGATTCGGACAGAACACATATTTTTTGAAGGGAAAATTTCAATTTGCATGAGTGAAATAAAATGGCAGCTTACTGTCATTTTGCTTGATTTTCTTTGGAAGCATGAAAAATAAAATAAAAACATCTTGCTTTCATCCCATCTTACTAGTCCTAGTGTTGCAGCTTCCCGCTCTTTTGGTTCACCCCCTTTCTGGCCTTCTCTTCAATCTTCACTGTTTGGTGTCGCAACCATTGGCTAGTCCAAAAGTAATGTCATGAAGGAGCTTGATTCCTACCTCATCAGTACTCGGGGTTCTGGTGAGTGATGATAAAAGAGAAGACCAGAGAGGAAGAGTAGGCCAACTGTCACACCTCCACGAAAGCCTAATCCTGCAACTTCTGGTTGTGTCCCCAGGCACCACCATATTCACTCTGCTGGCAGAACTAGGAGCTCTGGACAGCATAGGATTTGTCCAACCACAAGGTTAGGATGGGTGTGATCTTCAGTACTGTTCAGTCTGACAGTATGGGTGTGGGTGAGCTGTCTAGCTGGAGTCAGATCCCTGCTCCAGCAATTGGATAGCACAAGACCCTACTTAAGATTCAAGCAAACTGCTGGAAGCTGCCAGATATAGCTTTGTGCTTCCCTGGTTTAGGTCTATGTTTTCTGCTCCAGTTTAGTATTGTGTTTTCCTGACTGTACCTTGGCTTACATTTGTCCTGTCTGACCATTTTGTACCTTTGCTGCCCTCTTGCTTTAGTACCAGCTAACTGACTATCCTTCTTAACAGCTTGCGTTGCCGAACAGCAGCTGTGTCTGTGGCTCTTGACTAGAGACCCCTGTGTAAGTCTACGTCACTGTATAAGGGTTAAAGGTTGAAGACCAGGCCGAACCCAGGGGTTTGGCAAACTGGAATAGCTTGAGCAAAGCCTGGCAGACCACTGGCAGAGCCTCCATACACCAACAGAGCGCCAGACAAGGAGCTGTTATGCTTTCACATGTGGGGGGTGAGTTGAGTAATACATTTTTTTTTCAACCTTTCTGCTTACCATGAGTTGGGGTCTGATGAGACATGAGAGAATAACAAACATGTTTAACCGGCATTTCGATTCGCATTCAAGCTCGTTTGGTGAATTTGTATTTCAGCAGATTCACACATCTTTAGTCAACAGTGAGTTCCCAGGTTCTATATATCCCTGCTCTCGGAATTGCTTTGGGTCCAAGTGGTCAGACCCCCAGAAATAAGTAAGAAATAGGTTATTTGCCTACTTTTTGGGGAATGTAACCTCTGATATAATTTTATTTAGTAGGACAACAATATCATCCAGGGTTCTAAATAATAATGTCAAGCAGTGCACAAATAACAGTGCCATGTAGCGTCCAATGATGCCATATAGTAACCAAATAGCAGTGCTTGGCAGAGTGGGAAGAGTTCCACAATGATGTATATGATTAATAATTCTACATAATATACCTCTAAATAATATTTACTCTATAATCTACTTCAAAGGGGTTATTCAGATGACCAATTTTTCTCACGGGCCAAGAGTCTATGTGGAAGTAATGGCAGATTTGGTCCAATGAACCAAAATAGTGGATATAAATGGCAGGTTGCTTCAACATTAGGAGGAGCACACGGAGATGCACTCAATTTGCGGATATGACTGGCCCAAGATTTTGTAGGTCCATGTGAAACTGCCCTCAGTATGTTAGTGATGATATATGAGGGAATCGTAGTTAGAATCAGCTGTGAATTGTCCTGAAGTGGAGTTGTTGAGATTTTGGGGGGCTTTGGGATGTTGGTTTTCTCTCCCCATACTATGGCAGATAGCAGCTGATTAACATTCCTAACAATGTTCACTTTCACTTTTGCTGAGGCATAGTAAAGTGGCTAAAGGAAAGGGTGTGAATAGGGGATTTCCGTGTTAGAGGAAAAACAGGATTATCGAGGGCCAAGTATAGAAAACAAGACAGCAAAGAAATAAGAAGCAAAACACTAACAATAAAGAAGACATGCAAATAATTAATATAAAATCTCTGAACTCTGCGAGAGTTTTCTGACACAACTTTAGGGTGACTTACCTGCAGCAGATACCATTAATAGCATTAATAAGTATGAAGTCTCCATGATGTACGTCCCGAAAAAGAGGAAGAAGTCGCTTTATGTTCTCACAGCTGCTAATCTTCTCCGACTCATTTGGATGAAAATCAAGTCTCTACTGCTTCTGGAAAAGCTGAAATAAAATGCATTTTTTTCTGAGTTCATTGTTTTCAGATAGACAGATGTGAGACTGTAAGATTATGCACAGGTCTGCTCTTACTGTGATGTATTGTACATAGTCTGTTTACAGTCTTGTGCTTGGGTGCGAGGAAGACACAGTAGACACAGGTTTAGTTATAACTTGCTTGTATTACTGCATACAAGTATGCCACAGGGAAAAAGGTTTTACACAATTGCAGGTACACAGGCAGGAGACACGGCAGGTCAGAGTAAACGTTAAGTTCAACATTAAGCACAAGCTGGTTCAGAGTCTCTCTGTTACTTCCCTTGCAAATGTAGATTAGCACGTAGCAGAGTTCCAGTGTCCACAAGTGTCCCAGAGATCCACAGTAGGAGATGGAAGGAATACTAAGTCCAAGACTTCCAGGAGTAGGTCACAGACTAACTGCAGACATGATTCAGAAGCACTGATTGAACAGCTGAGGCTGCTTAAAAAGGCAAGAGGCGGAGAACAGGGCAGAAACATAGAAGCTAGAAACTCCATGCAAAGTAGCTGCAGCAGGCCAAAGCAAAATGGCTGACGGAAAAGTTGGGTTTCAATAGCAGAAAACAACAGGAGATATAGCAAAAGATACTGAGAACCTTACACTTACCTTCTGTGATCTAGGTGGAAAGGATCACATTCTTACATAGTCCTCGTCATCTTGGCAGTGACCCAGGATTCGTTGAAATATTATTTCACTTTTGGTAATAACTTTGAAACCTTACAAACATGCCAAGTTTCAATAAGATTTTTCACAAAAGGTATTGTCATAGCACATGACCTCTCTGACAGGCCATGCTCCTCCATGACCTTATTATATCCTGTTTACAAGTTTTCTGAATGTATGTTTTAACTTGTCTGCTTCTGCATAATGGAGTACGTGCATGCTGAGAAAAAAAGAAAAAGGAAGTTCCAGCACCCATAGTGCTGGCAGCCATAGTGCTGGCAGAATGTAAATAAAGGGAGCCGTCTCACTTGAACACAGAGCGTTCTTGGAGATACTGTGTAAGGCAAAATGAGAAGGATGATGACTAGTGTTGAGCGATACCGTCCGATACTTGAAAGTATCGGTATCGGAAAGTATCGGCCGATACCGGCAAAGTATCGGATCCAATCCGATACCGATACCCGATACCAATACAAGTCAATGGGACTCAAGTATCGGACGGTATTCCTGATGGTTCCCAGGGTCTGAAGGAGAGGAAACTCTCCTTCAGGCCCTGGAATCCATATTAATGTGTAAAAGAAAGAATTAAAATAAAAAATATTGCTATACTCACCTCTCCGACGCAGCCTGGACCTTACCGAGGGAACCGGCAGTGTTCTTTGCTTAAAATTCGCGCTTTTCCTTCCTTACGTGAAGTCCCGGCTTGTGATTGGTCGCGTGCCGCCCATGTGGCCGCGACGCGACCAATCACAGCAAGCCGTGACGTAATTTTAGGTCCTTCAGGATTTTAAAATTACGTTCTGGCTTGTGATTGGTCGCGACGCGATGCGACCAATCACAAGCCGTGACGTCACGGGAGGCAGGACAAGCGCGCATTTTAAAATGCGCGCGTGTCCAGCCTCCCGTGACGTCACGGCTTGTGATTGGTCGCGTCGCCCATGTGACCGCGACGCGACCAATCACAAGCCAGAACGTAATTTTAAAATCCTGAAGGACCTAAAATTACGTCACGGCTTGCTGTGATTGGTCGCGTCGCGGCCACATGGGCGGCACGCGACCAATCACAAGCCGGGACTTCACGTAAGGAAGGAAAAGCGCGAATTTTAAGCAAACAACGCTGCCGGTTACCTCGCTGAGGTCCAGGCTGCGTCGGAGAGGTGAGTATAGCAATATTTTTTTATTTTAATTCTCTCTTTTACACATTTTTACATTAATGTTGTTTCGATACCGATACCCGATACCACAAAAGTATCGGATCTCGGTATCGGAATTCCGATACCTGCAAGTATCGGCCGATACCCGATACTTGCGGTATCGGAATGCTCAACACTAATGATGACAGCAAAGCTGCTTTTCTACAGGTGTGCTTAATAAAGCCTTAAAGATGTGTGTTCAGCATCTTTTACAGTACTTCTAGAGTTTACTAGAAATAGTAGTAGTGACTGAGCCATCGAGAAGCAGGGCCACCATGAAAAGTCCTACCTAGGGGACCAGCCTCCATGGTTAGGTTGGGTCTTGCCGGCATTTATAAGGTGAGGAAGAGTGACTTTGCAGGGTGTTATCTTTACCTTATACTGACGGAAAGTTCACTCTGGTGTGTCAATGCATGTGCAAGCCTTTCTCCAAGAGCGCTGACATATCCCAGAGAGCGTTCCGTCTAATTTGCATACAGATTCAACCCTGGATATCTCTTCACTAGAACATCCGCAACTTTCCCTGATGATCCTAAGATGGAAACCTCACATGCCAATGTAAATAGTGTCAGCAGCATGTGAGGCATTTGACAAAGGAAGACTGTACCCTCTGTCAGCTCATCAGCACCCCCACAGTGCACTCATGGGGTACTAATTGGTCACTATGGCAGCCTGAGGCCTAACAACAGGCTAGTTAATGCGCTACATTACATAAGAAGTAAGCATAACGCCCAAGCCCATATTCCCAAAAGGAATGGGCAACACTTCATATAACACTAAACACTTAAACATACTGAAAACACAGATAAATAAACTGTGTTCAAAGAAGTGTCTCAGAGGTATATTAAAACCACTTATTTTATTTACAAAAAGTTAAAATACAAACACAAACATGAACAAACAATAAGGTGCCTCAATACAACCAACAATTATAAATGCGGTCAGCATGAGGAGGACACTTTTCGATTAAGAGCAGGAGTAAGGTTAAGCACAAAGTTGTCAGGTCACACATATAATTCACTACAATCCTCCCAAAGCCATTAAGCTATTTACAAGAAGCAAATCTAGGGTATTTGATACATACTCGTCTATTACAGTACTATAGGTACCTATTGGAACTTAGCCTGAAGCCGATGCAAAAGACCCCCTATATTGCTTAATACTCAAATTGCTGCAACATGGAAACAGTCAGAACCTAGTTACTAATAAACCCCGTGCCCTACACGTATTACCTGCTCCATGTCTCTCCCAATGTGCTCCGCCAAATGGCGCGCTGTACTTGCCAGCCCCGACGCGTGTTTCGCGTACTCCTTTTACCTGGGGGTGTGTCTAAGCGATGAGTCTCAAAGGTCTTATACAGTCACCTAAACCAATCAGGTTTGTGGAGGCGGGATTACATTGCATGCATCATATGCACGCCCACTTACTCCATAACATGCTAATATCCATATAGTCTGAAAGGTCACCATAGCTTGTCCATCATAGGGTGGAAACGAAAGGAGGAATTACCGTACGACATAAACAAAGTGTCTGCCTTATTTGAAAACTGCTGATAAGTATGCGGCGTGTGCTACCAACGTACTGTGTCCGACCATCTGGGAATGGGAGGGATAAAACTACATGCGTAGAAAGTAAACGCCCACCTTGATGATAACCACACAACTATAGACGCTGAGGTGTGTGCTCTTCCCCATATATGACGGGCAACATCACCAGCGTCATGAGATGTAAAAACGCCCGGAATGGAGCCAATAAACAAGGTACCAAGCCATATAACCATATGCATAACATAATATAGAACATGGTCAAATAATGGACAATACAACATGAGAAAGTGATGTGATAATCTATTATATCCGTAATCATACTTCTTAAGTGTGTAACTACATGGAGAAACAGCGTGCAGTGTTCAATAACACTGAAAGTGAAAAAGACTCTCCATATAGGTGAACATTTGATGTCCATGACTACATCAGTGGTGTATATCCAGGATGAAATTGAGGGTGACACCCACCCCCCTGCAGGTAGGGGGCACGCAACACCACCGTCATTCAACACTGGAACTCACCAGATGTGTCCATCAAACGTATACTACTATGTAAGCAAAATTACTCAAAATAATAAAAGGTGAAATAAGATAAGTGAGAACAAACAAGAAAGGTGAATAAAAAAGGGTGTTTTAATAAAAAGATATTAGAACATGACAAAGTGATGTGAATTAAAACAACCCAGGAGGATAACAACCTGAATCATACATATATAAATAGTTATATGTGAATAAATACTTTAGCTAACACTATGAAATCCCATTACTTTATGTGTTGTGAATATTAGTGCGGAGATTCCATTCACATTATATGAACAATTCAATCGCACATAGATTTCATGGTCCAAATCCCATTGATTCAATATTTACCCAGAAGAAAAAAAACAAAACAAAAGCAAATTAAGAACATTTCATGCATAGGATAGAATACTATTTAAGTCCTCCACTACGGTGCTCAGCATATATACTGGCTAGTGTTGAGCGATACCGTCCGATACTTGAAAGTATCGGTATCGGAAAGTATCGGCCGATACCGGCAAAGTATCGGATCTGATCCGATACCGATACCCGATACCAATACAAGTCAATGGGACTCATGTATCGGACGGTATTCCTGATGGTTCCCAGGGTCTGAAGGAGAGGAAACTCTCCTTCAGGCCCTGGGATCCATATTAATGTGTAAAATAAAGAATTAAAATAAAAAATATTGATATACTCACCTCTCCGATGCAGCCTGGACCTTACCGCTGTGAACCGGCAGCCTTCTTTGCTTAAAATGAGCGCGTTCAGCACCTTCCATGATGTTACGGCTTCTAATTGGTCGCGTGCCGCTCATGTGACCGCCACGCGACCAATCAGAAGCCGTGACGTCATCCCTCAGGTCCTAAATTCCTAGAAGGGAATTTAGGACCTGAGGGATGACGTCACGGCTTGTGATTGGTCGCGTGGCGGTCACATGAGCGGCACGCGACCAATCAGAAGCCGTGACGTCATGGAAGGTGCGGAACGCGCTCATTTTAAACAAAGAAGGCTGCCGGTTACCAGCGGTGATGTCCAGGGGCCTCCGGACAGGTGAGTATATCAATATTTTTTATTTTAATTCTTTATTTTACACATTCATATGGATCCCAGGGCCTGAAGGAGAGTTTCCTCTCCTTCAGACCCTGGGAACCATACACTGGAAACTTCCGATTCCGATTCCCGATACCACAAAAGTATCGGATCTCGGTATCGGAATTCCGATACCGCAAGTATCGGCCGATACCCGATACTTGCGGTATCGGAATGCTCAACACTAATACTGGCAACAATTATAGCCCACGAAAATCTTCCATCTTGATTAATATTGAATTACAGAAATCTTCTTTCTTGATTAATATAGGAAGTAATGCTCGAGTCCGCCTTCAAACATACTAGAAGGGAGCATCAGCAGATATAGCAAGCGCATAATATTTTCAGTCTTCATTCCTTTTTGCTATGTTGGCACCGCATTCTTCAAATTCCCATCCGATGACAGAGTAGAAGCTGGAGTATGTAACCTGAAACATACGGCTTTCACACATGTGACCAAATAAGACCTAAATAAACATATAGAGAGTGAGCATATACAAAAATCCCAGATAAAATTAGTCATTCACAAAATGCACCGAATCCCAGATTTTCATTTAAGCCTTGTGGGGTCAATGTATCTAATCTATAAATCCAAAGACTTTCGACCTGGGCAAGAACCTTGCCTAGGTTGCCACCCCTTGGTCCTAATGTAACCACATCAATACCCTTAACCTTCATGAGGTAGGGATTAGAGTCATGAAATTTCTTATAGTGTCGGGGAATGGTCTTCAATGTCGACACATCATCTATTGTTTTGGCCTTCACAATGTCTAAATGGTGTTCTCGGACACAAATTTTTAACTCTCTGGTGGTGAGGCCTATGAAGATCTTGCCGCATAGACACGTAGAATGATAGATGACCCCTTTCGTTGTACATGTAATAAATTTTCTAATGTCAAAACTTTTGGACCCATCAAAATTGGTAAAGGTTCTGGCCTTAATACAGTTCGAACAAGCCTTGCAGCGGCCACAAGGAAAAAAGCCTGCAGTTTTTTAATCCCATCCATTCGTTTTTCTCTTGTCCTCATAGTGGCTGTGCACTAAGGTATCTTGTAGATTTCTAGATCTTTTGGCCACTATGGATGGAGCAGAGGGCAAAAGGAGTTTTAGAGTAGGGTCAGTATGTAATATCAACCAATATTTTATTATTATTTGCCTGGATTTATGCCATTTCTTATGATGCCCCGTAATGTACCGGACTTGATTATCACTGTTTCCGTTGATCTTAACTTTATTTTTGTACAGGAGCACATTTCTAGGAGTATTTTTAGCCGTTATATATCTTTTGCGTATCATTTTGCTACTGTAACCTCGCTCTCTAAATCTCTCAGTCAGTTCTTTAGACTGATTCTCAAAATCATTCTTGTCAGAACAGATGCGTTTTACTCACAAAATTTGCCCTATAGGAATTCCCTGTATAGTTGACTGTGGATGGGCAGATTGTGCATGTAACACAGAATTAGTGGCCGTCATTTTACGGAAGACATCAGTTGTGATGTCCCCATTGGGCAGGGCATGTATCCGCAAGTCCAGGAAATCTACCGATCTCCCATATGTAAATGTAAGTTTGATATTAAGACTATTTTAATTCAGATTTCTCATCATAATGTTTAGGTCCTCTGCGCTTCCCTCCCACACGAACCAAATGGCATCTATGTATCTCATCCACTCTTGGATGTGACATGACTGGGGGATGGGATTACAAAGGAAAATATCCCTCTCCCATGCCCCCAGAAACAGGTTCGCGTAGGAGGGAGCGCAGCAGGCCCCCATTGCAGTTCCCTGAAATTGCAGATACGTGCCCCACCCAAAGACAAACACATTATGTGTCAATACAAATTCCAGAAGTTTTAACAGCAATTGTATCAGATTTCTGTCTAAGTTGCTGGATTCCAAATAGGATGCAACAGCTTTGATAACATCAGAATGTTTAATAGATGTATATAATGCTTCGACATCAGCCGTAACCATGACACTGTTGGGGCCAAGATGTAGGTTATCCAATCTATGTAAGGCTGCAGTGGTATCATTGATATAGGATGGAAGTTCACTGACCAATGGTTTCAAATAAAAATCAATAATCTGTGTAAGAACCTCACACAGGCCGCCATTGTCCGAGACTATGGGCCTTCTGGGTGGATCACTGGGATTTTTTTGAATCTTCGGGATTAAGTATAATGTTGGCATATGTGGGTGCATTTTTTCAACTAATTCAACTAGCCTTTTTGGAATAATTCCATCAGCAAAGGCTTCCTCTAGGATGATACATAGTTCATCTTGAAATGTTTTAGTAGGGTTAGTAAGCATCTTTTTATAACAATCCTTATTGTCCAACAGTATATGTGCCTGTTTTTCATATAAGGCATGTGGCCACACGACAAGGTTTCCACCTTTGTCGGCAGGTTTAAAAACAACTTCATCCCATCCCTTTAATGTCTCTAGTGCTTGCCTATCAGATTGAGATACATTGGAGTTCCCAAACCCCTCTCCAGAAAGTTCTTCAATGTCTCTGGACACTAATTTAGTAAAGACATCAACTGCCAGACATATATTTAAGGATGGGAATTTTTTGGGTTTGCCAACTAGATGGTTAGGGAAGCCACTTACCTTGATGGGATTACTCTCAAGGGCCAAAGCCTCCAAATTAGCAAGAGCTTCTTTCTCCTCATCATTGGTAAAATCCTCATCCCCTTGGCCTTTATAGTGAAGTTTTTTCAAGATTAATTTTCGTGAAAAGAGATGGAAGTCCTTTATTAATGTAAATATGTCTGGGGAATATGAAGGACAGAAAGTAAGACCCTTTTCAAGAATGCTAATCTGTTGCTCAGACAATGTATGTGATGATAAATTAATCACCTGAAGTTGGTCATTCTTTTTGTATGCTCTTTTTTTGAAAAATTCATTCGTTTTTGAATTTTCCCCATGCCTCATATGTCCATTCTATGGTGTAATGTCACCTTTTTGTTTAGAAGAACCGGCATCGGACATGGATGAGACAGAACTCAAAGAGACACTTCTAGAAATTTTAATAATAGTCCATAGTGGCCAAAAGATCTAGAAATCTACAAGATATCTTAGTTCACAGCCACTATGAGGACAAGAGAAAAACGAATGGATTGGATTCAAAAACTGCAGGCTTTTTTCCTTGTGGCCGATGCAAGGCTTGTTCGAACTGTATTAAGGCCAGAACCTTTACCAATTTTGATGAGTTCAAAAGTTTTGACATTAGAAAATTTATTACATGTACAACAGAAGGGGTCATCTATCATTCTACTTGCCCATGCGGCAAGATCTACATAGGCCTCACCACCAGAGAGTTAAAAATTAGTGTCCAAGAACACCATTTAGACATTGTGAAGGCCAAAACAATAGATGATGTGTTGACATTGAAGACTATTCTCGACACTATAACTGTAGTGTTTCATGACTGTAATCCCTACCTCATGAAGGTTAAGGGTATTGATGTGGTTACATTAGGACCAAGGGGTGGCGACCTGGCCAAGTCGTTGGATTTATAGATTAGGTACATTGACCCCACAAGACTTAAGTGAAAATCTGGGATTCAGTGCATTTTTGTGAATGACTTTAATTATATCTGGGATTTTTGTATATGCTCACTCTCTATATGTTTGCTAACATCAGTTTTAGTTCTCTTACGGTGGGTTTCTCCATAGTTTGCATGAGATTGTTTGTTTTATGGTGCACATTTTAATTGGTATTGGTCTATTTAGGTCTTATTTGGTCACATGTGTGAAAGCCGTATGTTTCAGGTTACATAGTCCAGCTTCTACTCTGTGATCTGATGGGAATTTGAAGAATGCGGTGCCAACATAGCAAAAATGAATGAAGAGAAGACTGAAAATATTATGCGCTTGCTATATCTGCTGATGCTCCCTTCTAGTATGTTTGAAGGCGGACTCGAGCATTACTTCCTATATTAATCAAGAAAAAAGATTTCTGTAATTCAATATTAATCAAGATGGAAGATTTTCGTGGGCTATAATTGTTGCCAGTATATATGCTGAGCACCGTAGTGGAGGACTTAAATAGTATTCTATCCTGTGCATGAAATGTTCTTATTTTGTTTTGTTTTTTGTTTTTTTTCCTCTGGGTAAATATTGAATCAATGGGATTTGGACCATGAAATCTACCGTATGTACCCTTTTTTATTCACCTTTCTTGTTTCTCCTCACTTATCTTATTTCACCTTTTATTATTTTGAGTAATTTTGCTTACATAGTAGTATACGTTTGATGGACATATCTGGTGAGTTCCAGTGTTGAATGAAGGTGGTGTTGCGTGCCCCCTACCTGCAGGGGGGTGGGTGTCACCCTCAATTTCATCCTGGATATACACCACTGATGTAGTCATGGACATCAAATGTTCACCTATATGGAGAGTCTTTTTCACTTTCAGTGTTATTGAACTCTGCACGCTGTTTCTCCATGTAGTTACACATTTAAGAAGTATGATTAAGGATACAATAGATTATCACATCACTTTCTCAAGGTATCCAATAGTTCCTCATGGCACGTTATGTCTATCAGACATATACATCTTCACTTTATTATAATTCAAGCGTTTCTTCACATTATGTGGTCTATGGGTTATCACTATGGTGTTTCACAATTTCATCAATATTTAGTAACATTTATGGTTTTGTAAGCGTTCTATAGGTTTCATTATTATCTAGGTGTAGCATGGCTTTGTAAATCTAGCCCTATGATATAGACATTAAATGTGAATTTTTATTTATATGCTGGGATTGAGTAATCCCATTAGTAGAGCTACATATTCTATTGTTTTTGGATGGGAGTTTGTTTCCTCCAAATGTTGCAATATGGTTATATGTTGCGGGCATATACACATTTCATGACGCTAGTGATGTGGCCCATCGCGCATGGGGAAGAGTACACACTCCGGTGTCTATAGCTACACTGCCACCAGCAAGGTGGACGTCTACTCATGACTTGTGTGGTGCTATCCTTCCCTCTGCACATTTTATGACATGTGTGGATGTGCAGTTATAAGCAGGGTGGCAGCTCTACCTATGACGCACGGAGTTTGGTCCCTCCTTCTTTAAGATGGGCGGATACAGTCTCATGCTGCATGGTCCATTATTTGACCACGTTCTATATTATGTTATGCATATGGTTATATATCTTGGTACCTTGTTTATTGGCTCCATTCTGGGTGTTTTTACATCTCATGACGCTGGTGATGTTGCCCGTCATATATGGGGAAGAGCATACACCTCGGCGTCTATAGTTGTGTGGTTATCATCAAGGTGGGCTTTTTCTTTCTACGTATGTAGTGTTATCCCTCCCATTCCCAGATGGTCGGACACAGTACGTCGGTAGCACACGCCGCATACTTATCAGCAGTTTTCAAATAAGGCAGACACTTTGTTTATGTCGTACGGTAATTCCTCCTTTCGTTTCCACCCTATGATGGACAAGCTATGGTGACCTTTCAGACTATATGGATATTAGCATGTTATGGAGTAAGTGGGCGTGCATATGATGCATGCAATGTAATCCCGCCTCCACAAACCTGATTGGTCAGGTGACTGTATAAGATTTTTGAGACTCATCGCTTAGACACACCCCCAGGAAGAAGGAGTACGCAAAACGCGCATCGGGGCTGGCAAGTACAGCGCACCATTTGGCGGAGCACATTGGGAGAGACACGTAGCAGGTAATACGTGTAGGGAACGGGGTTTATTAGTAACTAGGTTCTGATTGTTTCCATGTTGCCGCAATTTGAGTATTAAGCAATATAGGGGGCCTTTGCATCGGCTTCAGGCTAAGTTCCAATAGGTACCTATAGTACTGTAACAGACAATAAGTATGTATCAAATACCCTAGATTTGCTTCTTGTAAATAGCTTAATGGCTTTGGGAGGATTGTAGTGAATTATATGTGTGACCTGACAACTTTGTGCTTAACCTTACTCCTGCTCTTAAACGAAAAGTGTCCTACTCATGCTGACCGCATTTATAATTGTTGGTTGTATTGAGGCACCTTATTGTTTGTTCATGCTTGTGTTTGTATTTTATCTTTTTGTAAATAAAATAAGTGATTTTAATATATCTCTGAGACACTTCTTTGAACACAGTTTATTTAAATGTGTTTTCAATATGTTTTAGTATTACATAAGAAGTGTAGTGTATTATCTAAGTGATATCAAGATCGCATGATCAAGTCCCCTTTTGGGACTAATAGATATTGTAAGAAAACAAAATGTTTGTAACTTTTTTTAAAGTAGAGACTCTCAGACTTGGCAAGCTAATATTGAGTCATCTTTTCCTTTTGGCAGATGAGGTTCAATGTTGAGAAAAGATTAAAAAATTCAAATTTTCATTTAATGGAGTCTGTATGCAGCACAGTATGGGTTAAGGTTACATCCCTGAGAAAACAGAAGAGACAATTAAATAGCAGTAATTGGTAGCAATAATGATTGCCATTATATAAGATCAAGTGAAATTTACTAGCCTTGAGTTAGCTTGCAGCAGTATAAAAAATTTGGGAGTGAGGGGAACCTGGGCTGCCTACAAACCAAACAAAACCAAAACAAAAATTTTAAGGTACAAATTTTAATTTTTGCTTTACGTACTTGCATAGGCAAATTAACACTGCCCTTTTAACATCCAATAGGTGTAGGTTGGGAGAGGAATTTACTATTGCATCCTTAAAATAACAGGGAAGCTTAATCTCCTGGTACAAATTGGCAGATGAGGAAACCTTCAAGAGTAAACCTGGCATGGTGCGAAGAACTAGACAGTTGGCAAAGTTTCAGAGATAGGGCTCTCTAAAGGAGAAAGCTTGAATCTTGATGTCCCTTCTTGCCGATTAGATGGCCACTAACAACAAAGTTTTCCAAAATAAATACTTTAAACTGACTTCTGAAAGGTTATATGAAGAATTATCACCACGCTAAAGAATAGGACTCTGTTAGGAACTGGATGTATAGATACTGCTTGTGCTTATTAATACACCTGGTTCAATACAGGTGCTTGTAGTACAGTGTACCGCAAGCTCAAGTCCCAAAATCCTGCAGTTGAGCAGAGGTCGTACTGTGAAATACCGAACTTCTCTGACAATAGGGCAAAAAGAACAGAAGAGTATCGATATTAATAGACTTACTTGTCTTGTCGGTGGTGGTGTAGCGTATCTTGGTAGCAGAAGCAATGTCCGTCTCAAGATGAGGTGTTAGCACAGTTCAGGGCTGTAGTGCATAGTGTACCCTCCGTGCAGGATGGTGCAGGACGCGATAGAAGCCAGGGGATGATGCGGGAGCGTCCTCCCCTCAAAATGATCCTCCTGCCTGGCCACAGGGAACCGCTGGCTTCTGGCATGCCCCAGCCTGAAGCAACGCCGAGGCTGTGGAGGAGTGCGAAGGGGACGTGGCAAAAACTGTGACCTCATGCAGCTAATGGACGGGTGCGCGAAGGGGCCAAAACAGTCCAACGCATTTCAAAAGATGCGTTCCTACTTTGTCAGGGCTATGGTTCCCCTGTGTAACCCGTCCTTATATGTCACTGCCCACCTATCACTTCCGCTGCCAATTTGAGTGCTCTTGTGCTCATATTGATGTTTATGATGAGCACTTTTTAGAAGCAGATATGGTTAGCACGTGTTGCGTGAATGCAAGGCATGATGCTTGTATCAAAGATTTGCCCATATTACAATAAAATCAATTATTCTATCTGCCATATACAGTATATTGTGCTTCAGATTGGAGCGAAGAATACTTTAGCTAAATATAAGTTTCAATTAATTTAAAAAATATATTTTATTATCAATGTATGCTAATATATATATATATATATATATATATATATATATATATAGTGTGAATATATATATATATATATATATATATATATATATATATATATATATATATACATGCCTTAAAATCAGGTTATTTTAGGCATAAAAAAGCTAATATATTTAATTAATTAAAACATATTTGTAATAAGATGCACATTAAAGTGCATAATAAATATCATGATAAAAACCTGGTAAGTGATATAAATCACATATCTATACCACTGGTGGGCAAGCTTTAAAAGGTACATATTGCATAAGCACGGGTTCTAAAAATTAGTGGTGTTGAATGTGAATGGTTCGGTTAACGAGGTAGGGCATTAAAAAGCGTATAGTTCGATTTCCTGAACCCATTATCTACCAATGTCCTTTTTTTGGGACGCCTAATCTTTTGCTTCTAGCAACTAAGATTTTATAATTAGGTCCAATTTTTTGTGTTGTGTTTGTAAAATGAATGTTTTCAAAACAGGAAATCATGTCATTGTCATTTTTAATTGAATATTCTTCCACCCAGAGAGCTTTCAAAGCACCTATTTTCGAGGTTTTTTCAAAATTAGGATCATAAGCTGAAATTATTCTTTAAAGTCACAGTTCTGTGATCACAAAGTTATTAGAACTATTGTTTATACTTGAAGGAAGGTATACAATGTAATGGCATTGATGTAAATTTACCAAGGCCAGAGTTATATTTAAGTGAAATTGCCATCCAATTTTTGGGACATTGGCAGAATGCACTATCTATTTTCAATGCTTTTTTTTTACATGGAAATTTTTGTTTGATTCACTAGTTTTTATACATAACCCTAACTCATTTACAACTGATATGGCAGGCAGAGGTCTTTTAGTTTCATTTCTTCCTTCTTACCAGATAGTCTGGAAATCCCTCACCCCTCCACCCCCCTTCCCCAGTACCTTTCTGACTATATACAGTATGCTTTGTGAAACCAGATATCTCAGCTGTACTGGAGACACTCAGGAGAACAGACCCTGTAACTTGCTGGCTTATCAGACATTGTTTACGATAACATCACAGTATATAAGGTTGGTATTTTATGTTTTTATTCATCACAATTGTTTATTTAGCTTGTTTTATGAATGGATAGTGAAATGTGAAATATATTTATATATATTAAAAATAATAATATATATTTTTATCTATAGTTTTCTAAATGTTACTATACTAATTTTTGTTTTTGTTGCATCAGCAGTAAGAACATGGCATATCGATATAAAAAAGGACTAACTGTTGATGAAATACTAGGTTATCTTGAGGAATTAGATGACCAAGAAGAGGACGTTTCTGATGTTGAAGTAGTGATTGTGCCCCCTGAGCCTGATGAGGCAACTGATGAGGAAGATTTTCAGGAAAATGAGCTTCTTGCTCATGAACTGAATGATGTAGCAGGAACTTTGGAGGTATTGCACACTTCAACAGAAATTGAAGAGGCTCCTGGGGTGGCATCAACTGAGAATTTACCATCCACCTCAGCAGGAACTTCAAGTACCAGTAGCAGAAAACGACCAAGGAATCAAACTTCAAAACCAGTTGTGAGCAAGAAAAATAAAAATGCAACAGAAATATTACAATGTGCAGCAACTCCAAAATGGAAAAAATGTCAACCAACATATAAAAGAAGTGCGGACCAGGATACGTCCAAAATAAGCAACATTTGTGACTTTTTAGAAAATAAAAATGAAGTTGAAGTATTTGAAGAGTTTTTTTCCATGATGTTATGGATATTATTTTGACCCAAAGCATGCTATATGCAAACCAAAAAAATAAACCCTCCTTTTCCATCAGCGAGGAAGAATTACAAATTTTCTTAGGCATATTATTACTGTCTGGATATCATTCTCTCCCCCAAGAGGACATGTACTGGGAACAAGCTCAGGATGTGGGAGTTCCATTGGTGTACAAAGCAATGTCAAAAAAACGTTTTAGGGAAATTAAAAAATATATACACCTAAATGACAATTCCAAAATTGACAAGTCTGACAAGATGTACAAAGTTAGTTTATTCTTTGAAGTACTGTGGAAAGAATTCCTGAAATTTGGTGTATTCCACCAGGAACTTTCCTTAGATGAAATGATGGTCCACTACTATGGCAAACACCCTACAAAAATGTACATGTGAGGTAAGCCAATAAAATTCGGCTACAAAATTTGGTGTCTGTGCAGTTCCAATGGCTACCTCTACAAATTTGTGCCATACTGTGGTAAGTCTGACAAAGAGGAAGGACCGTTAGGCTTGAGAGTAATTTCACAACTTACAAATGTAATTCCTAATTCCCAGTCATTCAGTTACAAGTTATTTTTTGACAATTTCTTTACAAGTATTGATGCTCTGGTGATGCTGAAAAACAAAAACATCCAAGCTACTGGCACTATGAGAGAAAATCGCACAAAACAGTGTACTCTTATGCCAAGCAAAGAGATTGAAAAACAAAAGGAAAGAGGGTTTTGTGATTACCGGATTGATAAAGCAAATAACATTCTTGTGGTGAAATGGAAGGATAATGAGTAGAGTTGAGCGACTTTTACTTTTTTAGGATCGAGTCGGGTTTCGTGAAACCCGACTTTCTCAAAAGTCGGGTCGGGTGAAATCGGCCGATTATTGCATAAAGTCGGGGGCCAACTGAAACACGAAACCCAATGCAAGTCAATGGGGAATCAAAGTTGGCAGTGAGTGGAGGACATGAAAACACCTACAGTGCCCATTTTAATGCCAAAAACATCAATTCTTGTTACTTAAGCTTGTCAATCTTAATTTACCTTATAATAATAGTTAGTCATTAAAAATTGGGGGTCATTTGGCTAAAGATGTGGGGGGGTAGGGCTGGTTCAAGTTTTTCGTGGGCCCAGGAAATGCGAACTATGTCATGGCGGTGGAGCAGGGAGAGGTAAGTATTTAAACTTTGCAAGTGCTGTGATCCTGAGTAAGCAGGGGGGGCCCACTCATTCACTGGCACAGGGCCCCTCAAAGTACGGTGGTGTGTCTCCCACTGGCAGAGACACTTTTGCGTACTATGAGGGGCCCTGTGCCAGTGACGTTGCCAACGAGTATGCCCCCCCACCTGATGAAGGAACCTGCACTTTCATCTGCACCTTCCTCTTTGTCCCTTTGTAAGGTGGTATAGTATGCGGGAAGGGGAACCTGACTTTCAGCAGGGTCAGATTCTGGCTGTGTAGAGTGCAAGGGGAATGTAGTGGTCTGGGTCAATGTACCAGCAGACACATCTAGCAGTGGCTGGGCAATGGGCAGGATGAGAAGGAAACACAGTTAGTAGGCCCAAATAATAAAGTAGGCTAAATGCAGTTCAAATGTGGTAACAGGACTAAACAGGCGGCATTGCTTTGTTCAGTGGAGGACAACTGTAATGAGTGGCAGACACAGTTAGTAGGCCCAAGTAATAAAGTGGGCCAAATGCAGTTCAAAATTGGTAACAGGAGTAAACAGGCGGCACTGCTTTGTTCAGTGGAGGAGAACATCAAGCAGCGGCAGAAACCGTTAGTAGGCCCAACCAAACAAGTAGGCCAAATGCAGTTTAATATCCGAAACAGGATGAAAATTGAGGCTCAGCTTTGTTCAGTGGAGGAGAAAAGCAAGGAGCGGCAGACACCGATAGTAGGCCCAACCAAACAAGTAGGCCAAATGCAGTTTAATATTCAAAACAGGATGAAAGTTGAGGTTCAGCTTTGTTCAGTGGAGGAGAACAATAAGCAGTGGCAGACACCGTTAGTAGGCCCAACCAAAAAAGTAGGCCAAATGCAGTTTAATATTCGAAACAGGATGAAAATTGAGGCTCAGCTTTGTTCAGTGGAGGAGAAAAGCAAGGAGCGGCAGACACCGTTGGTAGGCCCAACCAAACAAGTAGGCCAAATGCAGTTTAATATTCGAAACAGGATGAAAATTGAGGCTCAGCTTTGTTCAGTGGAGGAGAACAACAAGCAGCGGCAGACACCGTTAGTAGGCCCAACCAAACAAGTAGGCCAAATGCAGTTTAATATTCGAAACAGGATGAAAATTGAGGCTCAGCTTTGTTCAGTGGAGGAGAAAAGCAAGGAGCGGCAGACACCGTTAGTAGGCCCAAACAAACAAGTAGGCCAAATGCAGTTTAATATTCGAAACAGGATGAAAATTGAGGCTCAGCTTTGTTCAGTGGAGGAGAAAAGCAAGCAGTGGCAGACACCGTTAGTAGGCCCAACCAAATAAGTAGGCCAAATGCAGTTTAATATCCGAAACAGGATGAAAATTGAGGCTCAGCTTTGTTCAGTGGAGGAGAAAAGCAAGGAGCGGCAAACACTGTTAGTAGGCCCAACCAAACAAGTTGGCCAAATGCAGTTTAATATTCGAAACAGGATGAAAATTGAGGCTCAGCTTTGTTCAGTGGAGGAGAACAACAAGCAGCGGCAGACACCGATAGTAGGCCCAACCAAACAAGTAGGCCAAATGCAGTTTAATATCCGAAACAGGATGAAAATTGAGGCTCAGCTTTGTTCAGTGGAGGAGAAAAGCAAGGAGCGGCAGACACCGATAGTAGGCCCAACCAAACAAGTTGGCCAAATGCAGTTTAATATTCGAAACAGGATGAAAATTGAGGCTCAGCTTTGTTCAGTGGAGGAGAAAAGCAAGGAGCGGCAGACACCGTTAGTAGGCCCAACCAAACAAGTAGGCCAAATGCAGTTTAATATTCGAAACAGGATGAAAATTGAGGCTCAGCTTTGTTCAGTGGAGGAGAACAACAAGCAGCGGCAGACACCGTTAGTAGGCCCAACCAAACAAGTAGGTCAAATGTAGTTTAATATTTGAAACAGGATGAAAATTGAGGCTCAGCTTTGTTCAGTGGAGGAGAAAAGCAAGGAGCGGCAGACACGGTTAGTAGGCCCAACCAAACAAGTAGGCCAAATGCAGTTTAATATTCAAAACAGGATGAAAGTTGAGATTCAGCTTTGTTCAGTGGAGGAGAACAATAAGCAGTGGCAGACACCGTTAGTAGGCCCAACCAAACAAGTAGGCCAAATGCAGTTTAATATCCGAAACAGGATGAAAATTGAGGCTCAGCTTTGTTCAGTGGAGGAGAAAAGCAAGGAGCGGCAGACACCGATAGTAGGCCCAACCAAACAAGTTGGCCAAATGCAGTTTAATATTCGAAACAGGATGAAAATTGAGGCTCAGCTTTGTTCAGTGGAGGAGAAAAGCAAGGAGCGGCAGACACCGTTAGTAGGCCCAACCAAACAAGTAGGCCAAATGCAGTTTAATATTCGAAACAGGATGAAAATTGAGGCTCAGCTTTGTTCAGTGGAGGAGAACAACAAGCAGCGGCAGACACCGTTAGTAGGCCCAACCAAACAAGTAGGTCAAATGTAGTTTAATATTTGAAACAGGATGAAAATTGAGGCTCAGCTTTGTTCAGTGGAGGAGAAAAGCAAGGAGCGGCAGACACCGTTAGTAGGCCCAACCAAACAAGTAGGCCAAATGTAGTTTAATATTCGAAACAGGATGAAAATTGAGGCTCAGCTTTGTTCAGTGGAGGAGAAAAGCAAGGAGCGGCAGACACGGTTAGTAGGCCCAACCAAACAAGTAGGCCAAATGCAGTTTAATATTCAAAACAGGATGAAAGTTGAGGTTCAGCTTTGTTCAGTGGAGGAGAACAATAAGCAGTGGCAGACACCGTTAGTAGGCCCAACCAAAAAAGTAGGCCAAATGCAGTTTAATATTCGAAACAGGATGAAAATTGAGGCTCAGCTTTGTTCAGTGGAGGAGAAAATCAAGGAGCGGCAGACACCGTTAGTAGGCCCAACCAAACAAGTAGGCCAAACGTAGTTTAATATTCGAAACAGGATGAAAATTGAGGCTCAGCTTTGTGCAGTGGAGGACAATTGTAATGGGAGGCTGACACATTTAGTAGGTCCCAAAATGTAAGTAGGCTAAATGCAGTTCAAAATTGGTAACAGGAGTAAACAGGCGGCATAGCTTTGTGCAGTGGAGGACAGCTGTAATGAGTGGCGCAGACACAGTTTGTGGGCCCACATTAAAAAAGTTGGCTCCAATCAGTTCAAAAATGGAAACAGGAGTAAGCAGGCGGCATAGGTTTGTTCAGCGGAGGACAATTGTAAGGAGTGGCGCAGACACACAGGTAGTAGACATAAAATAAAAAAGTAGGCTCAATGCAGTTCAAAACTGGTAACAGGAGTAAACTGGCGGCATAGGTTTGTTCAGCGGAGGACAACTGTAAGGAGTGGCGCAGACAGACACAGGCCTAAAATAAAAAAGTAGGCTCAATGCATTTCAAAACTGGTAACAGGAGTAAACTGGCAGCATAGGTTTGTTCAGCAGAGGACGATTGTAATGAGTGGCGCAGACAGACTTAGTAGGCCGAAATTAAAAAAGTAGGCTCAATGCAGTTTTAAATTGGTTACAGGGGTACACAGGCGGCATAGCGTTGTTCAGCGGAGGACGATTGTAAGGAGTGGCGCAGCCAGACACAGGTAGTAGGCCTAAAATAAAAAAGGTGGCTCAATGCAGTTCAAAATTGGTTACAGGAGTACACAGGCGGCATAGCTTTGTTCAGTGGAGGACAACTGTAAGGAGTGGCTGACACAGTTAGTAGGCCAAAATAATAAAGTGAGGTAAATGTCTGCCAAACATTTTTTCATAAATAAACGGGTGGCATAGCTACGTACAGGGGTGGGCTCCTCTGCTGAGTAGCAGACAGTGGTAGTTTACGCAAAGTATTAACTGGTCTAAATGGAGACCAGGGCCCCTGTATATTTTTACTATCATCTATCATTTCAACAAATTTGTATTGGCAGTGCCATTGAAGGATTTAACAGCACAGACTACACAGTGGTGGAGCCGGGAGAGGTAAGTTTTGCAAGTGGTAGAGCACTGTTCGAGCTGGGGGGGCTCACTCTCGTGGGCTGCGGTACTGGCACAGGGCCCCTCATATTACAACGGTGTGTCTGACGTTGGTTATGCACCACCACCGTCAGAGACACTTCATTGTACTATGAGGGACCCTGTGCCAGTGCCGTCGCCCAAGAGTGGGCACACCCACCTGTCCAGGCGAACGGCACTCGCACGGGTGCTTGCGCTAGGTGGTGACCACGGCCCTGTGGGGGGAGTCAGCCCATTTAGAGAGGTAAAAAAATGTTGAAAGAAGGAATATAAACCAGCTCACCCGTGATGCATAAACCAATCCTTTGGAGCACGGACCCGCTGTGTTCAGGCGTATAGAGTCCAAAAAAGAAAGGAATGTCCAGCTTCACCGAATCCGTAAAAAAGAGTTTTCTTTATTCACATACTTTTAAGCATAGAGGATACAGACTTCAGCACAAGCCATATGGGTAAGAATCTCAACCCAGAGATTCTTACCCATATAGCTTGTGCTGAAGTCTGTATCCTCTATGCTTAAAAGTATGTGAATAAAGAAAACTCTATTTTACGGATTTGGTGAAGCTGGACATTCCTTTCTTTTTTAGGTAAAAAAATGGCCTAGGGTGGACATTCAGTAGCTGCAAATGGAGGAATTGGATCAGTCAGTCAGAGGAGGCCAAAAGCAAGACATTTTTTAGGCAAGCTACTTGTCAGCAGGGGAAGGTGGGGCAAAATAATTTGAAATCCATGATTGGTTCATTTTAATGAAGGTTAGATCATCAACATTTCGGGTAGCCAGACGAGTCCTTTTTTCGGTCAGTATTGAACCAGCAGCACTGAAGACTCTTTCTGATAGCACAGTAGCAGCTGGGCAAGCGAGCTCCTGTAATGCATATTCTGCCAATTCAGGCCAGGTGTCTATTTTAGATGCCCAGTAATCAAAGGGGAATGACGTGTGAGGGAGAACATCGATAAGGGAGGAAAAATAGTTTGTAACCATACTGGACAAATGCTGTCTCCTATCACTTTGAATCGATGCAGCAGTACCTGTCGTGTCTGCGGTCATTGCGAAATCACTCCACAACCTGGTCATAAAACCCCTCTGTCCAACGCCACTTCTGATTTGTGCACTTCTAACACCTCTGCCATGTTGCCCCCTACAGCTCGTGTAAGAACGATCACCACCGCTGTGTGCTGGGAATGCCTGAACCAAACGGTCTACAAGAGTTGCTTGTTTGGTATCCAATATTTGCTCAAGGTTCTCATGTGGCATGATATTTTGTATTCTCCCTTTATATCGTGGATCCAGGAGGCAGGACAACCAGTAATCGTCATCGGTCATCATTTTTATAATGCGGGGGTCCCTTTTAAGGATACGCAAGGCATAATCAGCCATGTGGGCCAATGTTCCAGGTGTCAATTCACTGCTTGTGCTGGGTCGAGGAGCACTTTCTTGCAAATAAACATCACTTGTCTCCCGCAAAAACCCTGTACCTGACCTTGCAACGCCACCAGTTTCTATTGCCCCCTGAGAAGCATCCTCCTCCCATAAATATTCATCCCCATCATCCTCCTCCGCCTCCTCCTCCTCTTCGTCTGCCAACTCGTCCAGGAGAGTTCCCTGAGCAGACAATGGCTGACTGTCATCAAGGCTTCCCTCCTCCTCGGCCGCAGACGCCTGCTCCTTAATGTGCGTCAAACTTTGCATCAGCAGATGCATTAGTGGGATGCTCATGCTTATGATGGCGTCGTCTGCACTTACCAGCCGTGTGCATTCCTCAAAACACTGAAGGACTTGACAGAGGTCTTGTAGCTTCGACCACTGCACACCAGACAACTCCATGTCTGCCATCCAACTGCCTGCCCGTGTATGTGTATCCTCACACAAATACATTACAGCACTCCTCTGTTCGCACAGCCTCTGAAGCATGTGCAGTGTGGAGTTCCACCTTGTTGCAACGTCGATTATTAGGCGGTGCTGGGGAAGCTTCAGCAATCGCTGATGGTTCAGCATACGGCTGGAGTGCACGGGCGACCGGTGGATGTGCGAGCAAAGTCTTCGCACCTTCAGGAGCAGGGCTGGTAACCCCGGATAATTTTTCAGGAAGCACTGCACCACCAGGTTCAAGGTGTGAGCCAGGCAAGGTATGTGTTTAAGTTCTGAAAGGCCTATGGCAGCCATAAAATTCCTTCCGCTATCACCGACTACCTTGCCTGCCTCAAGATGTACACTGCCCAGCCATGACTGAGTTTCTTGCTGCAAGTACTCGGCCAGTACTTCTGCGGTGTGTCTGTTGTCGCCAAAAACACTTCATTTTCAACACAGCCTGCTGACGCTTACCACTAGCTGTTTCATAATGGGACACCTCGTGTGCAACACTGGCAGCTGCGGATGGAGTGGTAGGGCGACTGCGCTCTGTGGACGAGCTTTCACTTCTGGAGGAGGAGGAGGAGGAGGGGTGTCGAACGCCTACTGCCAACTGTTTCCTAGACCGTGGGCTAGGCAGAACTGTCCCACTATGGCTGTCCCCTGTGGACCCTGCATCCACCACATTAACCCAGTGTGCCGTGATGGACACGTAATGTCCCTGGCCATGCATCTGTTGTGAGGTGCACCTTTCTACTGACTGATTGCCTGAGTGCATGGACAATGCGGTCTTTGGCATGCTGGTGGAGGGCTGGGATGGCTTTTCTCGCAAAGAAGTGTCGACTGGGTAGGTCATAGCGTGGTACCGCGTAGGCCATCAGGGCTTTGAAAGCTTTGCTTTCAACCAACTGGTAGGGCATCATCTCTAACAAGATTAGTCTAGCAATGTGGGCGTTCAAACCCTGTGTACATGGATGAGAGGATGAGTACTTCCTTTTCCTAACGAGAGTCTCTTGTAGGGTGAGCTGGACTGGAGAGCTGCATATGGTGGAAGTAGCAAGGGTGGTGGTGGACATGGCAGATTGAGAGAGGGTTGGTGATGGTATTCTTGACGTTGGCCTACATACAGTGTTTCCTACCAAGAACCTTGCGATTCCCTGACTGCTTTGGCCTTGCGACGATACCTCCACATTTTCTGCTGGTGGTGTCCTAAGCAGTGGGCTTACAGTGAGAGAAGCAATGTAGTGTTGCTGACTACCTTCATTCTGAGTGGGTGCACCAACAGTACGGGACGTTTGGTAGTTAGTCCAGGCTTGCAAGTGCATGCTGGTTAAATGTCTACGCATGCACGTTGTATTTAAATTTTGGACATTCTTCCCTCTGCTAAAGGTCTTTGAGCATTTCTTACAGATAACTTTGCACTGATCATTCGGATCTTGGTTAAAAAATTCCCACACTGCACTCTTCCTACTATTGAATACCTTTTCAGGCATTGCACGCTGTGCTACTTTCACCAGATGGCCACGCTGTCCTAAAAGTGTTTTTGGTTTTGTCAAACATTTTTGGCTAGATACGGGCCTGCCAGATGAAAGCTGTTGCGATGTAGATGCTTGCTGCGGATCATCCTCCTCCGCTTCAGAGCTACTGCCAGCGGCACCCTGTTCCCCCAATGGCTGCCAATCTGGGTCAACAACTGGGTCATCTATCACCTCCTCTTAAATGTCATATGCACCTTCCTCTGTGTCACCGTGTAAGGTGATAGCATTCGGGACGGGGCACCATAGTCTCATCAGGGTCAGATTCTGGCTCAGTACACTGCAAGGGCAATGTAGTGATCTGAGTCAATGGAACAGCATAATAATCTAGCTGTGGTTGTGCATCTGTGCACTCCATATCCGATTCATCTTGTAATGGGCTGTTAACTATTTCCCTTTCTAACCCTGGCACGGTATGTGTAAAGAGCTCCATGGAGTAAACTGTAGTGTCGCCTGCTGCATCCTTCACTTTTGCTTTGGGTGAAGGACACAAGGAAGCGACTTGTTCCTGACCAGGAGCATCCAATGACGACTCGCTGCTTTTATATTTCGAACTTTCTGAAGAGGAGGCGAAAGAGCTAGAGGCTGAGTCAGCAATGAAAGCCAAAACTTTTTCCTGCTGCTCCGGCTTTAAAAGCGGTTTTCCTACTCCCAGATAAGGGAGCCTTCGAGGCCTTGTGCAGCCAGACGATGACGCTGGCTCAACATCTCGAGCCTTAGGTGCTATTTTGCTTTTCCCACTAACACCAGATGCTCCACCAGCACCACCCCCACCATCATTACCAGCTGGCAACAACCGCCCACGGCCTCTTCCACCAGACTTCCTCATTTTTGGGAAAATGTAACCAAACTAACAACCGTTATATGGTACTGTAAAACAAGGTAGAAGGTGTATATAAACTTGTTGAGAATTTAAATCTCCCTTTTTTTGGGGGGGGAGACTGCAGCAAAAAACAGGCCCTGTGTATTAGACTATACAATGTAAGTGGCAGAACGTGGCTGGCAGATATACGACAAACAGAACTGAGGTAGATCCACTTAGTGGCAATTGAAATATCCCTTTTTGGGGGGGAGACTGCAGCAAAAAACAGGCCCTATGTATTACACTACACAATGTAAAAGGCAGAACGTGGCTGGCAGATATACGACAAACAGAACTGACGTAGATCCACTTAGTGGCAATTTAAATCTCCCTTTTTGGGGGGGAGACTGCAGCAAAAAACAGGCCCTATGTATTATACTACACAATGTAAAAGGCAGAACGTGGCTGGCAGATATACGACAAACAGAACTGACGTAGATCCACTTAGTGGCAATTTAAATCTCCCTTTTTTTGGGGGGAGACTGCAGCAAAAAAACAGGCCCTGTGTATTAGACTATACAATGTAAGTGGCAGAACGTGGCTGGAAGATATACGACAAACAGAACTGACGTAGATCCACTAAGTGGCAATTTAAAGCTCCTTTTTTGGGGGAGAGACTGCAGCAAAAAACATGCTCTATGTATTACACTACACAATGTAAAAGGCAGAACGTGGCTGGCAGATATACGACAAACAGAACTGATGTAGATCCACTTAGTGGCAATTTAAATCTCCCTTTTTTGGGGGGGAGACTGCAGCAAAAAACAGGCCCTGTGTATTAGACTATACAATGTAAGTGGCAGAACGTGGCTGGAAGATATATCAAAAAATACTAGGACTGTACTACAATTTCAATCTCCCTACAATGATCTCAGGACAAGTAATAAAAAGAACTGCTGCACACAAAAGTGTGGAAAAATAAACAAGATAACTGTGCAGAAAGGAGCAACAGGATTTTTGCTTTTAAAAAAGCAGTTGGTTTGCACAGCGGCGTACAAACAGCAATGCAGCTATCAGGGAGCCTTATAAGGCAGCCTAATAAGCTACAGAGCTGATGCACAAAAATCTAGCCTCCACTGTCCCTGCAAAGAAAAGGTGGTGTTAGACAGTGGAAATCGCTACAGCACAAGCGGTTTGGGGGTTAATCTTCCCTCCCTAACGATATCCCTGCTTCTGATGAAGCTGCAGCAACCTCTCCCTATGCTGAGATCGGCAGAAGTAAGATGGCGGTCGGAGTGCACGCCCCTTTATAGCCCCTTTATAGCCCCTTTGTTGAACTGTTTGGATCCCGCAAAAGAAAACTTCTACGCAGTATCAATTGTGTTTTTCTAAAAAATGGCGGGATAGAGGATGTCCTTTAAAGCCATTATTTATATTATCTAGATGCTCCTTTATTCTATCCCTTAGGCATCTCTTTGTCTGGCCTACTTCTATTTTGTTACAGGGACACTTCAGTATATATATTATGAGTTGCCTGCCAGGGCTGTGGGGTACTCGGTATCGGGTCCGGTCTTAAAGGGAATATCACGGTGGCTGCGACCCGGTTCGTGGCCCTGGGTGTCCAATTGAAGGTCTTTTAAGGGGATTTGTGGTTAAAGTCTATTGTTCGTGACGCCACCCGTGGTTCTCGGTCAATAGGGACCGACGCTGCTTAAAGGGGTCCTCTGGGGTGATGTTGTTACAGCAGGATGGTAATGCTTCCCACAGGTGAAGCGGGGTCCCCAGGGCTCCCAAGGTGAGTGGAAAGGATGGTGTATGCCAACTAATAAGTGGAGGACACAGAGTTGTAAAGTCTTTACCTGGTTTACTGGTGGTAGTAGTCCACAGTCCAGGGTACTGGGCACAGGTACAGAAGAAGTCCAGGCAGCCCGAAAACAAGTGGAAATCCCCTTGGCAGGTCAGGTTGGGAGTCTTCCACTATGCACTGGGTTTCTCGTACCCTGCTACCTGTGGTTTGCTGGCAAACTACTCATTTCTCTTTCTTGTCCTGGGACAGAACCTGCATGACAGGCAGCTTGAGCTGTACTCTTGGGGGTCTCTGACACGGTGACTCCAGGCTCTATCAGCTGCTGTGCCTCTGGTATGGTATGGGCAGTATACTTATAGTCCTATGCCCTCCGGCTCTGCTGTGGACCTTACAGCCCACAACCTCGGGCTGCAGGTGCCCGGTTTCTGCGCTCCGGCTCTTAGAGGCCTAATCGTCGCCTCCTTGAGCCATTAATATCTCCTCTGCTCCTTTCCTGTCTGCTCCAGACTGAACTGCTCTGACTGATCTCCTGGGACCAACTGTCTAGCTCCTCCTCCAGACCAGGATGGATATAGGGAAGTTCCCCTAAAACAGGGTTTTGAGCTCCCCCTCCTGGCCTGGATTCAGAATGTGTTGTGTGTGAGATTTACCTGCCAAAGCGATCCTTCTTGTTTCCAGACATAGCACTATCCTCCCCGAGAGGAAGGCAGCACTACAGTGGTACCTGAACTCCTGGGGTGCCACAATTACCCCTGTGGGTTGACAAGATATACTGTTCCTATGGCCAGCCAGGAGGATCATTTTGAGGGGAAGATGCTCCCGCATCATCCCCTGGCTTCTATCGCATCCTTCACCATCCTGTACCGGAGGGTAAACTATGCGCTACAGTCCTGAACTGTGCCGACACCTCATCTTGAGACGGACATTGCTTCTGCTACCACGATACGCTACACCACCGACAAGACAAGTAAGTCTATTAATATAGATACTCTTCTGTTATTTTTACCCTATTGTCAGAGCACTTAGGTATTTCACAGTATGACCTCTGCCCAACTGCAGGATTTGGGGTCCTTGAGATTGTGGTACACTATACTACACGGTATTGAACCAGGTGTATTAATAAGTACAAGCAGTCTTGCCCAATCCAGCCCTTGTTCATTTTTATAAGAGTCAGCCTGTCAGCATTGTCAGTTGACAGTCGGATGCGCTTATCTGTAATAATTCCACTAGCGGCACTAAAAACCTGCTCTGACAGAACGCTAGCAGCAGGGCAGGCCAGGACCTCCAAGGCGTAGAGAGCCAGTTCATGTCACGTGTCCAGCTTGGATACCCAATCATTAAAAGGCACAGAGGAATCCCGGAGGATGTTTGTACGATCTGCAAGGTACTCCCTCAGCATCTTCCCAAACATTGCACTTCTTATGACAGCACCCCTTGCCTCTGTGCCGGCACGATGGGAGGGTCTGAGAAAACTGTTCCAGAACTTTGCCATTGGATTGTACTTCTGTCTCTCTTGCTTGGACTCCTTGGTTGTACAACAAACTCTGATGACTGCTGCCGGCATTCTCAGATGGGAATTTTTTAAGTAATTCTTCTACAAGGGCCCTCTGGTACTGCAACATTTTAGCACACCTGACTGTCTCTGGAAGAAGAGATTGAAAGTTCTCCTTGTAGCGTGGATCTAGAAGTGCCACAAACCAGTAATGAGTGTCACCGAAAACTTTAATAATCCCAGGGTCACGGGAAATGCAACAAAAAGTCAGCCATGCGTGCCAGACTGCTAACAGGCAAGACTTCCATGTCCTCACCAACAGGATGACTGACCATGCTGTCCTCCTAATCCTCCTCCTTCTCCCTGTCCTCAGGCCATCCACGCTGAACAGATGGTATGACAGCTGTGCTTGTAGTACCGTCTAAAGCGCATGAAAGTAGCTCCTGTTCTTCCTTCTCTTCCTCATTGTCTACCAATCCACGTTGGGATGACATGAGGCTGGGCTGAGTGTCATCACCCTGTATGATTCATTGCTCCATTTCTTCATGCTCCGCCTGCAATGCATCCTATTTAATTGTGATCAGAGAAGTTTTCAGAATGCAGAGAAGCAGGATGATGACACTAATTATGGCGTCAACGCCGCTCACCATCTTGGTGCAGTCCTTAAAGTTTTGGAGGAGGGTACATATGTCTGACATCCATGTCCACTCCTGAGGTCTTATGTGTGGAGTCTGAACTGAATATCGATGGCCTTGTTGATGCTGGTAGTCAACTACTGCCTTCTTCTGCTCACAAATCCTTTCCAACATATGCAGTGTAGAGTTCCAACGTGTGGGGATATCACAAACCAGTCGGTGAGCCGGAAGATACAAACGCTACTGAAGCATGGCAAGGGCGGCTGATTTTCTAAAATAGGCAGACAGCTGGCGTACTTTCATTAGCAAATACAGCAGCTCCGGGAAGCTTTGGAGAAAAGGTTGAACGACGAGGTTAAGCACATGGGCCAGGCAAGGTTCCTATGTGAGCTCACCTTGCCTCAGAGCCGCCACCAGGTTGTGGCCATTGTCACACACGACCATGCCTGGCTGTAGTTTCAGCGGTGTCATCCAAAAATCTGCTCTTTCAGCGATGTCCACAACTCTTCAGCATTGTGCAGTTTGTCAACCTAAGCAGATTAGCTTCAGCATAGCCTGTTGCCGCTTGGCTGTGCATCGCTTCTAGATGTGAGGCCTTGTTTTTAATTACCTGTATCTGTACACATTTTTTTGCTCACATTATTTTTCCTGTATTTTATACAACTAGTAAACATTATATTGTTACTGTACTACCTTTTGGACTTCAAGGACGGCTTTTTCCTCTTTTTCTTGTTTTTCCTTTAATATATTCCGATTGTCCGCATTTAACTATATATGGTCCAGTCTTTCGTTTACAGGGCTATTATAAAAAATTCACAGAAAAAAGGGATGGATGATGTTGAAATAAAGTTTGAAGGGGAATGTTCGTGACGCTACCCGAGGTACTCGGCCAGGGATGGCCGCCGCTGCTTAAAGGGATCACTGGGGCTGATGGTGTCGCAGCAGAGTTGGTACAGCAAAAGTGTAGCAAAGTTCTGATGGTGGTGGTGCAGGGCAGGCGTCACAGGAAAGAATTGAGAGGACACAGCAAGTTGCAGTGTTCACGTTTTACTTACATTTAAGGTGCTATTCCCCAGCCGGGGTGCTGTGTCCTCTAGGTGAGCGGTCCAGGAAACTCTCCAGCAAATTGGGGCAGCTGTTCAGAACCCCCTTTTTATATGCTTTTCCGAGCCATCTCACTGCGCTGGCTGTTCCCTCTCCTGCCCTGTGCTTCACACCCAGTGTCCCAAGTCGGCAGATGCGGGTCCTGTTGGGCAACGTCTTCTGTGTCCCCTTGACCCTCAGTGTCAATCTTTTCAGCGAAGTAGGTGTGAGATTGGCTGCCACTCTTACAGACACGACAGACTCTGGATTCCTAGTTGAGACCTGTAGTTATTCCACTAGATCAGGGGCTGGTTCCCCTTACTGCAACCTGGTCCCTCTACCTGATGCTGGTCAGCTTGGATGCGGGCCCCACGGGTGGCTTCTGCTCTTCCCGTGCCTCTAAGACCCTTTCTTCGTCCTAGGAGCTTCTCTCCCTCCTTCTGCTCTCTTTCCTGCAGAGACGAGCTCCTACCAGCTCCAGTTCCCAGCTTCAGCTTTCTCGCAAGTCTGCCCTGCTCCTTGTCTTCCCACAGACTCCAATAAATTACAAAAAAGCAAAAAGAAGCCTCTATTCCTCCCTTCTCCCTGACAACTCCTGACTCTCCACCCACACCTTATACCTGATCCCTCCCTGGCCTGGGGAGGTCTGGTTTTGGGTGCTAGTGTACCAGAGAGTTGGGATACCACAGCTCTGGATGAGATGCAGTACCTCTGTGGCGACTGGACCTTCAGGGGCGCCACAATGATGAAATAACAACCACATGTATCTCACTGAGGCTGAAGGACAGACATGCTTCCTGGGTACACCATTTCCTTTGTACTCAAGTGTTCAAAATATAGGCACCCCAGCTGAAGGCTGAGTAATCTGTAGTGAGAGAGCACTTTCTTCCTAAAGGGAACCAGAGACTGACCCCAGGACAGATACTCCTATTGCAACCATCATTTAGCTGTCCAAGAAGCTGTCCAAGGAACTGACAGACTTGTTCCATGATGAAAGGACATTGTTCTGGAGACTGCAGATGTGAGCACGGGCCTAAGGAGAGCCTAGAATTATCATGCTGTTCTATTTGATCGCCTGAAACATGCAATGCAAGAGTCTTGATTGACAAAAACTCCTGAAGCTTTAGTTTTTTTTTTCATTTAGATTTTTTAAGACGCTCGTAATCTGTGATCCAAACAGGGTCTATGGTTGGAAAGGTGGGAAAAAAATATGTTTTGAAGGACTAGAGGAGAAGGAGGAGGAAGCAGAGGGAATAACATACTTTTTAACCAGCTTGGCCATAAAAACCTAATAAGAATTATCTTAGTTGTGAGGAATGATTAAAAGAGTTATAGTCTAAGAAAAAAAATTTGAAAAAAATACCATAATTGCTGGATTTCGCTCATCCAGCCTAAAGAAAAATAAAATAAAAAGTGATCAAAAATTTTATGTCTAACAAAAAAAATAAGTCCTCATACAACCCAGTTTATGGAAAAATATTAAAAAGTTATGGGTCTCAGAACATGGCGAATCACCCCCCAATTTTTTTTTCTAAATGTATCTCTTTTTATGTTTAACCCCTAAGGGTGGTTTGCACGTTAATGACCGGGCCAATTTTTACAATTCTGACCACTGTCCTTTTATGAGGTTATAACTCTGGAACGCTTCAACGGATCCTGGCGATTCTGACACAGTTTTCTCGTGACATATTGTACTTCATGATAGTGGTAGAATTTCTTTGATATAACTTGCGTTTATTTGTGAAAAAAATGGAAATTTGGCGAAAAGTTTGAAAATTTCGCAATTTTCCAACTTTGAATTTTTATGCCCTTAAATTACAGAGATATGTCACACAAAATACTTAATAGGTAACATTTTCCACATGTCCACTTTACATCAGCACAATTTAGGAACCAAAATTTTTTTTGTTAGGGAGTTATAAGGGTTAAAAGTTGACCAGCAATTTCTCATTTTTACAACACCATTTTTTTTAGGGACCACATCTCATTTGAAGTCATTTTGAGGGATCTATATGATAGAAAATACCCAAGTGTGACACCATTCTAAAAACTGCACCCCTCAAGGTGCTCAAAACCACATTCAAGAAATTTATTAACCCTTCAGGTGTTTCACAGGAATTTTTGGAATGTTTAAATAAAAATTAACATTTAAATTTTTTTTACACAAAATTTGTTTCAGCTCCAATTTGTTTTATTTTACCAAGGGTAACAGGAGAAAATGGACCCCAAAAGTTGTTGTACAATTTGTGCTGAGTACGCTGATACCCCATATGTGGGGGTAAACCACTGTTTGGGCGCACTGCAGAGCTCGGAAGGGAAGGAGCGCCATTTGACTTTTCAATGCAAAATTGACTGGAATTGAGATGGAACGCCATGTTGCGTTTGGAGAGCCCCTGATGTGCCTAAACATTGAAACCCCCCACAAGTGACACCATTTTGGAAAGTAGACCCCTTAAGGAACTTATCTAGATGTGTGGTGAGCACTTTGACCCAACAAGTGCTTCACAGAAGTTTATAATGCAGAGCCGTAAAAATTAAAAATCATATTATTTCACAAAAATTATCTTTTCGCCCCCAATTTTTTATTTTCCCAAGGGTAACAGAAGAATTTAGACCACAAAAGTTGTTGTGCAATTTGTTCTGAGTACGCCGATACCCTATATGTGGGGGAAAACCACTGTTTGGTCGCATAGCAGAGCTCGGAAGGGAAGGAGCCATTTGACTTTTCAATGCAAAATTGACTGGAATTAAGATGGGACGCCATGTCGCGTTTGGAGAGCCCCTGATGTGCCTAAACAATAACCCCCCCCACAAGTGACACCATTTTGGAAAGTAGACCCCCTAAGGAACTTATCTAGATGTGTATTGAGAGCTTTGATCCCCCAAGTGTTTCACTACAGTTTATAACACAGAGCCGTGAAAATAAAAATTCTTTTTTTTTCTTCACAAAAATGATTTTTAGCCCCCAGTTTTGTATTTTTACAAGGGTAACAGGATAAATTGGACCCCAAAAGTTGTTTTCCAATTTATCCTGAGTATGCTGATACCCCATATGTGGGGGGGAACCACTGTTTGGGCGCATGGCAGAGCTCGGGAGGGAAGGAGCGCCATTTGGAATGCAGACTTAGATGGATTGGTTTGCAGGCGTCACGTTGCATTTGCAGAGCCCCTGATGTACCCAAACAGTAGAAACCCCCCACAAGTGACCCCATATTGGAAACTAGACCTCCCAAGGAACTTATCTAGATGTGTTGTGAGAACTTTGAACCCCCAAGTGTTTCACTACAGTTTATAACGCAGAGCCGTGAAAATAAAAAATATTTTTTTCCACAAAAATGATTTTTTAGCCCCCAGTTTTGTATTTTCCCAAGGGTAACAGGAGAAATTGGACCCCAAAAGTTGTTGACCAGTTTGTTTTGAGTATGCTGATACCCCATATGTGGGGGGAACCACTGTTTGGGCGCATGGCAGAGCTCGGAATTGAAGGAGCGCCATTTGGAATGCAGACTTAGATGGATTGGTCTGCAAGCATCAAGTTGCATTTGCAGAGCCCCTGATGTACCCAAACAGTAGAAACCCCTCAAAAGTGACCCCATATTGGAAAATAGACCTCCTAAAGAACTTATCTAGATGTGTTGTGAGAACTTTGAACCCCCAAGTGTTTCACTACAGTTTACAACACAGAGCCGTGAAAATAAAAAATCTTTTTTTCCCACAAAAATGATTTTTAGCCCCCCAAATTTATATTTTCCCAAGGGTAACAAGAGAACTTGGACCAAAAAAGTTGTTGTCCAATTTGTCCCGAGTACGCTGATGCCCCATATGTTGGGGTAACCTCCTGTTTGGGCGCACGGGAAAGCTCGGAAGGGAAGGAGCACTATTTTACTTTTTCAATGCAGAATTGGCTGGAATTGAGATCAGACGCCATGTCGCGTTTGGAGAGCCCCTGATGTGCCTAAACAGTGGAAACTCCCCAATTATAACTGAAACCCTAATCCAAACACACCCCTAACCCTAATCCCAATGGTAACCCTAACCACAGCCCTAACCCTGACACACCCCTAACTCTAATCCCAACCGTAAATGTAATCCAAACCCTAACCCTAACTTTAGCCCCAACCCTAACCCTAACTTTAGCCCCAACCCTAACCCTAACTTTAGCTCCAACCCTAGCCCCAACCCTAACCCTAGCCCTAACCCTAACCCTAACCCTAGCCCTAACCCTAACCCTAACCCTAACCCTAACCCTAGCCCTAACCCTAGCCCTAACCCTAGCCCTAATGGGAAAATGGAAATAAATAAAAAAAAATTATTTTATTTTTTTTCCCTAACTAAGGGGGTGATGAAGGGGGGTTTGATTTACTTTTATAGCATTTTTTTATAGCGGATTTTTATGATTGGTAGCCGTCACACACTAAAAGACGCTTTTTATAGCAAAAAAGTTTTTGCGTCTCCACATTTTGAGACCTATAATTTTTCCATATTTTGGTCCACAGAGTCATGTGAGGTCTTGTTTTTTGCGGGACGAGTTGACGTTTTTATTGGTAACATTTTCGGATACGTGACAGTTTTTGATCGCTTTTTATTCCGATTTTTGTGAGGCAGAATGACAAAAAAACAGCTATTCATGAATTTCTTTTGGGGGAGGCGTTTATACCGTTCCATGTTTCGTAAAATGGATAAAGCAGTTTTATTCTTCGGGTCAGTACAATTACAGCGATACCTCATTTATATCATTTTTTTATGCTTTGGCGCTTTTATACGATAAAAACTATTTTATAGAATAAATAATTATTTTGGCATCGCTTTATTCTGAGGACTATAACTTTTTTATTTTTTCTTTGACGCTGTATGGCAGCTCATTTTTTGCAGGACAAGATGACGTTTTCAGCGGTACCATGGTTATTTATATCCGTCTTTTTGATCGTGTGTTATTCCACTTTTTGTTCGGCGGTATGATAATAGAGCGTTGTTTTTTGCCTCGGTTTTTTTTTCCCTACGGTGTTCACTGAAGGGGTTAACTAGTGACATAGTTTTATAGGTGGGGTCGTTACGGATGCGGCAATACTAAATATGTGTACTTTTATTGTTGTTTTTTTTTATTTAGATAAAGAAATGGATTTTTGGGAATAATATATATTTTTTTTCTTTATTTAGGATTTTTTTTTTTTTTTTTTTTTACACATGTGGAAATTTTTTTTTTAACTTTTTTACTTTGTCCCAGGGGGGGACATCACAGATCGCTGATCTGACAGTTTGCACAGCACTCTGTCAGATCACCAATCTGGCTTACAGCACTGCAGGCTTACCAAGCGCCTGCTCTGAGCAGGCACTTGGTAAGCCACCTCCCTCCCTGCAGGACTCGGATGCCGCGGCCATCTTGGATCCAGGCACCTGCAGCGAGGAGGAGGTAAGAGACCCTCGCAGCAACGCGATCACATCGCGTTGCTCCGGGGGTCTCAGGGAAGCACGCAGGGAGCCCCCTCCCTGCGCGATGCTTCCCTGTACCGCCGGCACACCGCGATCATGTTTGATCGCTGTGTCGGGTGTTGTGGATTTTGTTTGTGGGCTCCCTCTGGTGGTTACTGCTGGTACTGGGTGACTTTGGTGGGTTGCGGCCTTTGGTTTCCACCTGTCCATCAGAGGCTGGGTGTTTCCTATTTTACCTGGCCTTTCTGTCATTCCCTTGCCGGCTATCAATGTATTCAGATGTGCTCTGTTTGGTTCCTGCCTACCTGCTCCCAGATCTTTCAGGATAAGCTAAGTGCTGATTTTCAGTTGTTTGGTTTTTTTGTCCAGCTTGCTTATTATGTCTCTATGCTAGCTGGTAGCTCTAGTGGACTGAGGTTCTCCCCATGTGCCATGAGTTGGCACATGGGTTCTTGTAATCTCAGGATGGTTTTTTTGATTAGGGTTTTTTGCTGACCGCTCAGTCCCCTTTTGTATCGTTCTGCTTTCTAGTTTACAGCGGGCCTCAATTTGCTAAAACTATATATATCATCTCTATGTGTGTGCCTTCCTCTCATTTCACCGTCAATACATGTGAGGGGGCAACTATATCTTTTGGGGTTCATTCCTCTGGAGGCAAGTGAGGTCTTTATTTTCTCTGCAGTACTAGTTAGCTCTTAGGCTGGTGCGTGGCGTCTAGAACCAACGTAGGCACGCTCCCTGGCTATCTCTAGTTGCGTTTGTCAGGCGTAGGGCAGCGGTCAGCCCAGGTTCCATCACCCTAGAGCTCGTCCGTTATCTCTTTGTACTTTGCTTGTCCTGTGCTATCCCTAGCCATTGGGGATTCATGACAGTATAGCCGGCCCACAAAGTGTTAATTGTTTGGGCTGAAGCAGGAGAAATAGAAGTGTTTAAGGGAAATTTTTATTTTTTTTTTCCCTTCAGAGTTTTGCTGCCTAGCCCTTAATTGCTGTCTAGCTGCTTCTTACCTCCTCTTAACCCTTGAATGGCTCTGATCTTTGCTGTTTAACATGGATGTCCAGAGTTTGGCTTCCAGCCTGAGTAATCTCGCGGCAAAAGTTCAAAACATACAGGATTTTGTTGTTCACACTCCCATGTCTGAGCCTAGAATTCCTATTCCAGAGTTCTTTTCTGGAGATAGATCTACCTTCCTGAATTTCAGGAACAATTGTAAATTGTTTCTTTCTTTAAAATCTCGCTCCTCTGGAGACCCTGCTCAACAGGTCAAGATTGTAATATCTTTCCTGCGGGGCGACCCTCAGAATTGGGCATTTGCATTGGCACCAGGGGATCCTGCGTTGCTCAGTGTGGATGCGTTTTTTCTGGCATTGGGATTGCTCTATGAGGAACCTAACCTAGAGATTCAGGCTGAAAAGGCTTTATTAGCCCTCTCTCAGGGGCATGATGAAGCGGAAATATATTGTCAAAAATTTCGGAAATGGTCGGTGCTTACTCAGTGGAATGAGTGCGCCCTGGCTGCAAACTTCAGAAATGGTCTTTCTGAGGCCATTAAGGATATTATGGTGGGGTTCCCTACGCCTACAGGTCTGAATGAGTCTATGGCTATGGCCATTCAGATTGATCGGCGTTTACGGGAGCGCAAACCCGTGCACCAGTTGGCGGTGTCTTCTGAACAGGCACCTGAGACTATGCAATGTGATAGAATTCAGTCCAGAAGTGAACGGCAAAATTATAGGCGGAAAAATGGATTGTGTTTTTATTGTGGGGATTCAGCTCATGTTATCAGCATGCTCTAAACGCACAAAAAGGGTTGATAAATCTTTTGCCATTGGTACTCTGCAGCCTAAGTTCATTTTGTCTGTGACTCTGATTTTTTCACTGTCTTCCATTTCCGTCGATGCCTATGTGGATTCGGGCGCTGCCCTGAATCTTATGGATTGGTCATTTGCTAAACGCTGCGGTTTTAGTCTGGAGCCTCTGGAAGTTCCTATTCCTCTGAAGGGAATTGACTCTACACCATTGGCTATGAATAAACCGCAGTATTGGACACAAGTGACCATGCGCATGACTCCCGTTCATCAGGAGGTGATTCGCTTCCTTGTACTGTATAATTTACATGATGTACTGGTGCTTGGTCTGCCATGGTTACAAACTCATAATCCTGTCCTGGACTGGAAAACAATGTCTGTGTTAAGCTGGGGATGTCAGGGGGTTCATGATGATGCACCTCCGATTTCAATCGCTTCATCTACTCCTTCTGAGATCCCTGCGTTTTTGTCTGACTATAGGGATGTTTTTGAGGAGCCTAAGCTCAATTCGCTCCCTCCTCATAGAGAGTGTGACTGTGCTATAGAATTGATTCCTAGTAGAGAAAAAAAAAACTGCCAATCCAGGACCACACAGCTGGGCGCGGGATGCGCCGCTGACCCCCAGACCCAGGATAGTACAGGACAGCTCTGCAAGCTGAAACTCCCGCAGCCTACCTTAAACAGGACTCCTCTACTTATCTCATAGGAGCCACCATTGGATTTACAAGGTTATGCCTTAAAAGGACCATTGTCTTGCCTTCTAACACTGCCACACCTTTATATGTGTACCAAAAGAGTTAAGTAACCCCATGAATAAGACCCGGGAGGGTCGAAACGTCGGGTTCCTTTCTACATACTATCACAGTGGCAATTGTTGTTCCTTTTTTTGTGTGTAAATAAATTTGGCATATCCCCTTTTTCACATCATATCAACTTTGAGTGTGCGGTACTTTTTTCTCTACTATTGACTTGACCTCACGGTCTGATTTACCAGCACCTCTACCCTCTTGACCAGAGTGCACACCATTACCCTCGTTGATAGAATTGATTCCTGGCAGTAAGTTCCCTAAGGGTCGTTTATTTAATCTGTCACTGCCAGAGCATACTGCTATGCGGAATTATATTAAGGAGTCCTTGGAAAAGGGACATATTCGTCCATCTTCGTCCCCTCTGGGAGCAGGTTTCTTTTTCGTGGCAAAAAAAGATGGTTCCCTGAGGCCTTGTATAGATTATCGCCTTCTGAATAAGATTACAGTCAAATACCAGTATCCATTGCCATTATTAACTGATTTGTTTGCTCGCATTAAGGGGGCTAGGTGGTTCACTAAGATAGATCTTCGCGGTGCGTATAATCTGGTGCGGATAAAACAGGGTGATGAGTGGAAAACCGCATTTAATACGCCTGAGGGCCATTTTGAGTATTTGGTAATGCCTTTTGGACTCTCCAATGCTCCGTCAGTCTTTCAGTCCTTTATGCACAATATTTTCCGTGAATATCTGGATAAGTTTATGATTGTGTATTTGGATGATATTTTGGTGTTTTCTGATGACTGGGAGTCTCATGTTCTACAGGTCAGGAAGGTGTTTCAGGTTCTGCGGGCCAATTCTTTGTTTGTGAAGGGTTCAAAGTGTCTCTTCGGAGTCCAGAAGATTTCTTTTTTGGGGTACATTTTTTCTCCTTCTACTATTGAGATGGATCCCGTCAAGGTTCAGGCTATTTGTGACTGGACACAACCTACATCTGTTAAGAGCCTTCAGAAGTTCTTGGGGTTTGCTAATTTTTATCGTCGGTTCATTGCTAATTTTTCCAGTATTGTCAAACCTTTGACTGATTTGACTAAAAAGGGTGCTGATGTTGCTGATTGGTCTCCTGCGGCCGTGGAGGCCTTTCAGGAACTTAAGCGCCGGTTTTCTTCTGCTCCTGTGTTGTGTCAACCAGATGTTTCACTTCCTTTTCAGGTTGAAGTTGATGCTTCCGAGATTGGAGCGGGGGCGGTTTTGTCACAGAGAAGTTCTAATGGCTCGGTGATGAAGCCATGTGCATTCTTCTCTAGAAAATTCTCGCCCGCCGAGCGCAATTATGATGTGGGTAATCGGGAGCTTTTGGCCATGAAGTGGGCATTTGAGGAGTGGCGTCATTGGCTTGAGGGTGCTAAACATCGTGTGGTGGTCTTGACTGATCACAAGAATCTCATTTACCTTGAGTCTGCCAGGCGTTTGAATCCTAGACAGGCTCGTTGGTCGTTGTTTTTTTCTCGTTTCAATTTCGTGGTTTCATACCTGCCAGGTTCAAAGAATGTGAAGGCAGATGCTCTTTCCAGGAGTTTTGTGCCTGACTCTCCTGGAGACTCTGGGCCTACTGGTATCCTTAGGGATGGGGTAATATTATCCGCCGTATCCCCAGACTTGCGACGTGCATTGCAGGAGTTTCAGGTGGATAAACCGGATCGTTGTCCACCAGAAAGACTGTTTGTTCCGGATGATTGGACCAGTAGAGTCATCTCCGAGGTCCATTCTTCTGTGTTGGCTGGTCATCCTGGAATATTTGGTACTAGAGACTTGGTGGCCAGGTCTTTTTGGTGGCCTTCCTTGTCTAGGGATGTGCGTACCTTTGTGCAGTCTTGTGAAGTGTGTGCTCGAGCTAAGCCTTGCTGTTCTCGGGCCAGTGGGTTGTTGTTATCCTTGCCAATCCCGAAGAGGCCTTGGATGCACATTTCCATGGATTTTATTTCTGATCTTCCGGTTTCACAGAAAATGTCCGTTATCTGGGTTGTGTGTGACCGCTTTTCTAAGATGGTTCATTTGGTGCCTTTGCCTAAGTTGCCCTCCTCCTCTGAGTTGGTCCCTTTGTTTTTTCAGAACGTGGTCCGTTTGCATGGGATTCCGGAGAATATCGTTTCTGACAGGGGATCCCAGTTTGTGTCTAGATTTTGGCGGACGTTTTGTGCCAAGATGGGCATTGATTTGTCTTTCTCGTCTGCATTCCATCCTCAGACGAATGGCCAGACAGAGCGAACTAATCAGACCTTGGAAACTTATTTGAGGTGTTTTGTTTCTGCTGATCAAGATGACTGGGTTGCTTTTTTGCCACTGGCCGAATTTGCTCTTAATAATCGGGCTAGTTCTGCCACGTTGGTCTCTCCTTTTTTTTGTAATTCGGGGTTTCATCCTCGTTTTTCCTCTGGTCAGGTGGAGTCTTCGGATTGTCCTGGAGTGGATGTGGTGGTGGACAGGCTACATCAGATTTGGAATCAGGTGGTGGATAATTTGAAGTTATCTCAGGAGAAGACTCAGCAGTTTGCTAATCGCCGTCGCCGCGTGGGTCCCCGACTTCTTGTTGGGGATTTGGTGTGGTTGTCTTCTCGTTTTGTCCCTATGAAGGTCTCTTCTCCTAAGTTCAAGCCTCGGTTCATCGGTCCTTATAGGATCTCGGAGATTCTTAACCCTGTATCTTTTCGTTTGGATCTCCCAGCATCGTTTGCTATTCATAATGTGTTCCATCGGTCATTGTTGCGGAGGTATGAGGTGCCCGTTGTTCCTTCGGTTGAGCCTCCTGCTCCGGTGCTTTTGGAGGGAGAGTTGGAGTATGTTGTTGAGAAGATCTTGGATTCTCGTGTTTCCAGACGCAAACTCCAGTATTTGGTTAAGTGGAAGGGTTATGGTCAGGAGGATAATTCCTGGGTGGTCGCCTCCGATGTTCATGCGACTGATTTGGTCCGCGCCTTCCATAGAGCTCACCCTGATCGCCCTGGGGGTTCTCGTGAGGGTTCGGTGACCCCTCCTCAAGGGGGGGGTACTGTTGTGGATTCTGTTTGTGGGCTCCCTCTGGTGGTTACTGCTGGTACTGGGTGACTTTGGTGGGTTGCGGCCTTTGGTTTCCACCTGTCCATCAGAGGCTGGGTGTTTCCTATTTTACCTGGCCTTTCTGTCATTCCCTTGCCGGCTATCAATGTATTCAGATGTGCTCTGTTTGGTTCCTGCCTACCTGCTCCCAGATCTTTCAGGATAAGCTAAGTGCTGATTTTCAGTTGTTTGGTTTTTTTGTCCAGCTTGCTTATTATGTCTCTATGCTAGCTGGTAGCTCTAGTGGACTGAGGTTCTCCCCATGTGCCATGAGTTGGCACATGGGTTCTTGTAATTTCAGGATGGTTTTTTTGATTAGGGTTTTTTGCTGACCGCTCAGTCCCCTTTTGTATCGTTCTGCTTTCTAGTTTACAGCGGGCCTCAATTTGCTAAAACTATATATATCATCTCTATGTGTGTGCCTTCCTCTCATTTCACCGTCAATACATGTGAGGGGGCAACTATATCTTTTGGGGTTCATTCCTCTGGAGGCAAGTGAGGTCTTTATTTTCTCTGCAGTACTAGTTAGCTCTTAGGCTGGTGCGTGGCGTCTAGAACCAACGTAGGCACGCTCCCTGGCTATCTCTAGTTGCGTTTGTCAGGCGTAGGGCAGCGGTCAGCCCAGGTTCCATCACCCTAGAGCTCGTCCGTTATCTCTTTGTACTTTGCTTGTCCTGTGCTATCCCTAGCCATTGGGGATTCATGACAGTCGGGGGTTAATGTGCAGGGGCGGTCCGTGACTGCTCCTTGCACATAGTGCCGGAAGTCAGCTGCGATAGGCAGCTGACACCCGGCCGCGGTCGGCCGCGCTCCCCCCGTGAGCGCCGCCGATCGCGCTGGATGTACTATCCAGTCGGTGGTCATACGGGCCCACCCCACCTCGACGGGATAGCACGTCCAATGTCAGAAAGGGGCTAAAAGTAGTAAAACACACAAAAAAGCACGTCAATTGGATTTTGTCATTATTGTTTTGACCTGCAGAATTGAGTTTACTATTCAGTAAAATAGACAAGTTAACAGTGTTTTAATCCTTTAGTGACGGAGCCAATTTGCAACTTGATGAGCAGGCCAATTTTTACAATTCTGACCACAGTCATTTTATGAGGTTATAACTTTGGAACGCTTTAACGCATCCCGCTGATTCTGAGAATGTTTTTTCGTGACCTATTGTACTTCATTTTAGTGGTAAAATTTCTTCGATATTACTTGCGTTTATTTATGAAAAAAAATGGAAATATGGCACAAAAACAATTAAATTTTGCAATTTTCAAACTTATTTTTATTTAATTTTTATGCCCTTAAAGAGAGAGATATGTCACACAAATTAGTTAATAAATAAAATTTTCCACATGTCTACTTTACATCAGCACAATTTTGGAAACAAACTTTTTTTGGTAGGAAGTTACAAGGGTTAAAAGTTGACCAGCGATTTCTCATTTTTACAACAAAATTTACAAAACCATTTTTTTAGGGCCCACCTCACATTTAAAATCACTTTGAGGGGTATACATGACAGAAAATTCCCAAAAGTGACACAATTCTAAAAACTGCACCCCTCAAGGTGCTCAAAACCACATTCAAGAAGTTTATTAATCTTTTACATGCTTCACAGGAACTGAAGCAATGTGGAAGGAAAAAATTAACATTTAACTTTTTTTTGCAAACATTTTACTTCAGAACTAGTGATGAGCGAATATACTCTTAACTCGAGATTTCTCGAGCACGCTCGGGGGTCCTCCGAGTATTTTTTAGTGCTCGGAGATTTAGTTTTTCTTGCCGCAGCTGAATGATTTACATTTGTTAGCCAGCATAAGTACATGTGGGGGTTGCCTGGTTGCTAGGGAATCCCCACATGTACTTATGCTGGCTAACAGATGTAAATCATTCAGCTGCAGTGCTAAAAACTAAATCTCCAAGCACTAAAAAATACTCGGAGGATCCCCGAGCATGTTCGAGAAATCTCGAGTAACGAGTATATTCGCTCATCACTATTCAGAACCAATTTTTTTTATTTTCACAAGTGTAAAAAGAGAAAATGAACCACAAAATTTGTTCTGCTATTTCTCCTTCATATGCCGATACCCCATATGTGGGGTAAACCACTATTTGGGCGCACGGCAGAGCTTGGAAGAGAAGGAGTGCCGTTTGACTTTTTCAATGCAGTATTGGGTGGAATTGAAATCAGACGCCATGTCGCGTTTGGAGAGCCTCTGATGTGCCTAACCAGTGGAAACCCCCACAAGTGACACCTTGACACAACTAGACCCCTTAAGGGACTTATCTATATGTGTGGTGAGCATTTTGAACCCCTCAAGTGCTTCACAGAAGTTTATAACGTAGAGTCATAAAAATAAAAAACTGTATTTTTTCCACAAAAATGATATTTTCTCCACAAAATTTTTATTTTCACAAGAGTAACAGGAGAAATTGGACCCCAAAACTCCCATTTGTTCTGAGTACGCTGATGCCCCATATGTGGGGGTAAACCACTGTTTGGGCGCACCGCAGAGCTCAGAAGGGAGGGAGCACCATTTAACTTTTTGAACGCAAAATTGGCTGGAATCAATGGTGGTGCCATGTGGCATTTGGAGACCCCCTGATGTACCTAAACAGTAGAAAAACCCCAATTCTAACTCCAATCCTAATCCCAACACACCCCTAACCCTAATCCCAACCTTAACCATAACCCTAACCCTAATCCAAACCCTAACCCTAATCCCAACCCTAACCATAACTTTAGCCCAACCCTAACCCTAATTTTAGCCCCAACCAATGCCCTAACTTTATCCAAACTCACTTTAGCACAACTATAACCCTAATGGGAAAATGGAAATAAATATATTTTATTTTATTATTTTTCTGTAACTAAGGAGGTGATAAAGAAGGGGTTTATTTACTATATATTTTTTTTTATCACAGGGATGTCGCTTCGGGTCTTTATTTATTAGGGTATGGTATAGGTTTAAATTTATTCTGTACTCTATTATTTTATTATTCAACAGTAGCACCACTTTTGACCGAAGTCTGTTTTTGGTTCCATTAAAATTAATGTAAATCAGCTGCAATACCAGGCATAGCCAATAGACACAGGTGGTGCTGTCACTTTTTAAGCATGCAAAGGTTTTTCTAGCTTTGGGCAAGTTCCAAGTGTAGTCATGTCACTGTGATAATTACTGGTTGATGTAGGTTGTAAGATGGTTTCAACTTTTGGCACCAGAACTCCTGGCATAGCTTGGCAACAACCTGTTGAGAGTTGTAGTTTTAGACATCGGATCTGAGAACTTTCAATTCTTGCTTCTTGTCCAGCAGTGAACATCAGGAAGCTGAGAGCTGGTCCTACATGCTGCAAAACCACAGGAAGCTGAGGGTTTGTCTTTCTGTCTCGCTACACCTTACGCTGTGTGTGGGTCACTTTTATCTCAGCCAGTCCACTGTCACGCTCTCAAAAGCAACATTTTCATATGATCATCTTCATCACCCAAAACAAACAGAAAGGATACCAACTTCTCACCATTATGTCCACTCTTGTATCTCAGGGACATGCATGTATCATAATTACCTAATATGAGTAGTGGGTTTTTGCCTACATCAACCAGTGTTCAATGCATAAATACCCAGACTCATATTTTTAGATAAGTAGGATCAGTATCCCCTATCTACTTTATTACCACTCCATGAACAATCATCAAACAAGGAGGACTAAAAGAGTTTTTATAAAAAATATCAAATAATCTTTATTACCACAATCAGACAACATAGATAGACATTAAAAAGTGTGCAACCAGTGTGTAGCTTCATTCATTTTACATTCCATATTCTTCCTTTAAAAAATAAAAAGCTGCGCTGTGATTGGTTCCTATGTTAAACAAAGGGAGATTATGTTCAGACATGTCATAAAGTTTCAGCGCATACAGTAAGCTTTTTAGCTCCATCTAGTGGTGGCCGCAGGTAGCCAGGATTCTGTTCAAAATGAAGGTCCCTCTATCTGTATTCAAACTGAAAAATATCTTATCGGAGATGTCTAAATTATCTCTGACTTGTCCTCACACTACAATGAAGATTTTGGTAATTTGGTTTTATATTGCCCTGGTTTCTTAAGTCAACAAATTTCCTTAAAGGAGATCTCCAATATTTTAAAAATTAGCTTTTACAGCCCAGGGAGGTGTAAGAAATTAAAAACAAACTGGCCAGAACGGCACCACTCCTCCACAGTTCGTACTGTGTCCTCCATTCGTCTCATGGTTTCAGCATTCAGAGCACTCAGCATTCAGAGGGTTGAGTCACTTGATGATTGAAGCCAATTGGCTACTACTGATGAGTTGCAAAAGAGAAAACGGAGTACAGACAGACCACTAAAAAAAACAAAAATAAAAAATATATAGAAAATTGTATTCCCAATATTACATATAAAAAAAAACCAGTCAACATCATAGTACAAAATGGAAGATAATCAAGGAGACATACTGGTACAGCAGGGAAAGATGAGTCACATATTCCCAAGGGTGAGCATCATCAGATATGTAAACAAATGAAGATAATGAAAATCACATACATAGCAAACAAAGACTCCTGAGTAATCAAAAAGGTGTCAGTACACAATAAGCACCAGGTTCCTATATCCAAAAGGGTTAATCCTGCTCACCCATCATCAAAAGCAGTGTCCACATGTCTCCCTGCTGGCCCTTTTGACGCGCGTTTCGTGTGACAGCTTTTTCAAAAAGGGGGTACATTGTGCTCAGTCTCACAGGTTTAAATAGTAATGCAGCCGGAAATTCTAACCCATGTGGCGCACGCATCCCGGAAGTCCCGCGCCGAGGTATCCCCTTCCCCATGGCTGTCGGCACACTGCGCGCATGCAGGCAAAAACACACCCAATTACGTCAGCAGGCATGCGCACAGTGTACATACGATAGCCACAGAGAAAGTAAAGCAACGCAGGGATCAAGGTGCGTGTGCCCGCTGCAGCAGCCATTTTAAAGAAGACCAAGGACATGGCAATCACAGAATACACTGCAAGAAGCCCACCCATCTTGCACACAGTGGCAACACAATACAGAAACTAGCCACAAGTGATCCGCAACAGTTAAGTATGCCATGTCTAGTAAATCACATGTGTGATATTACATGCGATGTAATCGCGAATTGTATATTCCCTGCTCCCATCTGATGACTTAAAGGTCCCACATCTCAGGATATTTGGGCATACGACGCACGAGCCACAGGGGAAAACAACCACGTTTAGGGACCCCAGTTTAAACAAGGTTTGTGGTTTGGCCACATAGTGGCTCTTTACTAAATGGGTCCTTCGAGTTTTTCCCGCTATGTTGTGTCAACTGTGGGTATGGGGGTAACTGGGCCACCAAAACATTGTCAGTGCGTAGCACCAACCAATGTTTAGTCAGAATCTCACGGATCCAATCCCAACGGCAATTAGAGGCAGAAACAATTCAATTAGAGGCAGAAACAATTCCCTTTTACATGCCTCCTCAGCACACAATTATTCTGTGATTAAGGCCATCCCAGTTCACCAGTTTCTCAGGAACAGACGGGTTTACTTGACTGTGGCCCATTTTGAGAGACAGTCCAATGCCCTTTCTGACAAGACTAAAGAGAGGAGTTACAGTTCCCGGTGCATCAAAGCGGGCTACAGAAGGGCCAAGTCTATGAGAAAGGAAGGACCTACTCACACAGCGTAAGAGAAAGAGATGGCAGGATTTTAGTGAGAAAAGGTTTGTTTCTGCCTCTAATTGCTGTTGAGATTGGGTCCGTGAGATTCTGACTAACCAAAAAAGACTTACATAGCAAATAGATCAATGGCTGCACTCAATTTTACTGTACTAAAGCAAGGAAATGTGCGATACATGAAATGTGAATAGCATAATGGCTTGTGAAATCTATGAAAAAACACATGAGATGCTTAGCACAAGATTTGGCCAAAAATTGTGAGCCCATCCACCAAACATCAAGGTAATCTCAGATCGGATGGGTACCTGACCTGTCTGCCTAGTGTGAACACTTACCTCTGGCTAATAACATGGTAAAGCCTGCATTTATAGGAAGGTCAGAACCAACTGTGTTTGGATGTAATTAAAATCACAGCATGGTGAAGGGCGGGGCGTTCAAGTCAGAAAAAATAATACATAGTAAATATAGGAAAACTGACTGAACAGCAATCTAGTCTGAACTGGTGCATAACCCAAAAAAACTTACATAGCAAATAGATCAATGGCTGCACTCAATTTTACTGTACTAAAGCAAGGAAATGTGTGATACATGAAATGTGAATAGCATAATGGCTTGTGAAATCTATGAAAAAACACATGAGATGCTTAGCACAAGATTTGGCCAAAAATTGTGAGCCCATCCACCAAACATCAAGGTAATCTCAGATCGGATGGGTACCTGACCTGTCTGCCTAGTGTGAACACTTACCTCTGGCTAATAACATGGTAAAGCCTGCATTTATAGGAAGGTCAGAACCAACTGTGTTTGGATGTAATTAAAATCACAGCATGGTGAAGGGCGGGGCGTTCAAGTCAGAAAAAATAATACATAGTAAATATAGGAAAACTGACTGAACAGCAATCTAGTCTGAACTGGTGCATAACCCAAAAAAACTTACATAGCAAATAGATCAATGGCTGCACTCAATTTTACTGTACTAAAGCAAGGAAATGTGTGATACATGAAATGTGAATAGCATAATGGCTTGTGAAATCTATGAAAAAACACATGAGATGCTTAGCACAAGATTTGGCCAAAAATGTGAGCCCATCCACCAAACGTCAAGGTAATCTCAGAACGGATGGGTAACTAACCTGTCTGCCTAGTGTGAACACTTACCTATGGCTAATAACATGGTAAAGCCTGCATTTATAGGAAGGTCAGAACCAACTGTGTTTGGATGTAATTAAAATCACAACATGGTGAAGGGCGGGGTGTTCAAGTCAGAAAAAAGTACATAGTAAATATAGGAAAACTGACTGAACAGCAATCCAGTCTGAACTGGTGCATAACCAAAAAAAAGTCTTACATAGTAAATAGATAATGGCTGCACTTAATTTTACTGTGCTAAAGCAAGGAAATGTGCGATACATGAAATGTGAATAGCATAATGGCTTGTGAAAATCTATGAAAAAACACATGAGATGCTTAGCACAAGATTTGGCCAATTATGCTGTTCACATTTCATGTATCACACATTTCCTTGCTTTAGTACAGTAAAATTAAGTGCAGCCATTATCTATTTGCTATGTAAGACTTTTTTTGGTTATGCACCAGTTCAGACTGGATTGCTGTTCAGTCAGTTTTCCTATATTTACTATGTATTATTTTTTCTGACTTGAACGCCCCGCCCTTCACCATGCTGTGATTTTAACCCCTTCCCGACATGTGACGGTATAGTACGTCACATGTCGGGACCCCCGCTTTGATGTGCGCTCCGGCGGTGAGCGCACATCAAAGTCGCGACATGTCAGCTGTTTCTTACAGCTGACATGTGCGCGCAATAGCGGCGGGTGAAATCGCGATCACCCGCCGCTATTAACTAGTTAAATGCCGCTGTCAAACACAGACAGCGGCATTTAACTACCGCATCCGGCCGTGCGGCCGGATATGAGCGCATCGCCGACCCCCGTCACATGATCGGGGGTCGGCGATGCATCAGGACAGTAACCATAGAGGTCCTTGAGACCTCTATGGTTACTGATTGCCGGTGGCTGTGAGCGCCCCCCTGTGGTCGGCGCTCACAGCACACCTGCAATTCTGCTGTGTAGCAGCGATCTTATGATCGGTGCTGCATAGCAGAGCCGATCGGGCTGTGCCTGCTTCTAGCCTCCCATGGAGGCTATTGAAGCATGGCAAAAGTAAAAAAAAAAAGTTTTTAAAAATGTGAAAAAAAAAAAAAAAACATAAAAGTTTAAATCACCCCCCTTTCGCCCCAATCAAAATAAATCAATAAAAAAAGCGCCCAACCTACACATATTTGGTATCGCCGCGTTCAGAATCGCCCGATCTATCAATAAAAAAAAAGCATTAACCTGATCGCAAAACGGCGTAACGAGAAAAAAAATCGGAACGCCAGAATTACGTTTTTTTGGTCGCCACGGCATTGCATTAAAATGCAATAACGGGCGATCAAAAGAACGTGTCTGCACCAAAATGCTATCATTAAAAACGCCAGCTCGGCATGCAAAAAATAAGCCCTTACCCGACCCCAGATCACGAAAAATGGAGACGCTACGAGTATCGGAAAATGGCGCAATTTTGTTTTGTTTTGTTTTTTGCAAAGTTTGGAATTTTTTTTCACCACTTAGGTGAAAAATAACCTAGTCATGTTAGGTGTCTATGAACTCGTAGTGACCTGGAGAATCATAATGGCAGGTCAGTTTTAGCATTTAGTGAACCTAGCAAAATAGGCAAGCAAAAAACAAGTGTGCGATTGCACTTTTTTTGCAATTTCACTGCACTTGGAATTTTTTTCCCGTTTTCTAGTACACGACATGCTAAAACCAATGATGTCGTTGAAAAGTACAACTCGTCCCGCAAAAAATAAGCCCTCACATGGCCATATTGACGGAAAAATAAAAAAGTTATGGCTCTGGGAAGGAGGGGAGCGAAAAACGAAAACGGAAAAACGGAAAAAGCTCCGGGGGTGAAGGGGTTAATTACATCCAAACACAGTTGGTTCCGACCTTCCTATAAATGCCGGCTTTACCATGTTATTAGCCAGAGGTAAGTGTTCAGACTAGGCAGACAGGCCAGGTACTCATCCGATCTGAGATTACCTTGACGTTTGGTGGATGGGCTCACAATTTTTGGCCAAATCTTGTGCTAAGCATCTCATGTGTGTTTTCATAGATTATTTCACAAGCCATTATGCTATTCACATTTCATGTATCGCACATTTCCTTGCTTTAGTACAGTGAAATTGAGTGCAGCCATTGATCTATTTGCTATGTAGATTCTGACTAAACATTGGTTGGTGCTACGCACTGACAATGTTTTGACCGCCCAGTTACCCCCATACCCACAGTTGACACAATGTAGAGGGAAAAACTTGAAGGACCATTTAATAAAGAGACACTATGTGGCCAAACCACAAACCTTATTTAGTCTGGTGGTCCCTAAACGTGGTTGTTTTCCCTGTGGCTCATGCGTTGCATGCCCAAATATCCTGATATGGGAGCAGGGAATAACAATTTGCGATTACATCTCATGTAATATCACACATGTGATTTACTATGCGACTTGTCCCTGCTCCCTCATTTATGTGGGTCTCACATCTAGGGAATAGAAGGAAAGGCCACGAGAGCACATTCAAGATATTTTCGGCACCAGGGATGTGCAAGACATCTCGACATTGAAGACATTACCTAGACATTTCAGGGTTTTTCACAGGTCTGATCCCAGTGGCCTGAAGGTGAGAGGCATTGACAGGATCCATGTTGGTGTCAGGGGTGGCAACCTGACCCAGTTATTGGCACAGCGTGAGTGTAGGTGGATTGTCACCCTTGCCACCATGGCCCCAAGATTTAAGTGGGTTTTCTTATAATCTGACCCTTCCATAATGTATGTGGGTGTATATATAAAGTTTTTTCCACTTCTTCGCCACCTCGTTTGTCTTGCAGTGTCTGTCTGTTTCTCTGCCTTATTAGACTCTGTTCCTCTGCCTTATTAGACTCTATTCCTTTCTTTGAGTCTTTTCCACCTTGATTTTATTGTTTTATTTTTAACACTTTTGCGTTTGTCTCCTTTTAGTTTTCTTTAATTGTCCATATTCTATTTGCTTCCACGCCCGGATCTCTTCATTTGCGCTGGATTTTCCTCTCCCTCCCTTTTTTGATATTACACCTAATGAAGACATCATCTTGGACAGCACTTATCCCCATGACTTGCTACATATTAATTTATTATGTCACCCTGTATATTTTGTTGTTATTATTTTTTTGTATTTTTGATGATTCTTTTGATGACTTGTCTGTTATACATTTATATAGGTACTAGATGGTGGCCCTATTCTAACGCATCGGGTATTCTAGAATATGTATGCGGAGTGTATAGCACAGCCCACGTAGTACATTGCGCAGCCCACGCAGTACATTGCACAGCCCACGCAGTACATTGCGCAGCCCACGCAGTACATTGCGCAGCCCACGCAGTACATTGCGCAGCCCACGCAGTACATTGCGCAGCCCACGCAGTACATTGCGCAGCCAACGCAGTACATTGCGCAGCCCACGTAGTACATTGCGCAGCCCACATAGTATATTGTGCAGCCCACGTTGTATATTGCGCAGCCCACATTGTATATTGCGCAGCCCACATTGTATAGTCACGTAGTGTGTTGCCCAGCCACGTAGTATATAGCACAGCCCATGTAGTATATAGTACAGCCCATGTAGTATATAGCACAGCCCATGTAGTATATTGCCCAGCCACGTAGTATATTGCCCAGCCACGTAGTATATAGCACAGCCCATGTAGTATATTGCCCAGCCATGTAGTATATTGCCCAGCCCATGTAGTATATTGCCCAGCCCACGTAGTATATAGCAATGTGGGCATCATATCCCTGTTAAAAAAAAAAAAATAGTTATATACTCACCTTCCGGAGCCCCCGGACCCAAGCGAAGCGGTTACCGATGCTGCTCGTGCGCTCCGGTCCCAAGAGTGCATTGCGGTCTCGCGAGATGATGACGTAGCAGTCTCGCGAGACCACTACTTCATCATCTCGCGAGATCGCAGCATGGACCGGTTACCAGAGCGTTGCGAGCGGGAAAGGCCTGTTGTCGATCCAGGGGGCGACGGACGGTGAGTATATAACGATTTTTTATTTTTTTTAATTATTTTTAACATTAGATCGTTTTACTATTCATGCTGCATAGGCAGCATGAATAGTAAAAAGTTGGTCACACAGGGTTAATAGCAGCGGTAACGGAGTGCATTACACCGCGGCATAACACGGTCCATTACTGCTGCCATTAACCCTGTGTGAAGGCAGACTGGAGGGGAGTACGGAGCGGGCACTGACTGCGAGGAGAAAGGAGAGGCCATTTTTCCACCGGACTGTGGCCGTCAGTGATTGGTCGTGGCAAAACAATCAGCGACTTGGATTTCATGACAGACAGACAGAAGGACAGACGGAAGTGACCCTTAGACAATTATATAATAGATATTATAATATTGCACTATTGTCACTTTAATAAATATATTTTTTCTTCTGAAATGTTAAATATTTTGCACAATTGCACTTTGTCCCTTTCAGCAAATTGCTGCTTCAGTTGGATCATGTATTATGGGACTTAATGACCCCGTGGATGCCAGACATGGCACACTTACCAGTTGCGGATGACTTCTGGCTAATTTCTGTATTGTTTTGCCACTGTGTGCTAGATGGGTGGGCTTCTTGCGGAGTATTCCGTGATGGCCGCGTCCTTGGTCATCTCTAAAATGGCTGCTGCAGCGGGCACGCGCGCCTTGATCCCTGCGTTGCTTTACTTTCTCTGTGGCTATCGTATGTACACTGTGCGCATGCCTGCTGACGTAATCGGGTGTATTTCGCCTGCATGCACGCAGTGTGCCGACGGCTATGGGGAAGGGGATACCTCGGTGCGGGGCTTCCAGGATGCGTGCGCCACATGGGTTAGGATTTCCGGCTACATTACTATTTAAACCTGTGAGACTGAGCACAATGTACCCCCTTTTTGAAAAAGCTGTCAAGCGAAACGCGCATCAAAAGGGCCAGCAGGGAGACATGCAGACACTGCCTTTGATGATTAGTGAGCAGGATTAACCCTTTTGGATATAGGAACCTGGTGCTTATTGTGTACTGACACCTTTTTGATTACTCACCAGTCTTTGTTTGCTATGTATGTCATTTTCATTATCTTCATTTGTTTACATATCTGATCCTGCTCACCCTTGGGAATATGTGACTCATCTTTCCCTGCTGTACCAGTATGTGTCCTTGATTATCTTCCATTTTGTACTATGATGTTGACTGTTTTTTATTTGTATGTAATATTGGGAATAAAATTTTCTATATATTTTTTATTTTTGTTTTTTGGTGGTCTGTCTGTACTCTGTTTTCTCTTGTGTTTATACTTTTGGGAGTATTCCACTAGTTTATTATCCTTTGTTAAAAAGCATTTTTTTTATTATTCACATAAATCAATTTATGTGATTGGATCCTTTCACATTTTATGTTGGACTAGATAACCTACACAAATGTAAGTTAACGAAGCACATCTTAAAAGGGAATCAGATAGCGGATTCATGCTGCCCGAACCAAAGGCAGAATTAGTGTATTATTGTAGGTTTCAGAAAAAAACATACTTTTAAATGGCAGCCGTGGATGAGGCGGCTAGTCACAGAGGTATGTTCATGCAGACTTCTACCAGCCCAACTCACAGGGATTGGCAGGTCTCTCCAGAGGTGCGCGTTTAGGGAGAGACCTGTAGCAGAGCACGATGGGGAGAAGCTGGCGGAGACATAACTCTGGCTAGTCAACTAATCTCCGGCTGCCATCAGTAAAGTGCTGCAGTGTTTCACAGCAAAACATGCATGTGTGAAATAACAGAGCTGGTCTCCGATTCTTCCTGGCCGCAGTTCAGGCATCATGAATCAGCTGATCGTTCCCATCAAGCAGTACTTGTACAACTGTCTACAATGGTGCGGTCATATGGGAACGATCAGCTGATTCATGATGCCTGAACTGCGGCCAGGAAGAATCGGAGACCAGCTCTGTTATTTCACACATGCATGTTTTGCTGTGAAACACTGCAGCACTTTACTGATGGCAGCCGGAGATGAGTTGACTAGGGAGAGTTATGTCTCCGCCAGCTTCTCCCCATCGTGCTCTGCTACAGGTCTCTCCCTAAACGCGCACCTCTGGAGAGACCTGCCAATCCCTGTGAGTTGGGCTGGTAGAAGTCTGCATGAACATACCTCTGTGACTAGCCGCCTCATCCACGGCTGCCATTTAAAAGTATGTTTTTTTCTGAAACCTACAATAATACACTAATTCTGCCTTTGGTTCGGGCAGCATGAATCCGCTATCTGATTCCCTTTTAAGATGTGCTTCGTTAACTTACATTTGTGTAGGTTATTATCCTTTGTTGTGGTGTATTTGTGGCGCCCCAGGGTCCTATCGTCACAGTGGCGTTGCTTTCCTCCTGGGGAGAGTGATGCTACGTTTGGAGGCAAGAAAGGATAACTGCAACCAGGTACCACAAACATGCAACACATTCACACTCCAGGCCACTAGGGGGAGCTTTTGATCCTGTTTACTAGGTGACTCCCTATATATATATATATATATATATATATATATATATATATATATATATATATATATATAACTGGTAGTCTGTAGGGAAAGTCAGAAAGTTCCAGACATCAGTCTGAGGAGAACAGAGGGTTTATGGAGTTGTGTATGCTACAGAGCTACAGCTCCTAGAAAGAGACATTTTGAAAGCAGAATTGATTGCAGGAGGGGAAGCACAGGAGAGGATACCAGAAGGGGACCAGCCCCGAGCAGGCTGCCTCCTTCTGAGGCACAGAAATCTGGTAGCCGGAACACTGAGGTTGTAAGGACCTCCACGCCTTTTATCAGAGACTGGCAGGACAGCTAATTGCATGTTACCTGTCCGCACCCACACCCAGGAGGCACTGTGACACACCACAGAGCTGGTTCATCTAAGAGACCCTATAAACAGGCTCAAGTCACCAGTCATATGGGTTTTGTCCTATCCGTTCTGGGGGACAGAGAGAGAGAGATAACATCTGTGAGGACCTTATGTGAAGCTTCTAGCAGTAAGGTACTACATCACTACAGCGCAAGGGAAGGCTTCTATTTCCACCTGGATAAGGGGACTCTGGACTTGCCTCCAAACCGGCCGGACCCTACTTGCTCTTTGATCCAGTGCCCTGGACTGTGGCTGCTGAAACCAACAGTAAACAAGGTAAAGAGACTGCAATCCTGTGTCCTCGTTCTTCTCTGCACCTTTCACCATACCATCATCTACACACCGGGAAGCCCTGGGGATACACTTCACCTGTTGGAAGGTATACCATCTAGCTGCCATAACATCACCCCAGCGGACCCCTTAAAGCAGCGTCTATCACCCTGATTGAATACTACAGGTGGCGTGACGAACATAAACTTTATCCCTTTAAAGACCTTTCCCTTTTACATGGGCGCCCAGGGCCATGGACCGGGTCTCAGCCACCGTGACATCTCCCTGTGAACTCAGGACCCGGTACCGAGTCCCCCACGGCCCTGGCGGGCAACTCATTTATTTAGGAGTGAGGTGCTTTCCTCTCTTGGCTTCAGCGTTATGTATTGCTTATTTTGACTACTGTTTTACTGATGAGTTGCAGCCTACACGATTTATCTGAACAGGAAGCTTCTTGATTGGCTGCAGCAGTCACGTAATATTTCCTCTTTGGATGTTGTCAGGAGACTGGCAGGGATACATTTCAGAATATAGAGGAATAGCACCGGTCTGGTATTTGAGTGCTTTTTTAACTTTTTAAACCACCCTGGACCAATTAGGGTTGATTTTTAAGTAGTGGACAATCGCTTTAACAAAGTGTGCAAGACACACATTTAACCTTTAAATATTCTCAGCCTGCATAATGAGTTGTCAGAGGTACCTCCATAAGTGCTTTGCTGTGATACTTTCATTTGTGCTTGATACAAATGTCTTATTAGTGCGAAATATAGAAATCCCCTATAACTATTTGTCAAGGATACCCCAAAAGTTCTGTAATAGTTGTGTCAGAAAAGTGCTTGCCAAAGACTTCCCCTTTATTGTCTTATACCCCATTGGGTTAAGTGACTTTTAAGTGACTTTGAATAACTGAAAAAGTAGCGTCACAGATCTTGTTGACCTGGGTATCTTGAGCCTGAGCCCCTGATTTTACACTTGGTGCCATAATTGCTAGCCATAATCATGCCCTGCTAAGTGCCACGTGGGCTCATTTAACTGGGCTGAGTAAGATTACAAAAAAAAGTTAGCTTTCTTCCAAGAACAGTCACCCTGAAACATGGACTGTGTCTGTTATTGCAGCTAATTCCCATTTACCTAAATACTAGAGAAAGCCCACACACAAGAGATATAGGTATGTTCCTTGGGGGGTGGATCTTTGATAGCTGTAGTACTGTTATTAAGGAGCCTTTCCCCCTAATAAATATCAAATTTCATTTTTTTAAAATATGAACAGTAAATCTGCTTAGTATAAACCAAAATCCTACTGTCACGCACCCTGCACGGTACTTACAGATTGGTCCGTGCGGGTGTCCTGAGCTGGGGTGAAAGTATACCGGGCATTCAATCAGGGATCTAGGAGGAGTGATGCAGCTGAGGTAAAGAAAGTATTTCAGATGAACAGGATCTTAGACATGTGACTGCCAGGGGAGTGTCTGGGGACGGAGCAAAATCCCAGAGTCCCTGAGAGCTATACACTGCTGGGAGAAGCAGGAGAAGTGTCAGACAGGCGAAAGTCAAAACCGGAGGATGGCACAAACAGCAAAAAGGGGCAGACAGGAAAGTGGTCAGGGACAAATGCTGAGGTCAGAACCAGAGAGAAAACGCGGTACAAGAGGGGTCAGACGAAGCAGGTAGTCTAAGGGCAAAGCAGTAGTCAAGAAACCAAGCAAGCAAATGAACAGCACCAAGACAGCAGATAAATTCACAGGGAGGGGCCAAACCGGGTCATAACCAAATGAGTGACAAGATTACAGGCACACAAAGGGTCAACCTCTTCAGCCTACGGCAGGAATATAACTGACACTGGACCTAGGAAGATTGGCAACTAAATAGCAGCCCTCTGCCAGAGAGAGGCAGATACAATTAAACCCGTCTGAGCAGGACGGGATAAAGACAAAACCCCGTCCTGGATCATGACACCTATAGCTACAAGTCTGGGAACGATGGGTGATAATTTACAGAGGGAGGAGTTTCCGGATACAGAATTAGTTATAATGAAGTTTTTATATGTTTTATTTGTTTTCATTATTGGTAAAGCTACAATGTGGATAAAACAAGATCAGTGACCACGTGACTGGCAGAGGTGGTTATGTTAGGAGTTATTTAGATCAATGGGGGAAGTGCACTTTCATTTCTCATCACGGTGAGAGGATGTTGCAAATAACCCAAATCCAGCTTTCTGTAATGGTGCCCGTCTTTCTCCTGGTCTGTTCTTCAGGTAAGAGGCCTTCATATAGATATTCTCAGACTTTGTCTTTTGGCACAACCAGTGGAGGAATGATGAGAGATTATCTGTTTTTTTTCCTGACAATACAGATAATCTAGCATCATTTTTTAACTCCTTAAAAAGCAAGAAATGTCTCATTTTTGCTCTTTAGCTTTTTCCTCCAAAAACTTTTTAATTTTTTTCCATCAACATCACCGTTCAAGGGCTCGTTTTTTCTGGGATGAGTTGTAGTTTTGAAAGACACCATTCACTTTACCATATAATGTGCTAGAAAATGGGAAAAAAATCAAATCTGACACTATTTTTTGGGGTTTGTTTTTATAGCTTTCATTGTGTGGTTCCATGATTTTCCATGCCAGCATGATTAAGGTGATAACAAACTGGTATATTTTTTATTAATTTAATGTTCACTCCAAAAAATCTCCAAAATTTGTAAAAAAAAATGATTTGTGTCAGCATTTTCTGAAACCCTTTGCTTTTAGTACTTTTTCGTTGATGGAGCTGAGTGAAGCTTGATTTCTTGTAGACTTGGTGACATTTTTGCAGTTGATATGCATTTTTTTGGGTTCAAGTGCGTTGACCAAAAATAGTAAATCTGACAGCTTGAAAGCGATGGATGACAAATTCAGCTCTTCTTCATCTATATGTGAATACATCATATTGCAAAATCTTGATTGTAGATAAGATAACTAGTGAAAACATTAAAATTGCATTCATGAGAGCACAGCTGAGTGTCCAATTATTTGTTTACATGACTGAGCTAGAGAACCGAGGTGCAGATTAAGTACTGGCCAGACTATTTTCCTGTATAGTTAACACTTTGGACATCTTTTTCCTTGTCTTTATCACAGTTTTTCTCCCCTCTCACACCACTGGCCCCATCCCTGTAGTGGTACACTCTTCATTTATGTACTATCACTCCTGGGTCTCTCACAGCCACCTGGCTTTTTTGCTGGTCATCTTCATTTAGGCTTGTATAACTTTCCTCACATTGACTACTACACTTCATTCTCTGATGTCGGACTTTACCAGTCATTACAAAAGTGGTCATTCTCTCTAACCAGGGCTGGACTCTATGCTCTCACTCACTATGGAGGCAGCTCCCTAATATGGTGGCCAAGATTCCCCTCTGAGACAATCACAGATTTATCTTCCCTGAATGACATAGTCTTGTGCAGCACATCGCACCTGACAAATGTATAAGTTGAATGCTTTTAAGGATTTGGAGTACCAACCTGCATCTTGTACTCTCTGTGACTGATCTTGAGTAGAGATAATCTGGCTTGTACCCTCTGTGACTGACCCTTAAGGCCCCGTCTCACTAAGCGATTTACCAACGATCACGACCAGCGATACGACCTGGCCGTGATCGTTGGTAAGTCGCTGTGTGGTCGCTGGGGAGCTGTCACACAGACCGCTCTCTCCAGCGACCAACGATCAGGGGAACGACTTCGGCATCGTTGAAACTGTCTTCAACGATGCCGAAGTCCCCCTGCAGCACCCGGGTAACCAGGGTAAACATCGGGTTACTAAGCGCAGGGCCGCGCTTAGTAACCCGATGTTTACCCTGGTTACCAAAAAAAACAAACAGTACATACTCGCCTTTCGGTGTCCAGGTCCCCTGCCGTCTGCTTCCTGCTCTAACTGAGCCGCCGTACAGCGAGAGCAGAGCGCAGCGGTGACGTCACTGCTGTGCTCTCACTTCTCACTGTACGGCCGGCAGTCAGTGAGAGCATGAAGCAGACGGCAAGGGACCTGGACACCGAAAGGCGAGTATGTACTGTTTGTTTTTTTTTACATTTACGCTGGTAACCAGGGTAAACATCGGGTTACTAAGCGCGGCCCTGCGCTTAGTAACCCGATGTTTACCCTGGTTACCAGTGAAGACATCGCTGGATCGGTGTCACACACACCGATTCAGCGATGTCAGCGGGGCCTCAACGACCAAAAAAAGGTCCAGGCCATTCCGACACGACCAGCGATCTCGCAGCAGGGGCCTGATCGCTGGTACGTGTCACACATAGCGAGATCGCTATGGAGGTCGCTGTTGCGTCACAAAACTTGTGACTCAGCAGCGATCTCGCTAGCGATCTCGCTATGTGAGACGGGGCCTTTAGTAGAAGCAACCTGGCTGATACCTTTTGTGACTGACTCTGAGTGGAGGCAGCTGATTCGTGTCCTCTCTGACTGACCCTGAGAAGAGGTAATTTGGCTCCTGCCCTCTGTGGCTGACCCTGAGTGGAGACAATCTGGTTCATGCTTTCTGTGACTGAATCTGATTGGAGGCAATCTGGCTCATGCTCTCTCTCACTGACCCTGAGTAGAGTTAATTTAGCTTGTGCCCTCTGTGACAGACCCTGAGTGGAGGCAATCTGGCTCATCCCCTCTGACTGACACTGAGCAGAGATAATTTAGCTCATGCCCTCAGTGACCGACCCTGAGTGGAGGTAATCTAGCTCATGCCCTCTCTAACTGACCCTGAGTAGAGATAATTTGGCTTGTGCCCTCTGTGACTGACCCCGAGTGGAGGTAATCTGGCTCCTGCCCTCTGTGACTGACCCCGAGTTTAGTTGTAGGGTGGAGAGCCCAGCTAACGATCTCTCCTGCATATCTGGGCTAGAACCATCGGGGCTGTCACCAGTGTTTCACGGGGAAGAGATTGTGGACCGGAGCAGTTCAGGGCACTTGACTGTTGGGGGCAGATTTGACATAAATAGCAGTTTGAGCAGGAAGATGGGACACTTTGTGGGGAATGAGCTTGTGAGTAGTGAGACAGTTACATCCCTCTCCATGGACCCATGCCTGCTAGCTGCGCCTATACCCCCAACTAGCCAGACTGCCGACACATCCTACCCTCAGCCCAGAGAGACTTCTGCACTTGGTAGTGACCAGGATAGAGTATGTACCTTGGCTCCACTCACCACCATGGAGGCACCGCTTAGTCCCATCCTTGAGGTGTCTGCTGAGGATCGGCCTGTGCCTGTAGCTGTGTCCGCTGGACTGTGTGCTTCTACTGCAGTCTTACATACTTAACTTTCTGCTTCTTATTCTGTGCTGCCGACCATCACCTCTACTCCATCATGTGCACAGATCAGGAGATCACGTGCCAAAGAACCCGGAGGATTCGTCGTCGCCAAAGGATCTTCCAGCCACCTTCTTCCAGCGCACAGAGACTGATAAGTTAATCTGTTATATTCTATTGCATTTGAATTTCCGCCTATCCTCCAATCACATCCTTTACCCCCTGCTTGTACCATTACTGTTCCTAATATTCCTATATTCCTATATTCCTATATATATAAAGAACCTGTTAACCCTTGATCTGCCTCCTATATGTCACTGCATCCTACGCATCCTAAATAGAGAACCCAGCTATCACGACCCCTGATGCAGGCTTACAGCAGGGGTCTGTGCACAGATACAAAGAGAATAGGGGGGCCTGAAAGGAGAGCTGCCGTGAGCTTACCGATCTGAGCGCAGGACCTGAAACACGTGATCCCTAAGGGGAGTGGCCAGAGGCGGAGCCAGATGCTGGGTAGTGACGGAGACCGGCAATACCAGAGAGCAGTCAAAACGTGCTGAAGTCAAGCCAGAAGGTCACTGAAGTGCCAAAGAGTGAGACAAAAAGGTTAGTCAGGACGTAGCCAAAGGTCAGGGAGCTGGAGATAGCGGTACAGTACAAGCAGAGCAGGTGGGTGCAGAGTAAGAGTAATCAAGCCAGAAGGTCAGAGCCGGAAAAGACAGTAATAACAGAATCACAGAGCAAAGCACAAAAAGAGGAAACGGACCAGGTCATACACGAGAGACAATCAGACAAAACAGTATGCAAGCACACCAGGGGGTCAGACACACAGCCAGAGCGAATGTACAACTGACAAGGAACCCCAGACAGAGTCGGATATATATAGCCCTCCCAAATCCAAAAGAAGGCCACACAAAATTAACCCTGAGAGGACAGGGAAAGGAACCCTGTCCTCAACCATGACACCAGCCCTCAAGTTGTTGTTACGTGAATCACAACTACAATGCTTATTTATGCTTTTGTCAAGTACACATCTCCAAGTCACTCTCCACATAAACAGCTTAACACCCTATAACAGTATTCATCTAGGACATGGCACCCCAAGGACTGTTTTCACTAGTCCCAGAACCATGTTCGCATTTTCTTATGTCACACAACATAAATTTAACTTCAACCAATTTAAGTGCTATACATGTCACAGTGGATGGACTTCAAATATAATTGAAGGGCCAGTACTATGTAAGGAGAACACTCACATCCCATTTTTACCATCTGACAAGCTCACATGTTGAAACAATTTAATGGAACATATTATTCAATGGAACTATTATGTTCCATCATTAGTTGAAGTGATTTCAGTAAGTCAACTTTTTCTTCTAGCAATATGCGTCTGCTTGAATCATTTCATGTCTATTTACTTGGGCTTCTTATAATCCACTCCTGGACATCTGTGATTCAATCAAATCATTCTCTCTACGGAAGTAATGCCAGACAGAATCTCACATATCAAAAGCACTGATTTTTTTGGAATATTAGCATGAAATCGCATGCAACTGGTTATTTTTCCAACTTTTCTGAACATCAATGGAGTCTCCCCGTTTCCCAGGAGCTTCCTGGACATTTCAAAATAATTGCCCAAAACATGAGACATTTAGCTAAACCAGAGTTTATCAAAAAGAAAAAGATCCCCTGTAGACAGCTGTTTTAAGGGTTCTTACCACCTGTCAATGCAGAGTAAGGCACTAATGGGTTGGACTTTGACTTATAGGATAGCTACTTCCAATAGGTTGCACGAAATAGCAAGTTTCCTTCCTTTTATTTAGTATACCCTGCAAGACTCCCTACGCCAGCCTGAAAGTCTCCACATAAAGAAATATTATTCCCTTGACCTTATACTAAGAAGTTGAGAAAAAACTTACGAGAACTTTACTATGATCTGGTCTGTAGAACAGGATGTGGGTTGGTCAATAATAAAACTAACTTAGGTGATTTTCTCTTCAAAACAAGATGAAAGTAGTTCCTCTATGTGTCACTATGAGGGGGGATTTCACAATTGTCACCGAAAGTTTCTTTTACCAATATTTATATCCTATTATTTAGCATTATAATGATGACTCTTTCTTATTTTGATCCACATAAATCGGAAGAAGAAAGGTTATGTGATACTTAGTATATGCCCATAATACCTGTACTGTTGTGCCCCACTGTGTGAGCTACTGAAGCATCTAAAAGGCCAAGCGCTAATTCAGACTTAGGCCATGAAATAGGTTTTAGAATAAAATACATTTCTCACCTTTGCAAAGTATGGATGTAAATGTTTCATCAATGGGAGTCTGACTGTGGGGTTCTAAAGGGATTGTCCACTACTAGAACAACCGCTTCTTGAACTAAACTGAAGCCTATACTCACCTCCCGTGTGGGGCCGTTCCAGCGGTGTCGACACAAGCCGCCCCGGGGCTGTGATGTGGTGTTATGATACATGACGCTAGGCACCCAATCAGCGTTGGTGTCACTGTCTCCGCCTTTGGACCAACTGAACATGAAGAGGAAGCCAGAGCTGTAGCTGACCCCTGACTTCCTCTTTATGTTCAGTTCATACATAAGTGGGCACAGTGACATCAGTGCTGATTGGGCACCCATGTCACATGTCACAACACTGCACGAGAGCCCCAGGGGAGAGCGAGTGCCAACACCGCGGGAAAGGCGCCGGTATTGGAGGGGAGTGTAGACTTTATTATTTTAACTGCACCAAACATTTAGTTTAAGAAGGGGTTACCCTAGTAGTGGACAACCCCTTTAAAGTCTCTTGTGTGGAGGGAGCGCTGGTGTGTATGTTTTATGACCACTTCATTCACTTCAGCGGGACTTATGGGCATAGTCAATCTTTCTCTCCCGTAGATGTCAATGCGAGTGCACAATGTGTATATGCACCAGTGGCGCTGAATGAGGAATACAGGGCTGGATGCCAAATTCTATAGTGGTGCACTCACTTCCAGAGGTGCAAGGGCCCTGTAAGGGATGACATTTCCGTCTGCGCCACAAGTACCTATACAGAGCACAGCAGTCAAAATGAGTTTGTCATCAGCTGTTTAGCTCTGTATATACAGTGATCAAGATAACAAAGCTCACTTTATCATACTGTGAGCTTACTCATATCACTCACTGTCTATGCAGGACATCACATCCTAAGACTAAGGGTACCATCTCACAGTGGCACTTTGGTCACTACGACGGCACGATCCGTGACGTTCCAGCGATATACTTACGATCTCGCTGTGTCTGACACGCTACTGCGATCAGGGACCCCGCTGAGAATCGTACGTTGTAGCACATCGTTTGAAACTTTCTTCCGTCGCTGGATCACCCGCTGTCATCGCTGGATCGGTGTGTGTGACACCGATCCAGCGATGTGTTCGCTTGTAACCAGGGTAAACATCGGGTTACTAAGCGCAGGGCCGCGCTTAGTAACCCAATATTTACCCTGGTTACCATTGTAAATGTAAAAAAACCAAAACAGTACATACTCACATTCCGATGTCTGTCACGGCCCTCGCCGTCAGCTTCCCGCACTGACTGTGAGCGCCGGCCGTAAAGTAAAAGCAGAGCACAGCAGTGACGTCACCGCTGTGCTCTGCTTTACGGCTGGCACTGACACAGTTAGTGCGGGAAGCTGACGGCGAGGGACGTGACAGTCACCGGAATGTGAGTATGTAGTGGGGTTTTTTTTACATTTACAATGGTAACCAGGGTAAACATTGGGTTACTAAGCGCGGCCCTGCGCTTAGTAACCCGATGTTTACCCTGGTTACCCGGGGACTTCGGCATCGTTAGTCGCTGGAGAGCTGTCTGTGTGACAGCTCTCCAGCGACCACACAACGACTTACCAACGATCACGGCCAGGTCGTATCGCTGGTCGTGATCGTTGGTAAATCGTTTAGTGTAACGGTACCCTAACTCATCTCGACTGCTTTGCTCTGTACTGTATAGGCAGAACCTGCCATGAGAAAGGTCACACTGTGCTCTCCCACAGCTCCCTATTTATTTGTAGCTTTGTGAGAGTAGATACATAGACGTTTTAATTAAAAGTATCCCCTGTAACTAACATTATAAGAAACTTTAACCCCTCAACGACCAGAGGTATTTTGGGTTTTGCATTTTCATTTTTTACTCCCATTCTTCCCAGAGCCAAAACTTTTTATATTTTTTGGTCAATATGGCAATGTGATGGCTTGTTTTGTGGGATGAGTTGTACTTTTGAACGACATCATTTGTTTTACCATGTTGTGTACTTGAAAACAGGAAAAAAATTCCAAATGCGGTGAAATTGCAAGAAAAGTGCAATCCCACAGTTGTTTTTTTCTTTTTACCATGTTCACTAAATGCTAAAACTGACCTGCCATTATGATTTTCCAGGTCATTACGAGTTCATAGACACCAAACAACTATACGTTCTTTTTTATTTAGGTGGTGAAAAAAAATCCAAACTTTGGTAAATAAAACCCCAAAACATTGTGCCAATTTTCCAAAAGCTGTAGCGTCTCCATTTTTTGTGATCTCGGATTGGGTGAGGGCTTGTTTTTTGCATGGGAGACTAGAAACTGCAGCTGTCCAATCGGCTCTGCTACATAGAGGTGATGATCAGATCGCCTGAATGTAACAGAATTACTCACTTGCTAGGCTCGCTGACCACTGGGCGGCGCACAAAGCAATCCGGCAGTGATAACAATAGAGGTCTGCTGGAGACCTCTGGTTGTTGACCTGCGATTACGTGACGGGGGTCACCGATAAGCAGAATTTTGGGCGCGCTTGCTGGAAGCGCGAGTTAAATGACCCTACCAGAGTTTGACAGTGGCATTTAACGGGTTAACAGCCATGGGTGGATCGCGATTCCACCCGCGGCTGTTGCGTGCACATGTCAGCTGTATAGTTTAGCTGACGTGCACACAAAGGTGCGGGCTCAAAGCTGGAGCCCGCAAAAAAACAGGGGGAGTCTACCATCGGTGTACATTTACGCCCAATGTCGGAAAAATGTTAAAGGCGTTTTCCAATGAATAAAGTACATTTAATTAATAGATCAATTAATAGAAATATGTTTCATAAGTTTCAAAATTGAATGTTTAAGTAAAAAAAGTCTCTGTGCTGAGATAATCTTATAAATGTGCTCCTGCTGTGTACTGTGTAATGGTTGTATCTGGCAGTGCAGGAACATGGTCTGATCATACCACAGCTTCTAGGCAGGGGGGGAAACAAAAGAGTATACAGACAGGATGGTGCGGGATTGCAGCTGATTCTGTGAGGTAAAACATTTCACTGTCTGTATTTAAGCAATATTTTACTACAAAGAAAGAATCAGCTGTCATGCAATGCTGTCCTGTCTGTATATTTTTTTGTGTCTTTCCCTGCTCAAGAGATGTGGTGTAATCAGGCCATGTTCCTGCATGGTCAGACACAGCCATTACACAGTACACAGCAGGGGCACATATATAAGATTATCTCAGCGCAGGAACATTTTTTATAAACACATCCCAATTGTGGAACATATTATTATTCATATATGTATTTATTAAAATGTTCATTAAAATTAATTTTATTTGTGGGAAAACCTCTTTAACCCCTTTACCCCCAAGGGTGGTTTGCATGTTAATGATCGGGCCAATTTTTACAATTCTGACCACTGTCCATTTATGAGGTTATAACCCTGGAACGCTTCAACGGATCCCGGTGATTCTGACACTGTTTTCTCGTGACATATTGTGCTTCATGATAGTGTAACATTTCCTTGACATTACTTGAGTTTCTCTGTGAAAAAAATGAAAATTTGGTGAAATTTTTGAAAATTTAGCAATTTTCCAAATTTGAATTTTCATGCCCTTAAATCACAGAGATATGTCACTCAAAATACTTAATAATTAACATTTCCCACATGTCTACTTTACATCAGCACAATATTGGAACCAGCATTTTTTTTCGTTAAGGAGTTATAAGAGTTAAAATTTGACCAGCAATTTCTAATTTTTACAACACGATTTTTATTTTAGGGACTACATCACATTTGAAGTCGCTTTGAAGGGTCTATATGATAGAAAATACTCAAGTGTGACACCATTCAAAAAACTACACCCCTCAAGGTGCTCAAAACCACATTCAAGAAGTTTATTAACCCTTCAGGTGTTTCACAGGAATTTTTGGAATGTTTAAAAAAAATGAACATTTAACTTTTTTTCACAAAAAAATTAATTCAGATAAAATGTGTTTTATTTTACCAAGGGTAACAGGAGAAATTGGACCACAAAACTTGTTGTACAATTTGTATTGAGTACGCCGATACCCCATATGTGGGGGTAAACCACTGTTTGGGTGCATGGCATAGCTCAGAAGGGAAGGAGCGCCATTTGACTTTTCAATGCAAAATTAGCTGGAATTGAGATAGGACGCCATGTTGCGTTTGGAGAGCCCCTGATGTGCCTAAACAGTGTAAACCCCCCAAAATGACACCATTTTGGAAAGTAGACCCCCTAAGTAACTTATCTAGATGTGTGGTGAGCACTTTGAACCCCCAAATGCTTCACAGACGTTTATAATGTAGAACCGTGAAGATTAAAAAATCCTTTTTTTTTCCACAAAATGATATTTTAGCCCCCAATTTTGTGTTTTCCCAAGGGTATCTGGAGAAATTGGACCCCAAAAGTTATTGTGCAATTTGTCCTGAGTATGCTGATACCCCATATGTGGGAGAAAACTACTGTTTGGGCGCATGGCATAGCTCGGAAGGGAAGAAGTGGCGTTTTGGAATGCAGACTTTGATGGAATGGTCTGCGGGCGTCATGTTGCATTTGCAGAGCCCCTGATGTACCTAAACAGTAGAAACCCCCACCAATTGACCCCATTTTGGAAACTGCACCCCCAAGGAACTTATCTAGATGTGTGGTGAGCACTTTGAACCCAGAAGTGTTTCACTAAAATAAAAAATCTTTTTTTTCCACAAAAATGATTTTTTAGCCCCCAGTTTTGTATTTTCCCAAGGGTTACAGGAAAAATTGGACCCCAAAAGTTGTTGTCCAATTTGTCCTGAGTACGCTGGTAAACCACTGTTTGGGCGCACGACAGAGCACGGAAGGGAAGGATCACCGTTTTACTTTTTCAAAGCAGAATTGTATGAATTGAGATCGGACGTCTTGTTGCGTTTGCAGAGCCCGTGGTGTGCCTAAACAGTGGAAACCTCCTAATTCTAACTCCAAAACTAACCCCAACACACCGCTAACCCTAATCCCAACCCTAACCACACCCCTAACCCGAACACACCCCTAAACCTAATCCCAACCCCAACACACCCCTAACCCCAACACACCCCAAACCCTAATCCCAATCCTAACCATACCCCTAACCCTGACACACCCCTAACCCAACCGTAAACGTAATCCAAACCCTAACCCTAACTTTAGCCCCATCCCTAACCCTAACTTTAGCCCCAACCCTAACTTTAGCCTCAACCCTAACCCTAACTTTAGCCCCAACCCTAACCCTAACTTTAGCCCCAACCCAAATTTTAGCCTCAACTCTAACCCTAACCCTAATGGGAAAATGGAAATAAATGCATTTTTGTTTTTCCCTAACTAAGGCGGTGATAATGGGGGGTTTGATTTACTATTTATAGCGGGTTTTTATGTTTGGCAGCTGTCACACACTAAAAGACGCTTTTTATTGCAAAAAATATTTTTTGCGTTACCATCTGAGAGCTATAATTTTTCCATATTTTGGTCCACAGAGTCATGTGAGGTATTGTTTCTTGCGGGATAAGTTGACGTTTTTATTGGTATCATTTTCGGGCACATGAAAGTTTTTGACCGCTTTTTATTCCAATTTTTGTTAGGCAGAATGAACAAAAACCAGCTATTCATGAATTTCTTTTGGGGGGGCGTTTATACCATTCAACGTTTCATGAAATTGATAAGGCAGTTTTATTCTTCGGGTCAGTACGATTACAGCGATACCTCATTTATATTTTTTTATGTTTTGGCGCTTTTATACAATAAAAACTATTTTATAGAAAAAATAATTACTTTTGAATCGCTTTATTCTGAGGGCTATAACTTTTTTTTTAATTTTTTCGCTGATGACACTGTGTGGTGGCTCATTTATTGTGAGACAAGATGACATTTTCCACGGTACAATGCTTATTTATCTCCATCTTTTTGATCGCGTGTTATTCCACTTTTTGTTCAGCAGTATGATGATAATGCATTATTTTTTGCCTAGTTTTTTTTTTTATTTTTTACGGTGTTCACTGAAGGGGTTAACTAGTGGGACAGTTTTATAGGTCGGGTCGTTAAGGACGCGGCGATACTAAATATGCGTACTTTATTGTTTTTTTTATTTACATAAAGAAATTTATTTATTTTTTTTACACATGTAAATATTTTTTTTTGTTTTACTTTTTTTACTTTGTCCCATGGTGGGACATCATGGTAAAATGTCAGATCGCTGATCTGACACTTTGCAATGTACTGTGTCAGATCAGCGATCTGACAGGCACTGCAGGAGGCTTGCCGATGCCTGTTCTAAGCAGGCGCTTGCAAGCCACCTCCCTGCAGGACCCGGAAGGAGCCCCGCGGCTATCTTGGATCCGGGGCCTGCAGGGAAGAGGACGGAGGAGATGCTTGGAGCAACACAATCACATTGTGTTGCTCCGAGGGTCTCAGGGAAGCACGCAGGGAGCCCCCTCCCTGCGCGATGCTTCCTTATGCCGCCGGAATGCTGCAGGTCCGTGAACGCTCCGGGTTCATAGTGCTGGATGTCAGCTGTGGTAGTTACCTGACACCCGGCCGCGATTGGCCGCACTCCCCCTGTGAGCGCGGCTGATCACGTTAGACATACTATCCCATCGGTGGTCATACAGGCCCATACCGCCTCGACGGGATAGTACGTCTAATGTCAGAAAGGGGTTAATCCCTTTACATTTACTCCTGATGTCGGACTCCCTCTCTTTTATGTGATCTCTGGCGGTGAGCCCACATCATTTCTGGCGCATGTCAGCTGTTTTGAACAGCTGACATGTTCCTCTAACAGCCGCAGGTGGAATCACGATCCACCAGCTGCTGTTAAACCGTTAAATGTCGCTGTCAAACTCTGACAGCAGCATTTAACTCGCAATTCCGGCAAGCATGTCAGAAATCCCGCCCATCGGTGACCCTGTCACGTGATCGTGGGTCACCGATGGGTTGGTATGACAACAAGAGGTCTCCAGCAGACCTCTATGGCTGTCACTGCCGGATTGCTATGAGCACCACCCGGTGGTCAGCACTCATAGTGCATGTGCAATTCTACTACATACAGGTGATCTGATCATCGCTTGTATGTAGCAGAGCCAATCGGGTATGGCAGCTTCTAGTCTCCCATGGAGACTATTGAAGCATGCCAAAAGTAAAAAAAATGTTTTTAAATATATTTAAAAAATGAAAAAATATAACACCCCCTTTTACCCCATTCAAAATAAAACAATAAAAAAAATCAAACATACATATATTTGGTATCACCAAGTTCAGAATTGCCCGATTTATCAATATAAAAAAAAGAATTAACCCGATCGCTTAACGGCATAGCGAGGAAAAATTCAAAAGCCTAGAATTACATTTTTTTGGTCGCCGCTACATTGCAATAAAATGTAATAATGGGCAGTCAAATGATCTTATCTGCATCAAAACGATATAATTAAAAATGTCAGCTCGGCGTGCAAAAAATAAGCCCTCACTCAGCGCCAGATCACATAAAATGGGAACGCTAGAGGTCTCAGAGAATGGCGCAAGTTTTTTTGGTTTTTTTTAACAAACTTTGGAATTTTTTTTCACCACTTAAATAAAAAAAAAAAACTACACGTGTCTATGAACTCGTAATGACCTGGAGAATCATAATGGCAGGTCAGTTATAGCATTTAATGAGCATGGTAAAAAAAAAACAAAAAAAACTGTGGGATTGCACTTGTTTGCAATTTCACCACACTTGGAATTTTTTTCCCGTTTTCCAGTACACGATATGTTAAAACCAATGGAGGAGTTTAAGAGTACAACTCGTCCCACAAACAACAAGCCTCCACATGGCCATATTGACAGAAAAATAAAAACGTTATGGCTCTGGGTAGAACAGGAGTAAAAAATAAAAATGCAAAACCAAAAATACCTCTGGTTGTTAAGGGGTTACGTTTTTACATACCTTTTTCTAATCCTAACTAGTGTTAGAGCTAGGATTAGGGCTAAGGTTAGGGTTAGAGCCAAGGGAAGAGACAGTGATAGGGATAGGGATACATTTACAGCTAGGTTAATAAGATATTTTCATTTTACACAAAAATATATAAAAAAGTGAAAAAATATTAAGTATAACTTTTTATTTTGAAAATGTTATATCAGATTTCAGCATAAAATAACTAAAAGATCAAAGGGCTTAAAATGCAATATGCAGTATGTATTTGGAGGACAAGTGATTCAATACATAACTGGTGGAAAGGACTTAAAAAGTGCTATTGGCACACAAGATAGGGGACGCAAATAGCTGGACTGGAATCAATAGGTAATATATTTTGTTGATATATCACTTCAAATCCTATAAATACATTTTTGAAATGTAATGTAACAGTATTTTGGGACCTCTGCAACCTCCATATAATTAATTTTCTTTACCTGGGCAAAGAGTGAGCTTGGTGCCCACTAAACTATCCCCCAGCATAGCCACATAGGAATATAACAGCTAAAAAGAATTTAGAACTAAAATGTCTTTTTTTATTGCTTTGTGTCATCACTAATTTTTGCTTTTGGTTTCTTTAACCAATCAAGAGCCCATGTCAGTGGTGATCGGCCTGGTGAACCGCTCCGTAGAACTCTCCGCCTACCGCCACCTCCCACTTGCTGTTAAAGAAACTATATGGAAGTTTACATCTGGAGGCAGCACAGTTAAAGTGGCAGAAGCTGGGAATAATTCATTTTTGACATACAGTGACCAATTCAAGAACCGTGTTGAAGCTTCCCATAATGGAACAATTATTACCATCCAAAATTTGAGCTTAAAAGATACAGGGGAGTACTGTGCAGAGATCGTGCTTACCAATAAAGTCATCCTCAAGTCGATCTTTACCCTCACTGTGTACAGTAAGTTTATTTGTCCAGTTATCCATCTTATGAGCTAGAACCAATCTCAAAAACATGAATATGTCAAGAAATTGCATAGTTTGAACATTAACCCGTAGCAGCTGACAAATTTTCCAGAATTTTACTAATATTTTATTGGCGTTTATGTGTCGTTTTGGTCTCTTTATTGTATATAATCAGTGTTGCATCTCTTTCATTATAGATCCCATTCCCACTCCGACAATAAAGATGGAATGGATGGAATATAGTGGAGACCGATGTAACGTCACACTCCATTGTTTGGCTCCATCTCATAAATCAGCTTTGTTTTATACTTGGAGATACAGATACCAGGACATAGAGTATAATCTGTATAGTAATGGAAGCACTATCCAGATAACACTATTCCCAGGCCACCAGGACATGGAGTTCCTGTGTATAGTCCAGAGCCCGGCAGACCAGAAAAATGTCTCTGTCCATCCAGCATGGTTTTGTGGGATGGCTAATATGATGAAAAACAGAGGTGACGTAAGACCTTTCTCTAAATATATGTGTAAAGAATAAATGTCGCTATCTATAGGTAAAATAACATCATAGAGTCAGCAAAGTGGCAGGAGAATGCCTTGCGATAAATTGTGGCAGGGTAACTAATAATGCCAATAGAATTTGCAAAAAAAAACATCATATATGTATCTGAGTTAACTATTATTTATCTAGAATCCTCAACATTGACATTGCAACACCAAGGAGGACAAGCCATAAGGTACTGCTAATCGAATAAGTAGCTGGTGATATTAATATATGAAAATAATCAAATAAAAGCCAGATTGAAAAAAAAATTTTTGTAGCCACAAGAAGCTTAAAAAATTGGATCAGGTCTTGTAGGTTGAATGTACGACGCCTCTTGTTCGCTATTGTTCCAGTTATTGAAAATTGTCTCAAATTGGAAGGGACAGGATCTTTGAACAGAGAGACCTTGGTTTATCTAACTTGCAGATTGCCAAGATGTCAACAATGGTCAATGTCATGTGTTCCCATGGATGGGAAAACAATGGCAAACTGGAATGACAGCAAGAGATGCACAGATGCAAAACGCGGCAGGGACTGTGTAACGGGGTCCTACTCCGGTATCATACAAGCAAGAGAGCTAGAGATGAGTGAACTGCCCCAAGAAGCTTTATTACATGCAAACCGAAAGGTCCATAGAACAATCTACCACACAGAGGATAAAATAATCCAGGAACACGCATACAATTCAGTAACGGGATTAATGCCCCTGGAGATGAGTCACAATCTTCTATTTAGAGATCGATATGACAATGCGGCTCCAGATACTTTTCAGTATCGGGCTCCTCCAGCAGTAGTTTCCAGGGTATTCAGAGTTTCTCCAAGTCTCTCTTGGGTGCTGGCCTTAGCATGAGCATCCCACAAAGAATCTATCTTATTGTTTTGTCTGTCCTCCTTAGGCCCCATCTTTATAACCAGTGGTAGGCAGACTGGTTGGAGGGTTTTCAGGCCCCCCCAGACCTGGTAACAGTGCCTTAGAGATCAAGGCACTACAGCGGTGATTTTCTGCATTTTGAGAGCAGAGGGGTCATGAATGTTCAGTCATGAAAAGTCATCATCAAGATGCATGGACACATTCAGACTGCAGATGGTAACTGAGCTAATCCAATTATTTTATCTTTTGTAAGGTAATAAAGACTGTGAATACACAGAATGATACAGAGCAACAAGACAACACTCCTAAAATCATTAAAAATATGAACATAGACAGAATGATACCCCATACACCATATCACACCACCACAGACAGATCATCAGATTAGAATAATGGTGCGTAGTGAGTGATCCATTCTGTACTGCAAGAAATAAAACCTCATATACCAAATCTATGGCATTACACAATGTCTACACAAACCATCAGAAGGCGTCTGCATGACATTGGACTATGAACTAGATGTCCAGATACAGGTGTCCATTGACCTCCAGCCACCGATCTCAAAGGCTCTAATTGTGCAGAGTAAGACAGCAATGGAAGCTCTAATGGGGGGTCTAACCTCTTCAAACATAAGTTCTGATTTTGTATTGGATGAAATTATTAACAGAATTTGGTCATGAAGAGCCCATCACAAGGGAATGTCACACAGGAACTACTCCTGAGATTATGGTGGCAAAATGTACTGTAGCCAGAGCCCTCTAGTCTTCATTCCAGATGCAATAACAGCTTGGAGTTACACTGATTGTGGTGATTCCAAGAGCAATTTGTGAGCACAACAGTGCTGGATCACATGTTGCTGGTGCTACTGTGAACACTGAACAGCTTGTGTGACCTAGATGTGCTACTGAGGCCTGCAGCATCACCGAACTTGCTTTGCCTCAAGCACACCTGGGATGTCAATGGTGGATGATTACACAGGAGCTACCAGCAGTGGATCTTGGTGATTTGCCCAAGTACATTCAGCAGCAGAACATTTCTTAAATGACTATTAATAACCTCATTGACAGCAGCTGGAGCTGTAAGTACGAGCAACTCTGAACATGGTGCCCATACTCCATTATGAATAAATCCAGATGTTTTGAAAATATAGTTCCCATTTTTCAATATTTAAAGATTTGTGATATCTCCATCCTCTGATTTCCATTATTCCACCACTTCCTTCTTGGTGTTGCAGTTTTGATGTTGAGGAGTATCTCTATCTATCTACACTTCTCCACTCTATTTATTAGTAAATCTTAACAACATTCAAGTGAATGGACCCAAGCTGTAATTCCAGACACTGCTTGGAGTAGGGTGGTTTACAGTTCAGACTATAATTTCTAATCTCTGATACCCTATGTTACCTCTGCATCTGCCTGGATCTCCTGTCTTCTTAGCTTATTCTTAGGTCTCTTCTTTACTTTAAGCTCCAGAATCTTTACAAATCTATCATCATTATATCTTGCCTCCAGGATGTTATTTGTATCTGAGGTCCGGACTGATCGTAGCTTTCCTGCTCGTCTCCCTGTTCTTCATATGCCTGTCTCGCTGTTATCAGTAATACACAGGTAACTCTTTATATGACCAATGACTATTATTAGAACAATGATAATGATGGTTCTCTGATATTCTGCAGATCGATCAAAAAACTGATTGGCAATATTAAAGGGAACCTGTCATCAGGTTTGATTTCTTGCTTCGTGTGGATGACGCGTCCCTGTATCATGCACACAGGCTCCCCGACATTGCAGTCCTGCACAGGCATACAGTGAGGGAAAAAAAGTATTTAGTCAGCCACCAATTGTGTAGGTTCTCTCACTTAACAAGAGAGGCCTGTAATTGACATCATAGGTAGACCACAACTATGAGAGTCAAAATGAGAAAACAAATCCAGAAAATCACCTTGTCTGATTTGGCAAGATTTATTTTGCAAATTATGGTGGAAAATATGTATTTGGTCATTAACAAAAGTTCATCTCAATATTTTGTTATATATCCTTTGTTGGCAATGGCAGAGGTCAAACATTTTCTTTTTTTCTTTCAGTCTTCACAAGGTTGCCACACACTGTTGTTGGTATGTTGGCCCATTCCTACATGCAAATCTCCTCTAGAGCAGGGATGTTTTAAACCTGTCACTGGGCAACACAGACTTTCAACTCCCTCCAAAAGGTTTTCTATGGGGTTGAAATCTGGAGACTGGCTAGGCCACTCCAGGACCTTCATATGCTTCTTACGAAGCCACTACTTTGTTGCCCTGGTGTTGTGCTTGGGATCATTATCATGTTCAAAGACCCATCCACGTTTCATCTTCAATGCTCTTGCTGATGGAAGGAGGTTTGCACTCAAAATCTCACGATACATGGCCCCATTCATTATTTCACGTACACAGATCAGTCATCCTGATCCCTTTCCAGAGAAACAGCCCCAAAGCATGATGTTGCCACCCCCATGCTTCACAGTATGGTGTTCTTTGGGTGCAACTCAGCATTCTGTCTCCTCCAAACACGGTGAGTTTTGTTTCTACCAAACAGTTCTACTTTGGTTTCATCAGACCATATGACATTCTCCCAATACTCTTCTGGATAATCCAAATGCTCTCTAGCAAACTTCAGAATGGCTCAGATATGTACTGGCTTAAGCAGGGGACATGTCTGGTGCTACAGGATCTGAGTCCCTGGCGGCGTAGTGTGTTACTGATGGTAGCCTTTGTTACGGAGGTCCCAGCTCTATGCAGGTCATTCACTAGGTCCCCAGTGTGGTTCTGGGATTTTTGCTCACCGTTCTTGTGATCATTTTGACCCCACGGGGTGAGATCTTGCATGGAGCCCCAGATCGAGGGAGATTATCAGTGGTCTTGTATGTCTTCCATTTTCTTATTATTGCTCCCACAGTTGATTTTATCCCACCCAACTGTTGCATATTGCAGATTCAGCCTTCCCATCCTGGTGCATGGCTTACAATTTTGTTTCTGGTGTCCTCCGACAGCTCTTTGGTATTCACCATAGTGGAGTTTGGAGTGTGACTGTTTGAGGTTGTGGACATGTGTCTTTTATACTGATAACAAGTTCAACCAGGTGCCATTACTACTGGTAATGAGTGAAGGACAAAGGATCCTCTTAAAGAAGAGCTTACAGATCTGTGAGAACCAGAAATCTTGCATGTTTTAGGTGACCAAATACTTATTTTCCACCATAATTTGTAAAATAAATCTTGCCAAATCAGACAAAGTGATTTTCTGGATTTGTTTTTTCATTTTGACTCTCATAGTTGTGTTCTACCTATGATGTCAATTACAGGCCTCTCTCATATTTTTAAGTGGGAGAACTTACACAATTGGTGGCTGACTAAATACATTTTTCCCCAGTGTACTTTACTCTGACCTTTTTCGGCACCGTCGCACTGCAGTACTTTGCTCTGCCCTCAACAGGGCAGAGAAGTATGCCTGCGCAGGAGTGAAGTGCCAAGTCCACACGATTTTTTTTTTCAGAATAAATGTTTATCTCAAAATGGAGCCAACCGCGCTGGTGCAGTAACATCTATCTGCAATTTGATAGATGCTACTGCGCAGACACCGCCATTTTGCTAAAGATAATAAAATTGTCTCCACCAAGATGGCCCCGCCGGCGCCAGCACAGTAGCATCCATTGGATCTGCAAACACTTTTTCATCCAAATATAGATGAGTAATTGAATTGACATAAATTTTGGAACACTTTTTTTTAGGGTTATATGCCACCAAACTTTACCCCAGAGCACGTAATAGTCTATTGATGAGTAATTGAATCCAGTTTTACATTCCACTGTACAGTAACAATAACTCTGTTTAATTGTATGAATGACCAACTGAATCCAAAAAAATGTATTCAACGTAAATATTTTTGAAAATGTAGTTAACGTACTTCTACACTCATAAAGGCTTTGCAGAAAGTGCAAAGCTGGGAAAAAATTATTAGGAGGGTAATCCATACAAAATTGAAGGTAACAAGTGAAGTGCTTCATAAAGAACATTTACTATATAGTGTAGTTGATGTACTACCACACTCATAAAAGCTTTGCACAAACTGCAAAGTCAGGAAAACATTAATAGGAGAGTTATCCATAAACCCTTGAAGGCCACAATTAGAGGGCCTCATTTAAATATTGAACATTAAAAGCAGTTTATGTGCTGCTGTCATTTGGTGGTGGGGAAAAGTGGATGTTAATCCTGGCTTTGTTCATTATTATCAAAATGAGCCTGTCAACAATCAAGCAAAAGTGCCTGTCTCTTATGACCCCCCCACCCGGTGGCACTAACCCATTCAGACATGACGCTAATGGCAGGACAGCACAATGCCTCCAAGACATAGAGGGACAGCTCATGCTAGGTGTCAAATTTTGAGACCCAATACTTGACTATTACCGAGTATGCTGGTTTGGTCGGTCAAGTATTGCTTGACCATCTTTAAAAACTTTTCTCTCCTTGTCAAAAATACCCTGTCATCAGGCCCTACCACTGCCTCTGCTGTATGTTTATCTCGTCTCTCCCATTGGTTGGACAAGGAGGAAGCTTGCCCCCTACCACTAGCATTGTGTGATGAGAATTTTTTCAACATGTTTTCAACAATGGCCTTTTGGTATGGCAACATTTTAGAATACCTCTCTGCCTCAATAAGGAGAGATTCAAAGTTCTCCTTGTAGCGAGGGTCTGGCAGACTGAACAACCAGTACACTTTTTGGCCAAGATAAATATAACACAAGGGTCACGGGAAAGGCAGAAGTATGTAAAGTTGGCCATATGGGCCAAGCTCACTACAGCCAACATTTCCTGTCTCCACCATGATGATGACTTTCCTTCTCCTCTTTCTCTTCTTCCTCCTCTCTCACCTCTTCAACCCATTCATGTAGGAGAGATGGGAAGAAGGTTGTATGGGTACTATCATGTGTTGTGCTAGCTACTGTTACTCCTTCTCCTCAGTCTCAGCCTCCCCATTGTTACCTAATCTGCACTGAGCAGATGAAATGAGGATGGGCTGGGTAGTATCTCCCAGTCTCATGTCTTCCTCCATCTCCACCTGGTCCTCATGCATAGCTTCATGTTTAATTCTGATTAGCAACTGTTTAAGAAGGCACAGAAGCGGGATAGTTGCACTGCCTATGGCATCATCACTGCTCACTATCTTTGTGGAGTCCACAAAGTCTTGGAGAACTCCACAAATATTAGACATCCATGCCCATGCTTCAGTTGTTATGTGAGCAGGCTGACCGGAATGCCCACAGCATGTTGGAGCTCATATTCCACAGCTGCCCTCTACTGCTTACAAATCCTTGCCAGCATGTGCAGAGTTGAGTTCCAGTTTGTGGTATTGTCGCACCCCAGTAGGTGAGCTGGCACTTGCATGCTCTACTGCAGCCCTGTCACAGTGGCGGCAGCTGTAGCTGACTTGCGTAAATAGGCGCTGACATGGCTTACCTTGATCAGAAGCTCTATCAAATCTGGGTAGGTTTTAAATAACTTCTGAACTACCAGCAGTAAAACAAAAAAATTATGAATAATTTTTTGGCAGCTGCTAGTGATGATCGAGCACTGAACTGCTCGAGTGCTTGGTACTAGAATCGAGCAGGTCGGACGCTCGGACAGGCTCAACTTGAGTAACAGGTATAATGGAAGTCAATGAGAAACTCAAGCATTTTTCCAGAAGTCTCTAACAGGAGAGTTGGGGGGGGGGGGAGAAAATTGCTGAAATTTTAATGGAAACAGTGGTCAAATTACATGGGAACAGCATGGGTAAGATGCCCGGATGCATCGCTGACTTCCAAGTCACTGCTGGGAAGAATGTTATAGAGTGTAGGGGGATCTACAGGTTGAGAACACTTACCCCTGTTGATCTAAATGAAAATTTGTGGTTTTGCATCTTTCTTATACAGGTATGCCTATCATAATTTTGATTAGTGTAATTTTATTGTTTTAGTTGATTCAAATATTCTATTCTATTCTAATATACTTCTCTACTTTTCATAAAACTTTCATCATACAATGATATCTCAAACGAAAATCAGGAACGTATGGTATCGATTTGGGATAACTACTCAATTACCAACCAATGACAAGCATGAGAAATTGGACGGTTGTGTAAATATTCAGAAGACAGTGATTCCCTGAAATTCCTGGACAACTATTTGGAGGCAAACCAGTAACAACAAGAAGAAGTAGATTTGTATCATTATGGACATTTTTATACCAACTATATTCTTCTTAGTATTGTTTATTTCTCCCCAGATTAAGGAGACAAGGATTTAACTTTTATTATTGGTGAGAACACAATTTACAGGTAGTAACTATGTTTAGTTAAAAATTAGTCAGCTTTAAATTTATTCTTATGGGGGTAGATATTGACGACTTAATATATAATATCCAATTTTGTAGGGATACTTTGATTTCTTTTTCCCACATAAACATAGTCATTATAAATTGTTGATACTTTAATATTTAACATTGGTATTACTGACACTTACTAGTTCATAATCATCCTAGATTATGCACTCTTTCGTGGACAACTTTTCAAACATCCTTTTTTTACCTAACAAGGATTGAAAATATGGTCCTCCGTAACGCACTGACAAATAATTGTGTGTTGTTAAAGGTTTTCTTTCTATTGGACTCATAAATAATAATTGATTATAATTACTTGTATGTTTTTTTTGCACTTACCATTTTGGGTTTTCATAATACTAATATACCATGGTATAATTTCATTTTATAATTTTTCATTATTGTCTTTCCCCTTTACCTCCCTTTCCCTACACCTCCTTCCCTCCTTTCACCAATACCATACTATCTGAATGTGAACTACATTTTTTCTACAACCTACACTTCTCACATAGGCACTTCAGTATTCAATGACACACATTTTTTTTCTTGAGATGTGTACAGGGCCGGTTTTAGGCAAAGTGGGGCCCTAGGCAAAGTTTAAAATGGGGCCCCAAATGCTAACATATTGCACATCACACGGAAGCATTTCGGTTGTATTTACCTGCGCTGATCTCAGGCCGCTAAACGAGTGTGATCGACAATACTGAAGTCGTTGGACGCTTGTTTCCCGGCCTCTTTCCACCATCTGAGAAAGAATGATGGGACAGAACCATCACTAATAGATCACTAACAGATCACCATACAGTATCATGTTATCAGCAGCACATCTACAGTTTACATCGGCGATGTGCTGCTGAGAACAATGATTTTTATTCCGGCATAAACAATCCAATCACCCAATGAATATGCAGCATTTTGCTTGTTTAGTATAATACACCCCATAGTCCTCCATATATTATAATGTGCACCACAGTCCTCCATATTGTAAAATGCACACGCCATAGTCCTCCATATAGTATACAGCAGAGCCCACAGTAGTATACAGCAGAGCCCCCAGTGGTATACAGCAGAGTCCCCAGTGGTATACAGCAGAGCCCCCAGTGGTATACAGCAGAGCCCACAGGGGTATACAGCAGAGCCCCCAGGGGTATACAGCAGAGCCCCCAGGGGTATACAGCAGAGCCCCCAGTAATATACAGCAGAGCCCCCAGTAATATACAGCAGAGCCCCCAGTAGTATACAGCAGAGCCCACAGTGGTATACAGCAGAGCCCACAGTGGTATACAGCAGAGCCCCCAGGGGTATACAGCAGAGCCCCCAGGGGTATACAGCAGAGCCCCCAGTAGTATACAGCACAGCCCCCAGTAATATACAGCACAGCCCCCAGTAATATACAGCAGAGCCCCCAGGGGTATACAGCAGAGCCCCCAGGGGTATACAGCAGAGCCCCCAGGGGTATACAGCAGAGCCCCCAGGGGTATACAGCAGAGCCCCTAGGGGTATACAGCAGAGCCCCCAGGGGTATACAGCACAGCCCCCAGTGGTATACAGCAGAGCCCCCAGGGGTATACAGCAGAGCCCCCAGGGGTATACAGCAGAGCCCCCAGTAGTATACAGCAGAGCCCCCAGTGGTGTACAGCAGTGCCCCCAGGGGTATACAGCAGAGCCCCCAGTAGAATACAGCACAGCCCCCAGTGGTGTACAGCAGTGCCCCCAGGGGTATACAGCAGAGCCCCCAGTAGAATACAGCACAGCCCCCAGTGGTGTACAGCAGTGCCCCCAGGGGTATACAGCAGAGCCCCCAGTAGTATACAGCACAGCCCCCAGTGGTGTACAGCAGTGCCCCCAGGGGTATACAGCAGAGCCCCCAGTAGAATACAGCACAGCCCCCAGTGGTGTACAGCAGTGCCCCCAGGGGTATACAGCAGAGCCCCCAGTAGAATACAGCACAGCCCCCAGTGGTGTACAGCAGTGCCCCCAGGGGTATACAGCAGAGCCCCCAGTAGAATACAGCACAGCCCCCAGTGGTGTACAGCAGTGCCCCCAGGGGTATACAGCAGAGCCCCCAGTAGAATACAGCACAGCCCCCAGTGGTGTACAGCAGTGCCCCCAGGGGTATACAGCAGAGCCCCCAGTAGTATACAGCACAGCCCCCAGTGGTGTACAGCAGTGCCCCCAGGGGTATACAGCAGAGCCCCCAGTAGAATACAGCACAGCCCCCAGTGGTGTACAGCAGAGCCCCCAGTAGAATACAGCACAGCCCCCAGTGGTGTACAGCAGTGCCCCCAGGGGTATACAGCAGAGCCCCCAGTAGAATACAGCACAGCCCCCAGTGGTGTACAGCAGTGCCCCCAGGGGTATACAGCAGAGCCCCCAGTAGAATACAGCACAGCCCCCAGTGGTGTACAGCAGTGCCCCCAGGGGTATACAGCAGAGCCCCCAGTAGTATACAGCACAGCCCCCAGTGGTGTACAGCAGTGCCCCCAGGGGTATACAGCAGAGCCCCCAGTAGAATACAGCACAGCCCCCAGTGGTGTACAGCAGTGCCCCCAGGGGTATACAGCAGAGCCCCCAGTAGAATACAGCACAGCCCCCAGTGGTGTACAGCAGTGCCCCCAGGGGTATACAGCAGAGCCCCCAGTAGAATACAGCACAGCCCCCAGTGGTGTACACCACAGCTCACATCCCCCCCTCTCCTCTCCTCCCCTCCCCTCTCCTCTCCCCGTCCAGTAAAAAGAAAAGAAAAAAAAAAAAACACAAACTCCTCACCTCTCCACACGTGCCCGCGCTGCTCCTGTGTCGGCGGCTGCAGCTGCTCTGCCTGGGACACAGTGAGTGCGCGCGCACCCGCTGTGTCAGAGGCAGAGCGGGGAATGATGGGAGAGGGGGCGTCAGGTGACGCTCTCTCCTCCATCATTGCTTTGAACTGTACCGGCAGACGCCGGTACAGTTCAATGCGGCGGGGAAGTCAGCGCTGGCGGCAGGCGGGCCCCCTGCCTCACAGGGGCCCCATAGCGGCTGCGTGATTTGCCGCTAGCTGGGGGCCCCTGAGGGAGTGGGGGGCCCCTGGGGGAGTGGGGGCCCCAGGCAGCTGCCTGGTCTGCCTGCCCCTAACGCCGGCCCTGAATACATCCTGAAAATCGGACAAAAACTCTGGAACCTCAGAAGAGGTGGAAAAAGGAGATTGACATCAAAGGAACGTCACTATGAACCCCCTGACAACCCCAACTAGTCACAGACATAGACTTCCAATCCAACACAGGATTATGTATCTGCAACCATGGAAAACCCAGCACAATAGAATCATGCAAATTATGCAACACCAGATAACGACAATCTTCCTGATGGGCTGGCGCCATGCACATGGTCACCTGTGTCCAAAACTGGGGTTTATTTTTAGCCAAAGGTGTAGCATCAATGCCCCTTAAAGGAATAGGGTTCTGCAAAGACTGCAAGGGGAAACCACAATGCCTGGCAAATTCAAAGTCCATTAGATTCAAAGTGGCGCCTGAATCCACAAACGCCATGACAGAAAATGACGACAATGAGCAGATCAAGGTCACAGATAACAGAAATTTAGGTTGTACAGTACTGATGGTAACTGAACTAGCGATTCTCTTTGTACGCTTAGGGCAGACTGAAATGACATGAGAAGCATCGCCACAATAAAAGCACAACCTATTCTGACGTCTGAATCCTTGTTGTTCCGTTCTAGACAGAATCCTATCACACTGCATAGGCTCAGGCATCTGCTCTGAGGACAACGCCACAGCGCGCACAGTTCTGCGCTCCCGCAAGCGCCGATCAATCTGAATGGCCAGAGACATAGAATCACTCAGACCAACAGGCGTGGGAAACCCCACCATAACATCTTTAACAGATTCAGAAAGACCCTTTCTAAAAATTGCAGACAAAGCTTCATCATTCCATTTAGTCAGCACAGACCATTTTCTGAATTTCTGACAATACAATTCTGCCGCTTCTTGACCCTGAGACAGGGCCAACAAGGTATTTTCCGCTTGATCCACAGAATTTGGTTCATCATATAATAATCCTAGAGCCTGAAAAAAGGCGTCTACATTAAGCAAGGCCGGATTCCCAGATTCCAGTGAAAATGCCCAATCCTGAGGGTCGCCACGCAACAGGGAAATGACAATTTTAACCTGCTGAATGGGATCACCAGAGGAACGAGGTTTCAGAGCAAAAAACAGTTTACATTTGTTTTTAAAACTCAAAAATTTGGACCTGTCCCCAAAAAACAAATCAGGAGTAGGAATCCTAGGCTCTAAAAGCGGAGTCTGAACAATATAATCCGAAATACCCTGTTCCCTAGCAGCAAGCTGGTCTACACGAGAAACTAATCCCTGAACATCCATGCTAGAACAAGTCTCCTCAGTCACCCAGAGGAAAAGAGGGAAGGAAAGAAAAAACAGGCTACAGAAAAAAAAATGGCTCAACACCTTTCTTCCCTTGTTCTGAGATGCATTTAACTCATTGTGGGCCAGTTGTACTGTTATGATCCGGTGACCTAGGAGCCGCATGAGAAACTTTCTCAGGAGTAAGTGGTATCTGTACTGACCGCGAACCCTAAACTGACACCGCAACTAGAAGTAGCCGTGGGGTGTGCCTGACCCGTCCTAGACACCTCGACACAGCCAGAGGACTAAATACCCCTATAGGTGGAAATGGAATTCTATCTTGCCTCAGAGCAGAGCCCCCAAAGGATAGGCAGCCCCCCACAAATATTGACTGTGAGTATAAGAGGAAAGACACACGCAGGCAGAAAAACAGAATTTAGCAAAAGAGGCACTTCTAGCTAAATAGAAAAGGATAGGACAGAATTCTAAGCGGTCAGTATTAAAATCCTAAAAATATCTACAGCAGAAAATACAAATATACTACATCTAACTAAAGACATAGCAAGTAAATCTGCAACTCCTGAGAATCCAGCATGACTGAAAAATCCAAACAAAGTCTAAGCTGGACAAAACACAAATGAATTGCACTAAATTTCAAGCACACTGCATGTGTGCACAGAGACAAAAAAACAGACACTTATCTTAGCTGAATTGGCAGCAGAGCATGAGGAACCAGAGAGAGAAGCAATCCCTCCAAGAACAATGGACAACTGGCACTGACTAATGAATCCAGCAGCCCTAAATACCCCAGTGAGGCCTGCAATCAGCAAGGACACCTGAGCAGGATTGCAAGCCAGGGACAGCTGCAATACCACTAACAACCACCGGAGGGAACCCAAGAACAGAATTCACAACAGGTCCTACATTCGGAGCAAGTTACATGTAGGGTGCTCAGTAATCTGCCTGCACAAATGGTTCTGGGTTTTCCATGGTTGGCTATGCACAACCCGGTGATTGACTGGCCAGGAGAATTGCCTGGCCACGTGTGTGTCCGCTGTAACTCCTACTATTCCTGAGTCTCTGCAGGATTTCGCTGATGTGTTTTCTGAGAAGGGTTGTTCAGAATTGCCACCACATCGTCCCTATGACTGCACTATTAGGTTAAAACCAGGGGCCAAATTGCCGAAAGCTAGGATGTTTAACATCTCTGGACCTGAGAGGCAAGCTTTAAAAGACTACATCGCTGAGAGTCTGAGCAAAGGGCACATCATGCCTTCGTCCTCGCCTGTGGCAGCAGGGTTCTTCTTCGTTAAGAAGAAAGATGGCGGTTTACACCGGTGTCTGGATTTCAGGGAGTTAAACCAGATTACGGTTCGTGACCCATATCCTATGCCGCTGATACCCGATCTGTTCAATCAGGTGGCTGGTGCTAGGTGGTTTTCTAAGCTTGACCTCAGGGGGGCGTACAACCTCACAACAGTCCGTCAAGGGGATGAGTGGAAAACGACTTTTAATACTCCTGAAGGTCATTTTGAAAATCTGGTGATGCCATTTGGTTTGACAAACGCACCTGCGGTATTTCAACATTTCATAAACGATGTGTTTTCTCATGTGCTGGGAAAATTCGTTATTGTGTACCTTGATGACATTCTCATCTATTCATGCGACCGTGATACTCATTTAGAGCATGTTAGGCAGGTGTTACAGCTACTCAGAGAGAATAAGCTCTATGCTAAATTGGAGAAATGTGTATTTTCGGTTCAGGAGTTGCCTTTCTTGGGTTATATTGTGTCCGCTTCTGGGTTTAAAATGGACACCGCTAAGGTGCAAGCGGTGCTGCGTTGGGAACAGCCTGATAACCTAAAAGCACTCCAGCGGTTCCTGGGGTTTTCTAACTATTATAGAAAGTTTATCAAGAACATTGCTAAACCGCTCACTGACATGACAAAAAAAGGTACCGATTTCTCCGCCTGGTCTGAGCCTGCTGTGCGCGCATTCGAGTTTCTGAAGAACAGTTTTGCTTCAGCTCCCATTCTGGTGCAACCGGATGTATCGAAACCATTTACCGTGGAAGTCGATGCGTCTGAGGTTGGAGTGGGGGCGGTGCTGTCTCAAGGCTCATCCTTGGGCGAGTTGCGTCCATGCGCCTATTTCTCCAAGAAACTGTCGCCCGCCGAACGTAACTACGATATCGGCAACAGGGAGTTGTTGGCTATCAAGTTGGCTTTTGAGGAATGGCGACACTTTTTGGAGGGGTCGGTTCACCAGGTTACTGTTATTACCGACCATAAGAATTTGCTTTATTTGGAGTCAGCCAAGCGTCTGTCCCCCAGGCAGGCTCGCTGGGCATTGTTTTTCACGCAGTTCAACTTTTTTTGTTACTTATCGACCTGGGTCTAAGAACACTAAGGCGGATGCTTTGTCCAGGTGTTTTCCGGGGGGAGAAACTCGGGAAGAACCGGTACCCATCCTCCAAAAAGGTGTAGTGGTCTCGGCTCTCATGACAGAGGTTGAGGCTGAGATTGCCGAGGCTCAGGAGGAAGTGTCACCAGAACTTCCCATTAACAAATCGTTTGCACCGCTCCATCTTCGCCTAAAGATATTGGCAGAGCATCATGATGCTGTCCTGGCTGGTCACCCAGGGGTTAGGGGTACTTTGGAGTTGGTGTCGCGTCGGTTTTGGTGGCCCAAAATCTGACAGGATGTGGTCTCCTACGTGTCAGCATGCACCACGTGCGCTAGGGCTAAGACGCCCCGCTCCCGTCCTGCTGGCACACTGCTTCCTCTCGAGGTACCCAGTAGGCCATGGACGAGATCTCCATGGATTTTATCACGGACTTGCCTTCCTCAGCGGGGAACACGGTCATCTTGGTGATTGTTGATCGGTTCTCAAAAATGTCGCACTTTGTGTCTTTGCCTTCGTTGCCTAACGCTAAGACTCTGGCTCAGGTATTTGTGCAGAAGGTGGTCAGACTTCATGGGGTTCTGTCTGACATCGTGTCTGATAGGGGTACTCAGTTTGTGGCAAAATTTTGGAAAGCATGTTGCTCACGGCTGGGGATCAAGTTGTTGCATTCCTCGGCATCTCATCCTCAGTCAAATGGTCAGACCGAGCGTATGAATCAAAATTTGGAGCAGTACTTACGCTGTTTTGTTTCTGACAACCAGGAGGAGTGGTCGACGTTCCTTCCTTTGGGTTAGTTTGCCATAAATAATCACCGCCAGGAATCTTCTGGGGAGTCTCCGTTCTTTTGTGTTTACGGTCACCATCCTCAATTTTGTACTTTAGTCAGGGGGGCTCTTCCGGCGTCCCGGAGGAGGACCTGTTAGGAGCACAACTGTCTTCCATCTGAAGGAAAGTGAAACAGCGCCTGTTGAGCGTGGGTGCAAGGTACAAACGTGTGGCTGACAGTAGACGTGTGCCAGGTCCGGACCTGAGTGTGGGTGACTGGGTGTGGTTGTCCACAAAAAACATAAGACTGAAAATACCATCCCTTAAATTGGGTCCTAGGTTTATTGGTCAGTTTAGGGTCACCGCCATCATTAACCCGGTTGCCTACCGATTGGAGCTCCCTACGGTATATAAGATTCACAACGTGTTCCACAGATCGTTATTAAAAAAGGTGGTGGGTTCTGTGGACGAGGCGCTGATGCCTCCTCCAGTCTTGGTGGATGGCACTTTAGAGTTTGAAGTCTCCAAGGTGGTTGACTCTCGAGTGGTGCGCCGCACGTTACAGTACCTGGTACACTGGCATGGTTATGGGCCGGAGGAGAGGTCTTGGGTACCAGCCTCGGATATACATGCGGACCGGCTGGTCAGTATGTTTCACCGCCGCCATCCGGACAAGCCAGGTCCTATAAGTCGTGAGGGCCCTGGGGTCCCTCGTAGAAGGAGGGGTACTGTCATGTCGGACGCTGTTCACACTAGGGTTTCCAACAGACAGCAGTAATTCCTCATTCGTCCACTATATGCTCAGTGATGGCGGCTAGATTGATCCAGATTTTCTGGGGTTAATCTGGCTGGTACTCAGGTTGGAGGCTTAGTCACGCCCATTGCCTTTAAATAGCTTTGCTGGGCTTTGGGCGTCGCCGATTATAGCTTGTGTTTTGTGCCTGGTGATCTCGGTCTGGAGTGGTGGTCTAGGAGAGGAAATATCGTATCTGGTGGTGTATTATCCTTCGTTATATTTCTCCTTCCTATATTTGTATTGTTTTGCCCTGTGCACATTATAGTGTTTTCCTGTGTGTCTGCGGCGTGGTGCGTTTTTAGTTTTTCCTGTCTGTGCTTTCTGTAGGGGTTGGTGTGAGGTCTTATCACTGGGTGGTGGGTGGGGGTTTCAGCTTAGTACTGAAACAGGACTCAGGGTCAGACCTGGCGGCCCAGACATGCACAACTTTAGTGTAAACTCTGGGAGAGGGACAGACAGGGTTTCCCTAGTTTGAGGGATATTGCAGGGGCCCGGGTAATCTGCTGTAGTCTACCCAGTACCCCGTGACAAAATGAATATGCACTGCATTCCACATCCATGGGTGTGGAGGGCAATGAATATTCATTTCTTCCTGGCATCCTGGTATGATTGATTGGCCCCATCCCCTTGCTGCTTTGATTGGCATCATCCCAGTCCTGGTATCCATGGCCCCATCAGAAAAGATTTAAAAAAAATCTTTACTCTTACCTTACTCCACTCCCTCGCAGTCACAGCATCCTGCTCTGGTGCCAGCAGCTGATTAATGCTTGTAAGCAGTGCATGGCAGGGACATCATGCACTGCTCACAAGCAGAACACAGATGCCGGAATACTCACCGGATGTTCATCAAAGATTACGGTGAGTATCCATTCCTCTTCAGTAGCGTGCACTGTCAGCTGCCGGCTTCCTGAAATGAATAGTCAGAAGAATATTCATTTCTCTTAACCCTGCTGTTTTGTTCGCATTTACTATACACTTATAGTGTTCCGGGTCACTATGACCCGGCTTATCTTAAACCTTGATTTTAGACACTCTAACTCCATTTTTTTTATACTTTTTGCTTACTAGACTGTTTGTGAACATGTTTGGTAGTAAAAAAAAAGAAAAATGAACTAGAAATCTTTTTTTTTTTTTTTTATTCTGAAAAAACAGATCAATGAGCAAAACGAAAATAGAAAAATACACATATTTTTGTAAAAAAAAAAAAATCAAAACAATCAAATCAAACATTTTGAAAACTTCTGAAAACAAGCAGATAAGCCAGGAAGACAGACTTACTTAGCCAAAAAAATTATTTGCAAGACTTTACAGCTCAGATTTACAAAAAAAACCCGTCTTAGACAGCGCGTTCTGAGCAGTCCGTTCTGCGCATAATATACACATGTAGTGCACACCTAGTGATCTCTCCGGATGCACTCTACATTTTAGAATAGACTGCGCACCAAAAATAATCAATATAAAGCCATTTTTATGGTGCGCAGATCTCAATGCATACCCCCGGTAGAGCGCGCGTACGACCCCATTGAAATAATTTAGGAAAAAAATCAATTGATATACAATAGTAGATGCAATAAATAGACCCAACTGAGGTTATAACTCCTTTATTTCACTGAAAATATGGCCTCACAGCTGGAAAAAACGATGTCGGGTCACTATGACCCGAACACAACAAGTGTAACTTTTTGCGTGTAGCAAAAAGTAAACGAAAAAAAAAAAAAATACTTATAGGTAGGTCCCCCCAAATGAGGAAAAGTCAAGGAGTCTCAAGTTTTATAGACTTACAGAAAAAAATCTACAGGGCCGCAAAAAGTCTGTTCGGGTCACTATGACCCGAACAGAACAGCAGGGTTAAGTATCGGCACACGTGACTGCCGGCAGAAGCAGGAAGCTGGTGGCTGACTGTGCACGCTACTGAAGAGGAATGGAGACTACCTGCTCTCTATGATGAACGGTTCCAGTGAGTATTCTGGCAGCTGGGCTCTGCTTGTGAGCAGCGCATGATATCCTTGCCATTCGCTGCTTACAAGCATTAATCAGCTGCTGGCACCAGAGCAGGACGCTGTGACTGCAAGGGAGCAGAGGAAGGTAAGAGTAAAGGTTTGTTTTTTTTAATCTTTTCTGATGGGGCCATGGATACCAGGACTGGGATGGGGCCAATCATACCAGCAAGGGGATGGGGCCAATCAATCATACCAGGAAATAGATGGGGCCAATCAATCATACCAGGAACTGGATGGGGCCAATCAATCATACCAGGAACTGGATGGGGCCAATCAATCATACCAGGTACTGGATGGGGCCAATCAATCATATAAGAATGGGACCATGTATACTAGGACTGGGATGGGGCCAATCATACCAGAATAAGGATGGGGCCATGCATACCAGAATAAGATGAGGCCATGCATACCAGGAAGGGGATGAGGGCCATGCATACCAGGATGGGGATGAGGGCCATGCATATCAGGATAGGGATGAGGGGACCTTATTTACCAGGATAGGTGATCTTAAGTACAGAATTGACCACATTTTTTGCTTCAGTTTTTTTTCCCTTAATTTCCTCCTCTAAAACCTAGGTGCGTCTTATGATCCAGTGCGTCTTATAGTCCGGTATTTATTTCCTGAGATAGTGTACCAGAACAACACTGTTATGCCTAATGATTTTTAAGTGGAAATCTGACCTTCCGATTTGCCACTGAAACACAGTTTTAGCACAAACGATTAGGAGTAGCTAATTGGGAGTCGTGGCTGCACCACTATACTAGGTCTAACAATTTATAAGGTTTTCTTGGATGTGCAGACATTGCTCTTATGAACCTACCCCCAATCTTCATATTTGCTATATATATGTAACAAAGTTTATATACGGTATCCAAGAAGTATCGTTTCACTTGTGGAGAGTGACATAATAAGCATGTCGAGGTGAGGAGACTTAACCCCTTCACCCCTGGAGCTTTTTTAGTTTTTTCGTTTTTGTTTTTCGCTCCCCTCCTACCCAGAGCCATAACTTTTTTATTTTTTCGTCAATATAGCCAAGTGAGGGCTTATTTTTTGCGGGACGAGATGTACTTTTGAACGATATCATTGGTTTTACCATGCCGTGTAATAGAAAACTGGAAAAAAATTCCAAGTGCGATGAAATTGCAAAAAAAGTGCAATCTCACACATGTTTTTTGTTTGGCTTTTTTGCTAGGTTCACTAAATGCTGAAACTGCCATTTTGATTCTCCAGGTCATTACGAGTTCATAGACACCAAACATGTATAGGTTCTCTTTTATCTAAGTGGTAAAAAAAATTCCAAAGTTTGCTAAAAGGAAAAAAAAATTGCACCATTTTCCGATACCCGTAGCGTCTCTAATTTTCATGATCTGGGGTTAATTGAGGGCTTATTTTTTGCGAACCGAGCTGGCGTTTTTAATGATACCATTTTGGTGCAGATACGTTCTTTTGATCGCCCGTTATTGCATTTTAATGCAATGTCACGGCGACCAAAAAAAAAAATAATTTTAGCGTTTTGATTTTTTTTCTCGCTACGCCATTTAGCGATCAGGTTAATCCTTTGTTTTTATTGATAGATCGGGCGATTCTGAACGCGGCAATACCAAATATGTGTAGGTTTGATTTTTTTTTAATTGTTTTATTTTGATTGGGGCAAAAGGGGGGTGATTTGAACTTTTATATATTTTTTACTTTTTATATTTTTAAACACTTTTTTTAAAATTTTGTCATGCTTCAATAGCCTCCATAGGAGGCTAGAAGCATGCACAACTCGATCGGCTCTGCTACATAGAGGTGAAGCACAGATCACCTCTATGTAGCAGAAATGCAGGTGTGCTTTGAACGCCGACCACAGGGTGGCGCTCAAAGCAATCGACCATCAACAACCATAGGGTCTCAAGGAGACCTCTGGTTGTTATGGCAATGCACCGATGACCCCCGATCATGTGATGGGGGTCAGGGGTGCGAGCACTTCCGGCCACGCGGTCAGGAGGGCTAGTTAAATGCCGCTGTCAGCGTTTGACGGCGGCATTTAACTAGTTAATGGGCGTGGGCAGATTGCGATTCTACTCGTGCGCATTGCGCGCACATGTCAGCTGTACAAAACAGCTGAAATGTCGCGGCTTTGAGGTGGGCTCACCGCCGGAGCCCACCTCAAAGCAGGAGATCTGCCAGCAGACGTACTATTCCATCAGCTGACAGAAAGGGGTTAAAGCCGCAATGCTCCTCTGGGAAATATGCAAATTGTCTCTTCAGAGAGGAAGAGGACTAGAACTCTAGTGCCACCTATTGGAAGTAGCAATCCTAACAGTCAATGTCGACCCTTTAACGAGCTTTGTCACATGACCTAGGATAATAGCTGTTGTGAATTCTGTTCTCGAACTCCCTCCGGTGGTTATGAATGGTACTTCGGCGAGTTCTGTCCATGGACTCCCTCTGGTGGCTGTGAGTGGAGCTGCTGGTTCTGAGGTTCCTTCCTCAGCTGACCTCGTTCAGTCCTAGGCTGGCTGCTCTATTTAACTCCACTTAGATCGTTACTTGATGCCAGCTGTCAATGTCCTAGTACTGGTTCAGTTCTCTCTTGAATCTTTCAGATGACCTGTCTACTCCAGCAAAAGCTAAGTCCCTGCTAGCTTATTTGTTTACCACTGTTTTCTTGTCCAGCTTGCTATCATGATTCTGCCTTGCTAGCTGGAAGCTCTGGGATGCAGAGTGGCACCTCCACGCCGTGAGTCAGTGCGGGGTCTCTTTTGCACACTCTGCGTGGTTTTTTGGTAGTTTTTTATGCTGACCGCAAAGATACCTTTTCTATCCTCAAGTCTGTTTAGTTAAGTCTGGCCTCCTTTGCTGAAACCTATTTCATTCCTATGTTTGTGACTTCCATCTTAACTCACAGTCAATATGTGTGGGGGGCTGCCTTTTTGCTTTGGGGAATTTCTCTGAGGCAAGTTAGGCTTTATTTTCTATCTTTAGGGGTAGTTAGCTCTTAGGCTGTGAAGAGGCGTCTAGGCAGAGTCAGGTACACTCCACGGCTATTTCTAGTTGTTGTGATAGGATTAGGGGTTGCGGTCAGCAGAGCTCCCACTTCCCAGAGCTTGTCCTGTATTACTAGTTTTCTCATCAGGTCATTCCTAGTGCTCCTAACCACCAGGTCATCATAACAAATAGCCAAACCAGAATCTCAATTTGCAGACACTGTGTTTCGGGGTACTGCCCCTCGTCAGTGCAAAGTGGAGATCTGGTTTGGCTGATTGAGAGGCATCTGACCGGGATCTAAGAAGTATCATTTCTCCTTGCAGAGAGTGACATGGTAAGCATGTTGAGGTGAGGAGACTTAAAGCCGCAATGCTCCTCTGGGAAATATGCAAATTGTCTCTTCGGAGTGGAAGAGGACTAGAACTCTAGTGCCACGTATTGGAAGTAGCAATCCTAATAGTCAATGTCGACCCTTTAATGAGCCTTGTCACATGACAGGATAATAGCCAAACCAGAATCTCAATTTGCAGACACTGTGTTTCAGGGTACTGCCCCTCGTCAGTGCAAAGTGGAGATCTGGTTTGGCTGATTGAGAGGCGTCTGACCGGGATCCACTAGAGTTCTAGTCCTCTTCCTCTCTGAAGAGACAATTTGCATATTTCCCAGAGGAGCATTGCGACTTTAAGTCTCCTCACCTCGACCATACGAGGGGCAGTACCCCGAAACACAGTGCCTGCAAATTGAGATTCTGGTTTGGCTATTATCCTAAGTCATGTGACAAGGCTTTTTAAAGGGTCGACATTGACTGTTAGGATTGCTACTTTCAATATGTGGCACTAGAGTTCTAGTCCTCTTCCTCTCTGAAAAGACAATTTGCATATTTCCCAGAGGAGCATTGCGGCTTTAAGTCTCCTCACCTTGACATGCTTATCATGTCACTCTCCGCAAGGAGAAACGATACTTCTTGGATCCTTGTTATGTAGAGAAATGAATATATGCGAGACTGCATTAGTCAGTAAAAGTATAATTTTGTAGTGAATTTGGAGAACTCAATTGTTCTATTAATTGTTTTTGTTCATTGGTTTATTGCAAACAGCTGAAAAAGACAATTCTATGAATTCTATGGCATGTGACCAATGAAATACATCAAGTTGTGCATGACAAAAGTAGATATAAGTGACTT